>NC_051192.1:19887072-21137072 GCF_015220075.1 Falco rusticolus
TGTATAAAGACCACAACCAAAAGGCCATGAGCTACAGGATGAAATTCAGTTCCCCATGCTATTCAAGGGGTCAAATTTGATGATCTAAATAACACTTATGTTATTAACTGTATAAACCTATCTTCAGCCCAAGCAATGAATTAATTTCTTAATAGTAATTCACTGAAGAATTGTCAAGGGTTAATGACCCGAGGCTTGTATTAGCCAAAAAATACAAGCCCTCCCTTTTAGCTTGTACTTAGGAAGACTGAGGGGTTGCCTACAAAAGAAAAAGGGGGAGGAGGGGGACACAAGAAAAAGAGTCTTGTGGGCATTCAGATCTTACAGGGAAAATGAGCAGAAATTCTGATTTAGACTCTAATTGGGTTTGTGGTGAAAGTCACAGTCTCTCCCATCATGGGCCGGTGTTGGAGCAAGCCTGCGACCAGCCTGGCTCCCTGCCTGGGCAGCGCTGCTTAAACCGGCCAGGAGTCCCCTCTGTGCACAGGGGCCCATATCATCTTACGGGCTTGATCCACTCAGCCTCCCGCTGTCCCTGAATAGCAGCGGAGACTTGAGGTGGCTGCACAGTAAATTGTATCAGGGAAACTGAATTTTCCCCTGATATAGAAAGGAGACCTGTTTGCTGGGGAAATGCCTCAGTAGGGACGGACCCAGAGCCCACTGCAAAACCTCCCAGGAAAACACAAAAACAGCCTTCCGAAATCTTCCAGGGGTAACATCTGCATTGCTCAACAGCCACCAGCTATGGCTCGGTCACATCAGCAGCTTTCCCCCACAGGTATAACTCTTATTTATCACAGAGACCTATTTCTCCCACGTGAACACCACATCTCACTTTCATACTAAGAAAGATGCAAAAAAAAGGACAACAGAGCTACTGAAAAAATGCAATTGATACCAACACCAGACCCGCTGCTGCTACCTGCTCTCCATCACTCCCTTGTTGCTCCTTCTCCCTGTTTTGATTCAGAAGTGTATAGAGGGATAGAGAGAGACAAATTCAACTCACCACAAAGAAGGTAATCCAGGTACATAGCTTTGCTCATGTCAATAATCCATGCCAGGTCAGGCCTCCCTTGAGCCCTCACAGCAGAGATCAAAAGCCAGGCAGAGAAATCTCCCAGGTTTATGCTTCTCAGCCCTGCAAATGAAAGATGGAACACTTCTGCTCGCTTGCTGCCTGCACAAGGGGATGGGCCCCCACCTCCTTTCCTAAAGCTTCACATCTCTGCCCTTCTTGCAGCTTTCCCCAACACCACAGGCTCCCATGCGCAACCACTCCTCCCGATAAAAAAAACAAACAGGCTCTTCTGCATGGGGTAGCCACTTGGAATGGGATTAAGACAAGCAGAAAGGAGCTTACAGCTGAGCACCATCTGCAGTGATGATAATTAACTAATGAGGTTTAAATGCTTTTTTTTCCTCTTGGTCCTCATACAAACCTGATGACTGAGAAATTTGCATCACCATGTATACCATGGTGTCTGCTGCTTGACAAGCCTAACCCAGTGCCTCCTCTCCCTTGGTATTCAACTCACAAGCTTGAACGCAGGGTAAAAGCTGGCTCCTGGTGGCAAAGGCTTTCTTGCCTTTTCTGATCACAAAGCCCATGTTTTAAGTCTCCAGCCTGTGATATGCAGTAAATAAATCAGGCTAAACAATTGCAAAGGTCCCTCCCAGCCTGAAAAAGACCTCATGAATGGCAAACCCCGCCCCCCCCAAACCAAAACTCAGAACCCAGGACAAAGTTTCCTATATTCCATTAGAGGATCTTAAAGGGCACCTACAAATGATCTTTAAGATCCCTTCCAACCCAAACCATTCTGTGATAAGGAACGACAAAAATCACAACCCCAAAGACACAAGGGGAAACATCATTCACCAGTGGGAAAAGAGGCATCTTCATATCCTGGTGAGGCTAGAAACAAAACAAAACAACACAGTGAGGCCAAGTGCAGACCCCAAATGTCCTAATGCCTAGCTCGATACCTTCACCTCAGACCATGCCTTCTTGCCAAAAGACTCTCTTATTTTCTTACATGAAAACACTGCCCAGCCTGCAAAGCTGATGTCCTCTGCAGTCCCTGTTAACGATTATTCACCCAAAAACTTTCCAGCTTATGCTGAGACTGCATTCCTGCTTCCTTATCTGGGCTTCCTTTAGGTTGTACCAAGAACATGCAGCAATAATGGTGCATGGCTGAGTGTCACCCCAACCTTGTACTGGGAGACAGCATGCATGGAAACTACCTGACCACACACAGGTATCTACACTATGGACCTGGTGAGCATCCTACACTCCCTGCTCAGCATGCTCCTCAGGGCACAATTCCTCCCATTTTACAGCTGATGTCAAAAACAGGTCAGCTGATTCACCCTCAGGAGTGCCTCAGTCTCTCCAGGGAATAAATGAAGTCTGAGATGTTAGCTCAGATACTAACCTCTACCTCATAGACATCTAGAGTTGAAGAAGACGGGTGCCCACTCTCAGCCTGCCCAGTCATACGGTTCACATGAGGATAAGCAAGTGCTTAAGCATAAAACCTTCCTGCACCCTAAAGTGAAAAGAACTAGCTAACCGCAGTACTAAATATCGTCCAATTATTGCTACTGTTCCTTTGGTGGTGATCAGGAATCCTCATTGGAAATATGGCTTCTGTTACATTTTACCAATAAAAACTAGAAGGATGCCCTTCTTTTTCTCCCAAGCCTGAAGTACTCTTTTAACAGTCAGATGTCTTCTCACCTCACCTTAGATGCAGACCAGTGTCAGCCCAGCTGTGCGAGAGCCAACAAATCTCAGAGTGGTTCAATGCTCAGTTACCATTGAGCCTAAAGACATGCTGTGGTTGACTGTCAAATAAATTAGATTTGTGCCAAAATAACAAATGGTACTGTCCCCCTCAGAAGTTGCTGTATTTTTTTTTCTTCTTTTGAGGAAGAAAAAATTAGGGAATAAACCTGCAAATTTTTGAATTTCACCTGGGGGAGGACATCTCTGGGCCCTCTGCTTTAGAATGAGCTGAACCATTTTCTAGGCTCTGTTCGTCATGTCTCATCTAGGAGCAACATCATATGCGAAACACACACATCATAGGCATAAAGAATTCAATGTCTGAGCTTATACAATGAATCCCATCTTTACCCCGCATAAGCTGTAGCTGTAATTAAGTAGTCCCAGCAATTACTAAGTACCTTCAGGTGCTTTTGGTCCTTCTACATGGAGACAGGGAGAGACCTGAGCCAGCTCTGAATTACCTTTGCAAGTGACCATTGCCCTGCTGACGACAGACCGGGGGCTGTTTGCAATGTATTATTCAATGATGGAACTACAGCAGAATCTAATTCTGCATGATTCACCCAAAATAATACTCCAAAACACAAGGCCACAAGAAGAGTGATGTAAAAACATTTTCCTCTTGTGTGTTGTACTCCCACCTCCTTCCCTGCTCTCTCCCATCTGAAACTTAAATCACATCTGCAGTGATCTTCAAAGCAGAGCTGAAAGCAGGGCTCACTGCAGACATGTGTGAGGACTCCACACGTTGCAGCCTGGAACTTCAGGCAGGTGTCATGTTAAATCTCTCAAGGGATTGATGGCTGTTTGTCGTCGAAATGAGGGGAATCTCTCCAGCTTTATCCTGTGCAATGGCTTCATAAGTTAAAGCCGCACATGATCAGCTTGACCTTACGCTGCAGTTGTTGACTGGGGTTTTTTTCCAAAAGAAGATTACACACTGAGTTGCTCAGAGTGGGATTCCCAGCACTTTTCTTCTCTGAGATTGTCGTAATGATTGTTTAATACCATTAACTGCATTTTGGCAACCTTCATGACTGATGAGGAGAACCTCAGTCCATCCCACTCCTACCAGTTTGATGCCAGTGCCAGCAAGAGATGCCCAGAGCCTGGAAGGGGATGGCAGGACAGCAGGAGAGCACCTGAAGGTCAGCACAAGGGGATCGCAGCCGCTCCAGGCAGTAAGCCAGCTTCATCAGGGCCAGCCTTAAACGCCTCTGTGCAAACACACGTAGTGTGGGCAATAAACAAGAGGAGTTAGAGATGTGCACACCTGCAGGGCCACGATCTTATGGGCATCACAGAGACACGGTGGGGTGGCTCCTGTAACTGGAGTGTTGGGATGGAAGGATACAGGAAGGACAGGCAGGGGACACGAGGGGGGTATCATCCTCTATGCCAGTGACCCCCCAGAGCGCACGGAGCTCTGCCTGGGGATGGGTGAGGAGCCACCGAGAGCTTATGGGTCAGGATCAAAAGGAGGGCAGGGACAGGTGGCATTGTAGTGGGGGTCTGCTACAGGCTGCCCCACCAGGATGACCGGGCGGACGAGGCCCTCTATACACAGATAGGAGCAGCCCCACGTTCACAAGCCCTGGCCCTCATGGAGGACTTCAGCCATCCCAGATCTGTTGGAGGGACAACACAGCAGGACATAAGCAATCCAGGAGGTTCCTGGAATGCCCTGATGATAACTTCCTTCTCCAAGTGACAGAGGAGACGAGGAGAGGTGCCACGCTGGAGGCATTCCCTGTGAGGGCGGCGAGGCGGTGGCCCAGGCTGCCCAGAGCAGCTGTGGGTGCCCCATCCCTGGCAGGGCTCAAGGCCAGGCTGGACGGGGCTGGGGGCAGCCTGGGCTGGGGGGAGGGGTCCCTGCCTGTGGTGGGAGGTGGGACTGGGTGGTCTTTAAGGTCCCTTCCAACCAAACCATTCTGTGATTCTATATTACCTGTTAATCTCAATGTGACTTCAAGACACTAATGAAAATGGACTCACCTGCAGAGGTGGCTGAGGATTTTTTTATTAAGTGTTAAGGGAAATTGCAAGGAGGAAAAGGCATTTTGGAGAACGTGTTAGGTTTGAGAAAACTCCTGCTAGGAGCGTTTCTCAAGTTCAGGGCTGAACCCTAGTGAAATCTACAGGGGAGAGAAAACACCTAGGGTGGATAGCTATTAACCCAGATTCAATCCTTTTTAATAAATTAAGAATCACTCTGTAGATCCCAGCTCCACACCACAGTGACTGTCCTGACCCTGTTTCTTCTTAAAATAAAGCGTCCTATAAGGTCTTGAGCCCAAGAAAAAGCCACGGTGCTCATCTGCATTGAGTGTGAGAGAAAGGCAGATGCAATAGTATGTTGAACGTGACACAGCAGCAGATCATGCAGCAAACTCGGGGGTCTCCTTTTCTAATCCCCCTCTTCCATTAATAAACGCTCTTGCTCCACAACGTAGGACAGACAGGATAAATCTGCTGACTGAGAGACAGGGAGAATCTAAGCTCTCTGATGCCCGTAAAACTCTCCTTATGTTTGGGTATTAGCGCCTATTTCTAATTCATGATTTAAAGGTCTTATGCTTAACAACTGAAATTGCCGAGAGTGTTCGGTCTCCCTCAGAGAAGTTGAGTACAGGATGATTGGGGTTACTTTGGGCAAATCACTTAACAAAGGAATATAAGGCAGCACCTTGTTTCCAGCAGGTGCTTAACTTCCTCCTAGGTTGTCCTCTGCTGAATAGGGCTTAATTTTCTCGATTTAGCTTCTATTTACACATAGTGAAAGGATCTCAGTCCTGGCCTCCCAGAGGTATTCATCAAGAGGTAATTGTGTTGCTCAGCCTGCACAGCAGAAGAGGCTGAGCGTAGACCGCCCTGTTTGTCTCAGTTATCTGTTACCGCTCTTTACCAAAATAATTCCCCCACCTAACAACGCTCACTGCAGTCCCCATGTGCATGGTGATATGTCAGTATTATATAATTTTATGCAAACTGTACTTAAGGACTGGTTTGCTCATATGATCCCAGCTATGGATGACCAACATCTAGGAAGACTATGAAGTCTAGGTATTATCAAGACTACGTGAGGACCTCTGTAGAGTCTAGAAACTTAGGAAATATAGCTGCAGGTACACCTTTGCCCTAACTACAGCAGATCCCTCTTTCCCACCGAGACTGGATTTATTTCTTTTCCAAATCTCCCCTCCTTCTTAATCAAAACCACACTCGACTTCAGCATTGCAGGGTTACTTCAAAAAGCTTTTGGTTCACTCCTATGTTTTATAAAAATAGAATCACCTGAAAACCAAACCAGGAAACACAGATCTGTTCTGAGATGTAGCTGTATAAATGCATTAAACTACTGGGGACAGCACAAGTGAAAATGAAGTTACTCAGTTGCCCTCTGCTCACTTCCATAAAATGGCTCTGGATTTGCACTGCTTGGGGTGACGGAGGAATTTAGCCTTTAACTAATAAATCCATGAAGGGATTGTCCTATTATTAATTCAGGACAGGGACAGAAATAATTACATTGTTAAAAGGGCACAGGTAAAGCACATTGGAGAAGTTTATTATAAAGGTTTTGCTACCCCAAAGGTGGGAAACACCTTTCTGAACTCAGCAAGCTGACTTTTCTGAGCCAAGCCACAGGCAATAGCTGTGCTGTCTTCTGCTGCCCAACAACACCAAAAAGACTAGCCCCATCAAGGTGGATAGCGGAGAGGCCAAAACCACAGGTCTCAAAATGATGATCACCTTGGAGACATTTGACTGGCAGGACAGTGAGATTACCTTGCTTTTGTCTGTTACAGAGATAAGAGATGGCTGTGGGATGCTCGAGCATCTCCCCAGACCTCACCTTATGCCTGAGCCCCTCTCTAAGACCAACCCCGGGGCTCCCAGTGGAGCTGTGACCACAGTGGGAGGTCTGAGCAGGACCTTCCATCAACAGTGGCTCTTCTGAGTGAACCAAAAGGGGAGCTGGAGCTTTCCCAGGCTTTGATGCACTTATCTTGGCTGGAGCGCAGCCTCTGACATAACTTCAGAGGTTCATCTCTCAGCACTGTGACACAACCAGGCAGAGCCTACCAGCAGATGCACGGGGTGATATCGCTGCCTCAGCCCAACACCCCTGCCCTCACCATGCTCTCTATGTGGTGGGTTCTGAGATTAGGATCTCAGGTAGCTGTTGGAGGCAGCTGATCTTTGCTGGACTGAAGTGAAGGTCTTTGGTCTCGCGGCAGTTACACCTGGGTCATGGCAAGGGTTCCCAGGACTGGTTTTTTCACCCTCCAAGGTGCTGCCTATTGCAACAAACCCTGCAATGCAGAGAGCGGTGGGTGTGATGCAGAACACAAGGGCAAGAGACGATACACCTTTCCTACTAATCCCCTTGTACCCAAAATCTGCATAAGAGGGAACTGCCTTATATTCTAAGTCATTAATGTATTAGCACTAAGAGCATTAGAGGCTTGATTAGTACCGTAACCTCCACACCCCCACCCACCACGTGACAGTGCTTTAAAGGGCTCCATCCTTGCCTGGTTCTTGTGCCTTCCAGCAACGATTCATCATCTTCTGCAGCTATACTAAGATACACCTATGTGCCAGCAACAGGCTTGATGTCTGCTCTTCTTAGATGATGTCAGCTCCTTGCAGGAATCAGCTGCTTTGCAAGCAGTTGTGACTGATTCCTATAGCCATACCATGACATTTCCACTTTGAGATCCTGTCTTCAGTCCAAAGGTAGTTTCTGCAAAGCAGAGCTTTTAATGGCTATGGTTTTTCTACAGTTTCAGCTGCATTGGCCTGAATTAATTCAGCCAAGCTGTAGGCATTTACAGAGCAAACTAAGAACTTCCTTAAGGATGATCTTTTCTGGAAAGAATTCAGGCCACACAGAGGAGGTGGAGGTGGGGGGACATCGTATGTGGAAAGCTCCTGTATTCTGAGGAATGATGCATCCCTCTCTAAATCTGAACCAGAAGATTTGGCCACAGACATAGCACACAGGGAAATTGCTCCTACTCATCCCAGGAACTGCTTGCTACTTTGAAATTCAAAAAGTGATGATGGAAATGATAGTTCTGAGTAAGACACCAAAATATGTGGTGATTTCCTGGCTGTGGTGCAGACTCTGAATGCTCCAGCACATGTTCTGCAACCGGGACACAAACTCTTACTTCAGCTCACCTGATCAGCAGCTGTGGTGAAACAGAGGATATAGGACTTGAATGCAGCAGGCAGCCTTTAGGTAAGTGCACCTTCTTGTGCTGGAGAATGTCCCGTGTTCTCTGGGATGCACACACAAATGACCCCAGGAGCAGCTATTCTGATCAACACCAGGACTGGGAAGGGAGAGGCACAGAAGTGTGGATAATCTCAGAGTTCAGACAAAACCACAACTGATTCTTTGGGTTAGGGAGGTGGTGATGATAACTGTGATTTGCTTGCTCCAGCATTTTCATGCATCATGTTTTGGAGATGCAATACTCATACAGAACAGGGAGATGACATCTCTGCTGGGAAACTGAATGGTGCTTGTAGTAGTTTTCTGGGTCAGAGCTGGCAATGTCCACAGTATTATACTTCCTTCAAAACAAAGTGATTGCTTCCTGACTACCTGGGACTGGGGATGGTCCTTAGTACCTGCTATCCCCCAGACTGGGCCTGGGACTTACTTGGCCCCAACCGAAGCTAGACCTGGGACTGTGCTAATTGTATAACAGTGTATATAGACCAGTTACCCATAGCCCGTGCCCTACAGCTGGTTAATTTGTGGTTCTTAGCATTCAGAGAGAAGAAAAAGCTGAAGCCTAAGAGGAAAGCAAGGAACATAAAGACGAGGCTTGAGAGGGCTGAACCTTGAGGAAGAAGAAAGCTGAGTGCAGTCGGGCTCTCAAGTGTCAGAGGGTGCATGACTCAGTGCAGAAATGCCTCCCCAAGGAAATGCTACTGCTTGCAAACTGAAGGCTCCTGGCCTACCCACCCCCTAAACTTGACCCTCTGGGAAAAACTTTTAGAGGATGAGTTTTAAGGACAATTCTGGGACTCAGGAGATTCAACACATCTAGGGAAATTGGCCTGGATTTCTCCTGGCTGTGGTGAAAAGGGAAATGCCTTAAAACTCCCCAACACAAGAACATCACAGGATGCACTGTGTGTCCTTCCGGGATTCAAAATCCACCCTGCCAGCTACTTCACTGAACCTCTGCTCTTCCCAGGCACTGAACCTCTGCTCTTCCCAGGCCTTCTCTCTTGTTTTTTTTTCCCTCTCCCATTTTGCTTTCATCTTCAGGGTTGAGTGTAGTTAATTTTCTTTTCCCCTGGAAGTAGCCAATAATGGGAGTCAACAGTTTCCTAATAGGGCACCAGAAGTTGATTCTGTCTTCCCAAAGCCTCTTGCAGAGCCCAAAGACCCCTCACCACCACAAAAGGAGCCACTTCAGAGGGATGGGATGCCAACTTCTGTGGGAGCTCCAAGGATGGGAGCCCTGCAACCACATTTGACATCTGAAGCGCAGTGCCCACCTGGATGTCCTCTACAACAGCAGTGAGGAAGATGGAAGATTTCCTCAAAGAGATGAAAGGAAATGGAGGACTAACCTTGTGAGGTCCAGGATGAGCTGTTTGCCCATTGTGTCTCACCAGGTGGAGGGAAGGGGTGAGAGGAGACCAGCATCCCAAGGCCAGCAGAAGAAATAACCCAAAATTGTGCACTTCTGATACATAGTTTTAATCTGAGCATTCAGCGATTTGTAACACCTACAGCGTATGGCTAGTGGGCCAGATCCAGGCTGTGGGATGGCCTCAGCTCAAGCCGCTTTCAGATAAGGCAACAGCAGGTGTCTTTAGACCAGCACATGAAACCCAGCCTCCCAGTCTATGCACTGCCCAGCACCAACAGCCTCCTCTAGCCCATCATGAGCCCCACACCTGGGCTCCTTGTAACAGCACCATCTGACCTTTGCAGTCTGGTCATCCCCAGGTTCACCCCACATAAACTTCAGACCTTCCCAAGATCTCTAAGTAAGGTGTTCCACAACCTTTGGGTCTTCCCTGCAAATGGAAAGGAAAAGATGCCTCCGGAGAGGGTTTACGTAAAGAGTGTGGGATGGTTATCTCAAAATCCAGGCTGTAGCAGGCAGATGTTGCTTCAGAGAGGGAGTACAATTTGCACTGTGTGTAAATCTAGGCAGAAAATCCCATGGTGGCCTGAGAGCTGCCCCAGGATAGGAAAAGCCCCGGAGGGAAGGGTTTGTTAGAGCTGTAGTTGCTGGGGACACCAGGAAGTCATGCTCCGCTATGCTCTGGGCAAAATGTCTGGGAGCACAGCCCGGCAGAACAAGTCTGATAGGGTTGCTGGCATATTCACACTGGCGTGATTGGTATGAAATCATGCCCTCACCCTACCTCCCAGTGAGCTGCTGAAGAGCTTCCCTGTTTTGTAATAGAGATGGCAACATTCATCCATCCCCTGCCAAGCGGGGATCTGAGTGCAGCGGGTAAACATCCCTGTGCTCCCCTGAGGCCAGCGGGCATGAGGGGATCCTGCCCGCTGCTCCTGCTGACGTGGGGCAGAAGGGTGCTCACCCCGATGCACGCCTGTGGGCTCACTGCAGCAAGCCGCTTTACTCAACACACATGTACTCACAGTAGGGAGGTGGGGGAGAATTTGCTCCTTTGTAAGGCTGGCGCAAGGGACTACTGTTTATCTTAGGCAATGCAGCTTTGAGCTTGGGTTTTGTCCAGACACTTTCCTTGTGCTGTCTTTTCCCCAACCGTTTGAAAGTATACTTATACCACATGGGAATCGAGAAGTTAAATAAAACCCCTGAGATTTCAGTCCTTTGCATGGCAGCAAAAAATACTGCTACTGATTTTACTTGTATCTTATATTGCTTCGGGCTTACATACGTTCTTGGGCATCAGGTCTGGATACAGATTCTCCATCACAGTAGTATTAATCTAGAATAACCAGATTAAAATTGAAGGAGCTACTAAGGTTTTACACCCTTGAAATGCATCCAGAGTTCAGCCCCTCACTTGACGCTGAGTAAAATATTCATGTTGTCTATGACAGTCTGTCCAGGAAGGAGAAATTTGCTCTACTGGATGAAATCTTGCAGAAACCTGGCTACACCTCTGCTGCGAACCCCAGTGCAGATGGGTTCCTCCCAGTGATGCTTTTCTTCTTCCAAAACCACTGTCTTGATTTGTTAAGCCTCTACCCCTGCTGCTGTAGACATGTCACCATTTTGCCCAGCCCCGACTCTTCACTGAAGTGGCCCCAACTCTTTAATGAGAGATGTGAAGAACCTTAATGGAGCATTTTATACTCACTTCCAGTAGTGGAGTCTCCCGAGGATCACCAGGAATGCACTGATAAATACAAGGAGTGAATTAGCCCTGAACTGTGTCTGAGCATGCATACGGATAACCAGACCACTTACTTGAGTCACTTGGAATTTTGGCTACTACTAAAAGTAATGCCAAGTCCCTGGCCACTTACACACTCTCAGAAGCAGTTCCCAGGCATGGACTGGGAGCTAGCACAGGACACCCTGTTTTGAAGGCTGAATTGGACAGCAGGAACATGGCCAAACCGTATCAGGTGAACCAAGACCCAGAGAAAGGACAAGGCACTGCTATTGCAATCAACTTCCTAATGTTGCTTCTGCTGGTTGTGGCTTTGTTGGCTATGAATATATTAGTAGCTTGAGGGTTTTACCCTGCAAGACCCTCAGCTTGCATTGTCTTAGTGGTTTCAAAGCGGGAAAAACCACTTTGAAGTATCTGCATTGTTATGGCCATTTACAAACATCATCAGGCAGTTTGTTTCTTTCTTGCCTCCACTTGCTGCCAAGAAAGAAATTAGAATTAATACTTCCCTTGTTTGCATAGGAGACAACAGAGTCGCTTCACGCCGCTGGGTGTGCCCGCTGCATACCCGGCACAGCCTTGGGGCAGTGATGGGCAGTCACCTTTGGCTGTGGAGCTCAGTGTGAACTTCCTTAAAGCTTCCCTTACATCCAGCAGTGTGCAGAGCACCTGCAGCTGGGGGCTTGTCCCAGGCTCTTCACAGAATCACAGAGTGATGCAGTTTGGAAGGGACCTCAGGAGGTCTCTGGTCCAGCCCTCCCATTCAAAGCAGGGTAAGTCTGAAGTTAGATCTAACTTCAAAGTTATAACATATTGCTCAGGGTCATACTCTGCACTGTTTTGAGTATCTCCAAGGATGGAGATGCCACAACATCTCCGGGTACCTCCTCCAATTTTTTATTGTCTTCATGGTGGATTTCCCCCACCTTTTAATGTCTAACCAGGATTTCCATTTTTGCAATCAAAATCCGTTGCCTCTTTTCCTTTCACTGTGGGCATCCAAGGAGAACCTGACTCTACTTTCTCTATATCCTCCCATTAGCTCCCAGTTGAAGACAGCAATAAAATCCCCCTTAGACATCTCTGTTTATGGCTGAACAAACCCAGTTCCCTCAGCCTCTGCTTGTACATCCTGCCCTTTAGCCCCCTAACCATGCTGGTGACCTTCTCCTTGACTCTAGTTTGTCAAACCTCTCCTTGTGGAAAAGCCCAAAAGTGAGAAGCACAAAACCAGATATAGTATTCTGGAAGTGTCTTACAAGTACCAAATACTTCCATACAAAGAAAAAAAGATCTTCTACTACTATTATGCTGTTCTATTACACTGTGTTACACTCCAGAAGGTGTAATAAGGGTTATTCTCCTCTTGGGCTGTTTTTACTTGAATTGGTGCATGTAAGACAGGAATCTGATCTAAGTGACCAGGGATCTAGATCCCTTTCTCCTTTATGCTTCCACTGAGAATGAGAAGGATAGGGCAAGTGAGAAGAGAAACCAGCAGCAAGGCCATATCAACACAGTTCAGCAGGAGATGTCCACAGAACAGTTGGTTGAAAAACCACTTATCTGACTATCTATCTCACACACTGGATGGAAAGAGAAGAGGAAATAGTACCATGGCGCCATGTTATTTTGCATGATGTGCTGGTTGGCTTCCCATCTCACTCACCTTTTGGAGGTGGTCCATGCCTACCACATGGCCCAAGAGAGTTAACATGGTTTTGTACTCATGCTGGAGTAAACCTGCTTGCCCACTGGGGTTTTTAGGGTACCTAGAAATCAAATTAAGATGCCACTAATGGATAATGCAACACAGAGCTAGTGCCTATGCCTGAACAGTACCTGGACCCCTTACCCCACCAGGCTCTAAGCATCATATTGAAGGTGCAGAGCAGAGCTGTAGAGAACGTATTACTCTGTCCTGGTTTAGACCCTGCACAGGGAAGCCTGAGAGATTAGGTATTTTGATGCTTACAGAGCTGTTTAATCATAAGATAATGCACAGCCTGTTCACACAAATTAGGGTGGGTCCTGTTTGCATAACGTTGATTTCAGAGATGAATTAATCTCACAGACAGCTTGTTTCTACTGCAGATTTTATCCATTCAGCACATTCGATACAGGATCAGATCTCAGGCTGATGAAATTGTTGCAGGGTGGATTTTGAGAGGAAGGAAGGAGGAAAATGGAAGTGCAACTGAAAAATGTAGCTGGACTTTACTGTATAACTGCTACTGGATTGCTAGGGTTAGGTAGGATTCTGCCAAGGCTTCATAACTTGAAGAGGATCTTTTCCTGTTGCCGACCCTTCTGATCAGAGGATGTTTAATAATAATTCACTCCTTATCTGTTTTGCAAATAATACAACTTCAGTCACGGATCAAACATCCCCCCCAACCTTCTTGTCCCACAGATCTTACAACTTGTCTACCTTCCTTACAAAAATGTGTCCATTCATTACTTTCCCAACACTACAGAGGATCAGGGCACCAATTTCGAAGCATTCCCTTTGAAATAAAAACCTATTCAGGACATCACTGCTTTTAACAAATTAATTAAATTTTAATTAAACATCACTAAGAAATGAAATTTCCCTCTGCAGTCAGCTTGATCTGGAAGGGCCATGGGGCATTCTGACAGAGTTGCAGCTTTTCTCAGCTTTCAGAGGGGAGGTATCTACGCTGATTCATTCATAATCAGCCCACTGAATAATGTATGGGATGCTAATGGTAGTCCAACGTCCTGAGAAGGAGCCAGAATGTACTTCCACAACTCCCTTTGCGGGGAAGAGGGGGGGGGGGGGGGGGAGGGGGGGGGCGGAAATAAATTGCATTTCAGTTTAAGAAGCCAGAATGGAAAAGACAGCTTTGAGGACTTTGTGAGTTCCTGACAAATGCCTGAAAATGCATTTTTTTTGGATACGTCAGAAACTACGTTCTGGGCTCTCACTCTAATACTACATTTTCTCTCATCTCTCACTGTAGCAGGAGTACTGATACTTGAAAAGAAGTCTTGAGACAGCCTGTGCTCTCACACAAGCCCCATGAACACAGGGACCAACAAAAGACACAATCAATCAGAGACATGGGCTGCTGAGAGAGGGGAAGCCTCAGAGGCAGGAGCAATGAGACATTAGGAGTTGCAAGGCTCTAGAGAGGACTTGCTCTCATATTATTTCTACAAGCCTAGAAACTGCCCCTGATTAGAAGGGGTTTTTAACAGAAACCCTAAGGCTGTAACCACGGTGTCTGGCTTTGGTTAAATTGTAATTCTAGGCCACCCTAAATTACTTGGTATTCAGAAAGCAGAAAAGCTCTTCCTGCCTTGCCCCAGTGCAGGACATCTCCAGTGTGAGGGGCTGGAGAAACAAAGACAGCTGAAGCACAAGATCTAAGCTTGGCAGCAGCCAACATCTAGATGAATTGGGACAAAAAAGGAAGTTTCTGAGTAGTGGAAACACAATCTTTCTGGTTCATTCCTCAACCTTTATTGTCTTTTTGCAAAGAAAAGGCAGGACAGTATGTCTGTGGGATGAAGCTCATTTTAACTGAGGGTTTGAAGGAAGAGGTGGAGGTGCGGAGTTAGGAGCAGACTGTGCTCTTTATCTCGCCCTACTCTAGCCTTGGGAGCCGCAAATGGAGGTGGCAACAAATTCGTGGGTGGGTGGTGGCACAAGGTGAACAGAGTCAAGTGCAGAGGTCTGTGCTGTGTATGGCCAGGATGCCAAGAAAGAGGGTGTCTGTACAAGACCCACAAAAGTCCATAAGGGCCATTTGGCCTGAGAAGAAAAGTCTGGTGAGGGAGCAGTGGGCTTAGACGTGCCGCCCTGCAAACAAAATGCCTTTGGTGGATAAGTGCAGGAGAGATTCAGGAGAACTTGGAGTGTGGGAGAGAAAAGGGTGCTTGTGACTGACAGCAAGAGGGACCTACCAAGACTTCCTCCCAAAATGCGAGGTCTCACCTCACCATTTAACAGTAGTTGTAATCTCTGGCAGTCTTTGGTCTGAACCATTTAACGCATGCCAGCCAATTCCCAGGCGCAGTCAGGAGTCAACACAGACCAAGGACCGTTCCCAAAAGGCATTTTGGGTTGGGCCACCTGATTTTGGAGGCCCAATAAGTAAAGGCATGGCCAGATCATGCCCACTGGCATAAGCATGAGACAGCAGTGCTGTTGCACTTTTGTTGTCCCTTGCAGACAGCTACCAGTAAGTTGTGTGACAATAGCCCCAAAAGCCTAAACGTTAAGTAACTTCAACAGCCACAAGGGGCTCAGGACATTCACCATGAGCTTGAGATCTCTTTCCGCTACAGCTGAGCTTTGGCGTCCCCTCAGCCCGTTTCTTCCCTGCAGATCTCAGGGTGGAAATCACAGCACCTCATTCCATTTTGTGTGGTGCTGCGGTAAATCTAGGGTGACCATGCTTCAGTGGGTGTGATGAGGTGCTAAAAGGGTGCAAGAAAGGGGTGGAGTACGCTACATCTGGTGGGCCTGAACTTACATGGAAGCAAATGTGTAGTTGCACTCAACCTTTAGGGGCTGCACTCAATGAAACCAGCATGTGATCGGAGGACAGCCATATCTTAACATTAATATGTTAACTCAGCATTTCGGCTTCCTGATTCCATGACTGTAAAGTGCTTGGGATGAAGGACTATTTTGTTGTTTTGCATTTGTTGAGAAGCTGGCACCTGCTGGACCCTGGCTGAAGTCCTCTGGCAGTTCAGTGATGATAATACTGCTTAAACAAGCATGAAACACTGGTGGTGAATCTGGGTCTTGTCTGTGCTACTCCAGGCTCTTCATGTGTCGCTGGGATCCATTTAACTGCAGGAACCATGCTGGAGCCAGCTGAATCCAACCTCACCACTCTTGCTCCCTTTGATACCTCCTGGAGAACACGATGAAGAACGGAGTAAGAATTAAGGGCACTTTTTACAAAGGACAAGATCTCTTATTCTAAAATAGATGTATGAAATACCTTGGCCATGTCTGGAGGTTCTCAGCCCTCCTCTTTGACTAGAGCAAACTTAAATAAATCAGCTCAGTCTTGGATTTTTAAACTATGCCTCTTCTAGCAAACTAGGCAGTGCTGGAGCACTGTTGCCCACACCGATAAATAGAGCAGGCATTGGCATGGTTTTTGCTTGGCCAGTTGACACTGAGCCAGGCAATTCCTGCATGCATTTTGGGAGTTTGCACTGATTAGGGCAATTCATAATAGGCAACGTAGGTGTACCACCCTAATAAGAAGCTTAATATTATGATTATTTGGGTGGGGAATGGGCATAGTAATATTTAGATAACTAATGGAGATACAGCTCTTGAATGCCTAAATTTAGGTGGGATAGATAGCACCCTACATTTTTTTCTGTGATCCTTAGATGGATGCTGATGCTCATCCTGCCATTTTCACTACAAGGGCATTCACCAATGCTGTGAACAGGGCTGTGCATAAATTAGAAGTGGGGGGCAGATCTCTGGCCTTCAGTTCCCCAGAAATAATATTAGCAGTAATGATGGTAATAAGCAGTGGCGATAAGTTCTTTCTCCTCTTGCCTCCCCAGATGTTGTGCCTGTTTTAGTGCTAAGCACTGTAGACCTGGTGTGGTACAGGGTTGTACTGCAGTGTGCATCTTGAACAAATACTGTTCCCAAGACTGGCCGACACTTGTGTGTCACTGTGGTGTTGATAACACACACATTTCACCTCCTCCTTGCTCCCCTGACAAGCATGTGCAAAGCTGCAGGATTTGGGGACTTATATATTATGCGTTTTTTCCTGTATAATCGCACAACGGATATAGACTTAATTTTTACATATGACCCTGTATTTGCAAAAGGTCGGTGTGGTAGTCAGGCACTTTGCACAATAATAACCTGCTCCTGTTCATCCCACAGGTTTCCTGAAAGATTTTCATGCCTAGGCAGGATGAGGTGTACATGGTCAACTCCTGGTCTCACCCCCCCTTGTTAACCATGCCCATGACAAGGCTCATTTTTGGACATCCAGCCTGAAGAAAGTCTGGGTGATGTGCCTCCAAGCAAAATCGGTGGGCATCGGGCTCCTACATCCTCATGTAATTAAGCTCTTTCAGATATTTCCCATCAAAAAGCACCAAGGGAATGCTGCACTTAATCACCACATCAGTTTATTCAACACTGCTTCACTTCCGTTCCCCAGTGGGCTTGGCTGTGCTTTTGCCGTGTGTTGCTGTGGATCTTCCTTCCTGGCCAAATATTTTCATGCTAACAATTTTTAATCTCCCAAGGCTCAGCCTATTACTACAGACATTTCTCCCCAAAGACACCACTCTCTCTCCAGCTCATTAATGTCACCTTGGAGGAAACTAATAACAGTGTCTGCTCACCAGCTCTTTAGGATTTTGCAGAGAGTAGCGGATGTTCCCAGGTCCCTTAAGAGAGGAATTATCATTCCGGTACTGCAGACAGGTTAGTCAGAGCTCACTGAGGTTAAGGGACTTGGCAAAGGGCATGTAGTGATTTGGTGGCAGAAGCAAGACTGTAATTGCAGAGTCCTGACTCACTCCATTCATAATTACTGTCTGTCGTTGACTTAATGCAGACCGTAGGGTTAGGAAGCGGATCCCCATTTCCTTTCAGCCTCCAAACACGTAACCCCCACACCTGATTTTCAGAAATACTTCCTAGTTCTATAGATGTCACTTTGTGGCTTGACTGAAAATGAGCAATAAGCAATTGGACAATCTGAATTGTTCTCTCAGTTTAGATTTTCAGTATTCTTTCTTCAACAAAAAGCTGCCTTGCTGAAAAAGGTATTTGCTTGTGAAAATCTTCTTGGTTTTTAAATAGAAAATATGTCTTCTCTGACTGAGTTTTGCTTTGTTTAATTGAAAACATTAATTTATTAATCTTATATATTTATTGGAAAATCTCATACTTTTCATCAATAAAAAAAATTGTTCACCTGCATCTATTTAATGTTAAAGTTGAGAGTCCTGAAACTATAGAATCACAGAATGGGTTGGGTGGGAAGGGACCTTAAAGACCACCCAGTCCCACCTCCCGCCATGGGCAGGACCGCTCCCCCCAGCCCAGGCTGCCCCCAGCCCCGTCCAGCCTGGCCTTGAGCACTGCCAGGGATGGGGCACCCACAGCTGCTCTGGGCAGCCTGGGCCAGCGCCTCACCACTCACATTGTAAAAAAATTCTTCCTTATGCCCAACACAAATCTATGCTCTTCCAGTTTAACATCGTTGCCTCTTGCCCTGCCACTGACAGACCTGGTAAAAAATCTCCCTCCCTCTTTCTTATAAGCCCCTTTATATGTTGAAAGATGGCAATAAGGTCTCCTCAGAGCCCTCTGATCATTTTTACCCCCAGTTACCTTTTCACAGACTGGAAAGGGACTGTGTGACAGAAACCCTATCTCTTCCCATCCCTGTTGCTGTGATCCTATGTTTCTAAACACTTTTGAGTTTTAAGGTTAGGAGCATTTTTTATTTCCTCTCACTTCCCCTCAAATATTTCCCATTGAGATAGGATATAGTAGGAACACTTCAAAATCAGAAGACGATCCCATCAGAAATGTTGGGGTGGTGTATGATCTTGTGCTGTCAATCAATTTATGAGACAGATGTCCCAGTAATACCCTTTATTGCCCATAAATACAGTTTAGTTCTCAAGCCAAAATCTGCTTTACAGTTTTTAGAGATGAGATTCAGCTCACCTACATTTAGCTGTCTCCACTGAGATCAAATGCCACTCCAAAACTTGGGGAGATAAATCACCTACCCGTTCAGGTTCTTTCCTTCCTGCCAAATAACTGCAATCCTTTAACCACATAACACCTTGCAGTGCAGAAAGCATCCCCAGCTTAAAGACTGAGAAACAAGGATATGAGGGATGCTCCGATTTGCCCAGAGTCCTGCAGCAGGTTGTGGCATGACTAGGAAGCACCACTGGAGAGCCCGGCCCATCCTGAGTGATTCTGGATGATCATGCAGATGTCATCCTCTGAGAAGCTCACCTCAAAACTTACCTTGAAGACTGGACACTCCTAACAGGTCTTGCCCACGTAAATGCTCTTGTGTCCAGCAGTATAGCTGTGTGTGCGCTGTGGCCGTATCCTCAGAAAAAAGAGGTATTATGGTGTCTGAATTCAAAAAATATCATCAAAATTATCCAAGCTTCATATTTTGGGACTTCCATGCCCTCAGATTGGATTGAAACAGGCCAAAAGAGTTACAAATAATGGAGAACAGGGCAGTAGATGTGGATATTGTGGTTGCAAAAGTCATATTTCCATAGCACTTTCAGTTTTTTCTACTTTTTAATAGCTGAGAGTTTTGCTAAACCAGAAAGGTTCAGAGTTAGGCATTTTGTATTTTCATTATGTTCTCTTTAATCTTCTAAAACTAAATAGGTCTTCAAACTAGTAGGACCTGATGATGAGAATGAAGCCTAACTTGACCAAAAAAATGTTAATACACTAAAAAAAAATAATAAGTACAGTATATTAAAAAAACCCAACAAAACCCCACAACTGAATTTTCTGTTTTCTATGGATGTTCTGGGGAGCTTGAATATTGCTATGAAAAATATTTTTTTAAAAAATGCATCATATCTTCAAAAAAATCAAACAATCTCACTCTGACTGGTCAGTCATCACTTTTATTTTCCCTTTATGCATGTTGGCCATGAAAGAGGAGAGAAAAGTGAAAAAGTTGTGTCAAATGCATTTTCTTTTTAAGTGTGTTTAAGCTAAGCTAAACCTAGCATATTCTTGAAGTTCCTTTTTCCTTTTTCTTTTTTTTTTTTTCCTTAGAAGGATGTTTTCCACAAGGAAATCATCAATGGAAAATGTTTGACCAGCTGTACTCTTATCTTTAGATCTGGAAACACATGCAATACATGGAAATCCCCACCTCACTTGAAATTTCAAGGGGTGACTGATTTTTGTGCTCATACTTCTTTCAATATGAGTAAGTGTTTCAGTATTTACTTTTGTTCGCTACCCATCCACTCCAGTTCAAGGAAAAATACAGGAAAATTTCCCCTTTTGCCATTACAGTGCATGATCACAGTGCAGGGTTCTGCGAAGCCCATGCCTATTCATTTTTTGCAGCCCCCTGAACAAGGCCTCAGTCTTGGCTCTTTCTTTTGTCTTCAGGGAATTTTAATCTGGAGATTAACTTGCAGTTTGCAGGAAATAGCAGAGACAACCTGGATATGTCTCGATAGGGACTGGCCATCAGAGCTCAGTCATCTGCACTGTTGTTAGCATAGTCCTTGGGTTGGTTTTGGCCTGAGCCTGCTGGCGTGAACCCAAATAGTCCCCAGTCATGTGCCAGGAATTAGAATAGTCCAAGAACCACTCCTGGTAGGTTGTTTAGATGCAGCTACCTTGCTCTGGATAGAGTTTAACCGTATGGACTTTACCAGACCAGGCCAGCTGGCCATCAAGGCAGAGCATGGGTGCTGGTCCTGGTTAGCCTGCCCGTAAGCAACTACTTGGGTTCATCATGGAATGTTTTGGGTTTTGTCCCTGAGGTTAATGACTCGAGTGCACCTTTGTACCATGGAGCAAAGTAGCAGAAGGGTCTTGTCCTTTGGTGAATGTTGTCCTACAAAACTCCTTGTCCAACTGCTTTACTTGTCAAAGTCCTCTAAGCAGAAGATTTTGATACCCAGGTTATCTGGAGGATATTTAAACAAGAATTGGTTTAACAATTCTTTGGAAGCAGTACGCTCCCACCCCCTCTCCACCTCAGGTAGGAATTGCAGGAAATAAAATAGTAACAAAAATAAAGATGAAGAGGAGGTTAAGTTACTTTTTCCTGTTAAGTGAAAGTCATTTCAAACACCATTTCATGCTAATAGCTGCCTTTTTTTTTTTTTTTCTTCAAAACCAGAGTACCGTAATAGCATGTGTTGACATCTGCAGGATTCTTGCAGGCTTATTTAGATCTGCACCTTTGGGCATACAGCTAAGGTCCCTAAAGGATTTTAACTCACTAGTCTCCCTCTGGAGTCCATGGAAAGAGCTGGCCACCTCTGGAGAGCTAGGAGGAACTCAAGGCAGGAGGATCACCCTTAGGAGACCTTGTCTCCTTTCTCTGGGCTGAATCCAAGCCTCAGGAGCCATTATAATCTCTTTCCAGGTATAACCACCTTCCAAAACCCCAAGTCTCCCAAGGCAAAGTCTCAGCCTGTAAGTCAAAGCTGAGGCTGCTCAAGATGAGCATCTTGTGCAATCACTTCCTTAAAGCATACTTCAAGCACTTCCACCACTAACTGGTGTCACTTTGTCATGAGAGAACCATGGTGTCAGAGCTACACCAGCCTGGAGGTCTGTGTGCCACCATACGCCCTCTCACTGGAGGATGGCATAGATGTAGAGGTTGAAAAACACCATATTGCTTCCTTCTTGGACACTAGGATCCAAAAATGCAGTTATGTGCTGCTTCTGCAAAAGGCAGTGAGGGTGGAGAACACCATCCTAGAAGAAGTATACGAAACACTGGAAGACACAGAAAAGAAGCTGGATATAGCAGTAAAAGCCTCCTGTACCGAGAGGCTGTTGGTGTAGCACTTGGAGCAGACTAAAGGGGTTGGAGATGGCTCCAGCCCTCTACCACCAATACACTCTCCCACCTTTCTACCTCTTCATTTTTTACCTATGGGACTAAGGGTGAGGATGAGATATGGGGCCTGTTTTTTTTTTTTTTTTTGCCAAGCTTCAGGTGTGGGAACTAATCTGAGTGCAAGTTCTAATTGCTGGTCACTGCACCTCCTGCCTATATCCTACAAAGGGGCTCTAGTGCAAAATCCTGCTGTTCTTCCAGGAGAGCAGCACTCTCAGCAGGAGCAGCGGGTGCAGAAAGTCTATAAGATTTGGCTTTTCTTCATACAGCCTGGACTGGAATGGACACCTCTGGTTTTATTTCATACCCCAGCCATGAAGTGCTGATCATGCTAAGGGGAAAAAAAAAATTGCATGTGCAAATAATTAAAAAAAGAAGAACCCCCCCAACCTCAGACATACACACACACACACACATACATGCAGACCTGCTTCGGCTTGCATTACAGGTTCTCAGCCCGGGAGCAAAGCACTTGGGAAATTTAATTAAACTTTAATGAGGTGCTTTGATTGTTAGGCCGTATGCCTAGTGGAATTAGTGTACAATGAAGGGTGTCTCGTCATGCTGCTGGCAATAGCTGGCGAGTTTGTATAGAGCAGAACATGTCATCCTAAATCACCTTTTGAACTCAGGAAAGCAGCAGGGAAGAACAACCAGGAAAAGCTCTAATGGGTCATTTAATTACAGCAGGTCGGTTACATGTGAGTCCCGCACATCGAAGGAACTCCCTCTGAGTCACATTTGGGACTTTTCAGGAGGTTGAGGAATGGGAGGCAGGCAGGCTGCTGGTGGGCTTCCTTCTTTTCTTTTTTTTGAATAGGCAGGAGCCTGGACCGGAGGGAGGTCCAGCATGGGAGATCCTGGGAGAGCTGGGTGGTGAGCAAGGACTTCCATGGATCCTCCACAGGACTTGGCTGCACAGCCTCCCAGTAACCAGAGGAAGGCACTATTTTGTTGCTAGTGGAGATGTGGCTTCTGTTTCAAATGAAGGGCCTATTAAAGCCCTCTTCAGCCACCAGGGAAAAGCTGTTTTGCAATGTAATGCTGGTTTGGAGAGGGCCATTCAGACTCAGGAGAGTCCCACCTCCTTCTGCCACAAAGCTAGGCCTCCATCTCACAAAAAACATTATAGATCCAATATGGGATCTCCAGACATCCCTGACAATCTCAACATTTCTGGGAGAAGCTGCTGCACCGGGCTGCATTTGACTGTCACCCACATTTGGCTTGCAGGGTCCCAGAGGGACTGGGACATGGTGCATCCACCAAGGTATGTTGCCATACAAGATCCCTGATGGAAGGGATCTCTCTCCAAAAGGGACACCCCTCTAGGCATCCAGGAAGGTGAGTCCCACATGCCAGGGGAAAAGAGGGTTGCAAGGCTTACAAAGGAGAATCATAGGATAGTTCAGTTTGGAAATTCCAGCCCAACCCCTCCCCTGCCCAAAGCAGGGGCAATTAGGGCAGGTTACTCAAGAACCTGATGAGTCAAGCTTTCACTGTCTCCCGGGATAGAGGTCCCAAGGCCACCACCATGGAACCTTGTCACCAGGCTTAAGTACTTCCAGAAGTTCACTTGCTGCAACTTGTGCTCATTGTGTCTTACCCTTCCCTGCACACCTCTCACAAAAGACTCTCTGTCTTCCCTACAGCACCTCATTAGGTAGCTGAAAGCTGCCATAAGATATTTCCTGAGCCTTGTCTTCTCCAGCCTGAGCAAACCAGGTCTTAGGCTCTCCTGATACATGTGTTTCAGGACGATTACCATAAGAGATAACCCTCTGCTTGGACCTGTGTCAGTCTGTCAGCAAGAAGGAACTCTAAAAAGAGAAGCTTCAACCTTCTTGCCTTTCTATTTGCTCCTTCAGAGGTTGGAGGATTCATGAAAAAGGTGATCAGTGGCAAGGTAGAATCCATGTATGAGTTTTTCCAGGCTGACATCCAGACCACCTTTGAGATCCTGGAGCTGGGACTCCAAAGAAGACACTAGCCTTGAAGCCACCTGTTTCAAAGCAACCCTGGAGATCCCAGTTCTGAAATACAATCCTGATCTGCTCTCAATCATGTCAACATCTTAATCAACACCATACAAGAGGGGGACCAGGCAGATTCTCCCTCAGAGGCATGGAGGGGACAGATGTTTTCTGCTCTGGGCTTCGCTAGTGTCATTTATCACCAAGACAGGCTCCTGGGAGGACAACTCTGTTTATTTGGAGGCTTGTCTGTTAAGGGCTCACAAAGGACTTGTTAATCCTTGCTCCATCAGGAAGCTCTGGGCGTACTTTAGTCAGGGCTCTGGTGTTGCACCGGCCATAGTCAGCAGTGGTCATCTACTACAGGGGCATGCAGATTTTGACGTGCCTCAAGATGGCCAAGCTGCAATGAAATGTCCTGCTCTGCAGCCCCACCAGGTTCTTCTGTGCACATTACTGTAGATCAACAGTCTGTTGTAGGTCAACCCATTACTGCAGATCAGCCCTCAAGGCAAGGTCCTTTACCTCCTCTGGTCTTTTTACTCCATGTAAATGAACTGGGGCTGTGCTGGGAACATGTCCCAGGAACACAAATGTTTAACACAAACCACCGCAGATTTTGAAATATAACTGACATGGGGATAAACCAGAAAGTTATGTCTGCACATGCCAAATGATCATGTACTTTGTTCTTGGAAATCTGGAGGCCACCAAGCCAGTAGCAGTATTTCTTGGCATTTCTATAGCATCATCCACCCAGTCTTACAAAACCAAGCTGTCAGTGCACTGACATGGTGTGGCTGGGAGCAACAAACCATTTTGTGTTCTCCACTGTTTTTTTCAGCAAGACCCATTCATTCCTGCTTCTCTTTTCAGCAGACAATACAACTTCTGTGCTCTCTGAGCAGTTAAGAATGTGTGGGACTGTCATAGAATCATTTAAGATCATCAAGTCCAACCATTAACCCAGCACTGCCAAGTCCACCACTAACCACATCCCTAAGTGCCACATCTACATGTCTTTTAAATCCCTCCAGGAATGGTGACTCCACCACTTCCCTGGACAGCCTGTGCCAGTGCTTGACCACCCTTTCAATGAAGACATTTTTCCTAATATCCAATCTAAACCTTCTCTGGTGCTACTTGAGGCCGTTTCTTCTTTTCCTATCACTTGTTTCTTGGGAGAAGACACCGACCCCACTTCACTACAACCTCCTGTTAGGTAGTTGTAGAGAGCAAGAAGGTCTCCTCTGAGCCTCCTTTTCTCCAGGCTACCATACACCAGGGTCTTGAGATCTGAGTTACTGAGTAGAGATTGACAGGTGGGCATTCAGCATCCTAAGCCGGTGGGCAACTCCTCCATCTCTCCAACACCTTGCTTCACTGGGGTCCAAGGAAATGGCTGAGTTTGTGAAGTACCAGGGTACTGGCATGATAAACATGGGAATGCATCTCTACCCAAATCCTTTGCTTTTGCAGCAGGGCATGTAAAGCAAGCAGAAAATAAGGCCCAGGGCTGGACATCATGTGAATAAAGAATGTATCCAGCAACTTCTCATTACTGAGGGGCTGTGTTCTAGGTTCTGTGGTGTTCAAGTTCAGAGCCCTGCTACCCTAGGATCCGAGTGGAGAGAGCTGGGTGTGTCTGAGAGGTAAATCCCACCTTAAACCACTGATCAGACTTGCCCAGATCTGTGCAATCACTGGGGAGGGACCTGGCAGGCTTAGTTAAATGTTGGGTGTTGAGTGGCTACATCCAAATTTGCCTGTGAGCTGAAAGAGGCAGTGGTCCAGGGAGGGGGAAGAAAAGTTCAGGCATGATCCTGCAGTATGATCATGCAATGAGTGCCTTTCACTCCATGATCACATCACGGGATCTCCTGCAGCTCCAGGTCTCCTGCAATGCCTGGCACCTGGAAGGAGCAGGGAGGTTGCACAAACACGGTCCAGCCTGGCATTTCCTAATCCTAGAGCACTTGACTGCAACTGCAACACTTCTTCCATCCTCCTGTGCTCGGGGCCGGAGGGGGGGAAACAGGAACATTTTCTAAGGTTGTAAGAGCCCAACATTCAAATCCACCCAATTCCCACACTCTAGCATTACCCGAGGTCCCCAGTCTGCATTTATACTCACAATTGAATAGGACCAGGATCTAGGGCACACATGCTTCTGCAGTGACCCTCCAGTTATCTGTAACATGCTCCCCAGTGTGATTTTGGCCCAGACCAAGTGGCACTGATGCAGCCAATGCCCAGGTAAGGTGAGCAAAGGGCAGGAGCCGTTTGCAGTAGGCTGTTTGGGTGCCTCTTTTTTGAGGCCGAGAGGGTTTAGTAGGAAGGATGGACCAGTTAGGCTCAGAGCAGACCTGTTCATTTTCCTGCAGAGTTGCACCCACGTGAGCCACCAGGGCTTCTGGAACCACCACGCCACCAGGGCACAGTAGGAATCTGTCACCTCTCCCAGGCCAGCTCTGAAGAGGACATGTGGGATGTGCTCTGCTGAGGCCTTCACCAGTCTGGGCCATTGGTCCTTCTCTTGTCTGGTTTCTGTTAACAGCCCTTAGCCCTACTGTAAGGTCTGTCCTCCCTACCTGATCCAGCAGACCCTGATGCTACTCCTTTCCCTTTCCCAGTCCAGTCTCTGCTCCAGAAAGTTCCTTTCACTAGTCTGGTCCTTTTCTCCTCCATCTTCTGGTTCCTCAGCCAACATCTGTCCTTCCAGTCATGCTCTGTTCCTTCCCAGCTCTACTGTTCCTTGCCAGACCATGGTTGTTCACACCCACCTCCTCCTTCCTTGGCTGCTTTCTCCAGCCTCTTTCACCATCTAGTCCTGTCTCCAGCACCTCAGCTCCTTGTCTCCTGTCTTGCTTAGACTGGGTCCCACCCCCGGCCTCCCACTCAGTGCTCACAGTGCGTGCCATCATTCCCACACCCACCCAGCATCCTTTCGTGTCTCCTCCACCCAGTCTCCCCCCCCTTAATGATAGCTTAAAGCTGTTGAAACTCCACAACACACAGGTCTCCCTCTGCAGCACCTGGCCCCAGTACCTGGATGAATATTCCTGAAGTGAGTAACAAACAAATCAAGTCTTAGCACTCCTGAGGTAGAATGATGCCCAGAGAGGAAGACTGGAGGTCTCCAGACTGGAAAAGAGACGGCTAAAGGGGTGGGATAGGGTATATGGTTACAAAATCATGCTTGGCTCAGAGAGAACAAATAAGAAACACAATTGGAGAAATATGGTATCAAACGAACCTGGCAGGTGGCAGGATCAAAGCAACTGAAGGAGGTGGTTCATCACTGGAGCAGGGTTGTGAAAAGTATCAAAGTTTTAAACCCACAACCAAGCAAATGTATAGAATAAAACCCCAATGAGGGCAAGTCAAGACAGAGACTTCATAAAGTCCTGAGCTGGAGGTGGCCTGAAGAGGGAGAGGTGCTGGGGTGCATCACTCCACTTGCCACATTCTTACACTCATCTTCAGACATGCTTTCCTTACCCCCTCAGAAACAGCAACACCATGGGCTTCTTGGTCTTAGGTCTGGCCAGAGGTGGCCTGTGTGCAGAGATATATACGTGCCATATCTCCTCTGTGTGTGCATATGTATATAATTATAGAATCATAGCACAGTTTGGGTTGGAAGGGACCTTTAAAGGCCATCTAGTCCAACCCCCCTGCCATGGGCAGGGACCCCTTCCACCAGACCAGGTTGCTCCAAGTCCTGTCCAGCCTGGCCTTGAACACTGCCAGGGATTCTAACCTCTTTGGGCAGCTTGTGCCAGTGTTTCACCACCCTCATCATAAAAAATTTCTTCCTAATATGCAGTCTGAATTTACCTTTTTTTAGCTTAAAACCATTTCCCCTTGTCCTATCGCTACAGGTCCTACTAAAGTTTGTCCTCACCTTACTTATACATATATATATATATGTGTCATATCTCCTCTGTGTGTGTACATCTATATCTATATCCATATCTATATCTATATCTATAGCTGTATCTATATCTATATCTATCTATGTTTTATTTCTCCTGTAGATCGGGAGCTGGGAATACCGGCCCCTCCAGACCAGAGCTGATGGTGCTCCTGGGTTCAGACATACATTAGACCTCCGGCCTTTGCTGGGTCTGGAGGGGTCCGAGTGGTGACAGTCTTCGTGGTATCATGTGATGCTCAAGACAAGAAGTCTGGCGCTGACAGTAGAAAATCAAATAGCTGGTCCCAGGTCAGGGGGGCTGAGGAGCCTGTTTTAAACTCAGCTTTTCAGCATCCTCCCTGGATTTTGGCCGAGGCCCAAAAGGGCAGCATGGAGACTCTTTATGTGTTAAGGAAGCAAATCCAGCCTTTCCCACTGAAGCTGCGGAAGAAAACCACAAAAGCAGTGTTTTGTTTCTCAAAACAAGATAATAGGGTGGGGGTGGCAGTGAAGAAGGATTTTTGGTGCCCCGGCTGGTCAGGGGGCAGTGGGACCTGACATCCCTTGGTACCTGATGCTGCCTTGTTCCCTGGGATGCCAGAAGGGAGCAGCAGGATCGTGACTCAGCCCCCACGTGAGCAGGTTTCCTTCCTGCACCGCCAGCCCGGGTTTCTGATGTTTTGTTTGCCGTGAAGCTCTGGGGGCCAAGCAGGAGCTCCTGGAAATCAAAGAGAAGGAACAACATCTTTGGCTGGCCGAGGCGGGGTGCATCCCGGCTGGCCGGGGCGGGGGGAGCATTTGGGGTGTTGAGGGAGGAAAGGTGGGAGAGCTGGCAGGAGGGCACGGGGTAGGTCTCCAGAATGAGCCTTCTTAACCCCCAATTCCCCCTGCAGGCAACAATGCTCCTTGGATGCCCTTCAGCTGCCAGTGGAAAACCTTGTGGCTCCGAGCAGGAGGAAGGGAAGGGGCTTCCCCCTTTCCCTGTTCTTCTCAGGTTGTCCTCCAGTCCTCTCTCTCTGACCCCCTGGGTGGGAAACAGGACCCCCAGCAGTCCCTCTTGTATTGACACAGGAGTAAACAGGGGTGGGGAGACAGCTCAGCTCTCATTAACCACCCCGCACAGGAGACTGCCAGATTTTCTCTGTTATCAGACTTCTCCCTATGGATGCCAAAGACAAAACTCTCAGTCAGAAGTTGCTCAATGCTAGCAAAAAAATCATCCGTAAACTCTCTGGTCGTGCCCAGATTCAGCTGTTTGGCCCTGAGGCTCCCAGCTTGGTCTGCCACACCCAAACCAGGTGGCCACATCCAAACCTTCCCTGGGGACATCCTCGCCACCCTCACCCCAGGGCAGAGGACTTGTTGGCCTGGGCACTGCTCTGCTGGGGACTGAGGTAATTTCAGTGTGGATGGTAGCAATTGAGGGTTGGGTATCTTCCCTGCCCTGGTTGCTTGATCAGTGTGAGCCTAGTGCAGGTCTTTGCATGTCCCTTCCAGTGTCCAGAGATGACACTGAACAGGTATCAGCCTTCAGGCAGTGTAGAGGTTTTGGAGGAGCCTTGTGGATGGTCCTGGGTGGCAGGAGCACGCAAAGTGCATTCTGAAGAGGAGGGTCCAGCCAGCACTGGATTTTACTTATTTCTTGCGAAAAGATAGAGAAGATCCCCAACTGTCTCATTCCCTTCATACCCACTGCACAACCACTCCCTCCTCCCCAGCCAGCTGGGTGCTGTCAGACCCAGGACTTCCACCATCCTTCCTCTTTCAACACCTCTGTCTCCCCAGATGACAGAGGTGGGCCAGAGCTAACACTGGACCTTCAGCCACGGAGGCTGGTGTGGGTGATCTTAGCTCCTGCCTTGAAGGGGCTCTTCTGAGCAAGTCCTTACTGAAGGCTGGATCTCCTCCAGGTGGGCACCAGAGGTGACATGCTGGATTCAAGCCACGTGGGTTGCCGCTAAGGTGACTTTGGATTGATGCTGAGCCTGAGCTCACAAGGTCCAGCCTCACTATACAGCCCCAGGCTCTTCTCCCTAGCTCCCCGCTGCCTCTGTCTTGGCACGCTCCCACCCCAACCCCGGTGGGAGGGAAAGACCCCGCAGCCTCGAGGGCCAAGCCCTTCTCCCCCATCACCCACCTCCATTCCCTCGCCACTCTTTTCCTATTCCCAGCATTTACCTCCCGCACGTAGCCCTGGGGGAGCCGGAGGATTGTACACAGAGGGAGAAGTTATTTTTCCTTGACATAAACATCCAGGCCTTCCCTCGGCCCCTTTGCTTGAAACGTGGAGGTAGGACCTGGACTCATAACATCCGGCAGGAGGGGTTGGCCTTATCTGCCAGGAAACACTCAGCTCCGGATACATCCTCCCCTGCTCCCGGCACCCCAAGCAGCTCCCATTGGCAGTGCCGGGCAGGAAACCACTCAGCAGCTTGTCTCATTCCCTCCTCTGGAGGGATGGGAGGGAGGGCCTGATCCTGTCCTCCCTGCGTGGCTCCCCATGGGGTGCGGCGGGGTTCGGTGGGATGGGGGCAAAGAGAGGTGGAGGGGGAAGGTGTATACTCATGAGCAGAACGGGGTTTGGGGAAAACCACTGGGGTTGAAGGGGGAAAAAAAGGAGTTGGAGGTATTGAGAGTCTCCCCTAGGCTCTGCCACTGGTCTGCAGGATGACCTCGGTCGCATCTCCTCACCCCCTTCTCTGCCTCTACTACCCACCCCACCCCACCCCGCTTCTGCTTTGAGAGCGATGGAGGGGAAAAATAAAATCATCTCTGAGCTAATTTAGTAGCAGCAGCCAGAGCCCTCACATGGGGTAGAGACCCCTTGTGCCAAGGGCAGCGCCAGCACTTGGTCCTCTTCAAGCTCTTGGTAAGAGGCAGTTCATGTCCCAGGACTGGACAGAAAGAGGATGGGAGGGAAGGAAGGATTATCTCTGTTTTACAAACAGGGAAACTGAGGCACAGAGCAGCCATGCAGCTGCTTGTCATGCGGGTCTACCCCTGCCCAGTGGCACTGGCACAAGCAAACATGGCCAGTGGAGTGAGGATGGAGAGGAGCCACCACCTGCTCAAGGGATGCAAAGGAAATCGGCCATCCCGGGAGGGCCAGGGCATGACAAACACCACAGCTCCCAGCCAGCCTGAATCCCAGCCCCATCCGGGAAGGTGACCTCATCCCTGCTCCCAGTGCCCAGCACCGTGACCTGCACAGCCACAGAGCCAAGGGCTGGCCAGGGCCACCGGATGCTGGGGGCAGAGGACTCACACCCTGGTCACCTCATGGCAAGGAGACACCCTTGCGCGACCTGATACCCCTGAGCAGGAGCCGAAATGCGGTGTGAGTCCATTTTATCCCTTCCTGCAGCTCTGATTTGATTTTCCTGCTGGTTCCCAGCCCATCACAGCCTGGAGAAAGCAGCCACAAACCACAAGGCTTTTCGGCATGCACAGAGGCAGCTTTCGGCTCACGGGTTTGGGATGGGGAGGGAGGAGAAACATGCCCAGGACTGATGCAGAATGAGTCCTGTCTGCAGTAGAGACCCCCACAACATCCATAAACCACCATGGCCATCAGCCCTCGGTGGGGATGTCTGTTTTCCAAGCAAAAAAAGGCTCCCTCCCACCTCTGTCAGCCACTTACTGTCTGGCTGGTCCTTGCAGCAGTGCCCTGCATCCCAAAAACATACCGCAGGGCAGGGAGCAACCCGCAGCATTACATTTTCCATCCCACTGGGGAAGGGGTGGATGCCTCAGCTCCCGAATTTCATCTGTGCTGCTGGTGCCCTGGGAGGTGGAAGCCGGCTGCTCCTGGCGCTGGCCATGTGCCCGGATCCGGCCGTCGAGCCCTGGCTCCCAGGGAGCCGCACCTCGCCTTGGCTGCAGCTCCCAGTGCCCTCGGGGGCCCCGGCTCCCGGTTGGGACCTGTAGCTGTTCCTGACGTGCTCTGGGGACACGGTCCCACCTTCTCCTCATGCGGCTCCAGGTTGAGCAAGTGGGGACAGGCTCAGCTTGTGGGAGTCTCCGTGCATCCCAGCCCAGCAAGCTCTTTGGATGCACAGAGACCCCCCTTTTCCCAGAGAAACCGACTCCGGCCGCTGCCATGCGCACTGCCGGGGGCTCGTGGTGTGGGCTTTGCCTCTGCCAACCCTGAATGTGACAATGCCTGTGAGAAGGGCAGCAGGGAGAAGGCTTGCAGGGTGTCGCAGTTGATCCCGTTGCTGCTTGGGGCATGGGAATAAGGAGCAGGACAGGTGGTGGCCACCAGTGTCCCAGAGGGAAAGTGCCACGGGGGGGTGTGAATGCAACAGGCATGATCAGGCAATCAGGCGATGATCAGGCATCCTGGCGGCAACACCAGGAGCAGATCCTGTTGTGGGGCCGGGATGGCTGAGGTCTCTGCCTCCTCCCCAAGGAAGTTTAAAAACTCATTACACTGCTCTCAGCTGCCCCTGCAGCAGACCTGGTGTAAAGGGACATTTGCAGGGTGCCTGGGGCTGGGTGCCCCCCTAACACCCCAGGTGAGGGCCCTTCTAGCGGCAGCCTGTTTGGCACAAAGCAGCCCCCTGGATTTGCTGGTCCAAAGGCAGGTCCAGGTTTAGTCACGTGCACCCAGGCCACCCCTCCTGTGAACAATTTTTAACGTGCTGCTGGGGGGCTGTGAGCAATCCCTCCGGCCTGGAGCACCACAGGGGTGGCTGAGCAGATCAGGAGGCGGGGGGAGCAGGGCTTCTCCAGCCCTGTTCCTGCTCCTGGCATGGTCCCGTGTGAGTCAATGCTGCTGGGCAAAGAGGCCAGACAGGCTCAGGGCACCTCCCTCCATCCAGCCTTCATCAGCCTGATTCATAAATCCTCTTGGAAGAGCAGCGCTGCCCCAGCCAGGCTGCTGCACCAGCCATCTTGGCGCTGCACCAAGCATCATGCCTTTGTGCTGGTGCAAGGGCCACCACAGTCCGCGGTGCCAACAGGACACCTAAAGGTATCCATTTTGTTCCCCCTAAAAGGGAAACCAGCCGCACATGTGGGCAAGGGTGCGTTTGGATGCTTCGGTGGTGGGCAAAGGAAGAGGTGGCATGCGTGATGGGAAGACTGTCCCTAGTGAGGCCGCACGTTGGGGATGGAGAAGGACCATAAGCACAGGACAGGGACATGTTGTACTTCCCCAAATATTCATGCAGCCTCCCACCTTCTGGGGCCATAAGCTCCCTGAGTCAGAGATAAGCCATGGGAGGAAAGCCAGCGCAGTTGGGCTGGGTTGGGTTGGGTTGTGTTGAGTCACCTTTGGAGACCCCTTCCAGCCACACACAGGTGGGCATCACAAAGTGCATTAGGAACCTTGCTCTTCCACTTCTTGGGGCAAAGCAAGAGGACACCACCTGGGAGGACACTGCTTTGGGAGGTCTGCATAGCTTAACCTCAAGGACCACAGGCTAATTTAACATCTGGCAAGACCAGACTGTGATGTTTGTCCACAGACCACAAGACCAACTAAGCTTTTCTCTACTAGTGGTACCTTAAGGCCACCACTCAACATGCACCTACAAGAGCACCCTTGACACAACTCTCCAAATCTGACCCACGCTCCACTTCTCAGGCCTCACTGCTTTGACCTGCATTTGCACGAGGACCTTCACTGTGACCCTCACACTGTGGAGCATCTTAAATGGTGCATCAGCAGAAACCATGAAAGACAGCCTTTGATGTGAACAAAAAGCACACTCCAGGCACTGGCACTCGCTCTGCAAAAAAGCAACATCATCTGCATTCACCAACACACCAAAGACAAAGCTCTGCCTTAACTTCACTGCAGTAGCTGCGCAGGACCTGGCGTTAAAAGGCCGCACTAACGAGACGGCAAAAGCAGGCTCAAGGCCATCAAAGTGACTTGCTGCCCCTGAGACACACCACGAAAAGTGAAGGTAAGCGTACATCATGCCTTGAGTCAGTTTGTTAGAAAGTAACCCACAATTTGTAAAGATAACCACAGATCTTTTTTATTTAAAAAAAATGGAAGTAGAAAAGTTTGGCTGAAAATACCAACAAAACAAAAAATTAAAAAAATAGCACTCGCACAGGAAATGTTTCTGTTTTGAAAACTTTGTCAATAGCTACAGCAATTTAAATCATAAAACAATCATTGTATAAAAACATATTTATTTAAATTAAATATTTTATGCAAACTCATATCTACACTCATTCAAAATGCATAGAGTCACACAAAAAAGATGGAATGTATTAGCTTAAAAACCTGTGAAGTGGTGGGGGTTTTGAAGTATTATTGGCAATTATTATTAATACATGTTTGGGACTGAAACCAGAAGATCATAGCCACGCTACTAACTAATCATTACCAAGTGCCATACAGTAAACACTAAGATTAATCATGTCATATAACTGATTTAAAATAAAGCTTCATCTTTATGAAAAGGAAGAGAACTCGAGCAATACAAAATCCAAGGGGAGGAATAATGGAAGGAATAAATCAATGTACAGCTTTATTACAAGCAATAATACGCCGGAGCTACAAGAGGCATTGGGCACTGCGGCTCAAAATGCGAAGCATTCGCCTTCAAAGGATGTTTGATTAGAAAAAAAATGTGTCTGCTACTTCATCACCTCTTCACTCAAACACTCATCCCAGGACCTGTTCCCAGCCTGCTGGGGGGGGCAGCTCACCCCATCCCCGCTTTCGAAGCGCTTTTGCTGGGAGGCCAAGGGGAAGCCATGGGGGGTGGATGCCGGCCGTATCCTGCCTTTCCAAGCCCTGATCTTTCCTCCAGAATGGCACAGGCTGAAAGCCCTCGGGGCTGGCTTCCCCCCTGCAGCATCCCCCGGCAGGTGGTGTCCCATCCCCTCTGGGATCTCCTGAGGGATGAAGCCCCCAAGTCCTGGTCCGGGGGCAGGGGGACAGGGTGGGAGTGGGGTTTAACCCCCACCGGTGTGGTCGGGCAGGTCGGGGTGGCTGCAGCAAGGCTGACAGTGGGAGCCGAGAGCGGCTTGCAGACTGCGTGCCCTTTTACCAAAATATTTCCTTTTCCTCCCATCCCTGCCTTTTCCCCTGCCAGGGGCTTTTGCCCCTGCTGGGACTTCAGTCCTGCCGTCTGCGGGGTGCTGCCAACCTGCTGACTCCAAAGCAGAGCTGGAGGTGCCCCAAAACGGGGGGGCAGCCTTCCCACACTTCCAGGAGCATCTATTCTTTGGAAGAGGGACTTGGCCAAAGGGCTTTGCCATTGGGAAATGCCCCCCGGCTCCATTTGGAGCAGGGCACCCAAGGCTTTGCACCGGTGGTGAGCTGACGACCGAAATCCTTTACCTACACCTCCGAGGAGACTCCATGGCCCTTGCGGTGTGGACTTGGTCACCCTGAGGGGCAGTGAGCGATGTCCTTGGGGAGCAACGCCTCTTAATACTGTGTCGGGTCCTTCCTCGGCCGGTCCAGGCGGCCCTGGCTGGGCTTCTAGGAGACGCTGTAGTTATTGTAGTAGGTGGCGGTGGCATCGGCGAGGACGGAGATGAGGCTGGTCTCAGAGGCGTGGGAGCTGCCAGATGCCGGGACGTGTCCGTTGACCAAGACCCCGCCATGGGGGTCACCATGGCCGGGGTTGTTGAGATACTGGTCAAACTCATTGCGGTCCATCTCCCCCAGGAGCTCGGCTTGGCTCAGCTGGTCCAAGGTGTCAAAGCTGTGGTGGTCAGGTGGCGGGGAAAGCTGGCCCAGGTGGGCATGGAGGCTAGGGGGGTGCAGGGACGGGAAGGCGGGTGTGTAGTAGCTGGGAGGAGGAGGAGGAGGAAGGGGAGGGCAACTGGAGGCTGGGGGGATCATGCAGGTGGCCGGCTGTGGCATGGGGCTGAGAGGGTGGTGGCTGCATGGGAGGGAGCTGCCTGCGTACTCCGGGGAGTAGGTGGCACCGGCAAGGTGGGAGCGGTGATGCTCCTCGGGGCAGGGCGAGGAGAAGAAGCTCTGCTCGGGATCTATGGCGTCCAGTGGAGACATCTCCGGGGGAGTGGGCAGCCCGTAGGGGTAGGTGTCCATGCTGGTGCTGCTGCCACTGCCCGGGGCCTCCCGGTACCCCCGGACGGCTGGCAGCCCCGGGCAAGGCGGGTACTCACCCGGCCCCTCTTTCTCCCCTCCGGCCTGGCTGCAGGTCCGCTTCTCTGGCACCACGTTTTGGTCCCGTGTCAGGCTGCCCAGCAAAAACCCGGGGTCCACCCGCTTGCAGATCCGTTTGACCTGCTTCTTCCGCCGGGGCCGGTATTTGTAGTTTGGGTAATCTTGCATGTGCTTCACCCGCAGCCGCTCAGCCTCCTCCACGTAGGGACGCTTCTGCGAGAGGCTCAGAGCCTTCCAGGACTTGCCTGAAACAGAGAAAAAACTACCCTTAGCACCCGCGGCGGCTGTATCGGGGCGGGGGGAGTGGGGGCTGCCCGCCAGAGCTTGGCCGCACACAGCCCAAGGGCAAGGCAGGGGCTGCCGCGATCCCACCCGAGCTGGCACACGGCGGGCACAGCCTGCACAGCCCGCGGGAGGACGAGATGGCAGCAGTGGTGGGGTGAAGAAGGGGAGGATCAAAGCCACTGTAGGTCCTCCAACTCCCCCATCCCCAGCCTGCAAGTAGGGTGGGCTCAGGGTTAGCCGAGCCCCTCTGCAAATAAATCGGGGCAAATAAAGCTTCCCCAGCTGCCCGGCCTGATCTTGCAACGCCTCTCCGGGATGCGGAGCCCGGCTGCTGAGCGGGGACGGCCAAGGCCATGCCTGGCTGAGCTGAGGTCAGGACGTGGCGTCCCTGGATGCGTCCCAGCCTGTGCCCTGCCAGCACTCGCACCGGGGCTTACGGAGACCTGGGTGCTGTGACCTCGCTGCTCCCTGTTTGAGCTACACAAAATGTGCCGAAGACACAGGACAGAGAAGCACCACCAGGGCAGGGGAGGTTGTATCCCACGGTGAGGCTACCCCAGGCTATTCCTCAGGGGAGGGGGAGAAATGAGGATACAGATCAAAGCATTTGATGCCTTCCCATGGCCAAAGAGACAGCAGAAATAACACTAATAAGCTGGGATGCTGCATGGCAAAGCAGCGAGGAGAAAACCCAAACCACCAAAGAAAACACCACAAAACTGTCCAGGCAAACACAAACTTTGGGTAAGTGGCTGGCCAGCAAAGCTGTGTTGCAATTCAGGCAGCTCTTTCTCAGGCTGTCTGGGCTGGCTATTTCTGTTTGCCTTCTTGGTTTCACATAAAAAATGGGGAATGGGAGAAGGGGGAATTAGTGGATGGGGAGTGGGAAACAAATGTATACTCAAAATGGGGCTTAATTTTTAATACCCCAAAAGAAACAGCAGGAACACACACCCCCCTCAGCCATGCAATACTGTGGTGGGCTAATGAGTCTGGGGAAAAAGTGGGAGAGTAAAAGGCAGCCCAGAAAAATCTGGGGGGCCCTCCTTGCACAGTACGCAGGCAGCCCCGGCACTGGCAGCACAAGGAGTTGGCACCCCAGCAGGGTTTGTACCCACCGGGTGGCAGGGTGTGCACATGGGTGCCTGCTCCCTGGGTGCGGAATGCCATCCAAGCTGTGCACCCCACAAGGCAGACCTGGTGGATGTTGCCCCAGGGTGCCGGACCCAGACAGGTTTAGCACCCCACAGTGTGCCCATGTGGGTACATGGGTGCCCACCCACTGTGTGCCAGACCCGCCTGTATCCCAAGGGGTGGCCCGGAGGATGCACGCACCCCAGGGTGCCTTGGCGAGACCCAGGCGTGCACCCTGTGGAGCGGCAGGGAGGGTGCACGGTCCCCATCTGGGCAGGGTTTGCACCCTGGGGATGACCGATGGGTGCCCACCCTGGGGCACAGGATCCCAACAGGCTCTGCACCGATGGGTGCCCACCCTGGGGCACTGAATCAGGACAGGCTCTGCACTGCCAGGTGCCCACCCTGGGGCACTGAATCAGGACAGGCTCTGCGCCAATAGGTGCCCACCCTGGGGCACTGAATCTGGACAGGTTTGCACCCTGGGGGTGGCCCATGGGTGCCCACCCCGGGGCACTGAATCAGGACAGGCTCTGCACTGCCAGGTGCCCACCCTGGGGCACTGAATCTGGACAGGTTTGCACCCTGGGGATGGCCCATGGGTGCCCACCCCGGGGCAATGAATCAGGACAGGCTCTGCACCGATGGGTGCCCACCCTGGGGCACTGAATCTGGACAGGCTTGCACCCTGTGAACGGCCGATGGGTGCCCACCCTGGGGCATGGGATCCAGACAGGCTCTGCACCGATAGGTGCCCACCCCGGGGCAATGAATCAGGACAGGCTCTGCACCGATGGGTGCCCACTCCGGGGCACCGACCCCGGCCAGGCTCTGCACCCCGTGGCCAGCCGTGTGGGCGGCCGGACCCTCACCCCGGCAGCCGCGCCCCCAGACCCCGCACCGCCCGCTCCTCACCGAGCATCTTGCTGAGCTCCGCGTTGTGCAGGTCGGGGTTCTGCACGGCCAGCCGCTTCCTCTCGTCCTTCGCCCACACCATGAAGGCGTTCATGGGCCGGCGGATGCGGCTCTCGGAGCCCTTCTCTGCGGGCGGGCAGCGCGGGGGCGGCCCCGGCGGCAGCCCCTCGGCCCCCTCCAGCCGCTCGGGCCAGCGGTAGGTGCTGAGCAGCGCAGCCATGGCCCGGCCCGGCCCCCGCCCCCGCCGCGCTGCCCTCGGGGTCCCGGCGCAGTCCCAGCCTCCCGCCCGGCCTCCCCCGTATTTATCAGCTCCTTGGAAAGAGCCTCCTCCAATGGCACCGAAGGCACCGGCTGCTCCTCCTCGTTCGCAAACTCCGGAGCCCCGGCCAGGATAGCGCGGGGAGAAAAGTTCTGCCCCCCACCCGCGAGACCGGCACCCCCCTCCTCCTGCTTCCCGCCCCCCTCCTCTTTTATTATTATTATTATTTTGTCTTATTTTGCCGCTGAAGGGGAGTGACATGGAGCTGGAAACAGCCCTGCCACCCCCCAACAGCCCAGCTGCCCCCCCCCCCCCCCCCCCCCGGCTACCGAGAGCCCCTAAATCCTCGAGGTTGCGGGAAACGCAAAGGGCACTGAAATCTTTTTTGGGTGGCCTGGAAAGAAAAGGGAAAATGGCCCCAAAAGGAAGGTCCCCACAGGGGTGCAAAAGCCTCCACCCCCCGCCCCCACCCCCCGGCTTTGGCAAGCTGCAGCGCGCCTGTGTGCGAGGGGGAATCGAGGCAGGGTCCTGCGGGCGGGTGCCCCTTTCACCCCGCGCCTTCTGCGTTAACCACTGGTCCCAGCTGTGCTGTGCCACCCCATGTGGGTTTTCACTCAGTTTCCCCAAATTCCCAGATCCTCTCGTACGGGAGAGAAACCAGGACATGGTGAACCTGCTTGTCCAGCCTGGCTGGGCTCCTGGGCGAGCTTTGCAGGGGCCACCCGGGGCAGGGATGGGGCTGTGCACAGCCTGGAGAAGTGCAACAGCCCCAGTAGGTCTCCACTGCCGATCCTTGGGACACTGGGAGACGAGGGGCTGGTCGGACGCTTTGCTGTCTTTTTCTCGCTGCTGCATTTTATGGAGCGCTGCCCCATCCTGCAACCCACTGCAGCCCAGCCGGGATGGAAGCATCACTGTCATGCAAGGGGATTTCCCACTAAGCCCAGTTTGGTGCTCAGGAGGGCAGGAAAATCACCCCCAAGAAGCGTTCCCCCTGCTAGGATGAAGGATCTCCAATGATGGGACTGAAAATCCCCAGGCAGCTGCCCTTGCCCAGCTTATCCCTGCAACCTGCCCAGAGGAATATATTTAGTCGCTCGATTCCTTTATGATTCTGACCCCCTGACATGGGCTGCAGGGCTGCAACGGCTCCGCTTTGACTGATTGTGGATTTCCTCTCGGCGCTGCCAGAAAACTGGCGGGACAGGGTGGGAGGTGGGAAGGTGTTTCCTCGGGCTGGCCGCTGCCCCTCTCACCCCCAAACTGGGAGGGGGGGAAATCCCAGCGCGGATCCCAAGCCGGGTGTTTGTGCAGGTAGGCAGCGATTCACCACGTGTCAGGGTGTTGCTATTGACTTGTCAGATTACAAGTGACGAGAGAGTGGAGCAGTGTGTCAATGTAAGCTATGCGGGTTCAGGATACACCCGGGGTTCCTGGTGTCTCCACTTCTGGTTTCTCCTGGGTTACGATGATTTGGGGGTCCGGAGAGGTGGCAGCTGCCAACTTTGCTGGCAGCAGAAGCAGCAAGTGCCCTTTTTGAGTTTTTCCGCAGCACCGAATTAAACTCCTGCGGAAGCAACAACATTTTCCAAAGGAACTGATTAAATCTATTAAGCTATTTACAAGTGGGCTCGATCAGAGCTGCCGTTATCTGGGAATACAACAGGAAGGCAACTTCTTTTAAATCTAAAAGGCGCAGGATATTTCCTGGTCTCAGGTCAGATTTATAAACCCTTTACACACACACGCAGGCCCACACATAGCAACTGCCTTTCATCTGTGTTTTGGAGCCGGGCATGCTCCCGGGGACAGCCCGTGCTGCCCGTTCCCTCCAAAAGTCCCATCTCACACCCTGGAGTGCCGGGATGGGGCAGGGAGAGAGGATGCCGACCCCTCCATCCTGCCCTGAACAGGCCTCCTGGGTGCCTCTCGCAGGCGAGGGTTGGCAGCAAGGGGTTGGGAAGGAACCCCCTGACATCCTTGGTTTGTGATTTCCCTTTAATAGGGGCTGAAGCGCACTGAAAAAAGGGACTGCCCGAAGTTGCAAGGTTTTATTTTGAATATGGCATTACATCGCCGAGAGTTATTTTTTAACCCTCAGGATGCACAAGGCCTGGATATCATCATCATCATCAAAATACCGCCTCTATACTGCAGGCCCTGGAGGCCAGAACATCTTGGTAGTTGTGGTAGAATATCCACTACAATGTAGAGATCCCCTCCAGGGAGAAGCAAAGGGACAGATGAGTCCCACTCAAGTCGTTTTCCACGGCATGTGGTAACGCCTCCATCCCACACTGCATTCCCAAGGTGCAGTTTGCAGGATGGGAGGAAAGGTCCAGGGAGGGCTGGGGCGGGGGGTAAAGCTCTGCGCAGGGACTGGACCCATGTCCACCTCATGCCTCTGCTCTCCCAGCAGTCACTGCCTCTTCCTGATCCTTCCTATTCCCTCTGCATCCTGGGGGTAACATCTTGGATCTGCCCCAGGAACCGCAGGGGGTGAACCTACCTGGCTTTTCACACACACACACACACACGCACACATACACCCCGCCCTGAGACATGTGCTGTACAAATACTGCAAAATATTTCTTGTTTGGATTTTCTCCCATGCTAGAAGACAGCACCTTCCTAAGGGCCCCCATGCTGCATTTTGAGTGCAAACAATAATAATAAACTTTTTTTTTTTCCTCCTCCTCCTCCTCCTCTCCTTTAGCACCTGGCATTCTGATTGCATTAGTAAGATGGGTTTCATTCTGCACCCTACTTAAAATGCTGGTTAAACCTGTCCTGTAGGAAGCTCTGCATTACATAAAGACAGCTGGGGCCATGTGAAAATGCCACCTTTTAATTGTGACCGTATCAGGGCAATCAGCAGCAGTCTGGAAAAACTCCTCTTTACTTTTTTATGCTTACCTTCCCGCTTCTGGTGCCACTGCTTACCTGTATCTGGGGCACAGGAAGAAGCAGAGCTCTCACAGGGCTTTGAGAGCAGGGAAATCACAGCTAAAAGCTACGAGCTAAAATAGACTGAGCAGACAAAGGGTGGAAGAAAGCTTTGTTCTCCCCATTTTCACGGATAGGGAACAGTGGCAGCAGCTCCCCTGGGTCAAGCAGAAAACCCGTGACTGAGCCCAGCTTTCGCACCATATAGGTAAAACCATCCCCACTCTTTAAAAATATCCCTTTTTGGCGTGGATCCGACATCTGGCATTTTACTCGGCTTGCAAACGGCAGGTCTATTTTCACCGAAACCTCCCCCCTGTCCCCCCTTTGGAGACATTAAAATGTGTGAGAAAGTGCAAATCCTAAATTAGCTCAATATTCACATGTTCCTTAATTATTGATGAAACTCTCGTCTCCCAAGGGTAGTTTTTGCAGAGACAGCTGGGGGTTCCCAGCAGAAGAGCCGTCTTTCAGCGGTGCGGCTCCCAGCTGCTTCACCACTGAGACAGAAGAACCAACCCTGCCCACCACCCGTCCTCCCTGGGTCTACCACGTTTTCCCCAGGGACCGCTACTAGGACCATTTATTTGCTAGGAGGAGAAACCAGAGCTTTCCCCTTATACAGCCTGCAGCAAAAAAAATGTAGACCAAAAAAAACAAACAAATTTTTCAGCATGCGCAGAGTCACAGTGCCAAATATTTCTGATCTGTTTTTAAAGTGCAGCTTTGTTAGAAAAAAATTGTATTTTAGTCCCTTTAAGTTAAAAGGGACTAGCAGAATTTCCCTTTTACACTTTAAAATTTATAAAAATGGATTAAGACAAGAAAAACAAATAATCTGAGTGACTCAGGAGTAGAACTTCAGTTCTGCCTTGCTGCGAAATAGACCTTCAATTTGACTTCGGAAAAATCTTCCCACTTCTGCTACCACAAAAGTTTGTATTTTTACCCTATTCATCAGTCCCACATCAACAGAAGCAGAAGTTTGCTCAGCCCTGCATGGGATACGGACAGAGACAACAGCCTTGGTTATCACCCAAGTACTCTGAGCTCTGACCCTTCCTGGAGGTTCCTTGGCCACCAGCGCCGTTAGAGATGAGGTTTATAACCCTTCACACAGCAAACCTCAGCCTGCCCATGCACCAGGAGGAATTAAGCGAAGGACTGCTTCAGGTGCTAGCAGTCTTCACACTGTCTGAGGACACAGTTATGAACCTTTTTTTTTTTTAAGATGAGCACGGTGCTGTGCAATGTTTCCAATAGACTTTGTGTGGTTTTCCTCTCTTCTCGGAGCTTCCTTCCTCCTCTTAGTGCTGGCAGGTTTGGAGGTTTCGTGACATAAATTGCGCCTTTTGAAGGTGGATGCTTCAAGAACTTCAATCTTGTGTGTTTGAACAGGAGAAAATTGGCTAATTACATCGGTGCATTCAGCTAATTTTCTTCCTCGAGAGCCGACTATCTGAAAGAAGTCAGCACCAGAACTGCCCTTTGCTTAAAAGAAAATTGCATTAACTGAGCACGACGCCGAACTGTCCCCAAATACATTTCTTAAATTTCACAAAGCAGCTGCAGTGCAGAGACCATCTAATGGGCTGAAATTCACACAGAGGTAAAGACAGGCAGTTCTGAAATCTTAATAGGTTGTCTTGAAACTTGTACTTAACAGTGTCATGCTTTAAATTAACCCCAGTTATTACTACTTCTGCTTTACACTGGTTGTGTGTAAAGCACTAGAGCTAGTACATCTTGGAAAGGAATTCAAGGAACGGCGCCTGTTCCACACGTCTGGTTTGTCATGCAGCGTGCACCAGTGCCATCTCCCCTCCTTGGCTCTACAGGAGGCTCTGCCGAGTTGGACACAGCAAGATCAAAACACCTGAAGCCCATTCAGCTCACACAGACTTTGTCCCGATGCTCCTACACGACTACTTTTCCATGGCCTCTACTCTCCAGGATACAGATTTGTGCTTGCAGGTATTTACAAGCACAGAAGTCAGCGTATACATTGCTGTTCACAACACCGCAATTGCAAATCATGTAGCTTGGCATGTAGCAGCCTTTGCACCGACAGTTAATTTCAAGGCTCAAAGGGAAGAACACCGTACCTGCGAAGAATGGAAGTAACTCACAGGAAACCCATCATCTGCGTAAGGCTCCCAATGTGAAAAGGAACATTTTATTCTATGTCACTGGTGACCTGGGATTACTAAAACCAAAAAGATTTTAATATCTGCGCAGTGTGTGCCTCAGTCTCATTTTGGAAGCGAAAGCAGAGCGGTGACTCTCGTTTTGCTTCGATTCTAGGTAATTTCAGGTGGAGGTAGGTAATTTTGTGCTGCAGTGTGTGAGTACAATGGACAAACATGTAACAGAGGACCTTGCTGTTCAAAAGTCTTTTCACAGAAATGAAACCAAGGAATTTCTTTGTGCTTACATTCTGCCAGTTTCACCATCTGGGTAATGACATAATTCTTTTTCTTATGCTTTCTAAAAAAGACCTTCTTGCCAAACCAGAGTTTGGTTAAAAACGAACTCACAACATCCTATAAAAAATAATTAAAAATTTATTACTTTGAAACATGTTCCTGTTGTTTCAATTCACTAGACAGTATCTGGTAAGAAGAGCTTGTTGTTGAGTAACGCAGAGCTGGCTGACCACTAACACACACAGAGCAGAGCAGCTAAATTTATTGCTTGTTTCAAATACTAGTCTATTATTTTTTCCCCCTACAACCCATATTCTGCACATGCTGTTTCTCTTTGAGCTCGAGGCACATTAAAATCACACATTTCCTGGGATAAAGTGAAATTCCCACTTCTTCTTGTACAAATAGATAATCTTCTATTTGTAGCCGATATTTCAATCTGAGCCAGATTTAACTCTTAGGTAGACTGTACTTAACTGCAGTAACACCATAAATTTAAAATTTTTTTCATGGTTTCATTCTTTCTATAACACTGGAATGTGGCCAAACACTCATAGGAATTAGCACATAGAAACTCATGGAGGATTAATACAGACAACACACAAGCCCAGCAGTATTTGGAGAAGGAAACATTATTCCTTGACTAGCACCTTTTTAACTTGAAATCCCAGAGAGACCGTAAAGTTTAGCTGCTTAAGAGTTAAAAAGAATACCTTTGAAAACAATCAGGCTTTTGGCTTCCACTAACAAACAAAAATCCAACTTGTGGTGAGCAAGAAATGAGAAGGGCTGCTTTGCAGGGGACCCACAAAACATAGCATGCTTCAATGTAGCATGAAAAATTATTTTGCTGTCTTCTTCCATTGAGAAGATTATTTTTTTTCACTTCAGGGATGGACCTTACTCGCAACTTCATAGCAACCTCATCGTATTAAGTGGCTTTTCATTTAAGGAAGCCAGGGAACAAGCCCAGCCATAGCAGCATCACAATGACTAATACTTTTGTAGCACTGAAAACGGAAATGCTACAAGGGTTAAAAACTGCTGGCATGGTAGCCTGAAACACAGAGAAAGGCATCTTGTTCTCCTTTATAATAAGTAAAACTACAGTAATTTTGCTGCAATGAATGAGCATGTCCTGAGGGCAAGAAAGGTGCATTGCAAACCAAGATATCTTAAAAAGGCAGAGTTCAGCTGCAACTAAAACTTCTGAAGCCATGCGGATTGTGTGCTGCAGATGAAGTCTCTTCCACTGGACAATAAAGGCAGCTTAAGGCAATTTTTTCATATTACCATCTGCATCTTGACTATGTTTTTCAAACCACATTAAGGAACTCAACGGAGCTAAGACAATAAAAGAAAAAGTACTCATTTTATTTAGCAGAGCAGGCCAATGGGATGTTTTAGATTTACACTGATGAAACACAGCCAGCCCCAAAGTTGAATGAACAGCTAATGGATTTGAATGCTGGTCACCTACTCTGGATTAGGCCACTCTGGATTAACTTGCCGGCTCTCAGGGTTGTGCCATCAGTTTCCTGTGGCCACAGCAGTATCAGAACTGGACTCCAGGACAGCGAATGCTTCTTCCCATTCCACCACTTTACTTCCCAGCTCTTCTGACAGTTCTTAGCTAAATAAGATTAACATGTCAAAATTCATGCTCAGCGTTTAAGACCTCATACGAAATTGCTTACGGTAGTGCTGGGTTCCAGCATTATTTATTTCCAGGCTTACAATCAGAAACAAGTTCTAATTTGATTATACATTTAAACTGAAAGTTTTCAAAGTTTAAGTGCAATACGAATACATCTGACCAGCTACGCTTTTTAAAACCTATTTGGTCTCCTAATTTCAGAAGAACACCTTGCTCTATCCAAGACAACTTCTGGAATGCCAGATGTATCACTGAAGGCGCCCTGAATGCTGCCTGGGAACCACAGATTCGGATATGGTTAACAAAGGCACAGCTCCTTTAGCTTTGTTGCAAAGTTGGTTTGACAATAGTTAACAACTGGCTAAGAAACAAAGGGAGATGTTTTTATTTCATTCTTTAGTACTGACACTGAGGTGTAAACCTTTAATTAGAGTAAGTATTTTGGGAAGAAACAACATTCATTCTGTATGTCAAAGGAGATCCATGAAAAAATTAGGCACTAGTTTGCAAAAGTCAGTGAAAAAGTACAGACAGCTTTGCAAAATCCCTCCTGTTCCCAGAAGCAGAGCTGGGCTATCACAGTGGAAACAACAGTGTCTGTAAAAATAAAGGTAGTAGTAGGATGACTCTTCCCCCCCAGATTGAGAAAAACACAGTCAGTGTGAAGCAGCAGATAGAAATTCACTGCCTTTCACAGTCTTGAGCACAGTGGTTACAACCAGGCCTGGTTTTTGCTTGCTGTTATTGGACTTGAATGGAGTTGCCCCAGAACGAATCCAGGCTGCAGGCAGCACAGGGTCTGCTGTGTTAAACCACAGCACTTGCAAAGCCGCTACGGTGAACCACCTGCCACACTGGAAGAGGCAAAGCCTCACTGGGTTTTTATCAAGTCTTGCTTTGCAGACACGCAAGCCTTGGCCCGACGCATGGGTATCTTTTTAACATGGCACTGTAGCTCATGCTGGCCTGTCACCGTGTTCTCCCTTGGAAAAGATGTATTTAAACACGGCCTGTGGTTTCAGTCGGAGGGAGAGCAGTGAGCTCAAGACTGGAGTACAACGTGGGGTCTGGCTGGTGTGTTTACACAGACTTCTCTAATGTGCTCAAGTTCAAATCACCTCAGAGTCTCAGCTTGACTCTTAAATGGTTAAATGTGCTTGTAGTGCTTCTTTTTCTTTCTCTGCGCTCCTTTGATACACTCATCTGTCTCTTCTGTTTGCTTTTTGTGTTTCTTCTTATGGCGTTTCTTTTGCTTTGCCTCGCAGTCCTTTATGCCGAGATCTTCCCCATCAGATACTCCCGCATAAATTTCTCCATTGCCCATATTTTCATCACAACTGATGTTTTCCCCTTTGAGCTGCACTTTATGTTTCCTTTTCTTTTTCCCTGAGTGACATTCATTTAACGGATCATCCAGTTCCTTTTCATTCAAGCTACCCATCTTAGGTTGTTTCACTTCTGGCTTCTCGCAGTGCTCTGTACTCTCTGCCTCATCTCTCTTCTGCTTCTTCTTTTTCTTTTTGACTTTGGTTTTCAGTTCTTCCGAAGGCTCCAAAGCTTTGTCAGCTACTGAGCAGGAATTGTCTCCCTTTATTTCTGTTTCATTCTGGGATCCCTTCAGTTTTGCCATGCGCTTGGCAAAATATTCCTGTACGGTGAGAACGCTCTTCACGGTATTGTAGCTGTCTGCAGGCTCAGATAGCCAGCGGCTTCTCTGCTTCTCTTCCTGAAACTCAGGATTGGTAATATCCTCCTGCAGGTGAACAAAGAGGAGCAGGAGTTAAGAGTCAGAAATAATGGCTTTAAACATAAAGTAATTTTTTTTGCGCACCAATTAGAAAAAATATTAAAAAACAATATGGTGCTTGAAAATTAACTGTGAAATCGGGCAGAAGTGAGAAACAGCTCTTACTGCAAAAGGTAGCGTAGGTTAAGGGAGAAGAGGTGGCAGTGCAGAAGGCAGCAAGAGAGCACAGAACAAGACAATTCTCTGTCGGCTTGAGTTTCTTGCTGTTTACCTACTCCTGTGCAACTCATGCAGATTATATATAATGCTATCACACTGAGTGTATTACACTCACTTTGCAAAGGCGCATGTCTCTGCAAGATATAAAACAACATGAAAAATAACACAGTACAATCTATTAGCCTGTGGCATAAAGGAAATCCCATGCCTGGAATACCTCTACAGCAAAGTGCAAGAACTTATGATATACGGAGCAATTCAGCACTGATGCATCTCTTCCATCTTATCTGATCTTTAGAAATGTTTGTTTCATAGCTGGTTTACTGTCATTGTGTCCTAGATGATGTTATTTAAACATGCTCCATTTGATCATACTTTATCAGATGGCAAAACCAACATCACAGGTTAGATCTTACAAGGCTTCTGCATAAACAAAATAAATAGCTGCTGAACTCCAGTTGCAGGTGAGTATCTATAAAAAGAGACTGGTATCTAGAAAGTAGATATAAAACAAAAAGCAAAGTATAGGAAGGGAGCTAGACGTTATGTATAGCATGAAGAGAACCGACTCTGAAAAACCAACAAATGTAACAAGATGAAAATAAGTAACTTGTTAAATTATCTATGACTTCCAGAATAAACAGGGCAAAAAGGCAGCTGAAATTCAGAGTTGTTTACATGGATACTGAAGCACTCAGAAATAACCCTTTGTGGCATATCCTTTTGCTTGGCAAAAGTCACAAAAACCTCTTGGAAATGTCCCAAATTTTGCATTGTTTGGTTGGTTTCTTTAAAAGCCTTGTATGAACTGCAGGTAAGCAAGCACACTCGCCTCGATGGGAAAAGCTGAGCAGGTAAGACTTGTGTAGAATCCTTACCAACATCTGGCCTACAACACGCTTCTTGAACGAGAGGTAATCCACAGCTATTACAGTCAGATGTGGTGAGTGTGACAGAGATACTTCACTATTTTTCCATTCATAAATGCACAGATAGGTAAGAGCATCCACTCTACACGTGCATCTTGTAAGTGAACCGAGGTGACTATAAAATGCAACCAAATCAGAGCAGCAATATTTCACACCCACTTTCACCGGTGTAAACTGATACACAGGGTCAAGGCCAGCAGAAAAATGGGAGACATAAAACCACTTATCTCAACGCTTTATAGTTATTGCATGATGGTGTAGATAAGTGATCTGGCTCTCTTCAGGGCATCATTAAACTTGCTAGCTGAAGTGGGGTTTATTAGGGTTTGTGTGTAAGGTTTTGCAGGTCTGACTCCTTATGCATCCACAACCTTTACTCGCGTGAGTAGGAATGCAAAAATGTTATGTCATTAATGATGCATCACGAGTGGCGATGTCCTCATACATCTGCTTTCAAGAAAGCTGTTCCAGTGGAACGCAAGTAACGCTACACTTGAGATTCCAGTGATGTTTCTGTGGACACTTATAAAAATCCGGTACTTTTCCTGTAGGAATACCTTGCAGTGTACCTTCAGGTAAGTTTATGAAGTAACTGAAACATGTGACTTCTGGCAAAGAAGTCTGCATAGAGATGTTGAACATGGCGGGGGAGGGGAAAGCATGTATCTACTACACAAATCTATACATATAGGTTACATTTGAAAGGGGAGCCACAGTAGATGTTTGACAAGAGAGAATCCACAGAATAAATGGACGGAGCTACGTTTGTAGTCGCTCTCTTTTTAGTAAGATACACCTCCCAGCTGAAGAAGCAGCGTTAGTGTGGATCAAAAATAGATGCCCTGCTAAAGCAAACAGGTCACTTTCTTCTTCCTTCTACCCACAGCAGGATTTTGACACCTTGTATTGCAAAATGACAAACAGCCTCCCAGGTTTTCTGCCACAGATGCCAGCCAGAACAGTTTCCCTCTCCACCCTAATATGTAAAATGTACTTGCGACCAGAACACAATTATCCCCTGGCCAACCAGGAAAGGATTTTCTCATTCCCTTGGTGACTTCAAGTCCTGACAACTTAATTACTGTAATTGAAGGCAAATATTACTTGAACTCTACATGTTTCTTTTATAAAATACATTAGGCATAAAAAAAATGTTCCTTTGGTTAAGTTGAGGAGTTCAGAAGGTATGCCTGATCCCAGAAAATAACCTTGCTCAGAAACTCCTTTATTGATAAGAATTTTAATAACCATGGGCCACTGAACACAGAACTAACAGGGCATGGAGACAAGCAAAGAGGTGCCAACCCTAGAAAACCTCTCAGTTTAGGAAAAGCTTATGTGAAACCATAAATCACCTGGAAGGGCTGCTAAATGCCAGAAGTGTTCGCCCTCCCATGATGTACCTGTCGTAGTAGCCATGGGAACACCGCTGAACTCCAGACATGGGCTTTCTCTAACCTCTCGCATAGCAGGCTCGCAGTTCATACAATTCCTCCCCTGCTCGCCCCAACACATGCACAGAAAAGTTCCAAACAAAAATAAGATATACGTACTTGAATGTGTATCGTGTGGCCCCAGCTTCCGAAAAGTAATCTATTACACAAAATAAAAGACTGGAAGAACCACTCCTGCTCCAAAGAACTGATGATCATGTAAACGGAAAAGAGCAACCGTGCTCTTAACAGGTGGGAGGCCTGAAGATCGGGCTTTGAAGAGATGTTTGTCCACACTGTGAGTTTCAAAACTGCCAACAAAATTGGGCTGAGAAGATGAACTTCATAAGAGCTGGGAATAACAGCCTCTAGGGAATTGGTAGGACGGTCCCAAGCAAGAGAAAAGGACTGCCTGAAACATGGTGTTAAATGTGGAATGATTCAGAGGAAAACAATAGAAAAAGTCAAGGAGAGGCTGGGAAGGGCACAGGAAAAGATGAAGGTCAATCATAGCCAGAAGTCCCCTGTAAATATCATCTGTTTATGTAATTAGTTAAATGTATGGAAAATAATTTGTAGTACATAAAGCACTCCAAGTACTAGCAGGCTGGGCTTTTTTCTGCCTGCTTTCTTCGCTTGAAACACACAATGCTGATTTAATCATTAAACTTGTACAGTGAAACCCTGGTTCCCTTGATTCCTGCATGATCAGGATTGCATCTCTAAGGCATGACACTCTCAGAGCACCTTTCAGCCATGGCTATTAGTGAAGAAAAAGATAGACGTTACGGTCAATTACATAAAGAATTCACACTGCTTTGTGAAAACAGTTTGGCAGCAGTCGAAGCTGAAAGAGGAAAGTATTTAGACACCTCATGAAATCAAATGAGTTTGAAACCCAAGTATCTTTGAGATGTAACACCTTAGGTTGAAGAATTAAAATCCAAAAGGAAAACCAGCATCTGTATGTTACTCTGGGAGGAAAAGCGAGATGGAACCAATCAGCAAAGACAAAAGTTGCCAGTACATAAGCAACAGAAGCAGCTTGAACTAATTCAGTGAAGTTCCCCTCCAATTCAGACTGCAAGTGTTTCTTTCTCAGCACTTAAAACTTAGAATAGGGGAACAAAAAAATTGACGATACAGTCTCAGATCTGCCACATACGAACTACAATTACTTTCGTAATTTCACATGCCTTTGCCTCCTCATTTGCAAATGAAGGGGTACTAATTCACAAGCAATTTTGTTAGCTCAAGTTCACAAAAATGACACAAAAGGAAAAGTACAGAAGGGGTGAGCACAAAGGCAGAATAAAGCTAAACTATAATTTCAGTAGATTCTCACTTAAATTACAGAAAATGGGCTAGATGAAGTAAGTAGAGGCTAAACCTCTAGCCTGAGTTACAAGGCAATCACACCATCATTCACAGCTTTAAAATGCAACGATCCCTTTCCGCAGTCTGGCTGAACCACAGTGATTACCTACTTTCTCATTGAGAAACCGTAACAATAAGATTAATATAATCCAGTTCTGTTTCTGCTACTCGAGATCTTCACTGCAGAGGTGCGTTGGTATGTTGCAGTGCACAAAACTTGACAGGCAAGAACCGAGGACAGCCCCGTATCTTTCTAACCCAGGTCTAGCTGTAACGGAGAGAAGCACAGCAGATTATTCATGAAGAGTCACTGCAGCTTTGCAGACATTAAGGATGACAGAGTTTTGCTTTAAGGAGTTGACAACTTAAAGTTTAAGTATGAGCATAAACATTTGGATTGGGATCAAACGCAAGAGAGCGAACAAAGACTTGTAGCATGGTGAGTTTAAGCAGGATTAAAGTAAATACATGCATAAATAAGGCCACGTACCATCAGTTCTGAAGTAAATTCTGGCGTAAGAACAGGTACCCAGGAGGCTCTAACATTTTCAATTTACCTGATTAAGACTGGTGTACTGCAGACAGCATCTTATGAAGAACCAATGATAACAGACGTCCAATACAGAAGGGGCTGATGCAAAGAGAAGGGGGGACAAGTTTCTCTGTGATGAGGAGGAAGAGTACAAGCAGCAGCAGATGTGAACTACCAACATGAAACTTTGCTAGTAGGAGAAATCTGTCACTATATATGTGAAGCCTCAACAACCACTGGAAGTCTCAATCACTGAAAGCAACTCCAACAGCTATCAGGAAAGCGTTAGGTAGAGTTAAGCCTTGCTTGGAACGGAAAACTGAAGTTCTGGATTCTAGAAGGATCTTCCAGCCCTGTAATGCTATAGAAACTTAAACAGGAATACAATTTGACCTCCTGGTAATAAAAGAGGGTTTAATGAAAGAGACGAAAAGCAGGAACAATAACCCTGGAAAGAAATGATAAAAATACACGTCACCTGCAACTTCTGCCTTTTGTTGACCCTGGTATTCTAATCGCCAGGATACCTCAGATAACCATAGCAAGGTTTAATATTACTACTACTTATACCAAGTGCCAATATAGGAAGGAATCCACTTATGGGAAATGGAATAAAAATCCTGAATGTCTAATACCTGGCCACGCTGGATGACATGATAGCACTTTTTAAAAGGACAAGTTCCAATTACTATAGAGAAGCACTCTCCTGTTTGGCTCCATTAAAATAAATTCTGTGCTAAAATACATTGAAAAATCAGCTGCTATCTTGCAGTTGGACACTAACCATTACACTCCACATGAAGTATCAGCTCTGCCTCTTGCCCAGCAAGGACAAGGAGAGAGGTTTAGGAAGTAACTAATGGAAAGGGGACAAGGAAAAACATTTAAAAAAACCTCCAGCCGTTTTCTCCATGGGATTAGAACTATCCATTTTTGCCACGCTTGCCTCCATCTGCAACTACAAAGGAAAGAGCAGTCAGACTGCACCTCTTGCAACTAAAAAGGCCAAGGAATTTTATTGCAAATCTCTGCCTAGAATAATTTTGGGGTTGTTCACAGAATCACTGGTTGCAAGTGACTTCTGGAGGTCTTCAGTCCGGAGCATGACTACCACCAACGCCAGACCAGGTCGTCTTCTTGTAGCAGTCATGGAAGCCTCCCAAGGGCAGACATTCCACAGTCCTTCAGGATACCCATTCTGATGAAGCACTGTATCCTAGCGAGGAGGTTTTATAACCATATAACAGCACCTGTTTCATTCTACTGTATATATCTATGGGTGCTTAGTTGTCAAGTATATTTACATTGTATCTGCTGACTCCTTTTTTTTATTTCAGTTTTAAATTCTGTGGTGATATGTTTCTATTAAAACTGCATTCAAATTCTTCCATGCTGTCTTGTAATTCTATTTTATATTTTTAACAAAAGCTCATCCCGCACCTCAGAAAGCGGCCAATTTTAGCATTTTCATACATGCTTGTAATTCACACATTATTAACGCTAAAATAGAAAGCCACTACCTCTCTTGCTGAATGCAATCTCCAGGTATCCAAAATGCCATTTGCTTGTCATATAAACAATACATTTTTACTGTCATACGACGTATTGGATCCCAGCCTGTTTCCATCAATGAAACGGGAGCTGTACAATAATACTCAGCCAGGTTTTGCCTTCAGCCTGAAAACAACAGCGTAACAGGAAGCAACAGGGTTGCAAAAGTGCAATGGATTAAATTTTGTCAGAGACTTGATTACAATGATAGTCATGGGGATTCATTCCAGCTGTCACTATCAGATCCTGGTCAGTCCTACAGTATTAACAGTTACAATACCAGCAGTTACAACACCTGTATTTCTAATGTCAGCTTGGGAACCCTGATACTGTGTCACACAGGGGACACAAACTTCCTCCTACTGCTCTTAAGACTTTTCAGGAAAAAAAAGCATTCGTTTAAGTTGTAGCAAACAAAAGCAGTGAGTAAAGTCCACAAGTAGAAGGCAGCCTGTCAAATGCCAGGGGAGTGAGATACATGAGATAACGCACAAGAGGTGCGAAAAACTGAAGGCACATCGGGAAAGAGTTAAAAAAATCCGCCCGCTGCAGAGAAGAAAAATCCTTTTCATATCTTGAGAGAGAGACACTTAGATATCCTTGTGACATCTCATCTCACTGCTGAGGCTAGCAAAAGCTCTTTTCCTTTGCATTTCCTTGCAAATTACATCTGCGCATTAGACTGAATATAAACAAAACTAAAGGAAGAGATTTCCCCTAGGATCTCTCTATTGGCATGATACAGAGATCCAAACATAGTGACTTCATCTTCCCAGAAGCACCTAAATCAATTTTAACTGTTCTGTTCTCACCTTGAACAACAGAGGAAGTACAGTCCAGCAAAGTGAGCACAGGTCTGGGAAGGTCACGTTTCCCAAGTTCTCTTCCCAGCTGGTGGGAAACCCTGGAGAAGAAGTTATTCCCTCCAGCTCTGGCGCAGGCTATCAAAGCACAAAGCATGCCTTATCAGCTGTATGAAACTCACGGCAGAGCTAACAGTTTCATTAAGTGTTTGCAAGTGCTCTGAGGTCCTTCAAAGAGGTATCACAGATGTGCAAGGCACTACGCAAGCACTGAAATTACCCCGCTGGTCACTCACCTGACGGTGCTACCTTGGCCGTGACACTTAGCAGTGAGCAGACACATCACAATTTTTGTCTGTTCCGCGATATACCCATGTAGAATTAAAATTACCAAGAGATTCTGAAATACGGTCTTTTAAAGAAGTGGGCAGAACTATAATCAAATCAGTGCAGAGCGATCTTTCAATCGTGTACCCATACTCTAAATATCAATGCCTTCAAACGCCTGGGACAGTCATTCTGGCAGTGTATGTATCCTTCATGTGGCAGCAGTACTGCAAGGCACAGTCAGAAGCACATCCAAGTCTTCTTCACATGGTAGTTTACTACTGCCATGTCATTCACTCCCTGGGTGCTTTTTGTTATCCCTTTATAATGTGCGTGGAATTGGCAGCTGCTGTTAATCCTTTCTAATGAGAATTCAGAAGACCAAATCTTTCTTGATTCTTGTGTTCAGGATTTCTTCCCACACCCCAGAGATACAGAAGAGACTGAACAGACTGCATGAGAAGTAACAAGTGGGCTTGGCCAGACAAATTGTGAACACAAGCAGAGGCATTAACAAGGGCCCTAAAGATTTAAGATGCTAAGATAAGCCAGTGAGAGAAAGGATGCCATAAAAATCATCGCAAGTACCCAGAGGAGAGAAAGGCTTCTGGTAGCAATTCTGAGAGCAAGCACAGTCAGCATCACAGCTTGGTTTCTGGTGGAAGAAACTATGAGTACTTTGAAACCTAAAAATAACACTGGCCTATGTAAAACTTCACTTGTATGTCTTTTCTAATAACAAACGTAGAAAAGGGTATCCGTGTACAAATAATGTGCTTCTAGGAGCATTTGAGGCAGGTAATCTAGATGGACAAACCTTCACTCCTTTCCCCTTTCCCTCAGAAAATCCTTCTCAAAAGGAAAATACACGCTGGAAACTCTTCTGCTTCTTTGCTCCAAGGGGGTAATGCTGGAGACCTGATCCATGTATCAAAATTAAGTCAATCTGCGGTGCGAGGGTACAGACATTTCCTGTTTTTCAGCACAAGCAGTGGCCAAGGAGCTGTTGTGAAATACTCTGTGTCACTTTTTGGTCACTTAGTCAAGTGTGCCTTCATCATGACTTGGTTCCCTTCCTCTAAGCAGGTGTGAAGAAGTATTTGCAGCACAGGAAAATGAATCAGACCATTACAGTTTAGAGCAACACAGACCACAAATACCAGCAGAACCCTCCTGCCTGAAAGCGTGCAGACTAAAAGATGGATGCAAAAAAACAAGACACATAGAACCAAAATCTGAAATACAACTGCATGGGTATGTATGCACATCTTCTTCTCTCCCATCTATAAGGGTCTGAAGAAAAAAAGGCTGCCTAAGGGAAGGGGTTTATTTTTCAAGGAATATCACTCATTCAGTGTACCTGCTGTTCATAGGGATATTCCTCCTGTTCTCAAGAATTCACAACAGTACAGCCCTGCAACCATAACCGAGCCAGGTACAATCTGCAGCCTTCTTTCAACAAATTGCTGCACTTTTTCTTCATTGCTGCCCTTAGTTTTGGTGCTTCCTTGCACAACTATTCTAACAAGTTAACTCCTCAGATCAATTCAAATTAGCACTCATCGTCTCTCCCCACAAACCAACCCAACTCTTCTATGGTACGCTTCATAATGCTACTCTGTTTTCAAACAGACGTGTTTAACCGTATTGCCTGTGTCCTACCTTACCCTTTTACTATCTGATATGCGTAACATCCTGCCCTTGTTCTGTCCATCATTTTATTGTAAGCTCTCTGGGGAAGCAATTAGCCCACATGTGAGCACTATATAACATAATTAACAAATAATAACCACTGAGAAATGTAGGCCAAAAAAGCAAAGTTATCAGAGCAACATTTCTGCAGAGACTTGTATTGTTCTGTATTCACTTGCAGCGTTAGCTTCCAAGTTCCTGGAGGCACATATTATACTCCAAGCAGCATAAAAGCAAAGGTGAACGCTGTGCTTTAAAAAAGCCATAAGATGTTCTGACTTTATTTGGATTTACAGGCTTTGCTATTTTTCCACAGTCATTAATGTTACCAGTAGTATTTACATGGAACACTACAGTTAATAAGTGTCAGAATTTGAGGTGAAAGGCTTATAATTTGGTTCTGAATCAATTTTGGCAACGGGAGTACCAAAGGAAGGAAAGACAGGATGACTGTAACCACAAGCAAGACGCAACAAAAACTTAGTGAAATCATTTAGTATGGAAAAACTGCTTGAGGAGGCAAGGACAGAACCTCCATTCGTGGGTAATCATCCCCATGCTCCACAACAGCTAGTAGGGACTGGCAGCAATTACTGCTGTCCTAACAGGGAAAATCTAAAAACTCGTTTCATTGGGAAACAAAGTATTTCCCGTTCCTGAGGCTTCCTACTATAGGACAGGTATGCCGGCCTCTTGCACACTTGCTAGAAAGCATAGAGTCCTGGGTGCCCCTTTCATGCTATCTCTATTCCCTCCATACTGACAAATAAGTCTGGCTGTTAAGGTGTCCAAACAATTAGACAAAGGTAATTGTTCTGTAAATTACCTTCTAGTAACAGTCAAATAGTCAAAAAACTTCTAGTAAGCCTGAAGTAGACGTCCCACATCATGGGGACCTGGGGAGCTAAGGAAGCATAAAGAATGAAAGAAGGGAAGAAAGGGAGAAAGGATCAGTTTGGAGTCACTATTGGGATGAAGAGAGATGGCACATGTGATGTACAGAGGAGGAATAATGCTCAGGAAAGAAGAGGGAGTAAGTATGTGATTACATGTCTAGATTTCTCATCCTTGAATATGGTAGCAACAGTGACCGTACTCTGACATACTGATTTGAGATCCAGGAATAGCTGATCTTGTCTTGAAACACCAAATCAAGGTGGTCCGTACTGAGAACATGACAGTGAACAGAACATTTCAGCCACAAAGCAGGTGGAAATCTTGTTATCAAGAAGTTGGCACTACTTTAGGAGTAATCAGCCTTGTAGCCTGAGCAAGACAGAGCACGTATGCCATGACCAGTACCAAAGATGCTGGCTTTTTCGTGGTCAGTTTGTGAAATCTACAGTCTTTGGCAGAGTGTTTGCTCTATCAACCTTCAAAACAATTCACCTGTTTAACCTACGCCAGCAAGCCAGCAAATGGCAAGCCAGCAAGCCATTTGAGAACAGCTGAGACCAGCGCAAACAGTATCTATATTAACAAGGCCTGCTTCAGTGCCGAAGAAAATCTTAATTACCAAAGTGAAGACAACAGGTCTTGTGCTTCAAAACTGATTGAAAGCCATATGACAGTTTGTACACTCACAGTCAGGATCTCATTTCATTTCTGCTCACATGCAATCCAGCTCTGATCTCCCAGACATTCAAGGTGAAAACATTTAATTTGTGTTTCACATCTGTACCTGTCCAGACTGTTCTTGGGTTTACATTACTTTCTTCCCCTGGGAGTAAAGAGCCTCACTTTCACCTTCAAACCCTTCTTCAGGCTTCATTCCCTTTGGCTTGCTTTCCATGGCTGGGTTTTGTGCTTCTGCTCTGCTTTTCTTGCCTCCCTTTGACTTCCACACCTTACAAACCATAACCTTCATTTTACACCCTTCTTTTCTTAGCTTTTCTTATTTTCTTTTTTTGTTTTGTTTCTTTTTGTTGTTGTTGATAGTTACTTCTGTAATTTTGACCTGGGTGAGTTTTAAGGATGCGTATGTCTTTCATGATATTAAGTATCAGCTTTATGATACTGCACAAAGATTTAGTGGCAATGTGAAAAACAACTAGAAAATCCCTGTGCCTATAGCACCAAATAGATTTCCTAGGATTTTATTATTAAAACTTTATGTAATGCCCTAAGTGGTTGCCCAGTGAACCACACAAAACACACAACCACAAGGGACTTGCAGGATAAAGCCGTGAGTGGGTACAAAGCAATACAAATAATTGCCAGGTAGGCAATCCCACAGGCAGCGTGCATGTTCCAAGCTGGAATGTCTCCTGGCACAGGAGCTTTGAAAAAGCAGTGGGAATGGGACGCTTATTGCAGCTTAACAGCAAACTGCTTCAGGAATAAGCAGCACACTGAAGAGAAGACTCAAGAGGAAGTTTCAGATTAAAGGAAAAGACCAATTTGTTCCCAATGTCTCATTTGCTCCTAATACTCTACTGCCTACAGGTAAGCCAGGGCAAACAGTGTAGGCCACAGCTGCTGTGCCCAGCCCCTCGGCAGCACGGTGGGAAGTTGTTCCCTTGAGAGGGAAGTAGTGTTGGCTGGGGTCTCAAATCCATACTAGAAGGCTCGGAGCAGTTCACCTAGATGTCTTAAGTGTACTGAAAGAGACAGAAACCAGATGCCAGACAGCACAGAAATTACTGCTTTACCTTGAGCATTCAAAGAGTGTCAAGAAGGAGAGGAAAAAAGACCCTTGCCCAACACATCTCAGTGGCCTAGCATACAGCGAGAGGGCAGAAACTTCACAAGATTTTGTTTACCCCCAATTAGACTAACAATCCACCCTTAAAAGCCGCTTTCTACTTTTGCTTTACCTCCTTTCAGCCAATCTGCCAACTACTCTGCTCTCCTTTCATTAGGTGAGCCCTCTGCTAATCCCTTCTGCCACCTGCACAGCTGGGTGGTCCCTCCACCTTGAGCAGAAGTCATCCTCTCTAAAATCTCAGCAGTGACTCAGCAATGCCAGCTCAGTTTTATTTCTTCCTTTTATTACCCCACACTTAATGCCATAAGAAAAGCAGAGGGGTGGAGCCACAGGGTTTTCAAAGAAGTCACTTCAAGCACAGATGAAGGTCACAGCTGCTCCAAGATCTGAGCTACATTTTTCATTTAAAAAAGGGTAGTTGTAGTAACTCTAAGCAAAGCAACTTGGCTTCCTGTGGCTTTGCATCTTGTGGCTGGATGACCCCATACCTAATGAAGTACAAGTTATGATAGAAGCTGTTCCTGTGGTTACGGCATTCGTAACGGCTTTCCTCTGTGTGGATTCTCTGATGTCTAATAATACAGTTGAGCCCAGCTGGGAAACAATTTGCCTTTCCTTTTTATGCGACCATTTATTTTCACAGGGTAGGAACTTACTATTTGTAAGGCTGCTGTCTGCCCATGTAAAGTGGTTGAGATCAGTGAGAAAGGGTGGAACAGACAAATCGAATAATCAGATATGCTTAGTGGACCTGGAAACCAGACTAAAATGAGGTAGCACTTTAAGCAGTTTAAATAATAGCAAAAGAAATTCAGTGTTGATAAATATAAAGTAATGCATTCAGGTGAAAGACGCCCTAACATTAAATAGTATAAAAATTAGGAAGTCAGGACACATTTCTGCAGTCCATCCAGGCTGCTACTGCTCCTGATGGTTCTGCACATCTAAAATGCGGTATACATTAGTAGCTGGACAACTTTAAAAGCAGCAAACCATACAGACACAGGTTAAAAAGAAAATCTGTGTAATACCGATTAAAGAAGCAGAAAGTCCCCAGAAGTCAAGTGTGCCAGCACTGCTTACTATTAATTCATACTAGCCTTAAACTGGTTTCTTAGACGTATCTCATTTCCTTCACGAGAACATGATTTGTGCTACAAGGTAGGTGTTGATTTAAGATGGAAGTGAAGCTTGATGAGGAACAGGAAAACAATAATGACAGTATAAATGACCACTAAAGACTGTTTAGCGTAACTGGCTGATTTTGTGCTGAAGCAGATGAGAAGCAGTCACAGAGTCTGTTCCACCACCTCTGCTGCAGAGGAAATCACCTCTGGAAAAGTGGCAATAACATATAAATGGAAGGGGTGAGGGTAAGGTGCAGATGGCAACCATTAACACGACTATTTTTGCAGCAATCAACACCTCTTGAATAAAAAAAAGAACCCATGCTAAGTCATTGGTGGTAAGGAGCCAACACGTCACTGAAGAGGGGGAATTGTTCAATTATTATTCTGGGTATGAGCACTGCAAATGCAGGCACCAACATCCATGTTACAACCTGTTATCAACCGCAGCATGTTGAAGGGATTAAAAGCTAATGTCACACCACCATTCCTCTTAAAATCCTGTGCCAAGCCAGGGTCCTCCAATTTCTCAGCTTAAATATCCGTATAGTTGCAACATCAGACCAACTCTGTTTGTTCCTAATGAAAGAGGTGATTCACTTCCTTTCAAGGAGCTACCCTGTAAAATGTTGATTAAAGCACAAACTGCCCCAAAATTTAAAGCAGAGGGAAAAAGAAAGCAAAGTGAGGTATAAAACATGATGGGAGTCGAGGGGAAAATCAAAGCAGAGAATTCACCAGGAGTAGAGATTTTATCAAAGCGATTGGTTCATTAAGCATCAAATTTGTGCATTAACACTGTACAGTAGTGGGTTTTGTTAGCGAGTTCTTCAGGGCAGACACCTTTTTCTTTATACTTGTAAAACACCAATTAGTATCTTGGGCAGACTACAAACAAATCAACATTAAAACAAAGCAGTGAAATAGAAACATTTGTATATTCTGTTATGCCTGGAGTCACCAGGACAGATTCAACTCTCTGGAGAGAGACCATATTCTCTTTTCTCTAATAGTCTTGCCTGTGTGTGCTGCACGTCTGTAGCAGTTAAAAAGCACAAACTTAGATTTATCTCTCTGCTTCAGTTCAGAAGTTCACCATAGGATGCCACTCTGGGAATTCTTGTTATGCTTTTCATGTATGTGTGTGTACTCAGGTTAAGCTTTAAATTGGTACCAGTATAACTACAGGAGCAGTCCCCTGCAAGCTGCAAAGCCCACCCAACACGGTACAAGCCAGCCTTGTGGCATCGCTGCTTTCTCAGCATGAAACTGAGGGTACCTGTCAGATATCCTCTGAAGGGCTATGGACACATCTGGGAGCTGAAAGACTGCTGGAATGGTTCTGGAGGACTATATAGGGTGGAAGGGGTCAGACCTGGCTCAGTCTTGTCCATATGGTTGGACTGGGAAGGGTTTCCAGCACAAGTATCTCCAGAAGTCCAAGGGGGATTTGTCTTGGAGAGAAACGGCTTCTTCACATCAAAGCGGAGTTTGTGAAGAAATTTACTTATGTGGATGACTGGTCACCAGTATCCAGGAGGGAAAAGGAGGACCATGTTATATTAGCAAAGACATACGCAGTAACTCAAGAGAACTTAATCTAAAGCCACTGCAAGCTTCCCTTTCAACCTGCCCTACCCAATACAGCATCTTCCCCCACTTCCTCCCCCTTTTTAAACTGGAAAAGCCATTTAATATTGTTTAACTGCCTAAAATATGTTCAGAGGAAAGGCCAGACACAGCAAAAATCTCTTGGTTTAGGGTCATGTAATGGTTAAGATGCCATACTACAGATTCAGAGTCTGAGCCCCCTTCACGCAAAGTAGAAAAATGGTAATTCAGACTTGAAAAAAATCTGAAAATATGCCAGCCTTTGCCTGGCATGCCAGAAGGTATTAAAACTCCAACCCAAGGCTATAAGCAGGAATGCATGATTTGGGGTTTACGATTCCTAGAGCAGTGTTCATGTCAAAGGTTGGAAGACAACAGTCTTATCTCCATTTTCTACTCCCTATGGCAAAGAAATAATGTTAAATAGTAGCAACAGAGATGCATTTTTTAGGAGTTGGAAAAGCCTTCCCATATTTAGTTAAGCACACAACAGATTGTGCAGTCTGTGCAGTTCATGTAAGAGGCACCCTTTTTTTTAAACACATCTGTCAAGACCCATGTGAGCAAAGCTGACCCCTCTTAGAGAAAAGGTGATGGATTTGATGAGTTCTTAAGGTCCTTTCGTAACTTGCCTCCTATGAAAAGAAACCTAATGCATACAAACACAAAAGAGAAGAACTAATAACTGCATTCTGAGAGTGAAAAACGATCACCTTGCATCTTGTACTGAGAGGCTCTGGTGGACAGCACCTTGGTAACAGAAAAGGATTTAGAGGTCTTATGAAAGAGTTAAAGATTCAAACCAGTAATATCTGAATTTTGAAAGTATTTGGCTACCAGAGCTACTTCCCTACAACAGTTACAAGAAGCTGCTGCCAATGTTAACATCAGAAGGCAGATACTGGCAGGTTTTTTTTGCCCAGTCAGATGCCGGTATTGACACTCATTTAGACAAGCCAGTACAAACATGCATAAAAGGACATTTTCTATAGCAACGGCTTCTCAAGTAACTAAGGAATTTACCAACAGCCATGAAATCCCTGGCAGGAGAGTGGAAGGCGGTGGGGTTAGCTTCCCAAATGTCCTGGGGCACGGAAAAGGTGATGCGACTCACGTAACAACGGTTCCTACCATGCTGCTGAAGCCTGGATAGTTTTAGATGAGTGACAGCCTCTCCAAGCTGTGCAATATCCAACAGGAATTACTGAAACTTGGCAGCGTGTGCTTTCAGATGGTGGCCAAGTGATGTGGAGGATGGGTGATAAATTACAGTTGCAGGTCAGGCTCTTCGTAAGAGGACAAAAATTTTTGCAGAACCAACAGCTACTTGAATTCTTCTTTAGACTCAAAAGTAAACAAGTTTTCTTACACTAGGGTAAGCAACCAGTTGTTAAAACCAAAAACAATAGTATCCTTTCTATGGGAAGGCCTCAAAATGCTTTATTGGTGTTACACCTAAACAGGATCAAACTATTGCAAAAAAGGGATCCTTGCGAAGAAGTACAAGTAACAAAGGGTGAGCAGAGTGACCATGCAGATTTCTGGCTCTGAATTTTATGCCCCAGTTCATAGCACACCATCTAACCAGACACAGTGCAACTCTGTGCCAGTGCAGAAGGTAAAACTGATTCAGAGAGAGGAAGCTGATCTAATTTTGCAAACTCTAGGGGAAGGGTGAGCTGTGCACAAGGTGCAGTATGTTCCCTTGCAGACAGGGATCTTCACACCCCATGCTCAGACCAGTTTCCAGTTTTCCTGTCTTGAAGAAAAGGGGATGTGGGTGTAAGCTTGGAGCTGAACTCCCAGCTCAAGCTGCTCTGCTTCTCAAAAGGCCAGCATCAGCATCCCTATATTTGGATTCTGAATCCAAACCTGTCGAAATTTATGCCTTTAGTCCATCACTAGTTTGAAGGCAGAAGAAATAAAAACCTTAAGTCTCAACAAGTTCAATCTGGTCTCAGATTTGCAGCACTTTAGGAATAGATTTTGCAACTTTACCAGCAGCTGTGCTCTTGTCTTTAAAGCAGAGCTGAAAATAATATGAATCCTGGGGAGCTGATAGTAAGAAAGACAACGTGAAAGCTTCCAAGATGATTTCTTAAACACTATAAGAGAAGGTCTGGATAGGTAGCTGACAGACTGCTGTGGATGACAGATTAGCCAACTCTACAGGGTACAATTTGCATCTGATTCATAGGGACTGGAAGAGAACTAGAAAGTTGAGATTATAATAAGATTAATCATACGACTCCAGGGATCCCCTTCATCCCACTGCTGAAGAGTCCTAGAGCTACTTTGTACTTTCTGAACTGCATTTAGGAAATTATTTAGGTTTCTGTCCCAGCAAACCCCGTCTGATTGGAAGGGGGGAAGAGATAAAAGTTTGCTGCTTTTCCAATCAAAGCCAGCCCATATCAAAGTTATGTGACCACGAACTGAGATTAAGGACTGTAGTAAACCTCAAATTCCAGACTAGAGCTGAAAACCTTTGAGATTTAATGCTAATAATTCATACGGCTCTTCCAGTTACCAGACTTTTTTTTTTTTTAAATCTAAAAAAAAGAAAATAATCAATCATTCTGGAGGAACCGTTCTGCATCCTGAAACAAAGGGTAAGGATGAGATCATACCTGTTTCTTTAGCCTTGGTGAGGTCTCGAAGTTAACATACGAAACAGATGAGAAGACTCACATTAGCAAGGCATGCCAATGTCATAGCATTAAATAAATGTTCAAATAATAAGGCTGCACCTTCAGCTCATGTGGCAGCATACTACACTGCTGTCAAACCTGGACAAACCACATTAGCCCCAAGACCCTTGGGTAATTGAAGATCTGGCACCACACTTACCTGGAGGTAGACTTCAGAGCACAGCCACTATACAAAGTGCTAAGCTGCCACGCAGGCAGCTAACAGAAGAGAGATACTGTGCACATCCAAAGTCTGTCTCCCACTGTGATCTTCTGTGTTGGCATTATCATGGAGTTCTTGGGCTATTCTACCAATAGGGACACCAAGGCCCAGAAAAGCAGTGAAGCAGTTTGCCCCAAACTGTACAGCATCAATATTTGATGCAGGACTCCTGGTTTTGTTCCTGGATTTTTTTTCCTGGGCTCTGGCCACTGAGATCTATTTCCACACACGGCCAGAAGAAGAGCTGCAAGCTGAGGCTTCTTGTGCCTGTCTTAATGGTGAAAATTACAAATGAAATTTAACTATTAGATTTAACAGAAGTCAGCTGTTCTAATAAATTTGTAACTGTGTTTATATTTTACCAAGAATTGGATACTAACCTACAGTCACAGCACAGATCCTGGCTAAGATCCTGAGGTCATCACACCAAGGCTCAGGCAGTCCTAGTGGAAGGTTCTCTTTGCTCCAATTCACATTCCCTTTTGACTTAGACCCTTCATTTCTAGGTCACATAAAGACAATACATAAAAGAAAACCTCTGATATTCGTCTATAAAGACACTCACTGTCCAAATAACCCCTTCTTTGAGGACAATTTTTGTCTGACCTTTGTTGCAAATCTGATAGCAAAATTCTGGTTTTTATAAAACTCCCTTAGAAAAAAACAGTTGTTATTTTTTTTTAAAAAAAAAACTTAATTCATCTTCTGGTAAAAGTCTAAACAAACAATTAGGAGTCACCCTGAATTCTGCCCTTTGGAGAAAAAAAAATGTCTACAGAGATGTCTATTGACCCAGCAGTTATCAGAAATGTGGTTTCTTTTTTGCTGGCACAAAAACAGCTTTCTAAACAGCCAGTGACCCACTTTCACCTAGCTGGCCTCTGAAGTTGAGAGAAGATTCATACCCTCTAGACGTTAGAGGCTCTGTTTGAAGTCACTGCTGTCAGGAGATGGTCAGTTTACGTCTCCTGTCCTAGGACAGGAAAAGGATGCACTCTCAGCTCCATGTGTTGCAGTGAGATAAGCACAAAGATTTCTGTCCTATGCCCTTATCAGCTTTTCCTGCTACTCTCCAGAACAGACACCACCAAGACTGGCAGTAAAAATTAATTAAACTTGCTTAAGCAAAAGGGTAAAAAAAAAAAAAAAAAAAAAAAAGACTTGAGTGTTTCTCATAACTGAAATCCAAAAATCTTGAAGTTTTAGGAAAAATTTCATGTTAGGATCTTTGGGAGCACTGAAAATTACCTAAAATCTTCTGTATCATCAGTATAAACTGATCTCTCCTCCTCTGACACAACCAGGATGACTTACATTTAAAATGTTATCTCACTAGTTAAATAGCAGTCTTTAAGTGAAAGATGGAAATATTCCTCTGGCAAATAAAACCGATTAGTTGGCAAAAGGACATTCCTCTCATATGGAAATTATGTTGATACATTAAAATTTTTCTTCCATGGTTTCCTTTCCTTTTCAATCTTTCTCCACTGCTCTCTCCTCTTTACGTTCCTTCTGTCCTTTTACCATAGTTTCTTAGTATGCAGAGGACAGGCTAGACAGAGCCTGCAAAGACCTTGGTTTATCTCCTATCTTTCCATCGCCGGCCCACACATGATTTAATTCACATGTGGTTCAGTCTTCACCCTGTATAAAACTGCTGTTACTTCTTGTCAAAACACTGTCATACACATGTGAGATGGACTTAACCTCACAGTAGCACATTGGTCCAATAAAGGGATTTTACAAAGTGAAAGGTTTCTTTCTCACCTTGTGGAAGACGTGGTTGTGCTTCCCAAACTCTCAAATACTACTCTGGTTGGTGAGCAGCACTGTCAGGACCATACATCCACACCTATATATGTATGTTGTGGTTTTGACAGCTACTGACACAATCAGCTTCACCTTCCAGGGATGGTACAGACTGCCTGTGCAGTGCAGACCCAGGAATCAGACCCCACCATCCCTGGCTTTACACCAATCACCCAAGTGATAGCGAGTGGCAATGACACCCAACAGAGGCAGACACACATCCCAAGTGCCCCTCTAACACTCTAACACCACTTTAGGAGGCATCGTCAATTAAGACTTGAACATACAGGTGATAAAAAGACCTTACAGACAGAAACCAAGTTTCCAGTCTCTCTACAAAGCCCCACTTGGACCTATCGATGTATATAAAAGCATACTCATTTAGCATATACCCAAATATCATTGCCAAACAGCATATTTCAGAAATACCAGCAATTGCTCTAACGTTCCTGCTCAGCCACAATATATATCACTATTAAAATGATGACTGCTTACCATCTATTATTGCCTTTTGGAAGTACCAAAACTCAACCATTCTTGCCCACGGAAAAGAAAGAAAACAGCACTGGTCATTTTATAAATTTAAACAATTTTAGAAAATACACCACATTTAGTTGTAGCAGCTATTAAATACACATCACAGAAGTCACGGCGTGCCACAAAAACGAGGGGAGAGCTTTATTGATGTGCAAGGTATCACCAAAAAGCATGCAACAGGGAAGTCCTTGAGTAGTTTAAGACTCCTGACTTCTAGACTCACTTCTGTTACTAATTTTTCTAGGACAAGGTATTTTGGGTAAAGTTTAAAAGAACAGCCCGAATTCATTTTTAAAAGCACACAAGATCCTCGAACATAGTAACTTTCCACGTGACTTAAAGACCTACGTATGTATCTACACAGAGGAACATCCAGAGATCCAAAACGAATGCAAGCCACGGAAGCTATAATCGGCATATTGGGTCTAAGCAGGACTTTTCCTGTTAGGTGAACAAAGAACCTTCTGAAATTTTGCTTTTAAAATTAATGTGCTCCTGATACATTATACCCTTAAACCTGACTCAGTATCATCATTAAAATGAAAAAAATACTTTCCTACAATCATGGAATACCAAAACTTAGTATGTTACTCTTACCGCTATTGCATAAAATTTTCAAAAGGAAGATCCTGATATATTAATATTTCTCTAAGCTACTCTGTTGTTTCTCTTTAAGTTCCACTCCAATACAGAAAAATTTAACTAACTCACTCAAATCACCTTCAGTAATACAAAAATATGGAAAAGACTGATGATGAAATGATCCTTGGGCAAGACAGTAACTATCGTGATAGTATAAAAAATGTTAAATGTTCCTTCAAAACCAAACTGGAATGAAACAAGTACTTTAAGACCCTAATCACATACAACTAACAGCAACATTATGCACAGCAATCTGGATAAAACAGCATGTGTGTGTATGTGCATGTGTCCGGGTGTGTTTATCCCTAGATATCAGACAGAACAGGAAAGGAAGAGCTGAAACACTTGTCCAGAAAATGCTCAAAAAGAAAACACAGCCAGGACAAATTTAGAAGCTTTACTTAGCTGCAATATCAAAGGCAGATTTGACTGTAAAAGCAACCACCTCTCAAGAACAGCAAAATAAACTTACGCAAGTCTCAGGAGGAAAACACTGATCAGAGACTGGATATTGTTAACTGCTGCTGTTTTGGTTAAGTGAGGTCCTTTTTGACACTACTAAGATAGTCTTGTCAAAGAACAACAAAAATGAAAAGCAAAAGAAAAAAAAAAAAAGAAAAAAAAGACAGACATCAGCCATGTGAGGGGGAATCTGTTTGGCAAAGCCTGGCTTTGAGCTCGCGTCTGAAGAAACAAAACTCAGAATGAACTTCCTAAAGCAGCTTTTTTTTTTTTTTTTTTTTTGTCTCCTTTGCAAAAGCAGCATAGGGCTTTTTGCAAATTTCAACAGTCTGATTGGCATCTCATTTCTTGATGAAAGCAAAGGTCTGAAACACATCTGAAAAAGATTTTCTGAAAAAAAAAAAAAAAAAAAACCAAACCCAAACCCAACCATTCCATGCTCAATTCAGAAGAAAGTTTCCCTAGCAGAAACTAGGCTATTTGAATTTTTTTTTTTTTTAGAAGGAGGCTTCCATCAAATAACATGAGTGAAAAGCAATAGATTTTAATAACTTCTGTCTTAAAGACATGCAGTTTACAGACACCTATACCCATTACCTGGACAGGATACCAGTTTGAAACTGTATGACTTCATCTACAGAATATAGATACCCTTGCTTGCATTATGCAGAAGGATTTACCTCAGACTCTGAAAAACATCTGGATCTCTCCTCTTACTGTAACCAGAATCACAAACAGGCACAGAAATAGCATGCATTTATACAGGAGTGTGGCATCTGCCCATCTCTGCCAAAAAATAAAATAAAATTAAAAGAAAATCCTGAACCTGGTTAGTAACATGCCTTGAAATTGCTGCTACTTCACCTGGGGAAGTCTACCTTGAGGATTTAGTAAAAGCAATAAAGCATGTGTGTCAACATGATCTATACCATCCAATGGATAAAACTGGATTCAAAATTCACCCTCGGAGTGCCAAACTCCTGCTGTCTAGATATTCAGAAATTTAAGTGATGTCAAGCAATTTCCCTTGGCTTAAAGGAATGCCAGTACACAGACACTCTGACGCCAAGAGAGGATGATGGCGAGATAGTACATCCCTCTCATTTTCACAAGAACTCGAGGGAACTGCTCCCATATCTTTTGCAGAATTAATCAAGATAAGTTAATGTGTGATAACATGTATCTGAAGTGCTCAGAAGAGAAGTGGAGCAGCTTCTGGCTCTCCAGGATGAACTTTAACAGCTCTCCAAGAAACACAAAGATTTCCTTTTCTGCCCTGATCCACCCCCAAAACAGAGTTCATACTGTAGAGTCAGAAATGTTGGGGATGAGAGTATAAGGCATGTCACAGGAATGTGACATGACGGAGAAGCACCTCCTGAACACAGTAGCACTGACATACTCTTGATGCTTTTACACCCTGGCACAAGAAGTTTTTACCTGACCTGTAAGAACTCCTACTGTTACTCTTCAAATACTCCAAAATAATGATACATAAATGGTTTCTGTGTACACAAGCATGGACATTTTGAGGCATTTCAGAGAGTTCTAAACTATATTTTATAGCTACATTACAAATGTAACATGTTTTACATTAAATGCAAAAGTCAGAAGGTATTGGAACTTGTGGAGAAGGTAGGAAACTGGAAAAAGGTTTTGGTTGCAACAACATAAATTGGAATATATAGAGACTACTATCACCACACACATGCACTTTTCTATCTGTAATCCAACTGCGCCAAGCAAGCTGTTGCCTTCCCAACCAGTCTTGCCTTTCATATGATATTATTCTTCTAAAAGCTCTTTACATGAAAACAGAATGAAAAGATGAGCTTGACGTCTTACTTGCTCTGTAACCAAGACATTGGCATGCTGGTTTGCAAGAAACTAGAAGGTGGGCCATGGGATGATTGCAAAACCCCCACATGCAATCTGTTCACACTCAGCTGACAGAGACGAGTCGCTGCATGCAGGCAGACACAGGCAAGAACCAATTCCCCACAGCAGTCAGTACCTAATTAAAAAGCTAACTGAAACAGTAAAATGAGGGTTTTGTAAGATAATATGTTTTTGCTTACTTCAATATAAACTACTTTGGTACCTCTCTTGCCCCCAGCTGCCGAACGCTTGGAGGTAAGAGAGACTGCAGGATGTTTCTCTCAAAGGGGCTATGGTCCTTTGATGAAGAGCTTGAGAAACGCTGCCGTCCCCAGTGTAACACAGCAATTAACACAGTTCTCAACCAGCTATCAGTGTCTAAAGATTCTAGTATCCGTGTAGCTTTATTCATCACAAATGAGATACTTTGCAGATTCAAGAAGTCTTCTAGCCACATGACAGTAACTAACGCACCAGGAATCACATGCTAGCAAGCAAATATCTGCATCGAGTGCTTTGAAGTGTTCACAGGGAATTCCCAATGAGTGCAATGAATTAGATCTAATTAATAAACCATGCTAGTAAGACACAGTTTGTCTGTGTATTTGTGCTCACCATCACTTCTAGGCACAGATATGGAGGTAGGTAAGCACCAGGCATGTGTACATTATACACAAGGACACCACATATAAAGAGTTAGATAGCCAAAAGTGTCTAAAAATATCACCCAGTATTTTTACAGAAAACACGATTTGAATGGAAAACTCTCGTGCTCCATTTTCTCACCTGTGCTGCTCACAAGGTGACATATATAAGAAGCATCCCTGATGGCATGGATTAATAGAGCAACTTCAGAGGATGAGTTTCTAGCCAGGTATTTATATCACCTCCCATTGTGAGCAAGCTGCTTGTACTTATATAAGAAACTGTAACCCAAAAAAGGCAGAAGTGTCAATGCATTAAAAAATGAAATCAAATAGGAAAAGAAATTTCCTAGTTTGTCTGTTTTGTATGCAGACGTTGGATATGGAATAGCCTTCTAAATGAAAGGTGATTCAACCAGCGTATTTCTCTGAGGCATAATTTCCCTCTCTAATAAAACAAATCTAATAGAACTTCCCACTGTGCAGTCATGAATAACAGCACCTGAAATAATGTCTATCTCTCTAATCCAGGAATATAAGGAAGGATGAAGAAAATACTCCTATGTATAACGAATGAACAACAGAACAACAAAGCAGCAGGGCTGACATCAAAAACTCTATCTTCTTTGGTACTTCAGTTATTCTTGCCAGAGACTAATAGTGAAAAACTAAAATCTTCCAGCTCCAGGTACGTGAACTGGAGTTTCAAAACCTGTATTACAGAGAGACAATTTTCAGAACCAGTCAGTCACAGAAGTCTATGGGCACTGGAGGGATTACTATAACTCAGATCCACAAGGGTATTTAGGTGTCCAGCTCTCTCTTCACCTGGGTACTTTTGCATACTGATACCATTCTAACTATGTATCTATGCATTACATTTTGCATAGGACCTCCCCTGACGCAGGGAGCCAGACAGACTACTTCAGAGATGAATCAGAGGTTTGCAGTGAAAGAGGCAGCGCTCTACAGGACCACATCTCATCTGGAGCAAAATGCAGAGAGCCAAACAAACAATAGCTGTATAGGTAAATCAGCTGAACACTGACCTGAGAAGTCAACTCTACTTTAGCCTTGGCCACAGAGCACACTGATAAAAAGACAGGCACTTAATCTGGTGTTTGTTTGTTTTTTTATAAATACCTGTCAAAAACCTAAATCTGAAAAACATTCAGAGCTTTTCTTAAGTCAAGAGTAGCAGTAATGTGAATACATGCAACTCTATAATTTGAAGCAATGTGAAAACAAAAAACAGGTGAGGTCTCGGGTAACTCAACCTTCAAACCTAAAATCAGTAGACATGTATACTGCATTGTACAAAACGGGGCAGCCGCACCCAAGTTACTTCCTCAGAAGAGAACCAGATATGCACTAGTTTTCACAACCAGGCCAGGGCACTGTATGCAACATCATGTGGCCAGGGACTGTGCTTCCAGTTTAACAGCATGGAGAACTGGAGGCCAGTAAAGTGGCTGGTACCCCAGCCTTTTACATTTACTACTAAAAAATACAGGTTTTGGACTTTTTTGCTAATCAAAAGGTTGGGATTTATCATTTCCATCTCATAGCAACATTATGACGACTGGGACAGGTGAGGGGGCAATTCCCCTTGCTCAGAAGACTCCTCCAGATTTTGCCTCATCCTACTTCAGGATGTAACAAACTCATCTACAAGTACCTGGTCTCTTCCCCAGACCATAGAGGAAACACTGAACAGAAAGTTTGTAGACACTACTGTAGCAAACAATGTAGAAAGCCAGCGACAATATTCATAATTCTGTCTTCTGAGCAGCATTTGAATTATATGTAGTAAATAAAGACCAAGGCCACACCCTAAATGAAAGCAAAATATTGAACAGTCTTCATTATGAGTGCTGTTTCCAGAGAAATGAACAGTATGTAATTATATAATTAACAATTACGATTGTCTAAATAATCTTACTGCAGAATTGGAGTGAGCCAAGTTACACGATCAATCTCAGATTCAGCATTTCTAGTTTTTGCAGTACTTACACAAAGTAGTATTTGAACTAGGCTCAGTATAATATATTCTGTATTGAGAAGTGATATCACACAGTGCAGAGAAAGAAAGAAATAAACATTAAACTTCTAACCGTACAAGAAATGCATTACATAAAGGTCTCTAGGAAACGCAGTCTAATCCAGCTGAACCCACACAGGCTACAGGCACAGCCAACACATCCACACTCAGCAGCCAGCCCAAACTGTCTGCAAGAACATGCAATCCCAACCGTATGTAAACAGAAGCATGAAATTCAGCTGACAGCTTAAACATTCCTTGTGTGACATCCACATGTGTCCTACATAGGGACATACCCCCACCCCCCAGATTGATGGATATTTTTTTTTTATTCAAGTACTGTACAGCCTAATGAAGTACATGTAAACTTTCTAAAGGCATCAGAGAAACTTCTTTCAAAACCTTGCCAGAAAAAAACCCCAAAACACTCTCCCCAAAACAAATAGTTTTCAAGTCCAGTACTTACCACACCAGGCAGTAACTGTGAAACATTATAGAATTTTGAGTACAACCAAAACTCAAATGTACACTTACTAAAAAATAATTGGAAAAAAATTCACACTGGAATGTTTGACACTCTGCACTGGAAGCTCCCTTATTTCAAATACACAGAAGCTCAGAGTGCTCTGATAAATACCAGTATTTCAGCCTGCGCTGAAATTTAGGAAGCCACTTGACATATGTTATGTTAAAGCAGTAATGGCTTTTACAAGTAAACCTTTCACTGTGTGCCTTATGCACGGATTCTTTTTGTTGCACGCGCCTTCAACAATCATCTGAAGACAACAAATTTTTTAGTCTTACGGTTTCCACTTCAGAATGGACAAACCCCAACTTTTCTTTCAGATAAAGCCAGCTATTCCCCCAGGCAATGACATTACCCCTGAACCATCCAGACAGGTGCTGAAACCAACTTGCAGGGCTTGCAAAACAGAAAGTCACTTCCCACTCAGACAGTTAAAACCTGTCTGTAGCCTGTTGGACTCCTCAGAGCAACTGGATGCTCCAATAGTTTTGGCAATACATGTTCCCATTTGCACTGGGTTAGCCAGAACAAGATTAGACCACATTCCTGTTAGCCAGCTCTGGCCGTGGTAATCTGTGCTTGTGTAACTTCAAGTACAAAGGCAGAAGTTTATCTCCATGTCTGAATGCAGCTTGCTTTGCAAAACCACCTGCAGGGAAAAGAGCAGCTCAAAAGAGCAGATCTCCAAACAACGGCAGCCTGCTGAAGAGAGAGTTCAAGGTCACTGCCTTGATACTCAATAGCTTTCCTTAGTATCAGACAAACATTTTTGAGATGATTTCCACTATCAAGCATTTGTGGCAGCTAGTCTCTACTGCAGCAGGGAAACTCCTAGCTGCTAGATGGAAACTTCTGTGAGACAAGGTCTTTATTGCAGTAAGATCCTGGCGATAGAATACATCCATCTGGGAAAATGCAACTGGCTTGCAGTCACAAGAAAACCACTTGCACCTTCAAGCAGCTCAGTGGTGTGTTTGCACATCACCACGTAAAACAGGTAAAGCAGGAAAATAAGTTATTCCTTTTCATTTAATGAGAAAGAAGAATTAAAACTATGTTAAGATGTTTTGAAAGTGTTCAAGAATGGTTTTAACAAGAATTAGGGGGAGCCCTCCAACTTTTGGAAGTTGATCAGCCCTCCCACCGCAGAACAGGTGCCTGGGAGTTATCAACCCTAGTAATCTCTTGAATAGAAAGTTAACCAATAATATTAGAATAGGATCTATCAAACCCTAATAACCTAATCTGTAAGCTTATAAGCAAAAAACTTTTACAAACGTTTATGTGTCTAAAAGATGATTGAACAGTTTTTCTTCTTCCCAGCTGGTTATACAGTGGGGGTACAGTATACAGCTCTTTTGTCACAAACCTTTCTCTCCAGGAATTTCTGAAGATAGTATGAAAAAGATACTTTGGTTCCAGTTAAACCTAGAACTACCATCTTTCAAAACAATTATTTTAGAGAGGCTTTTCTTGGTTTAGAAGCCAGAGCATTGTGTTACGAGCTCTGAATCAGTCTCACATACATTCTCTCAAACACTTGTCACTCAGGACAGCTTTGGGAGCCTAGGCAAATAAACCAGCATGCCTCAGTTTCCCTGAGTAGAGAGAACTAGCAAATATATTACAGGGATTTTAAAAGAGTTAATTAGGTAGTGCTGTGTGCACCACAGCTTCACTGTTTCAGCCAGTCTCCAGTAACACCTAATTAACAAATCTCTGATGAGCTGTTTCTTAGAGAGCTCAGCGATGGTGCTCCATGCAAATCATCTTTAATATGCCAGCCATGCAGCTATGATGCCCCTGCTGCCCCTGGGGTGAGGGTATACCATGATTCTTCTGGCTGGCTTTAAGCTGTCATTTATGCCTCCCCCTCCCCCAGTAAAAGTTTGTTTACTAAACTTTGGAGCATTTGGTACAAAGCAAAAAACAGCAAGCTACATCAAAGCCTCCCTATTATCACTCCCTAGTGAACTGTGAAAATATAAATTCAAAGCTGACAAGCTAGTTAGACTTTTAACTAAAATCTGAGCGCAATTAACTTTAACCATGCCACTCCGCTACTGTACTTCTGGCACCAACTTTGAGAAGTGGCCCAAATTCTTCTGAGGAACAGAAAGACCATTTATCTCCTATATTTATTCAGGGCAAACCTCCTCCTTCCTGTCAAGCGGGGAATGCAGCGTTGCTGACTGTGACTGGCAGTGATAAAGGAGCTGGTATGATTTTCAAATGAGTAGCATGTCCCGCTTTCCCAAATGTTAGAGAAAAACAAATAATATGCCCTCCTAAGTAAGACCCGGGTACTGACTCAGAGACGCACACCGGGGAAAACGTGCCTTTAAATTACTGGACATAAAAAGCTATTGCCTTAAAGAAGGGCTTTCTGCTTGGATCTCCTAAATAAAGGTATTTTTATTTGCAGAAGTTGATTAAGGAAAGTGATTCAGAAAAAGCGAGAGAAGGATCATGTGTCTATGGTAAAGTTGGGGCATGGCATTAATTTACAGAATAATTTGTATACACATCGTTCCTTCCAAGGTTCCTTGAGGTTCTACGCACATTCTGTGCACTGAATCATTTCAGTAGTACCAAATCTGTAAGACAGAAACTGTCACAAACCGTTAACACCTTACCTAAGCACCCATATGGAAAGGAAAATAATATAAAGCTTTTCTATATTTGCAATATATGTATATAAACCAAGACTGTTGACCAAAGCTCAAACCATTCCTAATATTTGTATTTGGTGGAAGCTTTAAACCTGGAGGCAAAAATCATCATATTCAATGGAGACAGGTGACCCTCAAACGCACAGGTCATACCTTAAGTGGGTTAAATGGCCCTTCACTGGTGCTTTTCTCTTACCCAGCTTCTTAGATGTTACATCACTACATTTAACCTTTCCGCCAGGACTAATCTCCCTCTACTTTAGGCAACTAGCTTAACTCTGAAACAATTGGAGAATATTGTCTTGAATCGATCATTATCAGAAATCTCCACAGCAACAAGATATTCTCAAGGACAAAACAAGAAAGCTAAGTGGGTACCTCTTGCACGACACCCTTATGATGATTGTGTGTCAGGGCCCTTAAGTGGTATTAAACACCATGACTCTCCTTTGAGAGCAATCTCATGTTTTCTTTCAAGGACTTCAGACCCAGGAGGAAAGATAATTTTCCTACCAGTCTGACAATACAGGTTCCAGAAAAATTGGTTACTAATTAGGACAAAAGAGTTTTGCAGCTTTCATTTCAAAACTTTTAACCATAAAAGGAAAACTTCTTGGAAAAATAAGTACAAAAGGTACTTTACAGATGTCATGGCAAAATTCTACTATTTTCTTGCCTGACATCAACTCAGGATAATTTTTTCCAGTTACCCACCTTGCACACTTTCTCTGAGAGTGCTCATTCCCATCCCTTCAGCCACCCTCGCCACATTCCCATGCTCTTTGTTTCAAGAATACCACATGTATTTTTCGACCTTGCTCCACAATGGTCTGGGCTCAGTGCTAGCCCAAGGGTTTTGACAGGTGAACGCTGGCAAATCTTGCAGTTAAAGGTGTCAGCCAACCCAGCTCTGCACATCTCTGCTGCAGGTTACTGTCATCCCTATATAGCAAAATCGGCACTGAAGAACATCTGCATGTAAATCAGTCAACCTAGTGCAAAGCCACCTTGCTGGTACATTAAGCCCAGAAGCCACGCCATATACTACCGGCTGAGGCATACGTATGCCATGTTTCTTCAGCTGGCTGCAGCAGGGCAGGGTCCTGGGAACAGACGTATCTGACCTCCCCCTAAATTTATCCAAGCTCTTCTGTGTTCAGGTGAAGAGCATTTTGTTCCACTAATACTTACAGGAAAGAAAGAACCTTCAAGACTAAACGAACTTTAATTCTCTGATCTGAACATTATCTGCAATAGCCCTGCAAAGCTCTAGATATTATCAAGCCTGTGGAGGTCCAGACTTTTGAGGTCCAGACCGCATCTGAGACCAGACAGGCTCTACAAATCACAGCCCGAGTTCTGCCATCCAGGGACAGCTCTGTGGGTTAAAGCAGAGGGGCAGCATCACCACTACACTGGAAGATTCCCAGAAAGCAAGTATAAGCCAGGACTGGGCATGAAGCCCTTTATTGTTATCAGTGTTTTTGTAAAGTCAGTTGCCAGGAGTGACAAACCTCTGTTTTCTAGTAGCAAGTGTTAAAATCAGAACACCCAGACTTTTGTTGCTGAAGAGCAGGGGCTATACTGATGGGCGTCTCTTGGAGACACCCATTTCCCTACGACAATGGAGGAAAAAGGAACAGGCCATATTTTGTGCTTTTGGATGCGATCCATTGTAGTTGCTACACACAGCATTCCTTTGCCATTTAGTAACTGAGAAACACTAGGCTTATTAAAAAGGAAAAAAAAAAAAAAAAAAAAAGCAACCAACCAACCCCGGAGTGCTCTGGTTGGTAAGCACTGGTCAGAGGAGGTCTGCTGTGATAAATGGATGTCAGAGAACCAGCAGCCCAAATGATACATTAAGTACTAGCTGTCAAAACAAGGGCTGCTACTTCACTTGACCAGAAGCAACCATTTATACAAACACTCCTGCAGGTAGATACTTCCTTCACTTCTTGCTTGACCTCAGCTTTCCAAGATTCAGAAATCTGCTGGGTTACATGCCCTCACCCTCAGTTGGGCAAGCAACGTGATGCTCTGGAGCACACTCCCCCCTCCCATCTGGATTTTATGTGAACAGCCTTGCTTTTGCAAGGATTTCAGAAAAGCCGGAGACAGTCACGCTTCAGGAATCTCTAAAAGTTTAATTAAGTTACAACGTCCTAAAACCACAATATAGCTTTTGTAGGCAGTATGGCTGTAAAGTTCAAAAGGTAAACAGGTAAGCACATACAGCACACTTCAAACAGCAATTCCAGTTCTCCAGAAATAACCATCAGGATAAACTGAACATGTAAGATACAGTTTGCACTTAAACATACTCACCCAAATATTTCAATGCACTTCATGAAGAACTAACACTAAACACTACCACAAGGCTAACAGCACCTACACAGACTATGTGAATCACCTCCAGATTTAGTGATTGTGAAATTGGGATGCAGAGAAGTAGCTTGACCCAAGGCTGCGTAGCCTGTGAGTAGGACAGTGGTGAAAGCAAACCAACGAGCCCTGATTACAGGCTGGCTGTGCCCCACTCCTGGGATCCACTGCGGGGTGATGTCCTCTACCGACAAATCACCTACTCAAACCCAAAGAGGCTGGGAGAGAGGAGTTTAAAAGCAGCAATTAATAGAAGGTTTAACAAGGCATAAATAGGTTAAAATAGGGACATTTTGCCTTCTAACTTCTTAGTGTCCAAGTTGCAACAAAAAACTTCCTCTTCCAGTTGCTTGCTGACGTGTGAGATTACACAATTTTCTCTCATCACCTCAAAGTTTGGCCCAGCATTCTCACTGCTTTTAAGATGAAATGTAAATGAATGCCTAAGCTTTCAGCATTAGCACAGTCACAGATATTAAGAGGCTGAAATTAGGTCACTTTGGCCAACACTGAATTGCTCCCCACAGAACATTCATTCTTCAATTCGGGAAGAGAAACATTTTTAGGTAGAAGCAAACTTGAGAACTGGATAACCCGACAGTCATGTGTTTCATTATATCACTGCCCCAGATTCAAGCTGAGTAGCACCAAAAGGTTTATATAAGCAGACTATTATGGTGGTCTTCATGGAACAATTTGAGTTTTGAACCGATGCCATTACTGGACAGATTGAGAACATAGAAAAGGAAGATATTTAGAAAACTTAATAACCCACTGGGCTAAATGTGTTGTTTACGAACTGATTAAGGCCCTGATACCGGGATGAGCTGAGCCAGGCAAGTAAATAAAGATTTGAAGCTCTAAGATAATTTGAGAATTGTTAGAGGAAACAGCTTTTGCTTGAATGTGACAGCAAGGGCATATAGAGCTAGTACCCCTGACAGGCAGTGTATCAAAACAGAATTCAGGAAGTTGTCTTTGCTGCTTGCTATGACACTTTTCACACCAAATTTCTTAGTGTCTTAATACACCAGTACTTGCAGAGAAATTCCACATCTACTCCTATCCATAGGACTTCACAGTTATTTTACTGAATACCAGCTAAACCTAGGAAGTGTTCCAGGCACCTTGAAATGTTTGGTATAGACTAAGGTGCTTTTTGAATACAGTTAAAGAGTTAAAGCAGTAGATGAGAAGTGGGGAAGATCAACAAAAACCTCCTGCATAATTACTTACACTGCTCCCCTTTTTCCCCAAGAAATCTATGAACCATATTCATATTAATGAGACATCAAACAAATATATATACACAAAGGGTTACCTGAAATAATAAATAACCAAAATTGGATTTTTTCCCCCCCTTGTCTAAGGGTTTTATTCCTTTATAAGATATAGTGGTCTAATGAGTAATAATAAAAAAGCACCTGCAAGCTTGCACTTGATCGCAACAAGCTGTTTGTAGTAAATTCCTATTTCTCTAACTGCAAATATTCATTGCAAAACACAGAAGTTGACTATTTGAAATGAAATTTTTTTTGACATTTTCCAAAGAAAATTGATTGTATTTTCTGTGAACTAGAAAGCATTTCCTAATTAGCGTTAGCCTTTGACTAACTCACTGCACTACAGTAACATTCTTCTACTCCCAAGCTTACAGGAATTTGTAAAAAAGTACTGAGAATAAATAATTTTCTTTCAAGTACTGAAGTACCGAGTGACATTTCAATTCTTCAATATTCTGGAAAACAGGATTTTTGGGGCAGACAGTATTTTTGATCTTCTCTTCATTTGTTACAAAACAACCTGAAACACACAGGTGACACAAGATCTGGTTAGCCTGAGCTGGGTCAATTCTGTTGCTGTCAACAACACGTCCCAGAAGTCTGAAGAAATCATCTCATGGTGAGAACAGAGCGATTTAAAACAAACCCCAGCAGAATAGAAAAAATAAGAACTAAGTTATGAGAACTCTTCAAGCCTGTGAATAGCCACCATTCCTGCCCTCTGTCCCCTCTACCAGCCACAGTCAAAATCCCTGGTCTCACCCCTTTCATGGGAGCTTAAACTGCAGTGTAAGGGCCATCCAACAAAGTACAGTGCTTAACTTCAGCTGAGGTAAGTGTGAGCTGGTCACAAAAACAGCCTGGGTGATTCTGGATCCTGAGGGATAGAAGCATTTTCTACCAGCAGGTTAAAACTCATCTATGCAGAACCTTCTAGAGGTCCATCACAGACTACAACAAACTTCCACAGAAATTAATTATCATAGACAGCATCATCTTCTGCTCCAAAGCCAGAGCACACTTCAACTTGTCTTCACTAATACCCACCGGGTTCATATTACTGAGAGCCTGCCAAATCAAAACACTTCAATGCACAACCAGTTTCCCCCAAGGAGAGAAAGAACAAACTACGCACAACAGACAGACGTCACATCCCTTAATCTAGTGCAGGGAAGAGTTCAGACACTGTTATGTGCACGGAAATTTCAGAACCTGTAAGTACAGTACTCAAACACTTTCCAAATCAGCAAAACTCAGGCTTGCTTGAGCTGCCCTTCACCGCCTTTTCTGTTGCTTATTCAGCTGTAAAGACCCTTGCTTCCTTCAAAATTGGACAAAAGTAATCCTTAACACTAAATCTGAGGTCCTTCCCCTCCAAGTATTCTGTGATAAAGAGTAAGCCATCACCATGAAGACACTGGCAACTGACTTAACGTTTTAAAGATAATGCTAAAGCAAACAGAGCATGGAAGGTTCCTACTATCCCACTGTACAATCGTGTTCTCCATCATACTCTTCCTCTTTTCTTAACTGAGGGATAGAGGCAGTTATTAGGAGCTGCTCAAATTAATGACATCGGTCAGCAGGTCAAATTTGCCTATATGCATATGGCAATACTACCATTATTCAAAGGAAACACACTGGGACTGATGATAGTTTGCAGAGTGAAGCTGTAGATGTAGGGAAAAACATAGGCAATGGATTTCTTGACCTTATTACTTTGAGAAAACTCAAACGAACCTAGATTGACTTCCAATTGCCAAACTTTTCAAACATGTCAGGCAGCTAAGTGAGGTCAGAGAGAGGAGGGAGTATCTCATACACTCTAGTTACCCTGATTGGTAAGTTCACCATTAAGTCACATTCCAGTGCTAGGTATTTAACCTGACTGGAGAGGAAAAAAAGCAAATGCTCACAGCTAAAGAAAGAACAGTTCAGTAGAGAACTCAAAATACTGGATTGGAAGTGGAAAAGCTTGTTTCTTTGATTTTAAGCACTTTCTCAGGCAAAGTCATTTATTTTTCTCCAGCTTCTGGTTTGCTTAACCCATCTGAACCAACCAGCAGTTTCATCGTCAGTTTGATGAGCCAAAATCAGATGACACCCCTGGAGAAATAGTTATTAAAGGATGTCTAACCTAAGTCAGCAAAAATAAAGACTGTGCTACGAACATCCAGTCCTTCTGCAGGCTGTTTGAGTGGATCCAGCAGCCTTCTTAGAGAGTAATAAAAGGTATTCTATTCCCTGATTTCTGAGAGAGAACACATGCTGCTATTTTCCTCTCATGCCCAGCAGTATTATTCGCACAAGATACCAATCCCAAATGGCATCTCACACTACCCCTACTCCTCGACACAGAGGATTAAGTTCCTTCATGCAAGGGACCATAATCTTGGCTCTGTGCTACACCAGCAAATGGCAAGAGCATGCAGCATATTCACGCACCCGGACACCAGGGAAAGCAGGGCAGGTAGCAGCCTGCGAGATCAACTCGTCAAGGACATGCCCACCTGGCTTTAAAATCAACAGGAAGCCACCTGCTTAGTTCACACTTCCATATACAAATCCTGTTATGATAGGATCAAAAAATGTAGTTTTCCTTGTTTTGAACCACTGCACTGGATTTTTTTTTTTAAAAAAAGAAAGCTCTTTGATCAGACAAATATTTTTAAAAGGAAAAACAAAACAAAGCTGTCCAAAAAAGCGCAGGCCCATGACAAGGGCTGTTTGGGAGGAAGGGATTATACATGACAAAAATAAGGTTAACTTTATTCCTTAGTAGCCAAGTGCATAATCTTAGGTACTGATATGTTACTTTCTCACAGTACATACACAGTTAAAAAAAAAAAAAGCACAATAAGGATTTGTTTTGTGCACCCACTGCACCCAGTTAAGCAGCTATGCCAACCATTATTGTTTTATGGTTCCTTACTTGACTACACTGCTTTAACCCTATTTACACACTTAACATTTAAGAGTGGTTCTGGATCACATTTTTATGCAATTTAATTTAGAGCCCCCCCCCCTTTTTTTTTTAAATCTATTTAAAACTCTCAGTGAAGAATCCCACTGGGGAACCTTCTTTTCAGGATAAGATGTTATAAAGTATACAAATGACAAGTTTCAGCATATAGATGCCAAAACCTAGTACTAACTAAATTGGGTAAGACAAAGACTTTTACCAACACAGATCTGCATCTTACTTTATATATTTTCCCCAATTATTTTATTTGGCCCACTTACGGATGTCAACTTTGTTCATGCAGTGCCCAAGGACTGGATACGACCCATTGAACAGTCTCAGTATATTTAAATGACAAAAAGCTATGAGCTGTTCTGATTAGAGACCCACTCAATCTCAACGCAAAGCCATGACAATGACTTTCCGCCTCCCCTCTGGGAAGAAAAAACCCTTGAGGGGCTTTTTTGTGATTCGGAAAACAGAATACAATTGGAACAAAGTTCTGTTTGGGCTTTTCCTCTTGAAAACTTCCACAACCTAAAAACTCCCACAATGCAAACTCCACAAAAAGCAAGGGCAGCAAAAATACACCTCCAAAAATGCAGTGCAGCTTTCACACAAAGTGTAGTTAAAAAATGACTAAGTTTTCTTGATATATGAATTGGTGGGTAAACCATTTATCACTGACCTGTTTACCTGTGCAGCAGAGTCCCTCAAGCCGAGGGCCATGTCATTCCCCTTTGACTGATTAATTAGCCAATCAAGAGGTATTTTTCACTGTGAGGCATGATGGTTTATTCCAGCTAATGCATGGTCTCTAATGGTAACACATTAAAGCCAACTCGGCTCTTTAAGCCTATCGAAGTGACCAAAAGGGAAGGAGAGAAGATAAATCAAAAGATCTCCCCCAACCCCCACCCCCAGGTTTTGTCTCTGTTCCTAACAACCCCCCCAAGGAACCAGCGCTAGAGGCAAGACTCTTCTCCAAGAAAGAGAGAAGAAAAAACACCATTTCTTCCAGATCGGATGTCGCCTCCTCTCCCTCTCTGCTGATACCTGAACAGCAATAATTTATCTTCAGTTGATTAACAAGGTGCTTATAGAATAGGCAACAAAACATCAATACTTTGCTCTTCCTCCTTTTATCAAAAGCACTACTAGGACACCATGCTGGGTAAAGTAATTTTTACCAGTGCTCCTGGAACGCTCTCATCTCCATGGAGAACTATTAAAAATATGGCTCAAATTAACACCTTGAGCCTAATTCATTGTTTTTCTGACTTGCTATATATGGTGTTACAAGTTACAAGCTCAAAGCAATGGGGTTTTAGATCCACTTTAAGCTACTGTGCTGTCAGAGCATTTGCTCTACCTGTTCCACTTGTGTACACTGAAGATGCATTTAGCCCTTCAGCTGTATTGTCATGCTGTCCTCCTTGTGAATTTGTGTCACCAACCTGTCCTGGTTCCCCCTCACGCGTGAGTAAAGGCCTTGTACTGCTAACTGCTGGTGGAATCTGGTTTTGGAGCTTTTTTCCCCCCCTCTCTTCTTTTTTTATGGAAATGATCCTTCTGGCTGTTAAGAGTCCATGGTACACTGCAGAGCAAAACTAGAGAGGCTGAAAAAGTAGCTGCAGTGTTACAGATGTCATAAAAAGCCCTTGCTAGCGATAAGTTTAATACATTTCACACAAATGGTCACAAAGAAAAAGAACAGATGAACACGCAAACCTAATGATATCCTTTAACAGAGATGCTGCAGAACACAGCAAGCTCCCATCAAAGTCAAAGAGAACTAAGCCACTGTAAGCTGAGTGTTACCATTTTTTAATGAGTCTAAAAATCTGTAGTAAAACATGCTGGTCAAAGCAGCAGCAAACTATAAGCTTACAGAAATCTTTCTAATCAGCAGCAGGTTCCTGGAGATATCAAATGTGTGAAATTGCCATTATATTGTCTTGCACACTTTGCCATTAGGTCACCAGTCTCTTCCCACTAACCAACTTTCAAAGAAAAATTAACAAAATGTAGTTTTCACAAGAACTGAATAGGTCAAGAGGGTTAAGCAGTAACCGCGTGCTTACAAGAAAACAGCTTTTGCACTGAAACAGGACATATACAGAATGTAACATCTTGGACAGGAAGCACCTCACTGTCAGGTGTCCTCTATGATCAGTGAAGAGGCACATACCTCTAGGAAGGGTTTAGCTTCATACATCTTTACCATCTTGGGAGACAGCAAACGCATCTGTTTGGGCACCTGTGCCTTATTCACTATGAAGGGAGTCAAGAGACAATGCCTAGATCTTCTACCAACAAAGTCAGGTGGGATTAAATCCCACCTTTTGTTAACTATGTTTGTATTGCCCTTCATTCTTGGTAAAATACTGTATTCAGTCTTCCCAATGGCACACAACATGCCACATACTTCTGTGCTGAAATGGTCAAGTCATATATAGGAATAAGCACTGCGGAATTCTAAATTTTAACCCCAAATCTGACAAACTCTAGCCTGGGGATAATTGTAATACCTAGGCACAAGATACTCAGCGCCTCTAAAAATGCAATTATTCTCTCTGACAATACACGTATAATAAAAAAGAAGGAAATACGTTAAAGACCTTATCTCAGTGTTTTCCCACTGTATTCCTCCAGAACACACTGACAGCAATTAAAATTTCACTCGCATTTCTTAAGGAAGCAAAGTTTCCATAATCATTCTGCCCAGACACTTGTGTATATCACGCACTCCTTTCTCTCCAGCAACTTTTTAATCCAACTAGCAGAATCTTAGAGATTTCAAAGATACTAAGACTCTAAAATATTTTGTGAAAACAGGCATTTGGACAGAGAAGGCCAACCGATCAGTGTGCACATGGACAGCATGAGCTCATCTCCTTCAGTCACACAGAATCCAAGCACAACACAACCACAGGAAACCAAACTTCAGTACTGAAGTCACTCACATAATGACCTGTTGGGAGATGTTTTACTTAAACCAATTCATCTTTCTCCATTCTAACAGGTCTAAAAGTGTTAAATTAATTTTTTTTTTTTTCTTGGCATCACTTGCTAAGGAGCTGGGATTTCCCTTAGGAGACTTCCAGTGCCCTGCTGACATCACTGTGAGGAAGCCTGCTGAAGAGTAAGCTTGTGTCTTCCTTTTTCTAATTGAAGTTCTCACCCCCCAGCACCATTCTTGGCTTTTGCCTACTCTGATTACTATCCCTTCCCTTCCTCTGTTTCCCCCTCCCCCTGACCCCCAGATATTTATAGGCAGAGAGGTCATCTTTTTCTGCCTTTTTCTGAGATGAACGTATCCAGTTCCTCCACTCTCTCCTTCTAGGACATGCCCTCTAACCTTGTCGCCCATTTTACTAAATCTTTTTGGACTCTCTCCAGGTTTTTGATGTCCTTTTTCTGTTCTCCTCCTCAGTCCCAAATACCTCCTGCTAGCTGAGGTCTCCAAGGCAGAATGGTGAAAAAACCCAAGTTAATTTTTAACCAGTTTTTCTCTTCTGCAGTTTTTTGTTCCCTGACCTTGCTGAAAAAAGAACAGCAAATTAATTTATATGCCACCTCTGCAACAGAGACTTTTGTCATAGGCAAAAAACCCCAACAGACTAAACTTGGAACTCGCCTAAAAGTCACAACTGCAAAACCCCACAAACATCACTATCATAATTGGTATTTTGCAGAGAGAAAGTTGAGGTGTAGGGAATTATATCAGTTTACCCATGGTTTCAGTGAGTCCATGGCAGAGCCAGACTTTAATGGATTTTCAGTTATGTCCCTTAAGATTAGCCAGCATGCATTTCTGATAAGTGCTGGGAAATGTAAGTCAGTTGAGGAAGTTCTGCAAAATGTGTCAGAAGACAATTTCCTGATTTTAGAAAAAAAAAAAAGTGAAAAAGCAACAGGGTGGATAGTTACATTTCTAATGACTAACATGGAAGAAATCACCACAAACTTGAGACTTTCGGACTACTTGGATTAGGTGGTTTAAGGGAACTTACGCAGGTTTACATCCAAATTACAAAAATTTGGAGGAAGCAGATTACTCATCGAATGGCCTGAGACATGGAAGTGACATGGATGCAAAACATTCAGTTTTCTATGCATCTCAAACAGAGTTATTACAAATGCGCCAGCAAGTCAGAACTACTCCCCCAGCCCCCAAAGTGAAATCAGTGCCAGAATCATGTTGTTCAGCAACCAAGTTGGGACTGTCTGTAACTCATTCCCAAATCCTCAGTCTCACTCAGGAGCATTTTCTCCAGTGATAAGGCTTCATCAGGAAACACAGCTGGATGGAGGAAGGAAATTCTGAGAAGCAAAAAAATAGTGGGGGGTTCCAGGAAGTTCAACCAGATAGGAACTAATGGAATTTGTTTTTCTGTCTCCCCAGCTCTCAGTGTTCCTAAGCAAGCGAGAAAATCAGAGGGAAAGTAGGGGCAAAAAAAGTCTGGCAGATCTTACCCTGCAAAACAGGTCCTCACTGCAGGTCTCCAGAGATCATCGTAATTACAATTCAATATTTTCGATCACTTACTCTCCCTGGGAAAAACTGCAGACGTTTTCAATTTAGGTCCACTCCGAAGCCTAGCCATTGTTTTCTTCTCCCCGGTTTTTGGCTTTTTTTTTTTTTTTTTTTTTTTTTTTTTTAACAAAAGTCCCCATGTAGTTTATTAAGGAGGTTTTAGCTGGACACATGATTCAGCAAAACCAATTAAAAAATAGGTACTGTTATGCTTAACATTCAGGTGAATTACAGGTTGTAAGGGCCTATGATCACTAACACAGAACCATCAAAACAATAGCTTTAACTAGTATCTCAGTCCTATGACTTCTAGAGAAACTCCTTTCAACCCTTAAGGGCAAACAGCATTTCCTTCCATACCCTTTGCAGTTCCACTCTTTTGCAATCTTTACAATCCTCTAGCCAACTCCCTCTTCCTTTGACAAGGTAGATAATCTAAATCTCAACATCCCCATTTACTGCAGTAGCGTCTGTGTGAAACGACAGAAAATACCCGTTAGCTACATCAGTCCTAGGCTACTGAGACAGTTAAAAAGTGAGTCTGAGATCAGCTCTACAGTTAAGGCAGCTAGATTAAGCTAGCACAAAACATCTTCTGCCAAAGATTAGTCTACAGGTCAAGATCATAAAACGATTGCTCTAATGACCATACTGGAAATACTGAACACAACTAATTGGAACAGTGTCACTGTGACATATCTGATTTGGTAAGACATCATTTATCACAGCAGCAGTTCAGAGGCCACGTATTTTTGACAAGCACTTCAGAAGAGCCAGGATTAGCTTGCTGGTCCAGAGACCATGTCACTTAGCCTTGAGCCCTTCCACTAGTTTCCATACAACCGTAAGCACAGATGGAGTTTCTTGAGTTTTGCTTTCCCCCCACCTCTTCCTAATCTACGAGAACGGTTTGGTATAACACCAGTTAGAACCAGTGAGACCTAGTATGACAGTGCCAATGAGTATCAGTGTAATACCACTGCCAGGATCTACTGCACGTTAGGCCATTTGTAGAAATAGAAAAGCTCAAAGGCTGTGGTTTCAACAGCTCTTACAAACATGAGAAGCTCTACAACTCAGATGTAACACCTGGTCATAATGCCATCAATGTCATACATCCTTAAACTTTTCTGTAACTTTCACGATGTCTTTGACGCCTACAGACCTGCAAATGATCACCCAACTGAGTCTGTTTACAGTGTGTTTTGTTATTCCAAAATGTTCCCATCTTCTGCTCCTTAAGTGGTGTCTTTCATCCATCCACTGAATTTTGCCACAGGCTTAAATCAGAAGCTTTAAGGGAGGGAGACAGTCAAAACTCAGCTGGACAAGGTCCTGAGCAACTTGCCATAGCTGACCCTGCTTTGAGCAGGGCAACTGACATAGAGACCTCCAGGTCTCCTCCAATCGCAGTGAACCAGTTCTGCATCTTTCCATGAAGTCGTACCCAAGATGATTCTGATCCTGGATGGAAACAACTAGACACATGGGAAACAGAATTATGCTGAATATCTTTGTCAAATGATCAAGAGTGGAATGACAACTCTATTGCGAGCTGAGGATACACCATTCAGTCCAAATCAAACCCGTACTGGATGCTTCTCAAACTGCACCTCTGAAAAAAAGAGGAGGAATCAAATACCTCGGAAAAAGCCTTAAAGATAGGACTTCAAGCTACTGGATCAATACATAACAGGAACTTCCATATATCATCTCAGTTGCAACTACAGCTGGGAACCTGCAATCAGATTAATTGCTTGTAGCAGTTCTGACACCTATGTAAGCACGGAAGCTGTGCTCATCTACTTGGAATGGAGACAGCAGCACACAACTCTTACTAGCGGCTGCAGGAGCTGCAATTAAGAGGGACTGCAACCTACCACAGCCTGAAGGCATACCTCAGAGCTCTGTGGGACACCAGGACTCTTCCTACATTATCTCTGCATAGGAACAGATATGAACAACTCACTTCCAGGAGAATGACAGCACTTTCCACTCCTGTAGTGCACTCTCTGCCACATCAGGGAAATGCCCAGAGCCTAGGGATTTCAAAACAGAATGCAGACAGGCACAGAGAACAGGACTGCAAGTCCTCACAGGGCAGTGCCATTTGTGCCACCTTAAGGACCAGGCTCTGGAACATGATGGAAAGGGATCGTGAGAGTTCATGGGTGCAATGAAATGAAATTGCTCAGAGCTGGAGGGCCTGAGCAATGCATTTTTGTTTTGTGCAAACTCCACGGATCTCTGATCCGTGAAGAAAAGGAGGGGGGCAGGGGCAGGGTAAGCAATTGTGCTGCCTCTGGCTTTCTCTCCCTGTAGCTGCTTAGCAGCAGACGGTAGCCAGAAGATGACAATGCAGCTCCAAATTACATTACCTCCTGCCTGTATTTGCATGCAGAAATCTGGGTGCTTAACAGGGAACAGTCTGTGACTTTTTGCCAGAACCTTGAACCATTAGGTTAGTGTTCAGTGAGGGGAAAAAGGAAATCTGCACAGTGGCCATCAGCCAACCACTGCACTGGTCAAGGGATTGACAAAAGTGTGCACATACTTACAGCCGCTTCATAAACAGCCATAAAGGCACATGATCTGCAGCATCCACCAACAAAAGAACAAATGCTCTGCGAGATGAAGTCCCAAAGGCAGCAACACTTTCCAAACTTTAGTTTCAAAAGATGGAGGAGATGCAGAGAAAACAAACCTATTTGAGACAACTCCTGGGTGGGCAAAATCTATTCCCTTAACCATAGCACTGGTGATTTGCATTAAATCCCGGTTTGTCTTGCTTTATGTTGACCTGACAGCAGGGGAGCTAAGTAGTAGTTCAAGGGGGCTCCAAGGGTACGAGCTTACCCACAGCATTTGAGACCTCTAACCGCTCTCCCCGAACTTAAGCCCCCAAATGCTCATTTCAAGACAGTAATAAGCTACAACGGGTTCCATTGTGGCTGATGGCCTACTCCCAAGTCTTACCTTTCAAGCCAAACCTCGTGACTTGTAACAAAGGTTCATACTGTTTTTCACAGTGGCAGACAAGACAGGACAGCTCTTAATTTCAGTTTCTTCTAGCCTCCTGGTTTAATTAGCTGTAACTGTATTTTTGCAGTTTATAGAGAAGAATACTCAGAAAACAGACTTGACATTTTCCTCTTACCAATAAAGCTTACCAATAACTTTCAAACCTACAGCAGATTCACTGACATTATAACACTATACAGGATAATGTCAAGATCAAACCCTTCAAACTGTTCAATTCAAGACATGCCACTGAAGTATTCTTTACTTTATAGTAAGAGTTTTTTCCAGGGGAGAATCCCCAGTGGATCGCTATTTGTTTTTCACAAGCTCCCTTATCATATAGCCTAGCATTTACACACCTACAAACCTTGTACTACTTTCACTGCTATCCAGGATCTCTTAGCACCTTCTTCCCCTACTGCTCTCCTCCAGAAGCTCACAGTGGCCTACAGTGAAGTTACAGAACAGTTTTCAAGAGTACTGCCCAACCCAGCAAGCTGTCAAAAACATACAGGATATTTCAGAATTGTCGATTTAATTTCAGGCCTTATCTTTCCCTCTAGACAAGAGACTTCAGAGAACTCAGAACCAACAGGGCAATTCTTGCAACATATTCTCTTTCGCTTTTCAAGATGTTATTTTTTTCAAAAAACCCCATTCTGGATACGTTAGTCATGTCACAGTGTAAGTCTGTTACTTTATATACCGACATAGCAAGGGTGTTCTTTGCAAGTGCAAAATGCTAATGAATTGATAAATAAAATAAATGCTAGGACAAACCTTGATCTCATTACACAAAGTTGGGGAAAAGGTCTTTTCATTAAACATTTATCACCATTCAAGTCATCTTTGAATTCTTTGTTTGCAGCTGCTCAGCCTTTCTCAATTCTTCTGAAAATAAGGGCAGTTTGTTGAGATTGGTCAGATGGTACTGAATATCATATTTTATTTTGGATATTTATGGATCTTCCAGATCAAGCAAAATTTATCTACGTTGCAAAGTATCTTGCCTAAGTGTAAAATTAAAATACTGATGTTTCCTAACTCCAAAGCAGTTACATCACAATAACTCACAAAAATATGTATTAAATTCATGCATACTTCCTAAAGGTTCAGAGCACAGCCCTTGACCTGCAGCCTTCACATAGAAACAGGAGTAATTTCACAGGCAGAAGACCCCTTGCTTTTGATGGGCATGCAGTAATCTCATTAGCAGAAAGACATTTAAGTATGGTTTTGTTAAAGGGATGATATGCAAGGTAACAAGAGAAAGGTGAAGCCTCTTGTTTACCTGGGTTTTCATACTCTTCTGTCGCTTCCCAAATATGCAGGACAGATCATCTTCACTGCGCGAAGAGAGATCCTTACCTGAAAGGGGTAAGGAGAGAAAAAAAAGCCCACAACATTCACACCTGGTGATAACAAGTACACTCTGATAACACAAACTGTGACCCATGGAGGTAGAGAAACTGTTTCTGGAGACGAACAAAAACTCAGGAGAATGTTACAGACACTAAATGGAGGTTGAGCATGGTAGGAAATGTGTGTGTGTGTAGGGGGAAAGGCTGGTGAGAAAACAACCACAGCCTGCTGGTGTATGCCCACAGGGAAACATATAACAGCAGCTTGCTTCCCCTGACTTGATGCTACAATTTGTATAGCAAGATGAGGGAAGGAGCCTGCACTACCCTAAAGGGAAAGAAGAGTTGTAACCTCCTACACATAAGAAAAGTTCAAAGAGAAACTGCACATCTTTGGATTCTCATGAGAAGAATCTGACAAGAGTTAGGGAATTACAGCTCCTCCATACAGTGGGAAAAAAAATAATTAAGAAGTCCATCTTTACTCAGTGGGGACTTTTTGCTGATTCACGAAAATTGCTTCCGAAAAGCAAATCCTCCATCTCTGCAACACACTGGATTATTCCAATTTAAAACCATTTCAGGGGTGAAGGAAGATTTCTCTGAGTTCAGTAGGACCATTATTCTCATCTGACTGTTGTGTAGCTAGCTGAATATCAGACATGGAGCAGGGAGGGGGAAGCAGAAGGGTGTGATGTGATATTCTGAGATGCCAGCAAAAGTTTAGCTCATTCCACAGTGCAGAAGTCTTTATGCTGTTGTCCACAGCTCGTCTCAGGAAATTCTTTAAAAACAGCAAAAATTAAAGAAACAAAATTAGCCCAGATAGGCCAACCTATCAGGAGTCTGCTGGGGCCTTACTCTGATTCCAAAATCACTGATTTCAAAATGAATCTAAGTGCTTGTAATGAACCAAAAAAAATAATTTAAAAAGATTACCTATTCCACCTGTTTCTTCTTCTCAGGATCCTTAACTGCCCACAGAGGGTAAGCAGACACATCAGCCTCAAGAAGAAAGTGTTACCCAACTTTCTGGTGTCTCACTGCGCAGCCTCTAGATGTTCTTATCCAAGCAAACCAGACGAGACTGGTGGCTGTTTTCAGCTTTATCTTGGCCAAGGCTTGGAACATGACACAATCCTGCTGCTCCTCCTCTTACCCTACACTTTCCTTCCCTGCCTTCTCCCTGCCCCACGAGACGTATCCCCCACTTTTTTGCATTCTCTAATAGAAAACCAAATTAGCTGACAGTGCAAATCTTTTGCAGCATCACGGTGGAACAGCTACCAGAAAAGCAATTTAAATCACTGTCTTAATCTTGTATTGGTGTGTATTTCACAAATCCAAGTGTGGCTGCTAAGGCTGTGTGTGGTGCCTATGATCCTCCAGCAGCAAGGACAAAACACCAGAAACGGAAGCTGCATTTTCTACTGTTGCTGCTCCCTTCTCCCACTTTTGTGTGAACTTGTCTTGTTTAGTCTAAAAGGAAGCAGGATTGGACTTGAACAACAAGGGCCAAAACATTGGCCTTTCTCAAATAACTTTTCCTCTTTCCCTGAAAAAGGACAGTTTCCCTGTTTTAGATCAGAGAGGTACAATCAAATAGGGGCCTACCTTACAGAAACAGTGCAGCCAAACAAATAAGGGATATTGTTAATATGAAAGCCCTGCTGCATATTTTACATGCTCAAAAGGCACTTCTTTTTTCTCTATATTTAGCAAAAGTTTAAATCCAAATCAAAATAAATCCTCTTTGCTAGTACCTCAAATGGGCCATGGCCTTTGTACTTGCAAGCCCCGAACCAATTTAATTGTTTAATGTCATAAAGTTGCAGAGTTATGTTAACATGTTCAACTTCATGGCTGAATTATTTAATCAAAAATCTCGAACCCCAATATCAGAATTTGGCCTCCATTCAAACGTCAATTACCTCTGTTTTAGCCGAGGAATTTGCTATCAGAAAACACTACTCAGAGCTTTAAGTTTAATAAATTACCCATTAGCAGAAACAGATCCTATCCATACACTGAAACATGTACATAGACACACCATGGGCACATAGTGGTGTGAAAGGGGAACACAATCAACAAAGAAATAGAGCCAGGGACTGAACAACTGGCAAGACCCAAAACTGCTGGATGGCTGAAATAATGTCATCACTCTAAGAAAGAAATTACTAAACTCCACAAGTTTTTGATACAGTTTTTCTGCCCACCAGCCCCTGCCCTAATTTATCCAATAAAGTACCTGGTAGATGTAAGAGGGCTTTCGTCCTCCTGCACTGAGGTTTAATCTGATCACTGATCTTATCCACATGATCTCTTAGCAGGGGTTATCAGAGATTGCAGAGTAAAGTGCCGTGCAGATGCCCATGTAACTCTGTTCCCACCTTCGTCTCCCCCTCCCATCCCCCACCCATGCACAGATCACTCAAACATTCACTGCTGCTTTATTCAGCTGATGGTTCCTTCAGACAGAAATTGTTTTATTCAACAGTATCAGCCTAAAGTCACCCAAAGTTGTCCAAACTAAAAATGAAGAGCGTATTATAGCTTTAAGTAAGTTGATGCAGGGGGTATTTCTAAACCAAGATTTTACTTGCCAAATTTAGACCCCAGAAGGCAATAGATCACCTGGACACACGTGTTTTCTAATCTTGGCTAGAGCTTATGAAACAGAACTCCTCTTACCTTTTGCAAACTTCATGTAATGGACACGTTTCTTGGAAGATTTGGATTTTTCTTCAAGACTGAATGTCTTCTTCTGATTACTCACTGAGGACTCTAAAAAAAAAACAACCCCCAAAAAACAACACCCAAACATGACAAACAGGTTCCAACCCTGTTAGAGGCACTCTAACCACCAAATTCAAACAGTATATTTAACTTTCTCTTTCAAAACCACGTCTCAACAACATATCACAATATATTATCGAAGGAAGCATGGTAAGTTTTGTCTGAGACATGTTGCTGCTTGATTTTTTTTGCCACATCCCTTTCCCTTCCCATTTCCTATCTAATGTAATTTGAAAAGGCAGATACAGGTACTTCAGGTCAAAGGCAAATTCACTTCTATGGTAAAAAAATAATAGGTTGGGGTTTATTGTGCTGTTTGTCACAAAATATCTCCAGTGCCAGAGTCTGAGAAAGGTGTAAGAAACAGTACAAAATAAAATACTAAACCTGACTGGGTAGAAAGAAAAAGGGAAAAAAATATCACACAGACAGGCTTTCCACTTTTAACACCAAACATAGTGCCTCTATCTGGACATAGTCTGATACATCTGTACAAGGAAATGCAATGGTACCAGCACTTTTCTGTCCCTGAAGCCAGCTGGACAAGTCACCACATCTATACTATTTAATTTTCCTAGCTTCCAGAAGAGAGGTTACATTTAAACTGTCCACTAGGAATGGTTTCTGGGGTTGCCTAAGTGCCAAATTCACTCAGGAGTTGTTTGGGAGAACATTACCTTGTGCAGGTCAAAACCATGTGAAGTATTAGTCTAACTATTTAACAGTAGAGATACCAAGTTCTTGTGCTGTGGCAGGTTATTTTACGGGTACAGATACACTCTTTGCATCCAGAGAGCCTTTTAATTTACAAGGAATTCTCCGAAGGAGGTAACCTGCTCTTCAGTTAATTACTTTATTAGTTCTGTCCTGAAAAGAAATAGTCACCATAGGATTCTCTGCTTTGAAACTCTAGACAAGGCCAATCTAGTTAGATGTTTTTTCCTCCTACCAGTGGCAACCAAGATGGGTAGGGAAATCAACCCAAACCATGACAGCCAAGTTGAGTCACCTTTTTCATACGATCCCACCCCTGAAAGCTCTGCAGACCAAGCTTTTCTGACACTGGAATTACAGCGCTTCACCATTGGATAAGTAGTGACACCTGATGAGAGTCATTGACCTAAAAATGAAATCTGTAGTCTGCAGCCGGAGAGCTGACTACCAGAAAGCAGCCTGAAATCTACTCTTCCATTACACAGTAAGCCCTAAGGAACGGAGGAAGGACTAGCAAACTCAGTTTTAGACAGTTTGCAGTCAGCTTCAAAATCCTTAATAAAAAGGGTCTATGGGGAAAGTAAGCATCAAAACAAAAGTATCCTGACCAAAGATGAGGCACTTTGAGTCTGCTCTCCGAGCCACTTGAACAGCCAAGGATTTCCACAGGGCTTCCTCCTGCACTTTATTCTTACAGCAAAAGGGACAGCAGCACCGCCTTGTGCCTTCCAGCAGAAATTTCACTACCGAAACGTGCTGGCACTTGCAATGGGCAGGTGCGTACATGCATGTATCTTCTAGTGACTGGTAAATCCTGACAAACTGAGCAAGCACTGCAGGAATATTAATGTGCTTTTTAAAGCAATTCAGTCATAGCAATAAAGCCATGTGTCATTTCTAAAGCAAATCTGATACAGATGAATATTCCAAAGAACATTTCAGACATGTCCAGCATATTGTGGCCTCATTCTACAAACAGGAAAGGGACACAGTCATCATCACTTAGTATCCCAGCAAACAAACTTAAGAATCAAAACTCCTCACTAGGTGCAGCTAGAAAAAAAGAAAAAAGAAAGCTAAAACTATGTACATTCAAGGGTATTTGAATGTTGGCATACTAAGCACCACAGGGCCCTTCCTTCCCGATCTCTAATTGCAATCCAACCCTGGCAACTACACCACTTAAGAACAATGAACTTTTTCAGCTGACTTTTAATGCAATTTGAAACTGGATGATGGCCAGTAATGTAACATTTGATCCTGTAGCACAGCTGCAGGCAGCATGATCTGGATGAGTTTTGCCAGCTTAAACAACTGCCAAAACCCCAAGTTTCAGAGCAATGCCTGCAGTCTGCAAATCGCCAAATGTGATTCTGACCAGGTATTTTCAAAGTGCACCCAAATTTGTCCTTAGTGATTGAAAACTCTTGTCTCAGCTCCTATAAGGCCAAGGAAAAATAACTAAGCAAAACAGGGAGAAATATGGTTTGTTCAGGGGCTACTTTGCATCAGTACAGGTGACCCAGGGAATACCGCACAGATTTAGGAACAAGACAGCCTTGCTCAATGAACCTGCCTCTGTGCTGACTCATTGTGTCCTTGGGCAAGTCATTTCAGCTCTCTTCATCAGTTTCCAGGTTTCCCACCAGCTACACCTAACTGATCTTCCCATGGCTCAAGTTGGAACTTGGGTAGGATTTAGTTATAAAGGTAGAAAGGAACTTTTGGAATTTCCCCATGATATGCTACTCTACCTCTTGAGGACTTCAGCTACAGCACCTAGCACTGTGTGGCCTCAGACAACGCTTAGGGCTCCAATGCACAAGCATAACTTACGCGGCAATTTAATTATGTATTATTTTTTTTAAAGCATTAGGTTCAGAATTTTAATCTGAGTTCTCTAGGATTAGAAACAAAGTTTGATCCTTCTTGCTAACTGATTTTCCTCCTCTTCCTTCTGTCTCGCCTCTCCTAGAAAACCTTCTGTGCTCAGACATTAAGAATGAATGAATGACCAGTTGCTAAATTCACTAAGCCAGCAATTCTGCCACTAGCAGGACGTGGACAGGCTGATGGGCCCAAACAGGAGCCCTTGGTTTATCAACACTCCACAGAGAGTTGTTTAGATACATGATCAGAGTTTAAACTTGACTCTAACTAAAGGAGAGATGATAAACTATTTGATGTGTACAGTTCTTTCTGTAAGCTCACACACACCAGTTTTGCATAACTTCATTTTTACAAACCAAGGTCAAACTGTACAAAGCTTTTCAAAATGAAAAGACTTTATAAATAGCCTTTTTGGGAAAGTTGTGTAGTTTCCCCACTTGTGTGCTCTGCATCAGGGCTCCAAAAATCACATTATGCTACACTCAAAACATAGATGCATAACTCTGAGTCAAAATCTAAGCAGCAGCTCTCTGAGGCCAGGAAAAGTAGGTATTTAAGAAACCACCAAAGCATGGAAATCAGGCGTGACAGTTCATTAGTAAAAGGAAGGGAAGCACATTGCAATGGCGAGTGACTGTGCTGGGAGCATTCATACTGGCTCTGCTTGCATAACAAAGAAACAAGTGCTGCTGTAGCACATCCCAGCAAAAAGTCCTCCATGTTGTGGTCCTGGATAAAATAAACAGGTTCAAAATTTTATGTTTGCCTTCCCCAACAAAAAGCCTTTAATAGAGGCCTGACAGAGTAAAACTGCTCCACTGAGATGTACATATCCAGGTACACAAACTTGAGCATGGTCATAGATGGAAAACATCTCCTTCAGCTCCCACTGATTTTAGAGAATGGGGAGTTGTGAACCTCAGCAAGGAGACTATTAGCAGCCCAAAGGACTGGGCCTCAGCTAGCCTTTTAAGACTAAGAATGGAAACTTTGCTAAGCTTCCAGCATCTGATTGAGTAAAGCATGAACCTACCTGTTTCACCCTGTCTGTGGCAATCATTCAGTTCAGCCAGAAGCTGGTTGAAGTCATCCTGATGAGCAATCCAGTTGTCCTGTAAATATCACCCACATGAATACAAGGCAAAAGTCTTCAGAACAAAAAGGTTTGCTAAAACAGATACTAAGACTCCACATACTCAATCCTTGTTGGTGGGAGGAACCCTCAGAAGCTCGAGGGGTGGCAGTGCTAACAGCTTGCTACAGTCACTCCAAAGTGCAGAAATTATAAGGGTTGCATTTTTAAGTCCTTAAACAGTACTGAGCTGCTGTTGGCTCTCTGTGTCCCCCGTCTGTGAAAGATGCTTCCAAAAGTAGGCTGGAAATACTAGTGTAACTACTTCCAGCAACAAAGTTAGTTAAGATGTTGATTATGAGACAAGCACCTTTAGGACCATGCTCTGCTCTGCCTATGTACCTGAACTCCATCCAGAAAGGTGACTGTATCAGGAAGAGGAACAGAAGGCATGAAGCTAAGCAGAGCAGAAGACACAGGGAGAAAGCAAGTACTTCAGCAGTTTGCTTGGAAGCAAAAAAAATCCCCAAAAAGCATGCTCCTAGAATTCACTGTAACCTTTCCAAGCAGGTACTTGCTCCTAAAACACCCAGCAAAAGAGAATTAAACTCCGTCAAGAGTTTCTGCAAAGACATTTGCATAGGTACATGCTGCCGTCAGATGTGACAACAGATTTCACCAACTTCCCATTACAAAGATAGTGCTTTAGCTGAAATGGGAGTCATTTCCGTACCTGGGTCTATTGCTCACCTCATAGTTGATGGTTGCTCCTAACCCCAGCGTGTTGTTTTTCACCTGAACCTTGATATGTTCTGTATTTCCTTGTTCCTGAGCCCCAAGACCCTAAGGAAGATTTAATGGTAAAAATGTAAGGATTTTACAGCAGTGACTAAGCAATTAGAGCTTTTGTACTGTAAGATAGTTTGCAATGAAATACAGCAAGAAATCACAACTTACTATTTATTTGCTTGCCTGTAGCTGAATTCATTCACAGGCATTAGCACACATGAGATATTAAGTTTTTTTAATTTACTACTTAAGCCTCCAGCGAAGCATTATAAACACTAAAATAGCAACAACATTAAGTAGTTGGGTGATTAATCAGGAAGCCACCTGACATTCCTAGGCAAGTCCAAAGTGTTTATAATTTTAAAACAAGACACTACATAAAAAGAACGTGCCTCTCACCAAAAAAACCTCCGCCACTGGGAAGGCAGCTGCGTAACAGCTGTAAGACAGATGCCACATAGAACATACAATACAGAGCAAAGGTGGAGGGCGGGGGCAGGGAGAGGATCAGACTGGAGCTAGCAGGACATTAAGAACTTCTTCTATCTCATTCACACTCATAATTTGATGAAGATATTGGAGCAAACAAATGTTGGGTTTGTCTGTCCTAAAAACCATAATCATTCAAATCTGGGAAGCAATCTTTAGGCACAGTATTGTCTTTTCTAATTGTATGACTGAGGGGAAAAGAAAGACAAAGTATTTGGTTTAAACTTTACTCCTGGTCTCCACCTGCTTTTTTTCCTAATCTGTCACCAGTAATAAAAACCACTAGCCAAGTGTATGGCTATAATAAACATGTATGTGGTGGAGTAGTGGATAGAAGCCCTGTGGATAGATCCTGGCCGTATCTATTATTTGAAGCAATGAGGCATATTTCAAAAAGGCTGTCACTATTACAAATGCAGTAGAGTTTATTTAGTCAGTGGGGTGGAAAATCTACCTTGAAACTTCTGCTAACCAAAAAGTATGAAAACAAGCAGGACACTTGGCTACACATCCTGCCATGACCCAATTCCAATACAACTAATAACAGGACTAGTGTAAGCAGCTTAATTTCACTGCACAGATGGGCTTTGGCCCATTGATTTCATCAAGCTGAAGTTCCATTTGTCTGAGTTTGTAGTGGAATGGACATATAAATCCTTCTTGCACAGCTATAACTGTTGTAAAGGAAGATCTGGTAGCTGAAGTGCAGGGGGTGGGTGACAGACAGAAACCACCACAAGGCCTTCCTTTCACACCCTGACACAAACAGTGTTCAAAACAACAAAGGTGTTCTCTACGGTCAGGGAAGCTGGCTGCCTAAAATACAATCAGGACATTTAACAACATTTCTTCTACTCTGGTTTACATACCTATTTTAATTTTACACATATAGAACACCTATGCATACAATTTACATAAAAAGCCAGTACTCAAGTTCCATAGTCTTAACAGTCTGGTCTAAAGCCTAGTAAAACCAATGCCGGTTCCCTGACTTCCACAGCCTTTGTACCAGGTACCACTGCTTGTTTGTGAAATGAGAGGCAGTTAGGAGCCAGATTTGTATGTGTTGACTGTAAGACAACTGAGGCAACAGCAGGCTACACAGAGAAATCAAAAAATAGGCTCATTTGTCTAAGTTTTAATACATTCACAGAATTAAGAATGATGCTAACCTTATTCCTTTCAAAAAAAAAAAAAAGGCTGGGAGCGAACAAGATGGGGGGTGTGTGTGTGTGCATTTATTTCATTAAACATGCTGACATGCAGGCCAAATCTCAGCTTTGCTGAGACACCTTTGTGGAAGTTAAACTGCTGTTAAGGGGCAGCTGAGAAGTCTGTAGTTGCCTGCACTGACCTAGAGATTACTGTTAGCACCAGAAACCTGTCACCTCACCCCACAGGTACAGGCTGGAGCTGGGAAGGAATACAGCTCATATAACGCTGCATTTGGCCATTCAAGGAACAGATCAGAAGTAATCTTTAAAAACAGGTGAAAGACTTAAGCAGGTCCTGGAGTTGCTTTACACAGTACCAAAAGACAGGGAAAGAACTGAGGGTATAAAGGCAACTTAAAGCCTTTAACCACCACCTGATTTAATGTGCCAACTCCTACTCTTACTTGGGGATATCACCTTGTCAAAGAAAGGGGAGAAAAACTAGGAAGCAGGAAAGGCACAAGCAAGCAAGTACCTTTGTAATGAACTGTAGAAATCTAACATTGTTCAAATTTTTTGTGCATTTAAGAGAATAAATAAAATAGAATGAACATGTCTGTTTTAAACACTGAGATCAAGAGTCCCCTGGCAGTCTTTCACCCTTCAACTAGACAACTCTCCTTCAGATCATACCTTTCCTTTGGACCAGCCCATCTTTTCCAGCATCTTCTGGCCAAATTTAGATTCATCTTTACTCCAAGCGCTATTTCGTGGATCCACAGACCACTTCTGCCTTCTTCGGGCTAGAGCAGGAAGAAAAAATCCAGACAGACACTATTGACATTTGTACAGCCTTTAATGAATTCAAAAAAAGCTCTTCATTGCAAAAAAACCCTGAACTTATGCCAGACTAAACACATAAGGTTTAATTTTACTAAACCTTATAATGCAAAAAGGCAGCTAGTGGAAGTATTAATTATTAATGTGAAGAATGCCAAAGTAAAATTGCTATGGAAGTTGTCATCCCTAAGGATGGGCTGCAATTCAGGGAAGGCTTTAAGGATTACCATTTAAGTGTACAGGCCTAAATTCCATATTTATTCCAACTTTGTTTTATATCTGGCTTCAACATGAAATCTATAGGGGATGAGACTACAGTGCTGGCTTTCCCAGTTCCGGATAATACCCACTAGCCAGTCTTCCTTTTAACCAGAACACCGAAGTTTAATATTTGCCTTCATAACAAATGCCAAATCAAAAAATCAAATAGAAGTGACCAGAGAAATTGAACTACAAAACACAAACCAGTGGGGTTTCAACTTTTGGATTTGCCACAGAGTTGTTTATTGGGAAACTGAAAAGTCACCGGAAGGTATTGCAGGTGTTAAAAGAGATCCAAACGAGAATCAAGGCCCCTTTGTCCTATGCAGACTATTAAAAAAACTACAGTCCCCCAGGCCCACATGCGTGTGCTTGCCTTTACCATCAGGAACAGCTTCATTGAAATCAAGGAAGAAAAGCTAGCATAGTTAACCAGCCACTTTAAGTATGCACCTAAACATACTCAGGAAGACAACCTAAATAAACAAGACAAAGAATGGGAGACAGGAAGATTACGAACTTCATTAAACAAGATGGGAAACGGCGGATCAAAAATGACCGATTAACCCAAGGCCATACAAACTCAGTGAGAAGCCAAGTCCACTGAAGAGCTTTCAACATAATCAGGAAGTCATTTTTCCCCAAAATGCAACACTTAGGATTTCGGCCAGAAGGACAGAACACTACAGGGATGTTTGATTCATTTTTTGCCTAGTTTTGTTTCATTCTTGAAGAACTAATACTGTCAGAATGCATGATGGTGGTTATTGTTAACATACTTCCGAAGCTTTAAAGCTCAAAATAGGTGCTGTGTGGCAGCCCCGTAAAAAGTGACAGTCTGACAAAGAATGTTATAAAACCCCAAACAGTCCATAAAAGAAGATTTTCCAGTAAGATTAAATAACTGAGTGCTGTGAGAGGAATCGACACAGCTGTCACTTGGTTCACTTCTCTACAGGAAAACAACTTACTTCCAACAGGCAGCCTTCAGCATAGATGCTTGTAGAAGCATCCACAACCAGCCCTGCCTATACTGCTAACAAAAGGCGGTAAAGCGCCGCTGTGGACTGTGATTTTAAAAGCCCAAGCAAATTAGGGTTCCCTGCTGCCCCACTGAGAAAAAAAACTCTGGCTCCCTTAGGGATGTGGCTTACTTCCCTCATTTAGTGTGGTGTTTCAAACATCAAGCTAGGAATCTGGAACAATTAGCATGCTTTGGCATCTTCCCTCACCCAAGATGAAACTGATATTTAAGGACCCAGGTTTCCAGTGGTTTGTGGGGGGAGGGGGTGTGATTTAAAAAGTTAGCAAGCTGACAGAAAAAGCTAAGTCCTATAAAAACAGGGAACACCTTGGCTGTTGCTTTTGTCCGTAACTGACGGTGATACAAACGTAGACACCAAAAAGAAGCAATTTAACAGAGGTTATGACGCCTAGTCAAGCGGCAGCCCTCCTTTTCAACCATATTTCTTACTTTGTCCCTTTGTTTAAGATCTCTCGATTAACATCAACTTACCCTCAGTCACCAAAAACTGTTCAGTGCCTTTTAAAAAAAATCCTAACTATTACAACATTTTATGTTTGCCCATATTCTCTTATGCTCTCTGTAACTAGTTCCCCAGGTGGTGACTTTGCAAATCCCAAGAAATTAAATTCAAAGCAATTCTTACAGTTGTAAAGCCACTGTATGTATCTAAGGATTTGTCTACACAGGAGAGGTAATCCACATCAACTGTATGTGTGAATTTAAATCAACTTCCAAATTAAGCTGTTTGATGTAGTTCAACTAATCCACTTTACAAGTTAATTTCTACTATTTCTCCTGAATGTCTCTCTGTAGAGAAGCCCTAAGATGTTTTACTCCCAGGAGGGCACTGGCAACAAAACAAAAGGGCACCTAATACAGAGATTTCTCAAGCCTGACCATTTAAGAGACCTATCCTTTTCCAGCACTTTCAATCCAAGTATTTCAAACCTCTTTACCTACCACTATGGCATTAATCCTCACATTTCTGCCACATTAGCACACTCTTATTTTAAAACACAGTAAGGCAGATGCAGGAAAATAAAGAAACTTGCTTACATCTTCAGAGAAGTATTTAAGAAAGCCAGGAACAACTTCATGCCACATACAGCAACTGTAAAATCATCTCCCCTCTCCAAACAAACAACAAAAAAAAAGACTGTTTAGTCAACAGTGTATCAGAAATGTTTGTTCACCAATGCCTTAAGAGTGAGAAAGGAAACAACATACGATTCTCCAGCTAAAAAATTCAGCTCAGAAGTTAACGCCAATCTTCTGGGCTTCTCATAAAATGATGCTAGAGATAGTCATGCAACTCTGGGCAAGCAGCACCATCCAGTGGAGAAAAGCGTCATTTCTTTAGATATTTCACTCAGCTACTCTAGGGTTTGAAAAACATCAATTACTAAACCCTTTCACCAAGACTAATTCTATGTCTGGAGCATGTATTTAACCATCATTTTCTGAAAGTTCCCTATCAGTTCCCACCCAACCCCCTGCTGTGTGCCCACATACGGTGATAAACATGTTAAATTTCTCCAATAAATGGAAAAACATGTACTGCCCACAGAATGGATCTTATTTTTAAACAAACTATTAGGCTCATCATTAACAGACACTTCCCCCCCCCCGATAAGCACCAATAAGGCAGACAGGTAATTACAGTTTATTAAAGTTTAAAAAAGTTAAAAATAAGTGAAAAATAAAAGCTAACTCTTTTGGCTATTTCTGCAATTGATACATTTTTAAAATTCAAACTACAGAAGCACAGAACGATCCAAGTTTTTCTTTTCTCTGTACGGTTCACAGCATCACAAAAGTCGGAAGGACCTCTCAAGACCATCTGCTTCAACTCCCTGCTCAAGCAGGTTGTCAAGTCTGTGTCTAGTCTGCTTCTGATTATCTCCACAGACTGATACCCCACAGCCTCCCTGAACAACTTGCTCCAGTGTTTGGCCATTCTCACAGTGAAAAGGTGACTGAATTTCTTGTGCTTCAGTCTGCACTCACCACTTCTTGCCCTGTCACTGAGTACTGCCGAGCAGTCACTTTAAGTCCCTAAAATGCATGTGCTTTCACAGCTGTAATAACACCAGTTAAACCCCTCCCAACTCTTTCTAGGATGAATATTCATTAGAGCATCAGAACTTGATCTGGAACTGCAAACAAAAGTACTTGTGTAACATGGCTTCACAATTCTAACTGCAGATGACGGTGATGAACAAAGGCATGCAACTCTGCAGAAGTGGCTCTCAGCAACTAGACTGTTTTGAAGGCATTTGATTTTAGAATTCACTACATACAGAAGCTATATTAACACACTGCCCAGAGAAATGACACATGCCCCATCCCTGGGAACATTCAAGGAGAGGCTGGAGGGGGCTCTGAGCAACCTGATCCAGTTGAAGATGTCCCTGTCTGTGGCAGGGGGGGTGGACTAGATGGCCTTTAAAGGTCCCTTCCCACGCAAACCATTCGATCATTACTGATATGTATACTGTCCAATTAAAATACTTAACAAATTCTGAAAAAAGGGGGACCAACAAAGTTTACATCTAAAATACTTAGAAAATGACATTTGTAAATGCAATTTTATTTTCCTCAATTCCCACCTGTATTTTCCACTGGAAATCATATTTTAATTAGTCATTAAACTCAAGTCCATCTTTCCTGTAGTCAAGCAAACAAATTAATTAGACCTTGTGCTCTCATGTTAAGGGTGACCCGACACCACCAGTAAACTTACTAAAACTACCAAACGATATTAACAATACTCAGAAGTACATTAGTCTTGTTATATAAAACCATACAGTTGAGAAGTTTAGTCTTTCTACTCATATACAGTTTTACACATACTAGAAAAGGCTACTTTACAGGAATGCATCTTTAACTTGGAAGAGAAGGCCCCACTTTGGCCAGCCCTGAGAGTGTTCTGTTTTCTCAGAACTCTACCTGAGAAAGAGTTTCTCTTTCTCTATTCATCCAATGCTTCATTCAATTCTTTTACGTATGGGGAGCCCAAGCCTCCAGTCATCTCAGAGGCAGGAGTGAAGCTCTCTTTGATTCCAGTATCAGGAAAAGATTAAACAAAATTACAGGGCTGCATATAATAAGATCTTCAAAAATTATTTACTGAGCAACACATTTACACAAAGGGCGTAAGACAACCACGTAGCCTTACCCTGAGTTCTCCCCAGCAGTTCAGCGGATTTACTTGCTTTTTCTGAAGCACCTGCCCAAAGACCCTCACGTCCCATCCTCAATTTCCCCCACCCAGAATTCAGCTGTTCTCCAAAGGTCCCTGTACACACAGGAGGGCGCGCGAAGCCCAAACGCTAACCCTGGGTGCGACCAGAAGACCAACACCGCACCCACACGAGCCCTGCCTGACTGACACACAGCCCCGGCCCCCCGGCCCAGCCCCGGTCCAAGGTTTCAGGGTATCTGTCCTCTAACACCCCGCCGCACAGACGGCGCCGAAAGGAAATACCGGCCCTAAAGGGGCCTGACAGACATCCCTGCAGCGTCCGCCCCAGGCAGGGAAGCGCCGAAGCCTCGGAAACGCGTCCCCCCAGCAGCGCAGGGCCCGCCCGCGCCCGCCCCGGCGCCCTCGGGAAGAACAACGAGGGCGGTGGGGAGGGCCTGAGGGAGCACCCAGCCCACCCCCCAGAATAACGGCTGCTCCCCGGACCCCGCTCTCCGGGGCATGGCCCTGAACCCCCCTGGCCCGGCTCCTCCCCACAGAGTACAGCACTCACGCTCCGCCAGCATCGCCATCTTGAGGGCCTCCCACCCTCCGCGGCGCGTAGCGAAGAGCCACGGTCGCGCCCCTACTCCGAGGGGCCTTTTGTGAACTTGGGCGCAGAAAAAGGTGTCGAAGGAATTGCCTGATCAAAAAGTCTGGAAGCAGGCGAGCGCAGCGGGCACCCAAGTGGAAACAGAGGGTGTAAACCTGTAAAAATTCTACCTAAAGCTGTCAAAGGACGTGTCGGGCGGTGTATCGGCCGTTCCCGCGCGGTTCCCGGAGGATATCCGACGGGCACTTCGGCCAGCAGCCGACCAGCGCAAGCGCCGCTGCCTGCTCCCGCGTGGCCTCTCCCGGGGTTTCGGGGCTGCCCCGGAGCTATTAAAGCCGCTCCTAAACCCGCTGTGAGCGGGTAGCAGGGCTCACAGGCGGAGCCCGCCCTGAGGTGCAGGGGAATGGGGCGATCAGTGCTCGCTGTGGTCTCGGGGGTGGGGGGTTAAAAATAACGGGGCACAGGCAGCCTGAATCCTCGCTGGGGTAAGCAATGAACGTCCCTGCATTTCCCTAATTCTGTTCCTGGCGTGGGATGGAAGAGTGTTGGGCGTTGGGGGACCTCAGGCGCCTTGTGGGCCTCTGCCTGCCCTCTTAAAATAAAGCTGAACTTGTCATTGGCGTGCTCCAGGGCAGCTCTTGGTGTATAACTGCACAGCAATGTCCAACAGCAGCAACTTGTACCTTCCTCGGGCATGTTGCGTCTTTATTTGCCTTTTCAAGATTTTTTAAAGATTATGTGATGAACCCAGATCTTCCTATAATATCAGCTCAATGCTTCGTGTCTTACCTTAGATGTGAAAAAAAGAGAGTCTTTTCAATTCTGCCACAAATTTTATGTATTTGAAGACTGAACACAACCCCTCCTTCATATTCACTTGCTGAATCAAACCAGCACTATTTAGTAGTTGTGTTCCAGCTCATGTATTTGAAAAGAACCCTTGGTCATTCATGTTTTCTGGGTTTATTAGCCACTCTTAAGTTGTTGTATTTGAAGTATAGCACCCAAAACATGACAAGTGATGCTGCTGAGTTCTTCAGAGTGCATAACTGGAGTTGTAGGCTGCTTCCTCTCTCCTCTCTGGCTATATTTGGTATCTGAGTGCAATATTTTGTTCTCTAACCTCCATATTCCCTTCAGAGAAGTGCTACATAGGGGTTGGTGTTTGTGGACTGTTACTCCTGTCTTTTGCCCTTACTGAATCAGTACTTCTGCCTTTCCATTTTTTTTGTATTATTCTGAATTGTAGACCTTTGTTGTCTGCTGTCTCTCTCCCAGTTGGAATCACCTGCAAGTGTCATGAGCGTACTCTGCACCTTCAGTTGGGTTAATGGGAGTATTGACTCCTACCAGGATTGGAGCACATTGCCCACCACTCACTCTTCATCCATCCTTCCATTTGGATGGCAACTGGATTACAGCTCCCCCGTCCAGCTTTTCAAACTGCTTTGCTTTTTGATTTAGATTACATTTCCCTATTTGCTTATGAGAACACTGTGCAAGACAGTTTCTAAAGACTTTGTAGACAGAGAAAACAGAAATGATAACCGTGTCTTCTTCCTCCATAAGACCCATTCTGTCAGTTAGCAAAGCTGGAGTGATACGATGGAGCTTGGTCTTGGCTAGTTATAAACATACAAATAGCTTGTGATTAGGTTTGGGGTTTTTTTAAATAGTTTCTATTCAGTTCCTATTGAACTGGTTGCTCTGACTGCCCACTTCCTCCTTTAAAGAAGGTTATCAAGCTGCTCCTTTCGTAGTCTTCTAAGCTCACATACAGCCATTGGAAATTGTCACAGTGTATGTTCTCACCAGAGTTTTTTTGCCAGTTCTCTGTGTACTTTCAGGTGACATTCATCAGGCTTAACTGACATGAAAACAGATATATGCTTCCCAGTCCCTCACTACTTGGGAGAGTGATCTTTTCCCTTTGCCTCCCTCTTTAATTGTGTTAGCCACTTGATTGCATCAAGTCCTTTGAGTGAAGACTGAAAGGATGAATCATGCCCTGCTCCCTCTGCTGTGTAGTGCATCAGCCTTGCCTTTGGTCTTGCTTTTATGCCTGCTGTGCTATATAAAGCTTTGCAACTTCAGGTTTTACCCCATTCAATGCCTTGACTTTGTTTATTCTCTCTTACGCTCATACTATATGTCTGTATGCACTCTGCATAAGGTGGCCTTACATTTATATCTTGTGTCCTGGCTTGCAGCTCGGTGTTATGCACTACTTAGAGTCAGGTTAAGGAATTACTCTCTTTAATTCATAAACCACACTTCTGAGAGACTGCCTGGTAATTCTGTGAGCTTACTGAAGTCTACCTGAAATCTGTCAATATTTTTTGGCTCCTCTCCTTCTTTAGGAAGAGGGACCATCATTTGAACCTGGAAATAACCAGGTATGTGGAAGATATGTCTTTCACTTAACGTTTTCCTGCTGGAGGAAATCCCTGGAGATCAGAATCAACCCTAGAAGAGCCTTCTTCCTGTTTTATTTTTTCCTGTTCTCACAAAATTCTTATACAGCAGAGACCTGCTTGGACAGTCTAGAACAGGGCCCACCTCACCTCTCTTAACTACATATAAAGCAGGCCTGTAACCTGAATTCCTGGTTCCATCTTTCCTCTGACCCAGAGGGAGTTTAGATACCCAGCTGATTATGTGGATAGCTCTAGTTGAATCCCATCAGCCCTGCTCTCTTCCTAAGGGAGGACAGGCCGGATGAGCTCTCATGCCACCCCCAACTCTGTGATTCTGTTAGTTCTCAATCTGACACCTCGTCTGCTTTCCAGTGCTTGCAGGTCACCCACCCACCAGGATCCTCCTCCCCTTTCATCACCACCCAGGGATTCTCAGCAGTGGCCCCTCTTTGCTGTCTTTTGGATCTGAAATACAAGGTGACGTGTCCTCCCCTCCATCAACCTTCTACCTGTGTCTCCCGCACAAAGTACTCTTCCTGGCAGTAATAGCCGTTTCTGTGAATTATCCCCTCTGAGGCCTCTAGTATGTCAACTAGACTGTACTGTCATCCGTGCATTAAGTGTTGGAATGGTCACTTACTTGTGTGAGCCGTTTCACACCAGCCAAATTCTGCTTCCATGTTTGATTCTGGAGAGGTGTTAAGTCTTCTAGTTGGGAACTGAGTGTAGTATTTGGTCGCTCCAATAGGTAGCAGCATTACACGCATTTGAATCAGCTTTGGAGTGCTATAAAGACATCACTGAAGGTGGAAGATTGGAAGTAATTTCTGTTAAAGGATGCCTTGAGGTTGAGATTTGTTTCTTGTTTGATTATGAAACTTAATATTTGACTGCATCAGAGCACTTCTTCTTCCAAAGTTGTCTTACTCCCCTGCTTGCAAAGAATCAGAGTTCAAAATACAAACAAGATGATACCTGCTTTAGTTATTGCTGACTGTGTTTGCTTAACTGGAGGTCAAGGTCCAAATTATTCCACACAGATGTAGACACAGTTCTTCCAGATCAGTAGTTTAAGGTGCTGATCCTAAAAACATGTAAGTACATTAATGTGCACAAGGGCAGTGAAATTAGGCAATATGCACAAAAGGGGAAGGTTCCATCCAGGGGCAATTACTGATTTTCACAATTACATACCTGAGTAAATGCTGGTGTCACAGGAAAAAAGCCCAGATGCATGCATATATATGTATGTTTGTATATATATTTTCCTCCAAGAGAAAGAACAGCTGATATGGGTGATTATAGCCCTCTAAGAAGATACCCTGGAATCCTATTTCCAGTGAGCTTGAAGTGGTTGAAACGTAGCTCTTATTTGAAAAGTAAAGCAATAAAGATGCCTGGTGGGCATTATGTTCAGAGTTCTCCAGTGATTCCTCCCAAGGGTCTTACTTGAAAGGAGGTGTTTCCTGACAGCCAGCACTGCAAAGATCATTCAGGGCTCGGAGATCTGAGCAGGGCATCTTCCTCCTGGCACATTGTTATCGATTGCACGGTGGCTGCAGCCTGCACTGTGCTGTCATTGTGAGCTCCAGAGTCCCCACAGGCTTTGGGGAATTCTTTTGATGCCACTCGCAGGTTGAAGTGTCTAGGTCTTAGGGAGAGATTCAGCTGGGATGAACAGAGCCAACAATACAGAGATATTGAAATGGCAGATAAATGAAGGAGGGTGGCGAGCGCATCTGAGCCTGATTGCCCACCTTTCGGGCCCCATTCCACTCAGAGGAGACCCATGGAAGGGAGGAGGGAGTTATGTTTCCCAGCTAACGAGCAGCTGCTGTGGCCCACAAAAGGGCAGCCCTGAGTACCGACGGTCTACGCCAGCCTCTTGCTACCTGAGGACGCTGGGGTGAACATGTTATAACCCTCTTGGAGCTGATGGGGAGACAGGCACTCGCAGGTGGGGTTTAGGTACCCTGACCCTAGATGCCAGCAAGAGATGCCTAGATCTTAATGTATCACCCTGAGTAACAATGCATAAGAAACAGCGTCAGTGAAAACACCCATTTTTCTCTCTCTATGCCCCATTCAAATGCCCCATCGACAAGGGTGATGTGAGGAGGGAGAAGAGAGGCGACCAGGAAGAGACAAGTCAGGAAAAAAGTAGAAAAGCAACTAAAGAAAGAGGGTGTGAGTCCTGGCTGTGCAACAGGTCATTTGTGAGGCAAATCAGCCTCTCTTATGTGATAAATGGCCCGAGGCCAGACTAGAAATGCTTATTGAGCAAGTCCTGGGAGAGGTGTGATGGAAGCACTAGGGACAAGGACTGCCTGGAGACCTTAAAATGAAAAGACGGGTTTGATTCAGGACGATGATTCAAGAGAACACGTGGATTAGATGTGAGCTCTGGTATAAAGCTGTATTAGCTGAGCAGAGAAGCCGCCCATCAAGTGTCAAGCAGGGAGCAAGAGATTAACAACGTCTGACCTGTGGAGCAAAAGATGTCACAACGAGTGCCTGCAGCCAGGAGATGAGGGGTTCAAAGAACAGCTACTGGGGCAGGCGAGGAGCAGAAAGAGGCCGAAGGCGAGGTGGTTGATGTTCCTAGAAATGCTGCCATCGAAGACCTGGGCAGCAGTGTGCAGTGCCTGGCAGGGAACGCTGGAGGGAGATGGGCAAAAGAGGCAGCAGACAGAAATCCAGATAATTTTCCTTCTATCCCACAAGTACAGTACATTTCCATTATTCTTGCTATTGTTGTTATTATTTCATCAGCCTGGGCTTTATGGGAGGTGAGACTGAAGTCCCGTTGTTAGCAGTTTGTTAGCCAAACAGAGAAAGGAGGTAGGGAGCAGATGAAAGAACAGCAGCGGTTTGTGGAGAGGAAAACTGAGGCATGGGACATGATGTGAAAGTCAAGGCACTAACAGCTTGCATTTCTTGTGGAGACATTTTAAAATGTAAAAGAGTGCTAAAGAGTTGGATGCTACCGAGAGATTCAACTCACATCAGTGGACACAGAGTTTTTTTGTTATGGCTGGTATTTTGGTGATCAGATTTCCTGTCTCGGCTGTGCTGAACATGGGGGCGGAAGCATGGCTCTGAACTGCAGTCATGGCGGAGTGAAGCCAGGGTCCGGAGGGATCCAAATGGACCAGTCTGAAGAAGGTCAGGAAGCCAAAGAGTCAGAGCCAACCGGCCTCAAGGGCAAGCCAGGGTGTAATCCATGGGTAGGGTGAAGATGAGGATCCAAAGGACATGGACAGCAGCTCAGGGCTTGGGAACAGTTTGAGGCAGGTTGATTTAAAAGAGATAGGGGGAGGAAGGGTCAGAAACCATTGAGGACCAGGCTGACCTGAGAGGAGATGAGACTGGGGAGGGGGCTGGAAACCAAGACATGGAGCAGAACTACAAGATCTATAAACTGGCCAAGAGTCTTTGCACAGATGCATTCTCAGAAACCATCAGCTATAGATAAAATCAGAAGACACAGAGTGCTACTGCCAGCAGAGACACTTTATAAATACATTGCAGGAGATGTAAGAGGAAAATGGGCCAGTCTGGGCCAGTTCTTAATGTAGATGAGATGGTAACAAGCCCATAAGGGGCATTGCCAGGAGACTGAAGGATTTGCATGTTTCTTGTTTTAGTTTTCCCCCAAATCCTGAGCCAATATTCAGTGCAATTTAACGGTGCAGGCTCGTGGGTAGGAAGAGAGGGCTGGTTTATCTACTTGGAGGTTTATAACTTGGGTAAAGCTCAGCCTGGAAACTTTAAGAAATGCCATGAAACAGTCTCTGAGCAATAATGATAATGAATGAATCATTATCGTGGGAGAAGGAGGACAGTGGTGGAGTCATGGATGAGTTACTTTGATTCCAGTCCCTGGGAAAACACTGCAGAAGCTCATACATAATTAGTTCAATATTTGGCCACTGGAGGACAGCGGAGTGATGAAAAACCACCTACATGACTCGCTGGGAACAATTCTCAACAAACCAACCTAACTTTTGTCTCTGACCAGGAAGCTGGCTTTGGTGACTAAGGTAGCAGGATTTTTCAATTAGCCAAGAGCCACAGATGCATGGTCCACACCTCAACATTGGGAGTCATTGACAGATGGTGTAGGACTGGATCTCCTCATGGTTCTGTGGCCCTGTGGTGGGACAGGTCCAGGCTGAAGCCCCAGGTATCTGACAAAGTCCCAAGGCAGCTGACAACCTCCCACACCCAAGGATGCAGACAACTCAGCAGTCTTCACAGCAGCCCCAGCTTGCTGCTGATTATGCAACAGAGCTCCCATATAGGATTTGCTCTTGGCTTTTTCCACAGACTATCTGCAACTCAAAAGAGCCCCAGGTTGTACATCCCTCAGGAAAAAAAAATCTTTAAAAAGACTTTCAGCACCATCACACATGCAGACTTACATTTCAGACAGCTTCCCCATAGCACGAGTGCTCAATGTGTCTAGTTGGTACTCTGTGAACAACCTGGTGTGGGACAGACCATCTGTTGATGTACCATGCACAGGAAGGATGCAAGAAGTGTGGAAGGCAGGATCCAAATTCAACGGATCACTTTAAAGTGGGGGAATAGCCTGAAAAAGATGAGATAGCGAGCAGTAGGATAAGACTTCAACCTGGGAAATATCATATGCAGGGAAACTGGGAATGACCAGAAGACACCAGCACTGGGGGGAAATAAAGAAGGAGGAAGGAGCAGAGCTAAAAAATAATTAATGAAATGAGAACCTGTAGTAAAATAGTGGTTCAGAAGGACCAGTTTCTTTCTGACCCGCATTATCTATGATGAAAGAGGATAATTGCTCCCTGTCTCAGAGATGGAAAAGCCATAGCTGTAACACCATTCCCCTATCTGGCAACCGCACTTAAAGAAATCGGGGATGAACCTGAGCTGGAGCAGGGAGGAGGGGAAGGGACACAACCTGATGATTAGAAAAGACAGTCTGAGGAAGAGCTTGGAGGAGCTGGACTTGTTTGGTCCAGAAATGAAAAGCATACAGGAACTCCAGTGCAGACTTCTAGGAACAAGGACAAACAATTGGTTCCCTTGTCTACCGACACCCGGAAAAACAGATATCCAACATTTAGCATGTTGGAGAATATGCAGGGTACCAGAATGCCTGGGACTGGATAAGGGGTGGTGGGACTGTCTTTTTTCATAGTGAAACTTGTCACAGATGGACTGTTCGACCTGACCACAGAATGGGGAAAGGAGCTAGGTGGCTTCTCAAAGGCTGCTCCAGTTCATCTAGTTCTCCATACCTATCACTGCATGAATCAATTTAGGAAGCCCTCTCGGAACACATCTTTCCTCAGGTCCTATGCAATGTCTTAACCACAAAACCAATCCTGTGCTATTTACTCTTCTGTAAAGTGCTGTTTACTCTTCTACAAATTAAAGTGTCCCATTTAATCCTATGAAACACTCACTTGTTTTGTTCAAACTGAGATGGGAAAGGGAATAAAAAAAAAGATTTCCTGCAGATGCTCATTCAGATTTCAAAATTAATTCCCTTCCACCATCATTGTGTTCATTTTCTGAGAAGCAGCTAGGCAGCAAATTTCATTTACACAAAACATTTGTTGCCAGCCAGGTTCAAGTATTATTCACTACACACAGATAAGAAGAAAATGATACTTTTGTAGATATGGGAATTGCTTCTCAGGAAGCAAGAAAAGGAGTGGGTGAGCAGCACAATGCCAATGGCTCAGTTCAGCAGGACCTACGAAAAATATTCATGATGAAATTGCTGAAATACAAAAGCATTCCTGCCCCAGATATCAAATACTTTTGGATTTGCAAATGGTTGCAAGGAAAGTTCATTGCTTTCCATGAGGAAGGGAAAATGCCAGGCCCAGTAGAGTGTGTTTGATATATTATTCATAAGAAATTATATGCTGAGAAGTAGTCAAAATCCAGCAGCAGCAATCAAGGGTCAACAGTGAAAAAAACCAAATAAATCTGCAACAGTTGTTAAACTGGTTTAATGCATCCAATTTATAGCCTGTTTTATTCATTAGCCCTGGTTGTCTGGGAAATTCTCCTGGCAGGATCGAGGTTACTTCTGAAGATTTCAGAACCAACATTACTCACAGTCTCAGCAGGGTTCAGCTTTGTAAACACAGCAGATTAGATTTAGGGCCTTTGAACAGAAATAAAGAGGGAAACCCACAAGGACATTGCTCACTTTTCAAAGTGTAGCTGCACTTTCATGGCTGACCCAGTACTGTCATTTTAGGGCTGCTTGAGCAACCACTGGAAAATAAAAGAGCACTAAAAATAGCCAACATGAGCTCATTAGCTCTTTAATTACACATTGGTTTCCCTGTCTCTCTATGTACACTTGCAACTTTGTCCTGTGATCTCACCCCTGACATTGACTGGGGAACGCCAGGAGCAGCCTTGGTCTGGTGGACACTGCTACAATTCACTGCCAGTCCATCCTGCTGGCCTTCCCTTTCCCCCACTGGAAAAATGGGATTCCCCTATGAAGCCCATTATAAGACAAGCATCAAAGAGCAGAAAATGCAGGGAAAACAGGGCGGGAAGTGACAGTAACAGCCTCTGAAGGGCTCAGAGCTTGTCCCGGTATGTGAAATCCAGGTGTGCCTTCAACAGAAAGCGTGTGTTGAAGAAGCAGCCATGAGTCAAGCTGAACAGGCACCCCTGAAGCTCAGGCTGCAGCAGTGCCCTCATTACCAGGGACAACTCAAGTTTTAAATGCAATTCAACAGGTATGGCTGAATAATGTATCTGTAACGTATTCCATAATCCTGGACCATAGGACTGTCTACACAAAGGTGACCCTCTAGACTGGGCAAGGAGTCGGGTGTGTGTAGGATGTGTTCTGGTACATCATTTAGACTTACTAATGGCACCAGTGCTGCTAAACTAACCTTGGTTCAGGTTCTGGGAAGTTTTCCCCACTGGTTAATTGTCAGCATGGACCTTGTCCTGCTTTTGACCCAGACCAACCAGCACTGATTTTCCTGAGCACACTTCAGGGGTCAGCAAAAGCCAGGGATTATTCCCAAGAGCAATGTGGATGCAGCCGTCTTGTGGACCAGTGTGGGATAGGGGTGGTAACGCACTGAGATCTGCTGATTTCGCTACAGGCCTTGCATTTGCTGCTCGTGCCCTACATCATGAGCACCATGGCAGCCACAGGGCTCATGAGCTGCGGGACAGGCAACTCCATACAAGCATTTGTCGGTGTCACAAGGGTTGTCCCCAGGGTTTGCAGCCTGGGTTGGGCAGGTCAGAGGGAAGAGGAGAAGCGTGAGTTATGCCCATCAACCAAAGCAAAGTGGCAGTGCATTTTTCTGCAGAGGGAGTCCTCCTAAAAATGCAGGAATGCAACTCCAGGCTCAGCTACCCACGGACACTTGTCAAAGTGAGTCTGGATAAACCAAGTGCTTCTCTGTGTGTGGAGGTTAGACCCAGCCTCATTGTTCCTATGCTGGGGTATCACTGGAGTTGCCTGAATCAAGACCTCTGTCATCCTACCAGCTTTTCTGTTTGCAGCGCTGACACAGGAGCCTCCTGTTTACCACCATTCCCTCTCATCTCACAACTGCTTTTACGGTTGGATGCGATGATCTTAAAGGTCTTTTCCAGCCTAAATGATTTTATGGTTCTGTGACATGATTCTATGCTCTATTGTGAGGCTCATTGCTGCAGGATGCTGTGGAAAGGATACAGGGGTTGAGAAAGGGTCAGGCACATTGCTGAAGGGTGCCATTAAACACAATGGTCCAGCTGCTACTTCCCGCTCAGGAAGCCCTTAAAGACATGATTACAGCAGACAAAGAGATGTGCAAGACAGAAAGATCACTCCAGATTTGCCAAGAGTCTTACACTTTTTCCTGCATATCAGCTTTTGGCCTCTGTCTCAGGCCATGCGCTGGGCGAGGTAGACCTTCAAATTTGATTTAACATGGTCATTCTTTTCAAATGTTACCGAGTGCAGGTTAATGGTGCTTTTTGTGGAACCCAAAGACCACAAACCCATTGTTTTCACAGTGTATTTGGCTGCTTGGGTCCATGGTGCTGCTCACTTCATCTGCAGATGCTCTGCTCCTGCTGTGTACCTTAGTGGGGTGACAAGCTGGGATACAACAGCATCTCTGAGCTACAACAGGATAAATAAAACATATGACTGAATGATCTCATGTTCTTGTGGCTTCCTGAGCAATCAGGAAACACTCAGTACACCATGACAACATGGTCATGGTCATTTCTGTTTTGTTCACGCTAAACTTTTTAATTTCCACATGCTCCTTGTAAAACAGGAGCTGTGCTGGAGCTTGCGTTTGTTCACTGATTGTAGAGTCAATGACCCAGGGAATGTATCCTGGCACACGTAGCCCACAGACGCATTCAAATCCACATCTAGCGCAAACAGCAGTACTAATAGTGCTTGTAAATATCATTGTTTGCTTAACGTTCTCTGAAGCACTTGGGAAAGTGCTCTGCTTGAAAAGAAAAACTCAGCACTCGGTCCCAGCTTGTTCTACAGAAAGAGAGAGATTGTTACAGAGGTAAAATGCACATGCACACATGATCAGATATTTTGTGAAGTTGTAGACAAGGAGTTGGAAAAATCAGTTTAACCTGCTGAAGTGTACCTCTAATAAACCCTGCAACGGTGCCTACCTTCCCAGTGGCACTCAGAAAGCAGGTGCTGCCAGGTCAGGACAGCATCAATGCTACCTAAGCCAGTCTTCCTGAAGCATGTCTAACCCTTTCCTCATCTCCACTTGTGAATGCTCAGCTCCCACCCAGATTACCTACCCAGTGTCGACTTATCCTGCCAGGAGAAAATTTCTCCTGGCGTTTCACCTCATGCTCCTTTTCAGCCTTAAGTCCGTTTGTTCACCTTTTCCTTACCGGTTTGTTTGCTAGGCTGTTTATCTTATCACAGGAGGATCTCTAAGCCACTCTTGTGCCAGGCATGGCATAAACACAGTGATCTTCAGTTAAACAATGTTTTCATGGCGCGGTACTTCTCTCTGTGAAAATAAAGGTGCTGGCGCCTGTTCCCTGTATCTCTACTCCAATTTGCATGGTTTCAACCGAGACCAATTAGCCTTGGTTTCTAGATGTGGTTTCAACCTGGGCCAAGTAGCACTGAGCCAAACCTACCCCAGGTGCTACTAAGGAGTTAGTACAGGTCATGGGTCAGCCCCAGCATGCATTTTGAGTATGGCCATGTTGACTGTCTCCATGGGTCCGTGGGCATATGTGCCTTAGCTCCTATGAAAGAAGCTACTTCCAAACCTTCCTACTGAACCACAGACTGGGAAAGTCTCCAGAAGATTTGCATTGAAAACCTGATCTAGGTGTATGCAAGTTCTTCATACCTTGTACTGTAACGTGGCAGGAGTCCGCTCTGCAGGCAGATGGGGAACAGCACAAAAAGCAGTCAGGTTGTAGACTGAGTTGAAGTTGTCCTCTCCAGGAGTCAGTTGTTAGTAGCAACTCAGGGAAAAGCATTAAGGAAACTGTTAAAAGGTAACGTTGGCAGGTTGATGAAAAGGAACAGGGAGCCTATTTTGCCATAAGGATGTCTTGGGATCTTTCCCTTGTCCTAAGAGGAAAGATGTAATTGCTGCATGAAGCAATTTCATCACTTGTTTTTTCCCCACCCTGCTAGGTGAAAGAAGGTCTTTCTGGGATTGCTGCTCTGCTCTAGCCCTGATTTGGGTTAAAACCCCTTGGCATTCTTCCCTTGGCATTTATTTCTACCTCCCTTCCCAGCCTCAAAGGTGTCCTGGTTGTTTTTTTCTTCCCCTAGGTCCCTTCATAGCTTCTCCCACTGCCCTGGGATGCCTGCAGCCTCATCCCTATAACTTACTCCTCTCCCTTCTCTTCCACATCCCAGCCTCAAAGACCACATTGCTAAAGCATTTGCCCAACGCTCATGAGCCAGACTTGCAGTTGTATGCAGAGAAGTGCAGGGATCTCATTGCTTCTGACACATCTGGGGAGCTGAGAGCATGGAGGGGTAAGAAGAGATCATCCTCGCATCTCAGGGCTGATTACCCAAGCCTTAGAGAGTAGTTTGGTAGCTCCCAACCACAGCCCCATGCTGCAGCACACAGGCCATCATCCCTCTAGTCCTGGGGTAAGAAAGGAGCGGTCCGTCTCCCTTCTGCTAGAAGTGGCTTTCTGCCCCTGAAAGAACAGGTGAGGCCGCAGTGAATGAGGCACATGGTACAGTGGTCAGAAAAGCCATCACATAAACTTAGGGCAATGGTGTGAAAGTTTGTTACGAATGCCATCCCGGACACAAATCCTCCTGTGCTGGAAATTCCACCTCCCTCCTGGCAGGAAGTAGAGGAAGATGCCCCACAACAGCCAGTGTATGCTGCACCAAGTTACATCCCCCACCCCCCACCCCCCCCAAGAAATCATCTCCCTGTATGCCTCTCCTTGGGAGAAGTCAGCTTCTCTTGGAACATAGCTTTTCTGGCTGTGACCTATTTCCCCTTACTCTAAAGGACTCTGGCACACCTGGCAACCCCCTTTAGGGAAAGCAATCTGTAAGACTCATTATTCTGTCTTAGAGTCATGATGAGGGTGGACTCCAACTGAGCAGCCTGACCTCGCTGAAGATGTCCCAGCTCATGGCAGGGGCGGAGTGGACTAGATGGCCTTTAAAGGTCCCTACTAACCCAAACCATTCTATGATTCTAGGGCTCATGATGTCTCTCCAGATGGCAGTTGCCCCATTCTTTGCAGAGAAGTGGATGCAATGTAGAAAGAGCCTGTCCTTCACTGGTTCTTAGAGACGTATGAATCACTTAGCTCAGAGAGGATAAGTTGAGTCAGAATACAGGAAGCTATCTGTAATGAGTGCCCATGCTCACCTGGTTTTCTTCCAGATGCCTCTCAATAACCCATGTGCTCTCTTCTCTGATGTCCCACAGGTGTAACATCAAGGTTGCATAGCCTCCCACCCCCTTCTCTTTCCTTTCACTATCTTCCAGACCTGCCTTCCAGTACAAGTTTGGCAGTATCCTGAAATTCAGATCCTGTCCAGAGCATCTGGGATGTTTGGTTTGAGCTACCATTGTCTGTAAGACACTTATTTTCCAACTATGTTTTCTCTGATACGCAATGAAATGCTGGACCTTCATGGATGTGTACGGCTAGCTCCGGAGTCCTGTCTGCAACAAACTACGACAGATGTGGCAGAACGAGTTACTGTCTTTGTATTATAGGGAGTTTCTTAAGATGAAGTTGATACCTTCTGGAGAAAATCACCAAGGTTTTGGGAAATCACTGTATGACAAGTTAGCTTTCCCTGTCACTTCTCAGGGGTCAGGTGTTTGACAACAGAACTGGTACCACAAAGCATTTTTGGTTTTAATGGCCTGGACAAGTTTGATGAGGAATCTTCTTGGGAGTCTGTCAGTACTAAGCATTCATTCTGCTTTGAAATACGGGGGTGGAGAAATTGCAAGTTCATATTCCCACTGTGACAAAACCCCTCTCCGGAGTGAAGTGGTGGTGGTTTCTTGAGGGGAACAGCTATGTATTTTAGTCATGGGTAATATTATCTGATTTTCCTGATAATACCCAGAAGCTATCACCAGAGATCAGCACCCCACTGGGCCTCTGCAATGAGTGCCCACCCTCCCTTGTTCTTGTGCTATGCAGTCCAACAGGTTGGCATTATGATCCTCACTAGTTATATCTATAGCAGTAAATTAAACAACTCCTGGACAGGTTTATGAGCACACGGTATGGGTAGAGTTTTGGACCAGGTCAGCTGGAAGTCCCAAATAATCTTTGGACTTGGCTCAGGAGTTAGGACAGACCATTCCCACTAAGTGGTCTGGATATGACCACCCTACTCTGAAGGCTGAAGGAGTTTGGTACCACAGACCTGGCCAGACAGAGCCTTAGAGCCGAGGATGGAGTCAGCATTTACCTCACGGTCACAAGCAGATTTGCTTTTCATGCAATACCAACCTGTACTGGTCTGCAGAGGCCTCGTGAGCAAGTCTCCTCACAACTGGCACATCCCCAGTGCCTGTAGGTAAGAGTCGCCACTGCATGACAGACCTGGGTCCGTAGGACACCTTGCATAGCCTGCTTCATTCTTGGGCTTTCTCTATGAAGTGATGGATCAAGGAGGCAGTTATTAACTGGACTAAATGTGCTTGGGTTCAGCAGGGGTTGGGTGAGGGACTCAATAGGAGGCACAAACTGAAGCCAAAAAATGGGAGCAGAGAAACCAAAGCACAGCTCATCATCATGAGGAGAGACATGTCCCTCCATGTGTGTGGTGGGTTTATGCACCATCCTGGGCAGGGCTGCGGAGGAGCAGGAGGTGACCAAGGAGGTAAATGAAGAAAATCAGGAATAGGAGTTGAATTTGGGGGGTTTGGTGGAGGAGACAGTCAACCCTTACTTACAGATTGAGTGAGTGGGGATGAGGAGGGACAGGACAGGTATCAGACATGCAGTCTCTCTGAGTAGGCTTCCCTGGGAGTCTCAGTGCAGGGACCACACCACTGCCAGAGGATGCAAACTGCTTCCCTTGCAGTGGTGCACCCGGGAGATAACCTGGAAGCGTTTAAAAAACATGTAGATGCGGCGCTTAGGGACATGCGTTAGTGGTGGGCTTGGCAGTGCTGGGTTAATGGTTGGACCTGGTGATTTTAAAGGCCTTTTCCAACCTAAATGATTCTATGGTGTGGTTGTGCCATCCCTTGTCTGGGGACTCCATAGGCAAGTTATGTCACCTAGAAGCAGCAGCAATTAGCTTTCCAGCTGCATGGTAGCTTACTCTAACCCTGGACCACCCTTCCCCCAAGGTCTTCTGCTCTCTCAGGCTAACTCAACCTGTGGTTTGACCCAGCGCCCATTCGGTTTTCCTGGAGCATCCTGCTAAAGACACACTCTTGCTCTGGTTGAAAAGAAACTCAGGATTGCCAGGATCTGAAATGTTGCAGATCTGCTTTGGTTTTGTAGGCTCTGTGTCCAGTGTGGAGTAGAAAGGAAAGAATAAAAAGACACAGCACACTGCAAACATGTTATTAAAATGAACTGTTTATATTATCTCAGTTGAGTCAATACATTATAATGTATTAAAATGGAAAGGTACAAAATTGAAATAAATACTTTCTGATTCATGTATAAATCTTTTGTCAAGATGACATTTTGTTTGTTTTTTCATCAGTACATGTTTCAATAAAACATTTAAAATGACAAAGTATCATTTAAAATATGGTTCATGGAAGAAAAGGTTGAAATCAAACAACTTTTGGCTTGTTTTGGCATGAGATCTTGACACAATCTGGGTTCCCCAAAACCACGTAAATGGTGGTAAAATATAAATGCTCAAACTTATTTAAAAAAATAAACAGGCTTTACAAAACCCTCTGATCCTTGACTTAGCAACTTCTCTGTATAGTCTGCACTTACGATATATACATTCATTATTGTCCAAGGGAAGACAGCCACTGACGTTCATGTAAAGAGCTTGGTGGAGAGGCCTAACAAACAAGATGCAGCTGACTACAATTAACACGGTTGAAAAAAACTTCTGAGAGTGCAAAAAGAAAAAAAAAAACAACAAAAAAAACCAAACCAGCTCAGAAATCGAAGCGTACAAATGGGACAAGGAAGAGGCAGGCACACAAGCCCAGATCTGATGCAAAGCACGAGGCGTTTTGGCCAGGTCTAACAAAACAGCTTTTGGGCAGGACACGCCAGCGGGTCGGCTGCTCCGGCAGGCGCCTTGCATCCACCGGCAGACTGCCCCACTGCCCAGACGGGTCACTGCAGCTGCCCCCGCGGCTCCCAGGGGTATTTGTGCTCCTGGGAAAACCACCCCTGGGCACACGGGACCTTCCGCCGAGACTCCTTCCTCGATTGTGATGAAGGCGAGAGCAGTGCTAAGTGGAATATGCTGGTGTGAGCCTGGCCGGGGGGGGGGGGGGGGGGGGCGGCGGGGGGCAATGCGATGCTGGATGAGACGTTGCAGAGCGAGGGGTGGGGTGGGGGGGAAGTGAACAATGTGGGTTTGGGACCTTTGAGAAGAGGCAGTGGGGAATTCACTCGTAGGCAGCAGGTTTTATCAGGGTCGTGGAGCAGGCTTGTTCGTGTGCTTTAGTCTCAACAGTGTGCTTATTTCTTTGTCACCGCAGCCACGGGCTGTTACGGATGGTCCCTCTAACCTTTACCATGTGCTTATTGTGCTGGGGCAATGGATGGGGCCCTGCTTGGGGCGGGATGTGAAAGCGTGGACTTCCCTGCTGGGTAATGGTGACTTTTGCCAAATTTCAGTATTCCAGGAACTTTTCAAGTCTCACCCAAAAGGGGAAAAGAAACAGAGTCACATTAAAAATAGTATTAAAGAGAATCTTCCTGCCAATCTCTAGGGAAAACTTCTCAATGTACACGTTCCGCGGGCTGTATTGCTGCCAGTGAGTTAAACTGCATAAACTGAAGAGTGGATTTTCTTTGCAGGTTGTTTTTAAGGCAGTAGAAGATTTTCTCACCTCGGAAAGGAAGTGCAGCCCCATCCCAGCTCAGTGGAAGAGCAGGCAGGACTTGAGGCGGTGCTGCCTGTGCTGTTCTTCTGGATGCTCTACAGGCTGATGGGGACAAACTCCTCTTGGGTACCTGGTTGTTCCCATCCTGCGAGGGAGGATCTCATGGCACGAGCTGTTTGCAATGCTCTGAATGCTGCTGCAGGCACAGGGCTCCCCTATCAAAGGCAATCCCATTGCAAAGAGAGCCCTGTGAGGTTTGGGACCTGTGAGCTACAGAGTCAAGGGATGTGAAGGGCATTGTTTGGAAAAATTGTTTTCTTTCCCACCCCACCAAAACCCCGTGCTTCTCAGTTAAATCTTCTTGGAAAATGCCAGCTTCAAGCTGTTTCCTGTTGAAAAATACCACAGCCGTGGGGAAATTAAGGATGTGATTTGAGGCTTTTGGTTGTCTTCTCTGACATTTTCATTTGGGTTTTTTCATTTCTGAACAGCTTTTAATTTCAAAATGCAGAGTAACTTATAAAAAAAAAGGAGGGTGCAAAAGGGAAAGATCAAAAAAATCCCCCTCCAAGATACCAAAACTGTTTTTGTTGGCATATGCATTGTTTTGCATATTTTTGTTTCATGTTTGCTGTTAGCCTTGAGGTTTCCATGTGGGTTGGAAAAACAAATTCACAGAAGTTCTTAAGGGATGGAACAGTTCTTTCCTATCCATCTCCCCTGTGCAGAAAACTTGATTCACTTTAGCTAAAGCTCTTCCCTCCTGCATTTTTGAGTGTGTGACTCAGGTTTCAAAGGCAAAGGAAGCAGAAGTTCTCTAAGTACTGCTTTGCAGTGAGGGGGACCCACTCGAAGCTGCTCCAAGAATTTCTGTGCACAGGTGTGGGTGAAAGAGAATCCATCCTACTGTTTTCCCTTAACTGAATTTGTGTGGTGCACCAGAAGGGCCTTTTGTGGGCTCCTTTTCCACCTCTGGGAGGATAATTGCACTTTTTTCTTTGGGTTGTTTTTACCATTTTCTGTCCTAATCCAATCTTCTTGCAGCTTTCAAAAGCCCACTTCATTGGGGGCCCTTAGATTACTGGCTTTCCTGAAGGAAGCAGCAGAAACTCCTGCACTTGAACAGAATGGTTTTCATTCTGTTAACTGTTCATTCGGGTTAAGATGAAGCTCAGGTAAAATAGCATCTTCCACTGACTACAGGTTAGGCTAGGAAGGTGACAAAGTTTTCCTCTCCTCCGGTGCCAGTTGCTGGGATTCATGTAATATATCCTGCTAGAGCCCGAATGCATTGACTGAAGTGTGTATGGTCAAGGAGAGTCTGTGTGCATCAAGGTACTAAACTTCTATCAAAGCAGAGAAATTATTTTAAAATTACTTGTTGGTTTGGTTTTGGGTTTTTTTTGCACATCCTTTCAAATAGCCTCCAGCAAACATTTCCCTGGGTGTTCCTGTGGTGCAGTAGGGCAGCCTGGACTGTTACAGAAAGCACTGGCATCTCATATGCAGATAAAATGTGCACTTGCATGAATCTCCAGTGATACTTGCAATCCAAAGAGACCGAGTGCTCATGGTGGCAAAGAGATTGATGAGGTGGTTGTTGGAGGCTTGGGACAGTAGAGCAAAACCCCCTTTGCCCACGGTTGTGTTGGTAATTTCAGCTACCTCAGGAGTAAGCGCAGCGCTTCCCGTCTCTGATCTTCTCCACATGTCATACCCAGCCTTGCCTGCGGGGAGTCGATGTAAATGCCCCAAACCTTGGCATCAGGGGAAAGCAATGAATAAAACCCAGAACAGCGCTGACCTCTGCCAACACTGATCTCAAGAAATTTGTACAGGGAATGCTGATGAGCTAATCTATGAACAGTGGGCATTTCTACCCCACCTTCCAGGCAAGGGTCTCAGTAACAGAGCCTCACAACACCCCTGTGAGGTAGATACTATTATACCTGGGTGGGTAAACTGAGGCACACATAGACAAAGTAGAGAGCAAGTGTGAGGAAAAGCTACGACAAGGATCCAGTGATCCTTGATGCCAGCCTGTTGCTCTGAGTAGCATTTCCTCTCTGAAGAAGAAGGTACATGGCTGTCTGCTGGAAGGTGGGAGAGACAGACCAATGAGCTCCTGGGACAGTGTATCAACACTCATTTTCCTGGTTCATGTCCAGGGTTCAGCTTGTTAACGACCAAAAAAAGGACACTGGGCATAACACCAATGAAAGAGATAATCCAGAAGAGGTAAGAAACCACATCAAGAGTGGGACACAAACGAAAGCACCACCAAAAGGTAGCTCCAAAGGGACATCTGTGGGCCCTTCACAAGAACACCCTCAACTGAACTTTGAAACTATGACGGAAAGACCAAAGGGATTTGCTTTCACAGATCCAGTGGCTTCCAGTGAACCTTCTACCTACTCATCTCACAAGAAAGAAAGAGTGAAGGAAGGAAAGAAGGAAAGGCAGAAAGACAAAGAGGGATAAGGGGGGGGGGGAGAAAGAGAAAGAAAGAGAAAGAGAAAGAAAGAGAAAGAGAAAGAAAGAGAAAGAGAAATATAAAGAAAAAGGAAGGAAGGAAGGTAGATAAAAGGAAGAAAAAAGGAAGAATAAAGGAAGAGAGAAATAAAAAGAAAGAAAAAACACATGTATAGCCACAGTTTTCCCTTTTTGCCATCAGCCCCTGCTGGGACAGAGCAAAGAGGGTATTTTCCCTTCCAATATTCTGCAAAGTGCTGCTAGACAGAGAAAATACAGGGCAGACTGTCCCATGCAGAAGGTTTTTGGGAGATAGCACCTGATGCAAAGTTTGCTACAATAAGTTGGTTATTCTTTATTGCGTTGGAAATAAAACAGTCATGTAAAGTCCTGCATAAATCCACAGCTCTGGCCTGCAAAATCTCAGCCTCACCTTGACTTTGCTGAATGTTTTCAGGGTTTAAGGCTTGAGATGTTTGATTTAGTTTTATCTTATTTCAATGCTGAAAATTAAAGCTGGTCATGAGATTTGTTCTTCTTAGGGGCAGGAAGGGGAAAGTCTGTCTATACAGAGAGATTCTTCTAACGGGTTGCTAGTGAGGGTGAGGTTAGAAGGTGAGTGAAGCAGTGTGCCCAGCTTGCAAACCAGTGTAATATTTTTTAAGAGGATTTTTATCTAACCCCAAAACATGCTCCCATTGAGCAAATCAAAGCTTGGTAGGCAACTAGAAGATAAACATCTTTCTAAGCAGCTGGTAGAGAGCTGTGCCATGCCCTTGGCTGGTGTGTGTTAGGATAGCTCCAGTTATTTCTGAGGGACTCCGATAATTTACGTCAGATGTATGGTTAATTGCTCAAATGAAAACATTTTCATGCTGGCCTTGAGACAGGGGAGGAGGACCAACCGTGAGAGGCTGACTCTCTGCAGGACGCTGCTCTAAAAGCCAGCTTCCTCTTGATGTATGTGAGGCCATGAAGAGGCAGATAGACCAAGGGCAGGGTGACACTATGTAAGCATGCTTCCAGATTTCATCTCTGAAGGAATAAGCTCTTTTCTAATAGTGCACAGCTCCTTCTCCTAAACATGTTGGAGATACAGGAGGTCAGCTTTGCAGCAGCAAAACATGGCTATTAGGAAAGGCTCTTGCAAGGGACTGAATACTGATGTCCTCCATCTGAGGATGCTTCACATACAACCTTGAGGGGTGTGAAGTAACTGATTTCACAGCCTTTGAAAGCAAAACTCGATTTCAGCAGGAGCTTTTCTGTGTAAAGACTAGGACTCAGGACTGACCGAATCTTTCTTAAAGAGAAAGATCCACTGAGCACCACACCATGAAACATCAACCAGGTGATCTCCTCCTCTTGACAGCCAGCCAGTGTTTCAGCATTTCCACTGTTTTACTGGAGAAACTCTGGATCTAGAACAAAGTGAGAATAAAGCTTACCAAGCTGGGGAGATGACCGCCACGAGCAGCTTTTCAGAGATGTAGCCAATCCTGCAACAAATCACAGGATTTGTAGTCAGCATCAAGGCCACAAGCCGGCATCCATCAAGCTGTATTATTTGGCCACAGGACAGTGCATATATCAGCATACCAAACAAGGATTCCTGCCAGTGCCTAATGTCAGGCTGTTTATTTCTGTCTGGATTATAAACATGTAGAACATCAAGCAGCAAAATAAGAGTGTAACCATGGTTTAAAAGAAGTAGTGGAGACCAGAGAAGACTGAAGGTTAATTGGCCAGTAGCTTTGGATAAAGAAGGGAGGCAAGGAAAGCGAGAGGGATGGAGTTCTTTTGTTTCTGGAGCAGAGGAGGAGCAGATTTGTTCCTATTCTCCTGTGCAAAAAGAGTATTTTAAAAGCTTTTAGGAAAGCAAAAGCTGATGAAAGCAAACTGGAAAAGTTTAGGTTACATGGACAACTCAATGCCCAACATGGTGTGAGGACAGAAAAAAAGAGAGGGGACTGCCCAGAAAAGGGAAACTAAAGGAGTCAACCTGTCCTGTCCTGTCTTAGCATGGACTTAGCTGTGATCTGTGCATGTTACACTTCTGCTCGGTTCCCCCAAAGGTGCAGTCCACACCTCTTGCACTAGACTGTTGCATACAGTTGCCGTGGGCTGGCAGGCGTCGGGCAGGTTCACCCCAGAGGTGGCTGCGGGTTAGGAACAGTGCTCTGCCACATTACAGGCTGCACGAGTAAGACCGTGTTATGCTGGAAAAGCCCTTTGAGACCCTCTGGGATGAAGAACATGAAGAAGTTGGATAGCTCTATGTATCTAAGTGTAGCTCTGTCTTATTTTGGGGAAAGGCCACCGGGGATTTTTCAGGCATTAAGAGACAAGAACATGTCTGCATTGACCAGCGCAGGGAGGTTGATCCCAGGAGCCATTAATGGTCACTAAAGCCAGTGACTTTTGATGATGTCGGTGCGGTTCCTGCTGGAGGCTTGGAAATGTCCCCATTGTGGTGGTGCAGCAGAAGCAAAGCACGGAGAAAACTGGCAAGAGGTGTGGTGGGGGCAGGAGATGTGAAAATGAACCGTGACCATTGCCTGTGACATCCCCGCTCGGACATTTGTTCCTAGCTCTGACCACATTCATCGGCCAGACTCAGCTCTGCAAGGTGCAGAGCCAGCTCCTCTTGAAGGCGGTGGGTTTGTGCTTCTAGAAGGGAGCATGGAGCTTATTGCGAATACTGAAGGTTCATTGTGTTGCTCATGGTGGCAAGGGCTGGTTGTCCACACTCCAGTGCCGGTACCCCATTATTTCAGCAGTGTCAGATGGCTGCCACTAAAAGCCAAATTCATCCATTAGAGAGCTGGGAGAAACCCCAGGGGATGCCTGCTGTGATCCTGATAAAACACATGCTGCTTTGAGGAAAAACCCAGCCTTCGTTTGTTGAGGGACCAAATCCTGCCCTCATGCCCCTCCGCTGTCAGAGACTGCCAGGCCTGATGCCGATGTCCTGGTGTCCGGCTGGAGCGAGCCACTTGGGTCCTCCTTGTCCCAGTGGCACTCACAGCCTGGCTTCTAGCGTCTCCCCACCGGCGAGTAAGATCCCAAAGGAAAATCAAACCTGGACTTCACAGCAAATTAAATGGAACGCAACTGAATCACAACTGTGAAGCAAAATATCATTTTGCCGGATGAAACGCAGTTTCCACAACCTGGTTTTAAGGAACAGTATTACACATAGATAGATACACTATGCTAGATCTTGAGAAAAAAAATATGCTAAATAAACTAAGACATACAGTATAGGGGATATTCTGATCAACAAACCAATCACCATTAGAATCAAAAAGTAAACCAGCCTTTCACTTAGGACCCTAACAACATTTCTCAATGCACTAAGTACATTTTAAACCATGCAAGTTTACACAAACATCTTAACTAGGTTTTTTTTTTTTTTTTACTTTTTAAAACACCAACATTATGCATTTCTTTGTTAATTATATTGGTTAAAGTTGCAGCCGTTCACTGCCAAATATCAGATACATCATATACATATTTTTATACAGAATCTGGACAACACAACATTACACAGCCTAAATAGAGAAAAAAAGAGTATTTGTTCCTTTGTTTGTTTGTTTTTTTTCAGTTTTGTAAAAAATATGAAATGATGATAGGAAGGAGGGAGAAGGTGTGGGAAATCTTCTACCAAATTAAAGGATTATATCAAAATAATTCCCAAATCACAGTACAACAAGGAAAAAAAATGGTTCAAACTCAGCTCCACATTTAAGATTCTGTTAGCTAAGAAACAAGACTTCACACACAGAATGTATCAGTATTTAAAAATAGAAAGAATTGCAACATCATGCTGTGTGATTCCAAATACATCTTATTTCAAAAAATGTTTAAAAAGGGGAAGGAAAAAAAGAGAAATCAATAAACTTAGTGATTGCAAAGTTATCTCGTTGGTTTGGATTTCCTACCTACTCACAATGCATTGCTGTGTGATGGAGCTGGACAGCCAACGTGGCCAGAACAACGAAGTGACTCAGGAGTCACTCACTGGTTCTGTTGGTCATACGATCAGGGCAGCTGGAACTCTGAACGGGATCTGAAACCATCCAAGTGGTTTGGGGTCTTTGCTTTTCCTTCTACTTGGCTTGTTCGGGCGCACCTCTCTGAACAGGAGTGGGGGGTGACCTACTCGGTTCCCACAGCCATACCCTGCCCATCAACATGTAGCAATGCATATGTTTGATTAGACGGAGAGGGAACAGAACCAGGAAATTAACCATGGAGGATGCTATTGTTGACATAGTAAGTATACAAAATGCTAAAATTTCAGATATAATCAAAGATACAAAATCAGTTCTGACAAGAGGGTTTTTTTTTTGTTTTTTGTTTTTTTTGTTTTTTAATAGTAACCATTACAGTGCAAGGTTTTTAAAGTTGTTATTATTACAGTAAAAGGTGTGTATCTGGTTTTACAGTAACTGTATCACTGATTTTTGTTACGTATAGTAGGTCCCTGATGTAAAGTGTATGCACCAGTTTGAGAGAAAACCCCGCACAATAACGGCTCTTTAGCTTTAAATACATTTTTTTTTTAAACAGATACAAAATAACACATCAATTTCACAATTTCACAAGCACATACTTTTGCCCTAAACAAAAAGCATGAAAACTTTGTCGAAACTCCGACATGTAAAGAAATGTAAAAACTGTTCAATGAGGGATGCAACTGTGTGTTTGAGTCACGGCATTCTGCCACCCCACTGAGCTCCTGGTGTTCACGGATGATTCTGTGTTGTCAAACTGCTGCTTCTTGCTCACTCATCAGTCTGTGGCCAGGCAAACTGGTGTTCAGCTTCCCACAGCTGGGATTTGAGTTTGTGCATTTAACATTGTAAATGATCTACTTTTTGTTCTGGACGAGTTCCCTAAAGAAGGATCATCCATACCGGCCCTGTGACTCCGAGCCACAGATGTATTTGGAAGGGGCTCTTTCTGGTTGTTTTTTTGTTTGGTTTTTTTTTTTTTTTAATTATCAAGATGAGATGCAAATGACTGCAGCCCTGGCAATAACCCACCGCGTGGAACTAACTCAAGAAAGATGCTCAGCTCCTACCCTAAAAAGCCAACTTCACAGCTAAGCAAGCAGAGACGTAGAACACACCACAAAGGAGGCAATTCAGGAAATCCGTGGGGAGAAACTGGATTCAGCCCCTCAGTTCAACGGAGTTAAGCCAAAATTACCTTAGTGCAACTGACTGCCCTGTCTTGGGGGGCTGGATGAGAGCAGCCAAGGTCTCACAGCTTTATGCTCATGTCTACTCTGAAAGTACAGCAAAACATCGCAGCACTCAGAGGAACCATCACGCTGCTCCTTGCCTGTCGCTTGCGGTACGCGGCTGATACACATCCTCTCTAGCCCATCACATGCCCTAGGCGCACACACAGGACTCAACGGCTTACTGCAACCAGCTTTGACTTTTCTGAGTAAAACAAGCTTTAAAGTAGTAGAAGCATCGTGGTAACTTGCTAATTCAGTCAAACACGTTGATTTTATTTTATAACCAGCTAGGCTTCCATCTAAGCAAGAAAACACAGTAATCAGAAAGTAGTATGGGAGGATCTGAGGCTGCAGGTTAAATTACTGCTCCAGGAAGAGGTATCCCGCTGACTTCATAACCACCTGAAATACAGGCTTACATCAGAAATGCCCCCGTCCCTTGATGACTATGTCAGGAATTTATTTAGTGCTTGAGTCTGCCATTTCTACCTCCTGAAGTTTGCCTTTACTTGGGTAAAGAGGCTGAGTTTCATCTGAGTTCAAGTTATTGAAAGTTAGACCCCAAAAAGGGGTGTGAGATGAATTCCTCTCTGAAGATGCCCATCTCCTTCCGCTGATGATAGAGGAAGCAGATGGAAAGAGGTTAGACCAGCCGCTTTAACTTTTAGAGAGTGAAAGTGGGATTAATCCCTCTTTCAACTTCCTTCCCCACTCCAAATGGCTAGTAGGTAAATATATGGTACTCAGGTGGGAAAGGCTGCAGAATTACTTAGCAGGAATATTTCATACTAAAATAAACCTTATATTTTGGAAATCGCCCTTGTAATCCTCAGCTAAGTGAAGTCCCAGCCAGAGGCTAGAGGAGCTTGGATGAACATTATGAGCTCAAGGGAGATAAAGACAAACTTTTTTTCCAAAGATCTTCCATCTCTGCCTCCCTTTATATATTATTCTGAAATGACTTTAGATTTTATTCTGATTTTATTCACTTGGGCAACTAAGAAACAGTAAGACTCCAGCAGAAGAGTGAGCTGCTCTTGGTTCTATCAGCCGCCACGCATTGTTTTGTCAGACACTACCTCCCCCCACCAGGCTTGGGTCCTGCAGCCAGCTCCACCACTGCTCCTCAGCCTCTCACTGCAAAGTCCCTCCTGCAGAAACCCACTCCTCTCTCACAGCACACCTTGACCTCAGCCTGAGGATCATCTCCATATGGCAAACCTGCCACTGGACCTTAGTTGCTTATTTTTAAAAACTACCTTCTTTTTGAGAAGAGCCCGCCTTTGCTGGTGCAGTCTACTGAACACTGTGGGAGCTTGCATCAATCTGGCTCACAGAAAAGTTAAACACCTGACAAAATCCCTGGTCAGGAAGAATGCTTATCCCTTTGCAGGGGTAAGGTTTGAGGATAGACACGTTCTCATCACAGTGTGCCTCTACCCTGGGTTTTCATTAAATGAGCCATTCCTCTCAAAGCTTGATGAGGCAGTGGAAAAGCAGTCAAAGTATGGAGACATATGCTTGCTGTGCTACCTCATGGCAAGAGGCATTCATTTAGCTATGATCATTATTCTAAAGCAAAAATAAATTTAAAAGACAAAGGTAAATTCAACAACAACAACAATCCTTGTAAAAGGAAAACTACTGCTCCTCCCAAGCTCTAAGCAACAAGACAGTGAACCTCAAGCCTAACCCAAAAGGCTGAAAAGTCAGGATGTCCGTGAAGACTTCTTTAACGAAGAAGCCTTGGCTCCATGAAGTACTCAAGATACTTAACACAGAAGCTCCCAAGCTAGAAAAGAAGTCATCAAAATCTGCTAAGTCAAGTTATTTAAAATTGGACTATGTCAAGCTTTGTGACACCAGACTATGAGGCTAGTTGAGAGGGGTAGACTTCATTATTCTAGGCAACTTCAAACACCTCTACCTTCTACAGTGATTTTTCCCCTTGGATGTTAATGTCTGAATTTCTCTGATGAATTGTGGATGGAAGAAGGACAGCAGGAATCTTGCCTTATTCCTACAAAAATTTTCTGTGACCAAGTCTGGATAGAAACCCAAGACCGAAACAACTCTAGAGTTTCAGAGGTGACACTTCTTTACTGAAGCCCTCAGCTGGAAAAGAAGACGAAAACTAGATCGTTTGGAAATGCTACTGTACAAATAAGGCGGAAACTGGCTATTAAGGTTCCAATGAGATGTTTTGCAAAATAGAAATTGTAATGTCATCAACCTGACTCATAATGTTGAATGAGAGAAGTTATTTTCCTTCCACACCTATAAGAACGTAAGAAACAGATGACCTTGACAGGTAAGCGGTCTGCAGAGTACACTTTAAAAACTGATTTTGATCTTGAGACACTGGGTGCCTCTATCTGAACAGAGATTGATCCTTGTCTTTGAGTTAGTATCTTGGATTTCTAAAATCAAGACAGACACAGATGTTTATAGGACATGATTTATCTGACAAAGCGCAGGCAGCTGCTTTACGATGACAGGAATTGCATCCCAGAAGCTCATATTCCTTTCTACAGGCTGTATGAGTGGCCTCCATTCATTAATCTACTCATGTGGGGCATCCACACTGTAGATGTCTAAAGTCAGGTGAGATGAATCTTACCTTAGATTGCAAAGTTATTAGTTCTTGCATCTTTTTGTGTCCCAAAGCAACCAGGATGTTATGAAGCAAACAGAAAGCTCAGGGAGCACGAATCACTTACATGGAGGCGTTCCTATTTCTAGTGAAGACTCAGCCAAAACCTTACAACTTGACAGGTTCCTGCTGGAGCTCTGTGGGAGAACTTTTCAGTTCTTGCTGAAGAGCAAGGGGAAGAAATAAAATTGCCCTGGGAGAATGACAGAGTACCACTATCTTGCCTCACATGTACCCATGTAAGGTATAGAGGGGTGACTAACTGTCATGGTGATGTAGATGAAAGATACGTTAATAAAGAACAGTAAATAAGCCATGTACTAAAAGCTTATGTTATTGCTGCTAAGACAAAATCTGAAAGAACTAAAATGTCAGGGTATTCTCACAGTGTTCTTAGTTCCTACAAAAGCAACCAACCTAAGATCCTACCGTGATAACACAACCTGGCCACATCTAGGGGAAGAACATCTGATTGCACACAGGGCTGCTAAAGCTTGGAAGTTTAAAGGACGCATCTTCTGGAACTCCTCAAATAGCTCAATAAAATACAGATGTAGCCATGCAACACGAAACTAACTAGACCTTAGTCATTGCTTTAACAGGTTTTCAGACTAGACCAAATGAGAAGTGAGCAGAGAATAGTTTCTTCAATTACCTGGTACATAGAATGTATCTCAAAGCAAGTAGGCTGGAAATGGCAGTACTAACAGATGAAACAGCAGAGCTCAAGAATTTTTGTCCAACATCCCAATGTCCTATCACAAAGGCTGAAGCAACAGCAGGCTCCAGGGAATATCTCCATTGGCATTTTCAGCCAAATAGTTCCATGAAGGGAAAGTCCTGACTGAAAGGGTTGTGTCACAGCAGAGATGTTGTACATCAATAATGCAGAGAGAACTGCACTGATGTTATCTACGTTCATCTATATTCCCCACTGATGTCAACCTCTCTTTCCTGCATTGGCTTGAAATGCTCCACTTTTAAACATGATGTCATTTGGTATAATTTTTAATAGCAGATTCATTTCAGCTATCTTTTTGCTCCATGTAAACTAGGAACTTCTTTTCCCGAGAAAGGAACTGTACTGCTCCAGTAAAGGGCTAGCGGTAATCTCTGCTGTTTAAATTACCTATACCTGGCTGATATGGTCAAGGTTGCTTGTGTCATTATATAAGAAGAGGCAAATGCATCTGGTTTCTCCAATAAAAAAGTTTCATATTTATAGAAAAAAGTAATAATGGAAAAGCATCTGATGAACTGAATACAGGGCCTGATGGAGCGAGAAGTAGAAGTGATCCAGAGAGCTGTGCAGCAGCTTTACCAAACCTGTGAACCCTTAACCCAACCTGAAGTTGCCATGCTGAACACTTCTCCAGAGCCCAGGCGATGCAAATTCTTTCAGCTCTTGGCTATAAGTTTTGAGAAAGCTCAAGGCTGAGTTTCTAGTAAGTCTGGAGCTGAGGAAGTATTCTGGGAAGAAGGCAAAGAATTAAATTTTAAATCAGTCTCGTGCTGGGGGAAGCGACCATTCCCCTAGCCTGAAAAATCAGAAATTATTGCAGGAAAATGCAGCCAGCTCTGAAGCTGCTGAATTCTGCAGAAATATCTTGCTTGTTGGAGGGTAATGCACATAAACACAGCACATTTTACACCATTAAAATGCATGCAGCACTGTGAAGTCCTTAATATATTTTTTTTTTTTTTAAGAAAAAGCAAGTGTAACAAGGCCATATGCTGTCCTTGAGGCTCTGTTGGCAGCATAACAAAGGGAAGGCATGGAGCAAAAAAATTCTGGGCTCTTCCTGGAACACACTGGTCTCCTCAGCTCCCATGGAAAACAGGGATGATATTTCTGGACTTAATAAGAAACCTTTGGCACCTTGCAAAGCTGAAATCTCTTGCTTTGGTGTGTGCCCTGGGATAAGGATTTAAAAGGGCCACAAAAGTTTGTAAACGCTAGAATGATAACGCTGAGACAAAATCCATTGCAAGATATTTCTAAACACTTCCTAATCACATTTGGGTAGCTGGCATAGTCTAAGGTAATACAAGAGGCATGGTTTAAAGGGGGAGGTATTTTAATAATAAAATATATTTTTCTAGTAAAAGATATGATCTCTCCCTCAAACCTTGTCTCTCTTACTAAGCGGGGACTCGGTTGCAGGTCTAGCCTAATACTGCCTCCTCCTGAATAGCACACCATGACTTGTCATATCATTTAATGAGCAGCTGACGAGGTTCATGCTGACTATATCTACAATTAATAAACAAAACCCTGCCAAGGCCCATTCTTTCTCCCTTAGACCATCTTCCTTAGCCTCCAAGACAGGGTGCCCACAACCAAACCACAGAGCCTGCTGTCTCCAGACCCCCTGCTCAGTCCTCAGACAGGGGACTATTTGGGTCAACGCTAGCTGTCCCCAGCCCAGGATCTTGCTTACAATTGAAAAACATCGCCAACCGAGTGACCGAGTGCCAGTTAGCTAGGTCCCGCTCTATTTAAATTATTAGTGTGGACGTAGAGAAGGAACCCAGCAGGAATGGGATAATAATCTGTGGCTCTTACCAAGTCTAGAGTTTTTACATCTTCACAGCACATCCAAATATTATTCAACCCCTCACCGTACATCTCAATGCTATATAAAGAGCATGCTAGGTCATGAGATAAGACCCCAAGCAGGTCCACCAGCAAGGTAGTTTGGTTGTTCATCTTGAAGACTGAAACCAGCTGGCAGTACAAAGCTCATCTGGTGCCCAGGCAGACCTGTAAGAAATTCATTGCCAAGTGATGTCAGCGGTGCTGAGCTAATGTTCCAAAGAGGGACTGGCACCAAGAAGAGCTGAGTGTCCTCACAGCTAATGCCATTATCACTTCAGAAAAGGAATTCAAGGTACATGTTTGAGACTCAAGCCAGCCTCAGAGATGGGACAGGCCCACTGGGTGGGGGAAGATTATCCTTTCAGCATCTACCAGCCTTACACCTCCTCCCTGTATATCTAGTCAAGGTTACGGTCAGGCAGGACTGTGGGCTGGGTGACATGACCGCTTTGGTGATTCCTGGCTAATTCTCTTCAGGTTTAAGGTGATCCACCACTTGTCTGAACAACCACCTTTTCCTGACAGTGGAATGGCTGTAACAAATAAAGCTTCACAGTTGCCACCTCAGGCATTATGGCCTTAGCCCCCTTTGCTAAGTGAGTCCATATTTCAGAGAAGGATTTCAGTGGTCTAAAATTGCAGCACTTTTCCTATATATTTTAAGCTCTGGTATCTTTTGTAGGATCTTCTGATGGTGCACTAGTCTCCCCTTCAGTGTATGAGCTTGGGCATGTGCTGATGCCCAACTATACAGCTGTTAAGGGACCCAGAAGCCCTCAAACCATGCTTTCACCAACATACCTTGTACAGATGTCTGCTTCTTAACAGCATAGACACTTCCCTCACCTTCTGCCAACCATCTTGACTTGACCTGAGCAGAAGGAAGCCAACTCTGACACTGTGTGGGGCTCTGTGCCTCCAAACATCAGGAGACAACCAAGATCCAATAAAACAGAGTCTGCAGGTGAAAGCCTCTGTCAATGCTCTGCTGCCTAAAGGATCTCAGGAGACCCTCGATCCAGCTCAGATGAGTCTTAGTTCCTGTAAGGGCTCCGTTGCCAGAACCTGCTCAAGCCTTTATCCAAATCCTCTCTTCAGTAAGACAGCAGAAGACATTCCTAGTGCTATTATATCCACTTGTTATAACTCACCTGTCATGCAACAGTCAACAGAGAGGCAATTCCTGCTCACATAGCACACCCTTCTTACCAATGCATGCTGCTATTCTATGCCAGGGTAAACGCTGAGTCAGCTTCAGCGAAGCTGGTAGAGCTCTCCCACATTTATGGAGTTGGAATAAGAGGAAAATTTTGCTCATGATACAGCTGCCAAAATAAACCTTTATAGAAATACAGAAATATAGAAAGGACCTTTATAGACATGAACAGTCTTAGAACCTGGAAAAGAGCAGATAGCACAGCAGTGACCATGACGCTAAAAGAAACTGCTCTTACCTCCACAGAGACATTGCACATAATGGAAGAGACACACAGAGCTTCTCAGTAAAGCAGAGCCGATGCTACAGGACATAAAACTTCAAAGTCAACCTTAGCAAATCATCATGATGCGACCACAGCAGTGAAGCGACAGGAAGATGTTACAAGAAAATTCTTCCATGACCAAAACCAAAGGCATCCCATTAGCATCAGTGGAAACAGTTGTGAGAGTAAGGGAAGACAATGTAGGCTCCCTTCAGACAAAGAGATGAAGAAAAAGAAATGCTTAAGGCTCTCCCATTTCATCAAACAACCCACCAGCCCCCTGAACATTTGAGGACACTCTTAATGCTACTTCAGACATTCACTTCATCCAGCACCTATGCCTGCAGCTGCAGAACACAACAGGGATAAACCTGGCCCCTTGTTACACCTATCAGCATGACCACGTCAGATCCACAAGCGATTTGCATGACCTAGTCCTTCATAGACCACATTTCACTGCAGATATGATAAAAATCAGGCTGTCTCTTCCATTTACTGGATAGATTTGTTGTCACTCAGTTAAAAGGAGACCTTTTTGATTTTACAGTAGGTCTTGAAGAGAATAACCGCTAAGTACAAAATTCAATCCTATTTTTAAAGCAAATAAGAACAAATAAGGCCAGGAATTCCGCATGATTTCTGAGCAGAAATGAAACAGCTGCATCTCTCCCTTTTGCCTAATGCAAGACAATTAATGGACAGATATAAAGGATTACATATTTTGTGTCAAATTTTGGGGATTAGAATGTTCAGATAGGCAAAGAATGAAATAACATAATGGAACCTCAATAAAATTACAACAGTTTAACGATAATTGTGCTTTTTGGTATCTCAAAACCCTCAACCTTCATAAAGTCTCATTATTTCAAAATAAACCTTTCAAAAAGCTCAGTAGAATGACAAAGTGCTCAAATTCAAACACACACTTTGGAAGCATACTTTTCATATAGATATTTTTCTCATAGGCTTTTTTTTTTTTTCAAATCAACCCCAACCTGTAATTCCATCTGCTATACAATTTCATGAACACATCTGTATTTCATTCCATATAGACAAAATACTGCACCATAAAAATAGAAATAGCTGGGAACAGGCAACAAAAACAATAAAAACAAACCAAAAACCAAGCCAGATTTGTACAGACACCAGATCAGAATGAGGAAAAAAATGCTGTTTGTACTGAACAATTGTGCCAATTTGAGAGAGAAGACTAGGCAGAAGGGGTCTTGTGAAACCCACTCTGGATATCTGGTTTGCAGTCCTGTCTTGTGCTTTAGGCGAAACCCAACAGCATTTTCTCCACTGAGATTTATTCATGTTTGGGTTTCATTTCCCACATCTTTCTGCCCTTTTTTTTTTTTTTTCTTTCTTTTTTTCCCTGATGGAATAGCTGGATTTAAGTTCAGTAGTAATTTTTCTCCTTGCTTTTAAAAAAAATAAATAAAACCCCTCATACTCCATTTGTGTTGAATTCTTCCTGGTCACTCATTTTTTGTTTGCTTTGATAAAGCAGTGGGGGAAAATGTTACTTTCCCCACAGTCTGGTGGAACGGAAATTGAGAGGATTCCCCTCATTGTGCTCCCAGTAAAGTCAATGTGTAAGATCCATGGAAATATTTTCTAATCAAGCAAAGAGTCCCAGCATTTGGGGCTCAATGCTTATTTTCCTGATTCCAACCTATGGGAGCAGCGTGGGGGTTGATGCAGGATTGCACTGGGCAGATGGGGGCTTGGTCCCCTCACATTTCTGGCACCAGGATCAAGCTGTGAGTCTCCCAACAAGGCTTTACTGGGAATAAACAGATGAGAGATCCTGTCCACCTCAACAGTCCTCCCTGGCGCTCCTCCCCACACTGAGGGACCCAGCCAGCATTTCTGTGCCAGATATTGGTTATTATGGTATTGCTGGCTAGTCGCTGGGTCCAAAGACATTTTCCACCACATGAGCATAGAAGCAGTAGGCAAAGTCCTGCTCACTTCACCAGGAGTTCTCACCCTTTCCACTGACAGAGCACAAGGTACTATGCGGTTCAGAATAATGCACATGGCCAAAAATTGAGAGAATTTTCACTTGCCAGGATGGTATTTGTGCACTGACCATGGCAGTCCTCGAAATTCATTTTAGCCCATAAAGTCGAGGTATCCAGTGTGACATTATCTTCTCAGTTCAATCCACAGAGATGAGGAGAGACAGCCATCCTTAAGGAGATGCATCCCACTTGCCTTAGACAAGTGTCTCAGTGCGGGCTGAATTGTCCTGGCGAGATTTTTGTCCCTCTCCATTCCTGGGGAGATTTTGCCTTTCTCCATTCCCGCAGAAAGGACCTGGATTTGTGGCTCTGGGCCAGTAACTGCCATTAGACAGACAACTTCTCAACGGCTGGAGTTAATGCCAACCAGTCTGTTCCCATGCTCAGGGAAGTGCCACTTTTCAATTATTTCAAAGAATGAATCCCCTCTTCACCCAAATGGAAACAGATGAACATATTTTTCCTTCATCAGTCCTAACAGCCCCTCTTTTTTTGTTCCCTCCCTGACTACTGCAAAATTCAGTGTTAAGATCAGACAAACCAAAATTGAAAGATCAGGACTGCAAATAATTTTCTTTCAATTTTGTCATTTGACTCCAGTTACAAACAGGCTGTATTTGGGGGGTGGGGGTTAAAAAAAATAAATCAATTAATGTTTTACAATTCTGGTGTCTATATCACATCTTAAAAATATCACTTAAATGGAAAAGTAACAGAAATAATAACCATTCACTCTTGAACACAATATTGATTCTAGTGTACAGGAAAATAGGATCCAGACAGGATTTTACAACTAAGAAGGGAACATTACAATAAAGGTTATGACATTTTATGAATATTTGTGTTATAGCTTTGAGCTTTATTGCAAAGCAAAAAATATATATTTGTATATATATATATATATTTTTATCTACATATCACCTCTGACATTGTATACAACACTAAATCACAAGAAATCAAAGAAATCATAGTGAGGTAGATACAAAACAAAGGGATGTTGAAGAATCCAGCTGCTGAATTTGGCTTAACGCAACTGTCATTAACATATGTATATCCAACACAGCAGTGAGCTTTGATTCACAGCTTAATAAATGGATCCTACTAACATTGATAATGATATTAGAGCCCATTTAGAAATAATGCCATTTTGAAGGGCAGGGGGTGTGGGAGGGAAGTAAATCAGAAGCGTTTCCTACAAACTAGTCATCTCCCAAGGGAAAATTTTTTACTGATTTTTCATGACTTTTAATGTTGATAGAACAGCTCTGAGAAATAGCCTGTGTTCTAGGGGTACTAGCAGCGCATGAGGGCAGGCAAAGAGGGAGTACTCTACATTTGGGGAGTCTACTGGGGCTGAACTTAAGAAAAAGGAAGATAAGCCATCTCCCCTTCTTTTTGGATGGCCAAGAGGAAGCGGCACAGCCTGGGAATGCTTGAGGCTACATTCACCAGCGCATGCTTGTGAATAACTGCTTGGACTTGCTGCCAATGGCCAACGGAACAAGACTTCGGTAGAAGGGCAGCCCCTTAATGGATTCTGTTGCTCTTTTCAGGCAACAGCAGATACGTGGCAAGAAAGACGGTACCCCTGAAGTGACCGGGCATTGGTGTGACCGGTGTTGGTACCTGGTGGGATCTGGCTGCTTGGTCTGCATTCCCACAAGGAAACTTGTTAAGGCACCTGGATGACTGGGGCTTTTCAGTTAATCCTCATCACAATAGCTTGGGAGGGATTTGGAATAGCCTTGGGCTTCCTGGCTTTTAGATTTGGTCTATCAAACCAGGACAATATGTACTCGGTGCTTCCACAGAAGAAAAGACATGAAGATGAGAAGCAGTGGGTTTAGCTATAGCAATGGGGAACCAGGCTGGATACAGGAAAACCTTTCCAATAAGGTTGCGCATAGGGATGGCTGGTAAAAGCTCTTTGGGCCATTGGACCATCCTCATCCAGGAGGTGGCAGGTACAGCAAAGGAAGGGCACCCTCATATCCCAGGATGCAGGAGCCAGATATTAGCAGGGATGTAAGGAACTTTGAGTCGCTTTATATGAAACGCAGAAAACAACAAGTTTGAAGCTCTGGACTAGGCAGCACCTTTGCTGCTGCTCAGACATCTCCTAATATTCTTCCAAAGGTAGGAAGTGGAACCCTGGAAGGAATACAATTCCCCAGCTGTTCCACAAGCGGTGGCAATCTGAGCTTTGTTCTCATGTCATTTACCATGTCATGGCTGAATTGAAGAAAATGAAGAAAATTGACTAGAACAGATTGCTAATGAGCAGAAGCCAATGGGATTGTCACCAACTTGCTGTGTGAATCTACTAAATAAGTCACTGTTGTAGGTCATATTGTACATTTTGCTTTTCACCTAGCCAAAGAATGACCTTATCCTTCAGGAAAACACACAGAAGGTTATTGCTTGCGCATTAATTTTCAAGGGTTTTTTTTGTTAACACCTAGAGTGACCAGAAGACAGTCACGGAAAGTGTATATCACTTAAGAAGATCAAATTCCCCCTCTCTTGAGTGGGTCCCACTCCGAACTGCAGCCTTAGCCCTGGGAGGGGAATGCCTGATGTGAAAGTGCCACTTTGGCAGGGGCTGCTGAGCAAGCATGGAGCCACGTTGAAGGAGATAACTTTCAATGTTCATTGGCGGAGCAGAAAGAGGACAAGTCCCATGGTAAGCCATGGTGGAAAATGTTTCGGAAGCATGGTAAATCCTGTCCACTTCTGGGGAGATTCAACTCACCTAAATGGAACTAGTTAAAGGGCACACAAAGAAACTAAACTGGAAACCGACTGGGATGAACCCCTATCTGGAGGTATCTTGCTGTCTCTCTCGAGTATGGAAGGGATAATTCACTGGATGCCCAGCTTTTCTGTCTAAATTAGAGGATTGGATTCCTTGCTCATAAAGCCAGCGGCAAAGTACTTTGTCCAAACATCCCCAGCCAGGGCTGCGTGCGTCAAGGGATACGCTCTCTCTTAGGGTCTGAAGGGTGCAGGTGGCTTTATACTTGCCCACAAAGTGACTCTCTCCTGCTGTTTGCCAAACATACTCCTACAGATTTGCTTTTTCATGTCACGGAAAAAGCTATTTTGAACTGAAATACAGGTCTGCTTCTATTTTAACTCTGATAGGTCCATGGCTTTGCTTTGAAGGGGCTGGGTAACCTGGAGAGGATAAAAAATGTGATGCCAAGCATCTTCCATGCATTTCTTTCCCTTTATAGATATTCTTGGTGAGTCATGGAAGGAAAAAGCCTTTGCAAGCTACTCCCTTTAAGAAACAGGAGTGTATGAACTTAAATGAATTTAGCTGCAAGATTACAGATTGAGTCAAACTTCCCTCCTAGGTTCTTCCATTCACTGAATCTATCAATTGGAAAATTATCTCCATTCTTTAACTTAAGGCTTTAGTAGAAACTGCTAACTGGGGCAGAGGATGACTCCAATTGGCCTCCTTAGGTTGGCACCTCTCAACAAGATTTTCAGGGAAGGAAATTAGGTGTTCTGCTTTAGAGTGAGCTGAGGGAGGAGGCGAAATGCTGTCTTTGATTTGGGTATTGGAGTAACCATTAACACAGCCCACAAATGACAATATTAGCATCCTTACAGCAAGTCCAAGGGACAACGATAGCTCCTTGCAAACACCAGCCACAAGCACAGCCTAAAACCTTCAGTGCAGGTAGATGGAAGAGCCCACGTTTGTGCATGAAAAGCAGGTAAGTAGACACTTGAGGCAATACAGCTGTGTTAGATATTATACCATTAAATAGACGATGGGTAACATGTATGAGGTGTCCTGCAATAAACTATCTGGGTATGAATGCTGCTTTCTAGAGAGCTGAGTTACATGAAGCACTCACAGGAGGTTTCTGGGCCCACCTGGATTTACAGATCAACCAACTGACTACTAACAACTGCAACCATGAGGTTGTGCAAGACGGGAAGACTGCCCCTAGCTTTTCCACCACAGTTGTTTTCAGATAAATGTGGCTTTAACTTCAGTATAAAGGCTGACATGAAGTTCTTGTTATGGACTCAAGCACAGAATACTGGCTGAAAGAAGCACCCATGCTGCCACAGGCTGATGTGCGCACTTGTGTTCCCACTGACACGTGGAAGAGGTTCTACAAATCCATTCCTGTCATCCTTCCCACTCTTCCTGGCTTCAGTAAGGGCCCTTTCTGTATCCACAGCTGTGTATGATACCCAGCCCAGCTGTCCCTTAGTCACATGGAAGAGCTTCAGTACATCAGGCATCCAGTAAGTCAGAAATGGGGTTTCATCTGCCATACACCAAAAGAAACTTGAGGTCATAGAATATCTCAAGTTGGAAAGAATCCATAAGGATCAAGACCATCAGGTCTGCATGTAGTATGTAGGGTAAGAGTGGGCTAACGGCAGGAACCCAGGCTTCTGCCCTCTGCCAAGTTGTTTTAGTGCCTGGAGGTACCACAGCTGCAGAGACGCCAGCAAAGGGATCTGAAGAACGTTAGTGTGGTGGGCCATGGCTCTCAAGGGTGGGGAAGCCTTGAGTGAAAGAAAGGATAAGCAAAAGGGTGCTCATTTAAAACATAATGGTGAGGGGACAAAGGTCAAAGCATGGCCCAGTGAGGCAGCAGAGGGCTTTCTGAACAGAAGAGAGATGGAGGACAAGGGGTAGGTTGGTGAAGATCTCACTGTAAACTGGCCCTAATCGCCTCCCACTGGTATCGAGAGGGACCCTGCGGTATTTGCAGAGGGGGACCATGAGTGCAAAGTGCTTAAAGGCTTGGTAAGCATTAGCAACCCCAGTTTGACAGGCACAGAGAATTGGGAGTGATGCGCTCTAAGTTGCAGGGTGAGTCGGTGGTGGGTGGGGGACATGGCAGCCACATCTCGTGGTCTCATGGTTTCCTGAGCTCATCACTGGATGACCCTGTTTCCTCACCAACACTCTCTCCTCGGCACCCATTGGCAAACGGGTGGGGAAAGAAAGGTCATAAAGGCTAAATCCCCCCCGGGAATATGCTCCATGAATAACAGAGGAGGACAATTTTCTACCTTTCGTGGAAGGACAGGGAAGAAGTTTACCCAGTAGAGTCAGGCTATTTATAATAGCTTAAAGAAATATAAACCCTCTACTTTTATGGTATAGATGGGCATGATCATGTGTTCAGATATGTATATATATTATACACACCCTAACATGGACATACGCTATTATATATTTCTATAATATATAATATATAACACACACACGCGCGCACACACACACGTGAGATACTCAAACATCTTAACTCCTCTTAATCAAAACGCTCTTTGAACGTTGGGTAACACTCACTACATTTTCTATATAGACACTTTGTACATACAAGTCGTAAAGTGCGTTAAAAAGCGCGTAAAATTTTCTATGTAGAAAACTATATACATATAGCACACACATGTACTAAAACACTTGAAGTTAAGCCAAATTTCACCTTCATCTTCACATCCCCAATACCTACAATACAAAATCAGAATTCAAAAAGAAAAGAAATACACAAGGAAATAAATAAAAAACCCCAAACCTATAACCCAAGAAAGAAAAAAAAAAGTAATCAAGAAACCAAACCAAACCCAAAAACAGTCAACAGAAGCCTGGCACATGTAGAAAACATCAATTCATTTAGAGAACATAAAGAGGGTCATGTCCGAACCTCCTTTTTCTTAAAAACAAAACCAAACCAAACCCCTTTTGTTTGTCTGTTTGTTAGCTCTTATCATTTGAGAAAAGTCACAGTAGCACTCTCACCTTGAACCAGAGTTTGGAACTTTTAGTGTTTCTTTGTACAAAAGAAAAAACGGTTTAGGTTATGGAAAATAGTTGGGAAATTTGAGGTTGGAGAGAGGAGATAGAGAGAGAAACTGGAAGATTGCATAGTTGTGAACAGTGGCTTCTCATCAAGGTGAAAAAGTGCATCATCTGATAAAATAGCATTTGATTATTATTTTTTTGTTCGGTTCCATATGTTTTTTTTCCTCAGTCAACTGTACATGTTACACATGAAAAGGTATATACAGCACACACACATGCTAACATTAAACGTCTGACACTGAAACAGCCATTCTTTAAATGTTCCATCAGAGTTTTTTCCATGCAAATTTGTATTCTTTTTAAATACATTTTTTGCTACATCCTAAGACCACAAACTTGTCTAAGCCCATCTCATGTAATTTTGATCATTAGCAACACAAAAAGGGGAAAAGCACCAGAATGGCTCCGTTTGATCATCAAATCTCTGCTTTGACTTCTTTCTTTTTTAATTTTCATTCCTTCATTCACTGCTGGTTGTTTGCATTTTCTTTTTTGTTTGTTTGTTTGGTTTTTTTGTTGTTGTCACTTGTTTGCTTTAATTTTCTGGAGATGGGAAAAACAATTGACTTTTTTCTGTAAGTGTTATTGAGGTAATAGTTATGCTTAGCACCTGGGACAGGCAACAAAGCTTTCAAAAGCATTTGAGTAATGAAGTGTGAGTCCAAACACTGTTACCAACATCATAAACTAAAACCAAACCAAAACAAAACCCCAAAACAATTTGAGATGAATATTCCAGGTTTACATGCTACCTAAACCTACCACCCCCTTTCCATCTCTCTTTCCTTTTCCTCAAAGTAACAAACAGAATTAAAAAGAAATAAAAGAGACTTGGCACGTTCCCTCTTGCACCAGCCAAACAAAAAAACATAGGTGTTGTGCATTAAAAAGGATGCTTCAAAAGCTTTTCATGCTTGCTGCCTGCTTCAAGTGCATTTTAATATATGTCTGATCATTTACATTTATATAGGAAAGTCATGTTTGTTACACTTTATACAGGATCACTTCATTTTTGTCCTTTTTTAACCTTTTCATTTTTTTTGTTTTTTGGATAAAGAGTTGGTTATAACAATCTACAGTAAGGCTGCACAGGAAGAATTCTGTGTATTTTATTTTTTTTTCTCTAAGAACTAAAGTATATAAAATGAGGTTTGATTCTAGCACCTTTTACAGTATTATTGGTGGTGTTCCCTTTAGTAGAAAATACCTTTGCTCAACATCTGTTCTATCATTTACCCACAGTTTCAGCAATACTTCAAAGGTAACGATAAGGTGACAATTGGCCCAACCCAGCAGTCCTCTGACCAAAAAAAATCCCCGCCCTGAAGTCAGGCAGAACTACTTGCGTGAGCAAAGCAAACCACCTTCGCCAGCTTCCCTCCTCTCCTTTGGTGAGGGCTGTGGCGCTCGCCTTGCTCGGAGCCGCGCGGGAAACCGCGCATCCAAAGAGGAAAAAAAAAATAAATACACCAAGTTGCTGTCTTGCTGGGGAAGCTGAGATGGACAGGCTCACCAGCGGATGGTTTCACTTGTGGGGGAATAACGCCGCTCAGCACCTAGTGGGTTGCATCACCTCAGTGCAAAGGAAAGGCAAAGATGCTGCCGTGGGACGCCACCCTGGGATGCTGCCCTGCTGGCCCCATCGTCCTCCCTTCACAGCAAGGGGACATCTCCCTACGCCGCGGCAGGAGGAAGATGTTGCCTTGCAGCATACACCAGTGATGGGGAGAGATCCTGGGAGAAATTGCTATGGTGCGAAACAGCAGCTTTCCCAGCGCACTTCTGGGAGCAGGGAGGAGAAGGGCGGGCGGAGAGAGGGGAGCTGGAGAAATGAACGCAGGAAAGAGAAGCTCCTTGCCAAGGTCGTAACGCTTTACAGGACGTTGAGCTGTTGGTTTCACTCCAGCAGTGTATAATCCTGCAGAGGAATGGTCCATTCCCCATACAGTGGCATCAGAACCTCAATTATATATATATAATTATAACCGTAGCAATATATCTATCTATCTATCTATATTTATATATGTATACATTAAAATCTGTTACTGCACTGGCACATAATACAGAGGAAAAGTACTGGCGTTGCTGTTTGATGCAAGTGGTTGCCTTGACTGAAGTCCTGTGAAGAGTAAGCACCACAAGAAAAGGCACCACAGGGTTTTGAAAATTGAAATGTCGCTGCCCTAACACAGCCATCATCAACAAACATCAAGGGCTTTTTGGAGTTAATGAGGGCAGGTGGGGCCAGGCCAAATTCTGGCCTCGCTGACGGCAGAAAAACCAGGGTGTTCCCCGAAAAAATAGTGGGGTTCATGCAGGGTGGCTGGTGCCTTGGTGAAACTGAGACCACAATTTGGTCTTTTAAGGGGCATGTTGATTTTGCGAGCTCTCACCTAGCACTTTGGACATGTTTTAACAGCCTTCCTAAATTAAAAGGACCACATCTTGCCATGTTCAGCATGCTTGCACCAGTGTAAGGAAAGCAGACTTGAGCCTTGAAGGTTCAAAGCATGAACTAAACATAAACAGGGCACAACCTTCGATGGACTGCCTCCTGGGATGTGCTGGATGCCTTCAGCTGCCACCAAACCAGGGGAAGTCAAAGGTGCTCAGCAAGTCTGACCTCATGCCTCTGTGGAGCCCTGTCTTGAACATCTCAATCTGTCACTCACCAGGAGCCCAGAAAATAAATTTTCTTGGACACAGACAATGATCTTGATGGGTTTACAGAAGTCCCGCCAGACTGCGATGGAGATCAAAACCTACACGTCTGGTTTTCCAAGGTCTTAGCCCGTGTTCTCATTCACTCCTTACTCGGTCAAAACTTCCATTGCACTAAATGTTTTGGTTGGCCCTTGCTCTGTTTCATTTACTCATAAATTCGCGCTCAAGCACACACGCACACACACACACCCTGCCCTCCAAGACAAAGAAAACAGAGGAAGAGCTGGGGAGTAAGACAGAGTACATACTTGGAGCCCTCCAGTAAAATGAGAAGTCGCTAGAAACACTATAAACCACAGGCTTCCCATGCATAAGGTAATTGCTTGGTGATCGAAAACAGAAAAAGAAGAGACTCGCAGGCACTCTATGCCAAGTTAATAGCACCAGTTTTGTATCGTGTTGACACCTGTCAGCCCAGCCCATCTAAACCACCCCTGTGCTTCAGACAGCTACTGACAAGCAACCTGCCCCTGCTCCTGGCAGCAATGCACTAAATCAAGGGCACCACCACCAGGATCGGCAGAAACATGCTCATGGGACATAAAGGAGGGTCGGGTCTGCCCTCGGCCGCTTCTCTCGGCCAGCTCAGAGCAGGGGTTGTTGGCAGTCCTTGTGTCTCCCAAGCACCATGCGTGCAGCTTGCTGGCAGAAGCTAGATAAGGTGTTGAAACACTGCTGTCGGGGAGAAAAGGAGTTGCCTGTGGCAGGACTAGTAGTTTTCCTTGTTCATTCAGATCGACTTTTGGGGGTCTGATTTGGATCACAGACTCTCTAGACCCCCAGTAAGGATGGCTCACGTGCAGAAGTGACCTAGGAAGGAGCCAGCCTCTCCCAGCTGAACTGGCAGATCCTTGACGCTAACTTGGATGAATGGGCATCTAAACCTGCAAGCCACGCTGGGTCAGAATGGCACTGGAAGGACAACTTCAGATGAATGACCTGGGTCCAGAATGGGCTGAATTCAGCTACTAAGGCAAGATTCAAGGCATGGGCATGACTGAGTTTCAACTTAGTTAACAAAAAATGTACTTCTTACTAGGAAAACCGAGACCATTATTTCTGTCTAACATGCCTGATCAAGAGGGTCTGGGGTGAGCAAACCCCTTCTTTGGAAGATTTCCAACCAGACAGGATTTAAGGTGACAATAAGACAAGGGGAAGCATGTGGCATGAGCTCTTGGGAATGCACCTGATGACTCACATGCTCTTTCCAGCTCTGCTTTCTCCAACTTCATGACCCAATGGGACTGTGCTAAACCCCTGGCTCCTCAGTTGACTTCCCTAAATGCTTTCCAAAGGGAGAGCGGAGCATTTCAGGGGATGGAGAAAAGCACTCCCCAAAAGCTTAATGTGGCATCTTGGCTGGGTTGTGCCAGTTCTTCTAGAGAAACCCGATTTCAGATCAGCCTTCCTCTTCATCTCTGCCGAGATACATGGAGACAAGGGAGAGGTGACATGATGCATTGCTTTGTCCTGCTCTGCCCAGCACCACCACTGTCTCACAGCACTTCTGATGTTAAGGTCTTGAAGCGCTTCACCAACACTGACTAAATAATCCTCACATCATTCTTGTGAGGTGTAACCTCCCGTTTCACACGAGCAAACTGAGGCACAGAGCAGTTACATGCCTTGCTCAAGGTCACACAAACAACCCCGGTGAAACTGCCAGCTCTTTTGGGGCAGGTCCATGTCCCTCCGTGTTTTGGTAAAGTGCTGAGCACAAAGGAGTCCTAAGCCTGGCTGCAGTCCCAGTGTACCTACTGCAAAGCAAACGGACAATATTCAGTGGTTACAGGTTACTGCATTCAAAAACATTAGAAAAAGCCAGGTGTCCTGCTTTAATAGCTTCTTTTTACCGTTGTAGTGATTGGAGAATTTGAATATTTTTGTTTATCTGAGGAATCAAGTGCAAGAGTATTTTCTGCATTTTGAACGCTAACAATGAGTTCCAGCAATGATTAGTCAAATTTCAATGCTTATGGAAAAAGTGCCACTTCTGAAATACAAGTATTTAAATTGTGCTGTTCTCCATGGCTGTGCCAATTTTCCAGTACTATCAAAATTCACTAATCAAAAATGCTCCTAGGATGGAAGCTAATTTGAGAGGATACCATGGAATTTCAGGATTCCTTTCAATTGGAAGGTGCTCAAGAGCTTTACAAGAAGTATGTAACTAGTCTGTCTTCCCAGCACTTTTGTAGGGTGGACAAGGACCTTTAAACCCACATTGCAACACTTGGGATGAGTGTGGCAGAGATCCAGGGCTGGAGGTGGAATTATTGATGGGACTTAGGCAACAGCTTGACCATTTCAATATCACATGCCCTGGAGCACAGGCCAATGGTACTAGGGAGGGAATATATTACATCTGCCAGCAGTGGCAATCCTAAAATCCCCTCAGCTTTACCAACCAACAGCCCATAGCAGAGATGGAGAGAGAACATGTGTCTTTCAGGCACCATGATTTTACCTCCTGTATATGGCAGTGCATTCAAAAATACATACACCAAAGGGATGAAATTTCCTTGCAATCAAAAAAGTCATTCAAAGCCTCCAAAATATATAGCCTTATTGTGAAAATCCTGGTTTTAGGGGAACAGCTCCATAATGGAGCGTGCAATGTCAGGTTCACATCACTGATCACTGTTGGCCTGTGATACGGAACACACAGGAGACCACACAAGGGCTTCACCCCCAACTATTATCTCATCCTGGTTTCATACTGGGTAATTACATCGGTTTTAGTGAAATGGTCTGAACTTGGCCCGATGACATGAGTGGAAGTCACCAGACCTAGATGTGAAACAGTCCCTCCCTGAGTAATTTAACTACTTTTGAAACTACTTCCCATTCCTCATTGGAACAAAAGGCTGGAATGGTAAAACAGTTTGCAGAGTGGAAACATTAGCAAAAACCGTTGGGTTTCTTTCTGAGAGAAAAATGTTTTCCACCAAATTAAAAAAAAAAAAAGTTTTAGATCCATTTTGGGAGGGGGCAGATTTGGTAGCTAATGGCAAACTTTGATGTTCAATGTAAAATCTCTTCCCTTTCACTCTCCCTACACAGAAAAGATGGGGTCCAAGGGATTTGGCTCCAATACCTATTTAGACACTTTTTTAGAAATGACGCATCACAGCTCTTCTCCAAATGGCTGCAATTACACCCAATTTAAGGCTTTTTTAATTGCTTGAATTGTACTTGGAGGTCTATGGATAAGTGTGAACCAGTCCACTTTCCCTATTACTTCTCCATCATAAATTTGTTGACTGATACGCAGGCTTCAGAAATTGTTGGAAAAGAAACAGGTTATATGGGAATGGTGTGAAACTGTGGTAATTTGAGGGGGGTCGCCTGGGGAACACTTGGTGTGTAGTTTCCCTTGCGGCAGTGCCAGCTCAGAGCAGGTCCATTGAAGTCAAGCGGCTTCAACTTCAGGCTACGGAAATTTCTGCAGGTGCGTGTCCCTGTGTGTACTCGTACGCCCTCAGAAACTGAAATAAAATCCTGAAGTGAACAGATTGCAGGTGTAATCAGCTGGCATTTGTCCTGGCTCTTCACTACTTAGGGAGGAAAACAGTGTTTGCTTTTAAGGTGGAAGAAGGGGAGGAAAGACGGGGGCGGCACACAGGTGGTGTTCAGCTGGGTCTGAGGGAAGGAGGCTCTGGCACTGGCAGTGAGTTTTATCGGTAAATACAGCTAGAGAGGAAAATGTGAGCTGCTTGTCCTTGTGACTGATGAGCGGGAATGACATCTGGAGAGAAAACAATAATCATTCCCTTTGAGTGGCTTTTGGCGTTTCAATTCTAAGGGCATGGAAATCAGATTTGGGGGGTTTAATCCCTGCGAAGGAGGACCCAGTTGGCTGCGTGTGTTAGCAGGGCTGTTCTCAGGGCAGTGGTGATCCTGGTGGAAGGGGAAACCATCTCTTCCTTAGCTACAGCCGGAGACTACGAAGCCCCCATGTAGGTCAGGGGTGTGCTACACTCAGATGGCTCCACCTGGAAAGAAACTACTGATTTTGTCCCAGTTTTGCTTGGGTTTTGACAAAATCTACAAGCTCAAACAAGAAATCTATTATCACAGATTATAGAAAAAAACAGTAATTTTTTTTCTAAAAAGACCCAGTAGGACCCAGTTTGGGCATCCCTAGCACCAGCAGAAATGACTGTTTTTAGCATAGGGAGTGTAAGGAGGCACCTGGACATCAATGGAGCTTTACTGATTTATACTGACACTGCGTTTGGCCCAATTTTGGCTTCCAAATGTCTGAAGAAGTGGAAGATCAGGTGGTACAACATTTCCTCAGAAGGGCCTTAAACTTCTGATGGTCTTTTGCCCCTGTTTTTACTTTAAAAAAAACCCAGCAAAACCACACAAGAAATATTTATTTCAACCCTGCTTGCAAATCCCAAATTGCTAGCACCTCACACCAGAAACTACCTTCCTCATCTCAAAAAGCCCTTTGGAATTCACAATGTGTTCATATATATTAAAACATATATACTGTTGCAGTAACATGGCATGTATGCTTTTCTATATTTCCACAGGACTGTGTATATAGACACAGACATACATGTTGATTAGTCCCTTTAATCCCGAAAATTCATAGCCACCCACTTCCCATCAGGCCTAATATATTGCAGGAGGAGTTCTCGCTCTCCTCCTGCTTTTTCACCTTTGCAGTTAAAGTAGCCATTGCTGCTGAAGTGGGTCAAAGTAAAACGACTGGGTGCAACCACAGCCAGGTGTATTTACTGTTGAACAGTACATTTTCAGGAAAATTAAAGGGCGATTTATTGATAAGGTGAACTTTCTGTCTTTTTTATTTTGTTTAAAATAAATAAATAAATAAATATATATATATATATAATGCCCTCAATACCTTATAGGCTATATCCTATTTACTTCTATGAGGTGGGTGACAGCTAGCTTTGAAAGCAGTCTGCGTTTACATCTTTTTTTTTTTGTCTACTAGATACACATGAGACTTTAATTGCTTTCAAAACCACACTTGCCCTCTCTCACCCCTCTCAGTTCATCCCTGTTCAAGACACAGATGTGTGATGCTTTCTTAGGGAAAATCTATATGTTGGCCAGCATTTGGTTGGGTTGAACAAAGCAGTTAGCATAGCACCGAAGGAGTTACATTGCTGATTTTTCCCCAGCTTCAATCTTTTTTGTAACAGAAGCAATAAAAAGAACCCAGAAGCACCGAGCTGAGTGCTTAAAACAGGGCAAATAAATGGCTGGGGAGAAGAATGGGGAAGGAGCAGACCCAAAGGTGATGCAGATGAGCAGCAGCCCATCTGCAAGAGTAGGGCTTCTGAATTTGCTCTGCCCCAGCGGGAAGATAAGCAGCTGCCTGGTTAGTCACATAGAAGAGCCTGGCCCATGTAGCCAGAAGATTTCGAACTACCTCCCCACGGCGGGTGCAGAAAAGACTCAGGGAAGTTACATGGCAGACCAAGACAGAGCTGGAGGAGGAGGGTTTCCTAGCTTCGTTCTTGCTTCATGCAAGGCAAGTCTCGGGTTAGAGAAGACAACGGCCGCCTGAACCACCACCCCCTTATCCAGAACAGGCCAGATTTCACAGTCCTTACTCAGGAGAGAAAACCAGACCCAACAACAAAACCCAGGAGTTTTGCCTGAGTAAGGAGTGCATGAATAGGCTTCAAAAGGCTTTTCTAAAAGGGAGCAGGGAGCCTTGCCTCGCATTGCATTTCTGAAAGAGACATCGTATCATGGTCAGGACAGTTAGACAAGAGAAACACTTGGCTCAAAACCACAATACCCCGCCAGGCTTTCTATCCCTTCCCTCATTCTAAAGAAAGTTATCCTGGGTTTTGCCCGCGTGTCTTTGGGTTCAACCAGGGATGAATCCACCTCGATGGACACAGAATCAACAGGCAAAACTCCCGTGGACGGCAACGGAAGTTTTGCCTGTGGAGGACGGTGAAGGCAGGCCTGGTCTAGTCTCTCTGGATGTGGCACGGATTGTTCTCCAGGAAAGTCGGTACTTTGAGAAGAGTCATGTGTGAGCAGCGTCGAGTCTAGCTTATCCCTTCACAACCCACCTTCGCCCTTCGTGGTAAGGAAAAAGTTCAAAAGAAAGCTACTGTACAACCAAGTAAACTGCAATTATTGTGCTGTCTTAGGCAGTCAAGAAACTTAAAAGGCAAAAACAAAAAGAAAGAAAAAATACTCAATGTGTTTATCGGTTGAGACTCTAGTTTTCCCATGCCTACAAGAGTCCTCAGCAAACAGTATACCAGCCTCCCAAATAAGGTCCGGGCTATTCCAAAACTGCGTGAGCAAATTTTTCACTGTATTCAGATGGAAGCTGATGACTGAAAGATTAGTGCACATTAACCGTGGCTGATGAGAGCAACTTTTAAAGAAATTCAAGTATTCGTCAGTAATCTGTTAGGTTCAGAAATACTTTTGTGATCTTTAGTTTCAAGTTTCCAGAAACAGAAAGGAAAAGGGAAAGGTCACCTGTTTTGTAAGAAAATAATATTGCAAACAGTGCTATTATATTTGACCAGGAAAGCAAGGTTATTCAGTTGGCGCACAACAATCTTCTCCATTCCTTGCTTTTGGGGAGAGAAAAGACTTAAGATCACTTTCTCAACACATGCACGCACCAGCAGGTTTTCCTTCTGCGCATTGTAACAAGCCCCTTTACTGCTCATTCCTGATAACAGCACGAACCCAGCAAGAATTAAGTTTTTACGGCGCACTTCCAGCACCTCTCACATGCATTTACTTAAGCCTCACAACACCCCTGTGAGGTAGGTAAATATTATTATACCCATGTACAGATGGGTAAACTGTAGGCACAGAAAGGTTAAATCACTTGCCCAAGGTTACACAGCAAATTCGTGGCAGAGCTGGGGTCAAAACCCAGGAGTACCATCACCCAGAGATCTGCAATGAGTTTTAGACCGTGGCCACTTTCTACGCTCACTGTAAAAGACCATCTGACAAACACACCATCGCACGAATGCAAATAACTCGGCGTTATTACAAAGTGCCTGGTTTTCAAACAGTTGCTTTGCTGCATGTGTCCCAAAGGCGGGGAGGGGGATGTGGTGGTGGAAGTAAAGTTTATGCTTTTGAAAGTTTATGCTTTCAAATCCTTTTTGTCTGCTCCAGTGCTTTGTTTTGTTGTGGTTCTTGGTTTGGTTTGGTTTTTAGTTTTTTAATGTCCAACAGGAAATGATATTCACATTATTTTATCAACAATGTCACATTCCACTTGGGTTGTGTGTATGTCTGAATATACACTAAGGTCCAGATGGTTTATTCAGATGTATTTTAATTGTCACCAATTGCCTCCCTCCTCATCAGTGAAGAGCCTATGGGACATATGCAGCTATCTGTCATCTCATTTTCTTGTTTTTCTCATTATCCTACTGCCTGAGCTTCAAGTGAGGAACAAAGGTTGAACACAGGCAATCTCTAGCACAGCAGGAAGGCTCCCACCTTCCTTCACATCACACCTCAACAGAAAAGAGCCGCCGCAACATCATTCACAAGTTCAAACACAACAGAACAATGAAGCCATTCTGAACGTACTCATGGAGAAATCAGTGGATTGCAACAATCTCTAGTGGTACCCAAAGGTCTGGAAATGTGCTCTGCACACAGTGAAAGGTTTGCCCACGTCAATTTCGGATAGCCTCAAATCTTCTCGTTCAAACCAGGCTGAGATTCTCTGCACCAGAATACACCTGAGCTCCAAGGAAAAAGAAAAACAGCAATCATAACCCTGGGAAACTACCATCCCCAAAGCCCCAGGGCTTTAGACAACTGCCAAAATAACAACATGCAAGCTTCAGCAAGCAAAGGGTACACAACAGAGTTCACATCATCCCTACCACCTAACATCAACTACCGCAGCTTCGGTGGGGATTGGCATAGACCTTATTTTGTCATGGTTATTTGGGTTTTTGTTTTCTGGGGTTTTTTTGCATGACCACATTTGATCTGAACAGAATCCAGAGAAAAGCTAACCCAGTTAAAGAAGAAAATATCCTAGAAAAGCCTGTCTCCACAATTTTCCACTGACTCCGGCAGCTTCCAAATCGTCTGTTGCCCAAGCTGCCCAGCAAGCAGGCACTAAAAGGTTTTGCAAATGCACAGTAGTAAGTTTTCCTTTCCAAAGCACCTCTGAGCTTCAATGGAATCACACTGGACAAACCTCAGACCACATTTTCTTCAGGAGGTTTAGTCATGCTGTAGGTATGTGGGTGACAGGTGTGTCATGCATTCTGTGTAGGAATGAGGAGCAGGGATAAATTGTGAAGTGAATCTTGTGTGTATAAAAATATATCTGAAAAGCACAGGATGATTACTCTCTGAAAGTCAATAACAACACTCCCCTCGTGAGCAGCATCAGCCAGGTTTTAACAGACTACTGACTAAAGCTTGAAATTAATTTTGTCCTGTTTCATCTAGTCAGCTTTAAATAAAAATACATGCAAATGACTACATACTTTGGCAGGTGCAGAGAAGGATAGGATGAAGCAGACAATTAGCTTCAATCCAAAACACTGAAAATATATATATTTACACTTGAAATTGGTGGCTTGCTTGCACTTTCCCCTGGTAATTATACAACATTGGCTCCTCTTCTGCAGTTCAGGTTGGATATGCTGCGGATGAAAAATGCCTTGTGTGGGTGGCAAAGCATGACAAGGGCATGGGCTCAGAGCTTATAATTTCCTGTATTCCCATTGCTGATTTGGTCTGGTCTGAATCATTCCTGTCTCCAAATTAGCTGCCTACAGATGTATAGCACTATCATGCTAAGCATGCTAGCCATCTGACATGGATGGAGGGATGGATGGGTTGACATCAGCGCCATAAAAGTGACGCTGTTTGCAGAATAACCTCAGCAAAAAAGAACCAATGTGAACCGAAAAAATATCTTGTCCATTGAATCAGGCAGAAAATAGAAAAATGCCAGATCAGAACGGATGTACTCCACCAAGTCCTGAATCCTGGTCTGTGGCATACAGTTATATCTTTATCAGTAAGTTAAGCACTGCCAGGATCCATTCTGGCCATGAAGCCAACTGACAAGTGCTGGCCACATCCACGCTACTGAACTCTTTCACCCCCAATACGGAGTGGCTGCATCCAAACTGCTGGTTGGAAATGGTCTCTGGCCAGCGTCCATGCCCTGTCGGAGTGGGTCAAAACCATGCCAGGGAGTTTTGAACAATGGAACAGCGGGGATGGTGGAGCCCTCATGCCCCAGCTTTGCCCTGGCACAGCACAGTTGGCTGGTTTAGATGATCCCAGGGTGAATCCAGCAGCAGAAACCTGCCAGAGAAGTTGCCCACTGATCTTGTGATGTGAATAAATATGGACTCAACCATCTCCGTGACAGTCTGAAAAACCCCTCATGCAGTATCTTCTGGCAAGAAAGTGTGACATGGTGTATAACTAAGCTACCAGGCTGAAGCGGCAGCGTTAAAACCCAAGTGAAACCAAACAAGTCACTGACCATCCTGCCAAAGTGCACAGCAAAAATCAAAGAGACCCTGGGGGAAAAAAAACAAAACCCCACACTCAAAACAACAGGGGGAGAGGACTAGACTCTGAGCATCGGGATTAGTACCAATAAAAAGCTGGGGGTAATTTTCCTCCCTGAGCTCTTGGCTTGGCAAAAGGCGCTGTTTGGCAACAAGATCACAGATAATCCCAAGAGGAAATGGTTCCCACACCAAACTGCCCACCATGAACTCATCGGGTGCAGTGGTAGAGCACATGATTTACGTTAAGGCTGTAATGAAGTCCTTCAAAGAGAAACAGTTCTTCAGGGCTGACACAGGCTCTCACTGGAAATCTCTTGCTAAATCAAGATGCCAGTGGATATCATTCAAAGAAAGCTAATAGCAGAGGCAGAAAATTTATGCAACTAAGCGTAATGAAACAGTCTTAACACGCAGTGGAGGCACCTGCCTTCGTTGTTATCCATACCATGAGCCACGAAGGAGGACTGGAGCGGGAGTGTGTCAAGCCCTTAGTCAAGCTGGTTTGGCTGTGAGAAATTAGCACTGCATTGAGAGGTAAGGTCACTTCTAGAGTGTTTTGCCCCTCTGCTCCCATGACGGGATGGAGAGGACGGCTGTTGGTTTGGTGGTCTGGAGCAAGGGTCCCGTTCCTGAGGGAAGGCAGGCTGCAGATACTCGTGAGAGGCAACACTGAAGGGTCTCCTCCTTGACTCCTGGTGAGTGTGCCTTGGCTCGTTGACTCATTTCACTGTCCTGGTGCAAAGCTGCAGAGTCCGGCCATTCAGTGTGGCCAGGGAGTGGGATGACACCTCCAAACCAGACCTCAAGGTTGACAAGCTCAGGGAGGGGGACCTTCTCATGGTGCTTTTGAAAATAAGAATGCTATCTCCTGGAGAAAAGGTCCCTGAGGAACAGCAGGGTTGTTTGCCATCCATTCCTTTCTCATGCTTTTGTCAATGAAATGCAGATGTGTAGAGGTGAGGTCTTCATGGAAGGACCGTGGAGAGTCTTTGTGGAGGGTGTGAATCTCAGGGAACTGGATCAGAGTACGTCTACGCTAATATAAAAGGTAAGACAAAAGAAAGTTCTGGGAGGAGAAGTGCAGGCCTGTTGCTCAAGGATGGCACCTCTGTGTTTTTATGACTCAGTAGCTGGGGTCAGCAAGTTCACTTCACAAATTACCTCTCTTTTATGGAGACAGCGTATTGATTAGGGAAGAAACAGGGTGAAATGTTAGTAGGACACTTGAGGAGGGACTGGTTATGGGACACAGACAGTGGAGGAGGGAAATGAAAGCTTTTCACAAATACATATAAGTGTGTGTACATATATATGTATTTACGTGCACAGTAAACAAGGGACTGGGAATTTAGATAGGGATGACAAGACAAAAATCCCTCCCTTTGCACGAAAATGTGACCATCATATTGGTTGCAATCAGAGCCCAGAAACATTAGCCTGAAATGGAGTTTGACTGGGAATTACAGTACCAGTGACAATTTGGCTTCTTATAAACTTTGCCATGTGTCTATAGTTTAGCGTGAATGAGTCCTGCCCTCCTTGAAAGGGATAGACACCAGTTAAAAGTTTTCTTTACAAAACAAAATGAAACAACTGAAGAAATCCCAACATTTTCTCAGAACACTGCAAAGGATCACTGATTGAAAAAAATGTTTCTCTTCAGGTATATTCAGGCGAAGAAAGCATTCAGCTTCTTTAAACTGTTATATAAAATTGGTACTAGTTTCTTTAAATACTATTATAATTAAAAAAACCAACTGATTCATCAAATAAAAAAAAATCATAATCATAATTAAAAAATATCCCCCCCATGCTGATCTTCTCTTCAGAATAGGTCAGCATGGGAGTTTTGCACCCTAGACAGTTACAGTATTTCTGGAATAAAAAATAGCAATTACACACAGAAAATACTACAGCATTCACTTAAAAATTTCTCATTTTGTTGTTGTTGTTTTTCCCCTCCCAAGTAGAGGGATGGTGGGATTGAAAAGATGCCCTGAAATGGGAATATTCCTTTAAAGGAGCAATACTCTTGAAATGCAAAAGGGTGTTGGATAGACGCAAACCCGTGATTTAACTCGAAACAAGAGATTCCAGCACAGAAACAGAGAGATGTGAATGTTCAGACACCGAGCGGGTTGTTTGGAAACGTCCAGACACCCACACAGCCCTTGGCAGGTGACTGTCTAGGCTTTGCCATCATCAGAGGTGGCAGCATCTCCTTGCGGTGAGAAGGCTAAGCTAAACCACGATGTTCTCACTACACTCTTGAATTTCCTCTGGTGGTGTTTCTCGCCATGTACTTACAGTAGAGGGTGACACGAGACAGTTTTTATCAGCAGTTCCCCACATGTACCGAGTTGAAGAATTCTCAGCTAAATCACAACAACAACATCAACAAAAATACAAAGCACCAAATCATCTCGAGACGTGAGTCAGTTTACAGGTTATTACCGTTTGAAGAAGTTTGTTGGTTGTTTTGTTGTTGTTTGTTTGTGTTTTTTTTTATCCCGATTTTCATGTTTTGTTTTCCTTAAAAACAAAACAAAACAGAACAAAAATCAAAACCCCAAAATCCCAAAATGGAACGAAGGATGCTTTACAATCACTTTAAGGCTCGCACTGAATGAGACATGACAGGTCTTACACGAGATTACAAATAATACATGTATGCCTTTCACAGCCTTAAAATGATACAGTAGGTCAAATTATTTCGCCAGTCACTGATCAAGTATTGTGCCTTTAAATTGACTCGCTTTTTGCTACTATGCTGAGTTTTATTATTACTGAAATAGTTATTGGATATGTGTAAATGTACTTTAGGATAATGTTTTTGGTATATATAATTTCGATGTTTGCAGATTTCTTATTTTCCAGAAATCAAGGTGGCAGGCCTTATTCTGGGCTCAGACGGGTGTTATTTACTCCACCGAGGACAGTGGCACTTTAGCGTGTGCAGTTGTTCAAAACAAGATCAGATACTGTATTACCACATTAATCTGGTGCAAACCGACCATTCCGCATGGCCTGTTTACACAAGGAAAACGGTTACATGGTGGGATTGCGTTTGTAACACGACTTGGTCAAGGGTTGCAGGCTTGGCCAAATGGTGTTATAAACGCATTGCCAAATTGAGTTACAGACCTGATTTTGTCTTTCAGCTGTTGGAAAAATCAAACTCCACTGGGGGTGTCTTGGCTTTCCTTTCTTATCTTTAGACATTTGGGTTTTTTCTGCAAAATCCAATAAGAGCAACAAGATTTTTTTTTTCATATATTTCTCTCTTTTTGTTGTTGTCGTCGTTCATTTTTTCCTTTTTTTTTTTAAAATTTTTTTTTTTTTATTTTAAGGTTTGCATTTCAGTTGGTTGGTTTTTTTCCTGGCATGTAATCATCAAAGAGTTTTGCATGAGAAAGGTGACAGTACTTAATGAAACTCAGCACCTAAGGGCATAAGGCAGTTGTAGGTTTGTTTGTTTGTTTTTTTTTTATTTTTCAATCAGCACCAATCCCATAAATAATGTTCTACACTTGGTGTACGGTATAAAACTGATGTGGAGATGCCTCCTTCTCCACCTGTGAATCCTAGGTGTGGAAGTTGAAATACTGTTTCTTGTGTGTAAAAAACAAAAGAAAAGTTTTTCTTTTTGTTTTTACTTACAAAACATAGAGAATATCTTTTTTTTTTATACATACAGCAACCAGAAAGAAAGCTTATCTGAAGGTTTGTGTTTGTTTCATGATCTGTGTTTACCGTAAACAAAAATAAGGTCCCCCTCTTTTACTTTTGCTTTAAGGAGCTTTAAAGTGAAGATTCATATTGTAGCAACTCATATAAGAGAGGTCCATCTCTATACCTAATACCTACAGCTGTGGGGGTGACATATTGGAGGATGTTGATAGTTCTTCTTAACCTCCTGTCTACAAAATGGGCATCCCATGCAGGGTATCTTTTTCTTGGGATGTCAATCTTAATGAGAGGCCCCTCGGGGGGGTAGGGTCGCCCAGATGGAGTAGATGGTACCATTGCTCTCACCTGGAAAACGGGCAAGCAAGTGTCAGCTGTGAGTTCCTCCTGTTGCTCCGTGACCGCTCTGGTGGGCGTAGCCTGGGCCCCCCGGTACCCAGGGGTTTGGGGTGCCATGGGCTCAACATCAGGGGGCAAAGGAATGCCCCAGAGCAGCTCGGCGCAACAGGAGCTGGCAAAGATCTTAGCTCTTGGCCCCATGGGATGCAGCACACCATAATATAACAGCATCAAAGCTATCCCAGCAGCAAAGCTAAGAAAGACACAACACAGTGCTGGCACGGCATATGAGTCAGTAGTGTCAGGATCTCTGTAAAAATACCAAAGGAGTGTCAAGGCAGCGTTCTCCGTCAGGACTACCGTGTAATACGCAAACATTCTGTATCGAGTCCGCCCTTCCTTGACATTAAACCAGCAGAAAATGTACACAATCCCTACCACCATGTTGAAGAGGATCTCCTCCCACTTAGACATGCAGAAATCTGTCCCACCATGGATGATCCAGAAAGCCATGGCACACCAATGGACCACTACAAAGATCCCAAAGTAGAGCTGGAAGATGGAAGCAAAAAGAGCAAAAGAAATAACTCGGGATGAGATGGTGAAGACGCGCCAGAAGAGATGGATGAGGGCCCCTCTGTAGCTCATACTCTTCTTGTCGTCCCTAGAGTCCCGAAGAAGCTTGTGATAGGAGGCTAGCACCCAAGCCAGGGACATCAGGGAGGCCACAGAGGACACACCTGCCGGAAGACACACAGATCCACTGAGTTAGACAGGAGGTTTGGTTGGAAACATCATCTGTTCACTAAATTATTGCATCTGGGGCAGGCTCAGTAGCCCAAAGGTTCAACTCACGTCAGGTTGTCCTTACAGTCTGGAGGAGAGAAACACAGGCATATCAGCGTGGGAATTGGAAATGATGCTGCGTTCAGGAGTTCTCTGACACAGCACATTGTGCTTATCTTCATGAGCCATTGGGTCTGCCACCCCACCCCAGCTCTCCTCTTCTCACAAGGAACAGCCTCTGTCCTCATCCTGATTAGATCAGCATTTGAGAATCTGAAATCCAGATCTGCTCTCGGTGCTGCAGCCCAAATGTGAAGGTTACTTTCTGTAGAAGGGGGTCTATCTTGGAGCGCACCATTGCAAGAGCAGGACATCTATATTACTTGTAACTGTATGGATGCTTTTTTATTCTAAAATACCTCCATACAAGCAACATTCCCATTGACTTGTACTTGATACTGCCTGAATCAGGAATCCCCCCTTGTATTCACCTTGGGGAAAAACAGGCAGTTTTTTGTCACCTTGTGGTCCCATACAGATGAATATATAAATACAGGGAACATCAAGACTCACCAGCACCCTCCAGACAGTCCCAAAACAAAGAAAAATGATCCCTCCAGCCACTCCCCTGCCCTATTTCCAGGATGGGCTGAAGACCTATATTGGAGGTAGCTCATCTCCAGCTTGTCTCCTGGATGGACCACAGATCCAAGCCACAGTTCTGTCTCCAGCACTGTCTCATTCTCCTTCTGGTGGGACCCCCTGAAGAGACCCTGGATCTGGTCCATCCCCTTGCCTTGTCTGAGGGAGCCGTTGCCAGCATGCAGCTCTGCCCAGTGCACTCAGACCCTGCGGTACTGCTCCCATCAGTTAGGGCACTGCCTGTACTGGGGTCGTCTCAGTTCCTAACTCATCTCCCTGTGCCCTGGCATGGGGAAGGCACCCCATAATATTCCAAAGGGGCCTGATCTATTACCCATCACAACCAACACTTAAACTATTTATTTTCTCCGAAGGATAAAATAGTGCCCCATCACACTTCAGGAGCTTTTAAAAATAGAATACCATTGATTATTGCAAGGATAAATTGAACAACTCATTGAGCAAAGCATCACTATAAAAACTAATTGACAGATTCATGGGAAAAGAAAAGGCTACTGACACCTTATTCCTTTGCTCTGACTGCTGCTCACTGGACAACTGCTCTGCAGGTGAGGGAACAGATGATGGACCAAGATCTGTGTTTGGGAAGCTCAGTAATTTGGTAGCTATAGTTTGACTGGGCCTTGGCTGAAGATTTGTCTGGGAGCATCACCTATCAAATCTAAAGGAAAAATGCTAATGGTTTCAGGCAAAACAAACAATAACAAATGCCTCTTCATCTCTGGTGTGTAACATACTGAAAGATAGGTCCAGTTCTTTTTTGCTTTTACTACTTTAAGCTTGCTGCAGCTGCTCAGGGTTAAAAAGCTAAAATGTCTGAAAACCCTACATTTGTTCTTCTGGCTCCCACGGGGGTGGAAAGAAGATCCAATGACTCTTCAGACCTCACCTAGAGACTTTATCATCTGCTTTTTGAGGTGCCCACCTCACAGTATGGTGTGATAAGGTTTTCCTCCTTCCAGTCTAGCTGTGTCTGGAGGAGAGGTGATGAAAAAGGTGGCCAGGAAGGACAGCAGACCTCCATCTCTGCCCCTCACTGAAATTCTCCCAGCCTGCAGGTCCACAAAAACTACACACTTCCATCCGCTCTCAAGTCTCTCTCTGAATATCTTGCCTTTGGGCTCACATGTGTATTAGCATTTGAGACTGAGTTTTAAAAAACAACAAACCACAACCCACTAAGCTCAGTGGCTTTATCAAAGAGGGAAGCTTTAGGCCATTGTCTTTAAGAAAACCACAATTTTCCCCAAGTTCTAAGTCCTCATAAGAAACACTTAAATATAGGACTTGGGGACCCAAATGGATGGAAACTTCTAAAAGTGAATAGCCTTATCCTCAAACAGATGTAAATTAGACTTATTTTTAACCTACTAGGTGCAATACATTTTTGGTATACATACTGAACAGTTTTGGAAGGCTAAGCATTGCCACACAATTCTTAAGCTAAGCAATGCTACATGTGTAAGTACTGTTCGTTGCAGTATCTTCTAGCTATCCAGTTTAAAAACTTTCCATGATTAGCAGGGAAAAAAAAAGAAGAAGAAGAAAAAAAAGTCATGTATTGCCTTATTTTAGTGCTGTTACACTAGAAACTTGTATGGCTTTAGAGGTACCAGTACACTAGAAACTCAAGCACTGCCAACCCACAAGAGGCAGATGTGTCACACTGCCTTAAAAATGTTTCTGTTGGGTCCATTTATTCTAGAATAGAGAGAGGAATAAAATACACCAGAAACAAACCCCCAGTATACACATAAAGGCTTTTCCCACTGTAGTGTTTTCAGTGCAGAAATTTACACTAATCATGGTCTGTGCTGGAAACGGCACAGAGCTGGCTAAGAAGTGAGTGTCTTGAGTCACTCACGTTATATACATGGTACCATGCCGGCTGATAGTCATCTGAACATCTCCTTGAGTCAACAGAGAGAGGCAGACACCCCCAGAAAGTGATTCACCCTGTCCTAAGATCCATGTGTGGGACAGGACGGGGTTGACTCATGCTCCCAAAGTGTCTGACTCCATCCCTTGACAGAGGAACGCGGGGACCTGCGAACACCTGCAGTCAGGCGGGATGAGTCCTACCCTTACAAAACAGTTCACTGCCTCCTCATTTGCCCTAAGATCTAAGGGAGGGAATGAAGTATCTCTAGACATTTTGACATATTCCTGCTGTTGTTTAAAAATTCACAACTCTGCAGTGAATGTGAATTTTGGCATCCTAATGATGAGCAGGATCTGGACCGGGGTGTAAGGGGGTGCGATCTGTAGGTGGACGGCAACAGGAACCATGGAGCGATATGAAGACTTTTCTCCAGTACTTCTTACTGTGCTGCCACAGAATTTATTCCCTGGCTGTTTCATAAAGACTTAAACAACAAAGCACGTCTCGGCTTTTGTCATCTTGACCACAAGTTTCCCATTCCCATCTTTCCCTGTCACTTCTAGCCTGTGGCATCTTCACACAAAGTACAATTCTCTCAGACTGTGGAATAAATGTTCCTTTCTTTTCCACTTCTCCAGGCCTTATTTCTAAGCAACTATAGAGATCTCTCCAATTAAAACTACAAGAAAAAGTCCTGGTAAATTGAATCATATGGGAAATATGTTTTTATTTTGATTTTGAGACTTTCACACATGGTGACTGACGCACCTTCATCTAGCATGAGTGGGTTTCAACTCCCTTCCAAGGTTTGTTTATCAAAGGGTTGGGGTGGTTTAAAACTGAAGTCACTTTAAAAAACCCACTCCCACTCCTCCAACTCTGTGCATAGTCTTGGGAGTGGAAAATACCTGCCATGCACTGCCATGTCTCTGTGGGCATTCTCAGGCCAGGAGGACATCAGCTGCCATGGGGCTGGAAGCCCCGTGGCTGCATCTATGGGATCTGTATCCCACCTGCCCATAACAAGTCAGACCGGCATAAACTGGGGTTACCTTCAAACTCTCTTCACAGGGCTGTACAACAGTCCTTGAACTCCTCCTGTCACCTGCTAGGAAGCAATGAGTGACTCACAAGCTGTAGTCAGCACCACTGAGGATTCAAGCCCATGTGTCTTGAATGACATATCACAAGAATTAGTCCCCAGATCCCTTCAGTAATGTGTCCTGAAGTCCTCATGGTGAGACATCTTCTAACCTACCTTCAGCATGGTGAGGTAGAGCTCTATAATACCCCCATTTGAAAGATGAGGCACTAAGACTTGAAGGATCTACCCCAGGCAGGTCTCATATACAATCCATGCTAAAGCAGGGAAGAGATCTCCTTCACATCACGGTGCACCTCGCCAGAGCGTTTCAGGCAGGATTCAGCTCCTACAGCAGAGACTCACCTCAGGTTTTCCACGGGTAAGTGAAGTCTCTTACTTAATGGAGAATTAAGGTTTAGCGCAACCATCACAGATGGGAATCCAGCAACATTGCTGGATTGCTCTAGGATATTCCAGCCCTGCATGTGGGGCTGGCAGATATGACAAACTTGCACATAGAAGGCAAGAATATTTTTGAGCTGGGAGCTAGAATGAGGCGGAGTACCGAGGGCATCTCAAATGACACTAGGCAAAAGTCACACAAGTTGTTTCCTTGGTCATTACAGCCAGTGGAGCCAGAGCTGCACAAAGGTCATTGTTTAGACCTTGTGGCTGAACTGCCTGTAGCTCCACTGAACACAAGTGAAGCCTGGACACCCCCATGACATGGAGACACCTCCATCAGAGACACCTTTGTTTGAGTGTCTGAATCTGGAGCTGAACTCACCCACCAGCCTGAACTGCCTTGATGCTGACTTCTTGCCTTAGCAATTCTGCCTTTCTCAAGGGGAGCTAATGAACAGTCCTCAGTGGTAAAGAGACGTGGCATGGAGACTAAGCAACAGTAAATGGTGAAGAGTAATGAGAAAACAGTGGGAAATAAAAGGCTAAACTTTTTGAGAAGAATGTTGGTCCAAGGAATATTGAATGTCTGAGAAAGGGAAACAAAAGCCATTGCTTTGGATCATGAAAACACGAGTGGTCCAGACCGTAATGCAGGTAGCAACGTGATACCAGAGGAGAGGAGCACGAACCACACTGAGTTCAAGGGAAGCTCCTGGAGCCGTGCTGGGGCAGACTGAATTTCAGCCTGTTTCAGTTTTCATCCTCTGGTTCCTACTGATGGCCCAGAAAAAGAAAAGGCTATCTCAGAAATGTAATGAAGGTCTTTGACAAATCCACATCCACAAGAGACTCAAAACAATGATTCCCCTTAAATTGCCATTGCTGTTTTTAAAGGCCATGTATATGCAGGAATAAAACCAGTGCATGGAAAGCCATCCCAGTCTATCCAGCCTATTCATGCTATGCAGTTACACGTGGCTTTGCAACTAGTCTAACAAAAGCCATAGACAAATCACATACACACACACACACACACACACACACACACACACACAAATGAATATTTAAAATTAACAATATATCCATTTTTCCCTTACTCGCAGGGTTGTTCAGCTGAGGAGAGAGGTTTTTCACTAGGGCTCTCCACAGTTTTCATCACAAATCCAGCTGCAAGTTATTGGCTGTAAGTAATTTGAACGTACTTACTGTAGCATATTCCCTAAGTATTTACTGTGGTGCCTGTCCCTTTAAAGCTGAAAATGATGCCTAAATGGTGCTCTGTTTCTTTTTTGACATTAATTCTCCTGAAGACTCCAGTAAAACAAAATGGGAAGATACCAACATTTCTCCTGGGTGAGCTGGACAGCAAATATTCAGTGTGACAAGAAACCTTCCATCAACCCCTGTGCAAAGGCACCGCTTGCTTAATGCCAAATGCCACATCTCAGTTCTTCCCCATCACTCGCTGGCTGCTCAGGCTTCTGCGCCGTGAACCCTGTCAGGGGGTTTTCCCCTTTGGGTGGCACATTCCTCCCTGAAGCTCAGTCTGAATCGAGGAACAGGTTTTCATTCTGATGCACACAGAGTGAAAATGCATTTATATAAAACAGAAATTGAGCCAGATTCTGCTTTTGTAACGTTGCCTGAGTCACTACCCCTTACTTTTTAATATGTTTATATTTAATTACACGAAGTAAAAGAGGTCATAATCAGACCCCAGGTCTGATCTTCATTTGTTCCTGCTGGAGCCTGATGCTTAATCTTTCTTTTTTCTTTCCTTTCAGAGGAAAGAATGACTTTTTCCTTCTTTCCTTCATTTTCCCTCTTACTTTTTCACTTTCTACATGGAAAAATAGGGATCATTACCAGTATATAAATAATAAAGGGCTGCATAGACTGTTTTGCCATTCATTTTCCTCATAGGATTTCAGGACACTCCCTTAACCAGTTTCTCCAGTGTGCCACCAGTCCATTATGGCAGATGAGCACTGTTCCACCTGTGGTGAACATCACGTGTAAGTCTGACCCAGGAATGGCCTCCTCACACCTGTGTGACAGCTCTGTACTCCACTCAGAGTCGGAGTGATCAGGAATGAAAACCCAGAGCCTGACAGTGGAAAGAGCTGTTACACCAGTGTCCTGTCCTTTGCTCTTTTCTCATAAAAATGTTTTGTTTTTGTTGGGCAAGGGGTTGAGTTTCAAATCCAGCATCTGCTCCCTTGCTTGGGAGCTCTTCCCAGACCTTCCTCCAAGGAACACCACAGTGCCTTTCTCCCCAGGACCTGATTCCCACAGGGACACAGTGTCACCAGTCCATAAGAAACAAAAAAATGCTGGTGGTTGTTTGGGAAAACAGGCAGGAAACAAAGGTGAAAAACTCAATTCAGGGACCAATCTCCAAGTACCTCTGGACAACAAGAAAGGGTCTTCTACCACTGAATCCCACTGGGATTTCCTGACACAAGGCTTGCACTGAGTTTCTCTATAAGATAGTCCATGTCCAAGCTAGCACAAGGAGGACTCTTCCACATTAGACCAGAGGAACATCCACGTTCCAAACCTTTTATTGTGAGAGTGAGAAAGTCCATAGCAAGGCAACTAACTTCAGAACAGCTTGCTCACATGGAGAGTGGTGCTCCCACCCCTTGCAAGTTAAAGGCTGGCTCATGTCCTGAAACGTGCATGCTTCCTAAACCCTTTTCTTTTTGCTAAATTAAGATGTGCACAGTGACCCCAGAAATGCTGGATCTCTCTTTAGTTCCCCCTCAACCTTTACCTTAGCACTGCCTTGAGGAACTGAGGTCCACAGGTGCACTATGGATTGTGTTTCGAAAGGACTTGCTTTCCTCCCCTTTCATCCTGCTGCCTTTCAGTTCTCCTGAATGCCCCTTCTCTACTGCTAGAAAGAGGTGACCAGCCACATTCCTCTGATCTGTGCTCTCATTATCTCGGCTGTTTCTATCATGTCTCCTCCTATCCATCTCCTCTGTGAACTCGGGAGCTGCCAAACAGCTCAGGCCCTGGGGCCATCTAGTCCTGTATTTTCTCCAGGATGCAAGCCAGTGACTGATCCTTCTGCAGGAGGCACAAGCACCCTAGGCCAAGCAGAAACGGGATAATCTGCCCTCTGTTTTGGATTATCCTTGAATACCCTCAGAGAAGTGTCAAAAGTTGAAAACGTTGGCAATCACCCACCATGTAAGGATCGGCAAAGCTTCCCTCCCCCCCTCCTCATTTTAAAACACTCCTAATGAAGATCTTCCTTGTATCACCTGCTTCAATATTTATCTCACCCAAGGAACGCTGTCTGAGACAGGGGTGAGCTGCCTTCCCGAAATGCCTCTCTGTCTCTCCATTGACTCTACCTGGAGTGTGGGTGATCAAACTGAAATGATCAAACAAGGAGAAGTGGGTAAGATGAAAAGTACCCTAGGGAGCAGTGTTTTGGCATCCACCAGCTCCCCACAAGAGCTCAGAAGAGAAGCCTGAGTCCCAGCAAGGTGAGGAGAGCAGAAAGGGGGGCTGGGGAAACCTGTTCCCGGCTCCAGGATGAGCAGAACAGCTAGCACTGGCTCCTGCACAAGCAGAACCTGACAGACCCAACATAACATGGGCACATTCAAGTGACGCAACATAATGATTTTATACTGCTGAAGGCCAAGCCCCCAACACCCTCCTGCTGAGAGAAGGGTGCCCATGATCAGTCAGAGGACATATGCAAGTTGCATTTCCATGAACAGCCAGAGTTATCACCCATCCTCGAGAAAACAGTAGCAGGAAGACAATACCCCGCTGCTACATCAATGAGAAGGCTGAGCTTGTGCGCATGTACAGCGTCCTTACAGGCACCTAAGTTCGCTATTTGCTTTCCACAATAGCCTCACCCCTTTCCTAGGATGCTGACCACAGGTACCTTTGTTTTTACCTGTTCATGTAGGCAAAAAAGCTCCTGACAGCCACTCCACTGCTGAAACGTTTCTGGCAGCACTTAGCTGAAATCTCAGCACTGATCTTCAAACAAGACTCCTCTCACTTAGCTAACCGAGATACTTGATCCTGTGTAGTAGCTCACCACCAGATAATGGCTCATAAAAGATGAGTAGAGAGGAGAAGGGCACATGGGAACGCAGGCCTTGAGAGAACCTGGGTCACTGTTGTGACACCTAAATGAGCAAATGAGAAACAGAGCCAGGGCTATTTGTTGACCCTGAGCCCAGCTGGCAGGGCTGGCCATGTCCATACTATTAAACTTTCCGTAGTTGTATCCAATCTGCCTTTTGGGAATGGCTCCTGAACTACGTGAACTCATTTTCTCCTGCCCTGGAAAGCTCTGGGAAAGGGCTAGCTGGCCAAAACTGTACCACAGACCATGTTAACAGAATCACTTGGGTGTCGTTGCCTGGGCTCCAGCACTGCTTGCATTACAGGTATAGACCTAATCCGTGCACAGACCTCTGCCTATCACAAACATAGTCATATAATCCCCTTCATCACTTTAAAAATAATGTAAAAGACCTGTGGTTCAGGTCCTGGAGATGGAGCCTCTCATATTATCGGATTTTCCGGGCTGGGCTTTTTGGCAGAGTAAATTAGCCCAGGTGGCTGCTGTGTCCAGACAACTCTGGGGAGCTCAGACATGGCAGCGAGACCTTAGGTAAGGCATAATACAGATGTGCAGACAGTTTTATGCCAGCAAAATGTTATTTTGGCAGTGTAGGTTAATCCTTCTAGGAAGCTGGTCTAGGCTATGCTTTCAAAGTTCTGTCTGAGGAAAATGCCAGTGTGACTATTGCTACAGCTAGATGGGCAAACACTACCTTGTGGAGAAAAGCCCTCTTCTGAAGGTCCATCCAGCTACCAGAGTCTCTGATGGGAGTCTAATGGTAGTGATATAGGAAATGAACATCAAACTCACACTTTTCAGGGGGAACAATTCATGGCAGATGTCTAAGAGCACCCAGAAATCTGGGATGAGTTTGGTGAATAGTTTCAGTCCTAAAGAAGCTGGAGGCAATCATGGAGTAGAGGAGACAGGAGGCACACAACAAAACTAATTTTGCCTTTGGAGTCCCTTTTGATGTGACATTAATTATTATGACATTAATTATGACATGAGGCTATTTATTTTGAAATGGCTCTTCCATTTTGAAACTTCTCCTAAATGTTAAAAAAAGAAATAAAGGAAAGAATTCACTGTCTCTCTCTCTCACCAAAAGCAGATAGCCTCACTGCAATGGATGCTATTTAGAGGATGTTGACATAGAACAGTTCTTTCCTTTGTGATTCTTGGCCACTAAAAAAGAAAACTCATTGATCTTACTGTTGGTGTTTTTGATGTTGGTGCAGGGCTACATTTGATGGTGTTTCCAACTAGAATAGCTGCTGTTATCACTTGGGGTTCACGTAGCCTGGTAACCCACACCCCCAGCAGTGAGGACTCAGGCTATCTTACACAGGTGACAAGATCTCAGGATCTTCCCAACATGCCCCTGTGCATCTTTCCCCAGTCCATCCTCCAAAGGGCATGCAGAATGTCATGTGGACAGGCCTGCATTGAAGTTCATAGAGACACTCAGAACCAACAGCCATGTGCATCTCTGTCTTCTAACGCCACACATACAGACGGTCTGGTCTGAGCCTGATCTAAATTTATTCAGGTACCCATCATCTTGACTAATTCTGCAGTGGAAATGTGCTGGGAGAGCAGCAGCCAGGACTTCCTGGGCACAGTTTAGGTTGTTTGGAAATAGATCATGAGAACTCTTACACATGTCTATTTTTGTCAAAAGCTGTATGAATTGCTGCTCTATCCAGGGTGAGATACCTTCTGCACAGTCACTGTAATTATAAAGACTTCTAGTTAAATTCCTATTAATCTGCACGCCTTCAACCACTGTCTCAGAATCACGCTGAAAAGGAACCCCACCTGGATCCCCCAAAAGTGAACAGCCAGAGGCAAGAAGATCTGAAGCTCCTCAAGAGACCCCAAGAGATTTTACTTGAAATGCTGCATCAGGATGTCCTGACAACACCTAACTCAAGGACAGGATTTCAATCTATGCATGCAGAGCAAAATCCCTCTTTGCAGGCAATACTACAGGGCAGTAAAGTCTATCACAGAAACCTGGTTTGACCTGAAAGGAACACGGCCAGCAGAGAAGTGTACTAGTCATCTCCATAGACTTCCATTGCTTTTTCTTGGTGTACTTTCTGGGTCCTCCCGTGCTCACTTGCTTCTGACCTCAGTTCAGAAATCAGGGTAGCCTGAGCAGAGCCTTGTCTCTACACGGCCATCCGCATGGCCCAGAAGCATCCAGATCTTACCAGGCACCTGAGATGAGAAAAAAGTCAACCTAAGCTACCGTAATAATTGATATGGAGAGCTAAGCACCACCATTAGCATGGATACACCATGGATCTCTAGAGACTAAAGACACTCAGGTATGTTTATCTTGTAGCCTCTTGGTTAGATGTGCAGTGTTGTGTGGTCATTGATTGCTGAGATCTAGGGATTTTCCCTCTGCTATTTAAAACAGTCTTTCCCAGAGCAACAAGGGGAAAACAAACAAACAAACAAACATGATTAACTGGGAAGAATAAGATGGCAAAATCCAAGAGGAGTTACTCTTGGAGGAAAAATCATATTGCACATTCGACAGCTGGTTCTTTGTGAAGGACACTTTAGACACAACTTTTAGCGGCCAGGTTTTTGTTCAGATTCTTGAGTATATTGAATCTTTTCACAGGCTCCAGCAGAGTCACTCCAAGTTTACACTCTGCAAAGATCATAACGAGTGTCCTATGCTGAGATTTTTCAGACCTAATGATATTTGAACTCTACCACGAGGAACCTTCAGAAAAGAAACACACCCCATGATAATACTAGAACGCACTGAAATGGGGAAAAAAACCCACCAACTTTGATAAGGAAAACAACAAATGGCTTGACTTAGAATAAAATCTTTCCCCGCTCATCTCTATATTCTGAGTAAGGATAGTTGCTGTGAAACAACACAACTCTACACACACATACAATAAACTCGCATTTTAACACCGTACATTTGCTATTTGTTGCAGCATCTTTATCCTGGCATTCTTTCTTAATTCAGATGCGAGCTGCAGCCACTGAGAAGAATTTAAACCTGCCTAGCACAAGTTGAAAGGATGCTGTGATCTTGCAAGTGGGACTGAAATACTCTGAAAAATAGGGGAGCACCTCAGCAGCGGAAAGGAAAGCTCTAGGATTTCTGCTGTCTGCTTCTGAAAGTAACCATGAGAATTTCTATTCCCTAGCACAGGTCTGTGGCAGCTTTGAAGCTGGAGCCTGCGCTTAGAGATCAGTAACTGCGCAAAGCCTAATTCTGTTGACTGCTACACCCATCTTGTTATTCTGTCTCAGCCTCCCAAACAGGATGGCCCAATCCAGAATGCTCGCTGGGAAGCGTTCTTGGCCTGTGCTAATGCCTGAGCCAAGCCTGGGAATTGTTTGGGTTGGTGCTAGCTGCCGTGAGTTCAATATGTGCCAAGGACTGCGCTGCTAATTGAACCCCATGGATGACCAAGATCTGGTGGCTGTGCTCATCTTCTTATGTGTTTCCATTTATTAGTATAGATGAAACCCAACGGACTCATCACCAGATTTCGGAAGCAACATCTGCCAGGGCTTAGTGAAGGAACTTCCTGCTATAAATACAGCTCCCGTGGCCAGTTCCTTGGAGACGAGGCAACGTCAAGGCAAAGTTTCAAACAGTCTGTGACAGTACCAAACACGGATCCTGCAAACAACCTCTGTTTAATGCTTTGGCCTGGACACAGGAAGTTTGCAGGCCTTTAGAGAAATAACTTCACCCCAGTTCTGGAAATGCTGCTTTTACCTGATGGGGAAGAGGAACGCAACCCAGCTTGGTTCACACTCACTGCTCAAGGTAAGAGGTCTTCGTTCAGCGTGTTTAGAGGTGATGTGGCAGCAGTGCACACTTTGCTAACCTTATGGTTTATAAATCTTTGTTATTGTGTAAGGGGGCATTGGTGGAATTGTCTCAGCATAATTGCAGGGTGGGGACTAGTCTCCTGAAAAGAAGGAGCATTCTCAACACTTCTGGAGAGTACACAGGGATGGCATCATTAAAGTGAGTCTGGCAGAGCACTTCTGTGAGGGGGAGTGACGAAGTGACAAAAACGGATGTGGTGCAGCTGGTGCTGTCTCGCAGTGGGGTAGCTGAAGGCACCAGTGACACTGATTTCCAACTATAACAGCAGGAACCTGTTTCTTCCTCTCCTTCCCATGCTTTGTACGCTCTGCAAAAGGTCTAAGTGATGTGCAGGGGGCTAGAATTCAATGGCACGCCAGCATTCCCCCGTTAAGTCATGCTCACGTTGGCTTGTCTCTCCTGGGTCTTTTTGCCTTCTCAGAAGTTCATGTGAGTACAGGATGGAGTTGAGACTGCCTCTTCAACAGATTAATGAACTTCACCTTCCCCAAGGACAGGCTGAGATCAAGCCATGCATCCGTTCCGCTACTGCAAACGTCTGTTTGCACCTTAAGAGTATATTATATATGGGTTCCTGTGGTAGGAAAACGGCTGGGCCTTGTGGACATCCCCCATCAGTGATTGTCCGTGTGAAGATGTGAACGTACTGAAGGGACTGAGAGCATGAGGTTGGACAAATGCCACTTAGGACAAAAGTCATTTCAGGAGATTTCTACAGACTCAGTAAATCTGCTGCACTCCCAGACTCAGGACTGTCACCTCAAGCTAATCATGTAAGACAACTGACAGTTTCTGAAAAAAGAAAGTTCTTCCCTTTGATACTCAGCAATTTTGAGCCAGTTGCATCAACCTGAACTGCTCCACCTGCATCTGGGGTAGAAGCACAGAGATGTCCTTGCCCAGCACCTGCCCGGCATCTTCCCCATGTGTTTTGCACATCTCAGTGGCTGTGTGCTCTCTGTTTATTCAGAGTTAGCATGCCCTCCTAGATGCCTGATGTGAACCCCAGAGCTGCACACGCGAGCAACCGGAAGATGGAGACTTGAATTCCCGTGTGTTTTACTGGCCAATTCCACAGCAGTGTGCACCCACCTCTTCCTATGCTCTGATCATGAATCCGCCATTAAGAGGGATGTCTCCAAGAAAGTCTGCAACATAGAACTACCTGAAAAAGCCTTAATTTCCTGCCTGGACTCTGCTTGGCATGAACTTGCTACCCAGGAGCCTGCAGTGCAGACATTCTCCCCAAGACCTTTAGCTACTCAGACCTCTTTCTCTGTGCCTCAGTTTCCCAGCTGGCCTGCAGCTCCCAGGAACAGCATGCGCTAATGCTTGTGTAGTGCTCTGATGATGTAACCACCTCCCGGTGATTACCACAGTCTTACAAAGCTTAAAATTGGCAGCACTGGCTACCTGCCAGTGCTGTCCCGTGAACAGTGACTCATCTTTATTGGCTGTGGCATGTCCTGCGTGTGATGGTGGCACGTGGTATGGAACAGGTTTTTTATCAGCACTCCAAAATAACAGAGTGAGAGCTATGGCAAGGTGGTGGACGGAGAAGCTGCAGGTGGGGATGGGCTAAAGGATGACATCTCTCTTTGGGCTTGTTCCAAAGCCCACTGGAAAAAAGAATAATAAATGCTGTCACTGTCTTCAAAGGCTCCTGGACCCAGTTCTTTCCCACCGCGCTGGGACAATACGGCTGATGATAGGGTAAGCTTTCCCCATGCCGCTCAATGCCAGCGTGCCTCAGGCTTGGTCTGCTCTCAGCACGCCAAAGCAAGACGTCCTCAGTGCCCACTGCCAACTGTGGGGATGGCTTTTTGATGCTGCTGGGAGTTGGCCTGGGACCAGCGACTCATTTCAAGCAGGGCACCAAATTGCTATCTGTCATCCGGCTTTGGTGAGAAGGAGGGGAAGGCAGGAACAGAGCCATATGCCCCAGTCTGGCAAAGCACTTGAGTCATATGAGTGGCCTCCCAGGAAAGCTGCTTATGTGTTTGGAGCTATCTGGGCATTTTGTGAGATGCCTCCTTGGTCTGCTGATGAACATTTAAAGGGAAACTATGGTTGAATCAGGACAAACTTCAATGCAGATTACCCCGGTTCCTCCCTGCCAAGCCCCTTCAGCAAGCAGACAACTGGTGGGGTCCCTTGCCCACACGGCAATGAGCAACTGCTTTTCTGCTCATGCCTCTTCTGTCACAGGGAACCAGGGCTGGGTGACGGGTGCCTCCCATATCTTTTACTCCCCAAGGAATGGCATGAGAAAGAGAAAGAAAGAATATGCCTTCAACCCCATGGGCTAAGTTTTAGCATCTTTTTTCCCTTATGATCTGTCTCACAGTCCAAGGTAAAGCCCAGCGTGTGATGCTGGTAGACCTTACCCCTACAACATCTCCTGTTACCGAGGACTCTATAAGGCAAAGACTTTTTAGGCATATATTGCAGTTATCTTGCTGGATCTTATGAATAATACACCAGTCAGAAAAGGGAAGGGGATTTCTGCTTCTGGGGGAAAAGAACTTTGCTTGGACCTGCCTCAATGTCTTACCCATCCCAAACAGAGTCTGTAGATGACGTGTTAGTCTTCTTTGTACTGAGCCCTGTGGAATCCACCTGAGTGGCTTATTTATGATGGTTAACTACAGGACTCTCCAGAAATGGGGACAATTTTGTGTAGTGAGGTCATGGAGATTTGAATTTGGGGTTTTGGTTTCATGTTTGAGCACTGTTGGAATTTACATATTTAGTTACACCCAAATTGAAAGACACCTGTGGCAAACAGGAAGCAACACCCCATAGCAAGCACTTTCCCCTAAAAAAGCAGCTTTTCCATCCAGCATGGCATCTCCCACCCACAGTCCTCTGTAGCTGCATCTCTACTAAGAATCAAGTATTTTCAGGGACTTTTATCCAGCCCACTGGCCAGTAGTTACACTCTGGTTCCATCCATATCCCATATGTTGCCATCCAAAGGTGGCCACATCCAACTGCCTGCTGGGAATGGTCCCTGGTCTGTATTTGCTCCGAAGCAGTCCTTGGGGATTGCTTGGCTCAGCTGGGTCAAGCCAAAACCATGACAGACCCATGCTAACTGGGCAACAGTGATGATGATGATGGGTGCCCATTGCTGGTGCCATTTCTGTTGGGCTCTCCGATGGACGTACCTGCTCAGCCCAGGCCAGCGTGAAGGATCTTGCACCACCTTCTAGTGCCCCTTCAGGGTTAGCAGTGCTACCTGCAGGATGAACTTTCAAATCTAATGAGTCTGTTCTCCACTTCCAGTGGAGACATGGGAATTTTAGCTTCTTCAGTTATATTCAGGCCACTGTTGATCACATTTGAAAATCAAACCCTTGGGCAACTAAAGGCTGAAGGCCCCTTTTCTAACTTGATTGCCCCAGCTAAGAAGCTTACTTTGATCTTTGGGGCCTGAGTGGGAAGGGGACTGAGTAAGAAGTAATCCATTCATGTGTTGCCCTTTAGATATGGCCTTGGTTTTAGATCTCAAACCATTCCTCACAAGTCATTGTGCCTTCAGAAATTTCCTATCCTATGAATAAATCTAACAGGACATTTCAGACAGTACATAGTTCACAGTATAAGCATTATTCACAGCACACTACTGGTTAACATCAGCCTGTCATTGGGGGAAAATTAACTGAGAAATTTATCTCCACATTAGCCTTAACTCATTATCACCCACAGAGGAATCCTCTCACTCGGGTGTAGGAGTGTTTAACTTCAGGTTGCCTCATCTCAAACCCACTTAGCTCATTGGGGTTGGCTTCTCTGGGGGAGAACAGCTTGAGGACAGCGGCTAATTCATCCCTGCTGCTTGTCCTTCAATACCCTGCCAAGGACCTGTTAAGTCTTCTAAACCAAGTGACAGGGAAAAGCATCTTAGTGTGCCCCTGCAAAAAAGGACAAGCCCTGATCATAAGTAGTCCCCAGGCATGGTACAGAAGGAGTGAGGACATGACAAAAGATAGGACTTTGCTTTGGAAGGGACAAGAAGATTTGCAAACTCCACCAGGATAACTCTGCAGTCAACACACATCTGTAGCTGAGGTGTCTCAAAATCCCTTTTAGTGCTTAACTTGTATCACTCCGCTTAAGAGTGACCCCTTACAAAAAACTGAGGCTAATGTTGCTTTTCCTTAAATATACAAGCAGCTTCAGACTACTTATTGCAGGCTGCAGAGTGTGCAGACACCTCACAAAATCCCAGAGATTTCAACAGGACTTTGCAAAATGAAGGCTTATGCTGTAAATCTCTTTCAGATCAACAGCAGGGTTATAGAGGAGCCGGGCACAGCATCACTGGATAGACAGTTCTTTTTGCGGAGGGAAACCCTGCGCTGAAAACCGCAGCCTCCTGCAGGCAAATTCTCAGCAAAACCTTTGCATAAAGATTTTGTGACATGAGTGGAAGGGCGTTAGAGGTTCTGCTAAATCTCATTAAGTTTTAAAGTAGCCACATGAAAAAAAAATAAGTACAAGGAAATCTCTTTAAGAGGAGATTCATGCTGAAAAACTGGGATCTCTCTCACCTCGCTAACTGCCTAGAAGGTGGGTGTCTCCTAAACCTTTAAACTGGTTATATGTGCTCTTTTCTGTCCAGTGCAGAGGATCAGGTGCCTCTGCAACGTGAAGGATGGTTTATTCTGCAAGAAGGCAGGTGGACCATCTGCTACGAGTGATTATGAAAAGAAGATCTGGGTTGCTGGGCTGCTGCTCTTGTTAATACTACATTTCCCCCTGCAAATACACCATGTTATTTAAAACAGGGGAAGTCCTCTGGCCAGTGCTATCCAGGAAACTGAAAGAGATGGACACCCCTTCATCCCATCCTCCATTAGATCTTGGAGACAGTTGAGTAAGGGTCAGGGCTGCATCCACTTCAGAGTCCCATCACCTCCTAAGGGCAGGTCTAAATGCATCACCTTGCTTCTGTCTAGATTCCCTTGAGAAAGGTGCTGCTGGAAGGCGAGCATCTCGTCTCCTTCAGCTGCTTTGGACATGGGCTGATCCATGGGAGGTGCGGGAGGCGTCCTTCCTCCCTCACCTTCCATCGACTCTGTTTTGGACCCACAGGGCTGTGCTTGCAGCAGATGAATTGCTCACAAAGGGCCTGCATGCCAACACCACCGCCTTCCATATGCATATTCAGGAGCTGATGTCAACCCATTTGTCCCAGCAGCCCCAGCACGAAGCACTCCAGCTCAGCCTCTCAGCATGCACTTTCCAGGTCAGATGGAGCACACCAAGTTCTTTCCTCTTTTCTTTCTGTGCTATTTTCTGCTCTTCCCGAGTCATCAGGCAACGGCAGCTAAGCTGGGATCTGGTCTGCCTTGTGCTACTGATATGATGAAGGAACGAATCCCGACCTTCATCACATCCCAGGGGTGTTGTCCCAGGCTTTACTGAGGCTGGGACTTGACCTCAAATTCTGCCTCCAGCACATCTGCTGCTGGTGGTGTCAGACCATGCAGGAGATGCTAACTCCTGGCTGAGCAGGGGCCCCTTACTGAAGCTGGTCTGTTCTCCAAGCGCTGAAGGAGCAACAAACGTAGGTTCCACCCAACCCTTTCAAACAGGTACCTCTCAGGGTAAGATGGTTCTTACAGGCATGGTGAGGCTTTTGTTTCTTCTGCTGACCCAATAGATATGGAAAACCAGGAGGTTAAGTGTTAGCCTGATTGCATCCCCTTCTGTTAGTGCTCGCAGCGCTCCCTTGCTCTCTGTGACCACAACAGGCAGGATCAGCCCTTTCTGTCATCATGCTCCAAAGCATCTCTGGAGAAGATGCACTGGGTTTGAGTAAAAACCTCCAGTGTATTCACTTTTCTTACCCCAACAGCTATTTTAACGTGGCAGCTAGGAGAAAAAAGCAAAACTTCCTGATAGTTCCATTCCATTAACTCCCTTCCTAAAGCTCCCTAACTAGAAGAAGGAGACATTAGCTGACCCATTTGGAGCCTCGCTTGGCTTCCTGCACTGGGCTTGGCTTTGAAGTCTTCAGAGCAGGGAGGACTGGGGCTTGGAGGAGGGGTGTATGCCATATAAAATGGTACATTGACCTTGTTCTAGCACTAAATTAATACATAAGAGACTGTGCTAACCACGTGGAAATAGCTGGAGTCTGGACATCTTAGCATGGGCTGTATCTGGGTTTATAAGCCCTGCTGCAGGCCATCTTTCCAGCATGCATCCCTCAGTGATGCAGCTGATACTGTCCCTGTTTAGAGGCAGAACTGGCCTCTTCCTGTGATGAGCCACGCTCACATAGACATGATGAGCCAGGAGAGACTTGATTTGATTTTTAAACACACTGCCTTGCTAACAATATCCATCTTCCTTTGGTTTCTGCCTGCTTTAAGGGAAATCTTTGATGCTCCCTTTCATAACATCTCCTCTCAGCATTTAATTTCCTTTTATATAATTACATACCGACTGGGAGGAGGAAGAAGGCAGAAGCACTGAACTGGCATGGAGGAGCTCGAGGAAACCTTGCACCTGAGTCAGAAGCACTGAGCAAGCTCCGCTGCTCGTATCCATCAGCAGTGCCCGCTGCTCGGCACGCAGCCGAGGGTGCACTGGGGACCCTGAGAGCTTGGCTGCTGGAGTGTGGCAGGCAAAGAGCCCTCCAGGGCTCGGGGAGGCAGGCAGGGACGTGCGCTGCCTTGGAAGAGAGCACAGCCTGCTCGGTGTGGTGGAGGAACGGAGGAACTGCATAGCTGAAGAAGGGAGGGGGTTGGAAAATGATGCAGCTTGTTCAGTGGATTAGGCAGCCATGCCTGGAAGTGGCAAACTGAAAGAGCCACGGATCTGAAAGCCTAGAGGGATTATTTGGCTGTGTTGTCTGACTTGCAGCACGACAGAGGCCAGCAAACTTCCCCCAGTGCTTTCTGTAGTGAGTCCAACAGTCTGCGTAACGCCCTGGCAAGCCTCTTAGGTTATGATTTCTACATTTTTAGTAGGGTTAATAATGTTGGAAGCAGCAGGAAAAGGGTGCTGGCAAACATGAGCAGCAGTTGTAGAAACGCATGTTCATCATGTCAGCTCTTTGGAGGCCTGGAGAGCTCGTGATGAGAGGTTTCAGAAAAAGACTGCATAAATAGGAGAAGGGAGGTCTCTGTAAACAACTGTAGGAAGGGGAGAGCAGTCCAACTTAACTGATGCTGGAGATAGTGGTGACCTTGGTCCAACCAGCAAAATTTAACCTTGAAGAACTGCCCAGTTCCAATCTCAGCTCCAAGAAACTCCCCAGGTCTGTCAGAAATGGCATGCCACACAGGCTGTCTTTGAGAAGCCGAGTGTCATCCCTGGTGTGTGAACTGAACAGGGGCTGAATAACCCAGCAGCTCATCCACTGATACCACTGTCGGTCCTTGGAAAGGACAATTCTCCCTTGAGCTCATGACCCTTAAGCAGCCAGCATGCCCATGGGTATGGGCTGGTAGAGTTGTTGGTCCCAGGGCTGGGACAGGGGCATATGCCATCAGCTGATGTGGATGCCCCATGCTTAGGACATCGCTGCAGCAAGGACATCAGAGTTAGCAGACTATTCTCTGAGTTTGCCTCTGAGCGCCTGCTCATCTATCTGCTGTTGCAATGGTACCTGCACTACAACATCTACACAATCCCCTTCACCGCCTTCCCCCTGCTCTTTTCTTCAACTTGCTGAGAACCAATGACTAAAACTTGATTCCTGGTCACTCTTCAGAAAAGGTCCTACAGCGCTTAGCTATTAATAAAAACCCTTATACTACACTTGAAACCATCAGAGCATTGCACTGGCATTGAACTGTTTGTCCTCGCAACTCAAATTCAAATCCGGCCAGTTTTATTACCACACTTACGTAAGGAGGGAAACTGAGGCAGGGAATGATTGTGTTTGCCCAGTGCCAGGCAGCAAACAAATGGTGACACTTGCCATAGCAACAGAGACAGACTGCCTCCTCCTCATAACACCATCATTTCTTTAGACTGGACGGGGTGTGGAAGAGCTGAATCTTATCTTTTCATTGATACTGTGTGTTTTTTCTCAGTGGACCAAGCAGAAATTTTACCCAGTAAATGCAGTGCGGAGCTGGAATGAAATTTGTCCAAAGTGGCAGCCCCTTACGTGCCAGGTTGCGCAGGGCAGACAGTTAGCAAAACATCCATCGGCTGCTGAGCATGGGATCAGAGGGGGGAGGCCGGGAGGATGGGGAGTGGGGGAGGCGAGGGGCCACTTACATGGTAATGTTTCTGCACGGTTCTTTTGGATCATTATGCAGAGCTGTAGCACCAGTTGAGGGGCGCTCTCAAGGAAGGTTTCCAGGAGGCGCAACATATTTACGTCTGCATATTCGTACATCATAGCCCAGTAGAAACGCCGCTGGTGTTCCTTCCGCCTCTGGCTCTGGATCCCCAGGTACATAGTTCGGATATACCTGCAGGAAACGGGAGGAAAAGCCGAGTGTGAGACTTTGCCATGCAACAAAACCTGAGAGGGATGTGGCTGTGGGCCAGTTGTTTGGGGAGAGGGAGGCTGTCTCAGGGAAAGGGAATCTGGGGTAGGCACAGGGGTCTACCCAGTTCTAGGACTATCTCCTGCAAGATCTGAGGACTACTTTTGTATTGCAAAAGTGGGAAACCTTTGACTTGCACCACCCAAAAGACAAGCATGGCGGGGTAAGAAAGGCTCGTGAAACACTTGCACAAGAAAACAACGCCCTCACTTTGTTTTCATGATGATGAGGAGAAGCTACTTGAAAAATACTGGTCATGACACTTAGCAGTGGCTCAACAGATTGTCTAAGCCTCTTCAGCACTCTAGTAAGGAGCTTCCCTCACAGACACCAGAGATTTGATCCTATTTCATCACAAGTGGAGCAATGAGACATGACCTTCACCTTCAGCAAGTGTGTAACCCACAAATACAAAAGGTCACAGCTTGCCTCTGGTCAGCTATTGAGACTTTGGGCAATGTTGGACTAGAAGGTGGTGCCTCATGCATGGGCGGGTACTGTCCTATCATTGCCTCTGTTTCTGTATCAGATGATGTGCAAGGAGACCTGCAAACCTCACCCTGGGGACACGACTTCTCTTTGGGGAACATGTGGCCAACCTCTGTACATGGAGCTGATCAAGTCAGGGTATCACAGGGCGCCCGGATGTCACAGGACTCATGGTGTTAAAGCATCTCCTAACAGGGTCCTTTCTAATACTTGCTGATATTAATGATCTAATATTGGGTCTTCTTCCTTCTCATCCTGAGCGGTGGCTGTAGCCTTGTGCTCTGAAATTTGGGATAGGAATAGTTTCACCTAACGCTGACCCTAAAGTTGGTTATCTGAGCCAGTCAATGGATAGAAATGTCCCCTCCCGGGACTCTTCATCTGTCCTACCTCAGATGCCAACATGACAGTGGGATGAAGTGCCTTCTGGAGGCTCTGGGAGGGGCTCACAGCACAAACTGGGGTTTCGCCAAAACGATTAGATCATTCCTTGCCACTCGGGGCGAGATTGCACAGCAAGGAGGAGCGGGAGGAAATGACATAAGCCTCCACAGCCTCCGCATCTCCAAATCACGCCCAGAGACAGGGGGCTGGGAGAGATGCAGAGGTACCTCTGCAAGCCCTGCCCTTCCTCAGGCACCTTGTCCTTCCGTCCCGTTCGCAGCTGACAAGCACCAAAGACAAATCCCGAAAGAAGACGCAAGGACAAAACCCATGATGCAGGACAGCCACCAGATGGGGCTCGACACCCGAGAAAATGCTACGCCAGTCACATACGACACTGGTGACACTGGTGTGACATCCACAGCAGAGCCCGAGCGGGGTGGAAATGGCCGTGGACCACCTGCTCTACCATAGACACCGGCCCTCCTCCCACTCCCCCAAGGCCACCACCTCTACTCGGCATTTCCCTGAGAGACCCCAACCCCAGAAGCTGCAGCATGACACAGGGATCCTGCCTTCCCTTCCCGCACACAAGAAATTAAATAATTGTAGTTGAGCTGGAAAGGCAAAGCTGGGGAGAGCGAGTTGCAATGGCTCAAAGAGACAGCAGAGAAAAGGAGCAGGCAACTCGTTTTTATAATATCAGCAACACAGGGCCACCAAAAACCAAGGCGGTGGTGCCCGTAAGGTGCTTCCCATGGGCAAAGAGGGCATCACCCCTGCCAAACTCTGCAGAGAGATCCTCACTGGATCTATCCTGTAGTCTGGCGTGGCCTCCCCCTTCCCCATGAAACCTAAACTCTTCGTCTGAAGGTTAAGCCACTAATTTCTCATCATCCCAGCAGCTACAGACAAGGAGAAGAATTTGCACATTTTCACCCTGCAGCAGTCTTTCACCTGTTTGCACGTAATTACCATGTAAAACCTTCCTTTCTCCAGACTAAAAAATCCCGATTTCTTTCAGTTCCTTCTCACAGCTCACATTTTCTAGACCTCTACTCTTCTGAATTGCTGTCCCCACCAACTGCCTCCAGTTCTTGGTTCTTTTTAAGATCGTCTTTACTTTCCCAAGCACTCCAGACTGGCAGAACCAAACTGTAACAATGGCACTGAGTCACTCAAAAAGATTAAGAAAAAACTAACAGAAGGGACATCACATCCTGCAATGATTTCTCCTTGATCTCTAGGGATTCATCACCATCCACACAGTTTGAGCATGAATGTTTCTAACTGGGCACAGTGAGAGGTCACGCCACCTATTCATGTAGGCAGCATGCATAAAAAGGACATAAAAATGCATGGGATTAACATAATCCCTGATCCTGTCTCCATCAATGGCCAGAACAGTGGCAATGACGGTAACACCAAATTCTCTTGACTCTTGAGCCCGCAGCCTTTTGCAGAGGTCGGGTCTATTGTGCCCCTTCCATAGATGAGGAAACTGAGTCCTAGAATGCCAAAAGGGCTCTCTCAAAGTCTGCTGCCATCAGAACCTGGATCTTCTACTGCTGCCCCCAGCCTCTAAACCCCACAACACAAACATGTGAGTGGCTGGGGTGGGATGACCCTGGTGGGACACCAGGTGCCCACCACGGCCGCGCTGTCCCTGCCCCTGAGCTGGGCCGGGGGCAGTGTAAGGGCAGGCTGGTGGGTCGGGATCAGGGCAGGGAGCGATCCCTCCCCGGGTACCGGCACGGGCAGCACGGGCTCCGCTGGGGGGAATTGACTGAACGTGTCACCAGTCAGCTCAGAGCGGGATAATGAGAAACAAACCCAAACCTGAAGACGCCCTCCCCCACCCCTCCCTCCTTCCCGGGCTTAACTTCACCCCCAGCTCTGTCTCCTTCCCCCGAGCAGCACAGGGGACCAGGAGTAGGGGCTGGGGTCGGTCCCCCACCCGCTGTCCCTGCGGCTCCTGCCCCCCGTGGGGAGGGTCCTCACCCCCTGCCCGGCCCCAGGGGGGTCCCCGCGGGGTCCCCAGCCCTGCCCCCGCCCGGGCTCCTCTCCCCACGGGGCCACGGGCCCTGCCAGGAGCTGGCCCAGCGCCGCTGCCCGCGGGTCACAGCCCCCTGCGGGCAGCCCCTGCCCCGGGGGTCCTGCCCGGGCTGCGGGGGGGAGCTGCCCCCGGGGGCTGCACGGGCTGGGGGCACGGCCTGCCCGGCCGGGGGCTCCCCACGGGCTGGGGGAGCCTCTGCTGCGGCGCCTGGAGCCCCCCGGCCTCCCCCTGCCCTGGCCTGGGGGGCTGCAGGGCCGCGGCTCCCCCCTGTGCTCGCTCCTCTCTCCGGTCCCACCTGCAAAGGGGGTTTTTCCCCTTACCCCAGGGGCGCTCCCACCATCGCTGGTGGGTCAGCCCTTGGCTCCATCTTGGAGCCGGCCGGCATCGGCTCCAGCGGACACGGGGGAAGCTTCCAGCAGCTTCTCACAGAAGCCACCCCTGTACCCCCGGCTGCCAAAACCTGGCCACGCACACCCCATGCTGTGGACACCACTCCACCTGCTGACAGCCCTCCATCCAGGGCAGACATACTTCCTTGTCACCATAAAGCCCAGCCCTGGCCAAACTGACCCGTGCTCTAAGACCCAGAAGGACAAGTCTGTCCCTATCCAAATGCTACACGGCACTGTCGGCTCAGGAATCCTTCGGCATAACATTGCCCAGGAAAAAGCCACAGCCTCCCACATGAACAGCACGGGAGCAAAACAGCTCCAAGGACCACCTGCAGCTCAAGGGAAATGAACCTCCATTTCCCTTCCTCCCAAAAACCCATTCCTCCTTGATGCCAACCAACTGTGAGTTTTTAGCAGAGAAAGTGCAAGGGTAACTGGGAAAAGCAGTATTTCTACCTGGTAGGCTTTCAACAACTACAAAATACCCGTCTAATTAATCAATCTAAAATTTCACCCGGCTGTAACATCGGTAATGCTTACCCTTATTTCCAAACATGAATGTACAGCACCAGTGTAAACAGTTGTATTTCAGTATTACCTCTCTCTTTCTGGTATCTAACTTACTTGTTTGAGTGCTTTTTCCTACCTTTACTAACACTGGTTAAGTGTAGACAAGCTCTGAATTAAAAAAAAAAAATAATCAATGTCATTTCACCTGAAATTTGTTGTTCTCGGTCAAACTGGTAGCAAACAGGATTCTATAATTAGACTTTCAAATCCATATTCAGGCCTGATCTTCAATCTTTAGCAACACGATGCTTCCTCTTATGTCAGTGAAAGCCATTCACCGCTCTGTGCTTTTGAAAATCAGGCTAATTTATTTATTTAAGAGCTTAATTTTGGATACAGGAGCCTAACTTTGGGCTTTTTATTTTTCGAATGCTGGCTATTTTTATATGCGAGAGAGTGTGTATTTGTGTGTATGGAAGTATTTTTAGTTCTAAGTCTCATCATGGCTTCAAGAGATGGAACTAATTTGGGGTTGGGAGGGGGATTCAGGGTGATTTTCTTTAAATGCACAAAGGATTGGCTGTCCCCTCTGTTCTGGCAGGGTTCCCAGAATTTCTGTTGGTATAATTACCCTCATGCTTATTTACTATGTATGTCACAGTAGTGCACAAACTGTGTGGGGCAAAGTCACTGTTGTCCCTGCGCCAAGCACATTTCTAAGGAGCCAAAACCATTGGCTCCAGAAATGTGGTCAAATAATCTTTGGAGAGAGCCCCAGGATGCCACCAAGAGGGAGAAGGGGAGATGCTCCTACTGTAAAAAACCCCAACACAACCCACCCTAAACGCTATTGAAAAAGATGCTTCATGCAGATGACAGAGGCTGCTCAGCTGTCTCAGTAAGGACTATAGCAGAAATATCCAGAAACAGGATTACGGAGTCAGAAGCTCTGTCTATATCATTAAACAAAGCAGACCAAAGACCAACATTTCTCCTTGGCTAGCTGGCGTGACTCAACTCCGCATGGCCACATCCATGCAAGTTGGCCTTAGCCAAAATTGCCAGAATCTGTGTTGACAATTTAATAGGGTGAACTATGACAGGATTGTGCCTGTGCCTTGGCACTGTTCAATTTACAGAGGTGGCTCTAAATGTCACCAGCAGAAAGTGTACAAGGATGCCTCAGGCAACAGGGGCTTGAAACAAAGAGGATGCTGGTGTGTAAGAGGGTTGCAGGAGCACGGAAAGGCATGTCAGCACAGGCCCTGGGCTATGTTTTGAGGAAAGAAGGGTCCTGCTGGCCTGTGCCACACAACCACAATCTGACCAAGGTCAGGAATCGCAGACTATTATCTACAACAGTCAACAAAGCACAGGGGCCCTATCACCTTTCCTGAGGCCAACGGGCCAAGACTAACAACAGAAATGAACTTCCTCATTCTCCAAAACCAGGTAGCTGCCTTGGTAGTATTGGGAATGACCCTTGGCCCCTATGGAATCCTGCACCCTGCCCAGGTTATGATTACTTGGGAGACTGCTAGTAAGCCTTCACCAGTCTAGTGATTACACTAAAAATTTGGCAGCATGATGAAGTTACAGTGCTCATGAGGAGGCCTTGGCATTGCCTAGTTTGCTAGTACAAGTACACAGAAAGATGGAAAGGAATAGGAGTTGAGGTACTCAGTCCACTCCCAAACTCTTAGGCTGGGGCGCTCTTCTTGAGCAAACCCAATCCATCTCCTTTCAGAGAAGCAAACCCTGGCTTGAAAAATGGGACAGCATGCTTGAGAAGCTAGAAACAGACCTCTAGGGAAAGGAGGAGCTCAGAAAATGAGCTCTGCTGAGCAGGCTGCAACTTACGCCTGCAGAACCTTACATGCCCCTTTGGTTCAGCAGGACTTACCAAGAGCAGGAAGGCATTAGGTACAGCACCCTTCCCAGCGTCTCATTAACCTCCTCTGCTTCTCTCCAGACAACCCTACTTCACCATGGCACTACAGGAGCACAGTCATATCCTAGGTGTCATGGTGACAATGCACGCTATATGGATGGGCACCATCTCCCTCACCATCCCGTGCCACCAACCTTCTCCCTGCCGCTTAATCCTGGAAGAGGAGGGGTGGGACGAGGTGCGTTATTCAGCTGACAGCTCACCCTCCAGCCATCTCCTCTGCAGGCACTCCTGCTAACTCTTGCAAAGGGCCATTATCCTTATGCACTAGAGGGTGTTTACAGATTAAAAGCCCACTTCTTGGAAGGGAGGAAATGAGGACATGTGTAACTGCTCGGCTGGAAGGCTTGCAGCAGAGGCTGCCTGAATGTACCCTTAAAATGGGGTTATGTGAGGCCAGATCTTAGCTGGAGCAAGCTGGGATCCACAGGGCTCTAGCAATTTACACCAGCTGCAGCTTTGGCCCACTTTTTTAATTTTAATGAATTTTTTTAATACTGACAGATATAAAAGGAATATAAGATGCAGTGCTCAAGCAACAGGGGAGCATGAAAGTAAAATGCTGTCTATTAAAAACATCAAAATCAAACTTACAGTTGCCATCACAATTAACGTGCTCAATATCAACATTTGTTAGCAATTTTTTTCTTTGTTATAATGTTGCAAGTTAGCAATAAGGATTCACAGATGGGTAATTATTGTTCCTAGTTCGAGTATCAAAGTAGTAACTATGGGGCCCCATCCAGGTGCCGATATATCACAGCTTTGTCTGGCTGCTTGCATGGCATCAAACTTGTCCCGAACAAGGGGATGCATCCAAACTGACTCTAGGGTATGTTTCCTATCCTGGGCTAATCCTCAAAGGGTGTGCAGGACTTATTTACACCACTGCTAGTTGTGCTGGATCAAAACCGTGCAGGGGACCATTGCTAAACTGGGAAAGATCACTTGCCATCTCAAAAGCAAGAAAGGGCACCTAATTCTTCCCATAGGACTAAACAAGCAGTGTACAAACCCTTCCTTTAATCCAGCATCCTCACAGGTCACCCCAACCACATATGACTCATTCGCTCATCCTTTTGATGGCCTTCATCAGGGCCCCGATTTTCAAAATCGGGATTCTCAGAATCTTGCCTCTTCTGGCATTTCTTCATACGGCTTCTACCTAAGAATGAATAACATGCAACATGAAGTGTGTTCATCAAGTGTTTCAGTCCTCCTTTGCTGTTTCAGTCCTCTTCTGCCTGGTAAACATGCTTGAGTGTACAACTACCCCTTAATTACTTAATTGCTTCTATCAGCTCCTATTAAACAATAATCTCCATTCCATGCCTTGTCTTGCTTATTGGAGAATGTCGCTGAACACAAAATTAACTTATTCCATGCCTTAGAGACACTTCAAAAGCTTAAATGCCTGGCAAGACATCATTCATGAGTTGTGTAGACTAGTAGGTCACAGAGGACTGTCTGTCCTTGGACTGTCTTTGGACACAGAGTCTATTGTCATCTCAGTGCTGAACGTGGATCTCCAGTATGAGACTTTATCCACCTCCTCACTTATCACAGCATCACTGTGATCCAGCATCAGGCTCAGGAGTCACTCACAACAAGATTACACAACAGCGATTTCATCAAGGAGAGATAATAGGATTACTTGGCCTATATTATAATTTTTGAGCTAAACTGTACCATAATTTACTGCATCAATCCCTTTTCATGTTTTCTAGCATCCACACATTCCTGTTGGCTCATGATTTCCTTATCTCTGTTTGAAAACTTCTCTGTGAGTGACATTCTCAAAGTGTTAGCCAAGATCTGTTCCCTTTAAAGCCAAAGGGGCAAGTGAAGCCAAACTTGAATTACCCAAATTCCTAGGTATGATATCCACCACCTCAGGAAAATACTGGTCTTTATGTGGATTCAAACCCCTGTTCTTTAAATGCACTTACTTGAGTGGGGAGTATACTTGAAGGTCCATTTAGATTAGAAAGTCTTGCTTTTTGCGAAATACTATTTGCAATTGAAATATCTGTCAGAAAGAATGATAGTGCCAGTCTTATGCTGTGCAGCAGAAATGAATAATTTCATATTCTAAGCCAGTTTAAAGCTGTTTTAAAGCACAGGGCTTTACTACACACCAACCATGAAAGAGGCATCTGATTTATAAAACGTACGTTGGCGAGGATCGTATCATAGAGTGATAGAGTAATTTAGGTTGGAAGGGACCCCTAGCAGTCTCTGAACCAAGCCTCCCCTCCAAATGGGGATAATGTTGAAGTTAGAGAAGGTTGGTCATGGCCTTGTGCAGTTGGGTTTTGAAAATCTCCAAGGATGGAGACTCCACAACCTCTCTGGGCAACCTGTTCCAGCACTTAACCACAATCATTGCAGAAATAATTTTCAGCCCAAGATCATTGTCACTATTTGAAGAAAGTCTACAAATCAAACTCTCCTTGAAAAGAGGCAATTCCATCAAATAGTTGGAGAAACACAATAAAACCATGATGCTGTAGGAGTTTTAGGACCTGATTCAGGCAGCTTTGATATCTGCAGGCTGATTTAACTTGTGACTGATAACTGGGGGGCTCTGATACACAAAACAGGGAGCTGTGATTGATTGATAATTTCAGAGTAATGTTCCCAGCTCCCCTGAAATTATTGCCTCCGTTGCAATGCCAGCCAAAGGGGACATATACCTATATCACCTCCTCTAGGGCATTGTTCATAGTCTTTGTTCAATTCCCTTTTTCCTGATGGTTTAAGCAGATATTTGGGACTGCAAGACCACATGGCAGAACTGCAGGTGTGCATTTCATCCTGCTGACAGATACTGGGGTCACAACCTCCAGCAGATGCATGGGGCAGAGAACCGGGGCAAGGGCATCACTGCAGCTAAAGCTCCAGAGGCCAAAAATGCATGAGTAGCTGTGCTGCTCAGTCTGAGGGATGTTTCTGGGATACATCTTTGTGACTGTTCTCCTTTCCTAGCTGCAGAGCAGTTTTCTCTGACTCACAGATTGAAAGATCACAGCCAGAAGAAGAGAAACAAATCACAGAATGTCCTAGCCCTAAACACCCCCACTTTCTGCCATTAATTTGTCAAGCTTTCCCAAATCTGGCTGTTACTGAAATACCCATGCATAGCCAGAGCCTGGCCAGTATGTATTTACTTGCAAAAATAGTCATGAATGTGTTACTGGCATATTCGTTACGACCCCAATTTTGGAAGCAACTCTGCCCAGGCAGCCTTTCCTTGCCTGCATCCCCACGGGCTGTGTGGCTCCCCCCTGATCCAGGTTGCAGAATCCCTATTTCCAGATCTATGCTCAGTAAATTGATACAGAATCAGTGAATAGCTTTGTAGCAGCACCTACTGTATTTTCGACCCAGGCTTGTAGATATTATGTTTATGTTTTCCCTTGTCAATTATTTTGTGAGGTGTAGAGTCCTAAAACAGAAAAAAAACCTCCGAAGACCTCTTCAGCACTAGAGCACGAATGCCCTTTTCTGATTTTAATGTGGGAAGCATCTCTGTGCTGCGTAAAGGAGCAGGCAGGATAGCAGGGGCTTCTGGAGAGGGTATCAAAGTGATGGGTGCTGCAAAGACATGTCACGGCATCTATCACATGTGGGATGGTCTCACATCCTAGCACTGAGCCAAATGCTCTCTTTTATCACAGATTCTCCCCCCTCCAAATTAGTTGTGAATACTTAAGCCCAATCCCTCTCCTATTATGCGCATACCTATTTACTTACAGTATATCCAACACCTAGTGCTATCACCTTCAGCAAAGCCTTCTGTTCTATATCAAAGCTGTTAAATAGCTTTACACAGAAAAAAGGAAGTTGAACTCAGTCTGAATTTTTGCTTCAAGTGTGTTTGAGCTAATAGGGTTTAATGTCAGGGCTCTCCTTTTGGAAACAGAACTGGTCCCAGTCCCGTAAGCCCTACAGGAACAGATGCAGCTGAAGGCCTTGAAAGTAAGCAGAGGTCTTTTGATTGACTTGTCTTGGCTCCGAGCAAGGGAAGTTTCAGGGCAGATCCAGAGAAATGCCTGAGGGCTCCCACAATATGAGTATTCAAGGACATGATGCTACAGGGACACATGGGAATAGTCACATTGCCCTTTCTATAGGATGGGCCGTGTTACAGTACCTAACCCAGATGGTCTTGAGAGGTGATTTGATATCACCTGGACTCACCAGAGCCATGAGATACCTCAGGAGAGAAGTTTGCGTTGCACTGGGAGGCCAGTCAAAGACAGGGACACACCTTCATGGCTCTCTGCAAGCCTCCAAGGTCCCTTGGTGGAGGATGCAGAGCAGCAGAGGGGAAAGCCATGCCTTTCAGTAGCAGTGAATCCCTTGGAGATGGAGACATACTGTGGTGGTTTTCTCCTCTAAGGGTTTTCCATTTCACAAGAAACTAATTTGGAATAGTGAGTCCAAAGATCTGAACAGAGACTGCAGGCTAACTGGGGTCTAAAGCCTCAAAAACTGGTGCAAACCCCCAGACCCCTAGGAGCCTGTCCCCTCACTCAGAGGGAAACATTTGCTATTCCCAGGCTCTGTCTGCTTGGGAAGATGAGGGGGTCACACCTCCTGCTGGGAGATCAGGCAACCACTACGGGAATCGATATGGATTCTAGGATAGTATTAACTGAATTTACAGTATTTACTCTCTCCCTCGCCATCAAAGTCATGGTGCTGAAGCAGTACCTGAAAACACCAGACAAGACTTTTCCATACAGCTGTCTCTTCCAACCCCCACAGGTGGTGGCTTTGTAGGAGGTGGATCTTCCAGGATTTTTTAACAGCATGCCAGAAAAACACCTGCCAGGAGCAGTTTAGAGGATGAGGACTCTACTTATCAATAGGGGAGCTGATTCTTGAGGACCTGGTGAAGCTGAAAAAGATCCACTGTTTGCTGCAGACCTGCCAGGGTCAGAGCTGTCCCTGCTGTTTGCATCCCCTTCCTGGCACGGACCACTGCAGAGCAAAGTACCAGGGCTTCCTGGGGCTAGCAGATCTTCTGGACCCTGCTCAGGTCCACCCCAGCCTTGCAAGAGCCCGTCAGGGACCTCTTACTATACGTTCAGCAGCATGTCCCTGGCTCGTCTGTGCCACAGGGGTCAAAGGCATCCCTGGAGCAAGGCTCCCGCTGTGGTGACTTTGCATGAGGGTTGAGACCGTCGCCTTTGCTTCGCCACCCGTTTGAGAAGGAGCTAAAAATTGGGTGAGTGCCTGTGAAATCCTGGAAGAACAGCCTCAGATCCCAGCTATTTTTAGTTTCACAGAAGCTGCGCATACATTAGCAAGGGCCTGCCTTCCTCTCCGGGTGTGCAGGGCTGTGAGGTGTGCAGGGCTCTGAGAAATCACACGACATCCTCCCAGCCTGCCAGGAAAGAGTTTAACCCTTGTCGTCTCGCCACAGATGGCCCCATCCACCTGCACCTCGATACGGGCCCTGGGGGGAAGCAGAAAAGGAGGGAGAAAGGTCTTCATGGCCATTTTGGCTCTAGTGAGATGGAGAAGAATTGCGGGGGTCTTTGCCCCATGGCCCTTATATCATTATATCTGTTAGGAGGAGCAGGAATCTTTGGTATCATCTGGGGACTGGAAGGGAATTCCAATACCGAAATGGCACCTGACTCCCATCACCATCAGCTCTTGTTGGGAAACAGCCACACTATGGGCTGAGAGGAGCAGGGAGGAGTTCAAAGCATTCACAGGACTCAACAGTCGATGCCTCAGCTCCAATGACCTCTCATGATCGCCAAGATGGCCACTATTCATGAACCGCTATGTGCCACCTTCAATGCACCTGCCACAAAATCCTTAATCTGAATCTGCGGTCTTTTAGCCATGCAATCTCCTGGGAAACAAGACCTCATCACCACACAGGTTCTTCAGGTGCTTAGTGTCACAGCTCCTTCCTCCCACTGGCTGTGTCTCCACCAGATACATCACACCAGGAAAACCATTGCTTGGACCCATCAAAGGCCCACAGAGGGCATGAAGCCAGGAACGGGGCATGAGAACACGAGCTCGCTGAAATGCACAATGCCTTTCAACATATTATTAACAGACAATAATTGCAAATTTTATTTCTACGCTTTTTCCTTCACCAAAAGATGAAAAGCAATGTCTGCGCGAGGTGCACACAGGCGACCTCTGCACTTCACACCCACAGTGCCTGTCAGCTCCGCTACCCATGCACTTTAACATTTTCCAGCTCTTTAATATTTATTACCTCTGCTGCTTTGTATTACTCATCAGCTATTCCTGGCCAGAGGAAATGTACTGGCGGGTTTTGAAGCGTGTACATACTCTGTTCTTTAAGGGGGCTATAAGTACAACAGTAGTCTTGCAAACACGCACACGCTGCACTGCATTTGGGCATTGCAGTCTCCTGGGGCTTTTGAGGCATCGGGTACAAGAGAACAAAACGAGCCTAACCGTCCTCTCACAAGGGCTTTTCAAAGGCCATAAGGATGTAGTAAGCCATCAAGAGAGGAGACACAGCACTTTTGGAAGGTATAGGAGCCTCAGCGTATTTGTGCTGATCCCTGCAGAAACACCCCTTTCCCCCTCAGCATGCTTAGAAGTTTGCATGAGCATCCTTCCCTGCTTTACTTGCAGTTATTTTAAAAGTCTCCTCCCAGCCCTGTGATTAACCACGAGCCTGCCAGCAGCTTAGCGTACTTGCAGTATTTCTTCCAGCTGCTGGGGCCTTAGGGGCCCCCAGTAAAGATATAATGCAACGAGGCAAGTCAAGCTACACAGGAGCCTATGTGCGGCTGCACTTGCAGCTGTTTCTTTTAATAGGTAACTCCTAATTAAGACTGATTCTAAACAACATGACAAAGAGGACTACATTCTAGTGGTCATGTCCAGGAGAAGAAACAGCCCAGGTACAGTATTACCCACCATTACAGTAATTTTTCTTTTTTCCTTTTTTCCTACTCATTTAAAAGGAGCTTTCCGCTCGGAGCTTAATAAAAGTGAAGCCACCTGATCATGTCCTTGCTCCACCACCCTCCGGGTACAGCTCAATCTTCTCATGCCAGCGGACAGTTTATCCAAGTGACACAAATGCAGTCACAGGAGCTTTCCACCAGGGAACAGCATCTGGGCTGTGAGGTACAGGATCCTGCAGCCCAGCCCAAGGGACTGATGTTCATGCACAGTTAGGTGCAGAAATGGAGGCAGAGAGGTTAAGTGACTTTCCCCGAGCTAGTGGGAAAAATCGGTGTGGGGGTTGGTGGTTTTTAGAATGGAATGGAATGGAATAATTAATAGGATAGAACAGAACAGAACAGAACAGAACAGAACAGAACAGAACAGAACAGAACAGAACAGAACAGAATAGAATAGCATAGAATAGCATAGCCTAGCATAGCATAGAATAGAATAGAATAGAATAGAATAGAATAGAATAGAATAGAATAGAATAGAATAGAATAGAATAGAATAGAATAGAATAGAATAGAATAGAATAGAATAGAATAGAATAGAATAGAATAGAATAGAATAGAATAGAATAGAATAGAATAGAATAGAATAGAATAGAATAGAATAGGATAGGATAGGATAGAATAGGACAGAATAGGGTAGAATAGAATAGAATAGAATAGAATAGAATAGAACAGAATAGAATAGAATAGAATAGAATAGAATAGAATAGTATTTCATTGGGAGGGACCTATACTGATCACAGAATCCCAAACAGTTGGGGTTGGAGGGACCCCTGGGACCACCCAGCCCACCCTGCTCAAGCAGGCTCTCCTACAGCAGCTGCGCAGGATCGCATCCAGGTGGGCTCTGGACGTCCCCAGAGAAGGAGACTGCACAGCCTCTCTGGGCAGCCTGTCCCCGTGCTCCGGCACCCTCAAGGGAAAGAAGTTTTTCCTGCTCTCCCCACAGAGCTCCCTGTGCTGCAGTTTGTGCCCGTTGCCCCTTGTCCTGTCGCTGGGCACCGCTGACAAGAGCCCGGCCCCGGCCCCCTGACACTGGCCCTTAAGGTACCTGTGTGCATCGCTCAGGTCCCCTCTCAGCCTTCTCCTGCCCAGGCTGAACAGCCCCAGCTCCCGCAGCCTTTCCTCACCAGGGAGATGCTCCAGCCCCTCATCAGCTTGGTCACCTCCACTGGCCCTTCTCCAGCAGCTCCCAGTCTCTCTGGAACTGGGGAGCCCAGAACTGGACACAGCACTGCAGATGCAGCTCCACCAGGGCAGAGCGTGAGGGCAACCTCCCTCAACCTGCTGGCCACGCTCCTCCTCATGTACCCCAGGATCCCACTGGCCCTTGGCCCCAAGGGCACACTGCCAATTTGGGAGGTCCTTGTCTCCCTGTCCCTGCTGGATGGGCTCCTTGTCCCCTTGTGTGTGTCTAACACAAAAGAAAGGAAAGCCTTTTGTTTTCACACACATCCTTTTGACCTCCTGCTACTCAAAATGCTTCCCCAGCCCAATCGAATGCCTCTTGCATGTCTGATACAGCCAACGTAGCTGCCCCGCACTGGACAGAGGATGCTTGCATTAACATTGACTATCATAAATACTTAGACGAGATACATCCCAGAAGCACCAATAAATTGTTGAATGCATTGATCTAGATGTGACTCAGGAGTCACCACTGAATAATCTCTAGGCACCTTCCTCTGGCTGAGCCCGGGCAGGGTTTCTGCTCTCATCAGCAAAGCAGTAGAGGTCTCTTCCATCTTGCACTTCTCCAGGGGAAGGCCAGCTTAAATGACACGTGGGGGCTATTGATTTCTGTAATGAATGAATGGATTTTCCCCTCCTGCACTCACACCCCCTCCCTCTTCTGTGGAATAATTCAGCGCCTCTGTCATTTACTGCCCAAATGCCTCTCTGAAGTGCAAACATGCAGCCTTTCCCTGCTGGCATTGTGCGGTCTCTCCAAGTCCTGGCCTTGGCTCCTCTGTTTTCTTCTGCCTTCTCTGATCTTGCAGAGCATTGTGTCCTGGAGGGAGGGTTTAAACTCATGCAGTGAGGCAAGGATCCCAGGCAATGGAGAACATGGACGTTTTCCTCCCAAGAAGGAAGGCGTGTGGCCAGAGCAGTTGGGCGGCTGTCTGTCAGATGCTGCAGAACTGCCTGGGAAAGCCTGTGCAGCTCTCTGTTGGGATGGGCTTGGAAAAGATTCCTGCACTCCAGGGATCTGCTCTTAAACAGGAGCAGAGCAGATGTCATGGTCATTGAGGAGCTGAAAGAAATACAGCTGGGGCTTGTGCAGTTACGGGTTGAAGCAAAAAACCCCGGTGTACACTGGGGTCATCTGAGAAGCAAAGGGATGTCCTCTTTTGGCTAAAAGGAGTCTCACTGCTAGCCCAAAATGTCCTTTCTCCCTGCCTCCCCAGCTCCTCCCTACATAACCCCCTCCCACCATCTGCTTCTTCCCAGCCAGGTCTCCATAGCTTATCTGAAATGCCACAGCTAGTCTCCTACTTTTGACATCCTGCTCTTCCCATCACCCCACGTCAACTGACCTGTCCCCCCTGAGACCTGCTGCCCAGCTGCTGTTGGCCACGGCTTAGGGGGATTGCTCTGCAGCACAGGAACGTGCCAACTACCTGCGCACGTGTTCAAGAGAGCCCTCCTGCAGGCACAGTGCCCAGGTGCAGCCCAACACTGTGAGCCCTCCTGCCCCTACAAGTCCTGCCTTGCCCTTCACAGGAGTTAGGACTTCAAACCTTACGGGACATACTATATGTCACCTCCCACATCTGCAGAGAAGATGTTGGAGAGACCTGCCATCAGCAACCAGTATGAACAAGGCTCTGAGAGTTGTCCTGCCCATCAACCTGAGATCGCAGAGCTCAGCGTCACACCTGCCACCTTAGAGAGATTTGGCATAACCCCTCCATTAAGAACTCCAAACCTGACAGGGTGCCTTTTGCCTCCAGACTTAAGCCTGACTGGTTAAAGAGTTGCAGCTGACTCTAAGCATCTCTGCCCAGCATGTGAATCTCTCAAATCCTAAAACTTCAGGTATCTGAGTCCTCTAAGGAGGTAAGCTACAGCAGGCAGGCACGGGAGGGCCTGTTCAACACCAGTGACAGGTCTAGGCCACCAAAAGATTCAGGATTTCTTCTTCCATCCTCCCCTGCCTCCAACACACCATCTCATGTTGGCCCAGACCTTAACACCCAATGAGGAACAGACTCTGTGCCCTCTCCTGCCACCCAGGAGAGTGCCCAGGTGGGTTCAGACCCCTTCTTGTAGGTTCAACCCCCTTCTTGTGGGTTCAATCCCTTTCTTGTGGGTTCAGATACCTTCTTTGTTAGATGCGAAGGAAGGGTTTGACCTTGACCATCGAACATCACAGGCAAACCCATTAACCACCCTGAGGAGACAAAGCTCTCAGGTTCCTGTGTTTGGGCTGCTGTGCAGGATATCTGACACTTAAACACCTCCTGAGACACGGCAGCATGTCAGCAAGACTCTCATCTGCTGGCTCAAAGGGTGGTCTGGAGAGGACAGCTCTGAGGCTCGATTCCCTGCAGCCAGAAAGGCATCCTCAGTGCGTGGGGTGGCTGGGTGCCAGCGGGCTGTGTTACCAATATGGTCTCATGTGGACACCCTGTTGGAAAGAGGATGCTGCAGGCTTGAGTCACCTCCAGCCTATGGAGGGAACTGAGCCTCCACCTTCTGCCCCCCTGCCTGCATGCCCTGCCTCTTGAGGTGACAGCTAGAAGTGGGACACCGATCCTACACCTTTCAAGGTAGCTTTGTGAAGGGGATCCCTTTTCCTTTGCTCTTCTCACACAGCCTTTTCCTCTGGACTGTAAGGGATATTTTGTGCCAAATGTGTGTGTGTGTCCCCCGGCCTCTGATACCCTCAAGCCCCTGGGGTGGCCCTAGATGCAGTAGGAGTTTGCTCCAGATGTTTGCAGCTTTTTGTTGAAGCTCGAGCTTATGTGTCCAAAAATCTTTTCTGGAGCCACAGAAGTAGATCCAGGTCTCCTTGAACGGGATTTTCTTTCTCACTTCAGCTGTCCGTAAGTGGGAAAGCTAATTAAACTCATCATCTCAGTTCCATCTTCTATCAAAGGAGAGAAAGAGATTTCCAGAGAACTAATCATCCTATCCCAAGATAAATGTCTACAACACCTCCTACAGTTTTCCTGTCTCTTTTCCTTGACTACAGAAGGGTCCAGACAACTATCTGAGATCTGATGGCTGATACCAGATGCCTCGCATCTCCTTGGCATCGCTTTCCCATCAGATGCCTCTCACCTCCTTGCCATCATTTTGGTATGCCATTCTCAGTGCATCCACTTGTGTTGGATGCACATACTTCCCCATCGAAAATACTTGGGGGACATGGAGACTGCAGCAGTGCCAGAGACCGTGTAAACCTGTGGGATGTAAAAGCTCCCACTAAAATTGAATGCATTCCCACCTGACAGCTGGAGTAGGAGCTCCCAGAGCTGGTTGGGATATTTTTCTTCCAGCCATCTCTTAATTTAGCCTTTTACTTTGTGGGGCAAATACACAGCCTTGGGAAGATGATGCATGCCATGAATAGCACTCATCTAGAATAGACTCTGTCCCACAGCTTCCATGTCCTTCCCTGCCCAGGGGAGTAATCTTGCCTTCCAATGCAAGTCCCCATGGAGGACAATCCCATGCAGAACCCCCCAGATGGCTTCTCCAAGGCATCCCTGAAGAAGCTGAAAACCAGGGGCAAGACTCATAGACATCTAGGACTGTTTCAGAGGGTATCAAAGATACCCATGCACTGCTGGCAGGTAGGGTACAAGGCATGCAGAAGACCTGTGCTTTTCTAGACCCACAGCTGGGGCTGCAATGGGACACCCATAGCATCTTGAATGGTTCTGCATGCCTGGTTTGGACAACAGAATGGAGGTCCTGGGTCTCAGCCCCGAGGGGGAATCACTACAACAGCAGGCCACCAAGACAGGCAGGGCAACTCCACTCTGCCACAGAGAAGAAAGCAGGCTCTCCTCCTCTCCATGCTATTTGTTTCTCCATCTTTGTGTTGCTCATGGGGACCCACACAGTTTATTTGCCTCATGCCTGGAGATCTTGCCCTTCCCTGGCCCCTGCTGCCCATGCACGCACTGGCTGGAAGAAACCCTCGCTGTGAGACTGACAGCACAGTCTGTACATCCCTGCAAGCCACAACTACCAGGATCCTCTGTCCTTGCAACCTCCAGGGCTGCTAGTCCTCCTGTCACCAGCTATGCCCTTTGACAAAGATGTCACCGTTCAGTGGTCAGAAGAGAGAAGCAGCATATAAAGGAGGTTTGGGAGCTCACTCGTAGGTTTGTAGGCAGCAGAGAGTGGTACATGGGCAGAATATGTCTCTCGGAACAGCTTTGTTTATTAAGGCAGCAAATGGAGAAGGGTGGGAAGCATGAGGGCAGCAGCCACGCAGGAGAGCCAAGTCACTGCCCACAAAGCTTTTGCGCTGGTATTGGATCAGCCCTATGAGTAAGTGCAACCCCTTTCATTTCTTTCCATAGGATTAATGATCATTTCTGCAGGAAGCCAAACCTGTTTCGCACTAGCTATTCACAACTGCTTATTCAACTCTTGCGCCCCATCAACCCTACATTGAAGTTATTAATAAACAGACCCTCTTTTCCTCTCCCATTCAGCCGGTCCTTCTGACCACCACTTTAGACATGCTTTATTATAGCAGTGGGTAAAGTAACTTGTCCCTGGCTGCAATGGAGGGTGGAGAGACCCAGGCACAGCATCCAGCAGTCCTGGCTCCCAGGTATCACTGTTATTTATATTACAGCAATGTTAAAAGGCTTCTGCAGAGAGCAGAGTTTGATTGTACTGAGTCCGGTGCACACACAGAGTAAGAGACAGTCCTTGCCCTAAAGGATTTACAATCTAAACTGACAAGGACAGAAACACAGCAAAGGAAAGGATGTATTATTAACAGCAGGGGACTGAGGCATTGAGAGACGCAATAAATTGCCTGCGGTCACAGAGGGAGCTTGTGGAAGAGCCAAAACCTGACCCCTGATTTCCCACCCATGCTGTCTTGTCTCAGCCATCAGGGAAGGTGCACGCCGGGAATCCAGGCGAGCCGGGAACTCTGCTGATGATTCAGGTGAGGCCCAGACCCCTGCCAAAAACCACAGACCAGCACAGATGCGTTCTTGCCTCTGACTCATCCTTGTTTGTGCCTGACCAGGAGGGAAGACAGAAGCCCCCTCTGATACCACCCCCTCCCCGTGTCATCATCTTCTCCTGTCACCTGGCTTTGGTCCACCCAGACAGGTCCCCTCTGAGCCCTGCTAGAGGGGTCAGGGCTGAGGCTGATAAAACACTGCAGCGGCTTCTATAGACTGGCAAGAAAGGAAGGTGAAAGCTGAAATCACTTTTCCTCAGGGAAAACCTGCCTGAAAGGGTAGGCTTCAGGGGACACCTGCCCTCAGCAGGTTTGCTATGTTGGGTGCAACACCATGCTAAGATTCTGGTGAGACTTACTGACCCTTTCTGAGTCCTGTCAGGACATCTCAAAGCACGATAGGATTATCCCAGCTGTCTGTGCACACATGCCCTACCACACTCCATGTCTATGTGCATGCGAGAAAGCACCTGAAGACAAATACATTTACTCTGTCCACCTAAGCAGAGGCTGGTACTACTTTTTGGAGATTTGGCCTCTGACATCAATTCCCTTTCTAGTAGCCTACCAAAGCTCCTGGACTCTCAGGGATGGATTTGAACCATAGCAGTGATGTAAAGGTGGTTTATACTATTCAGTAGAGCCCCCATATCTGTGGAGTTGAAGATTAGGTTTGGAAGGATTTGATTTCAGTTGAATTCAGTAAATTTAGGGGTTTTCCTTGTCACATCCAGCTCGCCGTCTCATTTAGCTACCTGTGGTCATCTAAGCAGTTTTGGCCTCAGAATGACCCAAACTCTCTAACTGTCCAGAAACCATAATGACCAGATCCACAGGGGAGAAAGAGGCAAGGAAGAAGCACAGCGGGGTTGAGGCTTGGACTCTTCAGAAATGACAAACACTAATGAAAATGGTAACCAAAAAGTAAAATGGTGGGTTTCACAGTTAAAGCTGTTTTTTAACAAAAATAAATGTCAAGTCCTACCGAGACAATTTAGAATTTCAATTGCTGAACAAGACTGCATAGAAAGGGCAACAGAACCAGAGAAATACATGGGGCTGTATCTGCATCTCCCCTGCCTATGCCCCAGCATCCCTGGCCCATACTATACATTTTGCGGTCATTACACTGGTTTCCATTCTGAAGCTGTAATCATCAGTGGTTTAACCCTCAGACAAGCATAGTATAACGTAGGAAAAAAAGGGTAATTTGCCCGTGGTCTTATGCATCAGACCTATTTCTGAGATCACCCTGTCTCCATTTGGTCATGGCTCCCATCCTATTGTGTAACTGCTTTCCTTTCCCCGCTGCCCTAGAATCCATGCTGGATTAGAAATGGTTATGATATCAATAAATAGTTGACTGCTGTGGGTGCTCTCAACATCTGCATGTAAGCCTTCGTACGCAGCCACGGCAACGGGGAATTCAAATGATCTGTCTCATTTCATCTTCTCCTTGCAGCACACCGTCGTGGGAGCAAACATTCCCATGAATTATTCGTGTCAAATCATAGAGTCCCCACATGCTACCAGTGCAAACAAGCACTTTCCTCACACAGTGTTTATGGAGCAGAAGCGTTAGGTGAGGAACGAGCAATTTTAGGGCTCATGTCATTTATTGGGCCAAGGAAAAGGAATTGGTTTTAACACTGAGCTTCGTTCCAGTCTCTGGGGCCTCATATAAAGTAATTAACTAAACATTTCAGGGTCCTTCTCTTGCTCTGAGGTCAACAACAAGAATCTGGCCACATCCACACTATCGAACCCTCTGAGCCTTCGAAACAGGGTGGGTGCATCCAGTGCCCGCAGGGAATGGGGTGAGCAGGGGGGCTCCAGGCAGCAGGGCAGCTACATCATAGCTGCAGCCTTGCAGTGTGCTCTCATAAACCGGGAAGGACAGGATGTAATAACGCCTTATGTTGATTTATTGTAAACGTTTAATATTGTCAGTCTTCTCCCATGGGAAAGCATCTCTGACCCTGTGAGCTTAAGGCAGTCTGAGATAGCAGTTGCCTCTAAAAAGGCTTAGTCTTGCACAGAATCCTGTCCCAGGGCACTGAGATCCTGCTCGTTGCTGGACAGACCCCTGAAGAAGGGGAAAGCCTTCAGGACGGGGCCCACAATTCATTACTATAGCTTTAGGAGGGTCCTCGGCTCTAATTTCCTTCACGACACAGACTGCTTATTGGTGCATCGCGCTCCCAAGGCATCCCAGCATCGCAAACCGTCATCCTGGCTCAAGCAGACATTGCGTTTGAGCTAGAGCCCTTGGGTTTGCAATCTGCTCCCCTCACTCTCCCTTGGTGAAAGTTTATTGAGGATGCCGACCTCCAAGTGAAAACCAGCGTTCGTTCGGGAAGCACCAGAGTGAGGGCAGCTGTCCATGCATACAGGTGGCTGCAAGGAAGGGGCAATCCTTCCTTTTAGGAAGATCAAGGACAAGTCCCCAGGAGGCAAAGCTGGCCATGAAACTCCCACTGTTACACTGAGCAAAGTCTTGGCGGTTGCCACAGCACCATCCTCACCAGCATCATTTCAATAAAACACAAAGCAAACAAAGTCATGATAACGGCTTTTCTTCACGGAGCTGGTTGCTCTCAACCAAGGTCTTTTAAAAGCATGTTTCCTAATAATAGGACTCCACCAGAACAGTGTCACCAAAGCCTGGCAATGTCACTCAAGAGTTTGTGATCTTAAATAATGTATTTTCCTTCACAGCGGTGAAAACTGCAGTGCCTTCACCCATTCTACTGAATAATGGGAGTGTTTCTGCAAGCTTGCCATGGTAATTTAAAATCAATTTTACTTTCGTATCCCATTACAACTTTTGCTATAGGAAATTAACACTTTAGTAAATCATATAATGTCTGCAGGAACAACAAAGCACATTAAACAGTTGTACTGCAAGGTCTGGTTGGTTTGCAATGAAAAAACCAATGGATATATGTATTACTATTTAAGTATGTCCTCCTCTAGCACATCAGCTATGAGAAACACAGGGAAGGCAGGTGAATCTGGAATGGACCATGCCATCAGCTCAGTGATGGAGAGGAACGTGCCCAGCCACTTAAGAACAAAAGGTACCCTTTGAGGTATCATCCTGGATTGCAGAAAATAAAGTGATTGTACGACTGGAACTTTTCACACCTCAGCTATCACTTTTAATAACTTTCGTTCAGTGTTTTGCAGAAACAGTATAACCACATCCATGCTAGGAGATGCAGCAGCATGTGGGAATGTGGAAAAGGGATGAAGCCTGACTGTCCACACTCAAATTGCTAACGTGGTGCTAGCACAATTTTGTGCTAGGACAACTAGCCTTCTCCCAGACAATTCCTAGGCATGGATGAGGAATTAGCTGAAGCCAGGGACCACTTAAAAGAAAACTTCTGGGTTGTTGTGACATAATTCTGGTGGTTGAGAGATTTGATTGTGCAAATGTGATCAGACCACACAGGTCAGTCTCAAGGTGAGTGAACAGTCACGGATTACTTCCCCAGTTCAAACTCAGCCACAAAATTTTGGTTTCAAGTCCCATGTTTTACCTATGTTTCACCAGAAAGCCAAAAGAGAGAGCTCCTTTGTAAAAGGTGTGAGGTTCATTATAAGGAAACTCCATGTATGGCTCTAGAAGACCTTTGTCCATAAGCCAAAGAAAGCAGGTAGGGGATGGACGTGTATCTTTGGGTTGAAAATCAACTTCTCTTTCAGTCTTCCAGGTGGTTATATGATAAGGTGATCAGAGACTGGTGACAGATGATGTTGCACCTACCTACATGAATTTAAAAACTCCACTAAAATTACTATGGCATTTTTTCTACTAAATAGGGATCTAGTGAAGCAATGCACTTTTTTTTTTTTTTTTTTTTTTTTGGCTCACTGGTGGAGCCAAAGAAAGTGAAAGAGAGGTGGTGCTGGAGGTAGCCACTGAGGGCAGATCCTCATGGGGTAGCCCATGGTGGTAAGGGCTGGAGTTCATATACCTGCTCAGAAATCAGACTGATGTGGGCACGGGCCTGGGGGGAGCATGGGCAGATCTGAGCTTGTCCCCAGAGAAGGTCGTGCCCAGCCTGCACACGTTAGGGGTAGGGGAACAGGGCTCTGGGAGGACATGCCACTTGCTCGTATGTACCCTTTGGAGGAGCCAGAATGGCAAAAGCATCACCCTGTTGTGTGCATGATGGTCACCAGCCCCATAGCCACTGCTGTGGACAGGGTGTTAATGGGTGCAAGTAATAAACAGAGTTCACTTCAGCCTGTTGCCCTGCGAATCATGTGGATATCATCTGAAACCAGGTCTTCTGCTGGCTGTCCGCTGGCTTCACCAACTGATGACAACGTATGGTGGAGGACCCTATTCATCCTCCTGCATTTGGGAAAGGATGCTCAAACCCTCCAGCGATGCTGGTGTGAGACCCAGCGCTGTGTTTTCCATGGCAAATAAACTGCTCCAGCACTCCTGGACTTATGGGGCTGGTTTTCTCCCTATTTTCCCACCAGTGAGAAAAACTTGCAGAATGTATTGGTTACCTCCAGCCCTTTCCAGACCATCACTTCAATAAAAAACATGCTAAAAGGAAGAAGAAAAACTGTAATTCACATGTCTCTGAGTCCCCCAATTTAAATTGTTACAGCCATTCAAAATCAAGGTGTTTCATGCTGTCCAAACCTCCAGACTACCCAGCCCAGCTCTTTAAATGCACAGGACACACATACACACAAAAAAGGCATTAGGCTAGGCCTTCATCTCCTCTCCTGATGATGCCTGCTTTCAGCCCTTGCTGTCAGTCCCCTCCTACCATCAGAGGAATCAAAGGTGAAACCAGCTCTGACATGACAAGTAACAAAGGCGCCAGCTCTTCGCTCCCTAGCGAGTCATTAGGAAGCTCCTGCCTCTCTCCCAGTTGCACGTTAATGAGCGGAGGGAGAGCAGGGGGTGTTTCGCTCTGTGTTTGAAAGCCAGCTCGGGAAATGAAACCTGCCGTTCAGTGGCTTTCACAGGAAAAGCGCTCCCCTCCCAGGCTCCAAACGCCCCCCCCCTCTCATCAAAACCAGCATGCGCAGCCTGGCCCAAAGGATGGAGAAGGAGGAGGGCTGGGGATGGGTGGCTCCTACAGAGCCCGACGGCAGAAAGCCCCTCTGATCGGCCCGTGTGTTGCCCCTCGTTTCCTCAGGGGCATTTCATAGGTGGGTGTGTGAATTTTAAGTGCAAGGTGACTTTGGGATTAATGCCAAGGGCGAAGGGACAAGCCAGGGTGGATGTTTAGGACTTAACAAGAACCTCCTCAATGGTATGGAGAACCTGGATGGGATAAAAGATCTGGTTTGCCTTCCTCAGCTTGGCGGCATTTATAAAACAGGGGCAAGAAGGTAAAATTGGGACAGGCAGGACAGAAAGTCTGTCTCTGCACCTGCAAAACCACCTTCTACCTCCTTGTCCTCCTCTTTCCCGTACGTGTCAGGGTATGGGAGACGCACCCCATCCCCGTATAGACACACTTGGCTACTTCAGATAGAAGTAGAGACAAAAAGGCCATCTTGGACCCAAAATAAAACCCTTCCCATGAAAGTTTTCCTAAAACTGGTGTTTTCCCACCTAAAACATTTACTTCTGACAAATGAGCGTCTTCCTTGGGGGGAAAGTAGGCAGCCTCGCTGTAAAACGCCTTGCTTGTGCTAGCGAGCGTTTTGCCCAGAAGCAGGCACGCAGGGACCCCCGCTCTGCCACCCCAGTCAGTGAAAGCACAACGATGCGCTACGAGGTCTGGGCTCTCTAAAGCCTCTTGAGAGCTGGCAGGTGTCTCGTGGGCTTCCCGGCGTACAGCAAGTCCTGGGGGCTTACTCACGCAATGCCACACCACTACGAAGGTGCATGGGCAGGCACGTGGAGAAGGAATTACAGTAAAAAAAGAAAACCTTCCTTGCCCCATCCTCTATCATCCCGAATCAACGCGAGGCCGCCTGCACCCGGGGTGCCACGTCCAAGACAATCACAGCTGACAGTGCCCCCAGGGGACGCTGTCAAAGAGGTTTAGGCTCATCATTCAGTGAGGGAAAGATTTTGTGACTAACTTCATGGGAAAGAGCCTCTTTGCAGACATGCTGGGAGCACAACCTGCAGCCAGCGCGGCTTAACCCCTGGTTCCCACAGCCCAACACCGCTGAAGGAGCCACCACCATCCTTGAAGGTGAGGGTTGGGTCAAAGAGGCAGTAGGCTGGGTGAGAAGTCAGGCAAGGACAACGAGGTCTACATGGAAAGTGTATTATTAGGCAGATGGTGGCAATGCTGCAGTGCAGCCAGCCCTGGTGGGATGGGGCGATGCCCTTGGCTTCTCCTGGTCCATGTTTTTCTAGCGGTTTGGGTACTGCAGGTCTCCACCTGACACAAGGTCTTGGCAGCACTCTGGGACTTGTGGTGGGTGGATGTGCAGTGCCTGTTAGGGCACCGGGTTATCTGTGTCCCCAGCATCAGACATCTGATGTCAACCAGGCTTCCTCTGCAGCCAAGGGAGAGCAAGGGGCAACTGCAGAGGGTGACTCATCTCACGAAACCAGCCGCCTGCACCGAGTCACCCTCCAGAGGAACCCCTCTCTCTGATGGACAGAGGGCAGATAAGGTGGTACACAACCCCCACGGGCAGAGGAACAGCAACGGCTGCAGGGGATGGAGCTCCTTCCACATGGTGGTCAGGGACCCACCACCCACATGTCCATCCACACCAGTAACGTGCAGTGCCCTTTGTGTTCAACTGGAAGAAAAAATTGTGGGCTTTTTTCATAGTGAGAGCCAGCTGATGTGTTTCAGAAGCCTGCTTTAGGCTGAGAAGAATTATGAGTTTAATTATATATTATATATCCCATTTGGAAATATCTCCATTGCCAAAGTACTGAGTCAGGTGAGGTGAATCCCACCCTTCTGGTCCAACCATTCTCCTGTTTATAAATCTTCTATGTATTCACCCAAATCTGGTTTCTGACACTAGACTGCTGCCCCACTTTCATCTTTCCCAGGATTTTGCCCACAAGTCTCCAATGACTCTAGAGTTAATTTTTAAACAGTTTTGATTTATTTATTTTATTTTATTTATGAGCACCACACAGGACAATGTATCCCAAGGAAAAATAGATAATGAATAAATAAGCCACATACACATACCCTTATACATACCATTAAACATATATATAGGTTCATACATATGTACAAACCTACATCTGTGCCTTATGTACTCATTACAGGTGTATATACACGTATATATGTATACGTAGAATTATATGGCATATACAAATAAATTAATAAAAACTGATTTATGACCTATATATTTATATGAATAAATAAACAATATGTGCATATATATATCATATATATGACCATACACATGGTTTGTTTATTAATTTACACATCTACACAAACAATCTCCTGCTGGCGGAGTAGGTCAAACCAGGAGCTGCTGCCTGATGTACATATGGAAAATCACCTTTGAGGTCAAGCTGGAATAAATAAATTCAGTTATTTTGAAGATTTTGTGTACAAGACCTTTGGAATGATTTGGGAAGGCTCTTTTAGAAACCTAGAAAATGTCACTTCTTGGCGAAACTGTTCTTCCTGGTTGTATTCCACTTTTTAAACTTCATGTTTAGTGTATGTCATCCACAGTGCTGGGTGGGATGATCTATTATCGGGTAACATATTATCAGGGCAAAACACTATTTCAAAAGAAAAGAAAAAAAGGCAGCTGTACTTCATACAGATTGAATAATTGCCTTTGGAAGGGCAAAAGGTGTCTCACTGGTGATCCAAGGAAGCAGCTAGGTCCTGGTATCCCTTGTTGCAGCTAAAGGTAAGGAGAAAAGTTGCTATATTGGGTTCTCTTGATGAAGGCATCAAGAGACCATGGGCAAGCTCTTGCTGTCCTTCCCCTGTCCCCACACCCTCCGAGGCATTACATGAGCTGAACTTTGCTCACCATCTGGGACCTCTTTCAGTCCTTCCATGACTCCCCTGCCTTTCGCTGGCTTCCCTCCTGAGCTGCAGATGATGGGTCTGGACAGAGTCTCCCTGGAGCCACCACAGCAATGCCAGGAGCAGAGATCATATCGCAGCTCTCCCTGCTCGAGAGGGATGGAGGAGCCCCTTCTGCCACGGCCATGTGATGGGGACCGGTGCCCAGCCACCCCATCCCTGCACTGCATCCCCTTCTCCGCAAGTCCTGTCACCCAGCCTTTGTTCTGGGAGGTGTGACTTTGTATTTGATCTACAAATGAGCGTGGAAATGACTCATTTGATTATACACATACACACACACATCCCAGCCCAACATATACATAAAGGAATCTCCTTCATTTTAATTCATGAATCAAATCTAAGCTTAGACATAGATCTGGCAAACCCAGTGCTTGCAGGGCTGTTCCCCTCCTGCTGCCCCTCCCCTGGGACTTGGTTCAGCTTTTGGTAATCTCAAGGGTAGCTGGCCAGGGGGGCTGATTTATTAATGCCCTGACGTCTGGTGTAAGGGGGAAAGCAGACAGAGCCCATAGTCCCGGACTGAGTGCAAGCCAGGGCAAAGAGGAACAGCTCTCCACCATGGCAAAGGATGGATGTGCCGCCCATGGGGGATGCTGCTATGAGAAGAGGTGAACATCTCTCACTGTGGAGGAAAGAGAAACAACCAGGGTACAGCCCCTCCTTTGCCTCTCCTGGAAAATCACTAAAGCAAGCAATAGTAATTGGAGAGCTACTTGTAAGCTGGGCATCTTCTCCCCTGCTAAAAGCTTTGCCTGTAGCACTGAAGGAGCGGCTTGTGATAAAAATAAATATATATATTAAAAATATCTGCTCTGACAAGCGTGAAGCTGGAGAGGAGAGAGGGAGGGGAGGAGGTAAGCCGGGTAGGAATCATAAATCAAAATGTTTTGCTGCTTCTAATTAAATCCACCAACCTGTTTGTAATAAAACCACTCTAGGTCAATGGGAAGAGATGGGGATGTGAAGCTGCCACTGCCTGATGGCCGCGGTGGCCAACCGCTCCCTCCATAAGGCTGAGCCTCATGCAAGTGGCCTTAGCAGCTTTATGCTGTGTTTTCAGCTTCAGAAAAACCTCCAACCATCTGTGCCAGGCAGAGAACGTGGGAGAAGGCAGAGTAATCACAGCTAGTCAGAGCAGAATGGGGGGGAAAAGCATTGCAGGCTGTAAAGGGAGGGCTGGAAACCTTCTCACTGCACTGCGTCCTCTCCAGCCAGACGGCTGCAATGTGCTTCTGCCAGCCCTGCAGCCACCGCGTCTTGTGCAACCGGCAGAGCCAGGGATGGATCAAAAGAGCAAAATCAGATAAAAGGGAGAACTGAGAAAGGAAGAAAGCAAACAAGAAATCCTGCTACTGCTTCACTGTCCAGGATGCTGTGTGCTTGTGGTCCCCGCTTGTCTCCAAAAGGATGTAGCAGAACTAGAAAAGGTTCAGAGAAGGGTGGCGAAGGTGATCAGAGGGATGGAGCAGTTTCTTCTGCCATAGAGACCAACAGTCTTTGGTCCAAAAAAGGGACAGCTGATGCGATACAAGATGAAAAGCTGTAAAAAACCCTTGAATCCTGGGTTCAGTTTTGGGGCCCTCACTACAAGAGGGACATTGAGGTGCCGGAGCGTGTCCAGAGACGGGCAACAGGACTGGGGAAGGGGCTGGGGCACCAGTCTGACGGGGGGCGGCTGGGGGAGCTGGGGGGGGGGGGGGTGAGTCAGCCTGGAGAAAAGGATGATCAGGGGGGCCCTGATCGCTCCCTACAGCTGCCTGGGAGGGGGCTGCAGCCAGGGGGGTCGGTCTCTGCTCCCAGGTCACAAGCGACAGGACAAGGGGGAACAGCCTCAGGTTGCACCAGGGCAGGTTTAGGTTGGGGATTGGGGGAAATCTCTTCACCGAAAGGATGTCCAGCACTGGGACAGGCTGCCCAGGGAGGGGGGGGGGCACCGTCTCTGAAAGCATTTAAAGAATGCATACATGCGGTGCCTGGGGACATGGGTTAGCGGTGGGCTTGGCAGCGTTGAGTTAACGGTTGGACTTGATGATCTTAAAGGTCTTTTCCAACCTAAATGATTCTGTGATTCTATGAAAACCATGAGTGCCCTGCAATGAAAGATTTTCCTAGCAAGAGCTAGGAGCACCATACAAAATGGTTAGGTGCCAGTTCAAAGCTAGCAAAAGGCAGGCTCTTTTTTTCTGTACAGCACAGTTAAACTGGGCAATGCCTCCTCATGCTGCCAAGCATTTATAGAGCTGTAATAGACAAATTCAGCCACTGAGGAAAATTCTGCTATCAAACTGACAGCACCACATCTAGCTCAGAAGGGCCCTTCAGGAGCATCCTGGGGTGCAGCATTGTGCTCTTGCTGTACTCTCACAGCATCCTGCTGCTGCACAACCTGCGGTGGTGGACTTTAAAGCGGGCTGGCCCAGCACAACTGTTATTTTCGTTCTCAATGCCAAACCTGGCTCATTTCAAGTTTCTCAGCAAATTCCACCCAAAAATTAAGTTAGCTTCTGCAAGACAGCCTCTGCTGAGCCTGCTGCTTGCAACTGCAGCAGAGGTACCCAACGTGCTCCGAAACCTTGGGCAGGGATGGCTTTGCCCTGGCTCTCCCAGGGCTCCATCAAAAGCTGCCCCACTTGAAGCACTCAAAAGCCCAGAGCTGGCCAGGGAGAAGCCATGTGGGCTGAACTGTGAGTTGTTCCATCTCCTGCTTACAAATGCCATCACACACTCATTGCATGTTGGGAGCACACCATGGGAGGAAGGTGGTCAGGGGTATCAAAGTCATCTCCTACAGTCTCTTCCACAGGGCACGGTGTGGCTGGTCCAACATCCTATAAAAAACCTACAACTCTTTCCCCTTGACCTTTGCTCCCTGCCTTGCTACTGAGCGGATTAGGGGATCTTTATCGGAGGCTAATGCTTTTCTAGTGATCATATTGATTGCAAGTAGAAATCTGCTGACCTGTTGGAAAGAAAGAAGGAAGAGGTGTAAGAGCAAGTTCTGGAGAAACACACTGAAGTTACTACTACCCTCCAGAAAAAATAAATACTGTGAAATTTCCACAGGTTGGCTGAAGTGCTGTGTTAGTGCTAAATACTGCTGTGAAGTAGGCAAAGTGAAAGTGACAGTTAAATACTGAATAAATGACTGTCTGGGTGTTTGTTTTGGGTTTTTTCCCTCATGGATGCACAGAGTGGGAGGTGGTGTAACAGGACAGTAATGAGCTTCTGGAGTGATTGCCGTTAGCACCTGGGGTAGGGAATTTCACTTGAGAACATGATCAGATCCCCATCATGGGTCTGGCTTCCAGAAAACTATCGAGGTTTGACTTATCCATGCAGATAATGGAAAGAAAATCATGGTCCCTGTTGGTGATTTGTTCCCGTTACTACCTACCCACGCTGCTCAAAGATGTAAAACTTGTTTCAAGTCGGAATTTGACTGACATCACTTTCCAAACACGGGAGCTCACTAGGCAATTTTATCTCCTGCAGCAGATATTGCCTTTCTGAGTGTGAGTAACCAGCGGTGCCCATTCAGGAAGTGGCTGTGCTTTTAGAAATCAAAAGTTCACCCACTGGGGCTATTCTGACTCGGGAGACAGGAGCCATGGGAACCATTGTTAGCATTTCACAGGAAAGCGGGTTGATATTTTTTAATCAACATTTGCATGCTTTAAATTCACTTCTATTTTATTTTTATCCATCTCCTTTCTTCTTGTATTTTCAGAGGACAAAAGGAAAGAAAGAAAGAGAACTTTTTAATTAAACTTTTGAAGAAAACTATAGTACAAAGCTGTTTTTTATATTACAGGAGATAAATCACTGCAAACACTTCCAAGAGCCCTGCCTATCCTACTGTCTTTGGCATAACGTGTCAGTCCAATCACACCTCCGAAGTCATCTGGGGTCCACATTCGGCTCCAGATTGAACGGGGCCACCAGATGAACTTAGCTGTCACTACCTGCTTATGAGGCTAAGGAACCAAGCCAAGGCAATGTGATACTGGACACATCTTGGGTATCTCTGGCAACCGACAAGTGTGCCACAACCATCCCATCCTGGTGAGCCACACAGACATGAGACAGATCCTGCATTTGGGCCCTAGATCTTCTGGACAGACAGATCACATCTGTGTTAGTAAATGAAGGTCTTAGGACTGACACTTTTTCATCTGAACTTCTTTGGCATGGTTCTTGCTGTAATTTTTGCCCATTCTTTTTATAAACTTTTGGCAAGCTTCAGAAATTAACATGGGCAGAGACAGCAGTCCCAACACGGGCACTCTTTTGGAGAGTAAGAGTGCTTAATAAAATGGATGTGGCCAAAAGGCTCTGTTTTATTTGTTGAGTATTTCCATATCCAGGATTTCCTGAGCTGCAGTTCTACGTGACTGGCTTCCTTCTAGGAAATACTTTCCTATAGTGACTGGTGGAAATTTGGACTATAAGAAGAATGAGGAACGGGATACACCTCTCAGCTACTAAAACTACTAAGAGTTCTGGGGTGTGATCCACATTTTTCAAAGGAAAATTCAACTTTTCAGAAGACAAAGCTTAACACCCCACAGGGTTACAGATATGTCATAATGTTTTTTTTCCTAGGATCTGTGATTCAGATACTCTGTATTTTAAGTCTCAATACAATAAGGTTTCTGGGCAGACTTGCATTTCCAGTATGCACCGGCCTTCTTCCCTGTGTACGTGACATTATGGAGGTAAATCCAGTGTCCTTTCATGACGAAGACGTGGAGACACCTAGCATGTTCTTCTGGTCCTGGGCCACCCAGGCTATGTTGTCTCTGTGCCTCCAGAAGCAGCTGCCAGGGTAGTCGTTTTGGAGCTGACTCAAACCCTCATGGGGGCAATGCTGGCCTTGGCGTGGCTCTTCATGCCAGCAGATGGAACACATGGTCTATGCCTAAGCACAACCTCACACTGTAGTCAAAAAGGGGGAAAAAAGAGACAATGAAGGGAACCTGCAAGAAAGGAAAGTGTGAAGGCAGTGTTGCTGTTGGGGCTGTAGCTGGGCTACCTTTAACTGCACCACCAGACGCTGCCAACAAGAAGGAGGGTCTCACTGGCCCAACATGGCAGAAACTTGCCCTGTTGGTGGGCTCCAAAACACCCTCCTGTTACACATCTGCAAAGAAGCATCTCCCTGAGTAGCCTGTGCTTACTCCCTGAGATAGCTTTGAGGATGCCACCTTGCCTTTTGCTGCTGGTTCAGAATGGCACCGGGCTCCCAGAGGTCCTATATCCAAACCATCATCCCCACACAGATGTCTCTGGGTATCTCAAGTGATGCTAGGCACCTATGTTTAGGCAAAATGCTGAAGCTGAAAAACCAATAATGAATAATGCAACAAGCTGAACTGAACCTTAGGTGACTAAAACACAAGTGTCTACTTTTGAATTAGTTTCCCCAGGTCCTCTCTGTAAACAACCGAGAGAAATGCATTTGTGCCACTTTAGATACATGTTTCCTTCCATTAATGGTAAAGCGGGCTGAGGTAACAACTCAGAAGTAAGTGTCTACATTGTGGAGGTTTTCTTCTTTATACTTTCCTGTTTTTCCCAAAGGTAGATGCTCTGTTCACGCTGTTTATCCAAAAATCCCAGTAACCATACATTTTAGCCACCACTGCCAATATATCAAAACCATGAATGCCCTAGATTATTTCTTTCTAAACACCCAGAAAAATGAAGTCTTGTTCTTGTTCATGGCAGAAGGGATGGGTTACTACACCAGATGAGAAAGCATCATCTGTTAATAATACTTTACCCTGTATCACACCTCTCACTGTAGAGTGTCACCGTGGAGCTCCTATTTAGTGCTTCTGCTCTACCGTCAGTGACGGGCCAGCTCTATAAGGGCTGAATGAATCAACACTACCCCAGAACTGGGATGGAGAGCTACAAAGACCTCTAAGAGGGATTTTTCAGGATAGAACAAGGAAAGGGAAAAAAAACCCAACCAAAACCAACAACCCTCTGCTCTACACTAACACGAGACTAATGATAAACCCTCCTTGGCTGGCTCATTAAACACCACTGAACACAATGAACTGACAAAACACTTCTTCACCAGTGCCAACAAGGGTTTCGTCATGCTTCCATGGACTTTGGAGCAGCATTTTGGTCATCAGACCCAATTCTCCTGAGTGGTTTGGCAGCAGTAGCATAGACAGCAGTCAGTCCAGCTAATGGGCAAGAAAAGGAGGGATGCTCCCCTTCCACACCCTGGCAAGGAAGATCCCTGGATCTAATGGTTCATATCCTGGCCTGCTCCCCCTTGCACAGGAGCATTTGCCTGTCAGATTAATAATGCAGTCAATGCAGCTTGTCACCATGCATAAGGTGAGCTGTGATAAGCCCAGCATCCGATAAAGCTGTCTTCAACACTGACAGCGAGTGTAATTTCCCAGACTGTCAGCAGTGAAGGAATAGAAAGAAATTTAATGGGACTCTTCCAAAGTATTTCTTGGGCTTGCTGATCCTGCCACCAGTGGGGGGAAAGCAGGGAGGTGAAGACCAGGATCAGTAACAGGGTGCAGTGTGAAATGGCAGCCTGAAATCCCCACGACAAAATCCTCCCACCTGTCTTTGCCCAGACACCGGGTTCGGCTGATAAGGATAACTGCAAAGGACTTCTGTCACGTACTTGGCTTTCCGTCATGCAATGTTCAGGTGGAAAACCAGCCCAACAGATCTCCTGTCTGGTTGAGGTTGCAGAGAATCAGAGGCTGGGTGGAAGAGAAATCTGGAGGTCTCTGTCTGACCATCTGCTTGAAGCAGGACTATGTCCAACACCTGATCAGGTCAGCCATGGTGTGGGCTAACCAGGTCCTGAAAACTTCCAGGGATGGAGATTCCCCTGCTTTCCTGAGTAACTCTCCCAGTACTGCACAACGTGCGGTGAAAAAGCTTTTCCCGATGTTCAGTCTGAACCTCCCAACATCTGGGAGAAACAATACTTAACAGAAAAATGGCTAGATAGAGCCAGGAGAAGTGATGTATGACTCTGGGTAACAATTTTGCATTAGAACTAAAAAGGCATCAAAGAAAGAGCAGGGAAGTGTAAGAATTCTCATCTGACATTTTAAAAATCAAGTGTTTAAATCTCCCATGTCAGCAGTTAACTCAAAATAAAATGGAAAAATCACCCTGAAAAGAAGGAACTTTTTTTTTTTTTTTAATATCAAAAAGCAGAGGGTGAGCCGCATCGGGAAGTGGGGGGTCAGTCTGTCAAATGTGGAGAGGACAGGAGAGCTCAAAACCAGGTAGTAAAACCAGGGGTGGATCCCCCTTCATGCAGTTTCCCTCCTGAATTCCCACCCCTGCTTGAATCCACCCAGCACCTTTAACCAATACGTGGGTATACCTCTAAACATGCTGCATCCCAGCAGACCCCTCCTCTGCAAACCGTGAGTTCAGAGACCACACCAGGCATTATGTCATCCTGCGAGGAGGAGCTGGGCAATTCTGCAATGACTCCCTTACCAGCCCTCTGATTCAATCTCTCCTCTAACAGCACCGCCAAAGAACTGGGAAAAGGAGCTGGCCACAGGGGAAGGGTATTACAAGAGGAGATCCCACGCCAGGATCTCCCTATCAACATCCCAAAATTAAAAGTGCTGCGGTGCAGGGTTGAGAGTGGTTAAACTGCCTCCCTGGCTGCTGCTCACCTGCCGTGCATAAAAGCCAGCTCTCTGCTTGTGAGAAAACCCGTGTGCAGGAAAAGGTGATGTCATCCTTTCCCCACTCCCGAAATCCAGCTCCTTGCTGAACAGGGCTTGGGGCTGGTGTTATTAACAGTCCCTTTTGACACATCCTGTGCTCTAATGATTTCTTTCTTTCTATTTTTTTTTTTCTTCCTCCCCCCCCTCCTCTTTTCTCTTTTTTGCTGCACAGTGACCAGGCTCCTGAGAATCAGGTTGATTAAATTTCTATGCCTAGCAGCTTCCCTGGAGTCCACATAATTTATGTAAATACAAGAGATAAGAAACGAGGGGGAATCACAAGAAAAATGGAGCATTAAGCCGCCAAGATCCATTAAATTCTCCATCACCCTTTTCAGAATCTCAATGTTCAGCCGTACCGCCCCCATGTTTTCCCCCTGCCACAGCAGCATGGATCAAATTAACACTCATCGGACTGAGGAAATCCACAGGATCAGTCCTACCTCCTGCCTAACATCTGGATGTAGCCCTACCTGCAATGAATCAGCACCCACGATGAGCCCTATTTGAAAAACGGGTGGCGCGGCTGGTTGCAGCCTTCTTGCCTCACTGCATCGCGATGCAATGCCGAGCAGCTGGAGCTCCCTCCAGGCAGAAACGACGCAGGGCACGTCCCAATGTACGGAGGTACTCGTGGGTGAAGCAAGACGAGCAGGACTTCGGCATTTTAGGATACTTGGCACACCCTCTGCACTCCTACGGGGTGTATCCATGCTGGCAGCTAACGCAGCGTTAGTCTGAGCCCACTGGCATAACTGGACCTAGCACTCCCTGAAGTCTCCCCAAAACCAGCCCTTCAGCCCAAAACCCTGGAAAGCAGTGGCAGGAAGGAGAGGAATAAGGTCAGCAGCCTGCTGCTTCCCTCCGTGCAGTCTCTGCCCTTCCTAAGCCCTTCTTAAGCAGCTTGCTGAGTCTAAACCCCTTCTCCAGCCTGTTCATCACTTAGTTAGCCAGGGTGAGCTTCAAAGCCAGCAAACATCTCCATGAAACAGTGCCAAGACATCAGTGCTACAACTCGGGGGTCTATCTTCTTAAACTGTTCCTTGTACTGGTTTGGCCCACACCAAGAAGCAAAGACCAAAAATGACTCTTGAGGTCAGTCCGGATGGGGGATAGCTCCCAGGCAGCAGGCTGGATGGAAACACTGTCTCGAGAAGGATGCAAGTACAACAGGGACGGAAGACATGATAGTAAGGGTATGGCCAGGTTGCACCAAGTGCACCAATTGGCCTCAGGTCCAGAAAACACATCTGGAAATATCTTCCACCTGGTTAGCACCATCCCAGGCACGGGGCAGCCATCTCCATGTGCAAACACACAGACTGACCACCTCTACCTGCTCCCAAGCTCGACTGAGCTCGGTTTGTGGATGAGAGTCACCACGGTTACAATGTCCACAACCAACAGCAGTGCTTGAAGGGTACCTGCTTTCACAAATGGCAGTGGAGACCACTTCTGACAGCACCGGGAGCCTCAGGGCAGGCTGTGCTGTCTGGAAGTCACTCAGACCCAGAAACCTCCTCTTACACACACAGAAGCCTCCTGCTTCCCTGGGATTTTCAGTCCTTCACAGAAAATACAGTTAACCCCAACTCTTCAGAAATATGTATCTTTCCCTCTCCAAATGGATGGCATTGCTAATAATATCACAGACTTTTTATTTAAGTTTCGAGCTCACAGGCAGCACTTGAATTGCTTTTCTTAACAAGTGTGACAGACAGAAACATCTCTTTAATGGAAGCAAAGACTCTCCAGCAGCAGTATGATTTTAGGATGCTGGAGCTTAAGGAAGAACGTTGCAAATCCTGAGTGGTGATAAAGTCCCACGAGCAGAAGTCACCAGCTCTCCCTCAGCCCTGTCCCTAGCCTGGCTGCTGCATGACCTGGGGTGTTTCTCCTTACAGTGCTAACTCTGCAGAGCCAATCCTTAGTGTCTGTGCCCAGGGCACAATTAACTACTCCAATAATCAAATATCAACTTATAGATCTTCGAATAGTCATCCAGGATTAAGATCTAATTAAGACTACAAATGAGTTAATCATGTGTGATGAAGCCTTCTAAGAAAATTGCACCCAAGACTTACATTGTCTCTGAGCTGCAGATACTTTTGACAAAGCCCCAGAGCAGAGACTAAAATAGTGAAGATTAGATGGACTGATGGGTATGAAATAACAAAACTGCACAGGTCTCAAAAAAGAAGGCTACCTATAATCTGCAGCTTGGAGTGCTGAATTATTTGAGACAAATTTGATTTGACAGATCCTCTGGAAATATCTTAGTAATTTTGCAAACCACTCAGTGACCAGCAACTGAGAGAGACCTATTGAGTCTCCCTCTTTGCCTGAGCAAAATACCTGGTTTTGAGCTGTGGGCAAACGAAACACACTACCAAGACCACCCTTGATCACAGCCAAAAACCGCCAAAGAGAAGCGATAATCTGTTTGAACTTCCAAACCAACAATGGGCACAACACAGCAAAGTCTTAAGTGCCGTGTAAATAATATGTGTGCCTGACATTTAGCAGGGTTTGAAAGGTCTGTTCCTTGGCTTCATCCTGTCCCATGGATGCATCATTTGCTGCGCTATCATGCTAAAAATGACTATGGTCATTAGGAACAATTTATGCTTAGGAAAATAATTACAGTCATTAATGGTGCTGAAAGCAGACGACATTAGGAAGCAGGAGCGGAGTTGTGACAGCCAACTGTGCAAGCCATGTGATTGACGTACATGGCAATTATGGTGTTCACATGATTAGGCATCACAACTAACTCAAGTTAGGGCTCAGAAGGGAGCCAATAAGTGATATGTCCAAGGGATGCCTGAGAAAGGCCAACAGGATCATAAGACAAGCAACAGCAGCATCTTGGAGAGCTGGCACGTCACACAGCATGGGTGGCAGTCGCCAACAGTCACTGTTGACCACAGTGGTGTAGAAAGTGTGCCTGCAGTTTTAAGTGTACTGATAATATTCAGTGAGGGGCATCAGGGGCTCAGAAACAAGGTCACGTCTGGCAACTGAGCCATAACTTCATCGAAATACGTCTGCAGAGAGATGCCTAAGCCAGATACCTAAGTCTTTGGGTCAGCTGATGGTACAGGTAGGATGGAAGAGGTGGCTTACCCTCTGACGTAGCTCTCCCAGTGGAAAACAAAGGTGAAATGAAATCTGCAAGATTCCAGTTGGGATCACATTTTAAGGACCGGTCACATGCTGTAACCCAGGAAATACTGGTCTAAGAAACTCAATGAGAACAGGGAAGTCCTGCCTGGATCTCCTCAGGCTCCCTCTTTCTGTGAAAAGCACAGTGTTATTGGCAGTTAGTTAATAAAGCTTATTTGGGTTGTCTCGACAGTCTCCTAAAGATTTAATAAATGCAAAGTGCTCAGATGTTAGCAAAATAAACGTTGCAGCGCTTTGGACTGCAAGGCTGACCAGACAGGAGGGGGAATTACCATGGTTGTAGCAGGCATCATGTCAAGCAGGACACAAAGGTTAAGTGGATACTCAGGCTTTGGTGCTGCCTCCCAGGCTTCAGCATTTCTATAAATAGTTCCTTTAATAAATAGGCCATTTAGTTTTGCAAACATGGAGTCCCTTCATACTGTACTCCAGCAGGTAGTACATGAAACATGGTGGCAGGAGGCAGCAGGGCCAGAGTTGCAGCATGGGAAAGACTAATTAACACGCGAACAGCACAGCATCCAGAAAGCGAACCTCAACAGGCTGCATGGAGAGATTAAGGCAGCCAGGAGCAGTAGCTTGCCAGGGAGAAAAGCCCCCATACAGGCATGGGAAGAACTGAGGCCAACTGCAGAGGTGAATACGGATGGTAACAGTATGTAAGAAAAATACACACACGCACACACACACACACATATATAATCACTGCATTGCTGAGGACAAAATCGTACAAGTGAGTAAGAGTGGTGCCAATGACAACTTCCCAAAACAGAGCTCTTTGATGATTTTGAGACGCAAAGAAAAAACAGGGGAGCTGACTAGACAGTCTCCGGAGGTCCCTCGCAACCTCAAATACTCCGTGACTCTGTAAAATGCCTGCAGTGGAGAAGGTTGTGTCCATGGTCTGCAGTCAAACCCATGTAGTCCAAAGCCAAAGGGGAATGTGGGTCAAGAATTACTTGCAAAACGATGGGCAGGAAGCCTTGCTTGGAAAGACACCCAAAAGTCTGAAAGCAAAGACAAAATGCAGGAAGGCAGGCCAAGAAGCAAGACTCTCCTTTCCATCGAGGTTGATTCCTTGCAACATGGCCACAGAGCATGGACAGTCCACAGGGGCAGGTAAGAGAAAGCCAGACCAGTCAGGTTTGCATTGGTAACCTCTGGCCCCTGCAAACCAGCAATCATTGGCAAATGGAAAGATAAAAATACAAAAAATATTAAAAAGGAAGGTGTAACAACCCATATGGAGCACAGAGGAAGTCACATTATAGAAGGAGGAGGCATCCTAAGACTTGTTTGCCTGCCCGAGGCTGGAGAGCTGTGTTCCCGGGTGCCCTGAAAAGGCAAGAAGAGAAGAAACCACTTCATTTTAGAAGCATTAAGCCCTTTTCTGTGCTGGCACTCAGGGAAGACCAGGTGGTGGCCCTTAGCCTATGCACACTAGCAAGAGCAGATGAAAGCAGCGTCTCCATAAGCCTTGTGAGCTGGAGAAGGTGGATGACTCCTTGGCTCTCCACTCTGCCTCCTGTGATGATGTAAAGAGTGGGAAGCAGAATGACCTACTTGTGTCATGCCCTGAGTGCTTCTTTTTGCTCCAGCCAAGACATCTCCAAGCACTACTCTTTCCTAGGCTCCTGTTCTACTTGGACCTCCCAAAAGGCTTGCGCTGCTCCTCTCTTCCATCCCCTCCTGTCCCCCACCCATGCCCTTGGCTCACCTGGAGCTAGGAGGGCTGGAAAGGCACTTTGGGAGATGCAAGGGGAACAGACAGCAGCAGCTGGACTACTCACAAGTCCGGTTTTGCTGTGGGACGAGGAGATGTGGCAGAGAAACATCCCTTGACATTATGCTGCCCACCAGCTCCCCATGAAACCAGGAGCAGGGTGCCCCCCTCAATCACAGATGTAAATTCACCGGTATGATTAGCGTCCCTCCAAGTTTAGGGCAGGATTATTGGAATCATCCTCTGCTCTCTCCCCACAAGGAAGGACGGGAGGAGCTGGGCTTTTGCAGATAGGGCTCTTTTTTTGGTGGGGGTATTTATTTATTTGCCTGCTTAGCCAAAAATATACAAAAGATGAGCTTTTCAAAAGCTCTCAGAATCAGCAACACTCCACTTCTGAACTTCTTCATTGATTTCAGAGGTATAACCCCTGTCAACTGCAATGGGAGCCGAGACAGTCCAGCACTGAACTGCTTTGGAAAATCTGGCCCTAAAAGCATAAATTCTATTAATCCTTTTTTTAAAGATTCTTATAAAAACTATTGCCACGCACATTATCATGGGTTTTTGGCACAGCTCCCACAAAGCCGGAGACATTTTCACTGCATCTTGTGAGGCAGTCATAAAGAAACTACTGTCTGCATTACTGAGCACTTGTAGATATTTCTTTGTCCTTTACTTACAGCTGTAGCCTAACAGTTGTGTCAGATTTCATTTAAGGTCTTTTTTTTACAGCTTCGATGCGCTCTCATTTTATCAGCCCTGTACATCCCGTTTCACACGTTGCGTGCGGCTAACTGTACTCTGGTTTGCTGGTCTCCTGCTCAGAAGATGGGAGACACAAGGAGCAAAACATAGAATTAGACAGTTAATAGCATTTTCCCTCTCCCATGGGTGAACAGTGGTTGTCGTATCATCTTCTCTGCTGTTGAGTTTTCCCTGGACGCTTGGGCAGAAATCACTGAGCCGAATGCAAGGGTCGGTAGACCCCACCAGAGCAAGATGTAGTCTTGAGTACTATTGCTGGACACATCTCTCCAGTACTGGCACCTCTCCTGTCCCTGTTCCCCTAGTCAAATTGACCAGAGATGGTGGGATGCCTCAGACTTAACCTGCAGTGGGCATCTCTCCCATTGGGCAAGCAACTCTTTCATAGTCATCCAGGATCTGAATGGTGAACACCACCTTCTGAACACAAAACACCGGGACCTGCAGTTGCACAATGTCCTGGAGCATGTTGTTGCTGGTGTTGTGGTGGCATCTCGGCCCTGCCTGCATGGTAAGCCAGGTCTGGCCAGCGTGAAGCATAAACCACCTGGATCAACTGGCATTCTCCTGAACCTGGTGGCCAGGCTGTCCAAGTGACCCTTACATAGGTGGTGGTCTGATCATGACTCTGTTACTGCCATCTAGCAGAACTGCACATGCTCTGAACCAAAGGGACACTTCAAGTGTTTGAACCTGGGCTTTGGGCTAATCTTCTGCTGTGGGGCAGTGCCCAGATTCAACCACTCAGGACTGGTGCTTGACGTTCAACACACCCACCGCTTCTTCTGGAATCTGCTCTGACTTAGGAAGGTGAAATGGAGATGCTGCTCAAGTTTTGCCCACTTAGACAAGGTCATGTCAAGCCACGTGCCAGATGTATCTGCACTTCAGGAGACCCGCTGGTAGAGGGGCCACAGCATCAGCCTCCCTGGCCACCAGTTGCACTACAGGTTCTCCACACTGAAGTCACCAACTTTGAACTTTGGCCAGTCCCACACCAGCTCATGGGGCAGCAGAAAAGGTGTGGCTGTGGGCTGCAGGGGCGTGAGGTAGAGAACTTCAGTGCAGAGGGAGTACCAGGAAAGAGACTAACATATGCAATTCCGTAAGAGCTCACACGAGGAGATGCTACAATGGATAGTTCTGTCTAAAGCCTGATCCAAAGCAGCTTTGGCAAGGCTAGTTCACCATCCCTGTGACTTCAGCTCAGATCTCCAAATCAGCTGAGCAAGTAAATCAAGCTAGTGAAAAATACAAGGAAAAAACAGTGTGTTGCATTGTGAGTGGGTCACAGAATTAGACCATCTTTCCCGTCCACAAGCACCTTGTGCTGTAAAGTGCCTAGAGGTCCTCAGGGAAGAGCATCCATGAGAGGTGGTTTCCCATCACAGCAAGCTAAATTTGCATCCTGGGAGAAGAGCTGTGGCCTCCCCACCACCTCGGCATGCTCCATCCTCGGACCACTGCCCCTTCACTCAGTGAGCACGGCTCCTCTTCTTGCTGCAGACCTGGCTGAGAAAGCCTGGCTAGTATCTTCACATTAGCATCATCACCATAATCGCTCCCCTAGGGAGCACATCGAGGGGAAGTTAATGTGAAGAGATGGGCCTCACCATCATCTGTTCCAAAAGTGACAAAGATCTCTGGTCATCCTAATCTCTTCAGGATTGAGTCCCACAGCCGAAGGGCAGCTATGCAAAAGGTCTGACCTCGCTGCACTTGAGAAGTTCACCTAAGGCCTTCTTAGCACCAGCTTCCCTGGGGAGCTGAGCTGTCTCAGTTAGTCACATCCACATCACGGGGGCAGGAGACAGATGATCTTACAGGGAGTTTCCCCTCCCTGACTTATATATGTTTGGTATTTCACTAATCCTGGTGCCTTCCCACTGCCCTGGAGCTCCCCGTGTACCACAGCTCCTGCCATTTCTTCAGAGCAAAACCTGGAAGGGGTTTTACATCATAAAGAAGCACTTTCCTCATTGCTCTTCCACCTCTAAAGAGCCACCCCAGCACTACCCCTGCCCTCTGCTAACTTCAAAAGTGTACCTAGAAACCACCTGGGCCAATGTCATTGGCCCTAAATCATGTCCTGGCACTGCCTAATTCATCCTTACAGCTCTAGTCTGCTGGTGGCACGCTGAAATGATGGAGCAGTTGATATCTTAAGCCACTTTCAGGCACTTTTAAGACTTAGGTCTGATACACCCTGGCCATGTGACTGCTAGGGTACAACTCAGGACTCATTAGTTTTATACCATGGTCACTGGAGGGTAGGAGGTCTGAAGAAGGTCTAAGACAGGAGGTCTGAAGACCACAGGGCTAGAAGAGAGCATCTGATTCACAGGGAACCTCAGCGTGGCAAAGCAAAGTACCTTAAAGGGCTGTTACAACATAGAAACCACATTTTACGTCATTTGGAAAGCCTGCAGGAGTTTTGCAGAAGCAGTAGCAAGTCCCAATAATTTAGACAGATCACTTGCTACCAGGTTCAGAACCAGAGGCTTTGTGTCTGCTCATTTTCCTGTCATCAATGCCCCACAGCCCCACTCTCAGAGAAATTCCCGCCTGTCTCTTTTTCCCTATCTTCTTCTGATAGCAGAGTGATTTTCTTCATGGTGCTCCGGAGCTGGAAACCTCTGTGGCAAAGCAGAGGGTTCTGCGCTCAAGCATTCCAGATCAATTCCTAATGGGACCTCTTCTTTCTCCATGAGTAAATCAGGACTCTGCCTGCAGTCTCTTTTGGGACTGTTCAAAAAGCCCCTTCCTGCACTCAGGCGGGAATTTGTTTAATTCATGCCAGTGGGGACTTTTTCCAACAAACAATATCACAACCCCATCATGCTAAAGAAAGCAACATGAAAAGGAAGATCCACTCCCCACGGTGGTTTGGCACACTCCTGCGGTAGATGATGGAGACCACAAGGTCTCTCTGCCAAGGTCCAAGCTGTTGCCTCACTTGCTAGCATGAGATCTGATGCCGAGTCAGAGAAAGGAGGGGTTCAACATTGTTCTTCTGGTTCTACAAGTTAAATGTTCCCCAGAAAGTGTGCAATCACCCCTCACGTATGCACCCTGCGCACCTGATCACTTGACAATTTTCTGGAATGATGCCTACACACAATAGGTGACAGCACCAACCCAAACAAGGACCATACCCATCAAAGCTTAGATCCCCAGGGTCCTTCGCTCAGGCAGCTGATACCAGTCACACAACACTGCTACTAAATAGGCTCCTTTTCTTTTTCTTTTTTTTTTCTTTTGCATTGTCACTGATATTGATTCTTAGGATTAGTAGATTTGTTCATGGCACCTGGGATGAAATTTCACGCTTGTTTCAGATTTAAAAGTTCTTCAGCTATAGGAAAAAAAAAATCAGTAAAAATACAGAAACACTAAATGAGTGATTCGTTACCTTGTACACCAAGTTGTAGAAGAATTGGTAAATAATCAGCACGGTGCCCAGAACGGAGCTCTCCCAACCCCTTCTCCTAGTCAAGCTACTGATCTATGAGATTTTCTCTGCAGATTTATTTTCAGAGGAAAAAAATCACTCTGATTACAGCAGGAAGAGAGTTTAGAGTAGAAGAGCTATTTCCCAGCGGTGCTGGGGCCTCTCACACTGTATCACATCCCTGCAACTTAAAATATTACAGTACATCAGCTGAGACTTGGTTATTGCTCACGTGTGTGTTTTTCACTCAGAGGCAGGTATTGCCATGTGATTTTATCCTCCTCTCTGATATGTAAAATTAAGCTGAATTCCTTTGCATTTTCTACAGGCTTGTCTGCCTATCCAGTTGGTTACCAAAGCTCAGCTGATTTGTGCTAATTTCTTAACCTGGTTTTGTGGCGTGGTCCCAGGTGGATTGAACTAATTTGAAATAAGGCGTGTCTGATTTTGGAATAAGAGCATCAACACAGGGAATTAATTATGAACCTCTACTGCCAAGTACGTAGTGCAGAATAAGTCCTTGGACAGCTGAGGCTTAAGGCCATCTCTAATTTTGCTCAAAAGCAAATTTTTTTTCTTGATCTGTGCATCAGGAAATACACAGATATTTTGCCTTCACCTCATTTCAACCGCTGATCACTCACTATCAGCTCTGTGAATGGGATGCTCAGTGTGCCAAGTTCATACACTTAGGGCTTGATCTTGCCCTTGAAGTCACTAGCTTATTTTGTCTAAAAGAAGTTACTCAGACCACAGCCCCACCTGATCAGAGTTCACCCAAAGAAATACAGACCATCTCATGCTTTCCTAAAGACTGACTGGGTGGGAGCACCCTGAAAAACTGAACCAGAAAGTGTGATTCTCAAAGCTAGTGAATTACTCTGCATTAAATGCCCCATGCATACACCCTCTCCCAGTATTATTTTTGTTTATTAAATTTAAGTTTGCCTAATACGGGCCATTTGTTCAGCATATGCATATCGGAGGTTTTAACTCACCTATCTTAGAAGACAGACATTCAGACCTCCTGCCACATCCTCATCTAAATTCAACCTCTTAAGCTTGCACTAAAGTTCAGCTGTCTCCAATTACCCTGGTTTAATTTATATGAAGCAGGCTCTCCACCCATGAAAACCCTCCAGCAGGATTACACCAAGGTGGAAAGCATCAGTGGCTGCCAACTTCAGCCACAGGTACCTTAGCCACCCTGCCCGGAGGGATGGGGACCTCTGAGGTTGCAGCTCCCTTCCCCAGCATGGGAGGTCCACAGGTGACCAGAGCATCTTGAGAAGATCAGTGAACTCACTTCAAAGCACAGCTAATCTCTGAGCCCCCTCCCCTCCTCCAAACACAACCGATGGAACCCCACTACCTACAAGCTTTGCTCGGCTCTGGGTGCAAACGCGGCCCTGTTACAGCAGCCTCCTGTCCTGGCCCCATCAAGGAGTTTTAGCCTTGCAGCAGTGTAAGCTGGTGAAATTTAAACCTGAGAAGCTTTCTCGGCATAAGGACACTGGATTGTGGGTACGCTGAGTCACAGAAACTACCCTTTCATCCTGGAAAGTTTCAGCAACCTTGTTAGAGACCACGATAGAGAGATGTATTTCTGTTCAGCTTGTCATTTAGTTGATCAAATAGTTTTCAGTTAAAGATGAAGTGCACGGGCAATTCCTAAATGCAACATAACCATGACAAAGTGAGGATGAACACCAAACTTAGTTTGACTGGAATAATTTGTAGATTCACCAAGAATGGTGCTGTAACGTACAATCATGTCCTCAGAAAATCCATGCAGACAGTAGATAAAATCAGGTGACCATACCGGGCAGATCCTTGGGAGATCTCCCAGAGATGAGGTGAGGTTTCTGGCCTCTGTGTCAGGCTGTGCAGTCTCTGGTAAGGTCAATGGACTGAATTATTGCTTTGATTTTAGCAGTAACGAAGGGTAATCCTGTGTCTTGACTGCTGCTTGAGTAAGCAAGTGACTCCCTTTAATGGTTCTGGTGTGACTAGTCATAAATAAACCTAACAAAAGCAACAGTTAATTGGGTCTTAATGGGATCTGATGGCCAACATTTATCTCCACAGGTAGTCATGATGCTATGGAGTTGAATAGGGCAAGATGCAGTGATTTTGGGGCCTGGGCATATGAAAAGAAGACACTCACTTGCCACTCTTCTCCTTCCAGATGCTGGAAACCCCCCAGACATGATGGACATGTCATGAGACAGAGAGGCTGAGGCAGATGTTCTGATTTTGCAGCAATGGTCTGCCAGTATCAGGACTCTCAAGATGTCCTATCCAGGCAGAGGACATCCAGCTGCCCTGGACTGTGTTTGCTCAGAAGATGCATCTGCTCCTAAGGCAGGAAGAACCAGAAGGTGATAGGGAAGATTTTGGGTGGGTGCGTGCACTTGTCTGGAGAAGAAAAACTGAAAAACTGGCCAATATCAACCAGAGCTTTGCCCCAAACTGGGTGCAGCTGGGATGACTCTCCAGCACGTTACCGGCGGAGCCCGGAGCTAACAGCAATGTCAGCAGAACTGTGCCAGCATGGGATGTGCCACCCATCCCTATAAGGGAAGGGGCTAAGGAGAAGCCATCATCTCTGCAGGGAGAAGGTCTGGGATGCATCTCATCTACATCCCTGCTGCAAGGCATGTCTCCTTGCCTGCCAGAGCCTTTGGGATTAACCCCAGGGATCGCACAAACCCCCTTGGCACGTGGGTGAAAGGCTTTAACCAGCATAAAACTCAATTTTACAACCCAAACAGTGGGTGAGAGTGTGAAGATCTCAAAAGAGGATCTTACTTTTTTTTTCCAGAGTAAATGCCACTCATTTTCCTGGGGCTCACCAGAATCAAGCCATCTTCATGCACTCAGCCCGTATTGTCTATATTTTCTACCTGCCCCTCTACATGCAACGGTACAAAGCCAACATAACCCAAGCATGCATGGCGACTGTCTGCCTGACTCCCAAACCCACACTGTGGTGAGGCTGCATGGCCATCCCTATGAGCACCCAGCTCCTGTTCCCAAGAGCCCCACACACCCTCCATGAGGGCTGGGTTTCAGTGACATTTCAGGGAGGAGGGGGCTGTTATGTCAGCTTTTTCTGCATGGACACAGGATGCACACACACTCAGGGACTTCCAGATGTCTTCTGCGACCCTGCACTCCCGAAAGCAAAGCAGGGCCAGCTTGGACACGAGATGAAGTTAGCTGAGGTTCTCCCTCGCTGCAGCCTGTGCCCACTGCCTGTCATCCTTGTACCAGCCATCTCTGAGAAGAGCGTATCTTGATCTTCTCCATACCCCCTACTCAATAGTAGAAGTCATCATTCAATTGCCCATCGACTTCTCTTCCCTGGGCTGGGCTCACCTAGTTTCCTCAGTCCCTCCTTGTACGTCAGGTATGAGTACACAGAGGACGCTTCCCCAAAGCAAACGCAGGGTAGGTCACTCCACTCACTCTGTGACTCAGTTTCCCCTCATTTTCTCAAGCAACCTTCTCAATGTCATTACATAGCGGCCATTGTGCGGCCCAAAGTCACTTTCCACCCAGGGACTCCAAACACCTCCTGGTCTCCTTGAGAAACTTCACACCTCCAGGTGACTGCCAAGCATACACGGACTTGCTTTTCTCAAGTTTGTGTCACCATCCCACCTCAACGCAACTCACCGCCCCTTGGTGGCTGAAGGGCAATGACCCAGGACAAGGCCATGACCCTAAGCAACACCACTAGGCACTGCGTTAATACAAAGCTGAAGACACCAGAAATCAGGAGCGTATGCAGCAGTCTTACATGAAAATTCCCGGAAACACAGAAATCCTGATTTTGGCTGTGAAACCTTCCACCGTAGGAACGCTGCAAACTTTGGTTTCTCCTCCCTCTGGGTAACCCCCTGTCTTTTATTAAGAACAAAAAGATTGATGGAGCTTAAAAAGACGAATTACCTGATCTGCATATTCAATGAAGCTCAAATGTTTCGTAAATGCGACATGAGTTTTAACAGTATGTAATGGTATGCATTGATTAATATGTCTTTAAAGATGTCAAACATTTGTCAATTTAAAAACTTTATAACTTCCAATAAATTCAGTGGGGTTTAATGAATTCCTCCAGATTTATACCACTTCTGAAACATGTTCCATCTCAAACAAATCCAGTAACGCAGGCAATTTTAAGAGAAAGGAAGAAAGAAAAGAAGGAAGGAAGGAAGAAAAAGAGTGGGAGGAAAAAGAGACAATTTATTAAGTCTTGATTTAACAGCAAATAGACGTATTAAATCACTTCAGCATTTTATTATGCTACTTGATTGATTTTTGGAGCAGTTCTGTGGAAGAACTCTTGAGGCTGGGGAGTTCACCAGCTGAGCAAGCCACTGGCTGAGCAAGCACCCTCTGTGAAAGATTTGGGGCCACCCCTTTTCATGTGGGTGGGGTGAAACAGTCCAAAACAAGGGTTCTCATCCCCAAGGAAGCGACAGAGACCTGAAATGGTTGAACTGCATCCTAGGAGGCCATGGGGCCAGGGTGGACACTAGATTAACACTGAGATGACGCAAGACATTTTGATTATAAAAGAAATATATATCCAAAAGGTGAAAATCTCACTTGCCAAGTGATTTTCCACAAAGAGAAAGGCTGTCCTGCAGAACAGGTACAGGATCTCTACTTTCTTCTCCCAGTCCAAGAAGAAAATAAGAGCTGATATATTAATGTTTACTCTTGGACCCAGTTGATTTTCTGCCATTTCTGGAAATTTTACAAATTCAGAAGATGGCCTCTTTACTTCTCATTTACCAGTGCGAACTTGTTTTTTTGTATTATGACAGTAGTTGCATTACCCTCCTTAGAAAAGGGGTAACACACAGCTGGGGTCAGTCCTCCCCCAAAGTTTTATGGTTATTAGCAGAAGAGTTTCATTTGCATCCTCCTGTAGCACAGAAGCACTGGAGTTCTCACCTGGGTGCTAAAAGGGATGTCTTCCAGCTCGGATCAGGAGCAGTGCACTGCAGTGATGGGGAAGTGGTGAATCATGTGAAATGACGTCAAGACTCCAGAAGAAAATCCCAACTCCCATGTCCCAGTGTGGTGCCTTGGCCTTGAGGATGCTGCTCCTCACCAAGCTCCAGAGGTCACTACGGCTGATGAGATTTCATTTTCCAACTGGGTGGCTGTCCACAGGCAAGGATCACGTTGTTAAAATCAGCTATTTCACTGGAATGTTCCCATCTTGAGAAATATTTGAAATCTTCTGTAATCAAAATAGGAGACTTCCCTTTTTTGAATTAGGACTATTAACTTCTAAAACATTGTTTTTCTTTTACAGAATGACATTTTGGGCTTTTGCAATCAGAAGGTGGCAACAACAGCCACAGAATAGCAGCAAACAGCTGCAAAATGAGGACTGGGTATCAATTAATATACGTGTGCGTATATGTCTCTATGCACAGATGTCTCTGTGTACATCTATGTCTCTATATAACTCTATACCTGTATCCATATCCACACAGACATACATATACACACACACACACACACACAAGAATACACCTTTTGCTAGCGTTATTTCTGAAGAAAACTATTGCAGAAGTCCAATTCCACAAGCATATCCTAAAGGTCAACCTCTTAGATCCATTTGGTTTGAACACAAAGTCTGGATATTCCAATTCCTCGCCACAACTTTGGTAATTACATATTTTGGAGAAGCTCTTTGCACGGAAGGAAGCAAAGTGAGAGGTAGGGGCAGGGCTGAAAGCAGAGCGGGGAAAGGAAAGTGAACAGTACTTGTCCTCATGGGCAAGACATGTGGGAATGGACTGGGATTTGTCCTAAAACAACTTCCCACGCTCACAACGGAAGAAAGATGAGAGAGGCTGTAAAACCAATGAGTCTGAAGAGGGGAATGAGCTTTTCCTCTGGCTTGTTCAGGGAATTATTGATTCTCCTGTGCCCTGTAGTCAAGATCACTCATCCCACTCCTACAACAGGCTGGATATATAAATTCCAGGGGTCGGTCACTGAAATGCTGTCCCTGCCTTCACAAAGGCCACTCTCTGAGAGATAAGCATGTCATTCCACAGGGCACGTTGGTTACTCTTAGACGATGGGGCTGGAGAAGGAATCACAGGGGCACATGCAGCTACTGCAGGCTTGATAAGAGGGCTGACATTCCATTTTCTTAGTCATAATCACCTCAGGATCTTCCCACAGATGCACCAGTAGGGACATGCCCATGGTCACTCAAGGTCTTCCCCAATGATTTGCATGCCTAGGAAGGCACAAAGAACTACCTGGATTTGCACCCAGCAGCAGCTTTCTAAGTGAGCACTTGTTTTTTGCATAAGAAAGATCTGAGAAGGTTTAAGACACGATGTGTCTCTAGAGAGAAGTGTGTGAAAGCAGGTTTGGAAAGAGTCTGTAGCAAACTCTTGTTGGTGTTCAAGGGCCTCATTCACACCACAGGCTCCAGGACAAACCCTGTTAGGGACGTTCAGGAGTACCCACGTGAAAGCTGGGGGCCACTGTAATCCCTGTGCCTCTTCTTGATCCCACTCTGAGAGACTCACAGAAGGGATCAGCATCAAACCAAAGGTCCATCTAGAAGTCTCTTCTCTCTAGCAGTGACCAGTAGCAGGTGCCTAGGGAAGCGTTGTAAGGTGACCTTCTCCTATGCCCACCTGATACTGCTCAGGGACCCTCTGATGTACAGGCTGCACTGCTGTCCACAGATGGACATGCCCTTCATGGACATCTGCTCCCTGTTCAAAGACGCCTCCAGTCCCTACCTCCACAGCACTCTGCAGCCCCAAGTGTCACCACGCAGTAACACCCTGCACTACCACATGGGTTTTTTGATGCTTGTTCCTGATCATTTCACTGATCGCCCCACGTCCTTTCACTGTGAACCTTCATGATTTTTGAGAACAGCCTCAGGCGACTCTGTTCCCTTTGTTCCTTGAAGCCATTCATCCTAAGGGGAACCGAGCCTTCAGGAGGCACCTGGTCCATAGCCTCAGGCTGTGAGCCCCAAATCAGGCATGAGCCCTAGTCCCAAATTAGCAACTGACCTTCTAAAGAGTGTTGCTTTCCTTGTGTGAGCCGTATCTTTCAGGACAGGGATTATAATGTGTGCTTCTGTCTTTAAAAACGTAGTGCAGCAGGGCTCTAACCTCAGCCTCTGCAAGCTCCTGTCATGCAAACCAAACCCTAGCAGATGCCACTCGGTTTTACCACCCCTGGTAAGGAGGACACTTATGCCCTCTTTAAAGCAGGCACAGACCTCATTTAGCTTCAGACCTGATCTTCTTCCCCAAGTATTTCTCATTTTCAGTAACTCCTGTGGTGACTTGCCCACACTCCCCACCCAGCTGCGCCCAACATCACGCACCCTGGGGACAAAACGGGCCACTCCACCCCTGCTCACTGCCAATGCAAAGTCTTCCCGTATTCTGAAACCTTCTCCCCTTCTGCTCCCCTCATTTTATCTCCACTCCTGTTCATCTCTGGGGACAACAAAGAGAGAGCAAAGATGCTCTGGAGCCCCTGTCCCAAACCAGTGCCTCATCTGTGCCCGTCAGGTGCAACAGCTGGGATGCTCCTGCTGGCCACCACGGCTTTGGCAGGACCCTTTCTCCAGCACGCAGTGGGGATGCTCAGACCCTGTGATGGGACTCACAAGGATGCTTTCATCCACACGGAAATTTGCACTGAGGGTGCATGTTGCTGACGTGCTGCTGCCTCCACTTGGATGAAGGAACCCGGCTGTGCGGCTGGCTCACTCCCGTCGTGCATTTGCTAATGAGGATCAGCTGCTGGGAGTCGCAGCATCCTGGGAACTTCCTGGCTAGCAGCTTTACTGGGCAGGCTGAGTTAAGAGACAAACGGAGGAAGCAAGTCTATAATTGCAACAGAGGGGAAAGCTGCAGGGGAGTTTGTCTTTGAATGACAAACAGGAGCTGTAAAGGCAAGAAGAGGCTGAGGGAAAGGGGATAAACGGTAGCGAAGCATGGCTTGACCTGCTTCATTGCAGGGGCTACAGCCAAGCACCCTGGAGCTGGGGGGGGGCAAGTCTCACTCCTCGCCCCTGACCTTTGGCAGCTCTTTGCTGTGGCCACCCGCTTGCCGGACCTGGCTGTGCAAATCAGACCTGGACTTCAACTCTTACCAAAGAACATCCTGCCAAGGCCAAAGCGCCCCGACGGACTGTCGCAGCATTGCTACACAACCGCTGAAGCCATGCTATGGCTGTGCTTAGTTAGAGCTGCCGACCCAGACTGGGACAGAGAGGAGACACCCTTGAGCTGACACGACCTACTGAGTCTCCAAGCACCACGAAATTGAGTCACAGAGCAGTGACTCAACTTGCCCAGCAGTCCTGTGGGACTTCCAGGGACACATGAGAAAGGACGGTACTCTCCCACGACAAGACAGGAGCGATGCTCCCTGTAAACACAGCAAACTTCACCCACCAACGGCAGCTGGGAGCAGCTGGCCACCAGCCTTGGGGTTGCTTGTCTTGCCTAAATCCAAAGGGAACACCCAAGGAAACACAACTGGTCGGAAGCAACTAGGAAAGAAAAACTTGAAGAGCTTTTGGGAATAAGATTAAACTTGTCCTACAGTGCTGCCTTCTGCCCTGTGTTCCTGGTCCTCCTTGAAGGTTTGGGTACTCATTGCTCTAAAGCTGGGGTGATTAAAAAAAAAAAAAAAAAGCCTGTGGCCTTTTTGGATAATATAATAAAGACTCAGATGCTTTTCGGACGTCAGCTACTGCCAGTAATCAGCACTTCCCAGCTGCTGAGTCACAAATAGCTTGAAAAATATTTCCAGTCCTTGCTCTCCTGAGAGCTAATCCCAGAACGGGCAGTCTTAAAAAAAATAAAAATCTCCAGATTACCAGGATGGCCCCAGAAATCTCTTCTAAGGAGATTAGTTAGATGTTGGTTCTGGATTGTCTTTAGCTTGTTGCTTTCTCCTCCATGTTCCCACCACCTCTCTTATCCCTGGACATCCCCACATGGTTGGAAAAGGTCACTCCTATCTCCTCCATCCTGTCCTTGTGCCGGTGACAAACGTGTCCTCAACCTCCAAACCAGCCCCAGCCCCAATGTCTTGGGACCTGCTCTCCTCCTGGCACGGGCTCTGCTCCTCTGCTCCCTCCCCATACCTGCCATGACCCCTCTCAATATCTCTCTCTGCCAGAAGATCACATAAAACATTTCACTAAGCACAAAGATATTTTTTCTGGGTTTTGTGGGTTCTTTTTGTTGGTTGCTTCCCCCCACCCCCACCCCTCGCCGCCCCGCCCCGGTAGAACAGAGATGTTTCTCTGTGGGGTTGTCCACAATTTTTTCAAATCATCCTTCAAACCAAACATAAACGCTTGGCATGGCTGTCTGCAAAAGATCTTATGTTGGTGTCCCAAGGGCTTCTCTAAGTTTGTCTTAAGCTTGGTCCAAATCGGTTTAGCAGTATTACTAAGGAGGAACAGAAGAAATAACCAGCTCCTTTACGACACTTTTTTAAAGTGAATGCCAAGCATGCTGCGAGTCATCATCATTAATTAAGCAGAAAAAAGTCCAGCTGAAGCCAACATGAGCGTGTCCCTGCAGCTGTTTGTATCATTTTAAAGAAATAAATATACATATGTATACATTTTAGAACTCCTTATCCAGCCTGCCCCTAAAACCTCTTCTACACCACAAAAATCCTCACTTGACAAAATAGGACGTTTTAACCTGAGCTGCCTGTTGGGGATGGGCTGGGTAACTCCCAAACTCAACCCAGCAACCTCCTGGATTGATCCCCTTTGGCCAGGTCAAAGCTGTGTCAGTAACCATGGCATCATTTTAGTAGTGTGGATGATCGAGTTCCTTTGCGTCTTTTAATTTGCTCATGTAGGTGAGGCTGAAGCTAATCTCCATCTTTCAGGTAGGGCAGGAGATGACAGAAGCACTTCAGACCACCACAGCCCCATGTTGTCATGGTGGAAACCACACCTAAGCAGCTTGGTCCCAGTTAATGTCTGGTGTGACTGCATAGGTTGGTGTCTCCCATGTTGGAAATGACATGCCTGGAATCGCATGGCCCCATTTAGATTGAGGCTGTCCCAAGGCTGGGAAAACAGGAAAGGAAAGCTCAGCCTTTAGGTGCGGGTCCGTATTACAAAACTTTCATGTCCTCTGAAGTGGGGTGGCTGTATCCAGACCCCTTTGTGGGAACAGTGGGTGGGTCAGCGCTCACTGGTCTTGGCCAACCGGTGCCATGACAAACGAGCAATGTAGACAGTCAAATAGCAGACCCTGTATCAAGGTCCCAGCACTGCTGCACCATTTACTGGTATAGACAACCTGTGGCTCTCCCTTCCTTCTGGATGACCCACTGCTCTTCCCCTCTCTCCCTGTGACCCCAGTTTTCTCTCCAAGGACATCCCTAGTTCCAGAAATCTCATTCCCCTTCTCATTGAGAAGACTCAATATTTTATGCAAACCCAGGACACAGGAAGACATGAGACATCCACGCAGCGACAGCCTAGCAAGAGGAAAAGCCTCTATAACTCAGCAGAGAGTATTTTTAACATTAACAGTAATAACCGGATGGCCTGGCCTAGAAAATGCTGCTACAGGGCATCCATCCCAACGTGGCAACGCTCCCGAGTGGCTGCAGGGACTCTCTGAACTATGTTTAGCCCTGAAATGAGCTCAGACCCCTTGCTGAGGTCCCTGACTTGTGGTCTCCAAGCTGAGCCAGTGGAAGACGTTTGCTGCCTCCCCTTCCAGCCTTTGGCACTGATGACCCCTTTGCCACGGGTGGCTTTCTCTATGCCAGAGCAGAAGACGCAAATGCACCCGCGGGACGTGACGTGGACTTCATGTCCCCCCAATGGCGACAGCACGAGGCTCTGCTGGTGCTGAAAGCTTCAGCTCCAAGGGATCAGTGACTGCCCTGGGTTGCTCCCTGCTCTGTTTTAGGCTTTATTTTTCGTATTGATGCTCCCCACCTGAAAAAAAAACAAACCAACAACCCAGTGGCTGAAGCCAGACTGCATGGACAGCTTGGTGCTGGAGTTTTGCCTAGCATCGCCTACCAAGGCTTGCAGCATGTCCTTGCAAGACCCTGCCCCAGGGCTCACCACCAGCACCTGCCCTGGAGGAGATGTCCAGGGAAGGGCCTTGGTGTTCCCCAGTGATGCTCCCAGGTGACATCCCAGCATCACTCCAAACGTGGGAAGTCCCAGGCTGCATTTGTCACCCCATGGCTGCCCTGATTTTTATTTTGTCCAGGGAGCATCAGCTCCTCCCAATCCTTCCCCTGCTACAAATGTGATACTCAGAGCTGAGCCCTCCCACCCCACAAGCTAGGCAGCAACCAGGAGGCCTTCAAGGACATATTTACAAAGTATGAGGAGACACAGATAATAAGGAAATAAATAAGGAATAAATTGTAGGGGGAACACTGGTGGCCATCACTAGGAATATGCACAGGCAAAGGGGAAGGAGAGGTGGCAAGAAGTGGGCTTGCTATTTTAAGGACAAGCTCCAATAGTAAAGTAATCATCTCCCAAGCAATGCTATTTTCTGGATCCATGCCCTCAAGTCCGCATGAAGCCACCATGCTTTCTATTCCAGTCACACCAAACACTTCTCACCAATCTATCCATCTTAATCTGAGCCCCAGCAGCCACACAGCCCTGCTGTGGTGGAGGGGTACCCAGGTGGTGCTGAGCTGGGTGCACCCTTGCCAACCCACCCGTGGGCACACCGGACCATCCTTGCCATCGGTTTTTCCCCCAGGCAGGATGCTTCTTTCATCTGCATCCTTGCTGCTGCTGCTGCTGCTGGACAAAATGCCTCCCACGTAATCAGTTCCCAGCCTCCGTCTCCCCCTCCTCCCTACCCGTCCCCCCCCCCCCCCCACTCTCCTCCCTCCATCCCCTGCTCTCCTCCCTCCATCCCCTTCTCTAGTGCACTACTGCTATAGATAAAGGGATCGGTCCTGCAGCGACGGGTCATTTCAGGAACTGTCGCCACTGGAACAGCAAATGTTTGCATGCACAAAAATCCTGTCCCCACTGCAGCACCCAGTGACAGGACTGGCTGGCCACAAGGAGCCAAGGAGATATCAGGATGCTTCACCCAAGTTATGCACCTGATCCCTCCTTGCTGACCCCCCAGCACTGTACTCGGCTATTTGCGTGCTCTGCCCCCCATCTCACCGGGATGAGGAGCCCGCTCTGCCAGCCAAAAGGCACGTGTGCAACCCGAACGCCTGCTCAGCACGGAGACACAAGCATGGCACAAAGACTCCTCTGCCCCATCCCTGAACATCACGTCCCTCACCTCCCATCCCCACATCCCTCCCCACGCCCCTCTCCCTCCACCCCGGGCATCCAGCACCCAGCACCACTACAAGCTCTTCCTCTCTCTTTTTATCAGCAGTGTGAGCACGCTGCCTGCATAATCAGGCAGGAGCTGTACTTCATGCTGCAAGGATTTCCCTGCAAACTTCACCTTCAAAAGCCCAAGTCCCCAAAGCCCCAAGGCGCAAGGTTTCCTTCTGCTCCGCACTAACAAGTGGTCAGGAGCTTCGGGTTTTTGTATTGTTTCCTAAATACAATGTTTCTTCAGAAGCCCAAGGGATTAAAAACCCAGCTGACTTCCAAAAATTATGTTTCTACAGAGCACAAAAGGATCTAGACTTTAAATAAGCATACATACACACATGTGCTTATGGAAGGACTCTCCTGGACACAAATTAACCTCTATTTATGCTTCAGGAGGAAACCTTCCCTGGGGCTGTGTGCTTCCTATCTACCCCAGCGATATTTAAATGCTAATCACTGCAATAAAAAATATACTGCATTGCAAAGCCTGATCCACCCAGGCAATTTAGGTACTCTTTGCTCCCAGACACATGAACTCCGTTTTTTTTTCCACCAAAGCTCCCAAAAGCCCTGAACTCTGAGATATGCCTCCCCTTGTGCCTCAGTTTCCCCAGCTGCCTCAAGAGCTCAGCCCCAGCACTGAGGTCAGATGACACTGAGGTTTGTGACTGGTTTCTGCTGAAAGAAATCAACCACAAACCAAAAATCCAAGAGACAATACTCAAGGCAGGATGGTTGAGAGTTTTTTTGAGGGGAACAAGTTTTTTCTGAGATATCTTGAGGATTTTCTGAAAAAATGTAGTCAACACGATCCAAAAACCAGACAGAAACCAGTCACAAGAGACCTAAATTTTAAAAACATGACCTCCTAATTCTTCCCAAAGTTGTGCACCAGCTCAAGTAGGGGCATTAATCACGGTCCTTTGCCAAGAGCTTTGCAGGCCACAGGTGACTTAGATCTGGTCTTTACATTCATTTCCCCATCGGCACCTTTTTCCCCCCTTGCCACCCCTTTTGTCTCCAGCTCAGCACAGCATTCAGCAAGGCCATGCTCTTTAAAGATATTATTTATAAACAAGTACTTATTTATGTGTTCAGCAGGTGAATGTGACTGAATAAAGCTGAGGAGGAAGAAGAGCAAGAGGAAGAGAGGAGGGGTAAGGACGGCCGTTTGCGAAGGGCTGCCCAGATGTGGGAGGTGCACTGAGGTTACAGCTCTTCTGGTAAAACCAACTCCAGGGTCCCTTCCCTGAGCCCACCTGGCCCCATCAGGCCGTACCCAGCCCGTTCAACTCTCCCCTCCTGCCAAACTGCCCAGGCCAGGTCCTCACCTCACCTCACAAGTCAGGGTTCAGGTACCCTAACAGAGTATATATAGGTGTACGTACCCACAAACATTCAAACCTGGAAATTTTTAGGGTTTTTCCCTGTCTCTAAAAAGGGGTGGGGTGGTGGGTGGGGGGAAGCAGAACAAAACCAGACCTCTAACGAAATAGCAGGATACAATCCTGCTATGGAGTCATTCCAGGTCCCCAGGACTAAATTGGAGCAGGTCCCCAGGAGTCACTTGAGCATTGGCAAAGAGACAGAGTGCTGCAAGAGCCAGTTCTACACCCTGCAGCTGGCAAAATAATAATAACATTACTAATAATAATAAGCCATGTCCAATCAGCCCTAATACCTATCACCACCACCAGGTTCAACGCAGGATTAAGAACTGGAAGCAAATAAATATGCCTGTGATTGCCACTGCATTTAGAGACTGATTGAAAATCCCAGCGGAGGCATGTTTTTAGCCACGGATGCATTTCAGCCGCTTCTCTGAGCCGGGGCTGCTGCAGGTCTCTCTTGGCCGCCCTCTTGTCTCTCCCGCCGTCTGACCTTCCTCCTCCTCCTCACCTCTCCCTTGAGTTGGGCTTCAGCTGTGGCTGGGGTCATGCTGGGCTGCAGACCAAGCCAGGGTGACAAAGCAAACGGTCTCGTGCATTAGCAAAATTAAGGACTTTATCCCGTGTTAGTGACTCCCACTGCCCCAGCTTGGATTCATCCTGCCTAAATACAGGCACGCAACCGAGGGCTCAGGTTAGCACCTAATATTTAGTAGGATAAACCAGGGCTGATCCTGGTGCTGGTGAAACGCTCAACCCAAGCTCTGATGGGGATTCGTTCTTTGAGCTGGCTGAGATCTTGAGTTGAGCCCACAAGTAAGACCTTGTGCTGCTCTTCATGGAGCAGCCAGGAAAAGGCAGCAGTAAGTCTCCCACTGCTCAAGCACCTTCTTCTCCACCCAGCCCCTGTCATGAGCACTTTCAGCCCCGCAGCGATACAGTAAGATCATATAACTTCATCTCTTCATGGTAGTCTCATCAATGCTCCTAATAAATGCAATTCCCTCACTTTGCCTTCTGGTAGTCAAAGGTCTACTTGCAGATTTCAGCACCCTGCCCCCAAAAATTCATGGAAAGCAATCGGAACACTTCAGCAAGGCAATGTAGGTATGGGAAGATCAGGAGAAGCTGGGCCAAGAGGTGGGATCTCACAGAAGAGTGTGACACCTACCCTTAGGTGCCTGCTCCTCCACTCTAGACATGTGGCAAGCGCCATGGCCACCATGGCTTCACACAGAATCCTGAATTAAACAATGCCAGGCCACTGGGACTTGACCATCCCCACCAAAACAGCTAAAATGGTCCTTGGCACAACTCATACCCAGCCAGGGCTCAGCCTGGGAGTAAGCACAGCCCAGACTCCCCAGAGCCTTGCTCCCATGGCTGTACCCACAGCTGCACTGCAGCGTTCCCCCCACAGGCCCTGATGCCCGCATGCGAACCTCTGCTCCCTGCTGTTGTCACCCATGAACCTCAGCAAGAGGACAGATGCGGCCTTTGGTGACCTCCCTACAGTCTCCCTGGGGGAAGCCAGCAAGCATTCAGATGGCCAACAGAGTTGCAGAGGACAGAAAAGTGATGGAGACTGTGTCCTGCCCACCATGCCAGTGGTCCTGCATCACCTCCACACTGTGCCACCCCTCAGAGCCCCCTGATGAGGGGCAAGGTGGGGAGCAGGCTATTTTCTGGGGAAGGCAGAGGAAGGGGCAACGTATTTGCCTTGAAGCATTCCAGTGTTGATGATGCTGTTAGGTTGGTGCCTTCCAGTGCACACTGCAACGGAAAAATCACAGGTATGAGGACAGTGGGAACTTCCATTACTCCTCTGTATACCTCTGGATCCTCTTTCTTTCCTCACTAAGAGCCTGCTCGTTCTTTTTCTCCTTTTTTTTTTCTTTTTTGCTTTTTTTTTTTTTTCTTGGTGCTACAGGGAGGAATGGGTTGACTCAGAAAAGGAACAGTGCAGACAAATCCATCAAGTTCAGCCTCGCCAGCGGGGTGGAGCTGAGCCGGCAAGCTGCCGAGCCCCAGCGTGGAAAGCAGCAGTGAGATGTCTTTACCTTGGGGGAATCTCTGCATTGACGGATGACGGGAGAGCCCCTCAGCCCCCCTGCCTCCCCGAATCCTCCACACTCTCGGCATCCCCTCTCTGCCTCTGCACCAACTCTCTGGTTACCGTGACAACGCTTGGCTCACATGAGCCTCTCGGTGATGCAGCACTCACCCACCCCAGCGCAAAGCACAGCCTGTGCTGTGTGTGCATCCTACATTCTGTCGGGGTCACCATCAAGCCAGTGTCCTTGGGCTGGGTGCTCGGAGGAAGCTCCACATTGCAATTGAATCTTGGAGTGGAAAGATGCCTGCTAGGTTGGGGATCATCTCTTTTACCCAGCTCCTAGGAAAGGCTATCAGAAGAGCTGGATGCTGAGAGTGATTGGGATGCAGGAAAGGGAAAGTGGCAAACCCTCACAATGCTCGGGGCCAGAGCTGATGCCGTGCTTACACCTCCACAATGGAATAAACCCACGCTGGAGCCTGGTCTCCAGTCCTGAGGTCTGGCCATGCCCATACTATTAATCTTTCTCACTCTCCTAAGCAGGGTGGCTGCATCCCAGCTGCCTGTTGGGGATGGTGCCTGGTCCGTACCAACTCCTGAGCTGTGCCAGGGATGATCTGGGTAAGCCTGAGGTAGCCAGGACTGAAACGGCATGAGGCATGGTGGTGGGAGCATAAGGGTAGAGAAGACTGAACCCCAGCCCTTGCGTCCTGACTGTTTCATTTACAACTTACAATAATCAAACACTCAGCCATGGCAGGGCCTGGGCAAAGCCGAGCACATCTCCTGGTTGGTGGCAACACTCTTAATTCATCAGAGCCCCGGCTGATGTCAGGGCAGGTGCCCGAAGCAGCAGTAGTGACTTTCATCAACGAGTGAAATTAGATGGTGACTCATACAACACCGTTTTGGTTGCTTGCCCTCTGCTCCGGGGGATAGATTAAAATGCCAGCTACTTTGGCTAAACAGCCACCAAGGACATGAAGCCACCTCTACTGACACTGCTAGGAGCGTCTGCAGTGAGCAAGGGCTATGCCTAGGGAAGTGGCCGTACGATGAGGCAAAAGAGCAGGGTGGATTTCAGTTAGTGCAGGTGGAAAAGGGACCATGAAGTGCCCAGGGACAGAGAAGGGACATGTAAGTTGGCTGGAGCAACCACCAGCTCTGCACATCCCTGCTGAGCAGTTGTGAACCAGGAGTGTGGGCAGGGATGACAAGGCAGGGAATGCACTCCCCCAAATAAGTGTGACTCGTTTAGTAGTACTGCTACTGACCGGTAAATGTGGCAGCCCTGTAACCTGGAGCACCAGAAAACAGATGAGGAAACATCCAGCTCTTGCAGGTCTTCTCCCTATACCAGCCCTTGGCACCGATCACCAGCTACATTTGCCAACACAGTCCCTGGCAGCACAGCCTTGGCCCAGACCAACAAGTGCTGTCCCAAATTGTCCCACAGACGGGTCCTAAAGAGGGCTCAGGACCAGCTGCTACACAGAACGAACACAGATAGGTTGTCCCCTTTGGTCCTAATCTTACATTCCAAAAAACATCACAAAAATAGGCACCTGGGTAGAAAAGAAAAAGGGAATCACACAACGGTAGAGAGAGGGCACACACTCCATCCTCCCCAAGGATCCCCAAGGAAAAGACTGTCCCATGGTCTTACCCCCGCAAAAGACATCAGTGAGCCCAAGTGGGCTGGACAGCCCCAACTAAGGTTCCGTCAAAACCTGCACCTTTTGAAAACCTCGTCACAGTGAGTGTGGGAAACCACACTTTCTGGTTCAGTTTACCTGGCCAGAAATCTGAGACAACATTTTGAACTCTGCTATAGCAAATACAGGAATGGGAAAGGGGTAAGAGCTGAGCACGTTGAAAGGGAGGTGAGATCCGTCATCAGTATAGGGACATGGGTATAGGAGAGGGTATAATGACTTATTTTCCTCATTCCCATTAATGTGGACAAACCTGATCTGGAGGCAAGATTCTTCTGCTTGCCAGTTAGGGCTCAGGGTTGGACACCAGCAATGAGGGAGTTATATATACACTGCTGCCTGCCTTGGACTATGGAAAAAAATCAATGTAGGGGAAAACACAGCTCAGTGTGAACCTTGGACCATCAGAGAGGGAGTTAATTAGCCCCTCCTGCAGCTAATTATTGCCATGAGATCAAGCATTTTGTGCTTTGGAGAATGTCAACTATTCAATGGGAAGACAAGGGGGTGGGGGGGTGGGGAGGAGCAGGGAAAGTATTGTACTGTCACTACTGGAATTTGTTTGCAAGACCACTTTACCAGTGTCAAGAGAAAGGCAGGCTGTTTTACACAACAGGGTCCAAAACGCTCAACTTACTAAAAGGCAGATTGCTGGGGGGTGAGAGCCTGCTGCTGCTAGCTAGGGTTCTTCCTAACGGGGCCCAAAGGTGATGGAGGTATTCCTTAGCAGCCAAATTCCCAGTGAATGCAGGAAGGGACTGGTACGGGTAACTGTTCTGTATTGCATGCAGTCATGTTTTAACATGGGTTGGGAACATGAGCCCCTTCAAGACTTGGAACCTTAGCTTTGGAGGGGAGGCTAGAGCCAGCAAAATACGGGGTTGACCTCACTGACACTGAGAAAAAAGCCCAGATTCACTTGGTTGCCAGAAGAAAGACAGAGGGCCTGTACTTAACAGCATGAAGATACAGCTATATATTACATACATGCACGTGTACACACAGTTGTCCCTAGCATTAAAATTTCATTACAAGGAGTGTACCAGGAATAACCATTATCAATTATATATTACGTGCTGCTTTGGTCTAAAAGAAATCTAATGGCTCTGGGGCTCTGCTGCAAGAAGGAGTCTTTCTGGCAAGGTCTGAAGCCAGCTGTGTTGAGGAGCTTTGTGATTCACCACACATCTGCCACTCATCCAGCCCCATTTCGGCACAGTGGGGACATCCAGCCCAGGAGGTGCCTTACTGACTGTTTTCCCTGGCTCCACATGCGTCATGCTGCACTATGGAACCCTCTTTGGGATGCCCAGGACAGGACAGGGGTTGAGAACTGGATCTTAGGGCTTTCAGAGGGGTTATACTGTAAAGCTCTCGCTTCTTTGGATAATGCCACTGTGCCACGGGTGTCCAGCCCTAGTGCTCCCTCCATGTGGTCATTTTTTACCCTGGCCTTTATGGACAGCCTTGCTCCATTTATCACTGTGCTGATACCGCAGTCCCTTATGTGAGTCACTTGGTCACCTGAGAAGTCATCTACAGCCATGGGCACCTCCAAAGGTGGCTGTTCCTGCATGTCTTGGACACCTCTCATGGGTGGGATGACCAGAGGTGTCTCCACTGCTAACAGAAGGCTCTTTGGTGACCACAGTTTCCTCCTTCAGATACTTTGGTCTAAGCACAAGACAGGACCCACATCCCAGATCCGCAGTGTGTCCATGAATTTGCCCCACACCATTTCTCTCTGCGAGCGGTGACAGCCCTCCCTCCAGCACCTGCAGCCACCCAAACCTCCTCTCTCCCCCAGCACACAACACCTGAAGGCTGAGCAGCTTTTAAAAACCAAAACAGAACCTCCACTCTCGGTGTGCTCCTCATCTCTGCTCCTGCCTCCAGCCATTCACCCCAAGCAGCCCTTGACCTGGCCCTGTTGAAAAGACCAGCTGATTTCCACATCCTCACGTCCGAGGAATAAATGTTTGCATTGCCAAAGGCTTTCCAGCCAAATGATGCACATTCTCCTTTGCGGATGGCAGACAGCGAGCAATCCCAGCATCCTGATAGATGCCGTCTAATAAAAGGTAATGACAGGGACGCTAAGCCGCAGTGGGGCAGAGGGAGGGGCTGCCATGCTGAAGTCTTAATGCTGGTATTTTAATCCGATTAGTGCCCCTGTGCATACAAGGCAGAGGCTCTTGCGGAAACTTCTTCGTAAAGGCAGCCAGGTGGGCGACAGTCAGGCCATGGGGTGTGTGTGTGTGGGGGTGTCCGCAGGACTCTGCCCACACCCTCAATGCTTTTAGGTGAAGATGGTGGGTGCGAGGGGATGAAATTAAACTTCCAAAGCCAGCTAGACCTTGTCCAGTGGTTCAAATGGAAAAGGAGTTCGACAAAACATGGCTAGGTAGGTATAAAAGATATTTGTTTGGGGGCAGGTTAGGGGGTCACCAGGCTGGTAGAGATGGCAGAGCAAGATGGTAGAGCAAGCCCAAGCCCAGCTCAAGAGGTAGGGTAAGACAGAGATCATTGCCATGAAGCAGAAGGGATCTGGCCACCTTGATGGGCAGGAGGCATAAGCAACAGGCAAGAGACATTAGCAGCATGGAAATCAGCTGGGCTAATACTGAAGTGAGTCCCACATTTCTCTGCTGCCAACAAGCCCATCGCTGCATTTTGAAAGCCCTGTTTCCCTTTCCCATTCAGTACATCATGCATGAGAAAGTGATTTCTCAGGATGCAGATTAAAGCAGAACAGCAGAGAGCCCCCAGTGCAATTATGAAAAGGAAGTCATAAAAAGTAGTAATTAAAAGTCGTATTTCTGCTGGGTAAATGCCTGGGCAGAGCTGAGAGTTGCTGGAGAAAGATGCCTGAAAGACAGAGGTTGCAGCGGAGGTACAGACGAGACAGAAAGGCTTTGTCTACACCAGTGAATGAAAGAGGGACAAGGACAGGGACTGCACCATCCCCGTTCTCACCTGTTAGCACAGCCCCTGGAACAGTTTTAATCCAGCAAAATAGGCCCGTTGGATCCTGGTCTCTGCCGTGACCTCTCTGCACCTCAGTTTCCCATTCTATCAGCCAGGGATGATAATGTGTCCACTGGGCGTCCTGTCTGTGTAGACGGTGTGGCGGTGGGACACATGGCGTTCCAGTGTGGCTGCTGAACTGGAGGTGGGGAAAAGCAAAGCAATTTGGGCTGGATGGAAACGAAAACACGGTATGATTTTTATTTGGTTCAACCGTGAACTGAGCACATTCAGCTCCTGGAGTGGCAGCCAAGGCATAGCCTAAGGGCATCTCAGATGGCATTTGGAACCTATGTTTGGACAGGGGAATTACTACTAAAAACTCGAACGTAAAAGCAACATTGGTATCTGTAAATTAACCAAAGCCTCTTCTCTGAGGTCCTGAGGTCTTCTTGGGCTGCCCAGACTGCAAACACTCTTCCAGGTCCTGATCCATCTGTACCTGCGAGGATCTCGCACCACCCATGATGCCTCCTGCACCCCCGTGGGAGATGGGGTACTTCTGTCCACTCCCCAACCTGGCACTGGCCCCTCAGACATGGGCAAAAAGAGACCTCCTAGCAGAGTGATTTGCAGGTGACTGCAGCTCAACCAAGCTCCTGCCATGGACGTACAGGCAGAAGAAGCTGCCAGTGGGATGACTGTGACGAGACTTTCCCAGGAGAGGCTTCACATGCCATCCATCAGCCCGTTTCAGCCGCAGCGACACGGCTCCAGCCCCAAAGGTAACAGATGAGGCCCCAGCTATGATGAACCTTTCAGGAAATGCTCACCCCCCACCGCCCCCCCAAAACAACAACCCTGAAGCCCGGTGGGACTCTTTGCATTCCTGCCGCTGAATCACCAGTGATGCGGGCAGCAGGAATTAAACAGAAGAAATAAGAATGGAGCAACAGTAAATGGAGATTGTAAACATGAGCCAGATTAAAAACTTAATGGGTCTAAGCAGGCACTGGGGGAAAGGAGGAGTGGGAGGGAATGGGGCTGAGAAGGAGGGAGGGCTGGATTTGTCTGATGGGTGGAAAGGACTGAGGGATGATCAAGCAATCCCACTGCACTCAGGGGAAGGGAACCAGATGCTTGGGGAGTGGGAGCTGCAAATGCAATTACTCTCACTGACACGCAGTGCCGCTGGGTCCCACCCAGGAGCTCAGAGGAAATTTGGAGTGAGCTGTGCTCAAGACAAGGCAGAGGTTCATAACCTCTACCATCCCACCCCTTGCTGTGGTCCCCACATGGGTTTTGAGGCAGGGACTGGGGTACAGACTGACGGAGGCTATTTGAGGGATGATGACAAATGATGCATATGGGGGTGGAAAAGGTTTTTCAGCCCTGTGTAAATGTTCCTGGGACAAAGTGGAGGTTTGCTCATGTAAAACAACCTCCTTGGTTCACCCCATAAAAAAGGAGGATGCTGAGGCCAGCCCAGGATGAGCCTGATGGGTGAGACATGCATCTCAAATGTGGAAGAATAAGGTTCAAATCCCTGCTGCTTTTACTTCTCCGTGGTGCAGATGACCATGCTAGGTAGGACCTTTCAGAAATTCTGCTCCAGATGAAAAGAAGTAGCACCTGTGGGTTTCTGACACATCACGATCTTCCACAGAAGAGCCATTTTATCCACAAATCTCCACCTGCTTTTTACCATCAATCAGTCAATACTCAGAGGCTGTGTTTTCTCCAGGTAGACCTGGAAGCAACACCGCTCCAAAAGCCCTGTGCAGAGGGGTGTTCATCCTGACATTTTCCAAGGATGTCCAAGAGCCCCCAGGGATCTCGGCCAACTCACAGCTGAAGAGTGCTACAACTACTGTTGGAAGCTGCAATATTTTCTGGGCTAACAACCTGATGGATTTAAACTCTCACACTTTTTTTTTTTTTACTTTGCAAGCCATTTGGAAATGAATTTCAGACCAGGGATTGGCCAGATCTGGTGGCAAGAGGGGCCTTCAGAAGCTCAGATGCAAGGGCTATGGTCCCTGCAGCTCTCCTAAAAACCCTGCAGCACGCTAAAGCAAAGGCTTTGCCATTGTGACTCTCCCTGATGCGAAATGCTCTACCTCAGACCCTTCAGCCTCTGAAAACCTGCCCTTATGGGTTGAAATTCAGAGAGCAAGAATTTTTGTTAGGATATTGTTAAGATTAAGGCTCACACTGTAGGTGTTGCTTGCTCCTCACACTCCGGTTGTTGGTCTGAGTCCCAGCCTGCAGATTGCCAGTGCATGGCATGTGCTGAGCAGCAGATTTTGAAGAGCTCCAGCTTGGTACCCTTGAAGTTGCCTGACCTTAAGAAAGGATGACCAGATGTGCAGGCTTGGAGCCTGTAGGCTTGATGTCTTTCTCTTGCTCTATCAGCCAGTGTAATAAACCCATGATCTTTCCCTATGAACTTCCCTTCCATTGCAATTTGTATAACTGCTCTTTCAGTGCTGTGCATAAATACATTTTAAGTTTCACTCTGCCATCCACAAGGAGTGATTGAAAATGAAAGCCATAAACAATCCAGGCAACATCAGCTTTACTATTATTACGGCTGTAAGGAAATTTCAATGTTCTTGCAGTATCCCATGGTTTTAAAAAAACCCACTTTTCCCATTTGTCTCCCAAAGTGTTTCTTTACATGCTCTAACATGAAATCACTACCAGACCTCTCCCTATGCTACGACGCAGCTAAGAAAACAAATTGCTCTGTGAGTAAAAGAGCAAAGCAAGGTTGGTTTCCAAGGGATGGTAGATTCTCTAGGGTTCGACAGAGCACAAACTTCAATGAAAGATTTACCCAAGGCTTATGACATTCATAAGGTCTCTCTAACAGGTGACTTGGCTGGAATTTAACAGGGGGTATGCTCTTGGGCTGCTTTTTTCTTCATTGAGGATACTAACTGTTCCCTCTTCTCTTTCCACATGCCTGGTTGTTCGAAACTTGTAGGATTTATCCTCTAACAAATTAGTATTAAAAGATGTGAGGAGTCCTTGGCAGCTGACAGCCACCCTCCATCCCTATGTTAGGTCTGGTTTCCTTAGGAAATCAAAGTAAAGCTGTGATAGTTGTTGTAGTGAAAGACACTGCACAAAACCAAATGCAAAAGCTTTGGAGACAGATGTTTGCACTTCTCACGTGAAGACAAGCAGTTAAAATGTCTCTAACGTGAGATGTAACTTGAAATTTTTCCTCCAGGCTCTAACACCTAAGGGAAAAAATAATAACAAAAACATTGAATGCTGATGTTGTTTTCTCTACTCGCCTGGTTTTAGAATCATAGAATCATTTAGGTTGGAAAAAAAACCTTTAAATCATCATTTAAGTTAGTTTCTGAGGGCTCAACATGCATCCTGGAGAGCCTGAGGTTGGCAATGCCACAGGCGAAGCCACTAAATTTCAAAATGTAGGCAATAGAGCTGGCTGATGACACCAGTAAGAGCTACCGATGGAACAGGGGCTCTGCCAGGTAGCTCAGAACTCATCTCCTGGGTGGTGGTGACCAAGTCTTCTCCCTGCTGTGCCTGTCCCCTCAACTCATCTCTGAGACGACCATGGAAAAGCCCATGTGTGTTGCAGCACCGTGCAGACCTTGGCTGCATCTGCTTTTTGGACCTTCTCTGAGCGTGTGAGCCACCTTCTCACGTCCTCCTCCCAGAAGGGGCCACAGCCCTGCAAGGCTGCCCCTGGGAAGAGGGGACACACAGGATGCCACTTTGTCCGAGCACGCACATATGTTGGGGTGTGTTTACATGTTTGTGCTCATGTAAGCTTGAGCATATGCACGCGTACTTGGGTGTATGCTTGTATTAAGTGCGTTTATGCATGTATGTTTGTATGCAGATGCGTGCATGCTCATATCCACACCCATGTGTACGTGTACAGGTGTGAGCAAGCTGGTTGTTGCAAGTGTGTGCAGAGCATACTCGTGCAACGGTGTGTGCACACACATGCGGACAAATGGGAGGTGTGTTGTGTGCACAGCCTTGTGTGCGAGCGCTGAGCATGAAGGGTCTAAGGGTCTGCCTGCCCTCCGGAGAGTGTACTGGGTCCATGGGCAAGTGCAAGGGGATGCACAGCTCTCTGCCTGCGTGTGCTCAAGGGGGTCCAAGCAAACCCCTTCCATGCAGATCTCTGGATCACAGCCGGGGCCGGGGTGGGCTGACCTGCACTGCACGAGGTATTAATGAACAGTAACGGGATCTCGCTGTGACTCATCAACACGAAATCTGACAAACTGTTGATCCCATTGATAAAAGCACAGAGGGTTTGGGCACCCAGCCAAATCCCTCCACTTCATTCATGGAAAGGAGGGCCGGGGAGGGAAATGGGCTGGGCTCAGGTCCAGGGAACAGAAGCACAAGCAGCTCTGGCTATTGCATGGAGTCCTCTGATAGCCATGGATGGAGGCCAGAGGCATGGGCAGGAGCCGGGAGCCGCAGCCATCCCCACGCAATGAGGCTCCAGCCAGAAAACAGCAAGGCAGCAGTGTCCTGAGCCAGAATTCTCCTTGGGGGGCAAAAGGAGCAGACCCTTCTGCAAAGCCCTGACCCTGGGAAAGGTCATGTCCTTCTGCCCTTGTGCAAGTCCTTCTGCTGGCACTGTTAACCCAAGCAATGCCACTTTCCCGGTTGGATTTTGAGCCAAGCTCCAGTTCTACTTACCAGCACCAAGCAAAACCCCATCAGTAAGACAGATAAGGACAAGGAAGGGGCAGCCCATGGGTGTTGTGGGATGCCCAAGCTGCAAATACCCCTCATGCAATCCTTTGTGCATTCACATCTTTGTGTGCTCTCAAGCTCTCCTAAATGCCTCCAGTGCCAGAAATTACATGTGATAGTTCCTTGAAGCTTTTCCTAAGCTGATGGAGAGGAAGAGGCACCTGGAGCAGCCAGCCCATCCCTGCAGGACTGGGAAGTTTATACAGCACATTATGGACAGAAGTCTTTTGACAATGGGTGGAGCAGGCATGTGAACCGTGCAACAGCTACTGGAGCATATTGCACCCATGGGAGCACTCATCGCAGGGGGAAAGCCTGTCAACAGTAACCTCTTAGTTCAGAGGGGTCATTCCTGCCGGAGACTTCACTGATCAGCACCCTTCCAGAAAAGGGATATTTTTAAAATTATTATTATTTTCTGAACTGGTGTTTTCCAGCAGGGAAATAAAAAGTTTGCCTTGAGAAATTCCTGGTCACCTTTCTCAGGAGATCCATGAAACAACAGGGACAGGGTCACTGAAGGAATGACTTATGCCTCTGTGCAATCTGCTTGTAAAAGGGCTGAAGGGGCAGGAAACACTCCCAGTTGCCTCAGGCAGTGCTGGACATGCTGCTCTGACCCATCAGCAAGGGGCCAAGGCCTTACTGCTCCAGGCAGGGGTCTAACAGCTGCTCTCAACCTACTCTGTTGAAAAGGCTAGCTTAGCTCAATACGCTTTTTTTCAAACACAGGACATTTGAATAGACTGGTCCAAGAGACTGATCACAAGCAGTGATGCTCACAGACCTGAGGAAACAATCAGTTCAAGCAGGGTTGGACTACCTTTTCCAGAAGGGAACTTTCTCACATCTCAGGTGCAACCAGAAAGAGATAATGCCATGATCTAGGGGCTAAATGCACCATCCTACGTCAATAGTACAGGAACTTCAAAATGGGTTTCTTTTCAAGTGTCAGGTCAGGAGACCTGACAGCCAACCCTAAAATATTTTAAGCTGTGGGGTTAAAAACTGAACCACAATCCTCTCTCAGAAGGCAAGGAATGCATGGAGGAGCCAGGCTTGGACAGGCTGAACACATCCTGTTTTCAGTGACAGCATCTCCAGGTCTCATGGATGAACTGCAGAGACTGACAACCTGCCAAGGACACAAGACAATTCAATATGACCCTACCCAGACTTGCATCCCTAGTCAAACCTGTAGTAAGAAAGAGAGAGGTGATGGCTGGTTTGCTTTAAAAGCTGCAGCAGTAGTTTAAGTCAGACCAACCCCCAGACTACTGTTGGATTAGTGTCACTCCACTGCTTTAATGTGCCTGTAAAGGTTAAGTGCTGATTCCTGAAGGTGTAAACCATACAATGGGACTGCTGGAAGGGAAAGTAGAAATGACAGCTGGAAAGCAGGGAAAAGGAAAATTTAAAGTGTTTATGAAGACCCTTCTGAAGAGAGAGATGTTGGTGCATGGTACAGTGCCCAGGAAAGAAGGTGACTCAGTCCCACCACCTGCTTGGGGCTGATTTTGCCAAATCATCAATACCACAGAAGACAGCAAGGTGACTTTAGAAAACCTGAGTCTAACACAAGACAGACATGCAAGAGGCAAGAGCAAAACACCTATGGAGACCCCAGTCCCACTACTGGACCAAAGCAAGCAAACCCTTGGAGAGCGATCCAATACCATCCTCTTACATCCTCACGTTACTTCCAAGCCTTGATGCAAAATTCAGGGAAGCACCTGCCCAAGTACTTGTGACTAACTACACCAAGCAGAGAGGAAAATTAATACTTTCGCTGCATATTGTAGCATTAGTCACGCGTTTCTGTGCGTGAGGGAAGTCGATCCCTGTGTTGTGCTCTACCTACACCAGCAGTCCCATTGAGATCCAGAGTTACTCGAGCAGGGAAAGTCAAGCAAAGTGAGGATGTGTGGGTAGCTTTCACAGTGCTTTTAAGGTAACATTTGAGGTTGCCATCCAATTTTTCCTCTTGAAACTCACTGAGCAATTTTCTCCCTCTTGTAATGCTTTTTTTTTTTTTTTTAAACCAAATCCACATTACAGAGAAAAATTGCAAAAAACTGTAATTGTAGAGGAGGGGAGCAAATGCAGAGAAGGGAGAGAAGGCAGCTGTATTGACCATCTGCTATACCGCTAAAAACACCCACTTAAGTATCTGTTTACAAATCAAGTTGCCTGTGTTAGTAGAAACACAGGCACTTGCTTCAGAAGTATCAGACGATTGGCTGCCAACATGCTGAGTTTATTAGGTAGCAGACTGGGTCTTTGTGAAAATGTGTGGTAGGAGGAATAAAACCAAAAGCTGTTCTTAACAAGGAAATACTGAGGCACACGTTAGAAACAAACAGTGCTTGCAAGGAGCTGCAAAGAGTGCCCACCCCTGAGCCAGCTGCCATTGCTAGAGGAATCCTAAGCTTTCTTAAAGACAAGTTGTATCTTAAAAACAAAAAACCCCACTCTGCTCCAGCTCCACCTTTGTCTCTCTTGTTTACCAAGGACCATGTCCAGAAATGCTGTACTGCCACAGAGACATCTCGTGGCTGGCTCACAATATTGTTAGCACAACTATTATTCCTTTAAAAAACTGAAGTTCCCAGTTATTTTAATATTGCTTTACTCACTAAATTCTTGGGAGTGCTCAGAATCCCCCAGGAACAGGTTATGTACCATCCAAGCGTTTATCTTCAGAAACCTCCTATGAACTATTATTAAATTATTATTTTTGTGACTGTTACCATAAGATATGGTCTGACACCTGATGGTATCAAACCAGTCTGGCAGTCTTGATTCAATTTGAGCAGATGGGTAGAAAGGCCTCTGAAACCACAAGCCTGGATGCTCTCAGATTAACAAGCCCAACAGGTAAGGTCCCATTCTCCTCTTTCTGCTGAAGTTCTGGTGATCTGATGGACTTTTGCGCTAACACTGTAAAGCTGCTGGTGGGTTCAGGGCTGGGCTGTCTGAGATCCTCTCAGCCCCAAATGCCGAGTGTCACGTAGCTGCAGGTAGAAGCACATCACACAGTTAATTTGCCTTGGATGCTGGGTCCTTGCTCCACAGATGCCAGTGAAAAGTATAGCCCTCCATTCCAGAGAGCTCCCTTTTGAAGCCCTGACTTCAAAACACGATGGTGGAGACCAGTGGCAGAGCATGGCCACTTTTACATGGAACTAAGTGCAATTAAACCTCTGGTTTTAGAAGCACTGGAAAACAGCAAATGAGATCAAATACATGGGGGTGCACCCGGGAACAGGTAGGTGGAAGACACACAGCAATGGCGATCCACCAGTGCAGGCAGTGGATGTTGGCACATGACCACCCACTGTAATGCAGACACCGAAAATAAGTTAGATGAACTGAGTTCATGTAGCACCCACTCACACTTGAGGCCTACAGAGCAGAAGTCTTGCCCAAAGGCTCTCCAAAGAGGTTCTCTCAGATGGAAACAACTGCAGACACTAGCAGCACAGTTCACTTTCTCAGGTGTAGACACCTCCTGCCATTTGAGATATCCTGAGGGATCTCTCGCACTCATGCATGCCATGCCTTACCAGAGCAACAACACCCAGTGGCCAGATGGATCCTGCTGGCACCTCAAACCTCACCAGATACTTTCTGGTGGGCAAACAAACCAATTCCCAGGGATGGCAGTCAGGTCTGGCTTCAGAAATCTACATTCATGTAGCAGGTGCCTCCATGTGAGCTGTGTGGCCAGGCCCTTACCACAGTGAAGGAAGAGGGGTCAGTGTCTCAGGTTGTCCCACCTGCCTCTAGCTGCTGCTCCAGCCTGCCTGGGTGGCCTATCGAACAGACTTAGGAGGATGCTCAGGTAACCCAGCGTGTCTCCAACGGCACTAATGGATAAACACTGCTCCCTTGGAGGCACCATAGCCAAATGCAGCCCTGAGGTGAAGGACCAGAGGGAATGACTTCCAGGTGAGACCATCTAGTTTACCATTCTTCTACCTTTGGACAGGTACTGCTACACCCTCACTGCAGAGGAGCCTGAATGGCTATCAGACAGCACTGCTTGGAATTTCATATCTATTTCATACAGAAATGTTAAAACAAAAAGCTCCCAAATACCTTCTAGAGGTGTGCTTAATCACAGGAGGGATAATAAAGCATCGTGAACCCTGAGATGTCAGGTCACTGCTCATAAATACCTAATGCACTGTCCTCTGTGCTGCACATCTTCCTTCTCATCCCAGCTGCTGTTGCCCATTAAGTGCAGCTGGACTCAATGATTTTAAAGGTCTTTTCCAACCTAAACGATTCTATGATGCAGAGTTTTAAAGATGAGAAACAGGTGCCGGAGGATACATCTGGCTTCTGGGAAGCTTGCACACACAGCTGAGGCTGCCTCAGCTTTGAAAATCAGGGGCCGTGCACTTCTGACACAGCCACTTCTCAGATGATGCCTTTCAGAAAATCAAAGTTGGGTCTCCAGGAACCACCTCACCATCCCATCACACCTGAAAAAGGGTTTGGAGGTAACAGCAATTTTAGGGTAACCCAGCAATGATGTCCTGAAATCAACTGGAGGAAACAAAGCTTTTCTCTGATTACAGAATTCATAGGATAGGACTCAAAAAACAGGGAACAGGGCAGGTAGAGTTGCTTTAAAACTAACTGCATTCAATTCTCTGAACTCCAGTTTCTGGGGTTCCATAAAATAGGGAGCCAGGTGCTTGCTGTGTTTGGAACATATCCAACACAGTCAAAAAGTCCCAGGAAAAAGATGGTTTAGGTGCCAGGTAACACTCAACATTTAAAAGCATTCCCCTGACTCCCAGCTTGGTCACTGTGGGGGACACGTGGCAACAAGCAGCGATGAGATGTATGACCAGCATTTATTTCAGGACACAGGGACCATGTGCTTTTACCTGAGACGGCTGAGTGCTATGGACAACTCTGCCTCCCCTGCAGTGGTATCAGGACAGTCCCTTGCTTGCAATTTTTGACTCCAGCTTTTCACCAAAGGTGTTGCAAATGTCATATCAATCTGAGTATTTCCACAACTGTGGATCAATGACTGGCCATGATGTTGAAGTCCAAGGCAACCATAACTGTTGTGAATCGAAGCTGCCTCATCAAGGTCAATTTGCACTTCCTTACATCCATGGGAGATCTGGCCTGTAGTGCATCTGAGGCATAAGCAGGGGTCAAAGTAGGATTATGAAAATACTGGTAGGAATACTTAGAAATGTTAACGCGGATGGTACAGCTACATCCCAACTCCTGCCCGCAGAAAGTCCTGGCAAGCTCCTCTGAAGTTCTGGCTGACCTGTCTGCTGCAACTGCCCATTTCAGACCATATAAAATCCTAGCCTCATGTCAGGGTTTTTCTCCTTGACAAACAGTCCCACCGTAGCCCACCACATCCCTTCAGGAACGCCCTGCCTGGTTTTCCACCCTTATACTCCCCTATATGGTACTTTTCTCTTGCTGATGAGCTCAAGTAAGATGAGCTCACACAGGCACACTGATTTTTAAGCTCCAACCATGGCAGTGAGGAGGCCAGCTCTCTCCTGCAGCAGGCTGGCAAGCCTGCATGACAGCCAGATCCAGGCAGCTACCAGCCATTCATCTCCTGCAGGAGACAATATTCCCCATCTCTTTGAACAACTGCATTTTACGAGGGAGTGAAAAGAGCCGACAGTGCTGATCAGCTGTTAATGCTCACTCCAAAGATGAAAACATTTAACATGAAATCAGATCTTAGGGGATAGGATTTTTTTTCTATAATTTTCTCTCTCTCTCTTTATTCCCTTCCCTTTTAATTCTCCCCTTTATCTCTCAGGCCTTGATAGTGTCAAGAACTGACTGATGACTACAGTGTTAAGTTGCCTCTGGTTAAATCAAACACCGCTTCAAGCAACGAGTGTCTGGCTAGGAGCAGTTCAGGAGGAGAAAGAGAATAGGCTACGCTCCTTTGATGGGTGGAGGGAATCATGCTGTTGGACTGTTTGAGAGAGGAAGAAAATATCCTTGTACCGGTAATCCTCGTCCTCCGGCACAACAGAGCTACCCACAGTGAGGATTCAGATAATTTGGGCAAGAGACAGGGTCTGGTGCAGGACAGGAGAGGATGCTCATAGAAACAAATGCTCGTAGGAGTGACAGCATCTTAACACTCAGAGGGAAGAGATGGTCTTGTGCTTTGTCTTCTCAAACTGAAGCCGCATGTATGCATAAAAAAAAAGCCCAACGACTCCTACTAAAGCAAAGCTCTGTGCTACACAGTCTCTGTCTCTGAAGGAAGAAATCAGTGGAAATGTCAGGCAGGGGACTCGTTTTCCTTGGCAGCAGCTGCCTCTTCAGAGGGCTGTTCATCGGCTGAACGAACACCACCCAGTTGTGCGCACAGGTGCAGCCAGGGTAGCACCCCTGCAATACCAGTGCTGAATGCATTGCCATTACCAATGCTGAACAATGCAGCCATTTCAAGTCGCTCACAGATGTCCAAACCTGAGCTGAGTTTTCCTCAAGGTCAGTTCCTGCCTCTGCTCCCACCAGGTGAGGCATCTCCGACAAGCCGGTGCACTCCTCCCGCTTCACTTTGTGTCATTTTACATCAGCATCGAGGCCACTCAGAGCAGCAATGCTCTGCTCCTTATTAATTCAGCAGGGCTGTGCATCCCCCTTATGCACATCAACACCAAACACATTCTGTAAGCAGCATGGGGAATCCATCTCCCACTTTAGTTAACCATTTTGGTTAACACAGAAAGCTGAAAAGTCTACAGAGAAAGGGGCAATTTTCAGAGTTATGCAGTTTGCAACACATTAGATACAAGCCAGGCTCCCTGTAGCGAAGGCTGCATTTATATGGACGTGTTCTCGGAGATGGAGCAGGTCACCTTGGTGGCAAGGTAGAGTTTCCACCACAGCTCTGAGGTCACACAGCAGTTGTGATGCTGTCGCTGGGATATTATCAGCCCCTTGGAGCCCAAACACTTGTCCTCCCAAGGCTGTGTACAGCGTTTGGTATGCTGTGCATTGTAAGCTGCCATGCTATCACGTAATTTAAACATGCAACAGATGTCCGAAGTGGGGTGACAAATCCAAGCTCCCTTGAATTGCTCAAGCCGGATCAAATCACGTAAGATCTCAGAAACTGCTGCACTGGGTCAGACTCACCCATTTTCTGTCTCCCACAATAGTCAATAATTCCCAAAGAGAGCATAAGAATTGGGTAAAACGACAGCTTCCCACAATAATCCCAATCTCCAGCAATCTCCACATTAGCTACTACCTACACAGGTGGGGTTTTTTTTCAGATTTTCTAATTCTAATGACTTTTCAAGCTACATAAACCTCTACCATCCACAGCCCTCTTCAGCAGTGAGTTCCACAGCATAGCCTACATGCCACGTGAGGACAATGTGGTGCACAGCAGGATGCTGAGGGCAGGTGTCTGACCTCAAATACAGTCATATTAATACTGCTGACCAGATCCCAGGTCAGGGGTGACTTGAATCTGGTCAGTTCAATGCTGGCAGGCCGATCCCCATCCATGCTGAGGAATCTCAGGAGTTCCTACATGAGAGGAGCTGGCGGGATCAGATGAGCCCTTCTGAGCCCTGGCAGATTATTATTTCTGCAGCAACCTGGTTCCTGAGATTGGTTTTACCTCGATTTGCCGAGCCCAAACTGGTCATTTACATCCAAACAGCACCTCTTTGGCAGCATTTTCCAGAGCGTATGGATCCAGTATCTGGATCCTGTGGGATCCCAGTAGGTCAAAGGAGTCCTATGTCTCAGTTCCTTCCATCTTTTGACTGTAAATGCTCTAGATCGGGGGCTATTTCTGCTTGGGTGCATGCACAGGAAACACTGGATGTTGGGGTACACCATGGGGTTCCCGGGGAGGGGCGGCAGCTGGTGGGATTTAGTTTTCTCATTAATAGTCCCTAAAACTTCCAGACACCTGGCAAAGGGTAGCTTTGCTTGCACAGTCTGACAACACAGCGCACAAATCCAACGCCTCCAGGACACATGTCCCACGTCCCTGCTAGGAGATAAAATGGGTCACGGCCAGTTCTCTGAGGGCAAGCAACACGGCACAGCTCACATCCATATGGCTAAACTCGCCCGTCCTCCAAAACAGGCTGGCACGGTGCCGGTTGGAAAGCATCCACGCTAAACCCTCAAGCATGCCCAGATATTGTCTGGGAGGATAGCTGGTCTGGCCCAAAATGGTGCTTGGGACCATGGCAATGATTTAGTGGCACTGATGATCCTGGACCAGGATTCAGCCTTGTGCCCTTCTCCTGGTCTGTTTATTTGTGCAAATACAGAGACACGGCCCTGGTGAGCTTTCAGACTGCACACACCGACCATCCCTGCAAGCACCCACCACCCTGGGCTGGATGGCTACATCCATGCACGCCCAACAGCAGAGGCACCTCAAATTTAGCATTACAGATAACTGACCTCCAGTATCCAGGTCCTGGCAGTGTTTAATTTGCTAGCACAGACAAATCACCACCACCCAGGTACATTCTTCATGTGCTCACCTCCCTGCCCACTGTTTCCCAGAAGAAATCAGAGGAACACACACTCTTGTATCCTACAAGATGCTGAAGGCAAAGCAGCCATGCAATCCACACACATGGGCAGGGGCCGTTCCCACTCCAAGCTACCCTAATCCCAACGAAATGACAGACACAAGTACAGCAAAACAGGGGGAATACACCAGGACTGAGCACATGGCAGAGCTGGAACGTACTTGAAAGCCTGACTGTTAGGTTGTTCCCACAGCAGGATGCCAGTGCAGGAGACTCAGTCTCTGCCTCCCCACTGCAAAACCCAAATATTTCATAGGCATAAAAGACTAAAGAGCAGGGAAAGGGGAGAGATCTGAAATGAGGCTTTCCATTTGAGCCAAGCAACATTCCTCCCTCTCCTGTTGCCATAGCCGATTAAAAATGGGCCTGAGTCTTAGCCTTGACCATCCAGCTATTTGCCATTATCTACAGTGCTGTATTATTTTGTGAATTGGGAGGAGCGAGTGAGTAAAAAGAATAGATTTTTCCTTTAATAGTTTGGACAGTAGTAACCTCTCCACACAGCCAAACTTCTGGAGACAAAAAAAAAAAAGGGGGGGGCGGGGGGGGAGGGGTGCGGTGGTGAATAGCCAGCGTCAGCCTGATGTACTGACTTCAGAAATGGATTTTTGACAGCTCCTATTCCTAAGTGTGCCCAGCCAAAACACAAACCCTGCTATGGTGAAGCTTGCAAGCCTCAGTCATTTCAAGAAGATGGGCACTGCAAGATGTGCTACTGTGGTGAGACCTCCCCTGGGTCTAACCACACTGGCTGAAGGCTCTTACTGGCGTAGCTGCATGAAAACAGGCTTCACCTAACTTCAATTTGCACCACAAAGACGTGCCTGCAGGAATAAGTGATTTGATTCCAGAGAAATGCAACTGGAAAATGGTTAATTTATCTGCACAAGGGCCCACTTTACTTGGGGTCCTCTCAAAATGATGATAATTAATGCCCTTAATGCCAAGGGATTTAGAGATTTAGCGAGGACTTGGCTTCCCGGAGGTCTGAAGCCATGCCAGCCTGCCTGGCAGGGCAGGGCGAGCACAGGGCTCCGACCTCAGTGCACCCAGTGGGAACAACGACCACTGCTCAGAGATCAAAAACTTCACCAACTCACAGGCAAAAGGGATGCGTATTTTCCACAGAGAGAATAATTAGCCACTAGCATGACTTGACCAGGGACATGGTAAATGCCTTTTTTCCTAACGTATTTAAATGAAGATTGGACGTCCTGAAACCACCCCTTCTTGGGCTTGGTGAAGGTCGTTAAAGGGGCTACTTTTGACTTTAAACCTTCAGAACCATCTCATCACAGATACATACATACATACACACATACACACATATATATTTATAAATACCCATACACTATGTAGGTAATTAAAATGCACAAACATATGTAGCCACACACACATATCGATTAGGAAAAAATTCCCAGGAGTGTTTTCTAAACATCTCTGGGTCTTCCTTTCTACTGCATCATGGCCGTCCTTTGTTCCTTCTCCTCCCATTTTGGAAGACCATGGCAGGTACTGCCTCCTACAGTGCATTTGTAGAGCATTTCACAGGTGGAGGACCTGACTGTGGTTGGTGGCCAAGAACATGACTGCAATACCCAGGTCATTAAAGACAGAGCCTGGAGAGGTTGTGATGGACTACTGAAGGATGGTCCTAGTCACTGTAATTGGAGGAGGCAATTCACATGGGTTAAGCTGGCTTAGACCTTCTGTACGGTCACAAATGGTTTACTTGCAGAGAGCCTAGCTCTCTGAGGGCCACAGTGAAGACTAGCTGGCTGGTGGTCATACCAGAGGGGCTGATGAAAGTGGTATGAAGTGGGCAGAAGCTAGGGGAAATAGAAATGTGCTTTGTTGGCATTGATGATGAGAATCATAGAAATCATACAATCATAGAATTGTTTAGGTTGCAACAGACCTTTAAGATCATCAAGTCCAACCGTTAGCCCAGCACTGCCAAGCCCACCACTGAACCATGTCCCCAGGCACTGCATCTACATGTTTTTTAAACATTTTCAGAGATGGCGACTCCACCACTTGCCTGGGCAGCCTGTTCCAGTGCTTGACCACCCTTTTAGTGAAGAACTTTTTCCTACCATCCAATCTAAAGCTCCCCTGGAGCAACTTTGAGTCAGTTTCCCGTCATCCTGTCACTTGTCTGGGAGAACAGACCCCACCTGCCTACAACCTCTTTCAGGTAGCTGTAGAGAGCAATAAGGTCCCCTCTGAGCCTCCTCCTCGAGAAGAGAGTTCAAGAGGGATTACAAGGTGCTCAGAGGAAACTTTTCTGTGCAAACTTAGCTGATGGAGACAGCATGAAAAAGTTGTGAGCCTGTGTCAGCTGGGGTTCACCCCAAGAGGGATGGGAGCTGGGGGAGAACCTCCTTGGTGTGGTATTCCCAACCATCCTGTCACGAGAAAAGCAGAAAGAGTCTGAAGACAGCATAGGAAAAGGATGAAAATGAGACTCAGAATGAGGAAGAGACTTCAGTACGCAAGGCATTAAGGAAACTGCCAGTGTGGTCTCGCCCATTTTGCTCAGCTGAGTGCTGGAGGGCAGCCAAGGAAAGCTCAGAGCAGGGCTGGTGGGAGTTCAAAGGACGCAGGTCTATGGTCAAGAGGTTAACAGCTGTTGAGCAGGGAAAGTGCTGGTTAGCGGAGGTGGGTGGAAAGGTTCAGGATGGTATGGTCCAGCCAGCCCCATGTGCTCCCTGAAGGGCCCATGTGAGTAAGAAACAGTGACAAGGTGGGGAAGGAAAGTGACAGATGTGGTTGTCACCAGGGTGGATGCTACCACTCTGACAAGAAGGTTCAAAGGTTTGGTGGCCAGTCCCAGGGGGAGCAGATCTGGGCACAAATATTACAGCAAAAATCACAGCTGACCAACTCTGAAGGAAAACATTTACACACAGGGGGATGACGACATCCATGTTCAGCTGCCCCCTTGATCATCAATCAATCACAAGAATTGCAGTACCCACAGAACTCTCTCCAACAGATGGTCGCCATCTTGATGGCTATGTGTACCATTGCACATAAACCATGAGATGTACCATTGCCTGGTCCTGAGAGCTTGCTGTATTTAAACCCTCTTGCCCAGGAGCAGGAGGGTCCACCCAAACCACCTCTTGGGAATGGCCCACGGCTGTCCCTAACCCCCTGAGTGTGGCTGGGAACTGTCTAGCTGGCCTGGGTCAACCTTCTACGCTTTGAGTTCGTTGCTTTCCTTCTCACTGACTAACGCTGTGCATGTGTGTACGCAGATGCACACTCTGTTCAACAAGGCTAGGAGCAGAACAGCTCCTAGGAAACAAAGCATTATTCTACATGCTTCACCACACAACTTCTTGTTCACATCCTCTGTGGCTCTGAAACAAGACCTTCAGCTGTGTGAGCATTACAGGTTTAGTTCTGTGGTCCTCTGCTCTGGCTCTGCAACACATCTGAAAGGCATCAAATCAATCCTGAGGGGACATTTATTATTACAGCTTTCATATTTGTATTTTTAACCTCCTTGAAGAGCTCCCAAGGATAGCCAGAGGAGGGATACTCTTTTAAGTGCACGAAGCAGATGAAAATAACACAAAATTAGCACTTAGTGCAGTTAGTGGACTGGCAAGTGTTTGATCTGATCCTCAGGTTGGAAAGGGTTGGATTTCCTTGTACAGAGGCTGAACAGCAACCTCCTCCCAAATCAAATTTCCTCCTCCAGTACCACCACCTCACAGGCTGTGGTTTCAGAGGACATCTTCAAGAGCTGGGGGCATGTGCCAACCCCCTGTGCAAGCTTAACACACACACTACAAGAGAGCAATCACACAATTGCATTAGCCTTATTATGAGCAGCAGTGCTAGAGAAGTTCCAGTGCACACTGGCAAAATGTTAGCAATACAGACTTGCAATAGCATTCACTTTAAGGAGTGCAAGGGAAAACAAACCGCCCATGCAGAAAGGCACTGGGTGCTTTTTGCACATGATCTTTTCCTGGCAGGGAAATGCTATCAACCCTACAGCACTGGAAATAGCAAAAGGAGGTGAGAAGTCTCCCCAAAAACATCTAGGAGGTCAGGCACTGAGAAGGGAATTGAATGCACTCCATCAGGCATTTCTAAATCAGAGGGCACTGCCCTGTGAGCAATATAAACTGCTGGACACCTGAGTGCCAGGAAGAAAAGCCCCAGCCAAGCTACCTTACAACCTACTGTAAAATTTCTTGCATTTCCCTCCAGTGTAGTTGGCAGCAGCTAGGCTGTGACAGAGTAAGGGTTATAAGCCAGGGGAGAGGGGGAGGCAATTTCATACAATGCAATAATTCCCTTTTCATGTTCTCCTCCCTAGGCAGATCCACCATGCACTGCCAACAGAGCCATTCCTTCCGCTTAGGTGTTTGGGTGCTACGCTGTGGCTTTCGGGTCTGAACTCTTGGAAACAGAAACTGCAATGCTCCCTTTCCAAAGACTCTTCTTAATTTGGAAATTGATTCTGGTGAGATTCCTAAAACATTTCACAGAAGCTACTCACACATGCTACCAAGCAGTCATGACCACTAGCCTGGGACACAGCTCCAGGTTAAGGTATCTCAGTGCAGGTGCCCATCTGTAGGTGTCTCCATTTCCACAACAGCCACGGGAGTCCTAGCCCATACAGTCAGCAAGGCTGGGAAAGCGCTCAGCTCTCCCTAAAACGGATGTCTCCTCTAGGACTGCTAGATTGCTCTTTCCAAGCTCCTCTGTGCCCAAGCCTCTTGCCCACAGGGAGGCATCTAAAACCAACTTGTGATGCCCCAAGCTATTCCTCCTGACCTTCAGCTGCTGTTTCAGGGAGGTGCTGTAGTCCCATAGGCTTTGTCATGTTTGCCAGTCCTGTGCATCTTCCTATAGAAGAATAATGCTTCAGAGCAGCAACCATCTAGTAAGGATGGATGTGCACCACCTTCAGCATCAGCTGAGGCCACTGGGTGCTACTGCAACACCGCTTCTGGGAGGGAGGGCAGGCAGAAACATGGCTGGGGATCTGCACATGCTGGGGAGTGTCAAGATGATGTTTGGGATACACTTTCCTTTTGTTGTTCAGGTTTACTCTTCAGTCGTTGTTGCTCTAGCTGTGATTAATTCTGCAAACCTTTCAGGGATGCTAATGTTTTTATTACTGCGCTGCTAATAAGGGAGGTTAATTAGTCCCTCCTCTCTCTCAGCTGCTTGGAGGTGGTACCTGTCCTGGTGCAGTTTTAGCCATCATAGGGTGTGGTGAAAGAGCCATTACTGGGATGGCAGAGCCATGGACGGTGTCTGTGCACCAGATCTGGATCAAGGTTAGCACTGAGTTCAACCGATTCCAGGTCTCCTTGCAGTGACCTAGTAAAGGGTGACCTCAGCCCCCAGAATCATTTAGGTTAGGAAAGATCATCAAGTCCAACTGTAAACCTAACACTGCCAAGTCCACCACTAAAACATGTCCCCAAGTGCCACTTCCATCCATCTTTTAAACACCTTCCCTCCCAAGCAGGGGACAGGGACACGACAGCCCAGGCTGTGACCCGTCCTGCCCATCAGACTGAATTCCGGCCTCCTGAAACCCTTCTCGGCCACAAAACTACTTTTACAGAAGTATTTCTCCCAGTGGTGAGAACAAGGCTGCTGGTTATAAAATCCTGTCCCACTAACAAACAGTTCTGGCATAAAGCCTTGTCATCCTCTGCCAGCGACTGAGGCTGGTAAAACTTTCCGTAGAATCCCAGAACGGTTTGGGTTGGAAGGGACCTTCAAAGGCTGTCAGGTCCAACCCCCTCCTCTGGACCCTGTCTCTCAGCATTGCCCCAATCTAGCCTGGACTCACTCTTGATGTACAAGGGAGACCAGGAATAGGTGCCATGTTCTAGTAAGGTCTCCAAGATATGCGAGATCAAGCTGGTCTCTCCTAGAGACACTTCTGATCCTCCCTCCTTCTTCCACTTCCACGCTATATTTTCCACCTTGTGATCAGTTCACACTCAGGTTCTTTCTTGCTCCTTCTAAGACAAGCCCCTGCATCTTGGCAGAAATTACTGCAGTGAGTCCACAGGTGTGGGTCCACGAAGTCTGTCTGTCCAGCTCCACCTCCTCCATGAACCACTCCTCAAGGTCACCTAGGCTTACCTGATGGCCCTCTACTCCCCTCTCTACATCCACATCATGGCAGCCCCAAGGCCAGGTCTGAAGGCCAACCAGAGGTTTTGGGGGCTAAGAGAAGTAATTTCATTAATGTGAGATTGCAATGGACCAGACCTTTGTGTGCGAATCCCTCCCTAGCCAGCACGTCCTATTTAGCTTGCAATACAAATGCTTTTTGCAGCACAGCACGGTGGCAGTGCCAGTATCTACAAGAAGATGCCAAAGAGCAAAAAGAGCAGCAACAACCTCTGTGGGAAGCACCTCGTTTCAGCAGCTCTCCTGGGATGGGGCACGTGCTGCTGCCTCCACAGCGGAGTAGGGCTGGAGCCTCTTGCTCTTTGTTGAGGGTGGGGGGTCAGAACTTGCACAAATCCTTTGCATTTCCACTTCTCTGTCCTGGTGAAGCAGGGGTGTTCATCCTCAGCTCCTGGAGCACACAGACTTTCTGAGAAAAAATGTATTTTCCAAGCAAGGATCTTTAGGAAAATGAGATGATGAAAAGCTATCTCTTTGTCTTCCTTCCCAATTATTTTTTAACTACTACAGACATGAAATAAAATACTTTTATTAAAATGTCAGCAAGCAACAAAAAATCTGAAGAGATATTCCACACCAAAGCCAAAACCAACTCTGAAAAATTACTAAAGCAGAAGAGCTAACCCCCAGACTGTAATTTCTTTCCTAGGGAGACAGCAAAGCCTCTAGAGCTCTCTGTACAGAGGGACCACTGCAAAGTCTGGCATTATTTGATTTTATTGTTTTCATTTCAGATAATAACAGCCCTTCTCTAAGACTGGGGACTGGATTTTTCCTTATAATTAGACCTTTTTGTAGCCTACAAGTAGTGGGCAAAGGACAAATTCTGGCAGAAAATGGACAAGATCCTTGGTTCTCTGCCAGCGTAAAGTCAGGTTTTATCCATCCTCAGCTCTGAGCTGCTCTGGCGACAAGACGGTGGTGATCTCCACTGTGATCAGCCATTTTCAGAGCTCTTGCTGGGAACCCAGGCCAAGTCCCCAATGTGGTTTTGCTTTTCTTGCAGTGGTTGAGCAATCCCTCCTCACTGACCAGAGCAAAACCAGCCCTTTCCGTTCCTCAACCACCACAACAGCCACCCCTTTTTCCTGCTGATGCTCACAGCCTGCCTGCTCTTCTTGTGAGTAGCCCATTCCCATGCCTGGTGGGGAGCATCCATAAGGCTGAATCCAACATCATTGCCTCTCCTGTAATCACACCCACCCTGTTCAGAAACACAGTGGATTTCTTCTCCAAAAGTAAAAGGAATTACGATATACTGGAAAGAATATGCAAGTGTTGCTGCTCAGGTTAATCCACCCAAAGTCTTTCACCTCCTGCAGAGCTCCAACCAGGATAGCAGTCTCCAGCGAGGGGCTTTCTTGCTTACTCCCCTGATGGGATTTAATCTCTCCTCTAGTCAACTGCTCCTTCGTCTCCCCTAAGAAAAGCCCTGGGAATTACTGTCTGTTCTGAAAGGCACAGAGTAAAGGCAAATGGCCACATACTGAAAATGGAAGGATAAATTGCTTCCTTGAGTAAATTGGAGTAGGTCAGTGCAGGCTGGTCTACCACAAAACCCATCCCACCACACAGTGCTAAGGTGAGGAACTGATTGGAGGCTCTACTGGTGGGACCGGCTCATCCCTTAATATCATTAGTGAGAAAATCTCCCACTTTTTCAATGAAGCTACAAGGAGCATGAATGTGTCAGACAAAGGAAGCTTATTTTGCTGTGTAGGAAAGCATGAAGACCTTCCCAAACAAACCAGCTTGCCCTGAAATGTCAGGCAAATCCTTACTCAAGGAGCGCATCGGTAGGTACATCAATCAGACAAGCCTTCCTTCCAGCATGCACACGAGTGAACAAGTACCTCAATTATGGCTATATGTTTCATTGCACATTGACCTTAAGAGTCCAAAGCTTTATAGGAAGGAGTTTTAATTCAATTAGCACACCCATGGGGTTTTCAGCCAGGCTACTGACCAACCTGCTGATGTAGGACATTTAAAAGTAGCGCAGAGCACTGGAGTTCAAATGTACCATCTTCCCCTGCTTTGCACTTGTAGTCAAAAAAACCAAGGGCATCGATGATCCCAGCAGAGGTGGTATTTGGTGCAAAAACATCCCAATGTTTGTTTTTGCGGTTTTAAAGGCAAGAAATATCAGCTGCTATTCTTCAGGCTTTCAAAGTATATTCAAGCATGGATGTATAACTATCTACAAAACAAGGAGAAAGTCAAATAAAATGGAAGAGTCTTGTATTGGGATCAAAGACAACAAGAGGCCACGTGGCCTCTTCTTTGCTTGACAACCCACTGGAGAAGCTGCTTTGCAGGTTGTAGCAGACTTGTTCTCACGTGGGTCAAACACAGGTGGGTTGTTGTTTGTTTTTTTCTTTGAGGGAGTAGGGTTTTGTACAGGACAAAGATCAAGTGTTGGACAAGGCAGTGTCCATGGGACCACTCATGACCTTGACCATACCAGCTGTCCATTCTTTGTTTCTGGAGCTACAACAGTCTCGAGTCTCTGCTGGAAGACCAGCTTAACCCAAGCCAGTAAGGAGAACAGCCTGAGCACATTCACTCCCTGATAGGATCTGACCTTGTTCTTGCAGTTTGGTCAAACTGGGAAAATTGTGGCCAGCATCCTCCCATTCCCCTCTGCCACCAGCTGTCTCAAGTTCTTCTCAACTGCCTAAGCACCCCTCCAGCCAGCCAACACAGGGCCAAGTCACAGGCTTTACCTCTGCGAAACAGATGATCCCCATTGCTAATGGCAGGGTTTGTGACACAGTTTTGGCCAATGGAAGATCACACTGACCCAAACAACTCCCAGGCAGTGACCATTTCCAACAGATGGCACAGAGAAATCACAGCAGGTTGCCTCCCCTCATCCAGCACAGTCTCCCACCAGCAGCCCAGGCACCTCCACCTTCCCCGGGAGATGCAACTCAGCCCTTCAGCTTCACCCTACAGACACATCCCTCTGGAAGCTCTCACATTACTCCAGAAACTGAATACAAAAGACCACAAAGATGATGATTAGGGCACATCATGGCTACTACTTTGTTATCAAGGAGACCTAGGGCCTGGGACTGTGTTGTGCCAATGGGGCAAATTTGTGCACTGAATTTCTGCATGTATTCTAGGAAGAGGGAGGGAGACCCCACAGTCATGGGGAACTACAAACAAGGTCACTTGAGCACCAAAGCATCTGCAGAAGGGACACTATGTCTCTCCCTCCAGCCCATCAGAGGATAACTTGAGGGCGGAGGCAGCATTAATCCTAATTTGGAACAGCAAATTCCACCTCAATTTAACAAAGATTTTTAAAAATTCCAAGGTCTGCATGCAGGTGTGTTCTTTCTTCAGATGAGAAATGAAGGTCCAACTGGAAGGTCAAAACCTTTTGAAACAGCAGTGACACCACAAACTCCCTAAAACCAGTGGCTGTGTCCCACTGCTTCTCCACACAATACATGAGTAATGCTGCATCATTTCTTCTCAGCCTGATTTCGCCAGCACAGCCACAGCAAGGGTGTCCTCAACAGTGTCCATCTGTGAGTGGCCAGCAATGCCTGTATTACCTTAAACTCTGCCCAGCACCCCATTGGCTGTGCACTGATAGTCTGCACCCAGGGAAGTCTGTGCTGGCAAGGCTGCAAGCAAGAGGAGGCAGCAAGGAGGGGAGACGAGATCTCAGAAAGCACCGAGGAAATTCAAGGAGCAGTGGGAACTGCCGAGGCAGACGTGAGCCGAATACCTAGAGGAATAGGCAGATGGGGGAAAAACAGCAAAACTTCAAAACCTGGAGGCTGGTTCCCAGTGCTTTTGCTCTGAGGATAGCAGGGATGCAGCAGAGGAGCAAGCCTGGGGAAGCAGGGGGAGGTGGGAGCACCAACAGCTCTCATCCTTCTCCAGGGTATCTTGGAGCTGTAGAAAAAAAAAGGAGAAAAACCATCCAGCGACCTCACTGAAATTAGAAACTTAACAATGAACACGCTCCACATACAACTTGCCGTCTCTGTAGCCATGGAGACGGCTACAAATCTGTGTCAGCCGCAATACATCCTCCAGTTCCTAAAATTTAAATGAAAAAGGAGGGAGAGGGCTGGGAGGTAGGAGTGGGAAGGGGGAATTCCTCTGCACTGTTTGGCTTTGATGTGCATCATGTTTAAAGGCACAGGGGATTATCAGAGCCTGATGCCAGATAAAGTGGTGGCTGTGTAGCAGCTGATGCGTGCTGGCCACGTTTCCCTCCAGCAGAGCATCTCCCCAGCCTCTGTAACAGCCACATCAAAATGTCTCGGTACCGGGGATGAATCCAACACCACGGTGTTCCCATGAGGCTACAAAGCATCATCATCATCCTGGACACAGCAGGCTGAGGCAGTGACTCAGAGGGTATGGAATGATCAGGAGATCTGGGAAAGAAGCATCTGAGGGATTGATGCAGAGCTTCGGAGGGGAAACACCCGGAAAGGAGGTTAGTGGTCTCTGCACAGCAAAAAGGGCACAATCGGAGAGTAATTCCTGCTGCCAGGATGGCAGGAGAGAAGATGAAGCAGGAAGGAGAAGGATGGTACCAGAGACTTGTTTCTTCTGGGCTTAGAGGTCACAGCTGGGAGTTGGGGCACAAGCAACACACCTTAAGTCAGGCAGACTGTTGGCTAGCTCTGTCTGCAAAACAGCAAAAATGCAGATGCCTGTATTGGTATTGGGGGATGAGAGTTACAGCCTCTTGGACTTGTAAGCAGGTTCACAAATGAGTAGGTGGCATTTTGAATCTGTGACTACACAGAAGGATCATGGAAAGTTTCCCTTTCAGCTAGGCAAAAGCAAAGCCAGGGGACAGAAGGAGTAGAGAATAGCCATACCCCAGACCTTCATGAAGAAACTCCCCTGTCTTGGCAAAATACAACCAACCAACAAACCAGCACCCACACACAACCCACTCCATCCCCATCCCTGACTATTACCAGGATTTGGGCCATTTTTACCTCTATTGCATTTCCTTGTATTTCTTATTTGGGCTACTTTTGGTTGTTTTGTCTCATTTTTGCTACTATGCATCTCAAACCTATTTCTGCCGCTACATGGAGCTGAAGGCAAGATATCACATCAAAGGGCTGCAGGAAACTCAGCAGTACAAGGAGAGACTAGATGACTCTGGAACTATTACAGCAATGAAATAATGTTGAAAGACTACACTGCCAATGCTAATCTATACAATACCATCCTCAAATCACAGGTTATCTACCGAGTTACAAAGCAAGGAAGAGCTAGGGCTGTTCTCAGCCCTAGAACTTTCAAGACTTCTTGGGGAGGTGCTATAGGGTTTCCCATCAAGGTGGGAAAAACAAGGGAAAACTAGAGGTGCCCATTCAGACAGGTAAAAGAGACACAGACTATTCCGTCTGGCTCCATTTGTTTCAAGGGCTAACTCGCTGAATCATCCACAGGCGCCCAGTACAGAAGCGGTGTGCAAGCTGAAGCCACGATGATGGAGAAAGCAAGCTCAGTTCCCATCAATTTCTGTGTGACTGGGGTGCTACTGGCCACAAATTCAGGATAACCCACCAAAAGCAACCTAATTTCCCCCTAAATTAATCCCCTGCTCCACTATGTTCCCACTAACGTTACAGGGAGATTTGGGATAGGTAAGGTTGAGAGGTGAGAACTTACCCAGCAGAGGAAGACACTTGGAAAACTCTCTCACATGCAAGGATGCAAAAGAGAAACACACCTCACAGAGGCTGTAGTAATAGAATGACCTACAACTCCCAATTCATTAATCACTTCTGTGGAATAAGCCTTATTCCAAGAGGGGTGAAATTACTGTGCCCACTGGAATGCACTGTCAAACAGATTATCACTCGATTAAGGTCTACAATGTGCATGGAGGATTTATTGAAATGGTCTCATTTGCTGCAATGCAATTAATAAGAGATACATTCCCAGACAGGTATATTTTTAACGCTATCTGACCAGTCTTCAAAAAAGAGAAAAAGAACGGAAGAAAAAAGGACAAGTTTAACTCATTTTAAATCAGGGAATTGAATGCATCAGTGTAACTCCTCTTTCTAGAGCAAGAGGTTTTGCTTTTCCTTGCGAAGAAAAACCCTATGGAAGGCAGTTTTGCTGAATCTTGGATTTCCCCCATCAGTGAAGTGTAGCTGAAAGCAGCACTTGGATCAGAAGGAAGAAAGTAAACATGAACACTTGAAGTCGCCTGCTGAACAGAGATACGTCAGCACCCCACCCTGAGTAATTAGCAGGGCTCTACTTGTTATGTGCACTGCAGTAACTTTCCAATTAATTTGTTCGTATTTGCAAAGCCATTGAAAGAGGTGAAGCATTAAATATAAATGCTAAATAAAAGGGAATAAATAGCAACCAACACTTAGCACTCCAGGTTTTCAGGCCCTGTCAACAGGGACATGCACTCGCTGCCCAGACCAGACTCCTTAACTAAGACCCATAAAGCGCATGATTAATTTTTCAGTAGCATCCACCAGACCTAATGAAGACAGTTATGCTATGCATGAGGACTCTGCCCAGAAAAGCTTTAAAATCTCCAGCCTCATGGCTGGTTAGGGTCACCACTGACCTACATCCCAGCCAAAGGCTGGTCCAGGCCCAGACCAGTATCTCTTTGCAGCCCTGAGTCCTCCCACTGCCCATTTTTGGTTCCCAAACTGGCTGCCCCTGCCAGGACATGGACATGGGATCACCCATCAGCCAGCCATCACCCATCCTGCCTCTCCCACCTGGACTCTTCACCAAATGGTTATATTTTTCACTCTTCTTGCTGCCAATGAGTAATGACAATTGCAGCACCAGGAGAAAACTTGAGCCAGGGACCTTTCTACAGCCTCCACTGCACGTCTCTGCTGTTAAACTATCCTTGCATCCAGACCAGATCCCATCCAAACTGCCTGTTGGGGATGGTCTCTTGTCCCATTGGGCATCTAAACAGGCAGTTTGGATGTGTGCAGGACTTCTTTGGGATGTCTGTGCTAGTAGAGGTGTGCTAAGGAAATTATATATTGTCCACTGGAATGCATGACAGATCCCAATACATCCTGGAGAGTATCTAAAGGTCCCAGTTGAAGCCAGGCACCGGTGACCAGCAGGATCCTGCAAAACTACTTTTCCTTGATGAAGGCTCTTTGCAAACAGTTGTTTATACATCACAGAGTCCTTGTTCTCATCCCGCTGGCACTGATTAAAGAATAAAAATAATCCTGTCATCATGGGGAAAAGCCTGAACACAGGACTCAAGACCATCCCCATGACTCCCTGCAGCCAACAAAGGCCACCAGTACTGTGAGAACACTGGAGATGTCCTCTTTCAGACTAATGTGGAGATGCACTGTGGAGTTGGACACCTCTTGCAAAGAGAGTGCTGTCAGCCTTCATTTCTAAAACTAAGAGGGAATTTCAGCTTGAGCGCAGGGGTCTGCACTTGTTGCACCTATAGCAATAAGACAGCCATAGACAGTTTAAGACACCTTAAATTCAGGCAGAAAAGTCACCTCCTTCCCTTGTGAACGGCTATCTTCCACAGCAGCCCACAGCTATGGGCTGACCTCCAGAGAAGGTATCAGCTTCCTGAAATCCATCCTGAGTGCCTCTCATGAAGCAGTGAGTTTCCAAATTGGTCCATGCATCCCTCGCTCACATCACCCGCTGTTATTTCATCACACATGACAAGCAGGGGAGCAGCATTCAAAAAACACCCTCTTTACACGCCATCCCACGACCTCCAAGTGTTGAGGAGACAGGCTTGTAATCTGGTAGTCAGCTGGCATGTTCCCTTGGTTTAGGATTACACCAATTATCCCTATTTTTAGGCTTGAGGATAAGGTCCCATAGTCCACAACAGAGGCAAACAACTCCCAAAGAAAAGGTATTAACATATCTTTATATTCCAGTCTTTGTTAAGCTCCATGAGGGATCCATCAAGAACCAGAAACCTACTGATTTCCAGAGCCTGGAGTATTTCCAGGATTCAGTTCTGCTTCAACCCAGCTGGTTCCCCCACCCCACCCCCACTCCCTTCTTTTTCTTGCCTTGTTCTCTGTTATCCGTGGGAGTTTGTTTGCCTCAGAGTACCTCCTTGTACTTTATTGAGCTTGTCCCATTATTATCCTCCCTGCAGAAACTCTTGTATAGGAGGTTTAAAATGCATGATGCATTTCTTCATTTATGGCTGCATCCCCATTGCTATTAGCAGACAGTAGACACAGTATCTTATTAGAATTTTCTCTTTGATAAAGCCTGTAAGCTAATTGCTTCCTTGACGACCTGCCCCCAAGATTCCTTGCGCAGCTCTTGTGCTGGATGCTGCACGTTAGAGACCACTGTGATGCACAAACAGGGACACCATCAAGTAGAGCTAGAAAACCTCTGAATGATGCTCTGGACTCTTCACATCATCCTTTTTGATACAGTGCTACCGAAGATGCAGGATTCGGGAGTGTAGCGAGGCGGGTTATGCAATTACCTTTCTAAACTAAGGCGTCAACGTCACAAGGAGCTTTCTTGCGCCTTCACCTTTCCTCCCTGACATCATTCTGCCTTTCAAGGGCAAACAGCAGACAAAAGAAGCTTCCGAGCCATTCCACCACCTGGCTGTCCCTGCTTTGTTTCCCAAGCCTGTGTGACAGGACAGCTCACAGCAGAAACAGAACAGCAGCCAGTACAAAGTCAGCACTTCAAGTGCTTCTGGACATCCACTCTCAAACGGTGCCTAGGCTGGGGGACGATGATGGGCTCTAAGAGCCCGGGGGCACTGCTGTTTCTATTTCAAGACAAGTTCTGAAGTAGGACAGGAGAGCAGGAAGGTCAGGGGTTGGAAGTGATGTGGGACACCTGCCTCAAGATGGGATGAGTAACTCTCTGCAAGTCACCTTCCCTCTGCTAAATATGTATATAGGTGTGTTCATTAGCAGAGTCACAGCTTAATGCAGTTTTCTTCTAGGATTGCACTCGACTGAATTCAGGACCGCAGGTTTTAAGTAAAGCAAGATTAAAGGTTCACCAGGCTGCAGGGCAGCCGCTGCCCAATATCCACCTCCATGCTTTGCAACTCCACAGCCTCCAAGCACTGAAATGGAGAAGGGCTGCAGGGAACAGGTGGCACAAAACACAGCCTGGGTCAACAAAGATGAATTCTTCAACAAACCCTTGTGGTAACTTATAACGGGGAAGTTATGCTGAGATGGAGCACAAGTCGTAAGGATTACATCCATTTGAAATAAAACTTTTTATTAAAGAAAAGGCCAATGTTTTCTTGCAACAGGAAACAGATTATTTAATGTGAGGAAGAAAGCTTGATACCAGAGCGATGAGAACTGCATAAGGAAGCAAAATAGGACAGGTAGGGACAGTCCCGGGGAAGCAGCTTTGCTAATGCCAGGGAATTTTGTGGAAGACCCTAACCATGCTTGGGCCATCGCACCCTCGATGTGAACTTTGGCTCGGGTCCTCAAAGCTATTCAGGAGCCTACTTTCAAAGAGAGCTGGCTGCCCAAATGTGTCACCTTTCATGCTCAGATGCCCAATTGTGCAAGTTCAGAGCAGTCCTCTCCCATGTCTCCAGGCAAGACCTTCTTAGGAGATACTGTAATAGATAAGCCTCATGAAGAGGCTCATGTGATAAAGCATGACACCATTAACACCCCTCCTGTAAGCACGGGCAGTGGTTGCTATCACAGCTTTTGGGTAGGATTCATTAAAACCAAACGTGAATGCTTCTGATGAAGACATCCTTCACTGAAAACAGCCATGGAGATCTGCCTGATGCCAGGACACCAAAAAGAGGCAGCGCTGGGGGTGGATGAAGCCATACATGAGGTTGCAAAGCCACACAGCACAGAGTCACAGAACCGTTTGGGCTGGAAGGAACCTTAAAGACCATCTAGTCCCACCCCCTCCCCTGCCACGGGCAGGACCCCTCCCAGCAGCCCAGGCTGCCCCCAGCCCCGTCCAGCCTGGCCTTGAGCACTGCCAGGGATGAGGCACCCACAGCTGCTCTGGGCAAATACATCTCCTGTATTACATGACTCTGAACATGCATAATCCACCAAGTTGCAGTTGAAAGGGCCAGCTGCTAGCCCTTTCCCTCCTACCTCCTAAAACCTGTAGATGGAGTTATTTAAGACCGCTATAAAAATAACACCCAGACTGCCCTGCTGTGCCAGATAGAGCACAAACATCAAATCAGCAGCAGATCTTGTCCCTAAAAACTTAGCAGGAGGTTACTGTATAGCTGAACGCTAGATCCATATGTCCCAGGACCCAGTGAAGTATTTTACCCTCTATGCAATGCCAATTCTCCCAGCAATGTGGAAAAAAATTTTCTTGCCCACAAACCAATCTGGCAGGAACTTCTAGCACAGGAAAGTGTAGTGCCCAGCCCGGCTTTTTGCACTCAGACATGAATAATCACAGGCTGTACCCAAGCTTCATGAGTGGCACTGTTAAATGGAAAATTAATATTTGAAAAAAAATATGCAAAACAGCCCTTTTAGCGGAAACAATTCTGGTACAGAAGGAAAGCGGAGGCCGTGCCATCGCTCAGCTGTCTCCACATGCACAGCTCCTTTTGAATTCTGAGTTGGTAGAAAAACAGACTCCCACTTGGGGCTTGCTTCCTTCACATCTCGCCCTCACTGTGAGGCTCAGCAGCAGTTCCCAAGGCCCCCAACAACTCTGTCCTGCTAAGAGAGAACAGGTTGTGCATGATTCTCACGGGATGCTCCTGGATTTGCACAAAAAAAACATGTTTCAGCAGTGGCACATCACTCTGCCACCTATATCCATCATGGGTGATGCTTTGTGGATGGGGCTTCACCAAAGCAAGCAGACTTAATCCCCAGGAAGGGTCGCAGCCCACCAAACCACAGGTGTCCATGTCCAAGTCCCCCTCCACACTCCCGCTGCAGCTGATGTAGGTATCTTCACACAACCAGCTGAGGCTGCAGAGGTTTCCTTCCCTGGAGCAGACTCCTGCATGTAGGCGTAGGAGGAGATGAACACAATCCCAGCCTGGCTGGCTGAGTGCCTCTTTTCTATCCTTACTTGACCCCTAAATTCACATACAGATTGATCTACAGGAGCTTTTCCCAGCTGATGCACTCTTTGCCTGCCTGTCCGCTCTCTGCCATGGAGATGCCTCATTCAGGACCGTGGCACTACCTGGGTTTGCAGTAGGGCAAACGCATGGAGTGCTGGTCACAAGGAAAGCCAGGGCATCAGCAAGGACAGGCGTGATGGCATTTCTTCACTGAAAACAAACATTTGGGTGTAGGAAAAAGATGGGAACAAACACCTGAGCACCGCAGTTCTCACAACAGCAGTGGGCTCAGCAAAGGTGGGAACGAGTTGGTGCTGAATTCCCACAGGGTTTCCCTGAGTGATGGGTCACAAATTGCATTAGCTAGTGATAAGTCTCCCTGGAGGCCTCAGAATCAGAAAATCCTGGGACTGAAGAGACCACAGGGACCGAAATCCACCTGGCAGCTCGCTGACAGCTATGCTTGCTCTGGCACTGTTTCTGGCTGTAATGTGTTCCTGGAAGAGCTGCTGGAGCCTGGGCTCCACCTGCCCCTGCTTGTGTTGATGCTCTGAACTGCGCTGCAATGAAGCACGTGCTTTCTTAGGCAATGCTGATGAAAATCTCCATGCCATTCGCTCACACCAGAAGACAAAACGTGCACACATCAGGCTACTGGCAAAATTTAAGTCGCCTTGTCCGCCCATTGCCTCCCATTCAAATGCAAGTTCTTACAGGGGCACAGTCTGTTATCTATTGCAAGTTCAGCTGGAGTCTTCTAAGTCCTAACATAATCCAACATCTAACGAAGGAATCAGAGATGTTTCCAAGCTGTGAGCAGGACTTTAGAGCTGCTGCTGCTCTCCTCTGAGAAACTGAGCATCCCAACTCACCACTGCCAGACGGAGAGGAGCCCAGCTGCCGCGGCTTGTCCTGCTCTCCAGCAGACAAGTGGTCGAGGTTTACCACGGGCAGTGCAGTTGGGTTTGATGTACCATCTGGAGAGCTGTCAGGCCTCTTCTCTTGGCAGCGAGAGATCATGTTGGTTTTTTCACCAGTTCCAAGTCCCACATGCTCTCATGTCTTAATCTGCTTGACTAGAGCTGTACGACTGCGAATCAAAGCAGCTGCACAACATGACACCAGGAAATTTTCCCCTCTGCCACCCTGGCCAATACTCGCTCTTAGTTCTTTTAGATGCCAGAAGCCTTTGAGTGTTTCACCTCAGGAATATGTGTTTATTTATTTATTTGAAAAGGCAGTACATGGAAAGGCAAGTGGTGAGGAACAGCTGTCTGGACCAGGCTCTAGAAGTCCCTAAGCTGTGGCACACACTGCAAAAGGTGCTTCTGTTGGGGCCAGGCAGCTCCCCAAGCTCTCTGTACTCTTTACAGCTCTTGGACAGAGCCAGGTGGACTCTGAGCATGGTATGTTTGGGATCCTGGAATACCAGAAAGACCCCAGCTACCACCACAGCTACGGAAGTAACATGAAGCTTCTTTGTCAAGCAGGATCACAGCATTGGTGGCTTCCTGTGGTCCAGATAACTTCACAGCACCATCAGAAGGGACCACAGGTCTGGAGGCTATCTCAAAGCCTAAACAGATTTTACAAAGAAGAGCCTGCCTGTTTTGAGAGGAGAGAAATCTTCCTGCCCACACACAAGAAAAAGTGCTTCTGAATGCTTTGGAAACTGTTAAACTTCCCTCCTGGGAATTTTTCCCCAGGTTTGAGTTTTTCCTTTTGAAAAGAAAAAGCACATTTCTGTGGCCATGGAATCACATGACAGGACTGTTCACACATCAAAAGGTTTCAAAATTCACTTAAAAAGGAAGATTCATTTAATAATCACATTTACAGTTTGCAAAGCAACTTATTTGTAGTGAAGAAAGGATGAACACTTTACACAGAGCAGAAGACATCCACAGGAGAATAAGCTTCATGCAGCGGAGGATGGATGGACACCTACCCCTGACTTTTAACATGAGCTGGGCTGTACCACCTCTCCCTTTCACAGCACAGCAACAACACAACCAGCTTTTTACAGACAGAAACTCCAGGCCCACACGTACCAAACACTATCGTGGTGTACCATGTGTGCGCCCAACATGAAAGAACTGTTCCCCACCACCACTGCTCACTCTCCACAGGCCCTACAGTCCTCACCCTGAACGATCAGCTCAGACCCTCCTCTGCACGCTCTTTGTCGCTCCTCCTGACACAAAACCTACTTGTCTCTTGAACCAATTTCTCTGTGCTGTTAAGGATTAAGAGAGAGTACACTCATCTAGCCGAAAAAGATGCACCGCCTTTTTGAGGTGCAAGTTTTTGCTGTAAACTTACCTTGAGCTCCTGCTGCTGTTAACTCATGTGTTTCTTTGCACAAATGATCTCTTTAGTCAAAAAGTAAAGCTGTTTTTAAACTGATGTGACTGGTAGGGCTGAGGCTTGCAGAGGAACTGGGAGAACCTGCCCGTCGCTGCTACAAGTTTTGCTCTGGGCTATGGAAAAGGGAAATGTCAACCCACAGGGCCATTTCACAATCCATCCCACAAGTATCTGCACTGTGCCTCAGCTGACAGCCACGTTCAAGCCATGGGGTCTTGCAGTTGGACAAGATGATCATTGTAGGTCCCTTCCAACCGTAACTATTCTATTCTAACATGGAAATCCAGTTTCAGGTTCCCTTGAACTGGATCAAAATTTCCACAGCTCCCGGAGTCAAAGCCTTGACCCAGCACAAACTCACCCTGAGGGGTCCAATTCATTAAAAAACAGCACAGCTTCATTCCAGGTCCACCATCCTCCCACAGATACACGATGCTGAAAGAACTACTGCACATTTGGCTAATCTGACAGGACCAGGACATGTTTACAGTGACCACCATCTCTTAAGCCTGGCCAAGTAAAGAATGGCACCTCAAGCACAGATGATCCCCAACAGCTCTGCAGGAAAGCCAAGAGATGTCAAGCTGACCAAGTGAGGTCAGTTCTGTCCCCTCCAGAAAGATGCTCCCACCTCAGTTTCTGAAGACCCAAGTGCCACCACCACCAAGGGGCTCTGGTAGCATGGAGCATTTTTGGCAGAGTCCTACCAAACTGCAACAAGGTTTTTGGAAGAGACAAAATTTCGGGAGGTGCTCAGAAGGGCTCCAAAAGCCACTCACTGAACTGAACCTCTGCAGCCCTTTCACCTCCCAGGGACTGGCATGCTCCAGCTTCTGCTGCTGCAGTTCCTCATGCAGCATGTTCACAGAGCCACCTCTCCACCCTTTAAAGCCAAGAAGTTGAGGCATCGCCTCTGGCAAAGGGAGAGGGTACAGTACTGGGACAGGAACATGTTAAGCCACCACCACATCTGGATGCACCAGCCCTTGCCCGCAAGAGTCAGAGACCCACACGTGGATGAGTAAGTTGCTTCTTATGTGCATTTCCCAAATAGCCAAATTTTGTTCAGTACTGGAAGCTACCACGTTTATTGCCGCTTAGTTTTTCATTGTCCTGAGCCACACATGTGGCTCAAGACTGAACATAAGGAAAATACATGTATTTTAGCAGAATCAATGGGGAAACAGCCTCGAGCTCAGCACCACAGTCCCACAGAATCCCTGTCTTGCTCTGTGTGTCCTCATTTCATGCAGCAGATCCAGTCTGAGTCCCAACACCTACATATGCTTCTACAAATGCTGTGTTTCTTGTATAGGGTCTTTCTGTAGAAATCAGCCTAGGCAGCTCTCAATGACACAGGAGCTTAAGAAGGGAATGATTGCACCCTAAAAGCATGCAACTACCCACGAGAGTCATTCAGTTCAGAGAAGAGACTGGTATTTAGGCTGCAGATGGAGAAAAATTATGTCAAGAGCATGGTTCAAACTACTGCTGTTTAAATAACCTCCTCCAGGCAGCTTTGGTAAACATAACGCCATAAAGGAGCCCTTCTGCTGCCCACAGAGAGACTCTGAAGTCAGTAGATGATAGCAATCGGTCATTTGGATCCCTCTGCTCGTGCTTCAAGACCACCCTGCTCCTCTTGTAAAAGGGAGATGCTCAGAAGGATCAAAGCCTGGCTGGTACTCTCAATCCAGAAATACTCCACTGTAAACCTTAGATGGGATTCCTCACCAACTCACTGATGCTATGAATCAAGGCTCAGGTCTTACATAAAACATGCAAGAACCTTTATGTGATGCTTAGCCCTCCCCTCCTATTGGTCCCTCTGTTTCTCTTCCCAGTCCTTAGCAGAGCAACATCTTTGACGAGAAGCTCTGCAAGCAGGTATGGATGCATGCCCTGCCCCCGTCAAGCACAGCCTCACCTCAGTCTTGTTAGCTCCACCATATCATTATTATTTTAATTGGCCAAACTTGCATGCCTGAAAAACCTTTGCGTGATCACACTTGTTTCCCCCATGCCAGACATGGCAGCCTGCTTTAACAAGGACAGCACTGAATTCATGAGCGGCCAACACCAGCCTTAGCATCACGCAGACCTTTTCATTACGGTCTCAGTTGTTGGAGCTGTCTGAAGATACTTCCTGTTGATCTGAAATTTCCTGTGGCCTGGAGTGATGCTGGAGAAAGGAGACAAGAGAAATCTTCAGACTCTGCGTCGTAAACACAGACAGGTTAAAGTGGACAGCTGGTGCGCATGCTGCACGCCTGCCCTGCCCCAGAGCTCTCTACCTTTGGTGCAAGCCATCTTTCGCTAGAAACAGCCAGCAGGGATATGGGAGACTCCTGACCTCACAACCTGCAGGAGCAACTCTCACACACCTTGATCTTTGCAAGTCAGAGCCCAAGCTGAACTGGATTGAACTGCCTGGTGCTATTAAACAACCTCCCTGGCTTGTGTGCACCCCACATGCAGCGTACAGCTGGGTCCTCGGGGCAGGGAAATTAACAGCGCTGAGCCGGTGCCCAGGGGGACTGAAGGGAGTTGAAGGGGAGTGCTAAGAGCCCGCGCAGGGGAAAGCATGGTTTAAAGGACAGTAGCTTGGTCAACTCATTAATTTACATTTGTAAAACAGAAGAGCAAAAGGGATTTCCATGCTCACCTCTTTACAGAGGGCTGGCGCTGCGGACACATCCTTCATTACTTGCTGGTGCCTAACAAGTTTTTGGCACCTCCCCGGACAGCATCAGTTATTACTAGGGCTTGTTTTAGGGAATAATGGTAGGGCAGATACTGGACAACACTGCATTGTTTCTGCCCTGTAAAACTACACTTGGACAAGCAAAGGCTGTTTGGGCTCATGCCCTAAAAATGATGGCAGAAGCCTCAGCTTAAAAAGGGCTGTATGCAGACAGAAGTTTCAACTTCTGTTCCCAGGCAGACTGTGGGCTGTTCAATGCACTGAATGTGCAAGAGGGAAGACTGAGCACCCTTTCAGCAGCAACCAGCTTCAAACTAGTGAGCCTAAACCCAGATTTCTAAATCCACACTAAGGGATGGAAATAAAAGCATCCCAGTTTTTGAAAGCACTACAACCCCACTGTCTTCCATAACTGAAGTAAACACCATGGCCAAGGTCTACTTTAGACCACATTATTCAGTTTTTATACTTTCCAAGACTGGTTTTCTTTCTTTTCAATTGCAATTCCCCCTTTGGGATTAGTGATTTTATTTTATGATGGGATATTAAGAGAAGGCAGCAAGCCCCCCCCTTTTTTTTTCCAAGCCAGTATTCAGAAGGCATAGATTAAATCATTAAATACACACAAGCACAGGAAACACTGGAAACTCTTAGCCATTATCCCATGAAGACAATGCCAATGCAAACACTGTAATAAAATACTCTTCACTGAAATCAACACTAATTTTCTGAGGCAATCAAAACCATCCCCATGATCCCTCCTCCTAGGGAAAACAGCCAGTATGGCTAAATTCAGATCTGTGTGGCTCCATGCTTAAATTTGGCTCAGACACACTGCAGATCAATGACTCCAGAAAGGATTGCTAAGGAAAAATTCCTGATGGGCAATGTTCGCTACACCATGCGGCACCTCTCCCAACATATCAGCAAAGAGCACGATGCTGCATCGATCTGGGGCTCAAGGAAGGCTAAACTTCAAGCTACAAACTTACTGAGACCACCTTGAATGCTATTTGGAGATGACTGCATGTCGTCCAAGGGGACAGGATCCAAATAGAGCTCAGCCACACAGAACACCTCCAAACGATGATACTCCACCAGCAGCACAGAAAGAGCAACAAGTCCTTCACAATGCCTCCTCCTTCCTGGTCAGCCCACAGAGGGGAAGAATGACGTCCTATCAGAAAAAGCTAGAGCAGGTCTGATCAATAACCTGGCCAACATCAGAGGAGCAGGAGGAGAGGACACATCATAGAATCACAGAATGGTTGGGGTTGGAAGAGACCTTTAAAGGCCATCTAGTCCAACCCCCTGTCATGGGCAGAGACATCTTCAACTAGACCAGGCTGCTCAGAGCCCCCTCCATCCTGATTTTGAGTGTTTCCAGGGATGGGGCATCTCCCACCTCTCTGGTCAACCTGTGCCACAACTGTCCTTCCCCAGGTATCTGTAATTCGTGGATTGCCCACAGCAAGGGCTGTGCTCATTTTTCACACAACACCCACTCCTCTTTCCAGAAAGCTGTGGGTACCTCTCTTTGACGTCCCTTAAATCTTCTATGGTAAGACAATGAAAAAATGTTCCAGTTTTATGGGGGCTGCATACCCTCCATGATTTCTTTAAGTATATTTTACTATGCTGCAGTTAGTAGATTTTAACACTAACACCTAAAAAATACTGAAATGTTCCTCCCTACTATATGAAAAGTTACCCAAATAAACTCACAACAAACAAACAAAACCAAGACTTCTCTCTCTCAGATATGACTGGATAAAATTTTAATCAAGTAGGCTGCAAAACCATGCTTCAAATCATAATGATCTTATCAGTCTGGAGAGGACCAGTAGCCATGAAGGCACATGGGCCCACAATCCAACCTGCCAACACAGGTATTGTAGGACAAACATTACCAGGATCCGTTTTCCCATCACGGTGCTAACAGGCACAGCCACATCCTACTGTTTCATTCCCAAAGTGGTTGCATCTAAAATGCCATTTGGGAACGATCTCTGGATCAGGCCAACTCTTGAACCAGATCCAGGAACCATCTGGGTCAGTACTAGCCGGTCCCGGCATCACAGCTTAAATTTAGCTTCATGGGGAAAAAAACACCCAAACCCCAGTTCCTGTGTTCTCTGTGTCCTCTAAGGTGTCCTTGGCTTCACACAGTAATACACTCCAGAATGGATCATCTGAAAGGTCTTTTCCAACCTAAAAAATTCCATGATTCTACAGCTGAAGTCAAACACAGACCTCCTGTTCTTTTAAGACTAATTTCTACTCAATGTTATCCAGGAAAAAAAAACAAAACAAAACAAAAAAAAAAAACCCAAAAAACCAACAAACAACCCAATGTTTCTGATGTTCTCTGGAAGATGCCAGAAATGCTATTTTTCATATGATAACACAAGAATCAGGGCTCAGCATGTTTCATTAGGAGAACAAAACCCAGTTTATTCTAATTTCAGTAAACATGAAAAGACTTGCAAAAATAATGGTTAGGAGAAGTGACCACGCATTCACCAGCAAGACACAGAGATGCACCAGGCAAGTAACAACCCTTGCAATAACAGGACTTGCTCCCTCACTCTTTCAAGCCACCTCAAAAGCACTTTTGGTAAGACACCTTTGGGATAATGCAGGTTTTATCTGAAACTTTCAGCTGCATGGGACACCCAAGGAAGAGGTCACTTTCTGGTCCAGCTCTGGGTGACTGAAGAACAGTATCACTTTGCTCAGGCTCAAGGGGTCTTGCACCAAGTCCACAGAACTCAGTGGAGTTCTGCCCTACCTCTGGGTCAAGCTGGGTGAAATTCTGCTTCTGCTGAGGTTGCTGACATCTTTGGTGTTGGATGGAGAGACATGACACTCCCCTGGTATGCCCTGTATGCAGCTCTAACTTAAGAACTACGACGCTACACAGGTTAGTACCTATAGTACATGCTGGAGAACACGGCAGCATGGCCTCAAGCCCAACAGCTCCAAAACCATGGTAGAACCAGTGTCCTAGTTTCAGCAGGGATGGAGTTAACTTTCTTCTTAGTAGCTAGTATACTGCTGTGTTTTGGCTCTGGTGTGAGAGCAGTACTGATAACAAACTGAGGTTTATAGTTGTTGCTGGACAAGGACTTTTTGGTTTCTTGGGCCCTGCCAGCCAGAGGGCTGGGGGGGCAGAGGAAACTGGGAGGGGACGCAGCCAGGACAGGTGATCCAAGCTAGTCAAAGAGGTATTCCATACCATATGACATCATGCTGAGTGTATAAACTGGGGGAAGAAGGGGGGACATTTGGCATTATGGCGTTTGCCTTCCCAAGTACCCGTTACACATGATGGAGCCCTGCTGCCCTGGGCATGGCTGAGCACCTGCCTGCCTGTGGGAAGTGGGGAATGAATTCCTTGCTTTGCTTGTGGGCGCAGCTTTTGCTTTACCTATTAAATTGTTCTTATCTCAACCCCTGAATTTTACATTCCTTTCCAATTCTCCTCCCCATCCCTCTGGGTGAGGGGGAGTGAGCAGGCAGCTGCATGGGGCTGGGTTGCTGGCCAGGGTTAAACCACGACACAGAGAATCCTAGAATTGTTCAGGTGGGAAAAGATCAAGTCCAGACATTAACCCAGCACTGCCAAGCCCACCACTGAACCATGTCCCCAGGCACCGCATCTACATGTTTTTTAAACACCCCCAGTGATGGTGCCTCCCCGCCCTCCCTGGGCAGCCTGTCCCAGTGTGCTGGACACCCTTCCAGTGAAGAAATGTTTCCCAGTCTCCAACCTAAACCTCCCCTGGTGCAACCTGAGGCCGACCCCCTTGTCCTGTCGCTTGTGACCTGGGAGCAGAGACCGACCCCCCTGGCTGCAGCCCCCTCCCAGGCAGCTGTAGGGAGCGATCGGGTCCCCCCGAGCCCCCTCCTCTCCAGGCTGACCCCCCAGCCCCCCCCATCAGACTGGTGCCCCAGCCCCTGCCCCAGCCCCCTGCCTGGCTCTGGACACACTCCAGCACCTCAATGTCCTCTTGTAGTGAGGGGCCCAAAACTGAACCCAGGACTTGAGGTGCAGCCTCACCAGTGCCCAGTACAGTGGGACGATCACTGCCCTGGCCCTGCTGGCCACACTGTTTCTGATACAAGGCAGGATGCTGTTGGCCTTCTTGGGCTCCGGGGGACTCTGCTGGCTCATGTCCAGCTGGCTGTCACCCACTGCATGGACATACCAGCTCCATCAGACCAGCACAGGAGCCCCTGGGCAGCTTTTACAACGTACCCAGCCTTTTTACAGCTTGATACTCCAAAGCCCTACAAAGCAGTGATGGTTGACAGTCTCTTGGCCGTGCAGTGAAACGTGCGTCATCAGACTTGGAAACAGCCAAGCACCTCCGTGACGGAGACTGAATCATTTCTCCTTTCTGTATCCATGGCACAGGATCAATTAACCTTAGCTATGGCTCCTCCTGTGAATCACTTAAGAGGAGTAACAGTTAAACTGCTTCATAGGAAGTAGTTTTTAAAATGTACTGCTCTGCATTGCATAAGATGAGAGAGTTTGCCACAGAGAAGGGGGGGCGAAATTCAAGCATGTTCAGCATCTTATGGATTAATCCTAGGCCTAGAGCCAGGATAATTACTGCCAGAAGGAATAAAAGTAACATAAATATAGGTTAACGCACAAAGGATCCCGTTTGCAAGGTTTTATACATCACCAGCTCAAAAGTGGATTTGTAAATTTAATTATAGAAAGATTATAAAAGCAGGTAATACCCAAAGGGTCGTAAAAATAATTTTACTATAGTGATGAGAACAAAAAAAAAGAAAAAAATAACCCAAACATTTTAAATTAAGTAGGGCATCCAATAGATCTTTTGAAGACCTTCCGCAGGATTCAGACCAGACTGCTCACCAGGGATGCACACACAGCATCCTGCTAAAGCTGCATCCGCCACAATCTTCCAGAAATGGCTTTCCCAGGGAGAAGAGATAAGTCACCCTGTCAGCCTTGCAACCTTCCAGCACGGATTTACTTAACAACTTTTTATTTTTTATAGCAAGTGCTCCTGGTGGCAGGAACATGTGACAGTCTGGTCAAAGCCACGTTAGGATGGAAGAGGCCACTTCCAAACCCACTTTTTCTGCACAGGTGACATGAAATCCCCAAATATGCTGATTCCCATCAGGATTAATGGCCTTCTCTGCCAAGAACAGCTTTGGAGGAGGAGGACAGTTCATTAAATGTCATCAGGACGGATTTGGGTTCTACCCCACAACTGCCCTGAGCAAGCTGTTGCCAGAAAAGAAAATGGCAATAGCATGGGCTATTCAAGCGAGGTCTTGGAAAAAAACCAGTATTTTCTGCTGTCCAGGCTGCAAGAGTACATCCTTCACACTGCTAAGAACTGTCTGAAAGGCACATATATTTCCAAGTGTCTACACATGCTAATTTACTGTAATACAGTTAATTCTCGTAGATGATCTGGAAAAAAAAAATATCCATTTCAACCTACACATCACAATATTTAGGTTACCCATTGTACTCATCCTTTATCATCTTTCTGCTCGCCCTCTCTCCCTTCTAGAAATGCTGCAGGAGTTTTTCCTTGTGGTGCTGTCTACACTCTTTAAGAAAAATGAAATAATACTGCAAGGTGTGTATAAAGGGTGAATGCACAGGGCAGGAACAGAGATGAGGGTTCAATTCTGGAACCTCTTGGGCTTCCCACTAAAATACAGATACCCTTAGCAATTTGAAATTTTAAGTCTTGACCTATAAAACAACATTTCTGGCATATAAACCATATTTCCGACCTATCTAGTACCTTCTACTCCAGAAAGCAGTTGCTCAAAGGTCCCTGGGAATGATTTGGGTGCTAACCTAACACGGCTCTGAACAAGCTTTTGTCAGTCCAGCAAAATACGCTGTCATTTTTAAATGCATCACTTGTGTACTAAAAATAGATTATGTGGTTAAATGCTCTGCTGGTCTGCTACCACGATGCCCGGTATGTGTAAGGAGAAAACGTTCTGAGTGTGCTGCCAACACTGAATGCCTATAAAAAGGCACTTCAAAGGATCACAGACAAGTATTTTTTAAGCCTGAAAATACACATTTACTAGAAAGAAAACTTACTGTTTTACAAACCCATCATGCATAAAACGCAGTGCATTAAAAATAACCATTCAGGACTGACCATTGAAACCTTCCACTTTGCTGGAAACCAGTAAAATCACCCTCTTTGCCTTGAATAGCAATATTTCTGCACGCATGGCTCTTTAAATCTTGCTTCACAACAGTTGTTTTCGTGTACTATGATCCAAACTGGACACAACAAGCTCTTTTGCATGTAAATATGTTCAACAGTTTGAAGACCTACACACAAGTTGTGCACAGCTGTTTGCAAGAATGGGGTTCAAATAGATATAGTTCAACCAAGTGCGTAGTGAGCATATAAAATAGCATGAGCACAATAACGATCCATATGCCTTTGAAAGCCATATACCACGCAGTAGCGACATTATGTATATGGCACAGAATGAAATGGGATGCAGTAATGGAAATGCAAATTGAATCTCGGTACCAAGTAAGTACCTCTAAATCAGAGGCTACACCACACAACTGTTTCGCTGAAGAAGTCGTAAGAAGCCCAGTCCCCCGAGACGTGTAAAACTGGATTAGACATGAACTTCAAAACCAGTACGATGCGGAATAATCCTATGCTGGCAGAAAGGGATCAAAGCTAATTTCTCTAACTTGCTTAATCTTCTGCAGAGATTTCTGAACTCTGGATACACACCAGGCTGTAAGTTAAAAACCCTTCTCTTCTATAAGGTTCAGCAGTGGCTAAGTGAAAACAGAACAAGTTAAATATCCCAGAGAGCAGAGTTATTTTTAACAGGCTTTTGTAAAGGAATCCTATGGCTGGGGACAGCAGGTCTGCAGTGAAGAAAAAGCATCATTACACAGGTTTGTCCACTTGGCTACTGGCAGGATGTCATCACGCAAATTGCATCATATCTGATCTCAGTTCAGAAATCCCAGGATGCTTTTAGTTTTACATATACATGTATTTCATTTTATCTTTTAATTTTTATTATTTTTCCGCAACCCGGTTCATGCAATCCTGAAGCACAGCTCATGACAACTCGCACATTGTGCTGGCAGAAGACTGCAAGTGCTCAGGCAGAGGATTTAGCGCTCTGCTGAACAGGGACAGACCTGAGCACAGGAGGAAATTAAAAGCACGCTTCAGTTCTCTGGCCGAGGGGTGAAAATCCAGCAATACTGAAGCCAGCAGCAAAGATCCCCACTGTGCTGCAGGGTGTTTGGGACCTCACCTGAGGCTTCGCAACCTTTAGCGTTGTGAGATCGCACCGTTCCAGCAGATGCTGCTTCAGCCTCGCCTGCTAAGCAGGGGCGAGAGATTTCCCTCTTCCATGTCATTCACAGCATAGCAGAAATCTTGCTAAACCCCTGGCTAAAGTGAACTCCAGCTGATGCAGCACTGCTGTTGCAAGTAAATCCCTGACAGCCCAGTTTCTTTTGCGGAGGTTGGCTTCTTTGCGGAAAGAAGCTGTGTTTGGTCCACGTGGGTGTTGCAGTTGCATCACACTTCCAATACCGAGTTGCCACAACTCCTCGGCCAAAACTCCCCCCTTCCCCCTACTGTTCTCTGTGGCAGCTCCTCCAGATCTTTTTCTGCCCTGCGATGGTTTCATTTGCCCTAAGCACATACACATTTATTAGAAAGTGTGCATGTGCAGTGCTGTATGTGTTTATATACACAGATACACCTCACCTGGATCTGCTATGCTGACTTACACAGCGACTTAAAAAAATATCAAACCAACAAACAAAAAAAAATCCACTCCTTCCCAACATTAAATGAAACATGTTGATCCAAGCATTGGAACATCTCACTACCCATCAAAACCTTTCAGATCTAAAAAATAAATAAATAAATAGTAATGCTCAAACATTAACTAATCCATTACGAATCAATCAAAAATTAAATGGTGAAATAAAAATTAAAATAATGCTTTAGATCTACAGGAACCTAACCACTTGACAAAAACCTGCTTTTAAGTACAACAGGAATTTTTTCCACTTGGTGTACTCTCAGATTCCCATTTACTGGAGAGAGAAAAAAAAAAAAAAACCACCAGCAGAACTGGAGAAACATAGGATTTTCTTGACAAAATAAAACAAAGGAAATTCTTGGCAACCCAACAACACTTGTAGGGGTTTGGCTTTACATTTTGATGTGCTATTTTTGAGTGGAATACAACCAAGAAGAGATAAGTTTCAGACCTGTCAGCAAGAAGCACAACTGTAAAGGACAGTCCCCTCTGGAAACTGACCTTATTTGTGCCCAGAACTGACTGTCTTTGGGGTTTGGCGAGTGCGGCTTGGGGCATCCATACCCCATCATGTGCGGCATCGCAGTGGTACAGACCTCCTCCCTCTACAGTACACAGCATTTAATCAGGAAGACCCATAAGCCATAGAGAAGCCACTGATAAAAGTCTTTCCAGTAATTTCAATGGAGAGGATTTTACCCTAAAAAGGGACATATTTTTTTTCCTTCTCCCCCTCTGTAAGGCTATTACAGCAGAGTGCTCTCCCAGGGTTTCCAGACGACTGGAAACAGCATCTTGAGCCATCAGCTGGTTTCAAGCTAGAGTTCTATGCTCTGCTCGTGGCCATTTAAGCTGATGGCAACAATGCCACATGGTACGACTGCAGCATCCCAGGGGTCATGGTGTGCTCCCATCACTGGCACGTAAAGCTTTCCACACGCCTCCCTGACCCTGGAAAGCCCAAGCTGCTTAATGATGTCTGCAACCACGGCTTTTGTGGAGACGGCCTTGTACGCTAGAAAAAAATTAAATCCCCCACTGCAACTGGCAGAGGTCTCCCTTGGCAAAGGCAGGATGCCAGCTGATGGCTTTGATTAAAGTAAATATTGACACACATCCCCCTTCCAGGACTAGTGGCCACACGGCTCAGATCCAGGACAAGGTGTTGTACGGGAATCAGCATACCAACTTCCTTCTGCGTGGCCAATGCCATCCTGCTGCAGCAGGGGCAGTTTTGCAGCTCCCTGTGGGATACTGTACCTCACCCACACCCCTGGGAAAGAAACTTCCAAAGGCACCAGAAAATGTTCAGTGATCAGGTCCTGATGGGGTGGCAGAGTTCATCCCACCAAACATTGTCTGGTAGAGGTGGGTATCCAGACAAAGCTGGAATCAACAAAAGGACAGGATCGCTAGGAGAGGACACATTGCGATGTCAGTACCACTGACTGAGAGGGAGCCAAGACAAGTAGCTCAGACTGGACACCTAACTTCTAGACAAATTAAGTCAGCTGGGGAAAAAAATCCCAGCAGGGTAAAGTAACCACCCTGAACCCCTTTAAAAAAAATAATTGCACAAGCAGATACCAACTAATCAGCAACCATACCTTATACCAGGCCAGGAATGGGGATATCTAGTTCGGGATGAGACATCCTTCCACACTGTAAAGGCACTGTTAATTGTGCTGGTAAAAGGATACTGATAACTGATAAACCCAGAAGTACTCCAGAAGAAGTAAGTCTACTTTCTAGTGTAAATCAACTCTTACACAGTCATCTAAAAAATATCCTGCTAGATAAAAGGCACAAAAAAATTAAGTAGAAAAAGGCTAGATCACATCAAGTAATGATTAGCCGTAAGTGGATACATTATATCATACACATATCTTTGCTTTGTTAAATATTAATTTAAATGGAAACATTTAAAAATACATGTACTTATATAATAAGGCTAAGCGCTTTTTGTTAGAAGAGAACAACTCCTGTTAGTAAGTAAGAAAGGAACAGCTACAGAGGAGAGCAAAATGAGACATTTCATGCAAGGAGCTATCCAAGAATGAAAAAAATACATGGTAACCTGATACATACAGTTTTCTAGTATGGACAATAAAATTCTTACGTGCATATATACTTCTATGCATTCACTGAAGCTCTTCTGAATTCATTCCTTGTTACAGGACTTTTTTTTTAAAAAAAAAATCTTAAATTGCCAGTTACCTAATATAATATACTGCTGTCCTCCAGAATTCTAAGATTATTCAGTTTGAAAAGATTATTCCGGTGAGTATCGAGTAACACTATGCCAAAACACACACTCTATCTGAAACAAGCACTTATTTAGCTGCAACTCAAACCAGACAGCGTCAGCTGCAGACATCTATCGCTTTACTATATGAAGAAAGTTCTTTCAAAAGCTTCACACACACACACCCTAAATATATCTTGTGCCGTAACACAGCAAATACTCTCTCCGATAAACAAACTGTAAAGCTTTCTCTTTTTTTTCTTCCTTCTTAAGTTCCAGTTTCAAGGAGTACTTGGGTACGCTCTCAGACATGCACTCAGCTATGAAGTGAAATACCAACCTAAGCACATGCCTCCCTTGTTTCCTCCACTGTTGCTAATTTACAGACAAATTGCTAAGTTTGCCAATGATCTGTCTATAAAAAACTTTGTACCACTCTTAGTCATGCAGGTTTTTGCTTGGTAAAATGCTGCTTAACCTCCCCTCTGCTCCCGAAGCACTGGCTTTTGGGGTAGTGACAGGATACCAGGACTTATCCACAAAAGCAAACGCCACAGAAAAGCAAAGTGAAGCTGTGTAAAGAAGCAATAAATTGTGTCTGAAGGCAAAAAAAACCAGAAGAATGACAGCACAACAGATGCCCTTGTTCTTCTCGTTAGTATTTTGCTGAAGTTTTTCAGGATGACAATCTCCTACAGCACCTGCTATGATGAAATTGGATGATGTCAAAATAACCCCAGTTCAGTCTTAATGCTTCATGTCTTTTGCTTAAGCTAAAAATAAAGATACACACGGATGATTATGAATGGCAAAGAAACTGAAAATAATGCTGTGTTTCAGAATTTTGGATTACCATGAATTGTGAAAAATAATTTAAAAAAAAAATTCAAGATACAAAAATGTGTTATCTTAAATGATAGATACGATGCATATACATAAAAAAATATGTATGTTGGAACAATAAATGGCTCATCAAAAACACATAATGGGGGTAACAGGTAAAAATCTATTATGTTTCCAACATGATAAAAATTAATAGAAAGCTGCTTACAGGAACAGAAAACACGTTTGCCACGGGCATTTTACCAGTTACACAGCTGCAATTAAGATCACCCCGGTCACAAAAAACAGCATGGGGGTGGGGGGGTGGGATTATTAATGGCTTATTTGTCATACTGAATTACCTGTTGTATGTGTGTGCAGAAGTACTAGCTTAAACGAATTGCCTCCAAGAAAAGTCATCTTTATTTTCATTGTCCTCAATTTCACACCCAGGCCAGCAACATATAAAGTATGCATGTCAGCACGCAGCAGCAGTTTGAGGAATCCACACTGACACGACAAGAACTAATCCTATTATTTCCTTAACAGCATCTGAATAGGCATTTTCCAAGTACTGCTTCTTATTGTAAGTTTAACCCATGTGTTAATTCTCTTACTGAGATCTCAAGCTGCTTTCTCTAGAATCGGGGATTTAGGGGAATAAAATCCCTTCTATTCAATGGTGTACTTAAGAGACAAACCTTTCAAAATTAAACGGGGGCTTGCAGACTGTTTGCCTTAAAAACATCACTTCTCTTTCCAAGGCATTGGAAAATATCTCTAAAGCCCATTTTCGCACATAGAAAACTTTTAGCACATCTCAAGTTTAAACTTGACAGCAGTTTGGCCAGCTGCCTTTAAATAAGAATCAGCACTGCAGAAATACATTGCAAAAAAGATTTTCAGAATTATTTTAATGGCAATTCAATGAGTGAACACCCAAGCAGTGCTCCATTAGAGTAAATTATTTCCTACAATTGCAATTCTCGTCCAATAAACCGCAGTATTCTAAGGTGATCAAGTGGGAAAAAATGGGCAAAACAGACTCCTAGCAGTCACTTCCCTTGGCTGAAGAAATTTTTGAGCACATTGTGCTCAGAGGAGTTTTTACTTCTGTAATCAAATATTAAAATATGAAGCACAATGAAAGCAAACATCTTACTCTACACACACACACTTTCTGTGCTTTCCAGCAAAGCCACAATAGCAGATTTGCTGTGGGTATAGCAGGAACTTATAGGTAGCATATTAAATATTGATTAAAAATAAATCCAAATAATTAGGCTTAAATTTTAATACCCATGTACATTTCTCTATAATTCATCATGAACGGAATTTTATAAGGTTCCACGAGAGGCTCTCAGTTTAATTCTAATTATGCATTTATTACATAATTCACAAAATTCAGTAATGTGCAATGAGTCTCCCAGCCATTCAAGTGAGTAACGAGATTTATCAGCCCAGTTTGTCACACAACAAACAGGATTCAGAGCAGTTATAAAGGCGGGTGATGAAAGATACATAGAGGGAGGGAAGAACCAGCAGCAGCTTTATTTCCATGTAATAATGCTAATAATATGCAAATAATTCCCCATCTTAATGAATACTTCAGATGAATGCCATGTTCAAAACTGAGATTGCACGCTGAAAGCTCACAGTGAAAGAGGAAACACGGCAGCTCATCTGCTGAGAGTTTTCAAAGCTCTTTTGAAGCCACAAGGTTACAACTGCTGGTACCACTGAGCATCTCTCCATTCCCACCTGCCTGAAATGATGCTGTCACATAGCAGAAGGTATCTAAGCTCTTCAAGCTCCTTACATCCCGTTTCTAAAGAATGACAATCATGTCAAAGCCACCTTAAAAATGTGTGTACTTTCCAGCATACGCAGGGATCCACACCTATAGGGATCTACATATGGCCTCTAGAGCACAGGGTACAGACAAGAGGATCTCAAATGCCCAAACCTCCAGTGGACTGGGACTTGCTCTCCTAAATACTTCTGGTGACTTTTCAAATTTGCATTTGGAAGTTTCTCCCAAACCTCTGCAATTATTAGAAGAGTGAGTCTTGTTGTCCTTCAACATTTTAATTACACACACACACCCCAAGCTTTTGCAACCCTCACCCCTTTCAGCAGGTATCATCTCCTCTGCGACAATGGGCTCAGAAGCAGATGATACCAGCTATTACAACAACCTTTAGCTACCATGCTTTGTCATGCTGTTCTCTTCCTCAATTATTTTATCCTCAGAAATCTTCCAGGAACTTAAATATTTAAGACTTAAGACTTGCAACTTGCTTACAAAGAAAGCCACCCCCTGTCTGCAGTATCCCTTCCCACGTTCTCACCTGAAACCCACTTTTTTGCATTCCTGCTTATACATCCATTTCATTCAGCTTCCCACATCCACACAGGTCCTCTCCCATTTCCAGTCTACCTCCCCCTTCAACAAACCATTAGGAGAAGCACAGACCTTCATGGTGCCTCCTCCCTCGGCTCTCTAACAACCATTCAAGGTTCAGGCCCAATATCCATTATTAGAGACACTCACTATGACAGGACACTGTGTCCTCCTTAGAGCTGTTGCCCTTCCTACTCATTCTTCCAGGGGACACCTTCCTCCTTGCCTTCAGTCTTCATGTCTATCTATTAAGTGGTCCAAATTTACTTGCCTTCTTATTACACCAAACACGCAGATTGTTGTCACTGTAAAGTTATCTCTGAGAGTATTAGAAACATTAACCTTCAGAAGCATGGTTCTTCTCGTATCTCCACAATTTCAAAGGCACTTCAGAAATGAAAAATCATTACTGCTTTGCTCCAGCTGGACAGCGGCCTCTTCATCTGCCACCAAGACAAGCGGTCAGCTTGAATTCTTGAGCAAGGGGCTTTTGCTACCTCCTCTTCCAGAAATGCAGCTTTCTTATCATCAGAGCTGACAACATCACAAAAATGCCTTAATCACAGGATTTAAAAATATATGTGCATACATGGGAAAAGTTGTACTTTTAACTTAATTTTCAGCATTTCAGACTCATAACTCACCAGCTGTTTTTTTGCAGCTAGAGTCAAGAGTGCACACATACATTTCTTAAGTGCACACATACATTTCTTAAGTACAAACTGAGTTGTGTGGGTTTTTCTCAGGTGATCACCACATATTGGCAGCTGAAGCTCTAAAATAAAGAACAAATTCTCCCCCAAATACCAACATTCACAGTTAGTAGCTCCATCTTCCTGTAAGGCTGCTGAATCAGCAATCTCACCCTCCACAACAGTCACCTGTGTTTTCTTTCCCCTTGTGCAATGGAGGACACTATGAGCATAGATAATTTCCAAGGTTGCTACGTGGGTACCCCTTCTGAAAATCCCAATATATATCTATTTTTATGCAAGTATACATTTATATATTTTTTTATATATTTGTATATTTACACATATTTTATACACATCTCTCTCCATGTATTTATATCTATATCTATCCCATTTTACATTTATTCACATAAAGTTTACTCCCACACTACAACTCCAGTTTTAAGTGCACAATAGTTGCATTTGCCACACTACAGCTTGAAGGCAGCCGCACAGTAAAAGAACAAGCTGGCATGTGTAAGCTTTGGTTAGCACACAAGATGTTTTAATTTTTTCAGTTGCTTTCTTAGGGACAGATAACTTCTGACCATGTCATACATATACCACATATGACACAGCAGAACCGATCTTACAGATAATTTGTATTTCTAGAGGTTTTATAGAGCTACAAGGGAAGAGAGACTGAATTCCCATGGAAGATACAGGCGTAAAATCAGTTTGAGCCCACAAAAGATCATCCCAAAGCCCAATAGAGGTGGTGGACCCTCCTCTGCTCTCATCCTTGGGGAAAGACCATAGTGAAAAACTCTCCTTTCTAGGGCACCAAAGGATTTGCACCAAAAAGAGCCCAATAAATGACAGAAAAACCTTCCACAGGTCTGCAATACCCTCCTGGGGTCCAGAGCAGCCGACCGCGAGACACAAGCCCCCAGGACGCCACGCTTCATTAGGTCTAGCACTCACAGCACTGCTCATGAGACATCCAAACTGGAAGACAACAAAACAGGCCTCTACCAACCTCCCCGCTCCTGAATCCTCAGCTCCAACGCTGCCATATGACTTTAGTGTGAAATCACTGGCCCTTCAAGTATTTTGTTTATGTTGACCTCAAAGACAGAGGGTAAGCTGCTTTCACTGTGAAGTGGGACCAGCAGGGAGAGGATTTTTTCAACATCTTACCCAGCATCAGCAGATCTCCCCACTCACTGAACACACAGTACACTTTCTGAACTAAAAGGAAACTCATACCTCATCTTTCACTGAAAGGATGCCTTTAGACACCAGATGACAGCATCCTGTTCCCTGGTATTTACTGCAAAATATCAAAGTTACTGCAGGAAAGAAAACATCCTGATCCAAGAAAGACCCAGAGACTGCATTGCACCCACTGAAATGCATCATTTCCAAAATAAAGATTGCATGATTGACTGTTCTCACAACCTAGACAGCAACCAGTCTATTGGTCCAGCAGAATTACTCAGGAAAGGTATCTGAGTCCGAAATAACTCAAATTACACTTCACCACTCCTGTGTGTGTCATGGGCAACACAAGGATGAAGAGTAGGTGGCACCTTCAGCTGCCTCTGAAACAGTCTGCTCTAGGAAAAAATGGTGCTGTCATCTGAGGCATGGTAAAATTCTTCAGACTCCAATTGATACCACAGATTTCCAACAACGCACAAAGCCCCTGATTCTTCCCTAAGTCACCGTTGAGTAATTCCAAGCACGCAAAGGTAAACAAGAAGGAACAAGTCTTGCAGCTGGTCTTGAAGGGAGCATTTCAACCCATTCATTGATTATAGAACCCAAATAAAATAGAGGAAGATGGACCAATAAGCCACCAAAGCTGCACGTCTAAGCTACCAGGCAGGGGAACATCACTTAAGGCGGCAGTTTTGTAGGTAGCACCAGAGCTAGAAACCTTTATCCTGGCCTCTACAATCACCACTTGAAGCACTTTGTTGACACAACAGAACATGGCTCAATTTCAAGCACCGTTGAGGTTGAGTAATTTCAAACACCTTTTAATGTTTGTAGATAGTCCAGAGGGAAGTTGGCTGAAAAGATCTCCAAGGCAGCCACCTGAAAATAGATACAAAACCCTTCAAATCATTACAGCGCCAGGCAGGCGGGCGGAACCGAGCCTGACGAGGGAAAGGGGGAAAGGTGAAGATCCAGACTTCCAGCTAAACTGCTTAAAGCATTTATTTATGTCCAGTGCCTCCATTACAAGTTTATAGTATGCCTTGGGGAGCAGTAACAGACCAATACTGTCAACCCAGACTGGTAGTTGAAAAGTAAGATTTTAAGTGTAATCTGTACTCTTCTTTCTTCTCATGGTTACGAATACTCACATTAGAGGGAAGTCATTCTTCTGTTTTCTTCTGGGTAGAAAAACATTGCATGAGAAATCAGGTAAGACATTAATACAGCTGGACTTAGCCAGAATATTACACACTAAGGCACTGGTGCTTTTAATGAAAATCTGGGAAAGACTGCAGATAAACCTGGGTTAGAAACAAAGCAGGTCAGGGAAACCAGGCAAACCGATTTATCTGTGCAGCTTCCCCTAAACTCACAAGGTCAAGGGAGAGCCCTCTGAACATCTTAATTAAATTTACAAAGGACAAAATTAGCTGCTCAGTGTTACCGCATCTTCTGGAGGGTGATCCTGCAGCAGGGTTACATTGTGCTGAGGAGTGATCAAGTGTGTCAGAAAGACATTTGAGGAAAGGCGCAGGGAAACCGAGGCACAGGACCGTAAAGGACCTCCAGCCTACCAGCATCTTCTATATCAAATCCATGTCTCATATCATATTCTTCGGATACACAAAAGTAACCTGAAAGGACCAAAAAAAGTCTTTCAAATATTGCTGGTGCTGAACCCTTCAGTTCTTTTCTACAGTCCACAGGCATTACCTTGCTACCGAGCCAAGCCAGCATCCCAGCAAGGAACTTCAGGATAACAAACAGTAACAACAAAACAGCACTTATGGTTTTGTGTGGTTTTTTAGTCGCTCGTATTACGACAATTCAGAATAAGGAAAATTGTCCTGAGGACTTCCAGGGAAACACACCTATTTCTGCATGCCCTATTAAAACAGGACTCCTCTGCAAACACGTCTGTGAATGCCATCAACTCATCATTCCTTCTCCTATTTGTGCACCTGAAGCGAGCCAAGCAGTAAAGGATGCTAGGGTGAGCAGCAACATACACCTCCTGCATCAAGGCAACACGCTGAAGTTAGAGAATCTGCAGAATATGCAGCTAAAAGCTACTCAGGTCTCACTGACAGCTCTGATTTCTTCCTGTCCTCCTAACTCAGTGCATGAACTGGATTACCCACTGCTCCAGCGACCAGCTGCTCGGGACAGAATTTAGTTCTGGCAACATGGATAAACAAGGGCCAGAAATGTCCCAGAAACCCTGAGCCATGCATAAAGCACAGAGCTGATGAATGCAAGGCTGTGCAGTCTTCCTTCAGAGGAGCAGCAAGACTCTACTTCTGCATGCTGATGCTTCCTAGTAGTACTTAGCAGTGGTAATGCTCTTAGAAGTTAAACCAAATGTGTTAATGAACCAATGCCCACACCACTTTTATCACATATGGAGATGGTTCTGTTTTTGTGGTGGGAAAATAAAACGCACCTCTGGCAGCATCACATTTAGAGTTTCAAAAGAAAGCAAAGTTAAATCCTTCCTACCTACTTGCAGCAATATAATCATCATGCTTTCTTTGGGAGATGATTCATCCCCTTATATAGACCCACACGGCTACCCCAAACAGGATCAGGATGGCTTACTTTTTCCTTTAAGTTAAAATCACTCTCCCAGTACCCTAGGGCTCTAAGTTTTATGAGTATTCAACAGGTAGAGAATGAAAAAGGGTGGGCATAAAAGCAAAGGCCCTCTCCCACATCACCTTACAGAGGAAAAACAGTTTCAGAGGCCGCTGTATCTGAAGAGCACCAGGGGCTGCTGAAGACGCTCCTCCTAAGCCTGTGCTGATATCTAAATATCTGGCCCTGAAACTGTTTCCTAAAGGAAGATTTTCCTCTGTGCAGCCAGACAGAGCACAAGCTACTCCACCAAGCCTCTATTAATTTGCCATTTGCTCATACCCAGCAGAGGCAAGGAGTAAATCAGCACCTCTGTAGTTTTGTCACAGATGCCATAGCATTTTCTAGACAGACAGACTCTTAAGTGCTGCCCTGCTGGGACACTGCACTCTACATCAACAACACGTTAAAAGGATCGCGATCCCAGCATTAGCTGTGTGAGTGCTACCAATAAATAGCTATTTGTCAAGCCTGATTTCTCCAGCTCCCATCGATTCCAATTTTGATGCAAATTCTCACCATAAGCAAACTCATCACTGCCCAGCTACCTTTGTCCATCCAGCCCAGACACCATATTTGTTCACACAAGACTGTGACATTTTCCTTTAAAAAATGAGCAGTGTCAGCACTTTTGTTTCACTCTTCTGGAGCAAGTGATCCATTGGTGCCTGAGATAAAGAGATGATACCATGCAGCACCACCATTCCACGCAGCAGCTGTTCTGACAGCCGGGACAACATCCTCCAAGAACCCAAAATTTCCTCCTCTGTTGCTGCTTAAGCCTTCTCTTGAAAATAAAACGCCAGTAGTTTGTCTTTAAATCAAGACAGTAGAACTCACCTCTCTTGCCCCGCTGAGGACTGAAGATGCCAGCAAAACACTTCATGTGCTCAAGTAGCCCCAGCTGTCACCATGCTTAAAATCAAGATGCGCTGGACAATTCTGTGGAGCCCGCACAGGACCGAAGTGAAGCCCCATCCCTCACCCCAGGCACGGTGTTGGTGGATTACTGAACTCCCCCTCCCAGAAGCAGGAGCACATTTTGCGAGAATTCCATTTCATCAGGCCACAGTGAAGTTGCAGATCAGTCTGGCAGGCAGAAAAGCAGTTTTTAAATGTGTTGTTAGGGTCAACATCTCTGGGAGAGCAGAAGAGGATCCCTTACATGCTCAGGCAGTGTTGGGTTCTTCAGCAGCAATCCATTGCCCGAATGTAAAGTAGTCTCAACTGAATTTCACTAATTCCTTCAAAGGTTCTCTTACACTCATCTTCACAGATAATACAGTAAATACACCTTAAGAAAGCACTCTCTAACCCCAACAAGGCTATTAAAAAAATAAGGTTTAAACACTTGACCTCTGATTATCTTCAGCATTTCACCCACCTGTCTCCAATACACAAATTTCAGCCTCAAAGCAACACTTCCTCAAGGTGCTGTAACTGGATTTTAGTAATCATAATGCTATTCAATGCCTTAAATGAACTAGTGACATGAAGGCATCCAAATTGTCCCAAAAACACTCAGTAAGGGCCATCAGTGCTAGATGCTGCTTGAAAATCACCATGTCCCAGGCATGTGGCATTTAAGCAGTATTTCTGCTCTCAAGTGCCGCAGCCTCAATTGATAAATCAGCACCATCCCATCAGGATCTGGCCCACTGTGTGCAAATCTGACACCTGAACAAGATTAGCCCAAATTAAACAAGATGAACCTAAATCCTTACATGTTAATTAAGTCCCACATGAGGCCTTTAATAAGAAACCTTTCCAGTAACTCTGCATTTTGTAGTGACAATGTTTACAAAATTTGGGAGCTGTGAATAAAACTGGAATCACTCAATGGAAGCTTTCATTAAGTACAGCAGCCTGCAAAGTAAGTGAAAGACAACCCACACTAAAAATTAGTCAATTGTTTGCCTGATGGCTCCTTCCAGAGGCAAAGGTGCTGGCATCCTCCTCCTGCTCCAGCTTGCTCATGCCCTCCTCCGTCCTTGACACCTCTGTAACTAGTCTACTGTGGCACGCAGGCTGCAGGAAAACACGTATCATTCATCAGCAAACATAAGGGTTATCTCAAATCTACTAGGGTACCACTAACTTGTCCTTTTGCCCTTCTATCCCAGGTTATCTTTAAGGCTCACCCACCTTTAATTGCAGCCACGGGTTCACTCTGCCACCAAGTAAGAGGCGGTGGCAACAATTAAAGCTTTTTCGATGACATTTTAAGTTTGTTGGGGGCCAGATGCCACTAGCCAATGCAGTTGTGTGTGAACTGCACACCGCAGGCTTTCCAGACACCGCCACCCTCCTGACGGCAGTAGACTGAAGAGAGTGATTCCAGCTGCTCCCAGCCTCTAAAAATGGTGTTTCACCCTTTCCAGCCCAGGTATGCATGCTATTTAACATCTAAATAGACACCGTAAGCATCTTTTGCATTTGAAGGCCTTCCACTGAGTGCAAATTACAAGTTAGGTCTCTTCAGGATAAAATCTGTCTCACTGTACATTTAAAAGCACTCTGAGAGATCCTGATCCAGGCAGGAGCTGGAGATTGTTTCAATTACAAAAGGAAAAAAATGAACAAATATATTTTAAAGAAAGGGAAAGACAGAGCAGGAGCCTTCAAATGGATGCAGCTTTGTTAGAAGGGGGGGGGGGGGGGGGGCCGGGGCGGGCGTGGAAAAATCACAGGAAGAGGAAACCACACAACACCAATTTGGGAAAAAAAAGACCTGCAAGAGGCTGATTATAGCCTTGATTAGCAAATACCTGCTCAGGGCTGGAGCAAAGGGAGCATCTGTGAGCAAAGCCATCCCTGGGAAGAGCTGAAGCAAGGTAGGTGCTGTGACAGTTTGCTGCTTTCCAGGAGAGGTGAGCTACAGGGATACTTCACACATCTGTTATCCGGGAGGAGAGTGCAGAGAGCCTCTTGCCCGTGGAAATGAATCTTGGCTCAGGAGTGAGACAGCACTGTTAGAGTGGAGGAAGCGCCTACATTCAATTACACTGCCTTAATGAGTCTAAGAATAGATGAATATTTTATCGAGTTTCACCCTGAATATTTGGACAGTTTTTCATTTCAGGAGAAAAGAAGGACGCAAATTCACAGCCATGGTACGGTGGGGCATCCAGCTAGTTCAAAAAGAGCCATGCATCTGGGGCTGCACCTTCAAATCCCAATGATGTAGCTGGACCACGGACACAGCAAACCACACAAGACTGTCACCCCTCAGCCCAAGGCTATCCTCCGCCACCAGCATGACAAGGTCTGCCACAATTTTGAGATACCTTCTTTTGGGGAGGATGGGACAGAGGGAGATCAGGTGCAGTTGTAGCCACCTCCTGGGTTCATGCAACAAAATTCTCTGCTTGTATTTGTGATCTGTCCTCCTGTAAAAACCTTGAGATATAACAGCATGTCCACCACTTTCTGCAGGAGGATGTAGTAGCAATGGCTCAACATGCTCCTTTGTACGCTCACTGATCTGGATCTTTTACTGACAGCTGGGCCGGCAGTGTGGTAGGGCATACCCTGAGCTAACTAAGACATGTCCACAGCAATCAGTTTGGGGGAATAAACTGGTTTACCTGATCTCCCTGGACAAATTCTCTCCTTCCACCTTGAATTAAATCTAAGCATGAAGCAAAAGCAGCCGCATTTGTGTAGTGACATATGAAAGAGTCTGTAAAGCATTTTATGATCCTTCAGGAAAAATGCTAAATATCTGTTCTATAATTCAATATATATTAATATATTCACTGAAGTATTCGACTCTTCAATTGCACAGGAAAAGACAAGAAAATCTGTGCTTGCTGAAATGTTATGATGCCAAGGGATGGAAATGGTCCAGAGTCTCATAATATTCAATCAAATTTTGTGTGGGGTGCAGTGAAAGACCCCATCACAAGACATACACGAAGCCTGGACAGCACAGCATAAGGAGCAAACTCCGCACGCAGGCACGCTGGGTCTGACCTGCAAGTGCCAAAGCCGCAAGCCGGATGCTGTTTCACATTTCTGTGGTTGTGAAGATCAAAACCAAAGTCTGTCTCAGTCCTCACACAGCAAGGGCCCTGATCCTGCTTCATTCCTCAGCTGCTTGCCAGGCAGAGACAGGTTCAGCATTTTTCTTGCTTATTTTTCACAGTGTCCTGTTCTAAAAAGCTGTACCTGAGGTGTGTATATCCACCAGCAGCTTTTGCCTGACATGACCTCGCAAGGACAGGGCTTCAGACTGCAAAGCAAGACCACTTGGCCTCCTTTTCCATAAACACATGCCATTAATTGCTACTTCTGGACTGCAACGTATTTTTGTTCGCTGCTTGGAGCAACTCTGAGGACATAACTGCCCTCCATTATTGATGCTTTTCAGCATACATGCGAACAAGAGAACCTACTGCTTTTCCAACATGCTCAAACGTAAAGACTCTAAGCAATATCATATGTTTAACAGATTTATTGCTATTTTAGTATCTGCTAAATTAGGGGATTGTTTGAAACACAGTCACCTAAGTAATCAGTGCTTACACCACCACCTGCTTTTATACCTTGTGAAAAAAAAAAAAAATCACTGCTGCAGTGTGTTGCACACAGTCCTATACAGTCTCCCTTCAATTTTCCCCAAGTCCCTGACAAACACTCTGCAATTCACTTGCTCCCCCAGCATCTTTGGTTTCTCAGTGGCCATTTAAGCAAGCCACTTCAGGACCCCAGCCCCTGTTTCAAAACTCCTCCTGTTTTGCTGGTGCTACCGATAATACATCTCAGCCTGACAGCTGGAGTGCTGCCGAAGGGAACTCTTGAGTGCCTTAGCAGGAGGGGCAGAAGCACTTCAAAGTGAAAGTATTATTCTCCAGCAGTGAAGCACCCTTTCCTCCCGCCTCGAGCAACTGCAACCCTTCCGTTCCTTTGGTTTCTAACAATATCTTCTTCCTGCTGCAGAGTTACAAAAGGCCCGGCTTGAAAATCAGCTCTTAAAACAACTGTCAGCAGTTTTTAAAGCCCGTTAAGTAGTACGCTGGAAGGAGAAGGGGAACAAACTCGCCTAGGAGGCAAACCCCGGTTCAGCTCCACTTAGCTGTAGAAACTAAAATGTAAAAAAATAATACGGATGCACACTGGTAAACCTGAAAGTTGGCATGTCACAGGTAGTCAAAGCACAGGGTCTGTTGGCAGACGGATGGTTGCAATACACCCTCTCGCCGTATGATGAACAAAGCAAGACCAAGGGTCTCCTGTTGCTTAGTGGGAGGACAGCAGGAGCTGTCAAAAACCTGCTTTGAACTGCTGTCAGCTGGGGAGAAGGATGAAGAGGATGTGCCTGCTAATTACAAGGCACAATGCTACCTCTAAACCAGTAGTAGTTGCCTCAACCAGCTGCAAAGCCCAACCCAGAGAGGCTCCAGGAACTGGGAGACACACACCCTTGCTCACAGCTTAGCTCTAACCCTCTGGAGATCCTGGCAGATCCTCACCTGTAAAAACACCGGCAGGTGTCACAGAAACTGGATGCAATCATTAGAAGTCTTCAAAGATGGTGCGCTCAGATATAAAATGTCTGACCAGCACAAGGTCATGATGCATATCTGCAACGGGGCTGCAAAGTGTCAGCGGGAAGCGGGTATGCAAAAGCGCATGCTGCCATCATTCAGCTCTGAAGGTGTGAGAGTATCTGTGTATGTGCCATCGACAAGGCATCAAGGATTTATTTAATTGTAGTATGCTCACTGGCAGGAATCCAGCAATAGTCCTGTGACCTTCATTTTCTCATTGTCCCAAGTGTCTATTTCACGGACCGATATATTATACACCTCTAGGTAATGAAAGCAGGTGAACAATTTAAGAACTACAGTGTTACCATATATTTTCATTTTATTTCAAATGGAAAATGAACCAAGAAATCATTGTCTACTCTTTTTTTTTTTTTCTTAAGCACTCGTACATGTTGCACAGGACTCGACAAGTTTGGAGTTGAGAGTTTGAAAACCAAAATTTCTGAGAAAACTGAGAAACCTGCTTAAGAAATACAGCAGGGTTACAACATTTTAATACCTGGTTATTTTTTGGTGCTACTCTCAGAAAGTGTTCGCAGAATGGCCATTCAGGATCCCATCTTTATTATCTCAATGCTATCAACACCACATGGCTTTTGCCCCTTAGTAAACGCAGACTAATATTTAGATGTCTTAAGAGTTTCAAGACCAGAAAGCCATTTCAATGTTAAGAGCCTCAAGAAGCAATGCATCATAACATTTCAAAAAGGAGTTGTTTTTGACTCCAGTATCACTGAGCTAAATGAGCAGCAGCGCTTTGGTGATAAGAATAGAGAGGTATTTGTACTAACGAGGAAATGTAAGCTCCATTTTAACGCAGACTCACTGCAGCCATAACTCTGGAGCCCGTCTCCTCAGCTTTCTCCAGGGACCAACTCAGTATCACTATCACATACTTCTCCGGAGTGATGAAAGCACATTACCGGCTGGTAAAAGGCAATCCATGGTATTTCTTACAGGTCTCCAAAGATGAGCAATTTATTAAAAAGAGCTTTTCAGGAACCTGGCAAAACCAAAACACTCTTCATCAACACCTCACACCAAATCCATCTTCCCTTAAATAAATTCCTGGAGGTAGCATTACAAAGTCACTCTTCCCTAATTGCTGCTGTTTCACATTTGCAAATTACAAGTGGTAATGCCTCTTTGCTTGTCAGCAAAGATTTATCAAGCTGGTCCCTGTGTCGAAAGGTCACACAAGTAAATCCGAGTGCACATCCTAGCAAACGGTTTGAGCAGGAACCCCTCCTCTCTCCCTAAGCTGTCCCATTGATAACAGTGTACAAAACCAGGATGACATAACACAAAATCAAATAGCCTAAATAATTTAAAACAAAACTATAATTATCAAAGTAAAGAACAAAGCAGCTCTGAGACATAACAAGCCTTTCTTTTCTTTATCCTCCATTCACTTATTCACAACAGGTCTCCCAGGCACTACTATGAATTAGAGTAACGAAGAGATGCTCCAGGATCTGGTTAAAGGCTACTGCATCCAGCTGTGCATCCTTCATTAGAGCAAAAAGAAACCACCAGAAAACCCAGGGTCTGATTCTCACTTACCACTTTAAACCGCTCCAGCAGTGTAAATGCAAGAATAAATTATACGCACACCTCCTCTAATAGCAGCGTAAATGAGCTGTAATGTAAACGACGATCCAGCTGAAGATTTCAAGTTAAGAACAAAAGGAAACACAAAGGCCAGATGTTTTAATGCCTCATGCCTTGTGCAAAGGCTGCTTTCTGCACGTGGTGGAGTTGTTCACCTCTCCTTTGAACAGCACCTGGGAACTTCTGTGTCATGAGAGACACCGTAAAAACTAGGCACGGAAATGCCCAATAAATGAATGACCCAAAAACTCCTTTTACTGTGTCTGTGCATTCACTGATATAAAAATCTCTCTCCTGGCCCACCTGCTGCCATAAAGCTCTCTGATTCACCCACGCAGCCAAGAAAAAATTAAGCCAAGCCCCTCCATGTGAAACCAGGTGAAATCAGCTAAATCAGCTAAGTCAAGTGAAACAACCAAGCCTCACGTTGTATGTGAGGAATGCTGCTCCTTGCCAGTGTATCTGTATTCATCACGGGTCACACCACTTGATTTCAGGCACATTATTCCTTTGGCTTCACAAGGCACTCTGCAGATGGAGTTATACCTCCAGTCATTCACGCTGACCAGGGTCTCCACCTGATAGTTCATCCCTTGCAGCAACGTGTCATCCTCAAAAGCCCCAAACAAGAGTCCTTACAATGACGGACTGACGGGGATGCAGGAAAGCAGAGCAGAAGAAGCCTGACACAAGCCCCTTGCCCTGATGTCTTCCCACCACTGCTTGCTTCAGCACCCTGGCTGACCTTAACTGCAGCGCTAATACCCGTTTTTCCATTTTGATATTTTTTTAAACACATAAGAGTGAAAATAGAACACGTACCTGGGTGGCTCAAACATGACATGCCCCAAGAGCAGCGTGGCAAGTTCAAGTTACTCTATGATTTATTGGCTCTGGGATGTCTCCCTTCTATCTGGGTCAGGACATCCTATTCCAGAAATCACAGTTATCCATAGACTAGACCCACACCTACAGTCCATAAAACCTTATTCTCCTTTTCCTCCAAAAATTCTGAGGGGTTCTACTTCACTGCTGAGACTCCAGAATACATAATCTGAGTCTATTACAGTGGACTGAGAGCAGAAAATTGTCAAAATAGATATTCCAGGACTATACTATCAGACCAGATTGGGTAGGGTCAAAGTATTTTGCTAGAGAAAGATTTTAGAAGCTCATCTTTTAAATTACACTGCAGCACAGAAAGTGAGTGGCACTCAGTATTTCAGTCAAAGCTTAATTCAATTTTACTCTGATTCAAAACAAGAAAACAGCACATTAATCCCAAATCCCATAAACACAGATTTGTAAACACTCTCCACCATCTTCCTCACCCATGCAGTGGAGGGCTGGCCTGTGTTTTCAGAGCCTATGTGAAAGCAGATGGTAGCCACCTAATTCGGATTCAACGCAATCTGCTGCTGGTGGGGAAAAAAAATCTTGCCTGCCTCGCCTACAAATGTAAAACCTGGGAAGTGCAACCCACTTCTTAGTTTTGTTAGATGTTTTGTAACAGTTTTGCCAACAGACCCAGCTATACTCAGGGAGGAACACATGCTTCTTGTTCTCAGCCCTAACCCAACAGCCAAAAAACCCTCAGACAATTCCAGGAACAGTTAGTTGTCTACTTGCTTAGCTTTTGGTCTGGCTTGGCAGCCTGCACATGCAGCACTCATGACAACATGACACAGACTGATACAGCTCATCTAGCTCACTTTTTATCATAGCATCTAAGATCTTACGGAAAATATACATGCTTTACAGGTAAATGCTTTTTGTCTCAAAAGATAAGCATGCTGGTGGCCTGTTGATGAACTCACTCCAGTTTGTTAAAGTTTTTCTTGCATTGTGGGGCACAAAACTGGCTGCAGGATTTCATGTATGCCGAGCAAAGGGGGTTAAGTCACCTCCCTCTGTCTACGGGTTATGCTCCTGTTTAAAGCCCAGCATGCTGGTGGCTTCCTTTGCTACCAGCATCCAAGGGCACCACCTCCCAGTCCTTTGCAGCAAGATGCTCCTCAGCCAGCTTGTCCCCAGTCTGTACTGTTGCAAAGGATTTCCATCCCAAGTGCAGGACTTTGTCTTTTCTTCTTTCCAAATTTCATGAGTTTCCTGTTGCTCTATTCCCCCAGCTGGTCCAGGACCTTCTGAACAGCAGCCCTGCCCTCTGGTGCACATAATTTGTGCCATCTCCAAAGTGATGACTATACTCCATCAGGTCCCATGATAGACCTTGTGGTGCTCCACTTGTACACTGTCCTCCAAGGTAGAGTATGACCCTCTATGCCAGACCATGCAACCAATTTTTTATCAGTTGTCCACTCATCCTCACCATAACATCCCAGCTTGGATATGGGGATACTGTGGGAGACGGTGTTGAAAGCTACAGTCGAGGTAAATAGCATCCACTCTTCTCCCCTCACCCATAAATCCAGTCATTTTAACTGACAAGACAATCAGGCTGGTCAGACATAATTTACCCTCCGTAAATCCATGCCAACTGTTCCCAAACTCTTTTCCTGCACATGCCCAGAAATCTGTTCCAACAGGACTCAAGCCATGATCTCCCCAAGGACCGGTATGGAATTGACTGGCTCCTCAGGCTGTCCTTGTGGTCTTAGGAAGATGGCTGCAACATCTGCCTTTGTCCCACCATTGAGGTCCTCCCCCAGTTGCCTAGAATTTTCAGAGATGATGGAGAGGCCTTGCTTTAATGTCATCTACATCTCTCAGCACCCACAAATGGAGCCCATCAGGTCTCACAGATTTGCAAGTAATCCCTGACTCAACCCTTATCCACTGCTGATGTTCCTTTACGTCTCAACCCCCTTCAACAATCACAGAGGCTTGGGAGACCTTGCTGGTGAAGACTAAAGCAAAGAAGGCACCGAGGATCTCAGCCTTATCTGTGTCCACTGGTGCTAAATCACACGCACCATTCAGCAATGGGCCACAACACATGAGTGGATGATCATAGAACCATTTAGGTTGGAAAAGACCTTTCAGATCACCAAGTCTAACCATAAACCTAACACTGCTAATTCCGTCACTAAACCATGCCCCTAAGTGCCACATCTAGACATCTTTTAAAGACATCTTGCTATCTTTGACATCCCCTTGCAAGTGTCAACTCCAGGTGAACTCTGGCTTTCCCAGTACAAACCCTACATGCCTGGACAATGTTTGTAACCACCTTTGCAGCCAGACTCTGCTTCTACCTCCTCTGTACTTTATTTTTGCATATTGAAAGCAAAATAAACCACACTGCCCTGTCGAGCCTCCAGCAGAGGACAAAACATGATGCCTCAAAGGGAAAAACCTCTTTGACCCCAGTCAAAACTCAAGGATCTGGTATTTTTTCTCTCCAAGAGATGAAAAACTGATTAATGCTGCTAGTGATCAGTCAAGCCCCTTCTCAGCAGCCTCTAACTAACCCTGGCTTGTCACAAATGCCAATGGTCACAAAGCTTCAAAGTCCTCGTTCAAAAATGGGCAGTTTTATTTGACTGGGTTTCTCTGTGCAGGAATTAATTTTGGAGGTTGATTCCATGTGATATAATCAGGGTGTTTTAGTTCCTGGAGATAAGATGACACTTCTCATCCTACCCACAGCTATAAACTTTTAGAAGCGTGAGTGACACAGATTCTCTACAAACCTACAAATGTTTGCTTCACTGTTTCAGCAGCCTCAAAGTGCATTAACTGTATTTAGAAGAAAAAAAAAAAATCACTAACCTGAAGTTACAACATTTCTGTGATCCTTGATGTTTTATAAACACTAAAGGAAGCTTTCAATGAGCACATTCATATTCTCACTAGCACAGAGCTGCCTTGCTTTGGTTTTCTCTCCCAGGCAAGAAATGCAGCTCTGAATCCCCCCATGACTAACTGCAAGAGTAAAAGCAAAAACTGGACAATCAGCTGGTGAGTCAGCTTGAGCTGGGAACTTTATTGGAATGCCAAAAAACGTACCAAGACAAAGACTAGGAAGCTCTACTAGTCATTCCTTTTCTTCATAAAACCATGTACTTATCCTGCAACACTCTTCCCTGACCCGACCCCAAACTACGTTTTTCAATACTTGGGCTTATAACCTCCCCCTATTATTGCTACCCTTAACACTTCACAGAAATTACATGGGGGATAAGGTGATACCGGAAGACCTTTCAATGTAACTGATGCAGTTTCTTGGTGCATTAATTAATCCATGTCAGAGAAGCAAATGCTAAAAATAAAATCTATTCCCAAACTCTTTGAAGTTATTCAATACCAATTTTTTTTTTCATTTTTATTTTAACATTAAGTTGCTCAAACCATCAATATCCACCTTCAAGACTTCAACAGAACTAAAGAAGGAAGAAAATGATTGAGAAAACCTGCACTTCTTCCTCTTGGTGAACTCTGAATGCCAAATGGCTCTAATCCTAACCCCTAATTTGGGTCCCAGGTCAATCCCTTTTCATTCCTCTCTTCAACAAGTAACACAATATTCATTGCCAGCACCACACTTAAATCGAAGTGTAGCAGACCAGTAGCCCACCTTGGCTGATGTCCTGCCTTCATGAGGGATCAAAACTCTTCAGGAGATGGGAAAGGGACCAGTCCATTAAGCCACTCCTTCTACTTTCCCCTGTGGAGAATTACTAAAAACTGCCCCAAGCCTGGAAAAGGAGCTGGAGGAATTTGTTACTGACTTGCTCCTGTGCTAAAAGCAAAGGCACAAAGCCTTTATAACCCATTTAGAACCACCAAATCCCATGAAGACTTCTCTTCTGCAGCTACTTGAGATACTCCTTTGTGAGCAGAACAAGAACATCCTTTCCCAAGCGATACAAGGTTTTGCATTTTCCACCTGCTCTGTCTCAGAAAAGCTTCTGTGGGTAAACTTCACCTGAATCTGTTGCTGCTGACAAAGCAGCGTTGCTGTGCTACAGCCTCAATCACTGCCACCCATCCATTCGGAACTTTGGGGGCAGGATCTAAGTCAGCAGCTAGCACAGATGGGCTGTGCCAATGTTTAATCAAGGAACAGAGCTACCAGGTGATGCTGCACTGGTGCCAAACCTTGCTCTGCCAAAACCACTCTGGAGACCGTCTGCAGCATTAACAGCACTGAAAGAGCTGAACCAGTGTCTGTTTTCTCCTTTAGAGACGGTCTAGCTGCTTTCCTTGGTTTGTAAGTGATATGTCACCACTTCAGGGATTGTCACTAGTTGCTGGACGGATGCCCACCCTCAGGGTCCATCCAAGTGCACCAGTTCAGTCCCTGGCAAAGCAAACCTGCATTAAACCCAGTGCAATGCCGTCACTGCACACACTGCAGGCTTGAAATTATGTGCCAGCTCTTGACCCATCAGGTCATCTTTTAGACAGTATCAAGACCAGGGGCTGAGTTTTAATGCCCTGGAGCCAAGACAGAGACTACCCTCTGTCTCTTAACAGTGTAATTTCACAGAATACATCTCTCCAGAAGTACTCTCACTCACTTTAAAGGTTAGATGTGGTTTCACAAGATTTATTTTCATGAAATGACATTTTTATCCTCCTTATAATAAATCATCTGATCTCCCAGTATACTTCAGCTATAATATTAACTGTACAAATTCACACGTACCCAGGCAGAAATTTTAAACAGGGAATGCTCGAGAAGCGGAGAAAGATACGCAGGCAACTGTGAGGGATACAGATAGACGCTAGGTTTAAGAGCATTACAGCATCTTGCTTCGAACAGAAGACAGGCACACACAACCATCATTCACTAACTGTGTGAAAAAAAACTTTGGGAAAGATGAATAAATTGAAGAGAAAATTAAAAAGGGACCATTTTTGAAAAGCAACTGATAATCCAACTGCATAAAATCTGTAGAAAACAGCAACAGTCTTAAGGTATCCTTCAACAAAGCCTTTCACTTCCAGCCTCCGCCACATTGTTGCTACCTTTCACCTGGCAGCAATGAAAACTTCCCTTGAAACAAACATAAAAAGAACTCCTCTTGCCGAGGCATGTGAGTACTTCCCCATTGCTGCCTACAGAATAGCATTTGTTCTGGATCAACAGCAAGAGTCACACGGATGGAACCTAACTGCAAAGATAAAACAGCCTTTCAATCCTGGACCTAGAATCCTTAGGTTTGTTACTAGCTTTTTTTCAGAAAGAAGGAAAAATGCAGAATATTGGGAAAGAAACTGGAAAAGTTCAGTCCAACAGGAAAGCAGATGACTTGGACACGGTGCTTTCCTGCTAAGCACAGATCAAGTTCTCAAATCTTTCAAAGCAAAGTGGAGCCCTCCAGGCTTACCCTGTTTCTGGTATACTGATCCCAAACACGCAAAAATTAGCAGCCATAATTATTATGGAATTTGGAAACAGACACTTTGTTGTAACTTGGAATGAAATTACATGTCAGTGAGCAGCAGGTCAGATATTACAGTACCTCTGACTACTTGGCCTAACTAAGTCTGCGTGTGCCTATAGCAAAATGGGGAAAACCACAGTCATTTAAGTAAGAATGCAATCCGCTACCTCAGAATGCAGTTTTGGCCAGATCTTAATGCTGTGGAAATTACATTTGTTTCAGCAATCAAATCTCCCTCTCATTACCTTACTGCTACTACCTTCTGATATAACTGACATGATCACTTATAATGGTTAGGAAAGTTTTGATTTTAGAACCACCTATCTTGCCCTCTTTTTCTGTACTACTTTTGACTCGTTCATTTATACAGTCACATTTTTTTCCATATAAATAGTCTTTTCTAGAAAAATACAGTTCAAAATAGTTTCAACTTCCCAGTAATTAAGAATATAAATAGAGTGAAAAGTCACAAAAAGTTTCTAAGACAAAACTTTGCTTTTTCACTTAAGTGGATCAGGCTTCCTGATTATTTCCATCTGCAGAAAAGCTTGTCCCCAGCATAGTGACGTAGAGCCCTATGAGCCCTTCTGAACCCTCTCATTCACACCTGGATATCCCTACCACCCTGCAGGAAAATCATAGAATCATTTAGGTTGGGAAAGACCTTTAAGATCATCAAGTCCAACTGTAAACCTAACACTGCCAAGTCCACCACTAAAACATGTCCCCAAGTGCCACTTCCATCCATCTTTTAAACACCTTCCCTCCCAAGCAGGGGACAGGGACACGACAGCCCAGGCTGTGACCCGTCCTGCCCATCAGACTGAATTCCGGCCTCCTGAAACCCTTCTCGGCCACAAAACTACTTTTACAGAAGTATTTCTCCCAGTGGTGAGAACAAGGCTGCTGGTTATAAAATCCTGTCCCACTAACAAACAGTTCTGGCATAAAGCCTTGTCATCCTCTGCCAGCGACTGAGGCTGGTAAAACTTTCCGTAGAATCCCAGAACGGTTTGGGTTGGAAGGGACCTTCAAAGGCTGTCAGGTCCAACCCCTCTGCAATAAGCAGGGACATCTTCAACTAGATCAAGTTGCCCAGAGCCCCCTCCAGCCTGACCCTAAGTATTTTCAGGGATGGGGCATCTACCACCTCTTTGGGCAACCTATGCCAGCATCTCACCACCCTCACTGTAAAAAATTTCTTCCTTATATGTACTCTCCTTATATCCTTAGCTCTTTTCACTCTCAGGTCCTCCCTGCACAAACTCCTCTTCCCTTGAACAGGGAGTTTCTCACTCCTACAGGAGTTACACATTCCTCTGTGCTTGCAGGCTTACTCCTGTGCTGCATAAAACCAGGCTGGCTGAAGAGACAGCAAAATATTTTAAAACAAAGAACCTAAAGCTTGTATGTCTGGTATTTCCTCTTAACACCTCTTCAAGCATTCACTGTTCACGAAGCCTTTCATTTCCTTCTCAAATAACCTCCCACTGAGTTAAACCAACACAACTGAACAAAAACTCAGTAACCAGGCCAACATTCAGAGCTCGCATATAATCTACAAAACGTGTCGAGATCTATCACACACCCTGCTGTGTGCTGTGCTCTGCGATGCCTTGGATGCCATGTACCTGAGCTGGGATCAGCACAGCTGGAGAAGGAAAACCAGAGCCCTGGACTCTGATTATGGCATCACTTCTGGCAAAGACTTAGTTGTAAAAGAGCAGTGCTCCTCTGAGATGGCCAGATTTATGAGCAGAGAGGGTGACAAAGCTCAGTGCACTATGGATTGGTATCTCCTGGCAAACTCGCTCATGAACTCTCTGACACAACTTGTGGCAGCTTTTACTCTGTGGGGACTGCAACCGTTTTTTCTCTCCTCTCCACCTCCATGGACTCTGCAACAATATGCAGTCTTCAAAATCTACGCTGAAAAATCTGGCTGAAATTGCTCAAATTCAAGAGTTCCCACAGGGACTGCCTCTGTGTCTCCTGCACATGTTTATCATCACAATAAGCAACAACTGATTTCAAAGAAGACTAATGACCACATGCTTTACGCTATGCTTTTTCATGATTCATATGCATTTTCCTTCAAAACAATTTAACAGGACATCAAGGAAAGATAAAGATCACTATGGAGAATGCTAATCAGGTTTTCTCCTAAGTTTTTTTAAGAAGTAGCACAAATGCAACCACTATTTCTCCTAAATATTACTCACCCTGTTCTGCAGACATTTGAGGAAAACTAAACACAATTGGCAAGGATTAGCCATACTTCTCTCCTTGTACTGGAAGAAAATCTGGGTATCCTAAAGCTTTCATGACAGCAGGGTGACACTGTCACAACAGTGACAAAGCACCCACCAGCTCTCACCAGCGTGCTGGGTTCATTTCACACTGCAGCTAACTTAACACATCTTTTTATTTCACTTGACCACAACACGTTCTTCTTATAGCTCCTCTGCCACATTCCTCAGTATAGACACCGTCTGGACTTTCACAGTCCAGCTCCCCCACCACCCCACATCTTGGTCTCAGCTCTGCACTGCATCTTTCCCCAGAGCTCCAACTTGTACATATTTTACCATTTACCTCCTTAGGAACAAGACAGCTTCAAAGTGCTTATTTTAAGCAACTCAGAAGGTGTTCAGATCTATGCAAAACAGCAAGTCAACCCTCTGCCACTCCCTGCTTCAGTTTCTGCACCAAACTGGGGCATCTTTGGGATCTGCGAAAGGAGCACTGAAAATGCCAGCCCTTCCTTCACACTGCTTCTGGCCTCCATCCTTCTCCTGCACTGATAGCTTTCTTAAAAGCTCACATGGTCAAAGAGGACACCTGTATCACAAGAGCATAGTCTTTCTTTCCTCTCATGCAGTCTTCACAGCGGCAAAAGCTAAAGATGCATATTTTTGTTTCTGATGAAAATTCCTTTGCTTCACATGCTAAGCGCAAAAGCGCGGAAGTTGGAGAACAAGAGCTGTGCCTGAGGAACAGGTATACACTCCTTGGGAAGGGACGCGATATAAGCCTGATCCCCTCTTCACAGGGCTGTTCAGTGATGCAGCATTCTTTTAACAGTCCTTCCTTTTAAGTGTGCAGAGACACCCCAAATAACCCTATTTCAACCAACACCATGCTCTGAAATGCAACGAGCAGACCGTTTTCTTTCAGCACATCAAAACCACATGCAAAACCAGGTACAATTCCAAAACACTGCTGCAGGTTTCCTGCTTTCTTCCCACCCCATGTATCCACTGCAGAAGTTTGTAAGTGAAAAAATACTAAATCCAAGCTAAACCAATTACGACGAAACCCAGCTCCCATTCTACCAACATAACAATTTCATATTCTGGCTGCAAGGTACGCAAGTCTACAGGCTCCAGTCTCTGCCAAGGCAACACATGGGTATCACAGGGACCCTAACAAAGACTGACAGCAGACGATTTCCTTATACTCTCTGCCAGGTCTCCTGTGTGCCAGAATATTCAACCACCTCTATCCCCATACCAGAGAAAATACCCCCCAGCTCTGCCTTACCTTAACTGATGAGCAAGGTCAACGTGCAGAACACCGATCGACAGAAAGCAGTGACCCAGGTTACACCGACCAGTACAAGTGCTTTTTATTTCCAGGGTTCAGACACTCTGAAGTCATACCTAATAGCTGCTGAGCAAAACCTGCAGAGTCTGGCATTACAAGCTGTGTTTCTGCTCTCTCAGAAAGCCAGCAGTTAATGGCATTCAGACTGAATCTAGAATCATGAAAATATCTTTATTAAGCATGTCAGCAAACGTAGCAAAATGCTGTGCTGAACAATTGGCTGTAGCAATGCTACTCAGTTCTTCAAAGTGAGTCTGTATCACATCTGATGTGTTACATAAAATATATGTCAGCATTTTCCTGGCAATAACAATACAGCAGTTTCTGAAAACCTTAACACACTGTAAATAAAATATTTGCAATGCACTTGGAATTGTGGTCACTGTGCAGCTTAACACACTCAGCCGTATACTCACATGTCTCAATTGCCTTAGAAGAGCGCTGAATAAGCCCACCTATTTAGGATATACACACAGGGCTGACTCTTGTGTCTTCTTATATATTTCAGGTATACAAGAAACATATTTTTATTTCTATCTATGCATTCCTGCATATAGGCATATGACCCTAGGAAAAAAAAACCCACACAAACCAACAGATGAAAGCAAGGCAGGCCAGCAAAAGGAATGAGAAACAGGCTACAAAGTATTTTATCAGGCTTGAAAATTGCTGTGTAAGAAAGAAATCAGAAAAATTAAGAAAAAGATAGAGACTTCATACAAGGATAGGAGGGAAATCACTATTAGCAAGGGGATGCAGACATGGGAAAGAAAAAAAAAAACAAACACAAAAACAAAAAACCCACAAAAAAAGCAAACCAACAAGCAGTGGAAGAATGACTTTTAAATGAGATATAGTATTGCCTGGGGTAAGAGAAAAGTACCAGGAGCCAGGAACGTACCCTCAGAGTTCATCAAGCATGTGAATTCTGCCTGGAAATCTGTTCAGTTGGAGCTCTTGTTGCTGTCTGTTACAAGGCTTTTTGAATCCATCCACTGCTGACTGCTGAGCCCACGCACCCACCAGGAACACATCTTCGCAGCATGTTTTCAACACAAGAGAAGCTGCTTTCAAGCACCGAAGTGGATGGGGAAATCCTCCAAACTTAACCCAAGCACAGCCCAACAGGGTGGCCATTTGTGACTTCTTGTGACCCGACCCTACAGCACAAATTCCAGTTAACATCACCTCTCCCATTGACTCCAAGAGGACCAGGATTTCACCTCCTGCCACTTAAGGGTCTGAGCTGCACTGGCTCATCCTGAACCACACAAAGGTGCTCACACCTCACTGCTGAGCTCTGAGCAGAAACATCCTCTCCCAAACACGCCCCCAATCCAGCCTCACTGATCTCACGGCACAAAAGCTTCTGCTGCCCATCAGCCCAATGCCCAACAGTAATGCTGCTGCATTGTAAGTAAAAAAACTTCTGGCACAGCAGAAAACAAGAACAAAATTTATCTTAACCGAAGAAGGACCACACAGGCACTGATTCCGTACCAGTTAAGATTAAATACAGCGTTTCATGTAATTGAGGAGACTGCAAGAATTTCCCATTTTTCACACTGTGATATCCTAGGACCATGGCGTACACTGGGCTGGGCTGAAGCAACTGGAAAAGCAAGAGCTGTGCACTGGATACACCCAGCCCCATGATGCTCACACCCCATAGTAGCACCGACAAGAGCAGGACTAAATTGGTGGCTGCATTGTGTTTCAGCTACCTTTGAAGAGACGGAAGCCAGCAGAAGCAAAGCTCTTGCATTTCTGTGATGCAGTTATCCCAGGAGAGCACTTCTGAAAGGTTTAGGAAGCCTTTTGATTAGAAGGGAAATTGGAAATCCTAGCTACAGATCCTAGCACGTAAGAGGCAAAAACCTGCTGTCACCAAAACTACCCATTTAATTTTTTTTTCACAGCCCTACCAGAAAATGAGTTACACAGAAAACCAGATTAAGGAGAGGGAAGAACAGAAGGGGCTGTTAGCACAGTCTCTCTACCACCTCCACGGATGGTCCCTGCTTCAGGTAATTCTTTCTCTAAACCTACCACAGAGAAACAACCGCACTCACCTATTTTAACTGTGATTTCTCTTCAGAGACAAGATGACTGTATTCTGATTTTGATGCATCCTGGCACCTATCAAGCCTCCTGATCATACAAGTAGTGCAAGGTGCCTCTCCCACCCTTTTCCAGCTCTGCTTCTTCCTTGAAAAACTGCATTGGACAAGGACTTAGCCCTAAGCCCAACAGCTTAAATTAGTCAGTTCTACCTGTGAAGGATGGCATCTATGCACCCACATTTGGTGGTGGAGGTGGTACTCCTTTGCTACTGCTATAAAAAAAGAAAAAAAAACAAACAAACAACTAGAAAACTGGACCAGTCTTGAGCCAGAACTGAGTGGCTAACCCTTCCCCCTAGGTGCTCCATCTGCAAGGCTTTGCAGTGTGGGGGACAGCATCAACACCACAGAGAAACTGGCATGTTAGTAACTCACCTTGTGCAAAGGAAAGAGCAGTTTTCAGACCTGTCTGTAGCACCCTGGGCAAAGGCCCAGCTCATCCTGGGACCTGGTAGACCAGGTGAGGACAGCAACAGGCTCTAGAGGCAAAGGAAAAAGGCTGGAGGAGGGAAAGCTTTGTAGGAACAGGAGGGCGGGGAGGTCTGGCAGGCCCACTGGACAGGCAAATTTGCTTTTCTTAGATTATTTAGGGCCTCTCCCTAAATCTTCCTTGGCCCTGCCGTGTCTAACGCTGGCCCTGCCAGAGACACTAATTTTCCCTGCCCCATCTGTTTGGATTTGCTTACTTACTAATTTATACAACTTCTAGCTCCATGGTGGCTAAGCATTTTAATCACAGTGATTAACACACTGAGCAAGAACAAAACAAAAATGGTTAATCAAAGGCTATTAGCAGTGTTTGAATGTCTAGACACTGCTTTTTACACATGAATGCTGGTTAACGATCATCTCCCCATAACGTTCATACGGTCTCTGATTTATTCATTCTTCTGCCAGCTCCGCAGTTTGCCACAACCACATCAGAGATTTTGACCCATTTGGCACCAGGAGAATACAATACGCTCCTGCAGGAAACACTCAGGCTTTTCAGCCTGTCTGAAGTGCTTGACGCCACGAGCAATCACGAGCAAGAGAAAAACCTCATGAGAACAAGCACGCTCTGTGTCAGAGCACAACAGCATGCCCGAGGTGCAACCTGCACTACAATGCGCCAAACTCCCCGTGCCCCCCACACAAAGAGGATCCTTCCTGAGCCAAGGAGTAGGACAGATCTACCACAAGAAATGCCAAGAACTGTTATCAGATGCACAATGTCCTAACTGGTGTTTGCCACAGCAGGAGTATTATTTATACACAAGCATACGGAGTTTGGTATTAACGTAAGCCTGGGCTTGCTCCTGCAACCACTGTTACGTGAGCTGGCAGCTCACCTCCTGGATGCAGTACTCACCACCCCCAAAACTACTGGCAGCACCAAACAGAGCCCAGTGCCCATGCGGGAATCAGAGCCCTCCTGGGTGAAGCAACATCCATACACAAAAAACAGGCTATGGCTCAAGGATCGCTCACATATGCCAGGCACAGGGTACACAAGGAAGCGAGAGGATGCCCTAATACCTGGACAAAGTACTAATTTGGAAAGCCCAAGCCTCTAAGAATGAGCCACCTCAGCAGGGAAAGCATGTCTTATCTGTGTTTGTAAAGCCCTGTGTAAACTAACAGCCTTACACAAACAGGATTTAAAATAAAAATACAAGTGCAACTACAGGGTTTATTGCTTTAAATACATCTCCAGTGGTTTACACTGTGAACACAAGAGTTGAATGGTTGTATTTACGAGTCATGGCTGCCTAAAGTAAAGCATAAATGTACAATTGTTTGGGTTTTTTTAAATAGTTAATACAACTAAAAGCAGCCAAAAGTATGGCCACTCTTCCCTGCCTCCAATTCCAACTAGTTGTCCTGCCACTTCTGTCACTGATCTCTTTCTAAGGCCCCTTTAGCCAAATGCTAAGTTTCATTTTTCTTATGAAACAGGGCACCACAGCTGCAGTACTGGGCTCTGGGCTGGTTCTGGATTCAAAAGCCTCCAGTAAAAGCTGGTTTTGGGTAAATGTCCATGACAATCAGTAAAGTCTGAAAACGCTACAATCCCAAGCCTGCGCACAGACATTATGTCTTTCCCTTGAAATAATTAAAGGTCTATTTGGTGGTAAACTAGAAGGAAATCTAATGAGCAGCACAGTGAAATACCCTTGTTCTGCTCTAGTTTTTACCTGCCTTTTCCAGCAAATCACCACTTCAGGGACATTAGTCATTTTAGCTATATCTTGGCTTCCTTAGAAGTGTACATTTACAGCAAAATAGCAGTTCTGGGGTTTTTATCGATGGGTGAAATCCTGCAGAGACACGTATCCAAAGTCAGGGTGCGGTGCAATAGAGAGGAAGACAGCTATCTCAAGACAGACCTCAATTAGCTCAGTCGAGATACATCTCCAGCCACTTATGTTCCTTAATACAGCGTTACCAGCCACTGAAAGTAATAACCACACTGAATTTGCACATTATTAATTTTAAAAGGCTGGCTGGTAGATCCTTACATTGACTGTCCCAGCTTTGCACCAGTTCTCCTCCATCATCAATTGTTTCTTTATTACTATCTAGGTGTCTCAGGGACAACTTAATACGGTACAATAGTCTCTCCTCTCTTCCTTGCTAATGAATGTAATAAATAACTACAGTAAGCATCATAATCAATATTACACTCTGCTCACATCCTGGAGAACACAAGGTCTGTGCCCTGCAGTCCTGCTGAAGATGAAAAGTCTCCATGGGATCCAGATCTGCTTAGTGCCCAGACAAAGCAGGTGAATTAGCAGCAGTGAGCTGGGGTACCAGGGGACAACCATGCTCTCAGTAGGGCTGGGAAGGCATCGTGCAGCCGACGGGTTTGTGTTTCAGATGAGATACTAAGCACAGGTGCCTGCTCACTTGTGCTCGCTGCAAGCAAACCTCGAAAGCAGGAGTAACACCGTCAGTGCACCAAAAGAAATGCAAGAGGAGGTCACTCAGAAAGGTAAAATATGATAAAAACAATGAAGAAGGGGCAGAAAGAGACATCAAAAGTTTATGCACCAAGTAAACCTCAGAAAACAACCCTAAAGATTCACTTCTGCTTCAAGAAAATAAAATATTTTAATGGGAAAGTGTTACTAACTGCACAAAATGAACAGGCTGGAGCTACTTGTAATTCTCCTTCTTATAAGGCAGCTCTCTTATAAGAAAGCTCTCAAGATACTGAATGCAACTGCTTTTCCACTTTATTTCCTGCTCTTACAAATTCAGAGGAACCCCACACAAGATTTCACATTACCACTTGTGAAGTGATGATATTCCTCAATTCATCCACCAGCTCTCCACCTTCTTCCTGACCCGCTCCTGCACTGACAGCTCCAAGGTGTGAGCCAAACCACATTATCCAGAAGCTGAAATCAGAAACGAGCTTCTCTTTTTAGAACAGCTATCACCTTTGAGATTAGTTATTACACCACTTGGTAGCCTCCCAGAAAGTATTTAGCAAACACATCTTCTTGCAACGCCCATGCTCCCTTCTCACTGCTTGCCCTCTTCCAGGATTTTGCTTCAAATCAAGCCATACACCTTGCAGCTGGGATCATAACCTGCTGCAGCAAAATCAGTGGGGGCCCAACTCTTGCTAGACCCACTTTGGGAGTGGCAAGTACTCCAAAAGGCAGAAAAAGGGAAAAACGAGAGAAACCACAGCCTCACGACTCTGCCAATAACGCATCTTTGCTGCTGAAGCTATTCCTCGTTTCACGCCAAGGCATCCCCGTGTAAAATCACTCCAGGTACCCTGTCCATTAGCACATGCATCCCAGGTGGGAGACGGCATCTGATCCTGAGGGGTTATTACAATGCCATGTCTATTTTCAGAGCTGGGTTTCCCCATTTCCTGAAAGGTGCTCAGCTCTCTTTGCAGCAGTTGTAGAGCGCATGGGTATTTTTTAAGCAATCTTATCTATAAAATCTTTCACACTAAAACACGCTTCAACTGCAAAATAAATAAGACACACTAAAAACACCAACAGAAAAAGAGTATTTTCTCGACACATATTCCTAAAGCCCAATACGCACAAAACATTACCTAATAAAAATATCAAGAACAAACACAAGTTTTCCAAATCTTCTTCACTGCGCTATTCAGCCCAGCTTCTCATTTGACTGTAGTCTAGGTACTACCTTTAGCCAGAAGATACTGCTCATACAAACCCGAAGGATTTCCTGCAAGGATCTTCAAGTCTGATATGACACCAGGAAAGACCTTGGTCCTCCACATCTACACCACAGAGAAGCTGGAGAACTGACCTTGCAACATTCAGTATCTTGCTCCACTCAAAGACAAAAGCCTCCACAATTCATCTATGGAAAGGTACTTCTTGCACAGGTATTTTCTTCCTCTCTAAGGGGCAGAAACTCATTCCACTGGTTTCAGCTCTTCCAGGATAACTTAATATGTCTAGAGCTAAAGTTCAATTCCACACTGGAATTTGCATGGAAAAAAACAGCTGTAATTGTCCCATTCTCAGTTTTTGCGGGAAAAGAGTTTCAAACCCTCAGAATTCATGTCCTTCCATGGAAATCTCCCTGATCAAAACAGCAAGAAGACACCAAGTGAAGTAAAATTTTCAAAACAGCACTGAAGGAAATTTTGCCAAGCTTCAAAAGCCCTTAAAGGACTGAAGTATTCATCATGGGCTATTAAACACACGCCACCTCCTGCTCGGGAACTTTCTAAGCCATAAATGCCAGATGATGGCATGATAACCTGGAGGAAAATCATAATGCACCTGCCCAGATCCAACGCCTTTTCCTAGGCCACCTGTGCTCTCTTCTGTTCGCCATCAGAAACACGATAATGAGCTGCACGGCATTTTGGCCTGAGATCTCTGAAGATACAAATGCTTTGGTTGCACTTCCCTATACTCCCAGAAAAGCTCTTTCAAGTATTGTGAACTATTTTCAATAACTCGTAGGATTCAAAAAACTAAAAAAGGGTATTTTATGCTCAAAGGCATCACAGTCATCACAGATCACAGGGAACTCTGCACAAGAGCTAGTTATACCTGTCACCCAGAGCCCTGACCCGTTCAGGACACAGAGTTATTTCTCTAATTCACCAAAGCACGATCGAATGACTGCAGGACACCCCAGGAAAGCCCCCATCAAAGCCAACGCAGAGCAAGTAAACCCAGCACCAAGTTGGGAAGGACAGGGTAGCAGACTGCCTCATTTAGATAATCCCACTGTTTGACCCAAGGTAATGCAATCTTATCAGTTAACAGAACTCCTGCGGGGGAACAAAATACGCATGAGATCATAAACTGACAAAAGCTGTCTTTGCTGACTGAACCCAGAGGTTTTAGATGTGTCTAACTCTTCACGTCTGCACATCAGCCCCAATGCTGTGGTCTGTGTAGCTGCAGAGATACACAGAAGGGGAAACACTGTATAGAGGAAAATAATAGCTACTCCACAAAGCTGGGTAAACAGCCTAATTTAAAGCATAAATTTCTTTTTATAATTCTACTCATATGATTAGGAAGAGTAATATATAACCTTTAATGGGCCAACAGTCATTTTGGCATTATCATTAGAATCATCGAGCAAAGGATGCATGAGCAAATTTTATGTTTGGGATGGTAAATTTTCATGGTCATTCCCTGCTCCTACGAATGTGCTTTTCTGAAATCTAATATAGTGCATAACAGTGCTTTCAGTAAAACCAGCCTTAACTTGTCAGGCTTTTAAGTTGCATTTGTATTTTGGACAGTCTCTTTCGTTGCTCTCTTCTCTGCTAGCTCTTCATTATTGGTTGGTAGATGACCTTAAATGACTTCTCCTGCAATTAATGTCTCCTTAACTTGAACTATTACTAGCTTCTCAGCCTCTGACACTTTTGCAAAACTTTCAGAAGTTACCCTCCCCCCAGTTTTGGGTTAATGTTAAGGGCCCTGAGCAGGAAGGCTGCCTGCTGCAGACCCAAGCCAGGACTAGCTGGTAGAAAAATTGGGCTAGCAAGGCTGCGTCACAGGCTGCTGGTGTTCAAGCCTCTTGTTTGAGCATTTGAAGATTCTTTGGCTAAGAAATGACAACAACGGGCTTTTCTTCCTTTGATTACTACTAGTTCTCACCTATTATGCCTGGCTGTCTGCTGAAGGAGCTGGCTGGGCTCAGATGGGCTAGCGGGGTATGGGCAGCTGCCAGGCACTGCCTCTGCATTTGAGGCAAATAAGGTGACAGTACCCAGGCTCCAAAAACGCGAAACTTTGTGAGGGTCAATTGCTGGATGTAACCCTAGCAGGTGATGCTCAAAAGAGCAGGCAGAGTCAGCCTGGGACAGCTAGGAGCTCTCCAGGCAAAATTCTTAGAGGACCCAACAAAGTCTGTGTGGAACAAAGGAAACACTGAAACCTAAAAAAAAACCACAAACAAAAACACCAACCACAAAACCAAAAGGGTTGCTACTAGCTGGTTTCTGCCATTGAGCTCCATAAATACAGCAAGTAGTCCAACCCTGCTGGAGACATTCGGTTTAAAACAAAACAACGACCAGAGCAATTCAATGCACTAATTTTACACTGAAACCCCAGGTCCAGGAACAGGTAAGAGTCTAAATAAAACACTTGGACCTACCTCAGCATTACTGCTGAAGAAAACAACAATACCTGCCAAGGCAAAAGCTGAATACTCTCCCACAGATGGGAAATGGGTGAAGCGCAGAAAACAGAAGATGGGCAATGCCAAGGAAGGAGGACATCGCTCATCTCTGAGCTCTTAACAGATACAGGAGAACCACACCAACAGCACAAACACAAACTCAAACTTGCAGTTAGAGTTAACACAGATTAAAAGTTTTAATGAAAGGCTTCCTCTTGGAAAACGGACTGGAAGGAAAACAGATTATTTTTTTTTTTAAAGATGACTGCTCTTTAAGCCTAATCGGTAAAAATCCACAGTTTTATGATGGTGAAATTGCTCCTAAGAATGCAGACTTCTATTTTGAGTGACTAACAGATGTTTTCGCTGAGGATTTAGGACAGGAAGAATACAAATGCAACAATAATAGCAGCCTAATGAAGTTTAGTCTTCAGTTAATTCACACAACCAATTAATGCTATACCCAGTGGAAAGTGTTACCAAGGCAAGAACCCTTTCTTTGACTGTCAGGGTCAATGCTAGGCAAAATATCCAGTCTGAACGCTTGCATTTTAATTCTTTATTAGGGAAGAGCAAGTATGCTGTTAAGACTGCTGTGGTCCTTCACAAGTAGTAACTTCACAGCAGCACACAAGAACACAGCACTGGATCCCAACCAGAAACATGGCCCCAATTCCAGTCTGGCTCCTCGAGCATTCAGAAGGCTTCAACAGCTTTCTGTTCAAGTCAGCACGGTTTTCAATGTAGGAAATGGCACTAACTACTGAATTTTCAGTTGGTGCATCCTCGTTCATTAATTCCTACATGGAATACTTCAGCTGTTCCCCTCCAAAACAGAAGTATGATTTTGCCTTTGCATTTCCCCCAAAACGTGCTTTCAGGACCGTCAAAGCAATTCATTCAAAGCAAAGAGATGTGACCTTCTCGGTCTTTTAGCACCTTTGTTGGAAGTGTTGGTTTACAAATCCCCTAATCCCCTGAAAGAAAGGGGAAAATAATCCAGTCCCAGGCAAAGAAGTCAGCAAAGCCATCAGAAATTAAACTTAAACCCTGAATTCAAACTCCCTGCTGCACTTACATAGCTCCCTGTAACTGTAGTAGCTTTTTTTGCTCTGAGGACCCAGTTAAATACCAAAAAGAAAAATATAAGTGTCAGAAATAATTTTCCCTCCCTGCTAAAAAACTGGTCACTTCCCCCAAGTACCACAAATAGCCAGTTCCTGGTTAAAGGAGCAGCAGGGAATTCCAGTGAGATCTGTGTGTTCAAACAGAAAATTCAGTGGTTAATTCCAAGGCAGAGCTTGATCACAACAAGGAAAAATAATGAGAGCCTTTAACGAAGCTCTAATTGTGCAACAAGCCATACGGGGGGGGCGGGGGAAGCACTTTTATAAATGGAATTATTAAACTCCAGAGCAGTAAAACAAGGACTAAAAACACGCTCTGCACAAATGGTAATAAAGCATCCATTAAGGTGGTGTTTTGAAGCATACTGGTGGAGGGATTATTCAGATAAATGATAGGTTACCTGGGCAGAGTTTTAGTATTAAAAAGCAGTGATCTTACTTTTTGCTCTCCTGAATTCTTGGAAGGACAATATTTCCCTTAGGGTTAATTTTTATTTTCTTACGAGAACTTGTGGGGTGTTTCAGCCCACCTCTGCAGACTCTCCTGCACATATGGGGCATTACTGGAAAGGACTAAGCAGTAATACCAGCCCTACAGGGTTCATTTGCCTCTTGTATTCACTGTCTGACAAGCAGATTTCAAACTAGTGTTTGCATCCCAACCAGAGAAGCCACACCAATTCTAGAGCAGCTGAGGAAATGTTTGAGAACGTTTGCATTTCGGGATGCCAAGATCTTCACACAATAAAACTGTAGTAGATCAACCGTAACTTTTTGCAAAATTGTAAATGACATCTGAAGTCATGGCTGTGTTCACCTACTGAAGGATGATTAAGCTGAAAATCTACAATTACTTCTAATCTTAAGTAACTGAAAGGATTTTAACTCCCAACATACAGTAGCTAAGATGTGATATTACTGGGAGCTTTTTGAAACCAATCAATAACTATTAAAGCTGGATCCCATCAGCTACCACCAGGTATTAGCCACTTTCTCAATATTTCAAGTGTTCAGTTATTCTTAGATACAGTTAAAGTAGTAAAATGAAGTGGTCTCATACTGACACTGCGATAAATATGAGATTAAATATAGAACAAATTTATTATTCCCTGAAGTCCTACTGAGTGTCCTGATTCTTCTGTACCCACAACAGTTAGTTTACTTTGATGTTTTATTATCCCAGATCTAAAGCGCACCATTGAAAAGCAAAGAGCGTGCTGGTTCAAAGCCACACCAGGAATGAAGCAAATGCCAAACTTGAACCTGCAGATTAAGATGATCGCCCTCTGACAGCCATCATGCCCCACTTAAAGCAAGTGGCATGCACACAGGAATGATTTGTGACACTGAGCGTGTGTGACACATCACAACACCCCTGCAGTGCCTGTGGGCTGTGAGAGGAACATGCCTGCAGGAGACTGTTTTTCCTAATACGCTGCTTTGAAGAAAGCAGAATAATCAACCCATTTTAAAACCACTGTTTTTAAGGGCTCTGAGGAGTTTTAAAGTAAATCAGCTAATTACTCAGCTTGCCTTAAAAAAAATAATTAACCCACAAATTAAGTTCAGCTGGGTCTGGGTGAAGATGGATGACCTCAGATGTGAACATTTCTGGCTTGCTGCTTGTCCTGCACTCCCAGGATGGTCCCAGCTTAACCCCACCGGGTCCTTACTTAAGACCAAATCATGAAGAAAACTGCAAGAACAATGAATCGCGTCCTCCCCCATCAGCATCCGAGCTGGATATATTCACAAGGACATGAGCGTTTGGGTCTCAGCAAGATGGACATGCCTGGGCATTTCTCCTTCCTCCATCACCCACCCAGGTTTCACCCTTAAGCATTAATACTTAAGTGATCCACTGAATATAAATCTCCCAAAGGTGGTATTTACAATCTAATCCCTTGAAGGGATCTGGGCTCCACTACTGGAGCACACACGGGTCATAAAATAAATTTAGACCCGAACAGGTAAACCATATAGCCACATCCAAAAGCTAGAAGTGGATTTTGCTATAGATTCTGATAGGTTGGATACAACCTTCTCCAGCTGGGAAAAAACCTCACATATTCTCACAAGAAAATAAAAATTAACCCTAAGTAAGGGGAATATTTTCCTTCCAAAAGTGCTGCATCCTTCTGCGCTTCTCCTTGTGTATTAGGCAGGGATGCCACTGTCTGTGCAGCTCAACCACTATAAAAGCATTCCTGGCACCATTTTGACCAGGACCTACCAGCCCTCACCCCAGCAGCTCCTCGGCACTGCTCAGGAGTTGGCACAGCCCAGAAACCATTCCCAGCTGGCAGCCTGGAGGCAGCCACCCTGTCCCAAAAGCCAAGAAAGCTGAGCATGACAGAAACGGCCATGCTGTGCCAGCCCACCTCAGGGCCAAGGGACAAATCCTGCCACTATTTAGCTCCCAAGCAGAGATGCAGTCATTGACAGTGAGCTCCCAGCAAGCCAGACAAAGAAGGCTCTATGCTTGATGAGTGCACATGGTAGGATTTTGTGCATCTTTTATTGAAGGGAGCAAATTGAAGCAAGGGAAAGCAATGAGATGGACCCATGGAGGGGCTCTTGTGTCATCCAGAAGTGAGCTGCATCAGATTTGGGGCTGGAGCCTTTCCTGGCGTCAGCGGTACGATGTATTTGCGTCAATGCATGACAATGGAATCAGACTGACAAGGACTAAGGTAAGATTAAGCATTCAGGAAAAAAGCGTGTCCTTCACAAAAACAAGGGCGCGAAGGTCTATCATACTGCCTTTCCACACAGCCACGTGCCGATGCGAAAGCCTCAACCTCCAGCTCCCACTCCAGGTCTGATGCACATGACTTGGCAAAGCGCTGCTGCAGCTCTCTCCAAAGAAACCGTTTCTTCCCCAGCCCAGGTGTAACAAACCCCAGGAAATAAAGCATTAAAGCAACCTCTTCCCGTATCACCAAGTCAACGCGTCGGCATGACAGCCCGTATATGGTGACCTTACATCCCAATGTGTGTTCATGTCTTCCCTGGGCTTGTAGCCGTAGGTCTCCTGCAAGGGAAGAACGGATGCATTTCTGCAGCCAGTGCTTCGAGAGTCGTGGGCGCACACTGTTCCAAATTATTTCCATTCCTCATTAATATTCATAAATGAACCACAATACTGCGCCTTCAATCAGCCGTCACACACCACCCACGCTAGATGAAAGGACAACTACATGCGATAAGCAGTTTATTGGATAAAAGTTCCCTTTAGACAAGAAGACAGCTATTGCAACAGCGTAAAACTGATAGCATCCCATCACCAGTGTACGCGTGGAGGAAGTATCAGCAAATCTCCCTCTTTAAACCAGAGATTCAGCACAGAGAATGCACAATGCAATTATTATGTTAATTCATCTGCATTTTTCTGCCTGCTTGAGGCTTGAGCTGGAGGTAGGAACTTCAGTTTGAAACACTGGCATTTTGTGTCACCAAAACTGGCTACTTCGAAAACTTCAATCGACACCCAATTATACCATCAGTGTTTCAAGTTCAATGCCCTGTCCCTTCGGTCAGCATTGCTGCACCACCAGTCCTCAAACGGGGACAAAAGGTCCTTGCCCTTCAGCTTTGGCTTTTACCTACCATTTGCTCAAGCAAGATCCAGAAGGTGCTTTTCCCTATCCTCCTCCCCAAACTCTGCCTAGGTGGCAGAAAACAAGGATCTCATCTGCCCATGGAGAACACGGCCTGGGGATAAGAGACTGGCTGCAGCTGTTGAGCACCAGCCCAGCATGGACAATAAATTAATTAAAAAGACACCTGACAATCACGTCAAACCCAGGTATGGCGATGGAAAACATTTAGTCTGTAACACCACATTCCCCCCTCACCACCAGATGGAAAACTAGTATTTTCCAGTGATAATGGCAATTGGTTAAAACGAGCAGAGAAAGGTTTATTGCCCACCAGTTTCCAGAGCCATTCGGCTCCTCAGCCACAAGGGACTGAAATGGTCTGCCCAAAAAAAAGCGTATTTACACCCATTGCCAGAAAGGGAAAGTATAAATATTTCCAAAGCTTTATGAAGGCTAGTACTTACAGTCATGCTTTGAAAGAGAAAGAATAAAGCAAAATATTCAATTAGAAAAAATTACTATAATTGCAGGTTCTATTTTATCCCTTCATTAAAGCAATAAAGTGCCTCGCAATATTGCTGAGCTGGGATACAGAGCTTAGTGCTACTTAACATTTTAATATACATCCAGGGGGGGCTAATTTAATTTAGATCTGCACGAGGGTCTTCTCCTCCTCCCTGGCCCCTACTGCCTCCCCCTACACTTCTTAAAATATGGCTGGATATAAATGCATGCCTCTCCCCCATGCCAAGTGAAGTATACGCAGAGCTGAGGCTGGACATAAATTCTGACACACACTAGCACAGCACCAAGGAGGACATCGAGCACATACATGCACAGCTCCACACATACAGATGCCCTGTTAAAAGTGTGTTGCGTGCACCTGAAAGTTCTGGCACATGAATATTTTTTTTTCCATTGGAAGAAAACATCCAATTTCTGCTCCCCCAATATTGGACAAAATCCTCTTGGAAATGTAAAACCATACCATTTGGCTCTAATAGCACATTAATCCCATGGGAAAGGATTTACTATTGAAAGTCACTGAGCAAGCAACTGCTGAGGCTGAAGAAGGCGGCTCTTACTCCCAGCCCTGGTTCTCGCCACGCTTTCCCCACACTACAATGCTACAAGTCGTGGTTTTCTGAATACAACCTCGTTCCTCCCTACAACAGAAGATAAGTGAATCTTATTTTAGGGAGCTCTTCATCCTTTTAATTAAACAAATTAATATCACTTCTCCATATCTCATAGCCTCTATTATCTTTTGTGAACTCCTACAATTCTGTTGTAAAGATATACTGAAAAAGCCCTAATTGAGATAATCTCTGGAATGCAAGAGTTGGTATATTTTTAGCCATGTTTTAGAACTATTTTCCCTTTGTTTCTGGAATGCCTCCCATCCTTCCCCCCATGCCAGACTGTTTACATTATTTAAATGCCTTCTGCTTATACCACTCTTCACAATTTTTACTTCAACAACATCGGCCTCCGTTGCTCTTTTTTCCTTCGCTTAGACATAACTGGGATGAATTCCAATCCCAAACTCAAAAACCACTCCTGGTGCTTCACTGCTGTCTTCCGTGTTTGGTACACCAGGCAATGTATTACTGCCAGTCCTATCATCCAAGACTGCTGGGGGGGGGGGGGGGGGGGGGGGGGGGGGCGGGCGGGGGGTAACCAAGCACAAAGAGTTAAACTGTTCTTCTTTTATAACAGAAACTGGCGAAATGGTGATTTTCCCAGACACTGGAATTCTCTGCAAACTCACAGGGATACTTGTCAACCCCCTGTTTTAGCAGACAAGCCTGAGCCATCCACTGAGAGGATGTGGGAGCCTATCACTCCTCTCTTTTTGCAGACAGCCACAAAGTCCAGCACCCACTGTGCAAGCAGAAGCATGGCTTGGTATCCCTGCCCCACTGCTGCCCTATAGAAAACCTCATTGAGCAAGACCTGCAAGCTGAAGAAGGCCCCGGCAGCTGGCCACACCCCTCCATCACTTGGGTTCAACTTGCTTTTTCCACAGGTTTAATTAGAAAGGTGATAAAGGCAGCTCCAGGTGCCAAAGCCTTTTGCATTGTGGCTCCTGAAGAGTTTTTAATAAGAGTTCTGCCAAATTGGTGAGGGTTTTACAGCAATTTTTTTCCCGCATCAAGATGACCTCCAAAGGTAGAAAAGGTGATATAGCAGAACAGCCTACTGAGGTTTTCCAGCATGAGTACAGACCTCTGCAGTATTAATTTAAGCCTGTTCACAACCAGCTTGTTTTCCTTAGTCCCCGTTCACAGATCATCTACGGCAGGGCACTAAGGCAGCATTTATGATGCACTCCTGTCCAAGTCCCATTTCCCATGGGGTTTTGGAACAAGTGAGAAGATGCCTATTCTCTCAACCCATCCTGTGCCGAAGGCGGTACAATACTCAGATATTTATTTGGGATGTAAAAATCCGCAACAACCTCCACAGCAGGTAAACCGAATCATCATAACGTGCAATTGCGCAAGCAGAGCGGAGCAGAGGAAGAGGAGGTCCTTGCAATAAAGGCTCTGGACTTGGATACAGGAGGTTTCAGTGAAGCTGCCAATTCCACAAAAGATCTTCTGTGCAGCTGAAGTCACTTAAGGACAGATTGTGAATATGTCATGGGTGAACCTGAGCTCTCACAGATTTCAAAAGAAAGGAGATGTGAGGAGAAGCACAGTCTTCAGGTCCCATTATAGTTTTGGGGACACATTTAAGATTGCCTCTCACTCTATTTTTTGTTTCTTGGACGAGATCCAATTTTGCTCTAACAGAGCTGCTGGTTCAGCTAGGGCTTCAAGACACGGATGCAAGGAGTAATACACCCATTTATACCAAAATAATGAAAGCACTCAGTCCACAGGTCAGATTTGCCCAGGGGACTCCTGAGACTCCTCTCAAGCAATGAAGATGTGGCTCCTACACTACAGCAGTTATGGATAACCAAACATAGGTTGAAACCAGGATATAGGGTGATGGGCAATACAGATCCGCAGAGTCGGGGGAGTTCAAGCCATGAGGAGGAGCTGCAGCAGGCTGCTACCAGCTGCCCTGGGTCACAGCCATTTGGCTCAGTCCCACAAACCAGATTTTCGGAGCATCCTTGACACTGCAGGCAGACCTGTCCCCAAGGACATGGGATGTGCCTGTTGACCTGCCTGGCAAAGATCAGGCTGTTCTGCTCCACGGGGTAAGAAACACAGCTGTTCTTCTACCGCTGGACTGCCACTAGGTTTCAGGATTTTCTAAAGATCCTTCTCCCCCAGGGAAGTTCTTTCCCTGTTTTCTTGAGATCCAGTTTGGAAAAGCATCTCAGTGCCCTAAAGCAGGCATAGCAGACTAGGGCATCAGACCGAATCCCAACACATCAGAAGAAGATGGGTCAATGAAGTAACAATATTTGGCACATGTTCTTTGCTTATACCTTTAATCACAATTTAATTTTATCCCCAGCTATACCAAAGCATTACTCTGATTCATAGTTACTTCTGCCTAAAACCTTTCAGGTATTAAAACACTGGCTTATACGACCACTGATTTTCATGACAGTGAGGTGCTAAAAATCAAGTCAGGATTCAAGGGAAATAAAGCTAAATGAAAGTACACGGAGAAGTTCTGTGAGGGATCCAGACTTGTCCATAGGCTCACCTTCATTCCCCAAAGAAAATTACACATTTGACATCCAATTTCTGTTCCTTGCAGTCTCAAGACAGCAAAAGCAGCTCTCCTCCAAAGTGATGCTTTATCACCATCAGTTCTACCTCCATCCTTTTCATTAAAAGAAATGCTCCCTGAATAACCTACATTTGTACTGAGAGGAGAACCACTGCAAGGAATATAGCTAGCTCAATGCAGCTAAAAGCAAAATGGAAGTGTCTAGAAAGGTGGAAAATAGAGAGCTTATAATTTCAACATACAAAAAAGATGAGCCATCATTCCCCCCTCCCTTGGCACCCTGCCTCTCCTCCACCAGGAAAGGCACTTTTAGGTTGCCACTGGCATTAAAGAGGAAACTGTAGGGCACTTGGAAAAAAAAGGCATGACCGTCTTTCCTAGAGTTCAGCATGAAGCTTTAGCAACTGAAAAGGGACGCTCTGGTCAAAGACCACGCGGGTAGCAGCACTTAGTAAAGCAGCCTGCAACCCAACTTCAAAGCAGCCATCTGCTCTTACAGTTATTGGACTCCTGGAGATGGTCTCTTGAAAACACGTAGCACCGGTGTCCTTGCCTTGAAAGCCATAGGAACTTCATGCTGGTTCCAGTAAGAACAAAGTCAGGTCACCAAAGCATTTCTGTTTCCCCTTCCTCCTCCCCAAATACCACAGCAGAGAGGTGACTAGCTGCTGTCACTGCACAGCCACCTTACCCACGGAGCACCTCCTGCCCACATGGCTTTTCCTCAACAGCACCTCCACAGAGTCACACAATGGTCAGGGTTGGAAAGGACATCTGGAGATCTAGTCCAACCTCCTGCTAAAGCAGGTTCTCCCAGAGCAGGCTCCACAGAATTGAGTCCAGGCAGGTTTTGAATGTCTCCAGAGAAGGAGACCCCACAACCAAGAGGAAACCAAACTCCAGTTTCTCCTCTGAATCCCACTCACCCACCTACCCAAGCCATGCTGTCACTGCAGAAACGCTGAAATACATGGGAAGGCGAGCTCCCAACAGGTCAAGGGCTGAACAGTTATTTCTCCCAAGAAAACGTTTAGAGAAAACTCTGCCCTCCCAAGGCTGGCACCGCCGATCTGCTTCAACGTCTGTGGTTTGACCCCCTCTAGTGGGTAGCACTCAACAAGACACAGAGCCTTACCACCACCCCGCAAACAATGGAGACCCTACTCAAGTGATAAAGCCTTTTTTCATTATGATGATGGTGATTTTCCAACACACAAAACCTACCTGCCTTGCACTTCAGATTCAATGTCTTTGGACCACTACACTCAAAGCCCAGAGATCCCATGGAAAACTCTTAGAAATGGAGGCAGAGGGGGTAAGGTTTTGGGAAGGAAGAACCACCTTGCTGACAAAAACAAACCACCACCATATACCCCAGACCCGATTTTGTAGGGAGAACATATTTATCATCTATCCCAGAATGTCTTCTCTATGCCAACTTGTCAAAAGCTGACAAAACTCCATACTATAAAAGCAAGCTGTTAAAACTTGGCTAAAGGGAAAAACTTAGCTGCCAGACAAGCTAACCAGAAAAAGCTGAAAAAAACATTTGAGTATGCCAGGGAAGGCAGTAAATTTACAGAACGTCTCTACAGAGCTGATCATCGCAAACCAAGACAATGAGGCAGTATTAGGTCAGCAGCTTCTCGTTCATCTGTCATTTGACAAGCAGATGTCTCCCACTTCCAGGGACTTGGGTAGGTTATCTTAAAGAGTTGTAGCTGCCTGTATTTTTTAACTATCTGAAGTAGCATGTATCTAACTCACGTTCATCCCAGAACAAAGTATTTTAGTAGAGCCTAAACCCACTCATTACATAGTAATTAAATACCCCATATTCCGTTTAAACCCATTGATTCGTCCTTCCACCTCCAGGCATGCCGAAAGATGAACAACTCATAAATTTGGCCTTTTCACTAATGAACAAGATGTCAAGCCTTTGCCTGAATTTCAGGAATTTTTCTTTTAGTCACACACATACATAAGGTGGTTTTAATGTCAAAACAGTGACAAAGGTTGCTCTGATTTGGTTGATTGGTTTTTTTTACAGGATGTTTTCCTTCTAAATATGTATTCAAATCAGTTTTAAAAGCAAAACCTACAAACATATTACATTCAAGCCACAAAACTTACCATTACTGACAGTTTAACAGACACAGCGATTTCCAGCTGATCAGCATTCATTTTAGCTCAAACTCTACATACTGTTAATCCAATGGAATCCAATAATGTTTTCTTTAATAGCATGCCGCAACCCAAAGGATCGTACTTTATACTCTAAACCTTGTATTCCAGGACAGCAATCATGACCCACTAACCCACTTATAAGAGAGGTTAAAGAAAGGTACATCAGACATAGAAGTTAGACTCTTGTCATTAATACAACTTGTGCAACCATCCAAGATACAAAAACTTCAGGTCAAAACTATTTCTCCAGAATTTACACAGCTGAATGGCTTCAGCGAAAGCAACAGCCCTGGCAAGCTCTGACAGCCAGCCCGCCTTTCGCCTATTTCCAGCAAAACCACAGCACTGCAACATCCCTCCTCAATGAACAGCCCTTCTGCAGCTTGCAGCGCAGCAGCTCAATAGTGAGCGTAACGTGCCCCAACTGGCATCCTTTGCTTTTTGGACAGCCTGGCTGAATTGTTCTAGTCCTCAAGATAATCTAAGAGATGTGAGATCAAAGAAGAAAATTGTAGATCTATAAAGGTAAAAATGCCAGGACCTGAGCTTTATCAGTTGGAATGCCAACTACTTCAAGCAGTTAGTTGATCATACTACTTCAAGCATGAATTAAAAATATAGAGAGACACATATACATATATGTATACATACACACAGATTTTTACAACATATATGTATACTTTCTTCCCAGCAACCACTATAGGCAGGCAGTATTAACACAGCCTCTGGTTCTCAGCTGAGCAAGAAACAACCACAAAAAACCCAGAAATATCACTAACTGCTCCCTGCCCCATACTTGCACTGCCTCCTCAGCACTCCTGCCTGGTCACAATTCACACTCTGAACAGGACAAGAGAGAACATGAACAGAAAATAAAGCCCCCATCCAGACTGCTCAAAAACAAGCTACTTCTCCCACAGTCCGGACAAAATGAAGAGACAACCCTTCTAAAATAAGAGGCTGATGTACATTTATATTTCTGCCATAAAATGTTATTTATTCATCATCTTACCAGCAAGTCTTCGCAACATTTAGGAAAAGAAGTCCTTATAGGAACTGTGCTATCCCCCAAACTAAACCCCAGATTACCTAACATATTCAGGACAAGGATTTCAGTACAAGTCCAACCTGCCCTCCTCCCCCCCCAATTCTCTATGACACCGCTTCCAGCTGCTGAGCAACAGCCACAACAGCCTCTACGCTATGTGCAAGTCACAGCGCGTATCCATGATCACGCAGGAAACCTGGCTCAGTGGGTGCATTACGCACTAACTTACATCGTCCCAGGTCTTCCTCCTTCATCCCCAGGTCAAAACTTCTCACCAGCTTAAAGCGACTTAGCTGCAGGCAAACACCGCTAGAGCACTGCTTTCTGGTATTAGTCCCATCACCACATTCAAAACTAATTTTAATGGTGTTTGTAATAGCTACAGTGGGAATGCAAGAAGACACCCTCGTGGAGGCTAGCCCACAGATCCCATGAAGTTAATTCTTGTTTTGGTCAGGTACTGGGAGCCAGCTCCACACTGACAGTGTTGCCCAGTGTGCCTTAAAAAGCAGCAGCCATGTGCTAGAGGGATTAGCAACCAACAGAGGAGAAAGCTCCTTTATTTAACCTAACGTGATCCGGTCCATAGAGCTTCTTTTCAGTCCCTTTTGGCAGTCCCAGCCCTGCACAGCCTTGGAACCAAACGTTTTTCCTCTGCATTAACAAAGCAGGGAAAAGCATGGGCAACTTCAGCGTTGGTTCTTCACATGAGCAAAAAGAAAAGAAAAAAAAAAATCACCCCTGCACATGCACCCCTCCCCATCTCTGCCTGCATCCCTTCAGCATCCCCCTCCCTACCTGTTCACTCAAGTATTCCAAGGCATGGAGTATTTTTGCGAACACCAGCTTTCACCACAGCTAATACACAACAAATTCTTCTGCCTGGCTCCAAGAGGGGAAAAATCCAACTTGCCAGAGGAGCATCTGCATCAAGAACTGCTTTTGCTGATGGGATCAGCACTCGAGAGTACCAGGGAAAGCAGGAGAAAGGGTCACATACTAATTCATCATCTTCATGCATCACCCGCAGACATCCCCCTCCCGCCATCCCCCAGCCCAAATCTTGGCCACAACAACAACAAAACAAACAAACAAAAAAAGAACAACCCACAAGCAGAAGTTGAGAACAAATGTGCTTTGAACGCTACACAAATGACATTGAAGATGCAGAAGAAATATGCATGTTGCTGTTGTGCTGCACGATTTCATAGGCTTATTTCCTAGGTATACATTTCATGCACCCTTCCCACACAGATCCTCTCCCCTTCACCCCTTAGGTTTTCTTAAAAAAAAAACCAAAAACCAAAACACACAACCCTCTCTGATCCCTAAGGATTATTTTAAAAGCTACAAGACCTATTCAACCCCATCTGCAGCCTCTTCCCCACAGTCTAACCCATCCATGGGGTGGAGGGGTGCATCCACCACCCCGTGACAGAACCCTGAAAGCTCCCTCTACCCTCCCTCAACCACCCCTTCCAACTTAAAACCCCACGCCCCATCTCAGAGGATGCTGGGCCATGCTAGGTCTTTACAGTTGTCCTTACAACACCCCGTTCTGTAAGACCGACATCTCTGTGGTGGTGTTTGCATCTACAGGCTTTCATCCTGGAGAATCCCTCCCCGCCTCCTCCCACATCTCTTTTTGGGGAGGATAACGCAATTTCCAGCTCACTCTGGAAGATGCTTTTTTATTCTCATGGAGCCCGGGGTCACTTCCCAAACCCTTCCTCCGGCCAGTGTCTTCTCTACCCCAGGACCTCTCCTGCTGGGGTGGGGGAAACAGTCCCCGTCCCTGACCTTGTCTCACACCAGCAACCCCAACACCATCCCCACTCCCCTGCCACCTGGCCAAGAAGGTTTCTTCTTTTGCTAAAGCCACATTCAAGGTATCATGCTGTGTTCTTCCACTCCCACAACCTGCACCTTCGGTGCACCAGGGGGGTCAGCAAACCAGGGGGCTCCCTCTCCGTCAGGTGGGGAGAAGCAATCAGGGGCAGATGCAACCCCTCATCCCCTCCTCTACAGGGGGTTCGATCCATGCCAAGACACCAGCCCTCTGGGAACAGCACATCCCAGCACTCGGCAGCCGAGGGTCTGCCCCCTGCCCCCACCACAGACCCTCTCTGGAGAAGCCCCCTGTGTTCTGTGGAGCCTTTTTCTTGCCACTCTGCTCTCCAGCTCCAGCAGGGGAGCGGTGGGGCAAGCCCTGCCCAGGGCCACAGGACCTCCCTCTGCAGCACTGCTGGTGCAAGGGTCACCCCCAGCCCCAGGCCCGCCTTCACGCTGTCAAGCATGGGGTGTCCCCCCAAACACACACCATCCCCCGTCAGGAAGAGCAGCTCCAGCCCGCCCTCCCCATCCTGCCCCATGTCTGTGGGGTGACGAGAGCCCACTCCATCCCTTGAGGCACCATCTACAGCCCCATGGAGCTAGAACCACTTCCACCCCCCCATGCTGCGGGGTGCACTGAGCCATGTTCCCCTCCAGGCCATGAGGTGACAGCAGCCCCTACTCCCTTCTCCCCAGACCCACACACTCACTGGGGGGGCATCTCTCCTCCCTTTGGGGCTCTCCTCAGTGAAGCAAGGGTCACCGCAAATCTCTACACGGAGGGCACTGACCCACGTCCTGCTTGAAGCAATGAAGCCCACTCCTCCCACCTCAGCCCCACAGACACCTTTTTAGGGAACTTCTCTTCCCCTTGGATGTCCTCTCAGCACAAGGGGGGCCCCGACAACTCCTCTGCCTGGGGGAGCACTGTCCCATGTCCACCTCAGACCATGAGGTGACAACGACCCCCACGTCCCCCCACCTCAGCACACACACCCCCTGGCTCATTCTGTGGGAATCTGTCCTCCCTTTGGGTCTCTCCTCACCCGAAGTGGGAGTAACTCCCAGATCTCCCCTCCTCCACATGGGGGACACTGCACCAACCATGACCACCTCAGACCATGAGGTGACACTGACCCAAGTCCACCTCAGACCATGAGGTGACAGCAACCCCCATCCACCCCACCTCCGCCTCAAAGCACAAAATGACACTGACCCACGTTCACTTCAGACGATGAGATGATGCTGACCCATATCCACTTCAAACCGTGAGGTGACAGTGATGCCCATCCACCCCACCTCAGCCAGGGGACAGTGACCCACCTCCACCTCAAACCACAAGGTGACAGTGATGCCCATCTGCTCCACCTCAGCTAGGGGACAATGACCCACCTCAGACCACGAGGTGACACTGACCCCCACAGGCCCCACCTCAGCCAGGGGACAGTGACCCCCATCCGCCTCAAACCACGAGGTGACAGTGACGCCCATCTGCCCCACCGCAGCCAGGGGGCACCGACCCACCTCAGGCCACGAGGTGACACCGACCCACGTCCAGCTTGGGCCACGAGGTGACACTGACCCGCGTCCATCTCCGAGCCGACCGCTACCCCCGCCCGCCCCGCCTCAGCCCGGTGACACCGACCCACGTCCACCCCAGACTAGGAGCTGACAACGGCCCCCGCCCGCCCCGCCGGGGCCAGGGGCCGCCGATCCACCTCAGGCCACGAGGTGACAGCGCCGCCCGCCCCGCCTGGGCCGGGGCACAGCGACCCGCGCCCGGGGCGCGCCGCCCCACCGCCATGTCGGGCGACGCGCTGACGGCCATCCCCGCTCCCCGCCAGGTCCGGGGGGGTCCCCGGCCGCCCGCCTTACCTCCAGACCTGCCCCATCTGCAGCAGGTGGATGACGGACTGCCAGACCCAGACGGAGATCCTGCAGAGGCGCTGCGCCCCGGGGGTGGCGGTGCCGCCGACTCCTCCTACCCCGCCGGCGGGTCCCCCCCGGCGGCCGGCGGCCCCCATCATGGGCGGCCCGCGGCTGCTGAGGCCCTGCACGGCGCCCAGCCCGCCGCCCGTGTAGTCCTGCACGAACCAGCGGAAGCTGAGGATCTGCACCAGCACCGAGGGCAGCAGCACGAAGGCCAGCGTCAGGCCGCACCAGACGTAGTCCCGCCGGCCGTAGTGGTGCAGCGCCAGCCACAGGTCCGTGCCCACGTCCCCCAGCAGCACCAGCAGCGCCAGCACGATCCACAGGCAGTCCAGCCACGGCCGCTCGCCCGCCTCGCCGGCCTCCGGCGCCCGCGGCGGCCCCTCGGCGGCGGGGCGGGGGGCCAGCGGCTCGGCGGCGGCGGCGGCGGCCGCCCGCCCGAAGAGGTTCCGCAGGCAGGCGCTCCGGCAGCCCCAGTAGCACGACGACGTGTTGCAGCAGTGGCAGATGTGCAAGGAGCTGCTGCCGCCCGGCTCCTCCGCGCCCTCGGCCGCCGCTGCCCCGACGCCGCCGCCGCAGACGCCCGCCGCCGCCGCCGCCGCCGCCTCGTCCAGGTTGTGCAGCTGGGCGAAGCCCACGCCGCCGCCGCCGCCGCCGCCATCCGACTTGGCCGCCATCTTGCTGCCGCCGCCGCCGCGTCTCCGGCCCCTTCGCCGGGCGCGCTCGCTCGCTCTGCCCCCCCCGTCCCCACTCCCGGCACCCCCCCACCCGCCGCCCGCCCGCCTGCCCGCCCGCCGCTTCCGGGGGCGGCGCTTCCGCGCCCGCGCAGGACGGGCCGGGCCGCCTAGCGACCGAGCGGGGCAGCGCCGCGGCCGGACCCCGCCGGCACACAGCGCGCCGGGCCGCCGCAGGGCACCGGGCACCGGGCACCGCCCGCGGTGCTGCCCCGCGCCCTCGGCCCCCGCGCTCGGTGCCGCTCCCTCCCCGCACCCCTGCACCCCCGCTGCCAGCTCCATTGCACCGGTTCCTTTGCACCTGCTCCCACTGCTGCCCTCTGCTTGCTCCCATTGCACCAGTTCCCCTTGCACCTGCACCCGCGGCTGCCGTGTGCTTGCTCCCATTGCACCAGTTCCCCTTGCACCTGCTCCCACTGCTGCCCTCTGCCGCGCTCCCATTGCACCAGTTCCCCTTGCACCTGCACCCCCTGCTGCCCTCTGCCCGCTCCCATTGCACCAGTTCCCCTTGCACCTGCACCCCCTGCTGCCCTCTGCCCGCTCCCATTGCACCAGTTCCCCTTGCACCCGCTCCCATTGCACCAGTTCCACTTGCACCTGCACCTCCTGCACCTGCTCCCACTGCTGCCCTCTGCTTGCTCCCATTGCACCAGTTCCCCTTGCACCTGCACCCGCGGCTGCCGTGTGCTTGCTCCCATTGCACCAGTTCCCCTTGCACCTGCACCCGCGGCTGCCGTGTGCTTCCTCCCATTGCACCAGTTCCCCTTGCACCTGCTCCCACTGCTGCCCTCTGCCCCGCTCCCATTGCACCAGTTCCCCTTGCACCTGCACCCCCTGCTGCCCTCTGCCCGCTCCCATTGCACCAGTTCCCCTTGCACCCGCTCCCATTGCACCAGTTCCACTTGCACCTGCACCTCCTGCACCTGCTCCCACTGCTGCCCTCTGCCCGCTCCCATTGCACCAGTTCCCCTTGCACCTGCACCCACGGCTGCCGTGTGCTTCCTCCCATTGCACCAGTTCCCCTTGCACCTGCTCCCACTGCTGCCCTCTGCCCCGCTCCCATTGCACCAGTTCCCCTTGCACCTGCACCCCCTGCTGCCCTCTGCCCGCTCCCATTGCACCAGTTCCCCTTGCACCCGCTCCCATTGCACCAGTTCCACTTGCACCTCCTGCACCTGCACCCACTGCTGCCCACTGCACCAGTCCCCTTACACCAGCACCCGCTGCTGCCCTCTTCCTCGCTCCCATTGCACCTGCACTCCCTGCTGCCCTCTGCCCCACTCCCATTGCGACAGTTCCCCTTGCAGCAGCACCCCACGCTACTCCCTGCCCACTCCCTTGCACCGGCACTTGAGGCTGCTCTCTGCCCAGCTCCCATTGCACCAGTTCCCCTTGCATCTGCACACCCTGCTGCCCTCTTCCACGCTCCCACTGCACCAGTTCCCCTTGCACCTGCACCCGCGGCTGCCCTCTGGTTTCTCCCACTGCACCAATTCCCCTGGCACCAGCAGCCCCTGCTGCCCTCTGCCCCATCCCCATTGCACCAGTTCCCCTTGCACCAGCACCCTCTGCTGCCCTCTGGTTTCTCCCACTGCACCAGTTCCCCTTGCACCTGCACCTCTTGCTGCCCTCAGCCCCTTCCCCATTGCACCAGTTCCCCTTGCACCTGCACGTCTTGCTGCCCTCAGCCCCTTCCCCATTGCACCAGCTGACCTTGCACCTGCTCCCACTGCTGCCCTCGGCCCCGCTCCCATTGCACCAACTCCCGTGGCACCAGCACGCCCTGCTGCCCTCTGCCCGCTCCCATTGCCCCAGCACCTGCTGCTGGCCTCTGCCCCATCCTGGCTGTACTGGCACCCAGCACTTCCTGCTGCCACAGTCACATTGCACTGGCACCCACTGCTCCTCTGCTCACCCCCGCTGCATTCGCACCCACGGGATCCACAGTGCTTCTTCCTCCAGCCCCTATGCACTGACAGCAGCATCCTCCAGACCATCCCCAGCTGGGGCCTCTTCTGCTGACCCCACCCCACTCCCAAATCAGGTCCCCAGCCCACTGCCTTGGCCCTCAAACCCCTGTCCTGCAGTGCAACCTCCCTGTCCACACCACCTCCTCACCCTCAGCTCCCGGGGACCACCACTCTGCCAGCCAGACTGTCATCTCCCCCCTTCCCACCTCCAGCAGCCGCCTGGTACCTGCCAGGTCCAGGTCCCCCTCTGGGTTTCACTTTGCTTTTTCTCCTCCTATGGCCATGCTGGGGAAGGGAGGCTCCTCTCCCACCCCGCAGGTCCCCCATCACATAGCAGCAGGTCTCTAAGCCCACCCCAGCACCCTGACCTCACATCCCAGCACCCTGACCTCACATGGCCTCAGTGCCCTCCCACTCCCCCACCCCCCCCACCCCCCCTGCAGTCTCCTGTCCCTCTCCTAACACAAAGATACTCCATGCTCTGTCCCCTGCACTTGTCCCTTCCATATGGACATACATGGCTTCACCCACCCCATCCTTACAGGATCAGGCAAACCAGCCGGCTCCTCTCCATGGGGCCAGCTACTTGCTGGAGGAGACAAACCTCTGGCAAGCTGAGGAAGCAGGTCCCAGCTCCCATTTTGGGATCTGCCTTGGGCTGAGTTGCACAGCAGGCAGGCGTTTCACCGCCAGACCCGCGAGCAGGCTGGGGAAGCCAAACTGAAGGTCTTTCCCCCCCACACTTCCCTTTCTACCCATGCATGTGTGTTTATTCATCATATCCATCTTTTCTGTGCTGTCCTCTGTAGGTTGCAGTCTCCCCTCTTTTATGTTTGGGGTTCGCCCCCCCCCCCGCCCCCTATTTGATATGTACTCCTTCCACGTGCTCCTTCTCCAGCTGTTGCTTCTGCCTCTTTCTGTGGGAGTTTGAATTCTACCCTTTCTCCTTTTTTTCTTTTTTCTTTTTTTTTTCCCCTTTAGTTTTAATTGTGGCAAAATATCGGAGCTGAGAGCTGCAGGGCTCCACAACTGGCTGCAAAAGTTGCTGCTTTGCAAAGTCTAAATTTCAACAGGGAAACCAAAAACCCAAGCAGTTGGAAAGGTGCATAAGTGCAGATAAAATTCTTTTTCCAGGGGTGGAAAATTAATTTAATCTTGAGAAGAGTGGAAGGACTTGCATATATTCAATAAGCTGCCTGGGAAGCACGTATTTGGCCTTTCTGAGTGATGTCAAAGGAGTTCAAAAGTTTTGCAGTCTGAAAGACGCCGATGGGTTTGAAAGTATTGGATCCTCCTGTAGCAGCGAAGCAGAAGGAAAGGGAGAGGAGAGCTTTGTGCCTTGTCCAGATGAAGGCACTCTGGTGCATGCCTGCCTGTTGCCAAATCAAAGTCATTTGTAGCACATGAAACACTGGCACAAAGTTTTTCAGAAGGAGAAAACTGGTATTCTGGATAGAGTAGAATCAGAGAGGACACAATCCCGCAGGTCCCCATGATACTGATTTCAAATGCTGCGGCTAGTCCCCTATTTTCTGTCAACTTCAGCTGTGGCAAGAAATATGAATATGGAAATAAATGAGTCAAATGCCAGCCTTCAACTTGACCAAAACAAATTCACATTCATAAGGCATAGATAATAGCATATATGTAACAGAAAATTCCTCTCCTGTTTGAAGCTTTAAAACCTGAAAAGTAAATATGTATGTTAATTCTCACAGCAGTAAGAAATAAGGACTACGGGTTGCGTATTCTTCAGTGAGAGGCACCTGTATTAAGCTTAAACTTTTGTTTTGCAGTATGATGAGATATAAATGGAAACATTCCTCATTTCTTCAAACTTTCTGTGTAGCAAATTTGCTACATATGATTTGAAAGGGAAAAAATACCAGCATAGAAGTAATAAAACTGTTTGGTCTTGTTATTTCAATAGAAGTGTAGGTGCACATTGCACTTCATGAATCAAGAAGGGGGCAGAAGAGTCATCTGTTTTGATACAAAACCAACCCAAACTTGTGCAGTGAGACATACGGGTGGGAGAAGGCAGCAGTTAAAGATTTTAGCGTTGGCACGCTAAATGAGAAAGGCAGTTGCTTGGGCAATATATGACATGATACGATACACTGTTGAGACTGCCTCTGAATTTCTCAGTGTGGTCGTGGCCACCTGTGTCCAAGAAGAATGAATTCAGGCTGGAACACGAGCAGGGAAGAGCCAGGCGTTGATCAGAGGTGAGGACAGTCTGTCTTTCTACTGTGGACTGAAAGAATTTGGCTTGTTCAGTTTAGCAAAATGAGATTGGAGAGGGAATATGTTTTCTGCCTATAAATACATCCTGGAAAGTAAATGTAAGTGAAGGGAAAGGCGTTGTGACACTGAAGGGCAACAGCAGAAGAGTCAATGAGTAGGAACTGGCCATGAATAATACATTTAATCTCGAAATTGGTAGAAATTGGAACATCCTTCCAGTAGGAGTAACAGAGACAAAAAAGGAAAAAAAAAAAAAAAAAGGCAACTAGTTTTAACACATAGCTTAATAATTTTGTAAAGGAAATTGCATAGCAATGTGAAACAGTAAACAGCTGGGATGAAAGCCCTTGTAAGATTTTCCAGCCCAGATCATCTCTCCTTGGAAAGATCTTGTCCATTTTGATGCGTGGTACACTACGTTCCCTCCTGCATCAGGCGATGAGTCACAGATACATGACTCCGTGGGTGGTCAGAAGTGATATCTCCACCGCTTACGTCTTAATTCCTGATTATCCCATGATATTCTCCAGCTCCTGCTCACTCACTTAGCACACAGCAGAGATGCAGCCACATTCAAAGCACCCCATAAACCCCTCATTTCCCCGGTACCCACAGCCACTGCTGCGTGGTCGCTTCAGCCAAGGCCATGGGAGAGATGCTTTGCCCCTTCCATCAACGGGAGCTGCAGCGCTGCTTTGTGTAGCATTGCCCCTCACAGGGAGCTGGGAGAGTCATCAGTCAGAGCTTGTTTCTTTTATTAGCCAACACTATGTATTTTTAAGGTGGTCTTTTTTGGTATTTGAGAGTGTCTAGCACACCCGTGTTGAGATCTCTCTTAACTCATATGTCTGAGAGAGAAAGCTTTCCTCTGCACTAAGCAGTGACCCACACTTCCATCACACTGGAGGCACTTGTGTCCAGAGGTCTGGGTAAACTCTGGGTGACCCTCAGACCTGCAAGTATTTATAAAACATGTTTAGCAGGGGTTTTTCCCTTGCAGCACTCAGAGCTGATCTGTCTGTGCCTTGCATTTCATGTTGTTTCAGTTCCTCAGAACCACCAGCGAGACACGGGGAAGGGGAGGTGTGTTTGGTTCTCCAGCAGCACCCAGCAAACCACGGCATGGGACCATAACCTTCTTGTGCTCATTGGGTAAAGGCTTTCTTCATCCTGATCAATACACTAATTTTGCTGTGTGGTCTTCCGTCTTCCAGGCATTTATCCCAAGCAGGGGAACAAACACTATATATAGAGAGGTATGTAAGCCAGAATCAGAGTTGTGTAAATCTGGAACTACCTCATTTAAATAACCGGGGGATGGATCCAGCTGAGTGTTTGGTGTATGTGGAGTACTCTGCTACCAGCACAGATAATTACAATTAATGGGGATTTACTTTAAGCAAAGTAGGTCAGAAAAATGACATCTTATTGTGTTATTAGTTTCCATCAATTACTTCCGTGTTGTTTGCTCAGTTCCCAAGTCAAACGAGTGTGGGCTGACAGCCTTGCAAGCTCAACTTGGTATTGCCTCTAAAAATCAAACTGCATTATTTCTGCCTCATGCATCATCACTAACAATAAAGCATCCACCGCTGGAATATAGCAGGTGGCTTCGTTATTCATGCATGAGGCAGAGAAGACTCCAGCTTCCTTTGCCATGACATTGAAGTCTCCACGGTATTAAAAGTTGGATATGTTGGTAAACTTGTTGGTTATTGTGTGAGCTTGGCTTAGAAGACACACTTAGGTCAGTCCTTCTGTTGATCAACTTCTGTACTTTCTAGTAGACTTTCTGAATGCTACGTGTATATATCGGGGGAGGTTTAACACAACACTGCTTTTGCTGTTACTTGTCTCCCTGTTACAGCACTTTGTGCCATTAGACTCTCCAGGAAAGGTACAGAAGGTGTCGAAGGTATTGAACAGCCGACTCACAGTCATCTTACGAGCTGCCTCTAAGAGAATGAGGAACACGTGGTGAAGCTTTCCAGTTCTAGTATTTCTTTTTTGAGGGCTTCGTTTTTGAGTTTTCAGTTTAGCAATGCAATCAGCTGGTAAGTGTTATCAGTGACTGTTAATAATCATGTGTTAGTCCCTACTGATGTCCTGAAACAACTGAACATGGTGTGTTCTCCCAGCTGGACCAGGTGTTTGATTTCTAATCACAGTTCCTTACAACTCTCTAATTTCACATGCAACTCAGTAGTTTTGAATGGCTTACACTTTCCAGGAAATACAAGTCCAACCAGGGGCAGGTCCTTTTCAAAGTAAATATCTCTGTGAGCCACCCTGGTCTGAGTCACTGAGGTTTTAGCAGGATGGGGCTATCACAGAAGAACACATCTAAGACAAGAAGCTATTCCTTAAAAACAGATTCCTCTTTCAGGCTGTATTTTTGGCAAAATGGATTTACTGATACAATCTACAGAGGTTATGAAGCTTGATTAAAGTCCCTAAAACTTGTTCAGGTCCTCAGGTGTTGCATGATAAAAGCTGGATAACGATTCTCTACTAAGTATGTAATTATGTAAATCCCAAATTTTTCTCTATTGGACAGTAATAATACATTTAAATCACTTTACACCTCCTGACAAATGTAAGAATTAGTACGGTCTTGGGAAGTGTGCCTTAGCGAACTTCATCGTTCCTGTTACCTAGATCTTAACCTGTGGTGACACCGTTTATTCAGGTCTCCTCAGGCTTCCTTCAATCTCCTGAGAGCTGCAACTGTTTTCCTTTATTACTGTGCATGAAAAAGGGACCTGCCTCTGCTTTCAGAAACATGCTTTTGCGGGACACCTTTTAGAAGTAATCGGCTGCAGCGGTGATGTCGGATGAGTGATCGTAGAGCCACCTGGGGACTGGCCTGTGCAGAGGAGGGTGACTGCAAGAAGCTTTCTGACCTGCCTGCCTTTTCTTTGCAAAGCCTGGCAGTACTTGCAGCTTTTCCCTTAAGCCAAGCACAGGCTAATCCCCTCGGTCATGCTTTTCGAGGTACCGGTTACCCGGCAGGAAGAAGCAACACAACTTCATCAGCCAAAAAAGGTGGTGAGCAGTGCAGGGAACTGTGTGTTTCTCCCCTTGGAAAAGCATTAACAGCTAATACCTCCACTCTGATGGACTTGCTTGGTGCTTTTCCAAGGTGGGATTTAGGAAAAGGCAACCACACAGCATTTCCTACTTTCCCCCATGGGGCTCCAATGATTTAATTGGTTATGAAGGGCAGGGATGTCTCTTACAGAGGAGCTGGCTGCTGTTGTCAGCATGCCACACTGCTCTTCAGAGCTCAGTGAAAAATAAAGTTACCAGGCAATGCTTCCCCTGCTGAACGGGGTGAATGCAAAGGTTGGCCACTGCCAATATGAACTCTATGCCACATATAGCTTTTCTATTCCTATATAGCTCTTCTATTCATCTAGGTTCCTGGGAAAGCCAATGTATAGCCGTGAGCCATGGAGGGAAGTGGAGCTGTATTTCACACCTTAACTAAGGTAAAGTATATTCCCTTAACGTGACCCCCCCATTCCAGACACACTTCCTGATGCTCATTTTAATATCTGAAACTGCTGTAAACCTCCTCCAAACCCATGCATGTAACAAAATAAAGTTATTTCTTGCAATTAATACTGTCACTACAGAGCTGTTAATTAAATGCATGACCTTTTCTATCAAGCCAAATGAAGACAGAATGTTGCACTAATCCAAACCTGCCTGGGTTTCCCCTTGGAAAACAATGAGGAAAAGGCTGCTGCTGATAGCTGCTTTGGTGACTGTAGCTTCCTCCATCTCCCTTGAGCTGAACCATCAGCTCAGGCATTGCCTGTTTCTAGGGTGGGCTATTACACCTTAGTGTCTCTGCTTCCTCTCTTCACAGTCCTCACTCTAGTCAAGGTACTGCAGAGAAACTGTCTTCCCCCAATTCCCCACTGACCTTGTGAGTCATCCATGGACCGTTTTTCTAAAGCTCTGTCCACACCAGGTGTCCTTGGTTTTCTCTCCTTTTTCATCCTGAGGATGGAATTTCCATTCTCATTTTATTCCTGTTATTTATGCTGGGTACACTTTTGCAGCCCTTCTCACCATGAACCATGTGGGATTTCTCACTTATGTGTCCTTTTGCACTCAGTAAATCTTTTGCCCCCTGCCTTGGCTCCACTACAACTGTCATTCCTACTACTTTAGTCCTGAATGACATGCCTTGACCTGGTAGAACCCCTGTTCTAAGTCAGTGGGAGCTGAATTCAACTCCAAACCGAGGCATCCAAGTGCCTGCCTCCACGCATGAGTTAGGTGTCCAAGTTCCCATCACAGTCAAGAAGGAGCTCACCAATGGCTCTGTTCAGTTGCCTGCATGCAGACATCTAGCACATTTGAAAGGCCCCAGGGTATCTCACCTGGCCTCCAGCTGATGCTCCAAGAGGGCTTGGGTCTCCCGTACCTCTTGCATCATACCTGTCAGTCTTGGAGCAGAATGTCCCAGCCACCCTGGGGCATCTCAGGTAGCAGTAGACATTAGGAAACCGCATCTAGCCCAGAGTATCCTGCCATTATTTTTGGTAGGAGCAGGGCTAGGTCCTCAGTGCACATCCACACGTACCCATTACTGATGTAGGTCCCAGGCATGGATAGGCTCTGTTCTCCATCAGAGCTGTCAGCTGCTTCTCAACAGCAGCAGAATTAACAAGCTTCTCTAGGGACCTTACCCATGCCCCTGTCCCCTCCTGACTCATCCTCTTTTGGCAGGAGCAGGCTCTACTTTCAGGCAGCAACATGGACTTTCTACCTGTTTTGAAGGGAACTCCTCATCTGGCTTTGCCACCTGGCCTTAAGTGATGTAAGGAGATGGGGCATAGATGTTGTTTATTCTATAACTGAGAAAAGATCTCTTCTGTAGGATACCAGAAACACTTTATTTCTGACTTCCTTTTATTCTCTCACCATGTTAAAGGTATCACCATTTCCCTTTATCTTTTAAAAAGCTTTTAATTAATTTTGCTTTGCACAGGTAATTTAATATCTCACGGACAGATGAGATTTGCCCAGCTTGAAATGGACGCTCCAGGTCTCTGATCTGTATGGCAAAAATGACTGTGTGGCAATTTCAGACAGTCTAAAAATTAAGTCTGGCTATTCTGAAGTCTTGGTTCAGGCACACACTGCGCTTTCTGATACGTGCGCATCACCAGCATATCCAGCTTTGGCAAGTGCTCTTACCATTTCTCCCATCTGCCAGCACACACAATATTTCTGAATCTGTTAATTAAGGAATTGAAATTTCTCCCTGAGATACCAGAGTAACTGGTTCAGTTTCTTTGCAGCAAAAACTAACGCTTGCCTTGTCCATAATTACCTAAATTGTTGAGAAAAATTATTCTGCTTTCATGTTGATTCACTTTTGTAATTCCATTGCTGAGGCTAAGTGTGGCACCCATTTAAATTATCTCCTACTCTCATTTTACTCCAGACATGCTATTTGCTAACAAAGACTCTATATGGAAAAATGGGAAGGTGACAGCTACCTCCTTCATCAATGCAAATGGCAATAATCTCCTCTGCTGCACCATGTAAAAATAAACATTGAATCATCCCCAACAGAAATACCCTTCTGCATTTAGAAATATGGATGTGGAAAGGCGACACCTGCCCTCATTTATGTAGCTGTAAAACTCAGGTTTATCTGGTGATTCCATGGCAAATACTTCGGGAGGTCAACAGCAGCATGGACTCAGGCTGCCAGTGTCCCCAGCTTTTTTCCTAAAAATATGCAGATTCTTCACTCTTCTGTTTATACTTGCACTTGGAAATAGAAGATTAAGTTTTCTTGTTGTTAAATTATTGACATTATTTATAGTAAAAATCATCCCATACAACAACTCTGCTGTAAATTCTTGCTGTTGGTAGCTCTCTGGTATTATTACTGTGCCTCTGCACAGCTTCTAAAACAACAGTACACCTCCTGTAAGTGATCACCTTTATAAGTAAGTGCTATTGGGTGTACAGGGACCTGTGGCCAGGGTGGGCTCAGGGTGATGGACCATTTTGCTGGACACTCGGCTGCTGGGAAGAGCACACAGAAACCTTTGCCATCAGACTTTTAGATGTGCAGTTCCACACAGTAAGTAGTCATTACTACTTGAGTTGTCCCTTTGTAAACATTTACTTGAAGGCTTTTTCTATGGTTCCAGTACATCCCCTGTGCCTGATGCCAAAAACGCACGTCCTCCTAGTGCTCCTTTCCTGGAAGGGTGTTGCAGCACTATCAAAACTATCAAGCTGCAATAAGGCTTTTACCATCCCATACCCGGTTGATTTCAATAAGTAGTTAGCACGCCTTGCCCCAGCACAGTCACCAATCTCCCACAAGGATTCTAAGGTTCAGCTACTGTTCATGCTGATTCTTCATACTCTTCAGGCCAGTCCACCCTGCTTTTTGCCTCTGCGGCATCCTTCTCCTTGTCTCTCCTACCTTCAGAGCACTGTCTTTCCTCCCTTTCCAGGTCTCTCTTCATCCACTGCTCTTCTTCCATAACCCTATGAGCTATTTAACTACTTCGCAGGAACCACCCACAGCTGCACCTTATCCACATCAGCCAACCCGCCACCCCTGAAGCCAGCCCACAGCTGTGTATTATCGATGTTAATTAACCCAGCTTCCTTCCACTACAGAAAAGTATCTTCACGTGCTAATGTGGACCACAGCGATCAGCATTATGGTGTGAAATGGAAGGACCCTGTACAAGTGCGTGGGTGCCTTTTGCAGAACACAGGAGCATTTACTCTTGAGACCACAAAAGGGAGTTTTTTATCTTACATTTGATTAAAAAAGAAAACCCTGACATGCCACAGAAAATGTTAAAGTCTTAATCCTGGTCAGAATCTTAAATCCTGACCAGTGCTAGACTCTGCAGTATTTACCCTGGATAGCTAATGGGTATGTGTCTTCAGGGAGCAGAGATTCACATGTGTCAGTGTGGTCACCAACTTGAGGGTGTTCAAGAGGATGAACATTTGTGGAAAACTGCATGATAAAACATGCTGGAATTATTAGGTAGATTATAAGGGATGTAACTCCAGCTATCAGACACATGTTTCTTTAACCACGTGCATGCCTTTCATTTAAAAGCAAAAGCATCCACCTGGCTTCAAATGGAGGTAGACCAAGTTTTGAAGTGAGTCGTGAAACTTCGTGACTTCCAGAGGGTCAGCGAATTGCAACAACCTTTTTGTCTCCTAGATCACTCTGAATCCTCTTACTGAGACTGAGCAAACCTCCCCAGAAAGCGGATTTAACAGGAGTGCTGCAGGACCCACGGTCCCCTTCTCCCCTCCCTGGCAGGCCTGCTTTGCACAAGATGAGCATCCCCATGGCTTCTCCAAGCCCTGCTCAGGTTGTTGGAAGAGTTTGCATGAGTGGGCAGCTTTGTGGCATCTGGGTCTGAAAGGTATTTTGGTAGATGTGAGGGTCCAGCTGCTGCATAAAAAAAAAATCTATGGGGAGCTGAGAGTGCAAAAACTTAGTCAAAATCCTCAAACAAGAGGTGAAGACACTGTCAGAAAATCGTCCTGGAACTGATTTAGCTGCATAATGCCATAACCCAGCAAAGCAGAATAGAAAGGAACTCCTAGAAGGGTACTCGCTTTTGGAAGGGCCAAAAGCTTTTTGCATAAGCTCAAAAGTAACTGCATAAAATAACACCATGCTTCTTCTCAGAGATTATATCCATCTCAGTACAGCAAATTGTTACCTTATCTTGGAGGTTTGGGTTTTTTTCAAGAGTTTTTTCAGTTTCTGGAGGGTGCGATTTTGTGGACATGGCCACAGCAGGCCAGCTGGGGCCGGGGAAGATCCTGGCACAGCTGGGTTTGCAATAGAGCTGTTGAGTGTACGAGGTCCGGAAGTCTCTTGGGGACTGCCATGGACAGGCAGCATGGGCAGAACAGCAGCTCCTTCTGCATCGCTCCCCTTCATACTGATTTTCAGCCCCATTGCAAAATACTGGACGTAATCTGCCACTATTTCCTAAACAGAGCGAAGAAATAAAACCTGCACAGGGCTCCATGAAACTTGCACAGAAGACGAAGGGAAACTACTCTAAAGGCAACCCTTCTCTCACCCTGATGAAAACACAAGTTCTCCAGGCTCTGCTGGCTTCTCTTTTGATTCCTCCTTGTGCTTTGAGCCATTTTTCTCTCCGCAAGGATGGGTGTTTAGATGCTTGCCTTCTAATCAGCTGCAGTTACAGCCTTTTCCATTATCTTCTGCTGCCAAATTGGGGGGGAGGGGGGGGGTGGGGGGTGGGGAGAAAGGGTTTTTTAAAAAAAGAGAGGGAGGCTAATGCTTGAAAAGACATATGTGTTTAGTGTTGTTGGCAGATTTGTAAACTTATTAGTGCCTCCACACACCATGTAATTAAGATCTTCTGGTAATTAGTCAATAGTTAAAAATAGGGGTTGGTATTGTGCTACTGAAAACGCCTACAAAATAATGTGTTCTCTGCACTCAAGATGTAGTTAGTGTCTCTAGAAATGTTAATTTAAAAATATATATATTTGTTTCAGAGCCAGATCTTTTAACAAAGTAAATTTCAGCATGTGTATGTGCATGCATGTGTGTGTGTTCAACCTATTTATCTTTGTGCATTTATGCGTGTTTGTGTGATGTCCAAAGAGGCCGACTGCATATTTTGTCTTAGATAAAAATGTTAAGCTATAAAACTGCAGACTCGACACAGCCATGGAGGGAATGGGAGCTTTTCTCATTTGTAGATTTCCATTGAAATAAACCTGCTCATCAAGGAAATTGTTCAAAAATCCACAGGAATGGCAGATGTGCAGCACCATGGGGCAGATGTCTGATGTTTGGAGAGTCATGCATGTATTTTCTAAATATTCAGGGATTACTACAGCCTATAGATATAATCCTTTAGTAACCTGGAATGTCAATAACAATGCAAAAGCTCTAATGCCTTGTAGCAAATGTTTGGCCAAACTGCCCTTTAAAAGCAATATTCACACACACATTTAAGTCATTTGTCCTTGTCCTGTGAAAGAAGACCCACTCCTTCTTTACAATGTGGTCCAGAGCTGTGTGAGAGTTGCTGGGTGATGTTCTGAAAGGGCGTCTCATTTGGCTGTCATAAGCAATCTGTGGTGATTTGTTGTGCAGACAGGCATTTGTCTCAAGTAATCCAAAGGGCTTATTTTGATTGCTTGATAGATCCAAGGAACTTATAGTCGACTCAATGGGGGATTCATTTATTATGCTCCCAAACCACTCTTAAATCTTCCCTTATGTCACGTCAATGGATTTGTCAGGCCACCCTCATCCAGCAGTGATGCAGTGATGGGAGAAATTTACCTTTGCCAAGCAGAGTTACTCACTGTGTTTATAGACTTGTTTCTGAAGTACTAGTGGTGAGTGAAATTCTACTGCAGGAAATAAACTGGACTTTGCTTCGTGCCCTTGAAAGAGCATCTTTTGTTGATTTTAGGAGGGGAAAAAAAAATCCTACTCCAAATCCATTGTAAAGCAGAGAAGACCAAGCTAGAGAGTCCTAGCAAGGGCCAACAAAGTTATTTCACGGGTTGTTCATGATACACACATGAGTTAACATCTAGAAGGCCCTCTGTGGATGCATGCTACACAGACACCACGTATTGTTACTTTTGAGTTCATGGTAGGATTTACAGTAATGTTTCTTTGATGCTGAAAGTGAATTTCAATTTCATTGCATTCAGCTCTGGGATTTATAGAGTGAGGTTTTTGCTCAAACACCTAAATAGCTATTGAAACTCATTTTCAAATAACATTTTCAGGTATGAATGTGTCGTTTCTCTAACCTGTTCCAACATCCTCTTCCCCAGCTAGTTAGTTATGGCAGTTAACCAACACATGGCAAATACTTTGGGAATGTCATAAAATTAGTTACATCAAATCCACGAGTAGAACAATACTATATGGTGATAATTAAAATTTCTATATGCATATTGGTGACGCTGTTTGTTTTTAATCAAATAAAATCAATGGTTGTAAAAAAAAAATCCACATAAAGTTGAATCAACCATCTTTGAAAATGGAGTGGTTTTAAGAATTTCCTGCCTCCAGAGCTGTGCCTGGCACCTATAGACTTGACTTGGAGAAGACATTAGTAGGATGTCTCTCCTTTCCTTAGGATCTAGCAGAAACTGGCCAGGGGATGAAGAAATTGTTCGAGGGGGTAGGAATGATAAGGACACAGAAAATCAGAGGGGGGCACTCTGAGGATGCAATCTCCCAAGCCTTGTTTCCTCAAGAAATCAGAAAGACATAAAAAAAAAAAAAAAAACCAACAACAAAAAAACAAAAACAAACCCAAAAAAACTTTATTCCCCTTGCTCGTTTCTGCTTCACTGCTTCAAACTCTTTTGTACATCACCACCCCTAGATATCACTGTCCAGCTCGGGCTCACTCGGGACTCAAAGTCAACACAGCCTGCAGATTCACCTTGGGGTTGATGCACTTTTCTTTTGTAGAACAACTTCATTTGCCAGCTGATCAGTCATCACTGGGGACCACCGGTTGATCACTGGTCACACCAGTGCTTGGGAACAAGTCACTGCATGCAAAACTGCTGGAGTGGGAGGACTTCTGGGACATCCAGCCGCCGAGGCTGGACAGTGACAAACCTCTCCAGTGGGACTCCTGACATGTTCTGCCGAGACTGCCAGATCCTGGAGGACTTGAGAACTGTGAATAAGGACCAACTGTTCACTGTCTCTGCCAGAATGAGAACTAGGAAGAAAAGCCCATTGCAGGCAAATAACAACAGGTTCAAGGAGTCCCCTGAGCTGAAAATGACTGGGAAGTGGGAAATTAGTAAGGGTAAGTATTATACGTGCTTCCTCTGTTCTTACTTTTCTTATAGGATCCTGCTAATGGCCAACACTAGGGAGAAAATACTGGGTGAATCCTTGGTTTGAACCAGTCTGGCTGTTGTAATGCTCTCGGGGCAGACTGCTCCCCGGGAGGATGCGGGCCAGAAGCCCATCGGTTCGGCCCACTGTGAGATGAAGTTGGAGTAGCCCCCACGCTACTGTCTCGGCAACATTTATTCCGTTGGTGTTTGCTTCGCAGAGATGTCTTTTCTTCTCAGTTAGAAGTTTTGCTTTGAAAGGCAGTTCTGATGACTCTGATTTACAGTGACAGCAACTTCAGTGGCATTTAAAGAGACTGGAAGGTAGAGATAAATAAGCTTGAAGATTGCTTAATAAAGCAATGGAAGATTTGTTCTTTCCTATAAGGTTCCTAAATACTACAACAGGCAGGGGAATTTGTCTCACCTTGTTTTAGCCATCTAAAATTTGGGCATCTTGTTCAAGCTGGTCCTTCAGGGTTTCTGTGCAGGACTTGGAGAGGATGCCAGCACATCTAGAAGGAAATTCCTCTCCTTGTTTTAGGCATCCACCTCGAGTCAGGGTGAACCATGCTGTGGAGATGCTCATCCTCTTTCTGCTGTTGCAGAGAGAGTGCAGAGCACTTCACAAGACTTCTAACTTTTAGAGGGATGAAGTTAGGCAAGAGCAACCCAGACTAGGCAGAGTGAGAAAAGCCATCCATGTTCAGAGATAGAGCTGCCCCCCAACAGTGGGGGGTGCTTTGCTTAGGAGACACTTTGAGTCTTGCTTCTTGGGTTGCCAGTGCTGGGGAGCCATGAATGATGTGCTTGGTCTTTGGATGAGTGTCACAAAGTGCTCTTTGTGAGAAACCTAGCCCATGTACTCCCAAGTACCAGAGAAACCTACCTCCTCCTCTGTTCAGGTGATGGTCAGTGCAATACAGAGGGAAACCTGGGGAGGTCAAGCAAAGCTGGAGGATAGCAAGAGCTCCTCAAAGATAAACACGAGGAACTCGGTTATCTGCCAGTTAGGCTGATAAAAAGGGGCATGGGGGTTTCTGCAGCACAAACGCTCAGGTTGAATCTCTGAGAGGATAACAGGTTCTGGCATTTTTAGGGCAGAATAAAAAAAAAAAAAAAAAGTAGAAGAAGCTGAAACAGCAGCAAACAATAACTCTTGATCTAAATCTTACAGATCACTCCACCCGCAATGAATCCAATGGGGCAACCGTCTGGGTAAGGACTGCAAAACTGGGCCTGTTGGATGACACCTCCCTTAGTATTGTAGCATCCTTTAGGTTGGAAAAGACTTTTAAGATCAAGTCCAACCATTAATCTAGCTAAAAACCTTGGCTCAAAAAGTTCTTAATTGTCCTTCTAGCTCCAGTGGAGATTGTGCAGCCTTGACTAGTCACTCCTCAGCTCCTCTACTATTTCACCTGGAAGAGGGGAAAGAATTCCCGTTCCTCTGTGACATAAAGAGAGGCTTCGTTCATAGACCTGAACACAAAGAGTAGTTCTGCTGATCCTGCATAAGACAGGTCAGAACATCCTGTCAAGAAGTCTCTACATTAAAGAAAACCAGAGGATCAGGCCCAGCCAGCATGGGTTTATGAAAGGCAGGTCCTGCTTGATGAACCTGATCTCCTATGACAAAGCGACTCGCTTAGTGGATGAGGGAAAGGCTGTGGGTGCTGTCCACCTAGACTTCAATAAAGCCTTTGACACCATCTCCCACAGCATCTCCTGGAGAAACTGACTGCTCATGGCTGGGACGGGGGTGCTCTACACTGGGTAAAAAGCTGGCTGGGCGGCCGAGCCCAACGAGTGGTGGGGAATGGAGTTATATTCCACTGGTGACCGGTCACAAGCTGTTTCCCAGGGCTCAGTGCTGGGGCCAGTCCTCTTTAATATCTTTATCAATGATCTGGACAAGTGGATTGAGTGCACCCTTAGTCAGTTTGCAGATGACAACATGTTGGTTTGTCAGGTGGCTGTCTTCTGGAGGGCAGGAAGGCTCTACAGAGGGATCTGGGCAGGCTGGGCCAATGGGTCAAGGCGAATTGTATGAGGTTCAGCAAGGCTCAGACCCTGCACTGGGGTCACAACAACCCCAGGCAGCGGTACAGGGTTGAAGGCAGAGTGGCTGGGAAGCTGCCCAGTGGAAAAGGGCCGGGGGTGCTGGTCAACAGCCAGATGGGCATGAACCAACAGCGAGCCCAGGTGGCCAAGAAGGCCAATGGCATCCTGGCTTGTGTTAGCAATAGTGTGGCCAGCAGGACAAGGCCCATGACCATCCCCTGTACTTGGCACTGGTGAGGCTGCACCTCGAGCCCTGGGGTCCTTTCTGGCCCCTCACTCCCAGACAGAGCTTGGGGGGCCGGAGCGTGTCCAGAGCCGGGCAGGGGGCTGGGGCAGGGGCTGGGGCACCAGTCTGATGGGGGGGCTGGGGGGTCAGCCTGGAGAGGAGGGGGCTCGGGGGGGACCCGATCGCTCCCTACAGCTGCCTGGGAGGGGGCTGCAGCCAGGGGGGTCGGTCTCTGCTCCCAGGTCACAAGCGGAAAAGGCCTCAGGTTGCACCAGGGGAGGTTTAGGTTGGATAGTAGGAAAAAACTACTCACTGAAAGGATGGTCAAACATTGGAACAGGCTGCCCAGGGAGGTAGTGGAATCCCCATCCCTGAAAGTGTTCGAAAAACATGTAGATGCTGTGCCTGGGGACACGGTTCAGTGGTGGGCTTGGCAGTGCTGGGTTAACGGTTGATGATCTCGAAGGTCTTTTCCAACCTAAGTGATTCTGTAAGTCTATGAATGGCATTTATCGCGCTTTCAAGTAACTGCTGCTTAACCACTGCTCACTGCTTGGCAAGGTGCCGTGAAGATGCAATGCATCTGTTGTGGTAGCTATTAATTAATTAACATTCAAGACAGAAGCTGCCGGTTCCACTTGTGCAAGCAAGTTGCTCTTTGTGTGGTGTGCTGCAGCTCACAGCTGCCGGGAGAATGTGCTGCAAGATGGTGGCTGGTCTGGGCCGGCAGGATGGAAGACAGGAAATTCTTATTTTCAGGAGCCACGGTAGTGTCGTGACACACCAGGTAATAGCACACGCCCCCTGTTCCTTGCCCCACATTTCTCACAGGCAATGCAATGCCGTCTCATTGCTTGCATGTGCTTTCAGTACCTAATGCACACCACGGTTTCCACCTCTTTGTCAACAGCTCTTTTATCAGGCCTTGATTAAAAACACTGTTTAAATCCTTATTCCTATTTATGCATGTTTCTGAGGCACGTCTGTGTGGCAGAATATTTAAACATTAGCTTTCAATGCCACTTGCTTCAGGGAGCAGAGACAAGCTTCAGATTAATTTTGGGTGATGCTTTGCTGATTCAGGACCTTGCCTTTCCCACTGCAAAGGACAACCATCTGGGTAAAGAGGAGTGCAGTGCTAGAAGACATCCCATGTGTTGCAGGAAATGCAAGCTAACACTGTCTTTGCAGGAGCAAACATGGGTGGAAGGACCTTACAGGTTCCTCCTGAGTCTTCAAGTCTGTCTTGAATTGGTTAGAGATTATGGTAAAGGGTGACTTGGTAACTGGACCTCACCTGAGAGTCAAAGCGACATTTAGGAGAGATGTCAGTACTTTCAGTCCTGGGACACGTGTATTTTCCATTCCTGCTGTTCATTCAGCCAGGCTGTGCGTTGGCACCAGTGCATCCACTCTTCAGATTTTTCCTGGCAGATGGGGCTGTCTTCATCCCTGACTTTCCCATCCAAAGCATGTGAACCACAACATGGGTTTCAATGGGTGGGCAGTGCCACAACCTCCCCTGGGGGCATCACTGCTGGGAAATAGGGATGAGTCCTCTCCCACCCAGCCCACTACTGGCATCTGCTGAGGACTGGCCTCTTAAAGAGCGTGAAGAGTGCAGAGCTCTGCTGGGGCAAGGCTTTAAATAAGCAGAGACCTTGGTGTAGGCACCTGCAGCTTCTTCACAGCAACAGGTACAGACGGATCAGTTGAAACTTAGGAAATATCAGTGTGAGAGTCTTGAGGCCTGATGATCTCCAGATCTTCCCTTTGCTCTCACTGGAACAAGATGGATCTGTCTAATGCCTCTTTGCTCAAGTTCAATTTGTTGTTCAACATTCAGGAAATATTATTGTATAATCTGTGGCTCCCCAACAATTTTTCAGGCCCTATCTTTTATTTTTTTTTGGTTTGGGTTTTTTTTTCAGAAGAGCTTGGGTGTGTCGACAAACATCTTGCAGCGGTGAAGGATGCTGGACTGAGTAGACTGTATGGGCTCTACGAACAGCAACGATCGATGAATATCACAGCTGACTGCCGGCACTGCAGCAAAGCTTGTTTCTTTAGAGCTGCATCTACTTTAACCCAGTGCTCGGCGAATTGCAAATCCAAGTGCATTTGACAGTGTGAAGGCAGTGTAACAGTCTGGCGGCTGGTACCCCAGTGGGAAATCCTGTGCCTGGTTCGTGTTGGCTCGCTACGTCAGGGAGCTGCAATCATGACCAGAGGTGATACCTTCATTTTCAGGTGCTTCTGCTCTTTTCAGCTATTTGCCTTCCAAAACGGCTTTTTATTGCTATGTGTGAAAACCTTCACCACTGTGCAAATTTACTGTGTATCAGATGGGAACGGTTTCCTGGCGCTGGTTTTCAATATAATATTTCACAGCTCTCTGCTTGCTGGGAAACATCCATTTCTGCTCCAGTCTGTGCTGACCTGCAGAAGTTACAGGCTTTCACAGCCTCCTGATGCGGAGCTTGGGGTCCTGTAATCAAAGACACAGATGTTTAGGTTTGAGGAGCACTGATTTGACATCCCCTGTACCAGCCACTTTTTGTCTGACCAGTGTTCACACTACTGGATGATGCCGTTTTCTCCAAGATGCTGCTTGTCTGTACCATCTTCCTACCTCCAAGCATCCCAGCTCTGCAGCGCCTTGTTCACGTTGCAATGTCAAAGAATTCTTATATTGCCACATTGCTTTTTTTCTCTCGTATATGGTGGAAATGTTAGTTCGGGTAGGCCTGCACAGATTCTGATTTTCAAGACTGATGCATATAAGTGCGTGCACACCACAGTCTTTGGCCCCCAGCGTGATACCCACCGGGGTATTATGTTTCTGCTGTGGTTTGCAGTGGTGGCAACACCATGGCTGATCTTTTCATTAACATGAATACCAATGGCTTGCCATGGCAGGGAGGTTCAGTGTTTTAATGTTCACTGAGGACTGAGGGCTTCTTCATCAGTCCTCATTCTTGAACTGGGAAAAGTGCCACCTGCAGTCTCTGAGGATATTTCAGACTCCATTGCATAAGTGCCCTCTGGTCCTTTCTTGATGTTTCAGGCTACGGTTTGCTGTTGAGGCTATCTTCCGGACCACATATATTTCCAAATGTGGCAGCAAAATAGCTCACTGTAGCACATTAATCGCACACTTCCCCTTCCATCATTTCCCCAACTCTTGCATAGGAATTGCCATACCCAGTTAGACAGCCGGCTCATCAAATCCTGCTTCCTGCCTCCGGCGATGGCCAAAACCTGAGGCTGCAGAGGTACCCCCATAGCACACCAAGCTGCACAGTTCTGGGTGTGCGGGTGGAAAACCTCTTTCCTAGCTGCCGCAGAAGATCCACTTATGCACTGAAGCATGACATTTGATTACCTTTATTACAGGATCTTTGTGTGCAGAGTTACAAATGTTCATGGTCATGCAATTATCCAGTCACAGCAGTTGACTCAATGACCTTTGGCAGTGGAGTCCATAAATTTGCTATATACAGTGAAGGGACCCCTGATTTGCTGTACCTCCACTGATCTTTACCTTCAATGAGTGACATCCAGTGACTTATATTATACATGGCAGGGTAAAATGGAAAGGGACTTTCAGTCTTGTTGTTCCCTTTTTTCATTTGAATATCCTCAAACTCTTCTTTAGTCTTTACAAAACATTTCTGGATTTTTGACCATTTTCTTTCCTCAAATAAGATTATACTTCAGGCTTCTCCAGAACTCTGGAGCAAAGATGTCTATCTCCCATGAAATGTCCAATATCCTTTGGCTTCTCTGGGTGAAGATCTCAGGTATGTTTGGGAAAAGAGCATGGCTACTATGCAAATGCAAGAAGGAAGGTCATTTCAAGGGATGATCCCATCTGAGGCACAGAAGAGGGGAAATGATGAGTGCACCCAGTTAAACTTTCAGGGGAAATTTATAGACGAGAAGAAAATCAGTGGTTCAGAGTATAATTTGGCCAGAGATCACATTTCTCAATGAAAGTATACCAGGTACCACAAGCAACAGGAGGAACAGCTATCCATGAAGAAGGAAAAAATGTTAGTTTTAAGCAAAACAATGCCACAAAAAACATTTAGCATCTCTTCAAGCACATGCTGCTGCAGCCTTGAGTGCAAGGAGCCATAAAAGTGACTAAAGCGAGAGTCTCAAGAGTAGATTGCTTAAGTGAAAGGAAGCTGGAATGAAATGTCAGCCAGCCCTGTCGGTCCCTCATTCAGCGCTGCTCAGAAATGCCTGATGCTTTCTGACTGGATAGCCAGGGCTGGAGTAATTACTGGGTTGCAGCATTTTCACTTTTACAGTGAATAGCAAGCAGACTTTTTTCTTTGCATGAGTTACAATTTTGCCTTGTGTTTTATCAGCTGACACTGTTGGTGAAGGTTTTTGCTATATAGTCCTTCTGGTGTGCTCCTGTCCTGGTCATAACAGCCACATGACAGCTGTCCTGCTCTACCAAACTTAAAGCTAAACTCCCTGGGGTCTACACCAGGAAATTAAACAATTTGGGGCACAGGTAGTCACAGTAGTCACCCATACTGCTAAATTGCTAGCTTCAGCCCAGAAGAACAAGCACGGACCCAGACAACTCTGGGAAGCTCAGACGCTGGCATAGACCAGGGACCATTCCCAACAGAGCATCTGGAAGGACCATCCTATTTTGAAGACTCAGAGTTTAATAGCACAGACACGGCCAGACTGTGCCAAAGGGCCTCAGGACTAGACAGCAGGCCTGGCCCTGGTTTTTTTGACTGGTATAAATATGGCCCAGCTGTCCACCTTGTCTTGGCTTTGGTGCATGCATGACACCATTTTTAAACTATAAATCTCTGAAGAGAACTCTGCATCTCTGAAGAGAGTCTGGTGAGGTGCTCCTGCCCTATACACACAGCTACAGCAGGAGTCATTGTTCACATCAGCCTTTCTGCAGGGGTCTCCACAGACCAGCACAGCTACAGCATCTACATGCCCGGTCCCTACCTCTGCACTTAGTGCAAGAACCCAGGACAGCTGGAGAACCATTGTCCCCAAAGGTGGCTTGCACAGCAGGGTCCATGTGTATGGGAGCACCTCCTCTGGACTTCATCATCCTGTGCTCCCTTTCTAGTCAACAAATGCCTCCAAAGAGAGACCAGTCTCCAAGGGACTGGAGGCCTGAATCCACCCTCTAAGGTTATATCAGAACACGGGTTCTGACTGGTGAACCCAGGTCATCCAAGTTAAGCTCAAGTAAGAGCCTTTCCAAGGACGCTGCAAGGGCTGTTTGGTTGCGTGTTGTGCTGTGAGATGCCCTGAGGTGTGTGGTGTGTGGATATCACAAAAGCATGCTGGAGACACCAGTAATGCCTGCAAAACAGCTGTGAACAACTCTGTCCAAGTGGACTTGGGACTGCCACCACAGAGAGGTCCTTAGGGAGGAATGAACATGTCTGTGCTGAGCCATGTCTTGCACCAGACTGAGACTTGGAGCTGGTCAGACCAGACCCTTTCTTATCTAGAGTACATCTGCCTTTCTGAGCCACTTTTGATGCCCTTCATGTCTTTTTTGATCCTCTAGGCAATTACCCACTGCTATTGACTCTGAGCACCCAGCTCTTCCCTTCCAGTGAAAAGCCAGACCGGACCAGTCCCCTAGGGCCACTTCTAAATCCTCTTGGTCATACAGGCATTGGATAGGTTACTTTAATTCCCTGTCACCATTCCTTCCTCCATTTTTCCCCTCTTCAAGCTACAGGTCAGGACCTACCTAGCCCTTCCCTGTGCCAAGTCCTGAGATATTTACGAAGCTATCACATCACCTTGATTAATGCAGCCTTCCCCTTTCTGGTCTCTGGTCATGTTCTGCACTTGGAACTGCTCCTGCCTGCACTCTTCTCTGCCCTTGCTGACCATCCCTGCCTCCATTCCCTCCTCCACGTCTTCCTCTTGCCACTGTGCTCCTTCCTATGGGCCCATCTGCTCTCTCCTGGCCCTTGCAGCACCATGAGTGGTGGATGCTGAAAGACTGGGCTCCAATGCTACCCCCTGCAGAGCACCCACCTTGGCACTCCCTACACAATGGGGACACCCCACGTCCCAGCTGAAAAGGAGAACAAATTTCTGGCCAATAGCATCACCTTGACTCTTTTTCACCTTCCTATGCAGCCCATGAGTCCTTCCTTCTTACCAGACCACTCTCTCCCAAAGGGGGTCACAGCCACCAACTCCCATGATACTCTAAAACCTGGAAATGCTAAGCCATTCCCCGTTCTTCTGTTCCAGCCACCTCCCCCACATGCTTTCCTTCTCTAATACTCCAGGAGCCATGGCTTAGGACCCCTAGCTTAGCATCATGTAATGTGCGTGTCCCATTGTCCCCCCCGCCTCTAAACAGCATGAGCCCTGCATGAACCCCCTTGATTTTAGGGCACAGAGTGTTGCTGGATTTCCTTGCCTTGTTTCTAGTGCTTTCAGTTCTGTATTGGGTCTTTTCTACTATTTATTTGCTGGCTATTCAGAGCATGGCAAGATGTATTATTGTTTAGATTTTAGAGGCAGTATTTGCTTTCAATGTAGATAACAAAGCAGGAAAGCAGCAGAGGGGAAGTCGTCTATATCATACATCCTCTGGAGGCAAAAAAACGAGTAACAGGTTAAAGTCATCAAGGTAAAAAGTTCATTTTGCAAAAAAATCACAACTCTTACTGTCTCAGCCAGATATTCCCAGTATAGGTCAGCTTGATCATCCTCCCATGCCACATACTGTCAAAAAAGCTGTGATCTGGCTTTGGGCCACTCTTACATTGTTTGCATTTGATGCTTTTGAGGGACAAGGCTAAAGGTTTCAGCTTGTTCAGAGATGACAGGGATATCAAGCAATGGAGATGTAGAGCTTCCAGGCTTGTGAAAGTGGAAAATCCTGGAGGCAATGGTTGTTTTGGCTCTAATTTTATCTGGGTTTTGTCAGGCTAATTAAAAAAGTGCTGTATACTTGTGAATTGACAGATTGTAAACATTGTGTTATTGGCTTACTAGATGAAGATAGCATGGGATCAGGGGAAGAGGCTTGCATTGGGATACCCTGGAGAGGTGTGGCAGTGTGGAAAAGGGATTCAGGCTTGCAGATTGTCTTTGGCCAGGTAAAGCAAGCCATCTCCCTTTGTCCATGATGGGGCAAATTTTTCACGTCTTCATGCTCGTGGAAAGGAGATGAACAGACTGAATGCACAAAAGAGAAAGCAAACAGATGATGCATCTGTAAGAAATGCTTTGGTGTGGGGGCATAGCAGTGGTCCCAACAGGGAACCATTTGTTCTCAGGGCGCTCACAAAGGGGCTTTGCCGAAGACATATTTAAGCAGCTTATGGACATTAGACAAATGCTTAATCTGCAGAAAAATGGGCCACCAGGCAGGCAGGTGCTCTGATGCATTTCAGGCCATGGAGAAGCAGGGCCTGTGAGAGAGAGCAGTGGAGGGGACCCAGGGGACTGGTTATTGGTGGCGTGTAGGAGCAAAGCAGTCAGTATTGGATCTTACACCTCAGAGGTTGAGGAAGCAGGTATAGCAATTGCAAATGCCAAAAATGTTTCTGTGGAAAGGTAAAAGAAGCCCCTGAAATGACCTAACAACAGCAGGGATAGGCAGAGAAAGCCCCAAAACTAATATACCAAGCCTAGTTGCAATTCTTCCACCTGCATCCTCTGTGTTGCTTGCAGGACCTGAGCCAGCCAGATGCAAGGTAGCTTGAATATTGCTCTCCAGATTTGCATCTCCGTCCTTGCAGATGCAGCCACTGCTGAAGGGCACGGAAAGCCAGACAGAAAATCTGCCAGATCATTTCCAAATCTGATCCTAGTTTGCCCTAAATAAAGGTCTGGATCCATCTGTGGGAGGCAAAAGCAGAGCAGGAATGGCTTCAATCATCTGCAGCTGCATCTCGTTCTCTAAGAAAAAGGCTTGAGCTGACATCTCTTGGGTCCATAAGCAGCATTTCCTAAGCAGGTGCCATTATTTTGCAGTCCTACAAAAGATGGCAGCCTTCCCTAAATCTTCTTCCCTGCCAGCTGGCTGGACTCTGCCCAGGAGATACATGTCTCACCTTAGTTACTGACACTGAAGCTGGCACAGCCCATGGGAGACGAAGCTCAAAAGCTGCTGAGAGCTGCTAAAAGCCATGTCCCTAGCAGTGCTTGTGGTATTTCACTGGTGCTGGTCTCTGCCTGGAAAAGTGATCACACCTGCCTCCTCCTGGAAGAGGGATTTGGATTTTCTCTTGGTTGTACATGAGCCAAGTTGCCTTTATGCTGGCAGACCCAACAGCTTGGGTTGCTCCTGCAGCATTTTCTCACCATTCATGGTGCCTGAAGCAGCTCCTTTGGGAGGGGCTTGCTGGATCGGGAACTCAAGGAGGAAGAGGCTGCAGGAGCCAGGAATACACTGGCTTGCAGTCTCAGCTCTCTGTGGTCTCTGTTTCTAAATTGTCCTTCCTTGCAGAAGGACACAATAAATGGTGGGGTGAGCTCTACCACTCGGAGCCTTCACTGTGTGCCAGGGCATACTGTATACTACAGGTCAGCCACCCACAAAAGACCAGTGTGTATCCTCAACAAATCCCCACCTCCCTTCCCACAGCTTTCCTCTGCCTCGGTCTTTACTGCAGGAGCTCCTCAGGATCAGAAACAAGGTCCTCTCCATGTACCCATCTCGTGCATCTCTGTTCTCCAGGCTTTGTCTTTAGAAGTGGAGGATTGGAAGGCAAACATAAACTCTGTTCTTTTCTAATCATCCCTTTTATCAGGTCACCCTTCCCTCCACATTATGTTTGCAGCCTATGGAAACCTACAGACAGACAGAAACACAAAACAACATCCTCAGCTCTGCTGCCCCCACCTCTGTTCTCTGAGTCCACCAGTCCAAGAGAAGTCATGCAGCATATTTCTGGCTCTGCTTCTGTGGCCTGGGACACACTGGACACGTCCTTGCAGTCAATTAAACGGTGCCAGGACCTGTTTTCTGGCCCTGAGGCCAAGTGGCACTACCTGGCCATATCCAGACTATGACTGGTGGGCGAGCAATCCCCCATCCTGCCACCACCCATCCCTCACCGGTGAGCAGCTTTGCTGTTGTCCTCACCTGGCCTTGCAGCCTCCCTGCCAGACAGAAGATGTCTCTGCTGAGTAACCAGGGACCGTTTCTCTCCTGCAAACAGGCAGCTGTGGGCTTAAACTTCTGGAGGTAAGTGTAACTTCTGGAAGTGAAATCATTGGCTTTCTGCTAAGCTGGCTTCAGTGATGAAGATTGTAAGTCTTCAGTTCTTGGCGGCATTTGCTGTCTTCTGCTCCCTGACTGCCCAGCATCTAATGTCACAAGGGCACAGGGATGGGGATTATTTCAATGAGCTCCCACAGTAGTAAAAGCAGCAACCACGTCAATGATAGTAATGAAGACCCTAGAAATGAGGACTGACCATGGCTGGCTGCAGCACCTGACTTGTGTGGTGGTGAGGACATGTGGGGTATCCTGCCAGGGTGCTTTACAGCAACACTGGGTGGGCTGGAAATTGCCTTTATGAACATCCTTAAGTAGTTCCAAACAGCACAGCGAACTGGCACATCTCAGACAAGGAGGGGAGGGCATCGCTAATACCTGCACCCAAGTTAGACCCGCAATAGGCTCTGTTGACCCTGATGACTCCAACCTCACCAAAAGATGAAAATATCATTATCCGCAGTGCGTTTTGTGTTTCCTCAAGGCACACTGGAAGCAGGAACCAGCAAGCTGGGCAACGCACAAGCAGCAGGCATCACTCCCACTCCCAGGGCTCTGAGTAAGATGTTCCTGCTCCTCCTAAAGGATCTCGCTACAACCCTGGGAATGCAGATGGGGAAGAAATGAGGGCAAGTGCAGAACAGCAATGTGATAGCAGTATTACTGACATTTTTCCATAGAAAGAAACTAATTTCTTTAAATAAATGTCCCACAAAGTGAAATTGGGATTTGTGGAGGATGTCTGAGGAAGGGAAAAGATTTGGGTTCATCTGAAGTGTTTTTCTCAGATAAAATTGCAGTGATTCATTTTTATTTTGAACTTTTAAATCTTTTCCCTTTACTGTACATTAAAACTGAATAAAATTATTATTACCTTCCTCTCAAATAAAGACAGGGGAACCCTTTTCCCTATGTGTTTAGGTTAACTCCCCTGTGCCTTGTAGGAGGTGACACCAGAGTCCACATCTGAGGACACTGATGGGAGTGAAAGGAAAAAATGGCCTCAAACATCTGCGGAAGGCAGTATCCTGAGCCATAGTGAATTCCTCTCCAGGAAACCCATCCCGCCTCCCTTTGAACCAAGGGGAAGTCTCAGCATGCGCGGTACCCTGCAGCAGGGATTTCTAAGCACTCCTCCTGGAGGCACTACCAGAAAAAAAGAGAGAAAACCGCAGTGCTGAATGGGTCAGCAATGCATGAAGCTGATTTGGGTTGCTTTGTACTTCGTCTTCCAAGAAAATGGTGAGCAAAGAAAAGCCCTAGATATTTCCTTCTCGTTTAGCTTGTGGGCTGGGCTTTCCACCGCAATGCCAGTCCATGCCCCTGTTCTCCGAACCAGGGAGGGGCACACAGTGGATTTTCTGGTTCCTTGGCAAGCCCCAAGACTGAAAGAAAATTGACTTTGATCTAAAAAGAAATTAATTTTTTGCCTTTTCAGTTTGTCCAAAGAAACAAAGAAGGATTCCTTCAAGATCAAGCAAAATGTTTTCTTTCATGTTGGAGCATTTTGAATTCTTGTTTAAATAAAAGCACAGGAAAGAAAGGAGAAGGTAAGAGGGTACGTGGAGGACTGCCTGATTCATCCAGCACCATCCCACAGCAGTAAGGCTGGATATTTCACAGGGAATATGCTTTGATGCAGGAGGGAGAAGCTGCAAGACTCTGCAGAGGATGCCCAGCTTGTGCAGAAAGCCAGGGATGTGCCTGGTGGGAGGCAGGTTTGAGCCATTGCATTCCCTGCACATTCCTGGTTGGATTTCTTAGCAGGGTGAGATATCAATGAGTGTCAGGAAGGCAAGCGCCTCAGGGCTGTTATTTAGCATCTTAGTAACACACGCCTAACTCGTAGTGAGATGCTCCAGAATTTTTCCTAATGGATAATTTCTACAGTTTAGGATGCATTTTCCTGGCTATTCCTCATATTTTCAAAGCTCTGCACTACAACCAGGTCAGGGTCTTTGCTGCTGTCAGTGGCTGCAGCTCTGCTCTCACCAGTGGGTCACAGATCACTTTTGCATTCACTAGATTTTTCTCCTTCAAGTGGACTCAATGGTGCTCAGAGATACTGCCTTGGCTGAGAATGAGCAGTTGGAGGGCAAGTTCTCCATGCTGTCTCCTTGGGAAGAGTCTCCTCATGATTCAGCATGGATGCTACTGGCTTTTTACCCATCATGCAAACTCACTGAGAGAGTTACCCTGCTTTGGAGAAAACAGGCTAATGACACAAAACTGCTGAAAGAAAAAAACTAAGTCCATCTGGGACAATATTTAATTGCTGGTGGCAATTTGCAGATTCAAAAGCTGCAGCAGAATTTTTAGGCTGGACCATCCCTAGCTAGGTCCAAGCTGCTATCTGACATGTGGCAGATTGCGTCTCTCTCCTCCTGCTTAATTCTCCAGCTACTCAGTCCCAAGGAGCCTGTGCTTACAAAGTGCCTCTGCAGCACAGCACAGAGCTGCTCACAAAGCAATGGTCGTTACTGTGTTCCCCCTCTCATTCCAGTCCTGATCTTGCACCATTTAAGTCAGTGCGAGCTCTGTTCATGAAATATTGACTCCAGGACCAAGGTCCTACCGCAGTTCAAACCAAAGGCTTTAGCAGGGATTTGCTGCCTTCTTGTTTCCAAGCTCCCTATGGACAAACAATGGGGGAAGAATGGGAAGAAACATCAACATCATGGGATACAAATGCTTTAGAGAATTGGTTCCCAATGTATTGGCAGTGCAGGGGGGTGAGCTGGAGCTAGGACATCCCAGATTCCTGTCAGGTTACTTATATTGAAGACACCCTCTGAAGAAACCCTAAGGGACTTTGGAAACTGAAACCATCACCTTCATAGGATTATGTTTAGGCTGCTGGTTCAGATTGTCTGGACCATAAGAAGAGGTAACAAAACCCTAATTAGGGACCTCTGGTCCTACGAGGCAAACGTGGTGCCTTTCCTGCACAGTTTGGTGGTCATAGCTTTCAGCCGGCGCTGGCTAACCTCTCAGAGAATAACACTGCGGGTTTTGTGGGACCTTCTGGGGTCTGCTGGCTGGTACCACAGCTTGGGCAGTGAGCAAGTCTGAGCTCAGAGGACACAACTCAGAGCTGTCAGTGGGGGCATGTTCGGTGATGGATGCAGTGAAAATGCCAGGCCTCGGTGGTGGTCATTGCTGATAGAGCATCTCAATCCAAGTGTGGGATGGACCTCTGGAGGACAGGGACAGGGAGGACAGTGTATTTCTCTCTGATACCACCCCACCATCTCTGCTCCTGCGCATCCCTGCAGGATTTGAATTGCACAAAAGCACAACTTCACATGAACAGACTACTAAGAAACTCACTTATGACTCCTGTTGTGATGAGGCTGGTATGAGAAAGTGCAGTATTTGTATTTGACCATATCATCTCCATAAACATGAACTTATCTGGCAAGACTTGCCAGATCTTTCCTGATCCTCTGCACACAAATTTTTGGAAGACAATGAACCATGTAGCACACTTCAGGGTGAGAACTGGTCTTTTTTAATGAAAGAGGCAAATTCCATTTCCATCAAACAAGAAGAAACTAATACAAACATCACTGTTACCCTTCTTCTTTCATCATTGAAAGTCTCTGTTTTATTTCTTTTTCCTGTGTGTCAGGCAGCAGTACATCCTTCTGCAGTCTTTAGCGTGCTCCTCCTTCTCTCCTTTAGCACATGTCCTGGAACAATACCCATTGCAGCTCTTTTTTGACTGGCTTTTGCCTGCAGAAAGAAAGAAAGAGAGCTAAGTCTGTGCTGACGAATTCATCGTGGTCAACAGCAGAGAAATCCCACCATCACACAGTAAACTTCCTTCTTAAAGTGTCCACATCCACACTGATACTTGGGAATGGAACCTGGCCACTCTCAGCACTTGTCCCAGGAACGGTTTGAGTCCATGCTATTGGGCCAAGAGCAAAGCAGCCAGTGACAGTGCTGTCAATTCAGTGGTGTGGAAGTCAGTTCAAATATCAAGCTGAGACCTCATTCCTGGCACTGCTGAATTTATCGATATAGTCACACCCTTGGTATTCAGCTCGAGGTGAACCGAATTGCTCTGACTTTGTCAACTGGTGCCCAATGACTGTGATGGGACTCAGCTCACACAGAGACCCCCAGACAGTGGATGTATAAATCTAGGATGGTGTGATTCTGGAGCTGAACTCCACTCCAAAATTCTCCTGAGCTGAACACAACCAAAACCTCAATCCAGGACTCACATCCCACACCTGCTTTCCTGGAAAAGTCTTTTTTTAACCTTAATTTATTTATGGTTTGCTATTATATCTCATTTCTGCTCCACACAAGTTGCCACCTTACCTGGGGTAGCCATCAAAGCCATTAGAAAAACAGCAAACACAACATAGATGATCCTCATGACTGGACGTCCACCAGGATGGCAGCAGGTCTGAGATGCAGCCTCGCAGAGAGATCTTGAACCAGTTGCTCAGAAAAAGGCTGAAGACCTTGATATTTATAGACATTTCTTGACAGAGAGGACAGTGTTAAGGAGGAGCGTGACTTCACTGTTGCCCAAGGACACATTGTTTGCTGCTTAGTGGGATATTATGTCACTCCAACCCAGTGCCCATCTGACAATGAGACGTGCACTCTGTGCCTATTTGTCACTGGCTCTTTGAAATCATCTCAAATGGCCTGTGCAGGTGTCTCTCCCTTGGGAGCTGGACTCTTCTCAATCTGGTGGCCAAAGCTTTTAACACAGACAGTTGGGACTATCAGTCCCTGGTCAGGGGACTTGGTGTTTGCTTGTCAGAGTGGCTAAGGTGGACCGCGTTACAGCAACAAGTTTGAGACTCCTTCTTCTTCCCTTCCAAAACAGAGACCTGAGAGGACTGGTACTACATTGGCCAATACCACCACATGCATTCCCAACTCATGTCAAGACCTAGACCCTTTACTAGAATCCAAGGTGCTGTGGCAACAGACATATAAGTTGTTATAAAGCTGAAATGCCTTTCCTGCAAAAAATCTCTGGCTATCTGAAGGTGAGGTCACCAGTCTAAGCTAATCACTTGGGTCTTAATCCAGTTGCCTGAACACAGACAGCACTATTTGAGACCTCCTGAAATTTCTACATCAACCGTGTCCAAGTTGATTTGGAAGCTACTTTCTGCAGGCAGGATAAATAGCAACTCATTTCTAGTCTCTGAGTGATGGACTTTATAAACATAAATTGATAGAATATAGGAAAGCACTAAGCAGCAAGTAGCTTATGCCTCTACTGCCCACCTAAAGTCTTATTCCCCACAAGCTGGGAAGAAGTTCTAGCAATTACATCTATATCAGATTGTGATTGATGTGTTTCTTCCCTCATTCCCTTCTCCCTTCTTGAGAAGAAAAGAAACATCACAGCACCTCCAGTTCAAGAAGAGACTGAACCCAAGCAGAGACACTGTAGATTGTGTTCCCTGGCAATGAGTGAACGAATGAAAATGAGCAACATTGGCACCACATTATACCCTCCAGAACTGCTTGAAAGCCCACTGGGGCTGTCTGTCCTGGAGAGTAAAAGTTGCACTTACTCCAAGTCTAACCGCTCTGAGAGGGATTAACTCAGAGATGAATACACCGCTATTTTGCTTTCTCATTTGGTTGTCTCCTTGTGTTCTAGACCTTTGACAGTCAGTGGAAATCTACCCAATATAATCCATGGAGCTGGGACAGTCACTCAGCTTATTGGCCTGGAGGTTTTTATTTAGGGTGAGTTGAACCACGCTTTAAACTCTCAACACTATTGACTGGAGTGACTATTCCCATAACTCAGCATCTTAGGTGTGTATTTGAAATGTCCTACCTGGTCTCCAGCTGTGCTTCTAGAGGGTAATGGTCTCCCATAGCTCTCATATCATACCTGCCACCCACATATAGATGTCCCAGGCACTCATTGGTTCCTCAGATGGCACCGAACATCTTTATTTAGGCAACTCATCAACCACTAGCATGTCTGTAGAACCTTCTACGTAAACACCTCAGTTTAGCTCTCCCTAATTTCCATTTAATCTCACCCAGAGGGTGCCAGGTGGACAAAGACATGAAGGGACTGGGAACAAGGGAGTCTCCTCTACTCCATCCTTCACATCCAGCTTAGACAGCACAGCTCTAAGATGCTGAGCAGGTCCCACTCCCTGTGGATCTGCAGTTGTTCTGTCTGCACCGAGCATGTCCATTGTATTGCAAGGTAAAAAAGCAGGAGAGAAATGGAGGAGAAGATAAGGCAAAATAAGGATTAAACTGCCCCAGATTTTACCAGTGCACTCCTCTAGCTGTCCTGTCTCTAGAAGGGAAATGGCCACTCAGTCTTTACAGCTCTTCTGGTCCCTGACTCCTCTACAAGTAACAACAACCACTATACTCACAGTGATGCCAGCCATTAACTCACAACAAATTCCTCCTGGAACAGCATCCAGCAAACCCCCAGCGGCCACTGGTGGTGGGTAATGTCATACAGATGCCTCAGACAAGTGAAGAGCGGAGCCAGTTGTCGGAGCTTTTCTTGGCAGAGGCTCTTTCACTGTTGGACTCTGCGCTGGGAGAACAACAAATTTCAGGTGAAATAACATTGTTGGTTTTTTTTAAATTCAGAGCTTGTCTACACTTAACCAGTGTTAGTAAAGGTAGGAAAAAGCACTCAAAACAAGTAAGTTAGATACCAGAAAGAGAGAGGTAATACTGAAATACAACTGTTTACACTGGTGCTGTACGTTCATGTTTGGAAATAAGGGTAAGCATTACCGATGTTACAGCCGGGTGAAATTTTAGATTGATTAATTAGACAGGTATTTTGTAGTTGTTGAAAGCCTACCAGGTAGAAATACTGCTTTTCCCAGTTACCCTTGCACTTTCTCTGCTAAAAACTCACAGTTGGTTGGCATCAAGGAGGAATGGGTTTTTGGGAGGAAGGGAAATGGAGGTTCATTTCCCTTGAGCTGCAGGTGGTCCTTGGAGCTGTTTTGCTCCCGTGCTGTTCATGTGGGAGGCTGTGGCTTTTTCCTGGGCAATGTTATGCCGAAGGATTCCTGAGCCGACAGTGCCGTGTAGCATTTGGATAGGGACAGACTTGTCCTTCTGGGTCTTAGAGCACGGGTCAGTTTGGCCAGGGCTGGGCTTTATGGTGACAAGGAAGTATGTCTGCCCTGGATGGAGGGCTGTCAGCAGGTGGAGTGGTGTCCACAGCATGGGGTGTGCGTGGCCAGGTTTTGGCAGCCGGGGGTACAGGGGTGGCTTCTGTGAGAAGCTGCTGGAAGCTTCCCCCGTGTCCCATGGAGCCGATGCCGGCCGGCTCCAAGATGGAGCCAAGGGCTGACCCACCAGCGATGGTGGGAGCGCCCCTGGGGTAAGGGGAAAAACCCCCTTTGCAGGTGGGACCGGAGAGAGGAGCGAGCACAGGGGGGAGCCGCGGCCCTGCAGCCCCCCAGGCCAGGGCAGGGGGAGGCCGGGGGGCTCCAGGCACCGCAGCAGAGGCTCCCCCAGCCCGTGGGGAGCCCCCGGCCGGGCAGGCCGTGCCCCCAGCCCGTGCAGCCCCCGGGGGCAGCTCCCCCCCGCAGCCCGGGCAGGACCCCCGGGGCAGGGGCTGCCCGCAGGGGGCTGTGACCCGCGGGGAGCGGCGCTGGGCCAGCTCCTGGCAGGGCCCGTGGCCCCGTGGGGAGAGGAGCCCGGGCGGGGGCAGGGCTGGGGACCCCGCGGGGACCCCCCTGGGGCCGGGCAGGGGGTGAGGACCCTCCCCACGGGGGGCAGGAGCCGCAGGGACAGCGGGTGGGGGACCGACCCCAGCCCCTACTCCTGGTCCCCTGTGCTGCTCGGGGGAAGAAGACAGAGAAAATCAGGAGGAAAGTTGAGCCTGGGAAGAAGAGAGGGGTGAGTGGAAGGTGTTTTTAAGATTTGGCTTTATTTCACATTGTCCCACTCTGATTTGATTGGTAATATATTAAATTAATTTCCCCAAGCTGAGCCTGCTTTGCCCATGTAATTACTGAGAGATCCCCCTGTCCTTTTTGGAACCCAAGCCTTTTGCCTTCCCCTGCCCAGCTAAGGGCAGTGTAACAGAGTGGCTCTTGGGCACCAGTTATCCAGTCAAGGTCAACCCACCCCACACTCATTCCCTGCTTATGTCCATATATCCACGCCACACCTGTACATTCGCACCTAAAGCTATGTGGTAGAAATAATTAGTTTGCTTACTGAGAAGCCTCAAAGCTGCATTGTCTCTCTGAGACTGGTGTAGTCGAGTGGTGAGTCTCTATAAACAGTTTGTCTCTGCAGAGATGCGTGACTGCTACTGTTACAGAGTTTACACACACCTTTGATCACCTTCATGGCTCTTCTCCATACCTTTTTCTGCTCCAACACACACAGTTCAAGTTAGGGAGAGCAGAAACCAAACCCTAAGTACGGTATTGATCTGCAAAAAGAGAGAAGCACTGAGTGGTCTTGAGACTGGCACAAAGAAGACATAAAATCCATTGTGTGAGGTCTGTGAAGGCCTGTTTGCTTCTCTGTTCCCCACCTCTCGTGATCTGCTGGAATTTTCATGGAAAGAGGACTGTCTTGTACTTAGAGGAGGCATTGCTGAACTAACCACATTTTTTAAGACACCTGCAGATAACCTGTAGCCTGGAAAAGCAGGGTCATGTTCAGGGCCACAGAAAAGGCAAGAGGGAAAATGATACCTTCGTCCTAAATCCCTACCCTGTAAGACAACTGGCAGCTCTGCAGCTTGTTGTCAGTGGATGTTAAGGCTTGTTTGGTGCTGATGAGCCTTTGGGCTGTGTTTGGAGAACCTGTCCTAATGCTTTATGTGGGATCATGGGGACACAAGTAACCACACCACACGCACCACAGTTACATCTCCTTTTTTTTTCTCTTTTTAATTATTGAGAGGAGGGGATGACAATCAGCTTAGGCAGTCGAGAAGACGCTCCTAAAGCCTCCACGGTGCCTCCTCTTCCCCAGGTGCTTCCTCTTCAGCTCCTATTTTGCCTTCCAGCCGGGTGGGATGCAGCAGTAGTACTTGCAGTCGGAGGAGAAGGACCACACATCCGCCTTGCTGCACTTGCTGGAGCAGTACCCCACCTTGGGGCAGTGCTTCCTTATCTGCCCGTAGCCTGCAAGGGGGAGGCAGGGGAGAGTGGTTGGGTCAGGGTAGGTGCCTCTGCTCCCCACTGCTGAGCCCTCCCACCACCTCCAGGTCTAGGTGCGGCAGCGGTCAGAAGGATGGGACCCTGCCTCTAGGGAGGTCCTGCTCCATTCTCCCACACATCCACACTCCTGCCCAAGCCCAGCCCCAAAGCAGGGAGGAACCTGGAAGAGCACAAGCCTGAGAAACTCCTTGTGCATCCCTCTCCCCTCAGCTGGTGACTACAGGGTCAGTTGGTGACATAGGCACAGTTTGGGAAAGCGATGCTCCCAAGGAGAGCACATTCATTGCCTGCATTGAGAGACAGCCCAAAAGCAAAGGTCATGAAGATGCTCATCTGTGCAAGACTGCACAGATGTCTTGCACCTCTCCTTATGGGATAGGATCAATAGTCTCAGAGCAAAACAGCAAAAGCCACATCAAACTTTTTTGAAAAACTTAGATCTCCACTCAGGTATCTGTACTTGTATCGTGCATTTTAAAATTGTCCTCTGATTTAGAGATGCTTGAAAGAATGTTCCAAAGGTCTTTAAATTGGCCTCACAGCAGCCTGACACAAATGTTCACTGTGGCGGTTAAAAGTGGGCCAAGCTGGCCCAGGTGGATGAGAATTGATATCTGAAGGGGGTTTCTAATGTCCACCTGGGAGATATTGGCTTAGAATCCCCTGTAGAGAGACCAGAAAGCCTTAGAGTGTCAGAAACAAGCATTAGCAGCAATATCTATGTCACATTAGGATATCAAACATACTGAGAACTGAGCCTCAACAGGAAAATTGAGTTGCACAGAAGAGTCCCCTCTGGTACTATGAAATTCTCTGAGTCCCTAAGAGAAGTGGCCATGGCCAGGCTCTTGTGTGGTAATTGTCTGGCCTGGGCTCACTCCCAGACAGGTTACTGAAGTTTTAACTTCAGTTATTACTACACAAATCTCTCTGAGGTAGTCCCAATATTATTGTCCCTTGAAAGAAGTCATTAAAGTACCTGGCTAGGTCATAGCAGTCACCTCAGATGGTAATAGTTATATTTTCAAAAGCTAAAGTTACTTTAAAAGAATCCCAGCTGGTATAAGGCTCATCCCACCCTATTTGCCATCTTACCTGGGGTGGCCAGGGCGACAAGTAGGAAGACAGCAAAGACAAGGTAGAGGAACCTCATGGCTGGAGTTGAGCTTGGATCTCAGCAAGGCTGGAGAGAGGAGAGTCAGAGTGAGCTCGAGGGGGGGAGATGGTATGCAGGGAGGCTGCGGCTGCAGTTTTTATAGAGCGTTTCCCTGTGGAGCAGAGGGTGCTGGGGAGACGTGGGAATTCATCCAAGCTGTGCAGTTGGTGGCTGGATGTGCAGGGGTGGCACAGGCACCAGAATTTCCCATGTGCACCCAAGTGTGCTGCAGCCACCTCCCCCCAGACCTGGTTACCCAACATCAGATACGATTCTAGCACACTGGCGCTGATGAGAGCACAAATGAATAGGAGCTGTCAATAGCAGAGTTGATAGGACTGGGCTGATGGGTCAGAGGGACCTGATGAAGATCTGCAGGTATAACGATGAGGGGGAGAACAAGATCAGTATCACAGGGCTTTGGGCCTTTCCCAACTTCTGGCAGAGATGCAACTGCATGCAACAGGGCTGAGATGTGGCCTCGATGAACCGATAACTCTCCCTCCATTGTCCAGACTGGTCACCATATGGGGCTGCTCACTCGGAAAGGACCCACGTTCCCATCTCCACTTGAGAAGGGAACCATGTCTGCAAAATGTCTTAGATAAATTCAGCAAACATCACACTCAATGGATGTTTTGTTGTCCCCTCTCACCCTTCTGATGGATGGACAGGAGCACAGGCGCTGACAGCTCCCAGGAGCCTGCATGAGCCGACCACTTGCAAGACACTTTGATCATCACCTCATCCTCACAAACCCTCCAGACAGAGCTGGGGTTTCAAACATGAGCAGAGCTCTACAAAGGAGCTTTCCCAACCTCAGTTCACTGGGCTGTTTAATAGCTTTATAAACAGCCAGAAAAAAAGATGTGACTGGTGAAGGGACAGAAGCTGCTGCTGATGCAAAATTACTGAATACCATCAAACCTAAATCTGCAAAGGGCAGCAGACGGATCTTACAACAACTAGTAACAGGGCAGCAAAATGTCAAATGCTGAATCAGTGTCAGTTAGTTTAAAGTTGTGAATCTGGAGAAAAATATAATCGCTGCACAAATGACAGCTCTGAATTACCTAAAGCCAGTTAAAAGAGGTTTGGGAGTGCTTAAAAAGAGTGCTCTGAAAACAGCAGATGAGAAAGAAAAAAAGGAAAATTGTACATTAAGAAATGTTACGGAAGTTATTAAGACAAAAGAAAACATTGCCTCACTGCATCGGTCTGTAGGGTATCACACTGTGGTATGTGCGCTGCTCATGTCCCCATCCCTGATGGCCAGCAGTCAGGCAAGAAGAGGTTAAAAGAAAGGTGGCAGAGCTGGGGACCCATTTTCATTAAGAAAAAAAAAATACTGGTACTCCTCAGCTCAGGGAAGAAACATTTATTAGTGGAGGTGTATCACAAAGCTGTAAAAATTTTAGAAGCCTAAGGAAGACAGAACTATGGTTCTTTGGTTTTCATCACCCAAGAAATAGGTGGCATGCAACAGTTAATCATGCATTTGTCAAAAAAGTAGACAAAAAAGCCCTCTTTCATGCTGAGCATAGCTGAAACATGGAACTTTTTCAAGAAGTTCAAGAAGTCAAAATTTATTGAAAGGACAAATGTATTGAAATAGCCATTTATAAATTAATGAAGCAGGTACAAATTAAACAAATCAGATATAAAACCTTCTTGAGGAAGTCACTGAACTTCATGTGACTAGAGGGTGGGGAGTTTTACTGAGTGAAAACACCTGTTCTTGAACTCCTTCCCAGGCACTCCATTCTGCCCAGATCAGGCTCCCCAGTCAGGCTTGGCTCAGCCTTATGATCCTCTTTGTGATCTTATTTGAGTACAGAAACTGAGTAAAAGTAAAAGTGATGGGACTGTACACCTCATCTGCTTCATCGCCGCTATTTCTAACTGCCATTCTCAGGAGTTTGTCCCTTTTTTTTGTAAAGGCCTTCAGTGATGGTGTTTCCACAACCCCCCTTACTCAATCCTTTCTGCTGTATGGTCCTGCCATTACAAATGCTTTCCCATATGTGTCCAGTTCTGGGCTCCCTGGATCCAGGGAGACTGGGAGCTGCTGGGGAGGGGCCAGCGGAGGTGACCAAGCTGATGAGGGGCTGGAGCATCTCCCTGGTGAGGAAAGGCTGCGGGAGCTGGGGCTGTTCAGCCTGGGCAGGAGAAGGCTGAGAGGGGACCTGAGCGATGCACACAGGTACCTTAAGGGTCAGTGTCAGGGGGCCGGGGCCGGGCTCTTGTCAGCGGTGCCCAGCGACAGGACAAGGGGCAACGGGCACAAACTGCAGCACAGGGAGCTCCGTGGGGAGAGCAGGAAAAACTTCTTTCCCTTGAGGGTGATGGAGCACGGGGACAGGCTGCCCAGAGGTTGTGGAGGCTCCTTCTCTGGAGACATTCAAACCCACCTGGATGCAATTCTGTACAGCTTGCTGTAGGAGAGCCTGCTTTAGCAGGGGGCTGGGCTAGATGGTCTCCAGGGGTCCCTTCCAACCCCGACCATTTGTGATTCTGTGTTAGCTCAAGTGAGGACCTCTTGCTGCAACTGGAGTCACTGACCTCATCCTGGCTACCAAGAGCAGATCATATGTTTCTAATGTATTACCTTTTCTGGATTTGAGGACTGTCATGTTTTCTATGTTCTCTCTTTCCCGATCTCCATTATTGCACTTGCTTCAGTCTTTTCTTACAGGTCACATCTTCTTGTCCTCCTGTCATTTTCTGAGCTCACTTCAGCCCTTTCACAGCTTTCTTGAAGCACAATGTACAAAACTGCATGGATGCACTTTCCAAGGGGTGCATGGTGCAACAGGTACGTCCAGTGTTTTACAAACTTAGCTTGTGTTTGTACTTGTAGGACAATTGGTGCTGGTTTCCCAACACCATGACATTGCTCATTTGTGCCTACCTATGATCTACTGCAGCCCAATTTTCCCTGCAGACCTGCCACACAGCCAGAAACCCCTTGTTCTGTATTCTCCAGCTAATTATTCTTGTCTGTATAGACAAGGTAGCTTTACCTATCACTTAATTATATTTTTTTCATTATCTCTTTAGCATGAGAAGATCCACTAGAATTCTAATCCTGTCCTCTAGTGCTTCACAGTCTCTTTCGACTTCTTATTTATAATTTTAGTAAGCACACTCTCTAGACAACCATGAAAATTATTAGGCAGGATAGCACTGGACTCCCAACAGATTTCTGATCAGATGTGGTGTGGCAATTCATTACCTTAGCTTCATTTACATATTTTCCTACATCTCCTTTAATCAGCATTATAGTCCTTTTTGAAAGATTTTGGGCAAAATACACTAATAGATCTTGGGCCAAATCAATGCGATGAAAATCAGGCCAAGTGTGAGGTCCTGAACCTGGTTTGGGGTAACCCCTGGTATCAGTGCAGGCTAGGGGATGAAGGGATTGAGAGCAGCCCTGCCGAGCAGGACTTGGGGTATTGGTGGATAAAAAGCTGGACATGACCCAGCAATGTGCACTTGCAGCCCAGAAAGCCAACCATATCCTGGGCTGTATCACAGGCAGAGTGGCCAGCAGGTCAGGGGAGGGGGTTCTGCTCATCTGCTCCTCTCTAGTGAGACCTCCCCTGCAGCACTGCATACAGATCTGGGGTCAACAACATAAGAAGGGCATGGACCTGTTGGAGCTGGTCCAGAGAAGGCCACGCAGATGATTAGAGGGCTGGAGCAGCTCTGCTGTGGGGACAGGCTGACAGAGTTGGGGTTGTTCAGCCTGGGGAAGAGATTGCCCTGGAAAGACCTTAAAGCAGCCTTCCAGTACCTAAAGGGGGCTCATAAGAAAGCTGAGGAGGGGCTTTTTAAAAGGATGTGTAGTGATAAGACAAGGGGGAATGGTTTTAAACTGAAAGAGGGGAGATTTAGATTAGATATGAGGAAGAAATTCTTTTACTGTGAGGGTGGCAAGGTGGTGGCACAGGTTGCCCAGAGCAGCTGTGGATGCCCTATCCCTGGAAATGATCAAAGCCAGGTTGGACAGGGCTTGGAGCAGCCTGGGCTGGTGGAAGGCGTCCCTGTCCATGGCAGGAGATTTGACGAGATGGTCTTTAAGGTCCCTTCCAACTAAAACTGTTCTGTGATTCTATGAAAAAGTTGTAGAGCACTGTGTTTGGGGGAGACCCCTGAGGCCCTGAGGAACCTCACTGCCAATGCACTGGTTGGGGATGGATGAACCCTGAAAACTATCCTGCGGGATAGATTTGCTGCCCAAGTCTGTGCATTGTGTCTGTGCCTTGCAGGCCGCGTCCAGAGCTGATCAGAAAGGTGCCCAGGCTTCATTCCTGCACCTCCGGGGAGCAGCTCCGCTGTCGGCAGCCCTGGCTGGCACTGGGTCGAGCAGAGCCATGCCCGATGGCTCTACGGCAGCCGGATCTGGAGGAGGGGGAATTGCCCCCGTGTGTCCGGGTTGGTGAAAAGGGCCAGTGAGCGCTGAGGATAAGCCGACTGGAGCACGGCTGCCAGGTGCCTTTGTGAGTGGGACCAGCGGGTCGGGGTGACATTGCACATGCTGGCAAGCAAACAACCCTCTTTGGAGATGGGTTTGCTCAAGTTTCTGCTCCTGCCGTGCTGCTCATGGCAGGAGTCCCTCTATAAAACCCAGGGCCTCCAAGGTCCCCCAGTGTGGCCATCTCAGACCCACTTTGCTCCCAGTGTGCTGAGATCTCTGCTGGCCTCCAGGCATGAGGGTGCTCTGCGTGGTCTTTGCTGTGCTGCTGCTTTTCTCCTTGGCCACCCCAGGTAAGATGGCAACTTGTGGGGGTGGAGAAAATGGGGCTGACCCAGGAGGCTCGGGTACGGGTACCTGTCCCCTCTCCAGTTTTTGTGCCTTGGGGCAGAGGGAGGTAGTTCATCTCACCCAGCTTTGGCAGTGGAGATCTACTTGCACCTGGCTCTGGCTGATGATTTGCTCAACCAAGCTCGCCCACCCAGTTTGGGATGAGATGAATGCCACGCTTTGAGAGACTACCTCTTTTGCTCATGCAAACGGATATTACCAGCAAGCTGCAGTACTGACACATGTAGAGAGGGGTGACTTTTAAGAATCCAGTGGTCCCCCAGCTCAATGGCAACAGAAAGCATGGGTCCTATCCTATGTGGGTCTAAACCCAAAGGTATCCTGTGCATCAGTACCGCCCTGGAGACAGCAAGAAGATATCTTCTGGGGCTCTACGATGTCTGACATTTTCTCTTTTAACATATCTCTCTCCCTCCCATTGCAGGGTACGGGCAGTCTAAGGGCACTTGTGGAGGGTACTGTTCCCACATGTGTGCCAAAAGGGACGAGTGGACTTTCAGCCAGTCCTGTGGGAAGATGTACTGCTGCATCCCCCCACCCAAAAAGGGGAAATGATTGCAAAAGAATCCAGTTGCAGAAGAAGAACAGCACTTCTGGAGGAGCTCCAAGCGCTGTATTCATGGTGTGACCGCAACGGTGTTCACTGCTTTGAAGTAAAGATGGGCAGATATGATTTCTGTGTGCTGTGTGGTTCATTCAGCTCCCAGGAGGGGAGTGCCGGGAGAGGTTCTGCAGCCAGACCTCCCTGGACCATGATCTCAACACACCTCTGACAGCCCCAGACCTGTGACACCAAAATAACACGCTGGAAGAGAAAAGCATTTGGGGTTTCCCATTGCTTCAAAGCAGGGTGGTGGCAAAGTCTGGGAGAGGACTGACTGCCTAATAGTGTGTCTCCCTCCTCCACAAGTTGAATCCCAGCACCCCATCAGTCCCACTATGGTGACCCCAGTCCCGCTACGGGGATAGAGACCGGAGGCAAACAGCCACCACCTGCCCCTTGCACCCTCAGAATCCCACTCTGGGGGTGCCTGTAGAGCATCCTCATCCCAGTGCAGCCACTTGAGTTTTGTGGTTGTGTGGCTGTCCGGGACACCCTTGCACAAGGCAAGTGACTTCTCAACATAGCCTGTGACCAGACTATTCCTCTGGGTGTCACTGGTAGTGGAAGAATAGGGAAGGTGGAGTTCTTTGGTGTCCCCCTCCCTATGCCCTATGAACCATTCACTCGAGGCTTTCTGCAGGGACACATGGGGCCATGTCCCATTGGGGGGCTCAGAGCATCCTGGCAAAGGGCTGCCAGACAAGCCTTAGGTGCAATACTGGAGGGTGAGGTGTTTGTCTCAAAAAGGGTTAACTCCCTGACTGGTTCATGGGACAGAAAACAGCCCCAACTCTCCAGGAAATAGGACAAGTTTCCTTCCAGCCATGGTGCCTTTCAAACTCATAAAAAGGCTGCTGTACTGGTATTTGTTGCACTGAAGGATGCTGCAGGGGAAGAGAGGTGATACAGACCTCTTCCTCTTGCGGAAAGGCTGCTTAATTTCTGCAGGGGGAAGGTCTGTGTCTCCTCTCTTCTGCAGCATCCTCCATGGTCAGCAGAGATCTTAGCACTGCAACTAGTACACAGAGTTGCGGGGAAAAGTCGTTTCTTCCTAAGGTTAATTTCTGTATTTGTTCAAAACTCCTCCAATTGCCAGGGGAGTCTGAACACGCGGTGCCTGAAGGCGTGCCTGCTGCCTGCTGGAGAGGTGAATCCACGCTTTGTGTCTGTACATGCAATTTAGGGTGCTCCAAGAGCCTCGCCACCAGCCACCATGGTCCAAATGACTGTGTACCAGGCAATTTTGAGGCAAAGAGAAATAACCTAGTGAGCATCCTCCTGTTCCTTTATTTTATCCTTAGGACACAGGATAAATGTGAAATCTGACACCTTTAAAAGCTTTCTCAGTTTAAAGACTGACCAGAGGTATAGGAATCCTGCTAAAGCTGTGAGATTTCTTCTGTTATTTTTCTTGAGAAGACAAATATGTCTCTTTCCAAACTAGGTGCACACTGTGAAATACTGAGTGTGAGGGGGTTAACATCCAGCTGACAGAGGCTGAGATCCGGCAGGGATAGGCAGCAGGTAAATGTCACACTTGGTACAGGATGGCCCATTGAGAACCACAGACTGTCATCTTTAAAGCAGCAATTTCTCGACCCCCACCTGATCCCAAACAAGTTATACAAAAGAAGGAAAATTCACCTAAACCAGCTATGTGTTGGTGAGAAGAGTTCACAAACACACAAGGTTGAAAGTTTGATAAAGTAGTAAAAGTTGCAAAAGGAGACACTGAATGACAACAAAAAAACAACCCTTTGTTGTCTTTTTCCCATACTCCCACAAGAAAAAAAAAAAAAAAAGAAAATAAGAATTGTGTGAGGAGAGTGAAAAGCCACGTGAAAGTGAATGAACTACAAAATGGGTTTTTGAAGTGGTGTCTCTTGCTCTGCTGCATCTCCAGCCTTCAAAATGTTTCTGCAGCTAAAGGTTTCCAACACCAGACGTTTATTTGGAATTTCTGTTGTTAGGAGAATGATTGTTTGCGCTGTTACTGCCCATCATCTGCAGCTGTGTAACCTCCTGGGGTACCTCGTTGCAGCCTCTTGGGGATCAGAGGGACCCTCCAACTGCACTAAACAACAGGAGGGAAGGCATGGGTCCTGTTTTGGGGGTTTCAGCCTGGAATTTGACATGGGTATAATGCAAGGAGGGAGGGAGACAGGCTTCCTTCACTTTCAGAAACCACCTCTTCTCTTGACGGAAGAATGGACCTGGGATCTCCCAGAGGAATCCAGTGCTCCCTGCAGTAGAGAATCTCTCAAAAACATGATGTAGGGTTTTTCCTAAAGAAAAAAAGAAAAGAAAAAAAAAAGAAAAGAAAGAAAGGCAGAAAGAAATTGCCTAGCCTCTTCTGCCCAGGTGCCCTGAATGCTCACCTTGCATTTCCCAGCCACAGGAGCTGCATGTGTTGCAGTCTGGGGCTTCATCCACTGCAACTGGCTCTTTCCTCCCCTTCCCGCAGAAGCAAGGAAGGCAGGCGGGGTGCAGCCCTGCTACACAGAGCAGTTAACATTTTGTGCACGTGCACTTTGTGCTAACGTTAAATATGGCTTTTGCTTTTTCACCTCTTTCAGAAGAGCAGTGTAGCTATCTAATATTTCCACAGTGAAAGGCACTTGAAGGAAAAAAGAAACTGTGTTTGCCCTGTCCTGACAGCCCAAAAATGTATGTCCCAAACCTCACTGGGCCACTCATCTCTTCTTGCAATTGTAGAGCATCCTGCAGACACTATGCATTCATCTTCAGAAGCAGCAAGTAAGGAGCAAGGAGTGAGCGACACCAGCTGCTTAAAGCAAATGTTTTGGCTGCAAAAGTGTGGTCTCTCTTGCATGGACATGCTGCTCTCCACCAAAGAGAATCAAAGGCCCCTCTGTGAATGGCATCCAAGAGATTTTCAATGCCTGTTTTCGGAGGCAAGACAGGAACTGATGGGAACAAAAAATTGACTGGTCTCTTCTAAGGATGGCCAGTAACAGTAACTTTTTGATCACAAAGGCTGTCACTCCAGGACCACATAGGAACCACAAGCTTTCAGAGAGCGCTTCAGTCTTATTTGCACACACACTGAAAGCAGGGAGGAGAGACATACCAGTGGTAACATGTACAAAAGAAAAAAAAATGTAAAAATGGCAGGTATTGTACTCTGGTGTCTCAAAAATCAGTAACAGACTGGCATAATGAGAGAGAAATATTCAGCTGTTACACCAACAAGAAGTACTAAACCTTCCTCTTGGCATCATGAAGCTGAGCATCAAAAAAAAAAACAACCTGGAAGGTGCTCATGGGGGCTTCAGGCTTTCAGAAGGTGGTTGTGAAAAAGCATAGTTTAAACCAGTAACCCCCAACATCACACATTTTACAGCATCACCCTGAAAGTGTATGACTTGCGGCATGTTGGATGGTTCTTTGGGTACAATGGTGCAAAGTGGGGTTGGCAGACATAGTTGCCTTTTAAGAGCAGAGCTCTGGTACAGAGGATCTCAGAAACTGTACCCAGACCTTGTCTTGGGCAGGGTTGGTTGCCCAGAAATTAATTTCTCGGGCAAAGGTATCCAGATGTGAACAAATGTCCAAGAAAAAGAGAAAACATTTCTTCCTAGCATGGTCAGTCGCCATTACTGCTACAAATATGATCTTTCTCTCTCATTTCACTTTGTTAATATCTTAAATTCTGGCTATGCTAAGAAGCAAATTTATGTCCTGGAAACCACCTTTAACAGGAGAAATAGCTGAATATTTATACCTTATGAAGCCAGTACTGATAAATAACTGGATTACAAGGGGTTTCATACGTTTCCAGGGAGAAAACCCCAGGTCCAGGCTCACTGACCTAGCAGTAGGAGACAAAGACATAACAAGTGATTTCTCAGCACTGCCTTTGGTATGCTAAATAACCAAGAAACAGCACTTGGTTCTGACTAACATACTGGGCTTCATTCAAAGTTTTACCCTGGGAGAGCTACTGCAGCACAGATTATATGGTACTTACACTCCACATCTTTGCAGGAGCAACAGGGGATGAAAAGGCCACTACTTATGTGCTTAATTTCAGGAAGGAAGCTACATAAAAATGGGGAAATTGTTAAAAAGAAGACAAAAGGGACAGCTCGAAGAGTGAAATCCTTGCAAATAGATTCTTTGCAAGCACTGTGGGAGCTGTTTAAGGCCCCTGATTGGAGACTCAGAGAAAATGTATGACACCTATTAAAAAAAGCCCTGAGAAAGTGCAAAAGGAAAAGGTCATAGCAGAACAGTGGGATGAGGGAGGTTGTTAGAAAGAAGCAGTTGAAATTGTGTCCAAACACAGAAAATAGAAAAGATAGTAAACTGTACCTGACAAAGTGTAAAACACAGTAAGGCAACTCAGCAGAGAATTGCAGGAAGAACATGCAAAAGGTGAAGAAACCTCTTAAAATAAGTCTTTTTCCCAAAGACATCAGGAACAGGAAGCCTGATGAAGAGCGTGTACAGCAGGAGATGGTTAGAGCAGTAAAGCCTATAAAAGCTAAGGCCACTCCACGGAACCCAAGTGAAATATCTGCGGCTGCATTCATCTTGCAAGAAAGAAGGGAGGTCTTCATGCTGAACTCGTCTTTGTGGGGACACATCAAAGGCCTTGTCTTAAACGTAAAGGAGGTGGAAGAGAGGAAATGAGCAGCACCAGCACCCAGATTGTTTTCCCCAAAAGTCCTAAGGGAATTCAGGGATGAAATCAGCTCACTCCTGACTGCACTGTGTGATCTATTGCTTCACAAAGATTTACCATGCAAAGACAGGGAGATGCTAATTTGGGGCAGAGAATGACCAGCAAACCCCAACTTAAAAGATTCTACAGGATTGCAAGCCAGGATTCTGCCAGTTATAAATATAATAACGTGGGAGGAAAAAAAAACAAAGGAAAAACCTGCTAGAGCTCGCCAAAGGAGGCGGAGGACTTGAGGACTAGAGAGATTGGGATGCAGGAGGCAGGGACCAACATTCTGGGGCCGAGTTGCAGGAGAGTCATAGGGAGTGCTGTGGGGCTCTACAGTGCTAAATTTGATCATAAAAGATCTGGAAAAGGGGTTGAATGGAAAGGTGGCAGAATTTGTTACTGGTGCTGCATTATTCAGGGTAATAAAGGTGATAGCTGTGAAAGGATCTCGCTGGTTTCAGTGGCTGGCTCGTAAACTGGCTGATGAAATTCAGTGCAGATCAATGTAGAGTGATGCACACAGGAAAAATCAAACTAATTTTATATGTGAAATGAATGGCTCTGTGGTGGCTATTTCATTGCCCAGTAGAGACTGGGAATTCAAGTATTAAGGCAAGGAAGACAGAGTGATGATCAGACGGCTGGAGCAGCTCTGCTGTGGGGACAGGCTGGGAGAGCTGGAGTGGCTCAGCCTGGGGAGGAGAAGGCTGCGGGGAGACCTTAGAGCACCTGCCAGTGCCTAAAGGGGCCGGCAAGAAAGCTGGGGAGGGGCTTTGGGCAAGGGCAGGTGGCGATGGCACACGGGGGAATGGCTTTACATGAGAGAGGGGAGATGGAGATGAGAGATGAGGCAGAAATTCTTCCCTGTGAGGGCGGCGAGGCGCTGGCCCAGGCTGCCCAGAGCAGCTGTGGGTGCCCCATCCCTGGCAGGGCTCAAGGCCAGGCTGGACGGGGCTGGGGGCAGCCTGGGCTGGGGGCAGGGGTCCTTGCCCGTGGCAAGGGGTGGAACTGGGTGGTCTTTAAGGTCTCTTCCCACCCAAACCATTCTATGGTCCTATGATTCTGTGATCATTACACTGTATTGCTTGATAAATCTTGGCAATTTCAGCCAGACATTTTGAGATTTTCTGTTCACTCTTTTTTGGTGTTCCCGTTTCAGGGAGAAAGTGCTTACGTCCTCTTAATGACAGCTAATATCCCCATGCAAGAAGAGAGAAGAGTTAGAGGCATTGAGACTCACATGCACCGTTTGGAGAGTGAAATCTGAGATCTGGTGAGCCTTCAGTCTCCTTCTTATCGAGGAAGCATCAATTAGAAAAGGCCCTGACGGGTCATTGCTTTGCTATTTATACAAACTGCGCTCAACCAGAAAGGTCTGCATCCTGATGCAAAAAAGCCGGTGCCGACTCTGCCCCAGTTGCCGCCTGCGATTCTATGTAGGCACGAGTGACAGAGAAGCAGATGGGCATATTAACACGAATCATTGGGCCAGACGTTTTCATTATGCCTGGCATTCCTCTTTCTTCCAGGGCAGATGTACTGACTGTCACTACAAGAAAAGACAGATCTTTAAAATGTATAATACCAGACAATATGGTATCTCCAGATTTGTGTGGAAAGTGTTTCTTTGCTGCCCTATGCAGCTTGTTTCCTTTAAAATGTTTCTGCAGAAGTCATTACGTGACATTGAAAATAAAATACAGAGGAAAACGGGGGGGGGGGGGGCGGGTGGGTGCAGAATCTTACAACCAGGGTCCAACCTATTATCACCTGCAACTTCTAGAAGCAGGGCTCAGAAAAACACCATTTCTTTTGGAGCTGCGATTTATGGTGCTGTTTTAATTGGTACTTACCAGACTTCCTCAAGTTACTCTAGCTGCCAGATAGGAAAGACAAAGAGTAGGGTTTTTTTTCCCAAAATACCTGCCCTTTCAACCCATGGAACACAATGAAAGCTTCACATGGGAAGGGTGAATAAATTATTGCATTAAAGTGATGTGGGTTTAGATGAAAAACAACAGCAATTCACGATCATGTCATTATCCCACCCATGAATGTTCTGTTGTGGTCTATAAATACAAGGGTTTCTCTGTATCACCAAAAAACGTGGTTTCTTTTCCAGATTTGTCTGGACCCCTGTGAACCCCAAGTATTAAGACCCCTCACATTTTTCGCTTTTCTTATTAAATCCACTTGTCAAAGAAAATGCATTAGAAAGGTGTTACAGATGACAACTGAGGAAAGATCCTCTCCTGAAACTGGGAATTTCCACAGTGACTTCAGGGTATCAAGACACATTGGTGATTCAAGACTTGGGCTCATATACACCAAGTCAAGTCCTGGATCAGTGTCACAGAGAACATCCTGAAAGAAATTATTAACAGTGGCCTAATTTTAAAACATAGAGAACTACAGTTTCTCCAGAGTTGGTGAGAAGGTATTTTGACAACACTGAAGTTCACTGGGAGGTCAGAGATGAAGCTGTCAGAGATGGATTTTGTTCCTCTTCTAGGAATGACTGAGCGGGAAAACAAAATAGGCACTTGGCAGTCCCTTTTCTAATCTGCTGCAGAGATTTAGGTTATGTGTTTCTCTTTCCCTTTCCATTTATCCATTCCCCACCCAAGGTCCATGGAGGTCATTGGGAATGGTATCGGCTTTATTTGTGCTGGCTGTGTCTTTACTGGAAGAGGAGGAGGTGGAAGCTTGCCACAGGCTGGTGTGGGTTTATCATGCTTGCAGGTAGCTCCTTGAACGCCTTCAGCAATTGCTGGTCATTGCTGGGTCATCTCTCAGTGCTCCCTTTCAGGTCCCTCTATCTACATTTTTCGCTTTCACCAATCCTTGCTTTGTTTCATTGTGTTCCCTTACAATTCCTGGGTTTCTCCAATCTGTGCCTTTTTCCCCACACAATCCACACCTTCAGATGCTACAAGATTTCAGTATGCCTGATCATCACCTGATCATTACCTGGTCAAAACCACAGCTAGGACACAGGAACATGAAACAGGACATCGTTAAAAAGACATTGATGCAGTTTTCAATATGGAAGGTACCTGCGGTGACTCCAGAGGCCGAGACAGATAAGGATGGACATAATCACCACAGCAGAAAAGGCTGCTGCAAATAGCCCTCTTACAGACCCCTCTAGGGCAGCTGTATGCCCACAGCAGGCACCTGTGTATGACTCCAATAGGTGTTCTTGTGGGTGGTCTCAGTAGAGAAGCCTTTGGGAAATAGATGGAAGGAACAGTGCTCTCCCAAAGGTTCTTCTAGAGGTCTCTGGAAGATGCTGAAGGGAATGTGGAGTATTGCACCCATCCATTCCTGCTCATTACCCCATCATGATAACAACAGTCCTGCCAGGATCTCAGATGCATACTGATTTTCTGAGCCCTGGGGCTGAACCAGGCTCTCTCCCACACGAGACCCACAGGTTTTGCTGTGAGGCTCAGTGGGGAAAGGGACACCCAAGAGGGTGTTCTTCCAACCAGGCCTTTTTCACCCACCATTGACTGAATTCACTGTGGGAAACAGAGAGGAAAACTCCATATGTTTAGCACTTTTGTCATGAATTTTGTGCAAAAAGAACAATGAGACATGCTGCTGATATCCCTTTTGGGCTGTGTTTGGAGAACCTGTCCTAATGCTTTATGTGGGATCATGGGGACACAAGTAACCACACCACACGCACCACAGTTACATCTCCTTTTTTTTCTCTTTTTAATTATTGAGAGGAGGGGATGACAATCAGCTTAGGCAGTCGAGAAGATGCTCCTAAAGCCTCCACGGTGCCTCCTCTTCCCCAGGTGCTTCCTCTTCAGCTCCTATTTTGCCTTCCAGCCGGGTGGGATGCAGCAGTAGTACTTGCAGTCGGAGGAGAAGGACCACACATCCGCCTTGCTGCACTTGCTGGAGCAGTACCCCACCTTGGGGCAGTGCTTCCTTATCTGCCCGTAGCCTGCAAGGGGGAGGCAGGGGAGAGTGGTTGGGTCAGGGTAGGTGCCTCTGCTCCCCACTGCCGAGCCCTCCCACCACCTCCAGGTCTAGGTGCGGCAGCGGTCAGAAGGATGGGACCCTGCCTCTAGGGAGGTCCTGCTCCATTCTCCCACACATCCACACTCCTGCCCAAGCCCAGCCCCAAAGCAGGGAGGAACCTGGAAGAGCACAAGCCTGAGAAACTCCTTGTGCATCCCTCTCCCCCCGGCTGGTGACATGTCTTGCACCTCTTCTTAAGGGATAGGATCAGTGGTCTCAAAAAAAAAACTGGCAAAAGCCACATCAAACTTATTTCATAAAAATGAGTTGGTGTTCCAAAAAATATGGAGGGTTTCACAGGTGGCAGTTCCTGTGGTAACCAAAATCTGACCTCCATGTGTTAAAAGAGATTCAAGTGCCAAACACCAAGCGCCCAAAATAGCTGGGAATTATGTCCAGAGTGAATGGATATTGGACTGGGAGCCCTTCTGAGCCCCCAGTCTCCCTTTTGTCTGTTGAAGAGGGTGGCAAGAAGCAGAACTGGAGGGATACCTGCCAGCACTGCACATTCAAAATGCAAGGGAACTGGACCCTAAAGATACACTCAGAACTGGTTTGACACAAAAGGTGGCATCATCTGAGCAGAGTAAACATCCAGGAGGCTGGTGTCTCTGAAAAAGGTACCCAGCACTCACTTGGTACTCCGTGGCTAAAATAATTACACCAGGGCTCAGCTCACCTTGGCCTAGAAGGTGTCAAAAATATCTAAAACATCTTAAATGACCCTCAGGGTATTTAAAAGTGATTTTTTCTTTAAAGACTCATCTGTCTGCACAGGAACATAAAGCCCCATTTAAGACAACCTGGGGTAACCAAGTCATCAGCACATTTGCAGGAGACCAGCACCCGACTGTATACCTAAAGTGCTACACATTTATGTGGCCAACAAAATCACCACCTTTAAGGCCAACAGAGACCACATTTGCTCAAGCTGCCTATCAAACATGTCCCACTCACTCACTCTGGTTCTCCCACCATTGGCCAGGTCACCTTCCAATGCAATTCACCCTCTTACCTGGGGCAGCCAAGGAGACCAGTAGGAAGACAGCGAAGACGAGGTAGAGGAACTTCATGGCTGGAGTTGAGCTGGGATCTCAGCAAGGCTGGAGAGAGGAGGGTCAGAGAGAGCCTGAGCTGGGAGCTGTTGAGTGGCAAGGCCTCACATTTATTGTGCATTTCTGAGCAGAGAGGAGGGTTCTGGAGGAGGTCCTGTTGCTCACGGGACCTCCCTCATGGGTCACTGCACAACACAAACACCAGCCCCTCCACCCAACATCTAGGTATGCTGGCAAACCCCTGCTCTCCCCAGGTCTGGTATCACTACCCAATTCAAATGAAAACCATGGAGTGTGACAGGAGTGAATGGTGAGTAGATAGATCTGCTAGGGCAGAGGGACCTTATAGGAAACAAGATCAATATCAAAGGACTTCAGGTCGTTCTCAACCTTTGGCAGGGATGCAACTGCATGCAATAGGGCTGAGCCATGGCCATGATGCACCGATAACCCTCCCTCTGTTGTCTAGATCTGTCACTATCAGGAGCTGGACAAGCTGAGAGGGGCCCTGATGTGAGCAGCCCTGACTCGGGAAGGACCTGATGCCCATGTATCACCCTCTTGGGAATTATGACTGCAAAAATCCATCTGATAAATTTAGCAAATGCCATGTTCAATGTAGCCGGTTCTGTTGCCCCCTCTCACCCCACTGATGGGCAGAAGCACTGAAACTGAGAGCCTTTTCCCAGGAGCCTGGATGAGCCAACCACTTGCAGGCACTTCAGCCATCACTTCTTCCTCACAAATCCTCCAGACAGCTCTGGTGTCTCAAGTGTGCTTAGTTTCTGGGGTGGAGATAGCCTGATCCCTGCTGCCAGGGGAGCTCTGAGGCTGGCAGAAGGTTACTGAGAACAGTGAAATGAAAGCTGACTGAAAGGAGCCTGCAAGGCAGAAGGGTCTCAGCACTGAGTGGCAGCATAAGCAGATAGCAAACGTGACTCAGTGGTGGCAAACTTACTTTCACTTTCCAGGAAAGAGGTGCTCCCAAAGAGCACTTCAGAAGAAAAAGTCACCTCAGCATCTAGAGGCAGTCAGAAAGGGAATTTGAGTGTTAGGATTTGCTAGAATGGGCACTGGCAAAAATTGGTGTGTCTCTGTAACAGTTTCGAGGGTACCTCACGGTATGTACTGTGCACGCTGCTTGGTGTCCCTGTCTCTGCACATGTAGAGTAGGACAAGAAGAGGTACAGAGGATGGCAGCAAGGATGGTGAAAGCTGGGGGCTTATTTTCAGACAGTGAGATAGTAATTATACCAGGACTCTTCCACCATAGGAGAAGATGGGTATATGGGAATATGTGACAGCAGTGTCAAAACAGTAACTGTCGTAACAAAAAGACAACTATGATTTCCCATTTCTCTCAACCAGAGAAGTAGATGTCATACAAAAGGGTGATGTAGTGAACAAAGACGTTTTTCTTCCACACTGCACACAACAGGATGGTGCAACTCATTACCATCGATATTGTGGAGTAAGAAATTGTAAATGTGCTAAGAAAGCAAGTAGGGAAGTCAATCTAACTTTGAAATTTTCTCTTTTCTGAGCAGCTGGATGGACCAGATGACCCCCAGAGCTCCCTTCCACCCTGTATTATTCTATACTTTCTTCATGAGATCCATAAAATCCATTGAGGGGCACTCAGTACAATTATAAGGATCCATATCAAACTCAACAACCCCTAAACCCTAGACTACTGGAACTGGATGGGTTTCCAAACACATCTGCTCTTTGTTTGCCATGTTCTTCCACTTGTCTAAGCATCATCTATTCACCACTGTCAGACCGAAGACACTTGGCTAGATGAGTGCCTGATAAGAAGGGAGCAACGAAGCTGGGGAAGGGACCAGAGCACCAGACTGATGAGGAGCGGCTGAGGGAGCTGGGGGTGTTTAGCCCAGAGGAAAGGAGGCTCAGGGGGGGCCTTCTCACTCTCTACAACTACCTGACAGGAGGGTGTAGTGAGGTGGGGTCAGTCTCTTCTCCCAAGTAACAAGCGACAGGACGAGAGGAAACAGCCTCAAATTGCACCAGGGGAGGTTTAGATAGGGTGTTAGGAAAAAATAATTCACTGAAAGGGTGGTCAAGCACTGGCACAGGCTGCCCAGGGATGTGGTGGACTCCTCATCCCTGGAGGTATTTAAAAGACATGTAGACGTGGCACTTAGGGACATGGGTTAGTGGTGGGCTTGGCAGTGCTGGGTTAACAGTTGGACTCGATAATCTTAAAGGTCTGTTTCAACCTAAACAATTCTATGATTCTATGATTCTATAGCATGATTTACTCTTCTGTGGTTGACTTACAAATAAACTGTGCTGAAGCCTGACACAGCAAGCTGGCTGTCCCCACTGGTAAATTTGTAGCACAGCCCTGGCCATGCTTTTTTCTGAGGTCACTTGAGACTTTTGCAAATGCATTTCCCACTGCACTTCATATGTCTCCATGGGACAGGTATGATTTCCAACATGACAAGGATGTGGTCATCCTGCTTTGATTGGAAGAGAGTTTAATACTATAGATGTGGCTAGGGTACACCCACCAGCCTTAGGACCACCAAGTGGGCCCTGGTATCATTCAGTTTACCAACATAGATGCAACCATGATGATTATGTGTTGTTACCAAAAATGCATGGAACTGTAGATGTCCTCAGAGTCATTGCCCCACATCCCCCAGGCAGAGCTCCTCACAACCATAATCATTCCTCTTGGAAAGATGTAAAGCGTCTTTGGGAATACCAACAACTGGTGTCCCCTGCATCAGCTCCCCTCCTTCAGGACATCATTCTCTGTGCCACTAGAAATGCTGTCCTGTAGACAACACTGAACTGTCATCATTGCAGTTTCAGCCCACTATTTCTCATCTGCACCGCCCTAGACATGGGGAGCACATTGTTCCCTTCCTATGTACTCTTTATTTCAGATTTGTGGGGCATCATGTCCCCCACTTTTTTTTTTCCCTGTCACCATGATCTCAGTTCTTCCAGATTTTTGTTACAGATCGTATTTTCTTGGTCCCTTAACCATCTCAGCTCTAGGGTCTCTCTAACTATTCCACCTTATCTTGAAGTATGGTGCCCTAAGCAGTAAAAAAGCACACTACCTGGAAGTCTAGCAGTTTGGAGCAATAAATGGATTCACTTAAGTGCCTGACAAGTGATAATCCTGTTGATTTTTTTAGAAGGAATGATTTCTGCCTTTTCCATAGTAGGATGGCATTGTACCACTGTGCGACCTTGTTGCCCACTGCAGCCCCAGACCTCACCTGCAGAACCACTGCATTGACAGATACTGCTCATTTTACCTTCTACACTGATTGTTCCTGTCTTTTGCAAAAAAATGTCAGTCTCCAGTGTCTTCTAATGTGCCGCATTCCCTTTCAGCCTGCTGTTTTCAGATTCGGCAAGCACAATTTTTATTCCATTATGCAATTTGTTAATGAAGACCCTGGATAGTTCAGGACTAAGAACAGCTTTCTGAGATGTCTTCCTACCATCACCATGGTAACAGGAAATTTATTAACTCCTGTTCATAAACCATTTTTACTTCATTTCCTTTAGGCAATGATCAATACTGGGGGTGGAAAAACCAAACCAAAACAAAATTGAGACAAAATACCCAGCCAAATGAGTGTGATGAAAATGTTGTAGAGCACTGTGTTTGGGGGAGACCCCTGAGGCCCTGAGGAATCTCACTGCCAATGCACTGGTTGGGGATGGATGAACCCTGAAAACTATCCTGCGGGATAGATTTGCTGCCCAAGTCTGTGCATTGTGTCTGTGCCTTGCAGGCCGCGTCCAGAGCTGATCAGAAAGGTGCCCAGGCTTCATTCCTGCACCTCCGGGGAGCAGCTCCGCTGTCGGCAGCCCTGGCTGGCGCTGGGTCGAGCAGAGCCATGCCCGATGGCTCCACATGTGCTGGTGGCAGAGCCCTGGCAGCCGGATCTGGAGGAGGGGGAATTGCCCCCGCGTGTCCGGGTTGGTGAAAAGGGCCAGTGAGCGCTGAGGATAAGCCGACTGGAGCACGGCTGCCAGGTGCCTTTGTGAGTGGGACCAGCGGGTCGGGGTGACATTGCACATGCTGGCAAGCAAACAACCCTCTTTGGAGATGGGTTTGCTCAAGTTTCTGCTCCTGCCGTGCTGCTCATGGCAGGAGTCCATTTCTAAGCACCAATATCTCTATCTTTGGTTTTGATGAGTATTGTTCTTTGCTGCTGGCGCACCAAGATCTCCCCTGCCCTCCATGCATGAGTATTTTCTATGCTGTTTTGCTTTTCTCTTGTTTTTCTCCATACTCACCTATGTAACACAGCAGCTAGCAAGCTATAGAGGACAGACAGAGATGGAAGGTTAAAATTAGGAATTATCACGTTCAGAGTCTTCTTGTTGGACAACCTGCAGTGGGACAATTTTTAATACAGTCTCCAATCGCCATAATTTTTTTAATGTTAAGATTACTGAAGAGTAAACTGGAGAAAGACTCTTCCCAGTCTCTCACCTGTCACTCACTTATCCTCTTTCCAGATTTCTCTGTTCCTTCTCTCTTTTTCATGCCTCCCCCCCCAGCTATTTGCCACTACACGTTCATACGTTCCTAGCCCTCTCCTTCATTCTTTGCTTTTTCCCTTTGCTTTTCACTCTACCTTTTTCTTCGTTCCCACGACCACTACAGGGAAATAACTCTGCTCATTTCTGCAACTGACCATTCATGACCTTTTAAAATGAGTAATTCAGTTTACTGGAATTTTGAAAAAAAAAAAATCATTACTTTTATACTAAGCAGCTTCTTTTTTTCTTGACAAGCAACTGCGGTTTTTTTTGGATGCAGAGTTTATTTTATAGATGTCGAATATGTATTTTCCTATAAATGTTCAACAGGGAATCCCTCATTCAAGTTATTCACATTTGAATTCAAACAAACACCACACTCATAGCTCATGTTGGCTCAGCACAAAGAGCTGCAGCATTTGTGTGGATTCATCTTTTCTGGATACAAACCCAACAGCTATAATTTCCTCCTCGGAGTTAAGTCACAAGGACCAGACAGGATAAGTCTGAATGAGTCTATGGACACATGAAAGAAACCACTGCTGGGAGATGCTGAAGCAACCTGCATCACAGGAGAAACAGCAGAGCTGGAGAAAAACCAGCAAAGGAGGGGAAGGATCTCTTATGTTTCTTCACAAAACATACTTTTCACTGTATTCTTGAATTGGATACAACCTAGCCTTGATGTAAGTAATTTTCCACTCCCAGAAATTCTAGAATTGTTTTTCCCCAGGCATACCTTGCACAGATGTTTTCATGGGGCTTATTTCTTTCCAGCTTTTTCCTGGTAAGCATAGTGACCTCTGTGATCCTTGTTCTGTTTACACAGGCCGCCTCTGTACCACCTCTGTAAATTAAATATTTTCAAGAGTGGTAATAAGAAATGTATAGTCCATCATCATGATATAAATCTGGGCTTATTTTCCCTTGCTCGTTACCTTGCAATAACCAGTTTTTGCAAATCTTTCCCAAAATACTTACCAGTGAACACAGACTTGGTCTAGCCTACTTCAGAGTATGGGGCATGGAGGATTTCTACTGTGCAGTAATGGCAATTGCCAGATTAGTTAGACTTGTATGATACTGCTGATGCGGTGCTCCAGGAAAGACAGGTGCAATGGATGCAGTAGTAGAAAGCGGGTACCTTGACACCTCTTTAAAACTAGGGAGAAGTCATCTAGCAATTTAAAGAATGATGGTCTTTGCTGGTTTTAAGCTAGACCACTTGTTTTTCACCTGTATTAAATTATTTTGGGCACATTTTCAAGGGGGAAGGAGGGCACTAAGAAAACTGGCCTGTCCCGTCCTATCCCATCCCATCATATCCTATTGCCTTTCAAGGGTATCCAGGTACCTACAAGCTGTCTGTGGTATCCAGATACCTACAAGCTGTCTGTGAAACCCTTCTGTTGTAAGTTATCATACAAGCAGATAAAGGTCCTCACCTAGTTCTTCCAGCAAGATGTGATCTGCGGCTCATGGTACCCAGAGGACCTCCCTTTTTCCACTGCTCCTACTTCATTTAAACCAGAAGAGGGAAAGACAAGGGCATGAATGGCTCAGACAGCGAGACAGTGAAAGGAATTAGGATGTCCTGACTCCTCTCCTCTGGCTCTTTGCAGTTGAAAATTTGAATCCAAGTCCTTGGCATGTCTAAGTCAGTGGAGCCTTATGCTGTGCAGCAAGGAGATGGCAAAAGGATAGCTTAGCTCAGCTGTGGCAACAAGGATGCAGCCTTTGTTCATCTTGCTGTCTGCTTTTCTGCTGAGCTGCTCAAACATCTTCATTTGCTACAAACTAAATAACACCACAGCCCATCTCCTGGTCCACAGACCAGAAGGCCTGGTTTGATCATCACCTTGACATTGAAATTCATTGGCTTCCAAAACAGTGTAGTTCTACCCAAAATGCCTATTGGGCATGCTCCTTGGTACACGGTAACTCCTGAACTTGCACTTGGGATTTGGTGAATAAACTCCTGGGACACATCAGGTCCTGGGACAGGGTCAACCATTTAGGAGCACAGCAATGTTTAAATTAGAGTATGGGCACACCCTAGGGCAGCTCAGGATCTCAAAGTCTCTAAGTAGTAAAGTAAGGAGGAGGAGTAAATACACTTGGATCTTCCGGACTTCCATGGAGTTGCATTCTTGGTGAAAATTTTCCCTGTTGAAGAGTATCTAGTCATGAGTCGAAGAACTTCAGGAAATTAAGACATCACCACTTCCATTATGTGTTACTCTCACTCCTAAAAACTAAGCTTTCTTTCTAAGTTTAGTCTGTTTAAAGAAGAAGCATCAGTAGGTTACACCTTCCTCTGTTCAGGTGAACAGCTTTTTTGGTGCATTCTCCCTGTGAAGATACTTGTACCCTGAACTGACTCATCTCCCAGTGCAAAGCTTTGACAAGCCACTCTGCTTTGGCTCCTTATCTTCCCTCAGGGTGACATTTCCTCCTTTTCACTGTATAAATCCACATCCTTTTTCCAAAACGTCTTCTTTCCAGTAACATCACCAGCCACAAACATTCCATTCAATGAGTCAGCAGGGTATCCTTGCAGCTGGGAAGGCCAGCCATGTGCTGGACTGTATCAGCAAAAGCATGGACAGCAGATCAAGGGAAGTGATTATTTCCCTCTGCTTGGTGCTTACGGGACTGCATCTGGACTCCTGCATCTGTATTTGGGCTCCTCAGGACAAGAAAGATACCTGCAAATGCGTGAGTTCTGTGCTGTTTCTATCCAGAGTTTGTTTGTGCTGAATCTATCCAGAGGAGTTTGATGCCTCCGTTGCATTTGCCTTCTCCACAGCTACATCAAATTATTGGCCCAGATCTCTGTGTGACCAGGTTAATACAGCTTTTCTTTTTACCCTTCAAAAGGTATTTGCAAAAGCAGAGTCTTGGGTTTAGCCTTCCTGCATTTGAGCCACAATTTCACACCGTGAGCAACTTTACACAATGAATCTCATGATTTTTTGTGCTGTGAATCTCATTTCTATAACTCCAGTCCTTATGACGACCCAGTTCTTTCTGTGTGTTACCTCAACCTTTTGCTGTATCAATGGCATGTGCTAGCTTTGGGTCCAGCACAACACCTTTTCACAATTAAAATTTTGTTCTAAGAATGACCCTTCAGAAAATTTCTCAGTAACCTCCCTCCTACCTGACACTTTCCCTTTCAAGGTTATACTTCAGCCAATTTGCAGTGCCTTTATCAATCCCCTCCACCTCATCTAAAGTAGTTTTTTGTGAACATTTTACTCATAATGTTCTTGAAGTGCATTTGATGAGCTCTGACACCTCCTCTTTACTAAGAAACCCCATTTCATCAGGTCGGTCTGTTGAAATCGACTCAGCAAAGAACTCATGATGCATTTTCTTTTGTATTCTTGCTCGCCTGTTTGTTCTCAAAGCCTTGCACAATAGAGAGATCAGATCATGCTCACCTGGATGATTTTGTTTTTCTTCTCTCTCTGAACTGTAATACTGTGTTTGCTGTTCTCACATTTTACAGCAGAGTCACAGGCTGAAAAGCCTCCTGAGAAGTTCCTGTTATGTCACCCCGATTTTATGTGCCACTTTTCTGAATTTAGGGAAGGATGGTACTGAATAAGGCTCTCCCCTTCTCTGGGACTGGCTTCCACTGAGGCCATTCCCAGTTATTTTTGACTTTTGGACCCTACTTCTTCCTGAACACCATAGCCAAATACTGGTCCGTCGGCTGTGCCGATGCTCCCTGCAAAGCCATCGTACTACAATAGCAACTCTGCTTTGTCTCTGATCGTATGGCTAGAGAGACTTTTACTCTGCTTCAGCTCTGCCGGCAAATTATAGCACAGCTTGACTTTTTTCCAGTGCTCACTTTCTCTGTGTCCTTTTTCATTTCCAAAATGACAAGTCATTGCTTGAAATTTATCCCGCTCCTTACAACAGGGAGTGGAACAAAAGGCATTTCAGCTTCTAGGACCATGTCTGACTCTACTGGGCTACCCAACCTCTAATCTCTTTGTCACATATAAGCATGAGTACTCTGGCCATTTGTTCTTTATTAACTGGAACCATTAATTGGATTCTGAAGGAAGAGATTTTTCACTTCTGAACATCCAACTGAGAGAACATTTACTCCCACGCTGAACACCCTTTTTTTCCCTGACAAGCAATGATTCAGACACAGCCTCAAGCTACTCTAGACACTCAGCCTAGCCAACCCTAATTCAGCCTATTCATATTTGATCTTAAATACTCAGTTTAACCTAAGCAGCCACTTCTGAACTTGCACCACCTCATGTGGTTCCAGCTCCACACATTTAAAACCGCTTTCCCTGGTTGTGAAGTTCATGGGACATGTAGACACACAGTGAAATGTGCAGAGGTGCCTCCTGTAATCCAGTGTGTGCAAATCTAGATATTTGTAGGAAAACACAGCTCTGGGAAGTATGGCTGATGCATAGAGATGTCTCAAGCTGACTTGGTGGCCAAGGAGGGTCCATGGAGGAAGAAGGCAGTCAGCAGATGCTCCTCACCTGTTTTCTGAAACAGGTTGTTCACTGCTCTTTCTTTCTGAATTAGACATCAACTAGCTTAGCTGTCTCTTCCCCCTCCCTTTGGGGAGGCTTGTACTGGGTCCTGTAGCTCCTCAAGTCCCTGTACTTACTCAGACAAAACTTTCTAAGCCTTTGAGTCAGACTTCCATGCTGGTGGGTCTGAGCATCAAAAGGGCATCCTGGAGCTGGGTAAATGGTTCCTTAGGTCCTATTGGTGTTGCCTGTGTGACCGACTGTGAAATGCTGTCTTCAGAAAATACTTCAGCTGGAGACACTCCTCCCTGTCATTCAGGGCTGTGATGAAGGACCACAGCTACATCAGTATATTTGTGGCATCACCACAGTGTTTGGATACACACAGACTAGGGGGGGGGGGGGTTGGGGGGTTGGGGGGGATTGGCGGGAAATGAAATAAGCCCCTTAACATAACTGTGACAAGCCTGTTCACTTTGTAGGGGTGAACTCATAGTCAAACAGCCTCCAGTTTCTTATGGGGCAACTTGACAGATTTCACCAGTTCTGATCTTCATGCATAGAACCCTTTGGTGTTTTTTTAAGCAGAAGCCCTCATTAAGCCTCCATCAGGTCCAGGAAGGTTTGGTTTCAAAGATGTATTAATTTATACCCTTCAAGAGGCAATTCATGATACAATTTTCTCAGCAATGGTCTGGTAATGTCCTAAATTGGGTCAGACCCCAAGAACCCAGCTATGAAGTCATGAAGAACTACCCCAATATATGCACCTCCTAGGACACAAAGAGCCCAACCCATATCCTATGGAAAAGCACCCAGAACTATGTTTCCAAAGCACCACAGCTTTTGAATAGTAATAGCAATAAAAAATCAGTTTGTAAACAATTTGTTTGATCACCTCATGTTATCTTTATTTGCCCTTTAAGAAACAGGTGGAAGAGGAGCCCTGTTCACTTGAAAGACATAATGCTGTCTTGCAGGCTCCAGAAATACCATCATGCCCTCCATCACAAACTGTAGTCACTGTATAAACATCTGTTTAATCATCTTTCCACTCAAAACCATGTGCAGGTCAAGATAATTTCATTAATGCCCCTTTTTTCACACTGCTATCCAATGGAAAACCTTTATCACTGCAAGGTTATTCCTTTCTCTGCCACCAAATTCTATTTCTCTCTGTTTTTCTCCCTCCACCCTGAGAGATCTCAGGATCCATCAAATGTTAAATTGTGTCCAGAGCTAAACTCTTGAAATCATCTATGCTTCCACCTAATAAATCAGGTTGTGGCACATCAACACGTGAAATATTTCTCAGACCCCTATGCAGTGATCTAACTTGATGTTTTCTTCAGAATTCAGTATTTCTTGAGTCTATGAGAAAGACTGGGTTTTTTCCCCTAACAATTTCTGAAAAGGCCAAATACAGATGATATAAGATATCCTACCCTCCCCACATGGGTAGTAATGAGAGCTTGGGAAAGTTCTGGGGGCAACTTGCACCCGAGAAATTGTTCTCACTCACTCAGCACAGTTGCATACAACTCTGGCATCAAGCCATCCCTGTGTTCTGGCTGGCAAGCCCTAAAGATACTCCAAGAGCGCAGAGACCTGTAGGTTTGTCCTTGGTGGGTGCCCAGCTAATTCCATGACAAGAAAAGATTTTCTAAAATCGAGGAGAAAACAAACCCAGAGCTGCCTTTTTGTTGCCCAGACATTTCCCAGGTTGACAAATGAAAACGTAAAAAAACCTTGAGATGGAAAAGACAAGAAGCTTTGCAAAAAATACTAAATTTCTCAACATTATACAATGCCCCATGACTCTTTATGACAAAATGGAAAAGCTTCACCAGAAACTAGCTATTCCCTGGAAAAAAAAAGAAATTATATTCTGCTAAAAATAATTTATTATGGAAACTTAGACCCAAGGAACACTTGTGTCTGTGGTGTCGGGTACATATATCTGTTTTGTCGCATCCTGTGAGCCTCCTTCCTCCTGCGGTCTGACTTCAGACTTGCCCACTCACGCTCCGGTTGCCAAATCCCCAGTTTGACATTGCTGTGGTTTCAGGAGAGCTAACTGGGAAGCTCTCCCACACCTGCAGGCTCCCTCCTCCTAGCTGTCTAGAGGATGAACCCAGTTTGTGGGGAAACCATATATTTCAGATAGGGACTAGTGCAGAAGCGTGGATGGCAGCTCTTAGGAAGCGCTGTATGCTCAGACATACTGATGGATATTAAGTGGAAAAAACCATAAATCAGCTTCAGCCAACTGTCATGCTATTGTAGCAAATTTTGTATAAATAGAATAATTTATCTCCTTTATGGGAGGGTTTTGCTCTCCACCTCTTTCAATTCCAGACCCCCTGGCTACATCCACACCAGTAAGTGAAGCAGAGCCAGAACCAAGCTAAGACATAAAATTTAGCACAGCCTCTGGCAGGCCTTTGGTCTGGGCAAACTGTTTCCTAGGCAGAGCTCAAGAGTTAGCACGGGGACAAATACGACCAAGCTGCCCACTGTGGATCCTTTGTTGGGAAGCCAGGAGACCTTAATATCCTGTGTATAGCTTGGCCATGCCAGCTGGCCTCACGGCTGCCTTGGATTTACCACTACGGATGCAGTCACTGCAATCACAGATGATTTTAAGCCACAAACATCCTTTACCTTGTGCTTGCTGCTCTTTTACTACCCCTTCCTAGGAAAACATCAGAGGGTAAAGCGGCTGGGTGTGTGGATAATAAGATCTATTTCAGGAATGAAAACAAGCAAATAGAAAGCCCTAAAAAATACTAGTGCTTGTCCAAGAGGCAAATGGTCATAGGACTGCAGCATATGGAGGGTGATTCTCTGCTATTCTGCAGCCAATTACTTCTTGGATTTGACAAGCAAAGCCCTGCTGGTGCGAGTGCAGGCAGCAGAGGAGAGCTCGCTCGCTGAACAGCCCGAAATGATAATCACTTCTGATTCGGGAGATGTGACCTCACCAGTGAATCCAGACCAACTACATGCAACCAGGGAGAGGAACTTCTGCTCCCCAGGGTCTGCTCCATGCCCTGGGGTCCTCTGGGGAGATGCGGGAAGATGGCCAGAGACAGGGATGGTCCTTGGTCCTGCTCTCCAGCCAGGAAAGGAAGACATAGGAAGAGCCCCTTCTCCTGCCGAGGCGAGACAAGCCTCCTGGCAAACCTCTTTAGGACATGTTATGGGGCAGAGGGAAGCAGATGGCCAGGTATTTAGGGGTCTGGCAGGAGCAGTCTCTGGGCATTTGGCAAAGAGCACTGATTTACCTGCACTTTCTTCTGCTTGGACACTTTCTAGATGTGCACATTACTCCTGCTAAGGATGTTGTTTCTTAGGAGACTTTATCAAAGCAAGTAAAAGCATATGGTGCATGGAGCTACCTGCTTCCAGCAGCTGGCGAACCCCATTATCTGTTATTATGAACCTCACATATGACCTGTGTACAACTCCTCTCCCTTGCCCAGGGAAGTCTGTACCCCCTTGCCATGAGGTTATATGAAAAATGTTGGTGTGCACAGCCCAGCCTGTGGGTTGGGTTCTTTCTCCTCGGGTGGGCAGTGGCAGCTGGGGGTTTGCAAACACAGGGCAGGACAATTTGTGCAGGACGAACAGAAAAAGTTGTCAGGCAGGGGTTTTATTGTGCAAGAGGCATGCTGTACTCTTCATGATGTCTTGTACATCTTCCATTCTTCAGAAGATTGTAGCAACGTTTACTGACCAATATCAGGGCTGTATTGTGCTAGGCAGTGTTGAAATACAGGAAGGGAAGGAGCCTGCTCCAAATGATACCGATCCTTATTTTACAGGAGGAAGAATGCGTCCAACAGAGCAGGATGACTCTCACTGCAATATTCAGAGATTCCTCTGAAAGAGATGAGATCTGGGCCATTTTTTTTTTTGCGTACAAGTGTTTCAGCTTTGCCACACAGCACTCCATTTTCCCGAAAGCACATGGCAAAAAGACAGGCAGTGAAAACCACCCAAGTGCCAGTTGCTCCTTTTCTTAGGCACATTTCTAAAGCACCTTTTCTTTCTCTCAGTGTAATTTCTGATATGCCCTTGATTTGAGGACTATATCTAATGCTTGCTCTTCTCTGAGCTGAGAGGTGATCCACATCCACACATCACCTGTGGACTGCCAAGTCATCAGTACTAACATGGGGGAATTAGTTTATAATTAGTCCTGTGGTGTGCACCCACTGCCCAGATTTGCTTTTTCCCTCCTTCAGGGAGGCAACGGTGGCTGCCTCCCTGCTGCCCGTGGCACTGAAGCCTTTGCCCTCCTCTGTGACTATGCTTCAGCTCTGTCAGCCCCATCCCTGCGAACGCTCAAGGCCAGGTTGGATGAGGCTGTGAGCAACCTGATCCAGTTGAAGATGTCCCTGTCCATGGCAGGGGCGTTGGACTAGATGGCCTTGAAAGGTCCCTTCCCCCCTAAACCGTTCTGCGATTTGATGATTCTGCTGAGGATGCTCTTTATAACTCCCCACAGCACCTTCAGCGAGGTGGAGGCCAGCCCACAGTGAAAGCAGCTGTCCCTCAGTCTGTGGAGTCTGGTGGTGCTTCATGAGGATGGGGGCTGTGGGGGGCCATGGGGATGGAAGGGGTGAACACATGAGAGCCCAGGCAGTGTCTCCTAGGAAGTTCAGGACAGTTAATAGCCATAATTTGATTGGAAGAGAGCTGTATGGAGACCCCAGGCAAGTCTCCTGAAGCGGAGGACACCCCCAGAGCACCAACTGTCCCTATGCGATCACAGAGGGATGTCCAGCACTGCTGTGCATGGTGAGGGGCAGCGAAACATCCTTTCTTCAGCCAGGGTACGCTGCACAGGTGAGCAGCACTTTAACCGTCCTGCTCATGCCCTGAAGATGGCAGCTGGTGTTTAGCTCTGGATTGATACCAAAGGCTTCCCAGTCTGTACAGCAAAATGCAGAGACAATTAGTCCTGTGCTGCTTCCAGGCCGCCTCAGCCCTGAACTGAAAGCAGTAATGTAGACATGTTTTTATTTTAAGTTACACATGGGACTCCTGTGCCCTGGTAGCTCCAGACCTAGGAGAGACTCCTCTTCTCTTTTGGAGGGGTTGATGATGTGGAACTGCTGTAAGGGGAAAATTAATCTTCCTTATTATTAATCTCTGCATATAACTATGAGAAGAAAATGTCATTAATTAGACTTTCAAATCATTCTCAGATATTGAAATCACCTAAACTAATGCCAGCATTAATAGGACCTGCAAGTAACAGCCCAGACAAACTCAGGATGAACTCACCACCAGAGGTGAGTATAAAAATTCAGGTCACCGTATCTAAACACCTATGCAGTCCTTCTCATGTGCAATTGCCTAGAACAAGCTGTCATCAAAAGCTGCCTGTTTGCATCTGCACAGATAGTTCCAGGCTGTTTCCATCACGCAGGGACTGAACAACCTTGAACTTGCACCACCAAAGTAATCATGGGCAGAGCAGCACCGAAGAGCTATTCAACTCCTCTAAAGGGGGGGCCTAGAAATGTCTGATGACCAGATTTTCATGCTTTGTTCTTCTTCAGAGATAGAGCCGATGGAGGCTGAGGAATCCAAGTGTCTCCAGGTGAGCAAGACCTGTGGTTCTGCATCGGAGCCCGCACCCACCTGCCTGCTCCAGCCTCCCCTTCTGGGGAGCGGCCATGGCCAAGGCAGCCAGCACAGCCCTGCTCCAGGAGATGGCTGGAATTTGCTGTCAGCACAGAGAGTCCCTCATCTTCTCACCACTGCTGAGAAAATCACTTTGCTTGGAAGCACAGGGATTTGTAGACAGCCCTTCTCAGTCCCACAAATACTCTCAGGGTAAACACTGGATTTCAGCATTACCAGCCTTGAGTACCGTTTATAATCTGGCTAACTTACTGGTTTTGGTGAAACCTCCCTGCTAGTGAAGCACCCCGTGCCAGGATCTGTCCTCTAGACCTCAGGCTTAGTCTGGCCACATCCATGTTAAGACTTTCTTGGCCTCCAAAATGGAGTTTGCTCAGCCCCTGAGCTGCTCCCTGGCACTGCCGGGGTCAGCACTAGCTGCTGCAGACCACATCTCTGCCCATACCTCTGCCAACAAGTGGACATTTGAGTTTCAGCTGTACCCAAACTTTCCTAACAGGGATGTACAGTGATAGCCCAGGGAAAAGGAACTGGCGGTGTGGTCGCACTCAAAGAATTGTGGTCAATGGCTCAATGTCCAAGTGGAGACCAGTAACGAGTGGTGTTCCTCAGGGGTCGGTACGGGGACTGGTGCTGTTTAATATCTTTGTCAGTGACACGAACACTGAGATTCTCAGCAAGTTTGCTGATGACACCAAGCTGTGTGGTGTGGTCAACATGCTGGAGGGAAGGGATGCCGTCCACGGGGACCTTGACAGCCTTAGAGGTGGGCCTGTGTGAACCTCATCAAGTTCAGCAAGGCCAAGTGCAAGGTCCTACACGTGGGTTAGGGCAGTCCTAAGCACAGAGAAGAACTTGGGGATGTCGGTTGATGAGCTCAGCGTGACCCAGCAATATGTGTTTGCAGCCCAGAAAGCCAACTGTACCCTGGGCTGCAGCACCCGCAGCGCAGCCAGCAGGTCAGTGAGGGGGCTCTCCCCCCCTGCTCCGCTCTGGTGAGACCCCCCTGCAGCGCTGCGTCCGGCTCTGGGGTCCCCAGCACAGGAGAGACACGGAGCTGCTGGAGCGGGGCCAGAGGAGGCCAGGGAGATGCTCAGGGGCTGGAGCAGCTCTGCTGTGGGGACAGGCTGGGAGAACTGGGGTGGCTCAGCCTGGGGAGGAGAAGGCTGCGGGGAGACCTTAGAGCACCTGCCAGTGCCTAAAGGGGCCGGCAAGAAAGCTGGGGAGGGGCTTTGGGCAAGGGCAGGTGGCGATGGGACACGGGGGAATGGCTTTACATGAGAGAGGGGAGATGGAGATGAGAGATGAGGCAGAAATTCTTCCCTGTGAGGGCGGCGAGGCGCTGGCCCAGGCTGCCCAGAGCAGCTGTGGGTGCCCCATCCCTGGCAGGGCTCAAGGCCAGGCTGGACGGGGCTGGGGGCAGCCTGGGCTGGGGGGAGGGGTCCTTGCCTGTGACGGGGGGTGGGACTGGGTGACCTTTAAGGTCCCTTCCAACCAAACCATTCTGAGTCTATGAAAAGCACTCGGGCTTGCGCACACCTGAGTCTCTGCATCCCCACCGCCAGCCGGGGGATGTTGGCGCTGTCCTGGACGCTCCACGCGGTAAAGGAGCAGCTACAGACCACAGCGTGCCCTGGAACAGCGGGGAAATTTTGGGATGATGCCCAGGATGATATTAAGAGGGGTGGGGGTGGGGGGAGGTCTGTCCTTTCCGAATAGCTCCGACTGCAGCACAGGCTGGGACTTACGCTGGGAAGGAACGGGTACAGCCGTAGCGGGGCGTCGGGCAGGGGCGGCCGGGGGAGCCCAGCTCCGGGCTGGGGGGGGGCGGAGAAGGGGCTGACGGCTCCGCCGGGAGTGCGGGGGCGGTGCTGGCCGCAGCGCCTTCTGTGTCCTGCCGGAGAGCCGCCCCCTGCGCCTCTGCGCTCCCCCTGCCCGCTCCCTGCGCGCCCCCTGCGCGCCCCCTGCCCGCTCCCTGCGCGCCCCCTGCCCGCTCCCTGCGCGCCCCCTGCCCACCCCAAGCTCCGCCCCCCACCCGGCCAGGTCACTCCGGCATCGTCCAGGCCCGCCCCAAGCCCCTCCCCGCTCCTGTCCCTTCCCCCATTGGCTTTCCTCCGGTGAGTCCCCGCCTCTCTCTGCCCAGCCCGCCCCTCCGGCCCCGCCCACCTCCCTTAAATACCCCGTGAGGCCCCGGAACGGCTGTCGTGGGGCTGTGAGGTGCACCGGGCTCTTCGCGGTAGCACCGCTTCCGGTAAGAGCAAGAGGTCCGCCCCCGGAGGGCGGCCGCTGGCGGTGATTGGGTCTGGCTGGTCACGTGAGCGCCCAACATCCGGGAAAGAGCCCGTGAGTTTCCGGCCGGGAGCGTTCTGCCGGGAGCCTGCTGGGAGCAGCGGGGCCCGGGGGTCCTGGGGCGGCTCGGCGCGGCCGCTGCCCCCCTCCGCCGCCCCCCTCCGCCGCCCGGGGCTACCCTCCCCGGCTCCTCCGCTGCCCTCCCGCCCCGCTGCGCCGCGTCCCCAAGCAGCAGCCCTGTCCTTCCTTTTGTCAAGCACCGAAGGTCTCCCTCCCCGCCGGTTCCCCTCAGTGAGCCGCCAAGGGAGCCCTGTCGGTCAGGCCCTGGGCGTCCCCCTGGGAAAGCGGGGGCCGTTGTGAGAGCGTCGGCCTGCTTTGAGCGGGGTTTGTGGTAGCACCCGCTCTTCCGGCTCCCCGCATCGCCTTCCCCCCATCCCCGCGTTCTGGCTGGCTTCCTGCAGCGGGCCGGGGGACAGGCCCACCCGCGGGTTATGCCCCCGCCTGCCTCCGGTGGCATCGGACAGGGCTGCCCGCCGGTTTCAGGCTGTCCCCAGATTCTCCATCCCGTCCCTGCTGCTGTTGTTGAGGCTGCCTCTGTTTCCTCCAGAAAGCTTTTGTGGCAAAGGCCTCCCTGGGCCCATTCCCTTTCCTAGCAAGCATGGAGTTTGCAGAGCTGATCAAGACCCCTCGAGCAGACAATGTCGTCCTGCACCGCCCTTTCTACCTAGCAGTGGAGGGGACTCTCTGTCTGACTGGCCATCACCTCATTTTTTCTTCACGGCGTCAAGACAATGCTGAGGAGCTGTGGCTGCTGCACTCCAACATTGATTCTATTGAAAAAAGGTATGCCTCCTAATTTCCCTGCCTACCCATACTAAATTGTTTGTGTCCCACGGGTTGAAGAGTGGTTGTCAATACTGGCTTGCACCTCAGCTGTCCCAAATCTAGGTCGGGAGAGGAGAAAGGACAGTCAATTAGAGCATGGGGCAGAATGTTGGTATGGGCAGGTTGATTCTTGATCTGTTTGGATATTGTCGCATCTTAAGAGGGGTTTTCTGTCATATATAGGGTCAGAATTTTTAATGTTTAAAAGCCTTTGTTGACAGTATTCTGTGTTAAATGTTCATTGCATTTCATCAGTAGTTCTCGAAATGCTTTATAAAAGATGCATCTTTACCGCCACCTTTAAACAAAGATGGAAGCCGAAGCAGTGATAAAGTCATTTGCTTTGGGTCACTCGGCAAAACTGATGACAGGAGTGGGCTCTGAACTTTCTCAGCCCCAGATCAGCCCCCTACTGCTCAACAGCATCATCCCCATACTTCTCCAGCTGCTTATGGAAATCAATAACACTTGAACTGGAGCTGCAGCACTTTTTTTCTCCTTGCCCATCCCGTTTTGTTAAAAAGACTTCAGGGATGAGCCTCCATACCATCACTTCTGTGTGCTTTGTGTGCTATTGCCCCATCATGCTTTCCTTGTTGAGTGGCAGTCCCATCTCACCTGGTCATTGTCTTCTGCTTCCTCACCTTTTTTCAGTTTCCTCCTAATATTTTCTTTTTGCTGTTAATTACAAAGTCACTTCCCTGTTTCCCCTGCCTTTGAAGGACATCTGGTAGATATCCTTTCTGCCAGCAAGCCTGGAAAAATCAAGCAGCAGTAATTAAAGATACCAGATTGCCTCAGAATCGGAGAATGGGTGAAGGACTGGATGCTGAATAAGGTTGTTCCCATGTTCCAGACTTCTCTGAGAATTTCTGACAAATGCTGCATCTTGGCCTGAGGGTGGAGAGGAACAGCATGGTGGAAGCCTCAGGAATTTAGTTCCCATCTAGTACTGCTCAGTCATCAGGGTGGTTTGTCCTTCTCCTTATGCTTGTACTAAACCATCTGTAGCTCTGTTGTGAAAATTACTGTAGACAAGCTTTTCTTTCTTATTTTTTTATGAGCTTAGTTGCAGTTATAATGTAAGTTAATACCAAATAAGCAAGGAACACTTTAAATTACGGCAAGGGGTAGTGTGTTGTTAGCTTAGTATGTGATTAATAAGTTAGGTACATCTGCACGTACTTGCAGCCTTTATTGCCAGCCCTGGTTTCTAGAAGGTCTCTAGAGTAGACATCTCCTTCCCTGAGAGTAGCTATGTGTGATTATAACGACAATGAAACTTTGCTGTACAACAGGGTAAGAGTATATTCTCGGTGCCTGAGAGAATGGAATAACAAGGCCTTTAAACCATTAAAGGTTGTGGAAGGGTCCAGTTTGGCACTACTTCAGGTTATTAGTGCATGACAACTGTTACATTGTGCCAGGTTCATAACATCTTTTCTGCTTTCATGGTAGGAGTGTCTTTTGTACAAAATGGTGTTTTCTCTAATTATCAGATGGTCATCAATCAGCTGCTTAAATTTTTGTGGCTTTTTAAGTGACTGAAGTAAGGCCTGTAGGGTTTGTTTGAGAAGCAGAACAGTCTCTGGTGGTCTCCTATGATCTTTTTGGTTAAAGGAAATGGAGCCCTGGTGATGCATTATAGCTGCACTGTGTTGTTATCTCAGACCTGTGAAATAGCTCTGCAGCGAGGGCAAACGATGCACAGACTGGCTCTGCTGGAGTTGCGAAACTTTTCTGTCAAAATGCCTGTAGTTCTTCCTTCAGCACTACCCAAATTATAATTGGTTCTGCATGTTAACCTTTGTCTGCACGGAAGAAATAGATAATGACCTTTCTGTGGTAGTAATAATGCTACAATAAATTACAGGTGCCTTCTGTAGCAGAGGTGAAGCAACCCAGAGCTGAGCAACAGCTCTCCTTGGAGTGTGTACAGCTCTGCCCTTCCTGGTGCATGCCTCGTCTGACTGAGGGTTAGGCCACGAGGGACTGAAACTTGGTCCTGCAGGTCCTGCCTGCTTCTGCTTCTTGCATCACCCTTGGCTGCTGCAAGCACTGCTGTGGTGTGTGAGGAAACTCAGCTGCTTTTCCTCAGTTCGCTGCTTTGCGAACCAAAATCTATGTCATTCCTGTGAATGCTAGCGGCTAGTTAAAGAAAACGCTGTTTCTGTTCAGGAATCATCCTTCTTTTAGGTACATAAGGAAGACTGGCGAGGGCGTCTGTGAGCTGCGTTTTTGTTTGGTAGCATAGAGCTTTTTCTGGGTTGACTTGCATTGTAGCTAGCAGTGGTAAGACGTTGACTTCTCTTGAGGTCTGCAGAGCAAATTGCTTCGTGGCACTGCAGGTATCAGAAACCAAACTTTCTTGTAAAAGACAAGGGAGTGTAACGTAGCAAGGCTGAAATGTTATTTTAAAAAGCAAATTAACCTCACGTGTTTGTAGCAATATTAAAAGTTTCAATGCATTACTTCAGTGAAACTGGAAACTTCCAGTGCTATCCGAAAATACCTGAACACACCTTTTCTCTGTCATGTCTTAAAGAAAAGCTGGGAGGAAAACCTTCTCTTTATCTCATATCCAATCACTGCCGTATCCCAAGGATGGAATTAAAAAAGTGGACAACAACTTCCAAATACCAAATAAAGAGGTGACTTTGTTTTGTTTATTTTTTTAAAGATGATATTGCAGATAAATTACTACTAATGGAATTTTGTCTTGTAGGCATATGTTGTGGGAAGAGCTATAATACCTCTTCGTACCTTAGAAGATCCCATTCTTAAGAGGCTCTTTCTTTGTGTCTTGCTGTAGGTTTGTGGGCTCATTGGGTACCATCATTATAAAATGCAAAGATCTGCGAATTATTCAGCTGGATATACCTGGAATGGAGGAGTGTTTGAACATTGCTAGCTCTATTGAGGTAAGAATTCATAATGATAAATTACTCCTACATTCCCAGATCTTGATCTGATCTCAACAACCTTTTTTTCAAGAAGGTTTTCATTGATGTTCTGGAAGGCAAGTGACAGCTGTGGGAGATTTCCTTTCTATTGTTAAAATATTGTTGCTTGTAGGTGTGGGTTTTTTTTAAAAAAAAAAAAAAAAAACAACCAAGAAAAAACAACCAACCAACCACCCTACTTTTCTTGATCAAGTATGTTGTTCTAGCATTTGGGAAAATGAAGCTTGGATTCATCGTGCCAGAGTGTGAGGAGGCAAAACAAAATCAGGCTGGTTGAATTTCATGCATCTCAAACAACATGACTTCTTGAGTTTAAATTGTGTTGTCAGTAATGGGGTAAATGCTACATAGGGTGTGTTCCATTAGTTATACCTGTTCAGTGTGTATCTTTCTCATCCTGTGGTGTGCTGTTGCATAGGGTAGCCTGCAGAAATGATACTGTGTACAACCCCACAGCTGCTGTTAGATTGTCTGTTACCTGCTTTTGTTTGTGCTGCTGGTTTTTTATGTACATTAAAAGACTTTCCAGGTAACTTAGTATATGACCACTAAACTTGAAATACTTCCGGGTGGCTTAAGTTTGCATCACCAATATTAGAAGAAAACACTGTTTGCTGTATGTTTTCCTGCAATAAAATAGCAGTTTGAGTGAATTAAGCAGCTGTTTATTTCTGTCTCCCACACAGGCACTTTCCACCCTGGATTCTGTCACTCTCATGTATCCTTTCTTCTACCGGCCCATGTTTGAAATTGTTGAAGATGGCTGGCGCTCTTTTCTGCCTGACCAAGAGTTTGAGCTCCTTAGTTCAGTGGTAAGTTGGATGTTATGGGTATGCACAGGTGCTTGGATATACTCGTGCAGGTAGCTTGTGAGGTATTTCACCCACTGGTGTCTGGACTGGAAATCCTGGATGGTAAGAATAGCAGTCTGGTGCCTGGGTGAAAACTGGGTGTTGTTCAAATAGTCACTCTGTAAACATCAGGAATTTCTTTTTGTGCTCACTATTCCTATTTCACACTTGTGTTTCACCTTGTACAAATGGAGTTTTGAGGCCTGTTTTGAAGTTGCCTGGGAGGACATGAAGGTCAGAAATGTTTTGGTCCTTATGGGGATGGCCTGCCTTATTGTAAGAACCAATTTAAGACCTTTGGCCCAGGTTTGTTGTACTTAACTTTGCATCGATGAATCTCTGTCAACCTCTTAATTGAAATGAGGCTGCCTTTAAAAAATTGCTAAGGATTTCTTAGCGCTCTAGCACGATGACAGTAGATAAAGGTACCCAATTTGAAACACTCTTAGCTCTAGTTTGTGTTTGGGAGGGTTCAGAGAGCAGGAAATTTCCAGTCCTATTCTTCCAGGTGCTTTGAGAACATGTTGGTATTATTTTGGTAACTGTGAAGTAGGAATTGTTCTTGTGGGTGTTGCCTGTTGTATCTGTTATGCAAGTTTCATTTTAGGATGCTGAATTTGATAGTGGGAACTGGCTCGGTTGCAGTTGCCTGCCTGTTTTAATAGTGCTTTGGGTTAGCATCTCTTTGGTCCAAGTCTTTGTTTCACATTAAATATGTGTGCTTGCTGCATCATCTTAGGTTTCTGAGACCACATCCATTAGTACAGCATCAAAGAACATTGATTTTTTTTTTCTTGTCTGCAGCATTTATCACTTCCTGTTTATGACTAATAACTGAGTAACATGATTAGCTTGACCAGCTTCATTTGAAATCACTAGAAAATTAAAGGAGTTAAGAGACCTTTCTATTTTTGTCTCCTGATTAGAGTACTCTATGTCCTATCTTCATCTGTTGAATAAAGACATACAAACTGACCTGTTGTTATAACTAGCACCACAGTTCAGTTTTAATTTCAGCTGAAGAAGTCAAAGATCAGAGTGTTCTCCTGTTTGGTGGCAAAGCAGCAGATGCCTTCCCAGCTCAGCAGAGGAAGCTTGCAGGCATCTCGCTGAGAATCAAAAGGCCAGTAGAGGTGCTATCGGTGAGAAGGGAGGAGTGTGAGAGCAGGGTTGAAGGCAGCAGAAGGAAATCCTTTGGAGCTCAATGAAAGATTGCAGGAGATGGTTCTGCCTCTGTGTTTTGCTTTCTACATGTAGACAAAATCCTTTTTAGATTTCAGGGATCAGATGACTGCTGATGGTTGTACTTACTAGCATGATACAGGTGCTAACATGGATCTGTTGATGCCCCCCTTTTTTTTTTTCCCTTTTTTCCTTCAGAGGTTTAAAAATGAATTGACAGCTTATTTATGAATCTCCTGGCTTTTGGAACATATGTTCCTTGGAAGGTTTTTGTTTAAAAACCTGATTACTTCGCAGCACTACATTTCAAGGGCAATAATTAATTTCTGTAAAAGGTGACTAACAGCTGTTGATTAATTCTTGGCTTTTAACCCAAAACATCAGCTCCACTTTAACAAAAAACCTCCACTTCAACAAAACAGTGAAGCTGTTCAACAAAACAAAAGCTGTGTTCAAATGACTTGTGTTTCCTGAACAAGAGATGAATATATTGTGGACCAAATATTTATTGTTCTTTAATTGAACTGTCTTACATGACAGGCTAGAATGAGTAAATGGCTGATTTAATTTTTCTCCTCCCATAAGTCAAATGGAGAGTTACCTCCCTCTGCATTAAATCATCCATCTGGAACTGTTATGCCTTTACCTTCCCCAGTATGGTAACAACTTGTCAAAAACCGTGTTTCATCCACATTGCACCCCTAGTAACAGATTAATTCCACATTTTTCTGCTACAGGAGAGTTGTTTTAAAAACTGACCCATTCTATAGTGGCAAAGTAAAACTATAAAAATTAAAGATTAAAAAAGTTAGGTAATACAGTAAAAATGTAGTTATTATACTGTATAGTTATTTATCTTGGTGTATGTTGTGCCAAATGTGTTTTCTCCCGACACACATACCCACTGTGTGATTTTGCTCAATTTTATTGGTCTGACAGTGTGACCTAGCATCACCCCTAGAATTTGATAGAAACCACGTAAGTGCTTTGTCCCTGCAGCTCAGCTCCAGGATGAGGGAGGGTGCTATATACTATCACAGCAGTCTTGCATTTAGTCCATGAAGGTGTAAAGGGAAGAGCTGTTAAGTCAAATGTCTTCATTTGATCTAAAAAAACTGGAGGAATTAAAAGTTTCAGTGGGCTGTTGTTTGCCGATGGTTGCTGGTGTGTGTACTACCTGTTTATTTTCTTGGGAATAACCTACAGCACAGGGAAGCAGGGCTTCTGTCAAGTGTCTTTCTGTGAACTGCTGTTCTGATAAACCCGACAGATCAACAGAATAGTTCAGTTGACAATTAAATCATATGAATATAATCAGCTCAACATTTCACTAAATGTCAGAGCGAAAACTCCACAGTTCCTGCAGGCTCCGAATTATTGTATTGTGAGATGAGAATTTAAAGATACTATAGACAAATATATGAATGGAGTAAAGTTGCACAGCATAGTTAATACTTGGTTATCCAGCTTTTTGTTGTGTGTTGTGTTTTTGCTTGAAGCACTGGGTGGTTGATACGTGAGATCTGGATTGGTTATAGGTATGTCAGGTGAAACATGTGGGGAAAAAAAAAATTTCTTCACTGTACTACTATGTAACCAGTGAGTGGCTGAATGGAATTAAGAGTACACACAGGAGGTTTTATTTTTTTCTGAGGAGTTTGATAAAAGCTAATAGATTTCTCTTCTGCCAAATTCTACAGCTGCAAGATACTGCAGATTGTAACTCTGGAAAATTCAGTTTCTTCTTAACTTTAAGTGAAGAGGCCATGAGAAGGTTGTATACTAACAGTATAATTAACATGAAGGTATTAAATTGCCACAAAATTCACTTTCTTCATTCACTGTTTTTCTTTTTTTTTTCTTTTTCTCCCCTGCCCCCACCCCCCCCCCCCCCCCGCCCTCTGTTTTGTTGTAGGAAAGAGCTCAAGGTTCTGGACAGTTCAGCTGTGTGTGCTGTATTCTGTACTGGAGCTTCTTGAAAAAAGCTGAACTTCCTGGGTTTGGGCTCAGTTTGCAATGGTGTGAAAAGCCCGTATTTTGCTCTTATCAGGCAAACATCAGTCTTTGCATATGTTGTATACTTCTTGTCCACACTCAGTCTCTTACTAACAGGGCTTGTTGCCTTCTGCCTGTTCTTGGGAATAGCCTCTGTCTCTGCTGCTTTGCAGCATCCTTTGAAGTCCATGCTGGTTTCTTTACTTTTCTTCTTAAGGCTTATTAGTAGATCTTGAGTCGTTTCACACAGTGTTGTGCAAAACAACCTCTCCTAATAATTGTAAGTTTTAGGAGGAAAGATAACTGTTTTTAGCCTTTCAGTAACATTTGAAAAATCAGTATCTCTGAACAAGTACTATGACAAAACTAGAAATGTAAAAGTTAATCCTGCACTGTGTTCAAGGCAATACTTCTGACTACTTTGTTTTCTTTGGAGTCCTCTCCCCTTTATGCTCAACCACCAATCCTTTGCTGCTTCTAGCCTGAAGTGGAAGTGACTTTTTCTGAATCCTTTAAGTACAGATCTCTTGCTGGGAGAAGTAAATGTTAACCTTGTACTTCCTCTGAGCTTCATGCAGCATATATATCCAGTGATGTCTGAAGGTGAGATCTACCTCTTCTCTTTCATTGCAGTCCTGTTTCCTGTATCTGCATCTACTGCTGCACATACTTAAATTGCTGTTACCTGCTCTTCCAGTTGTAATGGCAACTTTTTCTTCCAAATTGCAGACATACCCCAAGCAAAAGCCAAGAAGATACTTGCACTGTTGGGTTTTACTGTCTGATTCATCTTGGAGTATACTTTTCGCAGTCTGAAGCTGGCATTGCAGAGGTTAACTGGATCTCTGCAGAAGTAGCTATGCTACAGAAGACAAATGGTGCCAATTGCTGCCACGATCCTCATCCTTCCCATGTAACAGTAAATTATAACTGGATGACATAACATATCGTCTGTCTTGCATTATAAATGGTGAGGAGGGGAGGTTATGGGCAGAGTTAAATTACCAAAGTGGGAGATAAATAGGATCAATACTCTTCCATTCCTTTTCATGCTGGTGATATCAGTGACAGTCAGTCTCTCAAATCATACCACAGAGTTCTGATTTTGCCTTCTCCACATCCTGTGTGGCAGTAAGGTATTTATCAGTTCTGTTCTATATCCATGCTTTTTTCATTGTAAACAAATTGCACACAATCATATGAAATCTGCTCTAACTTAAAGTAGACACCTCAAAAAGCTATAAAAAAAATATCATTGTTGGTGCATTAACATAAAAGCATGAGCTGTGACCAGCCAGCCTCCTTTACATGATCCAGGGCTTTTAATCTCTACCTGTGACGTGACTGCCAGAGGCAATTTAGCTTTGCATCTGGGAGGACCTTCGCTTTTTATAAAAGGTAGATGTTCAGAGCTGTTTTGAGGCTAGTGAATAATAAATAAGCAAGGATGGTGCAAACCTGTCTGGATAGGCTGCTAAACACTAGTAGCAGTTGCTGTTCTTGATGATGATAATGCACATGTACCTTTCCCAGCATCTCTTTCTTGGGCTGTTACCAAAAGGGACAGTTTTGCTGTCTCCTATGCCACAGCCTGTGTGCCTTGGATCTACTGATGACAAAACTGTGTTGTGAATTGGACCAGCTTGTTCTTCTGATGGAAAGACTTCATTGCCAGAAATCCTACCTCAATCAGTCCTAGTTTACCATTGGACCAGTGAGCCAGTCAGATTGGTTTCTATGATCAGGTACCAAGCAGGAGGTGTAGGGGCAAGAGGCAGCAAGCCTCTGGAAGAGAGGAAAGAGACGAGACCTACCTCTGATCAGAGCTGTATAATTAATGCATGTTAAACCAACCTTTCTGAATTGATGTGGGCTTCTGTGTATTCTGTTACAGTATAATTTAACTGTCATGCTCTTCTCTTACTTTCTGTGATACCTGCTTTATCCCCCTACTTTTTTGTCTAGCTGAAGCTTTCTTTGAACACAAATGAGTAGAGGTATTTTTATGGCATCTGTATGAGGTCTCTGCCTACTGCAGCGGCATGCAAATGTTTCCCAGTCTACCAAAACCACCTCAGCTGAGGGGTTACTTAAGGTCTTGTTTGCTTTCTTACACGTGTGTCATGTCAATGCCTAGGAACTAAAGGAAAAATCCACCTTCAAAGCAGCTGCCTCTTCCTCTTCAAAACGTTTTTATATTTCATTTTTACTACTTTGTGTCTGGAGCTTTTACAAGCAAACTTGACTGCTGTTCTGCTGCTGCTTTTAAGAATTTAACACTGCTGTTAAAATTAAAACATGTAGAGGCTTCTGGGTCATTTTCCCCCCACTGAGGCTTCTGCCAGTAGGTTTTGTTGGCCATAAGAAAGGTAGGGTAAGGATGCACTGACTGAAGATACAGCCCAGTCAAGCCACCATCCTGCCGTCAGGGACCATGAGCTCAGTTCCCTGCCAAACTTTAGGCAAGGTTCTGCTGTGTGATATGTGCCCCCGTGGAAAATATATGCCTTGTGGCCATTTGGCATACCTGGATGGTATCCTCAATGCAGGAGAGTGTGGTGCAGTACCAGTCCAGAAGCAGCAAGCCCTCCATGAAGGCTGGGTTTGTCCAAGGTTGTAGTTAGGGCAGTGTCAGCTCTTCCAGCCTGGACTTCGGTAAGCGAGGACACCTTGTCAGCAAGGTTGCTCATTGACCTTTGGGTTTGTCTGAGACTGAGCCAAGTCCTGCGTCTGATCCTGGGTATCGGGTAGCCTGAGTTCTCATGCCAAGTGCATGCAGGGTGCCAATATTCAGCACTTCTTTCACAAGTGTTTGGCTGAAAAACTATGTAACAGGAGTTCACGATGAGACCTTTGGGCTTAGATGCTGTATTGGTTCCAGAAGGTGCTTTTGGAGGAAGAGCTGCAGTGCTTTATGAAAGCAGAGCCCATAGAAGAGAGCCAAGCTGGAAATGTTAAACTGCAGTTTTCACCTCAAAGCAGCTTTATCATCTGGGGTTGGTAGACATTCTTGCCTTTGTTGGCCACCGTTGCCTTGTGGATAGTATTACTAACTTTGCTCTCAGTACAGATAGAGGTTTAAGCCTGTGTTACCTGCATCTAAATCAACCTTTTTCCTCTAAGTCTGCTGATGTAGGAATACTTTTCTGTTCTGGGGCCTTCCCAGAGGCATACCATGCTCTTACTTCCTATGAGATTGAAGCTGTCTGCAAATTTTCTGAGTTATGTCGTAATGTGTACTGCAGACATGCTGTCTGCTGTGTCTGTGAAATAACTAAAAGCTACAGTTGCCCATTTCTGACCACGCAGGCTTATTTTGTGCTGTTTGAGGATGTGGATAAACCAGATGGGGAACAGTTGTTCAATTCCTGCACCTCAAGAACTGGAGTCACCTGATAAAGCTCATAAGCAACAGAAGAAGTTATCTGCATGCTGGGTAATGAGCTTCTGGGAGCAGCTGCAACAAGCTATTATGATTGCAGGCAGCATCAAGAGGTGTGGGAGCCAGAAATAATTGGTCAATAAGCTTATAAATGGATATTAAAAGGACTAGGTAGGGATATACCTTAAAGCATCTGTAATACAACATCTGAGAGATAGTGGGTGAGGAAGACACTGTAGAGAGTGGCTTGTTTGTTCTTGAATGGCATCTTCTGCCATGTTCTTGTTTGAGACAAGATGTGGTGCTGGATTTGATCTGACAGATTAGTGTAGTTGTGCTGTTATGGGGGGTCCAGATTCCTGTGTGAACAAAAGTGATTATGTCAGTAGTGACAACTGAACTTTCATCTGTGGTGCAAATAGCATAGATCACCAATATTACTCTGTGCGTGCTTTGTCCTGAATAGGGAAGATCCTCTGCCCTAATATGTTATGCTGTAACAGTAGTAATGTTTTCTCTGACCCAAAGCCTATGTGTTCTGATCTTTTTCAGACAGATGAATGGCGTCTAAGCTGCATCAATAAGGAATTCTCTGTCTGCCCCTCCTACCCTCCAGTTGTCATTGTCCCTAAATCCGTTGATGATGAAGCGCTTCGGAAAGTTGCCATGTTTCGCCATGGCAGTCGCTTCCCAGTCCTGAGCTATTATCATAAGAAGAATGGGATGGTAAGCTGCGTTTGAGTAATGGTTGTACCTGCAGGAAGTGTGTGAATCCATTGAATGAAAAAACAACTTGAGCTCTAGACTTAATACAGTTCACACAAAGTTTGCTTATTTTGGTTTCCAACTTAGTAAGTGTATGCAGTGAAACTCATTTTGGGTGATGGAATGAGTAATCTCCATCCTAGAAACAGCTGTTAATCTGCTTGTTTGGGAGTGTGTGTGGCATAAGCTTGCTTGCAGCAGTAAGAGCAAGATGAGACTTGTAAAGCCACTGCTGGCACCTTTATTTGCTTTGTCAGCCAAGAGGTTTTGTGCTGAAAAGATGGCAGAAACCACATTGTCCTGTCTCTGGGTGGTGGGCTGTTTCCTTTTTAACAGTCACAATGACAGCAAGCATGCCCAGAGCCAGCACCACTTCTGCTGTGTAACTGTTGAAGGAACAATGTGTAACAGGTTTCAGGAGCAGCAAATTCTTGGTGTTGTGCAGACTTTAGCACCTTTTGACAAGCCAAAAATCTAATTGAGTGAATGATGCACTGTAATTAAGAAATGTACTTAATAAAATTGTTGAGTTAATTCTTTTTATCTCTTGCTGATATGACTAGTTCTGAGGGTGTTGGGATGTCCAACCTGCAGCTTGTCAACTTGATCCAGGGTTCTGAGTCAAGTGCTCTGAAGTGTTCTCACCTCCTGTTGCTGAGACTTGTAAGGCTTGAATTGGAGGATGTCTAGTCTGACTTAGTAGTACCTTTGGGTTTTTTTGCTTTGCTTTAAAATCAGCCATCCACCAACTTCATAACAGTTGTGCTTTCTGCTTTTTCTTGGCTCAATTGAAAATTATTGAGGGAAGATTTGTTCAATTGCCTCTCCAAATTGTGCACAGTTCAAGTGTGAGGAATATAATAGCACTTGGCTCAGAGTGCTTGAACTTGTGACAGTAACGCTGGCTGTCATGTTGCTCTCCTGACTCAGAGTTCATGAGCATAGCTTGGCTTGGTGACTGGCTGCCCTCACATTTCAGTTATTTGAGCTGCTGGGATGCTTTCGGAATTGAAAGGCATTTGCTAAAGAGAAATCTCAGCTCATAAATCTGTGGACCCAAGGTTTATTAGTCTAGCCACTAAGTAAAACTATACCTAAGAGGCATCTAACACATGAATGACTCAAGTGTTTTAAAAACGCAGTTGGGAAGAGATGTTAAAGATGACAATCCTGAAGATGTTGGTTGATAAAGGAACTATCATCAGGAAGCCAGTTCAGTGGCTCACAAAGGTGGTACTAAGGGAATAATTAAAGGGATAAAGCCTCTAAGAAGGCATCCGTAAGTTAGAAAGCAGCCTGCCAAATGATCGCTCAAGTCAAGGATTTCTACTTCTGTTTTTCAAATAAATTCAGTCCCTGCAAGGGATTGTGCTTGAAAACTGAATGATTCAGGGCAAGGGAGAGCAGCAGCTGTAGGAAGAACTAAGGGGATGTTTCTGTGCATCAGGCAGTGCAGATCAGGACGTTTGTCTGTCTGGGTCCAGGTGTGGTGGATCAAACTTGAAGCAGATGGAAGTAGGAAGCATGGTGGGGTGAGAGCTGCACCTGCTGGTGAAACTCCACAGAAAAGAGCTGGAGATCCAGGAGGGCCCCACTTGAATTTTAGCCCTCAACTGACAGAGGAAGCTTTTTAAGGTTGAACTATCTCACTCCCATAAGCATTGTAACAGGTGACCTGAACTGTGAAGGAAAACAGGAGCACCCTGGGTGAATTTCAGTAGCACACTTCTCTAGAGAACTGTCCTCCATGCCTGGTGTTGAGAACCAATGATCTAATGCATCAGTTTGCAGTCTGCATTACAGACCCCTGAGAAATCCTTTAATGGAGGGGTGTCCTTTGCATACTGAGTTTAAATCTCTGTTCTTGGCTTGGCGCTCAGGTGATCAGTGGCTTTCAGTCTGAAGTCCCTCTATTTCCCTGGAGAAATGCCTAAGTCATGGTTATTTGTCTCTGCAGGTCATGATGCGAAGTAGCCAGCCTCTTACAGGTACAAATGGGAGACGGTGTAAAGAGGATGAGAAGCTTATTAATGCCACACTACGGCCTGGCAAGCGTGGCTACATCATTGATACGAGGTCCCTGAATGTTGCCCAGCAGGCCAGGGCCAAAGGAGGGGGCTTTGAACAAGAAGTACACTATCCCCAATGGAGGAGGATTCACAAATGTATTGAGAGGTGGGTGAAATAGCACAGGCTCTCCTCTGTGTGTGGCTTTGTAGGGTTGCATTGGCAGAGCCATGCTAGCTCCACCAAGTGTTTGCTTCTGTAAGAAGTGGCCATGTAGCCTGGTTCCTGTCAACAGAGTCACGTTCTGTTTTTGACAAAATTGGGGTATGTGCATGATAAAGGTGTTTGGCTTTGGAAAGGTGTGTTTGGTTCCTTATTCTGAACAACCTACTGCAGGTTTCAGACATCAGGCAATCTCCCTTTGCCGTCTCTTTCTCTGACCATATGTAGCTGTGATCCAGCTTTCCTGTGTTCCCCTTTTGCAGTAGCGCACAGGAATTAGCAAGTACCTGGCCAGAAAACTTCTGCATTTGAGGATTTGTTCTGTGGCAGTCATGCTTCTGTTACACAGTAAATTTCTCTAGACTTCTAAAATTGGGTTATTTGGAAACAAGCTACTAAGTTAATAGACTTTTAGTCTGACCTTATTCAACTGCTTTCAAGGCTTAGTTTTGGAGAATCCTTCTACATGGGCATGCAGTAATGTTACTGGGGCTATTGGAAAGCAGTTGCTCCTCTCACCACTCTATGGGCCAGCTCTTGAGGAGCTAGTATAAGGAATTTCCTGCCCATTGCTTTGAAGTGTTTGGCTTTGCTTCTAAAAATCTTAGGTGGACTTAAATTTTATGTTGATTATTTTACAGGTGGATTTAAGCATCAGATAGAGGAATGAATAAACCATAATATGTGAAGACTAAATATCTCTTTGTCATTTGGCTTTGTCAGAGATCTGTTCTTTGATCCAGTCTGCTAGTTGCATCCTCTATTAGACCTGAGCACATGCTGGAATCAGTGTTAAGTGGTGTTTGATCCATCAGTAGTTTGGTGTCCCTGGCAGGTGTAGTGTGAAACAAGACCAGAGAAGCGTCTGGTTTTATCAGCTGTATGCTGAATGCCAGCTTTCCAGGGCTTGAGGACATAATGCAGCAAATGCAGAAATGTTCCCTGCCCCTGTTTTTCTTTCATTCTTAAGAAATTAGCCAAACTAATTTCTATGTTGCAAAGCTGAGTCTAGTTTAAAAATGTGTGTCACAGTGGAGATGTGTCCTTGTGTTGGAAGGCTTTCAGATTCCTGTTGCAGCTCTACAAGTTAAAACTCCCCCAAAACTTCTGGTGTAGTACAGAGAGTGAAAATGCAGCACTTGAAGCTTGGCTGACACTTGCTAATGTCTGTACTACCGTCACACTTGTATTTGGTAATGGGGGTGAGGCTACTGTAACACTTTCTACATGGAAAGTGTTAAGATATGGCTGCACACACACACAGCTCAAGATAAGGAAAAGACCCTGCTGTTGTAATGCCTTATGAAGCAATTTGCTTTGAAAAGTAAGAGACTGCTTATGTCCAAAGAGTGGCACTGTGCTGGCTGTTGGCCCTGGTTTGGCATTACCGTTGAAAGCAGGAGACCTCACTTCTATAGGGTCATGCTTTTTGAAATGACTGCATATAAATTGTAGTGCTTGGTTTTGAGATCAGTGTATTTCTGTAAACATGTTGTCCTTGTTGCTGTTACTGCTTATCAATAATATTTTGCTTTTCCCAAAGGTTTAATATTCTGCAGGAAAGCCTCATCAAACTTGTGGAAGCTTGTAATGACCAGTCACACAATATGGACCGCTGGCTTAGTAAACTGGAAGCTTCCAACTGGCTGACTCACATCAAGGAGATACTAACTGCAGCCTGTCTAGCTGCTCAGTGTATTGACAGGTAAATCTTTTTCAGAGAGCCTTGAGTTTCTCATTCACTCATTACAGATTGCTTGTTAAATACCTCTGCTTCCACTTTAAGTATTAGTAACTGGCTTGCTTGTACCCATGCAACATACCATTTCATCATGGTTGAGGAATGTTTCTCCAATAAATCATGCTTGCATCTTTAGAAGTACAAGCTGCCTGAAGGAGGAAATATTGACTAAGAATAGGTATTGGATCATCTAGTTAAGGTATATTCCTGCATCTGATGCAACCAATCTAATGTAGTTAACTTCATTGAAGGTTTACGTTAGAATCTGTCCATCTCAGACATGTATCTGTTCAGTAGCCTAGTAAATTGAGAACACAGAAGTGGTTATAAAGTTTGTTGTTTGGTGGCTTTTTTTTTTGCAGCTGAAGTTTTCCAATACCCCACCTTGCTTCTAAAGATTAAAACAATGGCATTTTCTTATTTTCCCCAGGAATTGGTCTGGTGCTTTTTATTCTTGAAAGTTTTATCCCCATAGGCCTATTTAAGCAATCCTGTTCATCCCTTTTAAGTGCTTGCGACTTCTTTTAACCTGACATTCCTTTAACATACTGCTGACTTGGCTAACTTGTCTTCAGACCTCTGGCTGGAGAACAAAAGCTAGCTGTCGGGTGCCACGGTTTGTAAGACCAAATGCAGGGGTCTAAATGTGATTTCTTTGTGGCTCTGTCGGGGAAGGCCCTTCTCAAAACCTGGGGAAAACCTAGCTTTTCATACCAGCTAGGGAATATTACACAGATACACAAGTAGGCTGAAATGCAGTCTCATTGGTAAAACAGCATTACTGCATTAAAGTATGAGCTGCTGTGCTTTTTAAAAGCACTGGCTGTGCTTGTTTAGTTATTGACTGTGCCAGAAAAGGATTGCTCTTGATCAATAGCTTTATCTGTAATTCTTTGCTGCGTGTGTATAATGAGAAAGATCGGTGACGAAACTCCTCTGGCTTGTTGGGACAACGAGCAATTCCATCATTTTTTAACTTTAGCTTTGCTTTTTCTGTTTACCTGGTGCTATGGCATGCCAGCCTGGCATTGGTGTCTGGTCTGCCTTGATTACAGCTGGGCTAACAAGGGTGGTTCAGTTATATCGGCTGCAAGGAGGGAATGGCTGGGACAGATCTTGAAGGTCTGGGGCCTGAAAGATGAAAGGTGAAAATAGTGTCATCCTGGTGTGCCCCGTTTTGAGGAGCATGTAGGCTTGCGGTTAGCCTTTGCAATTGTGCTTGACTGTTAAGCAGCCTCTTTATCTGCCTTGGGGAGGAAGAGAGGAAAGGATCTGAATATTATTTATACCATAGAGGCAACCATAAATGGGTTGGGGTTAGATGTAGGACTATAGACAAAGGTGTTGCAGTACTTAAGGTACAGATTTTTATGCTCTTCATTTCAAAAAGCAGGTCATATCTGCAAGGCTACTTGCTTGGTAGATTGATTTTTCTTACCAATGCTTTGCTGTGTACCTTGGATCTCTGTATAGAAACAAATGCAACCTGCAATTCACTTTCTAGATGTAAGGATGTTGGCAGAAGTGAGACATTGAGCCAAAGTTTGGGAAGAGTAAAGGCAACAAATACCGTTTAACACTATAGTCTTTCTTTCAGGAGCATATGGATGAGATTTTGATATTGTATCCAAATACAGCATAAGATGGAGAAGAGGGGAGGCAGTTGGCTGTCCTGGGCAGCCCCTACTGGATTGGGGCAGGGGGTGACAGCACCTGGGCCCCTAGCAATGTGCAAAACCTTCCTGCCCCAAACTCTGAGGGCACTCTCCTCATGCTGTTCTGTTGATTCACTTATGCTGGCTGATGAGCGAAGAACCTTTGGGCTTGGCTCTTTGACAAGCTTCCTTGCTCGGCATGCGAACTCTGCTGCCTTTCTGGAGGCCAAGCTCTGTCCATCTTTCTTTTTTTCCTGAACCAGCTTATTGGCTAGCTTTTCTTGCAGTAAACCCCAGTTGAGGCCCAAATGCAATTAAGCCCAGTTTGAGGAAGAATCTGAGTGTTGTTTTGCAGAGCATCTGAGGGGATGATGTGTCTTCATTGCAGTGCTTATGGGAAAATTTCAGAGTACTTAGCAAATCCAATAAATGACACAAGCAAATTTTGAGATGCATTTCCATGCTATAACTCAAAGGGGTACCATTTCACAATTGTGAGAACCAGAAAGAGATCTCACCATGCATCTCTTGTCAATGTGGCAAAAGCTCTGGATTTCCAGAATGCTTAGCAAGAAGCTAAGCCTAAAGTGATGTAAAGCTCTGGTTAGTGTTGGTTGAGTATCCACGTGGAGAAGGTGGTATGCTTCCATGCAGGATGCGGAGCTTATGAGAGAGAGGAAATGATAAAGTGCCAGCAAAACCTCAGCATTGTCATGGTAGCAATACTGGTGTCCATGGGTTGTCATGGTGTCCATTGGGATGCAGATGTCCTTGATGTGTTCTGCTTGTTCATACCCTTACTCCTTTCCACCTTTTTCTTTTACAGGGAAGGTGCATCAGTGTTAGTCCATGGGACTGAAGGAACTGATTCAACGCTCCAGGTCACTTCTCTGGCACAGATTATCTTGGATCCGAGGTGCAGGACCATACGTGGCTTTGAATCTCTTGTTGTGAGGGAGTGGCTTCAGGTAAGAAATGCCTATGGACAAAGCGGCAATCTTTTCCAGTGACAGTTGTATTGAGAAATAGCCTGAGAGGCAGCAAATAGGTTGGACCTTGTTGCAGCCCTGTGTAGTGTGAATGGCCTTTGTCCTAAGAGCAACATCATTAACTGACTCATTTGTGCCTCTGCCTCTCATGGTAGTGTTTTGGTTTTGGGGATTTACCTGTTTTGTGTGCTCGGGGTGAACATCTCTAAATTTAGAGAATGCTGTTCAGACTAAACCACAAACTTAGTTCTACTCTTTGCACTTCTGCAGCTAATATCCTCAGCCTGGTCCTTTGGTGCACCAGCTTGTTTTGGTAAAAATTCTCTGATCAAATACAAGGTTATTTACATAGCCTGAAAAAGGCAGCAAAGTTGGTCATGGTTCCTAGCAGTTTGTGACTGGATGCTTGAAGAAATTACTGTTGTAGATGAGAGTAGTAATAGCATTGTTGCATGGACAGAACTAAACCTAAAGTCATTTTGCTACATGTACTCACATCCCATTAGTCTGTGTGATGCTTTCTCTGATTCTTGTGTATAGGCTGGTCACCCCTTCCAGCAGCGCTGTGCCCAGTCAGCCTATTCAAATGGCAAGCAGAAATGGGAGGCCCCAGTGTTTCTGCTCTTTTTGGACTGTGTGTGGCAAATACTTCGTCAGTTCCCTTGCTCTTTTGAATTCAATGAACAGTTCCTCATTATGCTCTTCGAACATGCTTACGCTTCACAGTTTGGGACTTTCCTGGGAAACAATGAAAACGAAAGGTTGGTGAGGATTCTTGCTTTGAACTCTAACTATTGGACTGTATCTGATAAAAATAAAGGTACCTCGCTTTGAAAAACGGTGAGGGTGCTTGCGCAGTCTCCCTTAGCATGGGTGAACTTCTCGTTGCAGTTATGTAGTCTGATGCAATGTTAGGGGGCTTGTCCCTCTTACAAGTGGGACAGTGTGACTAAATAAATTTTGTGGTATGGGCAGGGAGCTGAATTAATCTTCAAGTCCAAGCTAATACCTTAGATTGTCTTTTCGGTTTCCCTCTGTGGCCTTGAAAGATCTCTGCCCATCACCAGTTTATATAGTCTCTTATGCAGAAACTCTTCCCATAAAAGAATAAACAGCTAGAGTTCAGCAATGGTGTGACTCATAGTGGTGAGAAGCAAACTTGTCCATGCAGGCCTGGAGGAGAAGGTCAAGGCAGTCAGAAGCCAAAGTTGAAAAGTCTGGTTCTTACCTTAACTGTCAGGGAGGAAGATGACTGCAGCCCAGTGGTCCCAATACCACCAGGAAAGGAAGGCTTTGGGTTTTTATATCATCCATTAACTGTTGCAAGTGGAAACTGTGGAAGATCTTATCATAGAATAGTTTGGGTTGGAGGGGACCATAAAGATCATCTAGTTCCCCCCCCCCCTGCCATGGGCGGGGACACCTTCCACTAGCCCAGGTTGCTCCCAGCCCTGTACAACCTGGCCTTGAACATCTTCAGCCTCAGTTACACCTTGGCAAAAGTTTTACTTGTTTGGCTCTGAGCGTCAGGATTAGGTTTGAGGTCTCTTTGTCCATGCAGTACTGCAACTTCAATGGAAAGACCAAAAATCCCTCCAGCTGTAACCTGTTACTCTGAGAAGTGTGAATTGTCAGTTTGCATTGGTTGAGTTTTTGAGTGAACGCTATGAGCTCTTGGATGGGGATGCTTGTGCAGCTTTGAAAGGAAGCAGCCAGGACTGCATTCTGCTGGAGTCTGCCTTGTCAGGTTGTGATAGGCCTGTGCTGAGCTTTTTTAGAAGCTTGAGCAGATCAGCACCTAGCTCCTGAAATCCTAGCCTGGGCTAGGTGCTGTGTTGTACCAGGTGGGGCAGCTCTAGGCATGCCCCGAGTAGGGCTACTGGGAGTAGTAAACACGGTGGAGCCCCAGAGGACTGGAGCCTTCTGTGGCAGATGCCAGCTGCCAGAGAGGTTTGGATTCCTGTTCTGAATTTGGCAGTTCTGTTCTCAGGATTGCTGACCCTGGTAAGACCGTGTCTGATGGTGTCCTCCTTAACTGAAGACCGCTGAATGAGTAAAAGGGAAAAACAGAACTGATAATTACAGATAAGGAAGGCAATTTAAAGCTTCCTATAAACGTGTCTGCCCTTAAATGTTGCTTAGAAGAGATTCTTCTGCAGAGCTGCTGATTTGGTCATCTGCAAAACCAAGTTAGACTTGAAACCAGTAAAATGAAATTTGAAAGAATATTGAATGTTACATGTAATAACCTGCCTGTCACATCTGACCATGTCAGCCTGTGAGCACAGAGAATGTTTGAAGTCTGATGTTAAGCCTGTGCTGTCTGAAGCATTCACAGGGACAGTCAATCTCCTGCCTGGGTGGCAGTTCAATTTGCTAGTGCGAGCAGAATGAAGTTTGCCAGAATTTAAGGAACAGACCCAGACCTCTGTATAACTCCAAACGTGGAGGTAGTTTGACCCAGGAAAACAGCGTGGCTTTCTCTCTGTGCTCTGATGCTTCTTGCCACCAGAGGGACCTAACCAGATGTGCCCATTGCACGAGTCCAGCGGTTCTGCCGCCTTAATGTACCCTGAGAATTGCACTACTGTCTGTCCTTGATGCAGACCTGCCACACCTCCCAGCTCTGTCTTAACACAGGAGTTCAGTCCCTTTCAAAGCCTGGCAGTCGAACCACTTCGAGCAGGTGACTTCATCTGGACAGCAGGCAGCTAACTTCACCCAACTTATAAATGTTATTTCCCCATTGTTTCTTCAAAACTGACTGTAATCAGCCAGGTTGAGTAAATGGGACAAGGTAGAAGCCTAAAGTGGCATTGGTGAGAGGTACTGAAGGGATTAGCCTGAACTGTCTGGGCTAGTAGCACATGAAAAAGCTTGTGGCCTTCTAGTCTGTGAGGGTCTCACACAATGACTCTTTACAATATAAAAGTGAAAGCTAACTTGTCCCTATGGGTTTGTTAGGTCTAAACTGAAGCTGCCACAAAAAACTATGTCCCTGTGGTCCTGGGTGAACAGGTCTGAAGAGCTGAGAAAATTCCAGAATCCTCTTTTCGAGGCCAACAGCCTTGTCATCTGGCCCTCTGTTGCCCCACAGAGCCTGCAGCTCTGGGAAGGTAAGCTAGGCTTGCTGCTTCTATGGCAGGCAATATATATTTTGTGGCTACTTGTAAAGCTTCTTAAGCACTGTCTCTGCTCCATGCTTAGTCTGTGTTCCAGCTGATGGCAATCTCACTCCCTTTGAAATCTGTTCCAAAGTATTTTTAGCATGTGCCATCCCAAGAGGTATAATGCTTTTTCCTTCTAAGGTTTGGTGGTGTGCCGCTCTGTGCCAGGGAGCCTTACTAGTACCACGTAACTACTTAGCACAGTATTTCTGCAGTGATGTAGCCTAATCTACAGAAGTTCTGCAGGCCTCAGGCTTTTGTTCTATATCAGCCAAGACTTCCCTTTCTCCATTACTGACAACATTGTGTGGTAGGTCCCTGCTGCAGAAACTTTCTCCATCCCATGCATGCTGAAGAGTTTACTTATGGTGAAGCAAGCAGGCTGTCAAGGCAAGGTGGAGACTGAACATGGATAGGTCTGATCAGTATATGAGAAAGAAGTACTGAAACCCCCTCATTTTTTCTTTATTAACCTTGTTTAATAAAATGGTGAACTTGGAGAGGAGGGTCAGTATTTCTAAATGCTGTTTGGGGGGGAGGGGGAGAAAAAAGTGCATGAACTGTATGCACATAGCTTGAGAGCTGATGAAATATGGATAACGTTTCTTCCTTGTTACAAGAAACCCTTCTGACTTGCACTGTCTCTGGGCTTTCAGGTGTCTTTCTTCGGTGGAACAGGCCTTCCAAGTTCCTAGATGAAGCCCACGAAGAAATGATCAACATTATAAAATACAACAAGGAACTTCAGGCAAAGGTTAACGCATTGAGGAGGCAGCTAGCAGAGATGGAAACAGATGATAAGATGTAGGAGAACCTGTGAGCTGGCAGGGCTTTGCCTCAGGTCTTTCCTTTCCAGTCCCCTTTTAAAGACTAAATATGGACGGTGCATGTATTGCAGAACCCTCTGGGTCAGCTGACCCTCAGTCCTCCCACTGCTAAAACCTTCACTTCACACTATGTACCTCCCTGGTCTCTGGGAGGGATTTTTGTTTTGTTTACAGAAGATGTACACAGCTGGGCATAGTGTCCTCTCTTGGCAGCTTTTCTGTCTCAAAATTGTGTACAGTGTCGTCAGAAGCTGGAACTCTTGCCTCCACTCAGCTGTATGGATGACCAGGATGGGCCAAGAGACAGGATGTTTCACATTTAGCTTGAACTTTTTCAGGTTTTGTTGAACTCCTCAAACACTCGTCGGGATTAAAATACCAAGTTATGAATAGATAAGTAAAGGCATTTTATCTGAAAGCACTTGCCAAGAGTAAGGCAGCTTAGTTCTCTAGATTCCTAGAAAAACTAGAAAATGGTATAATTTAACTACAGGCTTTACCAGTCTATAAGATAGTCTCAGTAGCCTTCACATCTAACAGTTGGAGGGTTTTGTGTTAAGCATTGGCTCAGAAGCAGTAGTCAAACACCAAACTAGAGCAAGAGATTTCAGTGCACTACAGAACTGAACTAGGGATTCTGCTGCTAGTGTTCATGCCGTGACCTTCAGTGGAATTGTCCCTCATGGACAAATATCTTCCTAAGGAATAAAAAACTTTACTTGGAAAACAAAAAGGTTAAGTAGTTGGCAGAGGCATTCACTGCAAAACAGTGGCTCAGAGCAGTCCTTTTAACTACGGCTAGGCTGCTCTCTTGAAACTTCCAACCGCACTGGCTGGTTTTGTATGCTTAAACAGGTTCGCAGCATGGCTAGGATGCAAGAGCAGCATTTAATCTACAGCTCAACAAAACATTTTTGCTTTACCTGGCGTGCTTCTTCCTCTAGTGCTCTTACTATACCTTTTGTGAAACATCAAAAGCAGAATTTGGAAATTAAGGTGTTCTAACATACTCGGTAGCTGCTGCAGGTTAAGAAGCTGTCACACTACAAAAATGCTAATAGTTTAGATCATTTGTAGGTGCTAAAATTGCTTAAAGACTTTAGGGTTAAGCCTCTTTCCAAGTAACTGTATTTTGTAGCTGATATTTGTGTTTCTGTGACTGCAATCTACTTTTATAAAAATCAGTTTTCACTAGACAATTTTTTTCCTTTAAAAAAAAAACCAGAAAAGTGAGTCTGAAATATTAACTCGCCTAGGCATTTGTTCAGCTTGATTGCATTGGTAGCTGTATGTGACTGAGATGATGTGAATTGACAACAACATATGTGGCTGGGATTATTTTAAAAGCACTTTGTTAGCCTGTTTCTACTGAAATTAGTGGACCTACGTTAGATCAGAGTTGATCCCTTTGAAACTGTTGAGCTTCCATGATAATTTATGCTGGTTTGGAATGAATCTGCCTTTATTTAAAAGCCACTTCTCACAAAGGTAGATACATGTGAAAGTGCAGGATCTTCACTTGTTATAGAAATAAGTGGAGAGTAATCTGCAAAAATCCTGTAACCACTAAATAGATTTTAAGAGAAGTTCCATAACAAAGGAAGCGATATAAAATTGTGGTAGTGATTAAGTGCTACCTTAAGGAAGTAAGGACCAAAGCAAAAGGCATTAATTATTTCCTTCTTGACTAACCTAAGCTTAGTCCTGAAGTCACCTGACTTAAAAAATAAGAAGGTCCCTTTTAAATCTTTTTTCATTGAAGGCAGGAGAATAATTGCCCCTACTTGTGATACCGGTTTGCTTTTAGGTTTGGAGAGTGACATTCTCTAAATCAAGTCCGACAGAGTGCTGCTCAGGGTGGCTCTTGACGTGTACTGTGTAACAGGGGAGGGCACAGGTTGGCCATGACTTCCTCCAGACATTGGCTTTGGAGCTACCTTCTGGTTACATTGCAAATCTAAGCCCTGAAAATCATTGCTCACCCTTCAAAAGTAAATCTGTGGGATCTACACCTGTCTGGATGTTGTATGCCTATCCAGTTCAGAATTTCCACTGTTTCTGTACATCTGAAATGTATTATCACTACCCAGATAGGAAGGATTCAGAAGGCACTGTTTTCCCCATAATGGACTATACATAAAACACACTTAAAGGTTATGCAATTTATTAACATAGTAATTATATATTGAGCTAAATAATAGAGAAGGAAAGAGGTGGGGTTTTTACCTAATTGCCTGGCTCTAGTCTCTCATGCAAACTGCAGGCATCTGAGGAAATTGTGTAACCAGTTGTGACAGCTAACAAAAGGCAGAAAATTATCTCTGAGCTGGCATTTCATCCTTGACTTGTCTGTTGGGGCTCAACGCACACCAGAGTGCCGGGTGCTGCCTTGGCTTAGTGCTGGTGTGGATCACAGCCTTCACGTGAAAATGCTAGTGTGGGTCTGAGTAGCCACAGCAGTTTCTTCCCCGATTTCTCTGCCATGGGTGGCCTTGCAGTCACTGCCAATAGCAGGAGCTGGAGGCTCAAGTTAACCTGCGAGTAATCACCATGAGACCTTATCTGGAGCGGTCCTGCTAGGTAGTGCGGGTGGTGGAGCTGAGACAATATGCATGGACCCTTACAGCCTCCTGGGAGAAGACAGTTCACAGATACTTTGTCAGGCTACTTGCATATTCTCTTTTAACCTTTTCATTCCCAGTGCTTTCCAGGCTCCAGTCTGGTGGCTGCTCGGGTAACACGTAATGGAGCGCTCCAGTTCTTTGCTTTCCTGTATGCCCCACACATTTATACACATACCTAATATTGATGATCAGTTTGCTTCCTCTTAGAGGGAGATACCCGCCGGACCCTGCCACACGCCATCGCTGACACCCGTTTTGCAGGTTACCTGTGTCTTCCTGAGCTGTGAGCGCTGTGGCAGTGCCCGGCTCGGGCTCTTTAGCCCGACACTGCCTTACACCTTTGCTGACGCCCCTGCTTCTGCTCTTTCTGCACATAGTTATTTGTGTAATAAGCTGGACACTGAGGGTCCCCTCGCCCAAACTCTGGGGTCAGTCAATGCGGACGCTCTGCCATTTACCAAAAAAAAAAAGGGAAAAGGATCTAACTTGCACAGTTTTCATAAGGGAATATATACCTTCAATATTTTGATTGTATTAATCTAACTCTTGAATGTGGTGACTGGTTTAAGTGCACTATTGTCCATGTTGCATATGATATAACTTAAATTGCACTGTACAGCATATTGGCGTCTAATGTATGCTTTGCTAAAGCCCCAGAAAGTGCTATCGTGTACAGGTTCCTGTATGAGGAGAAAATGTCTATACTAGCACTCCCTTTTTTTGTAACTCTGTGACATTGAATAGCACTGTGTGATGTGTGCTATGTGTCTATCAACTAGTACAAATTTAAGTGATGAGTGCACTTCTGTCTGAACACCTGGAATTGCTAACTGGACTTGGATGCTGCATCAGTCAGTCTTGTATTTCTTTTATTGATGAAATAAGTAACAGGGCTGGGAGTTGTATGCTGTGTTGGTAGATGTATGATGTACATTTACAGAATCCCAACTGCTGTGGTGTTAAATATATTGCAAAAAAAAAAAAAGTAACAGATCTGAGAAAAACTGTCATGGCTCAAATTGCTTAGCCATTTGGAGGGTGAAAACCAGATACAAAGTGACTGTAAACTTTGCTGTAGATATGTTGAGAACATAGTAGAAATGTCTGTTCAAATTAAAACCTTGAAGACTATAAAAGTTCTTTAATCACAGTGTTGAATTTCTGAGTACTGCCTTCATTTTTCCATTGGGGGGGGGTGTATGTGACAGATGTATGCTTTTGCCTGAAACTTTGGTTCTTTTCAGCTCATGCATGTTTTCTTTTACAGCTGAATGCATGCTATGGTGGTAGAAGAGGCGGTTGTGCTGTAGGACTGCAGGGAAAGGAGAAGGTTGAGGCCCTGAGCGTGTGCATGGCTTGCAGAGCTTTGCCCCCGTGGTTTTGGTCCTCTGATACTAGCTCTGCGTATGATAAGTAAACAATTCAGTTAGCTGAGATTTTTATGCTTATATTGGAGTCGCCGAAGGATGGCAGGCAGCTGTCTTCAAAGGGAGAACGGTTTGGACTGAAGCAAAAACTTGCAAGAAGTCAATCAGTAGACCTGGGGTCACAGTTACCTCTTGTTTTTTAAGGGAGGTGGGGTACTTGGGTGTAGTTGCTGGGGAGGGAGCAGAAAAAGGACAAATGGCTCTTGGGAAACAGAGGCTGTGAACCAGGGAAGCTCCTGGATCTCTCCAGGCTGGTAGGTCAATATGCTGTGAACCACTGGGCTGCCTGTTTCCCTGTGGCATCATTTGTGGTCTCTGCAACTACTCTGGAAGGTGAAGAATTTTTGTGGGTTTTGGCATTTCAGCAAATGGAAGCTGTGGGGGGGTGTGCTGCCCTGCAGCTTGTGTAGTCCTGTATGGTAACAGTGAAGGGTGCTGAAGGTTTTGATGTGAGAAGATTGATACTCGGTCCCTATTTGTGCAAAAAGTTTGCAAGAGTCCCAGCTGAAACAGGGTGGGTCTATTTTAAAATAATTTTAGCTATGACTAGGCAGCCTGATTTGGTTCAAGCTCACTTTTCAGAGGGAAGGGGAGAAAATAACTGTCTGATCAAGTGTTAAAATTTCTTTTTATTTAATTTTCCTTCTTATATTTGAGTGCCGGTGAGAGGACATCAGTAATCTGACAGTTAAAACAGAATACCTAAAGACTCTGGAATATTTACAAGGATATAAAGCCATCTGTTGGATTTAAAGTACAGTAGAGATGCCATTCATGAAAACATGTTGCCTTTAAAGAGATTATACTGTGCAAACAGGCTGTTCAGGGCAGCTGCGATGGGTTTCTTTACTCCATGTTATCTGCGTGTAAAACATGGTATTTTGATTCAATGTGTAGGAACACCTGATGCATGGGAGTGGAGAAGACAGAGGCAAACTCTGCTTGGAGCCTGTCCATGACTCACTTTGAACTCTAGCCGGGCTTTCCAAGCCTCCCTTTCTGAAGTCATTTGAGATCAGATCTGTCCCATCTCCCCTTTCCAACCTGTTCACCAACTCTGACAGGGCTTTGCAAGGCACTTGCTGTTCCTACAAGTATCTAGAGAAGTAGCAGCCCGGCAGGGAGACCAGTTAACCCCTGCAGATGGGATGTCCACCAGCTCACCTCATTAAATACGGGGTTCCTCTGGTGGGTGGTGATGCAGCACCAAAATCCCAGTCTCTTGCGCAAATACACCTTGAGGAAGCTGAAACTCAGCAGTCTGAGGCTGTTGGCATTATTATTTTTTTAAACCCAAGTGTTTTTTGTTTAGTGCCATTGTAGGGCTGTCTTCCATGCTGTGTTTTCCCCCAAAGCAACAAAAGAAAACAAAGAGGAGGAACTGCTGTTGTGCATTAAATGTAACCCAGGGATGCTGGGCTGTGTTGGGTTGCTCGCAGTTTCTCCTGCTGTGTAAATGTCAAGAGAAGCCTGTGGCATTTGTCTTTCAGCGCCAGAGATTATGATCTTTTGATGTTCTGTTGCAAGAGTGTTGCTGATGGTTTTAGGAGGGTTTACTCTTAAAGCTCAGAATATGCTCCCCCAGTATCTTAAAGTGCTGGCAGAGAACATGGCCACTACACAGAGAAGAAAAAATAGTTTCTCATATAAATATTAGGGGGTTTGGACAAGTTTTGGTTGCTAATGTAGTGAGCCAAACTTTTGATTGAGGTAAAATAATGGGAAAAAAGACACAGTTACTCTCAAATCCCTATGGGGATTCATCAGGTTGGCTGGATAAATTCAGTGTTAGCTCCTGCTGCTTTTTAAGGAAAACGTACTTGGGTGTTTGTTTACGTAAAAGGAGTTGAAGCTCTTTCTTCTTTGTGCTACCGTTTACCTTTTAGCCAGTCCTATAAGCATCGTGGGTCAGGGCTGTGAGGTAAGGTGCTCCATGTTAATGCCGAAGGCTTTTGTGGCTGCGGGAGGGCTGTAGCTCTGCAAATGAGGGATGTCATAAGAGCAAAATGCCCATGGCCTCTTGAACTTACTGCGGTAAAATGCATGTTTTATCATTCTTAAAGACACTAGGTGTAGTTACTAACATCAGGCTTGTTACAGCTTGTGCAGTTAAGTTGTAACAGTTTACAGGGACTGTAACTGTATGTAGAGAATCTGTTTGGTTCACAGCTGTACCAGTGCCAACAGCAATATTCTCTTTGAACTACAGGATGAAAGATACAGGGCATGTTGCGTGTTGGTTCAGGGGGCTGATTGCTGCACCCCAATGCTGTAATCTTCAGTACTTAATCTAAGTAGCTAAAAGCTGATTCATCGCTTGCCAAAAGTAAAAAGCAAAAGTTAGTGGACTGGATCCTTTACGCTGATTTAAAAGGAGGCATAATTACAGCTGTAGAATGGTTTGGGTGGGAAGGGACCTTGAAGACCATCTAGTCCCACCCCCCCGCCATGGGCAGGGACCCCTCCCCCCAGCCTAGGCTGCCCCCAGCCCCGTCCAGCCTGGCCTTGAGCACTGCCAGGGATGGGGCACCCACAGCTGCTCTGGGCAGCCTGGGCCAGCGCCTCACCGCCCTCACAGGGAAGAATTTCTTCCTAATATCTAACCTAAATCTCCCCTCTTTCAGTTTAAAACCATTCCCCCTTATCCCTAGTCTTACAGCTTGCCAGAGGTTATCTCCCCAGCCACCTTCAGCTCCAGGAGTTTCTAGCACCTACTTAGGCAGTGCTTCATACACTCGGCATGCCTTTTTTGAAATTATTCAGATGGTCTGAGCTTGGTATTTGTGTCTAGGATATAAATCTTCACACAAGGAATGTGTGTGGGAGGAGGAGAGACTTCTGTGAAGAGGTGGATAGCCAGGTGTCCAGGGAACACGTGCAGGGAAGGTGCTGATGCAGGGTTTGCAGTGTACCAGCTGCACTGGGAACATACCAGTTACTAGTGGTACCATACAGGGTAATGGTTTCAGGGTTGAACAACGTAGCCTGTGATCACTGATGGAAGAAAAAACACTCATCCTTTTGGCAAGTGGTTAATTCAAAGGTACAAGAGATACAGGAACTTTGCTTCCTGGAGTCTCTTCCCTGATGTGAAAAAAAACTTGTTGTGATGCTCTAGCAAAGTGCGTGCAACATTTTCTACAGGATATTTTCTCATTTAGCCATTTCCTTTTGGCTTGTAATTCCTTGACGGTATGAAATAAAAACTTTCTTGTCAAAAGCCTTCTCGCAGGAATAAGGGTTGTTTCAGAGTTAGTTTTTTTTTTTTGAGAAGATAACTTCTTGCCTTTTCTGTACTGTGCTTCATCTTCTCAGCTGCTACTTTTTGTGATGTGCAGAGCATCTGAGCTACCGTGGCCACATCCTACATGGTCACAGAGTCTTGAAGTCTGTGTTCACCAGTGGATTAGATGTGGTGTAGGAACACATTTGAGTAAGTACTGTACTTGGTGCAGTAGACTGAGACCTACACTTGACCTGAAGCTTTTTTCCCCTCAAGATTTGTTGACGTTGCTGCTAGAGTGAAGGATTCTCTCCATCTCTTTAATCAGTTGTTTCAGGGAGAGAACAGCAACTTGGACTATAGCGGGGAAGTACAGGGCTTTCTCTGGTTTCTGCATTTCCATAGGTTTGGGAAGGAGAGGAGGGGAGAAAAAAAAAAAAGCAAGCTGGGGCTTCCTGGGAAAAAGGTTTTCTTACACAGATCCTTAAGGGACACTTGTGCAGCACTGAATACATGAAGTATCCTCATTGTGCTGCCAGCAGTTGGCAAGGCTGCCGTTTCACCATGGGGAAGGCTTTGGCAATGCTGAATTAAAATGCTCCTGTTCTCCTCCACCTCTCTTTTTTTCTTCCTCAGTTGTGCTGGTCCAGCTGTTTGTGATTCCACATGGTGCACTGGATTGAAGAAACCAGTAAGGAAAAGTAACCCAGCCAAAAAGGAAAAGCCCTGCAGCCTGAGTCAGCATCTCTGGTGTTGAACATCACAATGATGCTTTTAGTAATCAAGTCATAGGCAAGATTTGTAAGGTGAAAATCCATGTGGCTGAACAAGCTGTCATCTAAGGCTCTGTCACTGCAACTGGATTCTCATGTAGACTGGAAGGATGAGTTTTATTATTTTGGGGAGGGGTTTATTAGGCACTGGACTGAGATTTGGGAGACCGAAGTCCTGGTCCTGCCACTGCTGCAGACTGCTGGTGTCACCGTGAGTGAGTTTATCTGCACCAGTCCTGGCCAAAGCAGGGCATTTGCTGAGTGAGTCCAGGCAAAATTTCCCGTTCTCATGTGCCTCTTGTGTGTTTAGTTTGGGACAGGGACTGCTTGGCTCTTGCATGGCTTTGATCAAAGCTTTAGGCACTAACCTGGGACTGAGCTATCAAGCAAGTAGTGAAGCCCATGTGGAGCTAAAGAGAAAGAGGCCATACCTTGATCCTTGCCCACTACACTAAAAAGCCACGCACTAACCACCTGTGTGATTGCCAACAGGACTGAAAACAGCTGGTTTACAGAAATACCGTACTCTGTGGGTGTGATCCTTGTACCATGCGGAGCAGCAAACCAAAGGGGCGGCAGCACATCTCTATGGGAAGAGCTCGGTTGTGTCGCTGGGTGTCCTGAAAGGCCGGGAAGATCTTATCTCGCTCAGCTACCCAAGCACGGTGGGTTGAGAGGAAGGTGTGCACATTCAGCAAGTGGGCAGAGGGGGAACAGGGGTGAATCTAGAGTAGGAGTGGGAAGCAGATTAAGCCTGAGGCTCTGGGAGGTGCTGTTGCAGAAAGCTTTGAACAAGATGAGCATTTCTGGGTGCTACATGGAGAAGGAAAGGAAGAAGGCAGCAGTGTAAAGGAGAATGGAGGAAGTGACAAGAGCACTTCAGGAGCCGTCAGCTCCATGGCACCCCCTGTGAGGGGATGGGTGCTTCTGGTCTGCTGCTGGAGACTTCCAGCAGCAGAAGTAATTCCCAGCAACCCTGGTCCCTGCCCTGGCCCTTCTGGCAGTGCTACACATAAGTCCCAGCTTGGAGGAGCGCCCCACCACATGCTGTGCAAAAGATGCTCTGGAGTTTGCCAGGCTACTGGGTTTTAGTAATCTGCCCCTCCTAGAAGAAGGAAATGGTCTGTACGCGGCCATCACTTGGGCTTGCATTGTACCAGGTTAAAATTGTTGCCACTTTGGAAACATTTGAGGAGAGGAAAAAAAGGAATAGGATTAACTACTGAAGAATTGGGTCCCTTAAGGGCTGGCTGCATATATTGGTCTCCAAATTAGGAGCATCCTTAAACCTCTAACTCAGTTGCTGTTACAGGATGGCACCTCCTGTATGAGTGCAGAAGGAAGGGTGCTGTGCTATGAGGACCAAGCTGTCCTCCTTCCTGAGTTAAAATCAACCTTTCACTGTTTTCTCTTGCTTTCTTCACCTCCTTTGGATTTCTTACTAATAAGAATGTTGCCTCAACACCCAGCCTAGATCTGACTTTCCCTTCCCTGCCCTCAGGGCCTTGAGAGGCAGAGCAGCTTGTTGGAACATGTCCTACTCTCTTCCCTTTGGCTCTTTTAATTTGCATTTCTAATATTCCTCCTTTAGTGTGTTTCTGCACTTCAGACTGGCTTTTCTTGGTTGCAGTCTCTTGATCTGGATTAAAAAGAAAAAAATTTAAAAAAAAAACGCAACCAAAACCACAACACAATACCTTTAAATCTGGATACCATTAAAAATATAAAACATGCAAGCTTCTCAGTAGTTTGTAATCCTCCCTCTCTCCCTGCAGCGCTTTTTGGGGTGTCTTTTGTCATGCACAGAGACTCTGTGAGTAGGATACACACTGGTAAGGGCTAGTGAGCTACAAGGCTCAGCTGACCACCAAGAAAGGCACCCAAAGTATCTTTGTTGCCCAGACACATGCTCATCGGGTGGAAGGATTGGCCTCCGCTGCTTTGCTGGAATGGAACATCCATGCTGCTGAGGTGCCCTCATCCATCTGGGGTTGGGTTTTCTCCCCTTCAGGATTTTCTGCATTGAGGCTTTTCCTCTTGCAGCTTTGAGCTGCCACCTATCACATCTCGACAATCCTACCTTTGTCCTCAGATTTACCTTTTTTTATCTTGCAGGGCTCTGTCCTCTTTCTCAAAAGTTGGCAACCACCTCAGCTTTCAGAAGCAGGGTTATCCAGCTGGGCTGTGTCAAGGAGGCCTCGGATTGCAGCTGAACCTGGAGGATCGTGTGGTTTCAGGGCCAGCTTGCTGCAAGCTCCATCTAGCTTGTGTTCATGCCAGTTTAATGCACCAGATGGTTGCTTCTGTGCTGGAGGAGGTTGCTGGGTTATTAAATCACTCCTGCTTCTTTCTCAGTCTGGGGGGGTCTACCATCCTGGCATGATACTGGTCTAGAAGAGAACTTAACACTGAGTCAGGCTAGCAGATACAGTAAAAACCACTGGTGTTTCATGCATCATTCTTTCTGAGCAGAAAAAAAGCCCTTTCACCCAACTGCACGTGTAGATCAGGGCCCTGGAATCAACAGGATCTTTTCTTTTTACATCTGCAGCCAGCCAGGTGAAGTCTGCGTGTCCTCGCTGCAAGGCTGGAACCATGGAGCCCTTCCTGAGGGTCATTCCAGAAGTTCTGCTCTTCCCTTGCTTTGCTTTGATTTGGTGGCAGGCTCCTCAGCCTGGTAAAGTGATTGCTGATGATGTGGTGGAGGTCTAATATATATTGGCATGGAAGAGGGTAAGGAACAATGGTTTGCCTCACACAAGAATTAAGGTGCACCAGCTGAAATTATCAGGTGGCACTCAAAACAAAAGGAGATGTAATTGGCAGGGTGTGTGGTTTAGCTGGGGAGCTCATGGCGTTGGGACATCATAGATGCCAAACATGATATGGGTTCAAAAAACAACTAAACACGGGAAAGAAAAATCTGTCAAGGGTTATTTAACACAGAGACATCAGCTGTGACTCGAAGTCCCTGAGCAATACTGTATCAGGATGCCAGGGAAGCATAGCTGTTAGATTTTCCTCCGTGTACTGTGCCCTGGCTGTCTTCTGGTGGCCTTTGAGACAGCATGCAGGATTCAGATGGTCCTTCAGTTTGACTCAGTTTGTGAAGATACGGCACAACCTATAGCAGGTGCAGTGATACTGCTGATAATCGATAGCTTTGCTTCCTCTTTCTGAGGCTCTGCAGTCAAACGAGTTTTTTGTGTTTATTTTCCTACTGTAGCTTTCCCTCTTTTACAGAGAGACAGATGTTTTTGTGAATGGTACTTAACAGTTCTTTCAAACTCAATTTCAAAACATTTGGGAGCCAGGAGTTGTGAGCACTCAGCTTCTACAGTGAGCAAAGGATTTCCCCCCCTGCAGTTTCTGTTATACCATGATTTTGCAAGGTGTACACACTTTGTGACCTGAGGTTTTAAAAACTGGCCATTTGTTAGCATCTGAAAGCCTTGGAAATACCAACCGGCCCTGTTTTCTTTGCTTGCTCTCCTAATTTTGAAACACTGTGGAACAATTAGGGGGATGTAATTTAAAAAAAATCAGGCTCTGTCCCAACCCTGAACTGTCTTGGATCTTGTATATACAACAAATGCCGGGGATTTTTTTTTTTTTTTTTGCAGGCTTGACAACACACCATTCTTGCATTTGAAATGGCTGGACAGTAAAACTGAAGTGTGTTGTCCCTTTGTTATAAGTGCCTATCAGGGCACAGTGTTTTGTGTAGGATCTTACTTGTGCCCTGTAGCTGCGCCCACCTACTGCCCAGCTAGGCGTTAAGTGATGTGATTAATAGCTGTCACATGTGGTTGCCTCTGCCTCTGATCTCTAGGCTGGGGAGATCTGTGTGTGCAGTGGAGGGTTTTATTTTGCTAGCAGAGCTCTGAAAGTTTTTCGCTGTCAGGAAATTGTTTCTGATACTTTAACGTTGGTCTTTGTCCTGACTGAAAATTAAGACCTAAAAAAAAAAAACCAAATTAAAATTGTACACACATATTTTTGCATGATGATGTTGTTCTTTATTTAGTTAAGCTTGCCAGAGTATTTCCTTTAGGTACGTTTAACAAGAGCATCTTAATATTTCAGGATTCCTTTTTGGGCTGGTGAGCTAAAGGTTCCAGCTCACTGAGCTGTATGCTCAGAGGGGCCTGGGATACTTTATATGTCATATTTTCATGCTCTGGATTCCTGCCCAGACAAGTTCTCCCAAGAGCAGGACATGGCCATGAGAAACAGCTGAGTTGGCTTAATGCAAACATGTAATAATGATCATACAGGGCAGAGTGAAGGTACAAGCATCTCCATGCATGGTCTTCAGCAACAATCATCAGCAGGTATTTAAGGAGAGAATATAGGGAATAGGGTATTTCCCAGACTCCAGTCATAAGCAACTCAATGACTTCTTGAGGCAGAAGTTATATCTGGATTGTCATGTTTGATACTATGGAGCTATCCTCTGCAAATTGCCTCTTCAATCCGTGTTCCTTTTTGAGGACTTGGTGATCAAGCACTTGGTTCTCCTGTTGATTTTGGAAAGGCCATGAATGTATGGCACCCAAAGCTGCAGCTTCAACAGGCAAGCAGTGGCCTGAAGTCATGCAACTTAATGCTGACGTGACTTGGAACACTTTGGATTTAGTTCAAGAGCATGCTGATTTTTGATATAAGGGGAATGAAAAATAATATTTAATGATTTAGACAAAATCCCCTTTTCTGCCCCCAAGGACAGTTTTTTGTTGTTTTTTGTTTTGGTTTTTTTTTCCCTGAGATTGCTTTTTCTGTGGAGGGAAAATTCCCAACCTACTTGAGTTGGCAAGCTCTTGCTTTTAACTAAAGCATATGCTGATGTATGTTTGTATCTTACTCCAACAAAAAGCTGTGGGTAAATGCAGAGCTGAAAGCAGCATGCAGTTCCCTTCCTCAGTCCAACAGTCCTCATATTGCTGTGGGTGGGGGGGAGGAATGTCGATTACAATTCAGTTGGCAGGAATGACAGCAAAATTCTACTGATTAAAAAAAACCCATGTAATTCCAACTCTATCACCTGTCCTACAGGGCACTTCACTGTAAATGCAGAAAGATTCTGAAAAGTGGATCTACAGCACCTGTTGCCTGAGACATGTCAAATGAGAAGAAGCAATAAGCTGCCTTTATTTCTATAAGAGGACTATTAGACCTCAAGAGGGAATTTTTTAGCCTCTTCATGCTAGATTATAAAGATTATCTAATAATTCTGTATGCAAAATGGAATTCTTAAATGCTTTTGCCTCTCCCTAGTTCGTAACTTGATGCCTTATTACCCTCAAGCAAAGGCAAGAAATTCTTAGGGCGGCTTTTCTTGGACAGTGGGTGCTGCTGCTGGCTGCTCGGCTCGCTCTGAGCAGCTGAGAGGGGCTGCTGCGCCTGTTGGGAAGGTGTCTGCCTGCTCTTGGACGCACCAAGCGTGCTCCTAGCACTTGAGAAATGATTTTGCAGCTGTCATAACAGTGGAGATGGCCATTTTAGATTTCGTTTTAAAGGCATTTTAACTTCTCTGTCCTGAAATCTCCCTTCAAGGTCTTCTGCCAAAAGTCAGCTTTAATTTACAGTGAAAGTTTTGAGGTTAATTGAACAGAGCACTTCAGAGATGAGGGATTTGAGTCTGTAAGACCTTGCAGATTTCATAAAATGCACTGATATGTTTTGGTTTTTAGCAAGCTTTTCCCAGGTTAATTCATGGAGGTTACACTTTTCAAGGCCGGTGAAACCCAGTGGTTCCCTGGACTTTAATGAGCTACACCGAGCAGTTGTGCATCTACTCCCGGCTCCAGCCGGTCACAGATTTTACAGGGTTTGAGCCCCTGACAGGGACGCTTTACATCACTTTATCAGATGAAGCCTGAGTCCTTGTCATAAACCCGTTATTTATTCTCCAAAGTTTATTTAACGAATGTGCTCAGAAAATAGAGTTGGGAAAGTGCCTTTAACTTGATTACAGGGTTTTCCTCCTCTGCTTTGTTCCCTTGCAGAAAATGACCCTGATGAATGGCACGTCCTCACGGGCTGTAACTGCCCTCAGCCAGTTCCACCTGAGGCGGCTTCTTAGCCAGCTGCGGCACTGGGAAGAGTGGAGGAAGAAACGCTGAATGTCTGAATATTTCGGGTATTTCAATAAACTGTTTTCTGAGTGTTCAGTGTTTCAAGTTTCCATCTCTTGAGCAGATGGAGGTGATCTCCCACCCTTCTTGTCCCAGAGTGCCCCGCTTAGTCAGCGCTGTGATTTCTTCCTCTGTGGTGTTCCACAGCTGCTCCTGCCACGCCGCTGAGCCCAACCTCTTCCTACCACAAGAGTCAGGAGGTGGGCTTTTCTCCATGTGGCAATACTATATATTTCTGCTAATGACAAAGGTTTTTCACCAACTAGTGAAATAGTCCAGAGTGACCATGTCTACAGGGGGCCTGTGATACCATTCTTGTGCTAAGATGGCATCATCAGCTCTGCTGCTGTGCAGTAGTGGATGCCTTTGTCTCTCCTGTCCAGCTGTTTGTAAGGGACTGGGGTGACACAAAACCTTTCCTACTCAATAAATGTAGATTGTAATTATAAGGGAGCGTATCTATGACTCTATTAATCTGATAGCTGTGTGTTTACTGCGTAAAAAGACTGTATATGCTGATGCATCTATCAAGAAACTCTAATCCATCAGCACTCCGTGAAGAGTAAACCGCCATGCAGACCACAGTAGATCATGCCTTTTGGATCACATGGTCACTTCACATTTTCCTGGTTTCTGAGCTCCTTAGGAAGATGCGTCATTGCATTGACCGTGAACCTAAGTTACAAAAAAAAGATGTTTTTCCAAAACCTTCTCTTTTGCATTCTTTGGTTTCCAAGCCTTCTCCTCCCCAACACCAACAGCTCCATCCATACGCCAAGGTTGCTAGGGTGGCCTGCTTCTGCTTTACCCAAGCATCCCAACAACTGCAGTGGTTGCCTCAGAGAGGTATGTCAGGTGCTGCCAGCCTCAGGTGGACACTGCTTGGATCAGAAAGTCCTATCTATTGAAGTGTCCCCTTTCTCATGGGGCTTGAAACCTCACTGTGTTTTCAGGTATGCACTGAACAGCCCAGCTATTACCCTGGAAGGCCAGGTCCAGATGAACCTTGGTGGAGGAAGACAATTAAATTCTTTGTGCTAATGGCCATTGTTCTTTTTGATGTGTGGTAACTTGGTGGAACATTTTGTCTGATTTTTGAAGACAGTCTGGTTTTCACATCTCGCACGGTACATTCCTTAATCCTTACTGCATTACAACATCTGCTTACCTCAAAGACCTGTATGATCTTGTTTTCATACCGGGTTGTGTGTTGTTCAGAAGGATAGACCTTCAAGAAAGCATCCCGTGATTTATTGGACAAAGAAGACTTACTGTGAACAAACTCTTCTCCTGGCCTGAGAGCTGTTTGATGTGCTGCTCCTACTCAGACTGGAAACTCATCCTTGTCATTAGCTGCGCTAATTATGCATCTTGTTTTCACAGCCTACTTGAAATGAACCCCTGTGTGGAAGGCTGCACTGTCACGGCCAGTAAGGAAGGAAGAAAAATGGATGCTGTGTGTACTCCAAACACTGTTAGTGGATCTAGTTCTGCAAAAATAACTGCTAAGGGTATATAATGTTTCCCATCTGCCTTTGTTTTTGGCTGTGTTTACTTACATTTGTTACAGAATGCACATATTTGGCCTTTATAGAAGCTGTGAAGGGCAGGAAGATTGGTTGGGACTGTTTGTTCTGAGCCTTCCACGTGACACTCTCAGCATACTGCAGGAACTCTGCTAGAAAAACAGGAAAGTCAGCAAAAGGGAAGCGAGAGTGGCTTTAAATTAGAGCGCCTGCCTGCCTCTTGTGAGCTCTGTGTATCTACTCCAAGGTGTGAAAACCCTGCTTAAGGGCAAGCATCAGCTTGCTGTGGATTTCTTAGCAACATTATGGCCTCTGTACAAGCAAGTGTTCATGAAGGCTATGACTTGGGACCTGAGTTTTCCCTGCCTGGCTTGTTACCTATACACGCAAATATATCTCAAATCATAGTTCTTGTATCTGGGATCCATTTGTTCATCTGTTTTGTTGCTTAGATGTGAAGCTGCAAGACAGTGGGTAAACAGGCACATATAGGAAAGGCTTCAGGGAACAAATGAAACTGTTTCCTTCCCTAAAATAACAAATGCATCTAATTCTGAGATCTAGGAATTCCTACTAGCTGGTTGCAGTGCAGGCCAGAGCTTCTTGAGGATTGTGTAACCTTCAAAACTTGAAACAGTGATCTTTCTGATACATTCTCAGGATAAACAACTGTTGCCTTGTGATTTTTTGTTACTTGGATATTAAATAAATCTCAAAATTCTACGGGTGACACCCAAAGTGGAGGATCGCTCTGTATTCACAGCTAAACCATAAAGGCTTCAGAAGTAGCAAGCAATGGGGAGAGACTCAAATGCTAAATCTGAACAGAGGAGGTTGTTAAGCCTCTGTTTGTTCTGAGACAGGATCCACTAGATGTACATCCTTGTTGATAGGGCTTACCTAACCTGCTCTTAAATCTCTTTGCCACAGAAACTCTGCTCCCTCCCTGAGTGATCTTGTCCGGGACTTCCTTACAGCTAAAAGCTTGTCCTAATGAATAATCTTCCTATTATTTGAGTACGTGGCTTTGAAATCAATATATTTCATGTGGTGGTGGGTGTTGTAGTGTTGGTAGTGCTTTGCACAAGATTGGCTCCTTGTCTCCTCTAGCTACTTCTGCTCTTCACAGAACTGTCTCTGCTCCCTTCCCCTTTTCTCAGTTTTTTGATAATTCTTGTTGCTCTGGACTGTCATTGTGTCTCATCTCTCCTGTAAAACCTGTCACCATGAGGATGGAAATGAGCATCGTGGATGTAAAAGAAAACAGATAGAGCATCTGCCATCAGTGCATTAGCAGTATTAATGTGTCTCACATTGCAGTGGAGAAATGCCTGTCTGTAAGGGGAGCTGCCCTTGCAGGACTGCTCTCCTGTGTTCACAAAAAGATGTTGATTATACAAAAGCATCTGAGGAGTGCTGAGGGCTTTATCCTGGTATGTTACAGTTCAAGATGTCATATGGTCCCCTTATGCAGAGAAATGTGACTGCAGCCACTGCAGTCCCTAAGATGTGTGCACCCAGTGCTGGAGTTAAACCTGTTGCAGAAACTCCTGCTTTCTCTGACTGGCCTGCCTGGAGAAAATGTTACCTTTCCGACAGTGATCTTACCCAGAGTGTTGAACAGCCACTATCAGCAGAAGCATGCCTCCTTTGCAGCCTACCTGAAGGGCTAACACCTGTGTTTTCACTTTGCAGGAGCTCACAAGAACTGGAATGATGCCAGGTCATTGATCTTAAAAATAAGGCATCCGTTGTTCACACAGTGCTTCACCTCTCATTTGGGAAAAAAAAAATAGACTAGGCAAATCTAATTGAACCAAAGAGGATCAAGGTCATTCTAAATAAAATCTTCCCCATCTATTCTCCTTCAAGGAAATGGCAATCCCATGTGACACACCTTTGTGTGCAAAAGCAATGCCAGTCACTCACAGAAGGAAGATTTCAACTGACTTTGATTAGTACGAGGTTCTCTTTCGCCTGCCAACACAATGTGACACCTTCTTCTGCACAAGGGCAGCCTGTGTCAGATCTGTTGGGGATGATGAACATCAGGGTTAAACCAGTTCAGCGCCACAGGGAGATGTTTCTTCTTTTCACATTCTGTGTGGCCGAGCTGACATCAAATTGAAGTTCAGTCTCCCTCCTTGGTGACTTTGTGGCTACCATGGCACATTCAGACACCACAGGAACTTGTATCTAGAACTGACAATTTACTCATGCCTTTGTCCTCTGGTGATCATATCATGTCTTGTTATGTTCTCCAGTTCACGTGGGTCCTCTGAGCCAACCTCCTAGCACTGCTTTCAGATCACTATGATCCTATGCAGTGATTATCCCCAGCCACACATTTTCAGTGAGAATTTTGAGGAGAAATAAAATGCATCAGGCTGTACCACTTTCTCCTTGTGTGGAGACTGTGTAACTTCCTTCCCCTGACATTTGAGCAGATTTTTTTTTTATCCCAAAGTTACATGTTATAATCCTAAACTGCTGCATATGCTGCTTCTTATGGGAATTACGCATACTTGTCTGAGGGCACAAATGGGGTCTAAATCAGTGTTCATCGATAAATGTGATGCAGCACCTGCTGTTCTCAGGGAGTGTAGATTAGTATGGTTTCCCCAGGTGAGCGATCTGGTAATGGAAGAATCTGCTAGTGTCTTAATTGCGTGACTTGAATCAGTTTCTGGCTGAAAAGCTGTAGTTTGTTCTCTCTGCTTCCCATGAGCCTTGTCTGGTTGAGTCCATGTGCCCAAGGGCTGTTTTACACTATCCATGCTCCTGATCAGGACTGCAGCTCATTACAGATATCATTGGCTTTCCTAGGCTGTGTCACCAGGTCCTTGACTGCCCAGACATCAGAGGGCTGTAGTAGCTAACTGATTTGCAGTTGCTAATCATCACCTTCACATTTCAAACTGCCTCTGTTGCCTTTCCTTCCAGTGCCTCTTCTGCATGTTCCTACTCTTACTGAGGTCACCAGCCCTGTGGCAGTGGTAGGACCAGGTAGGTTCTACAGTGTTTCTGAGCAAGGTCATGCTTCCTAAAAGAGCAATACAAGGAGATGGCTCCCCCTTCCCCATCAAGGCCAGTATCTCACATATTTGCAAAGTCCTAAGTGGCTTCACTAACTGAGGCCTCAGCCCAGCAGCATGAGTCACCTGGTTAGTCTTAGGAGCAGAAACCAATGTAGAGGGGACTTTGTTCAGTCAAGAGGATCTTTTCTGGAACAGGGACTGCAGGAATTATGTTTGTGCTATCTGCACAGCCCAAGAGTTGTGACACCATGCTTCAGAAGTGGAGATACATCCTATCAGTGCACACACGTTTACAGCCCCAGCTGACAGCTGTTCAGCAAACTCCTGTTCAGCTTCTAGCATATCACGAGACAGAGCCTGCTGGCTGATTTTGTGCAGGAGATGGGTGTAGCTGTTCCAAGAAGAAAACTCATCCTATGAACATACTTGCTCTTCTAAGTAGGAGGACATGTAGAGAATAAAGTTAGTGGAGCTGCATGTCCACAGCGAGGATCTCACTGAGTGTTAGACTCTACAACTGAAAACTACAATAGTCCTAGAAAGGGAATTCACTTGATACCAGGTACATTGAACTGGGATCGGATGGTGCTCTCCATTGGAGACATTTTGTTTTATGCTAGTTTGGAACATGCCTGATAAACTTCTTTACAGGACAAAAGTGAAAGACTGAATGCTTCATGGGCTATTACCCTAGGGTCAACATGCACTTCATCACAGGAATGTGTCCTGTGAGCTGACAAGCCTTCTGAAGAAAATGCAGTCCTACATCTTTCCTTCCCATGTCCTCCAAAGCACAATCAGAGCTCTATTTCTTGCTTACAAATGCTGCCTCTTCATTTTCCTTTCTGGGGAAATGATCTTCGCTTGAAGCACCTGCCCAAGTGTTTCCTATCAGCATCAGAGGAAGCAATCTCTACTAATGCTTCTCTTACACCCAAATGCATCACTGTAAAGTAGGCTCTGGGGTATCAGATGCGGTCCACATTGGTCTGGCATAGATAGCCATCTGTGTGCAAGGTCTCTGGACTGTCTCCCTTGCCTCAAGTTACAGTTTGCATCATTCAATGCTGATCTCTTTTGCACTTTTGCATTGCTGTTTCTTTGTTCTACAGGACTGGGAGGTGCACAGGTAGCTGGAGCAAAGGGCTCCCTTGGGGGTAAAAGGAGGGCCCAGAAGGCCTCCCCACTGAGTGCCTGCTGGCCTGGGACTGCACGAAAGAGGTGTGTTACCTCAGATACCGTGATCCATGCTGGTGCCTCCCTGACTGGTAGCCTAACAGGAAAGCCATGGAGTGAAGTCCATGGTGAACTCTCTCCTGGAAAGACTGCTAAGTCTCCAGTGAGAAGTGCATGCACACAGCACCCAGCTTATAAAGTCATCAGGGCCTCTGCACACTAGTTCTGTCCATTTCCTCCAATGCTGTCCTTCACTTGGTCTCTTCATTCCTTCTCTCCACTCCTTTGCCTGCCTCAGGACTGTGAATCTCCCTCTCTTCTGTTTCTCAGCCCATCACGTGCTATTTATTGCCCCCATATGTAGTACTTCTGCTCCCCAGCCTGCCTCTGGCTGGTTTACTTTGAGCAAATGTTGTGAACTGTCTGTTCTTGTTTGCAGACAGCCCACTGACAGGCAATCCTATCTGTTTGGGGTGATACGCAGACACTCCCCAAATCAATGGGAAAATACAGTAACACTGTATGGAGGCAGCAAGGACAATGTTGCACATTGTCTTGGGGAGTACTGGCCAAACATCCTTCGAGAGAGGGGCCTTCCTTGGCTGAAACTGCAGAAACCCAGTAACACAACACAATTCGATCCAGTCCAGGCACCCCTGATTTCCTAGACAACTGGTAAAGCTGTGTGTAGCAGGAAGTTCTTAATGAGCAGCCAGGAGGGATTAGAAAGCCTTGAGCAAAGTATTCGGACTTAAATCTGATCCCATGTCACACTTTCTAAAACTCTTAAGAGTGTCCAAGTGTGCTGCCTTTTTGCAGCCTAGGAAGCTGGGCTCGATATGGGAATCCCACTCCTAAATCAAGGTTTTACTGCTGTTTCTGGCTGAGGGAGCAGGTGACTTCTCAGGGGAACATCGTGAATATGTGGATCAGTAGGATGTCCTCTGAAGGACAAAGGAGACAAGCTGCTGGCAAACCAGACACCATGTTTGATGGATCATGGATTTGATGGACCATGTTAAGTCTTAAACAGGGGATGCAGTCAGCAATGCCTGCTTTCAGACAGAAGCGGTCTGAACCCTCCTTTCCTTAAGCCAACCCTCACAAGTCTTCTCATTGCCAGCAGCATTTGTTACAGAGCTTCCACAGCTCCAGACCCTTCCCCTCTTTTCTTCTGCTGAGCTGTACTAGAAAATGTTACTTCCCCACCCTGCACACACACTGCCCGCGCCCCCACCCCACCCCTCCCCCGGCTTATTCCAAACACTTCTTTCAGAACCATAAACATTTAACTCCCCAAATAATCTCGAAATACAAAGGCTTTGAGATAAGATTAACTTGCCACAGAGATGTTTATAAGACTTTTTCAAGACTTGTTTTTTTCCCCCCTTGCCTCCTGCATATAAATTTCACCACTTGGGAGGTGGATTTGGGATTGTTATGTAACAGCTTAGCTACATATAATTAAAGTGCACAAAATTATATATGAAGCAGGCATATTATCTAGTGTTGATACCAGAAGCCTACCTGCATTTGAAATGCATATGGGTGAGTTTGTGGAGGAGAAAAACATTAATGACAAGTGACCGTAAATATACTGAATGTGCAGATACCATGTCTGGTTCAGAAAGTCTTTCAGCTGTACGTCACAGAGGTCTGTGATAGTATTGTGGGGAAAGAGCTGCTGTTAGAGACAAAAAAGACTGGAGTAGGATGATCTTTGCTTGATTCGCTGTGGCTGCTTTTATGTTCTTATTTCAGTTCACTGAGGGATGAGCAACACCTGCCTAACCAAAGCAAGGAGCAGATGAGGACCTCACAGGGATTTGCAAACCAACCACTCTATTAAAATGCCATTTTTCAAAGCAGTTTATTATAAGCAGAACATTGAGGCATAAGCAAGCTAAGCACAGGTATTATACTTAAGTATGGGTCATTTCTGTTGGCTGGACCCACTTGATTGTTATTCATACAATGCAGTCATTTTTGTGTGGTGTTGAGCTTATCAGTTTATGTTTTAAAAATGGTTAGCGCTTGAGTTATGTTCACCCTCACTCCCAGCAGTGTTACATAGTGTTTGAAGGTGCTCACCTGGATTTCACATTTAAACATATATTTTTGAAACGTTACCTATTTTTTCTGGTGTGTTGTACTTCACAGTGTTTTGCAGGTGACAGTTTTTCCATCTTGCCTAATTTCTGCTCATAAACAGGTCTTAAACTGTTCACAGTGGGGAAGAGGAGAGGTATACCACTTTCCAGCTCTTGCTTTTTCATCTTCCTCCATGCAGAGAGGCAACTTTCTAATATTTTAGTTATTCCTGAAGTCTTGCCATCAGTGTTCTGCCATTAATTACCACAGAAGACAGTTACCATGGTCTTAGAGGGCTTTCGCCTTCTACCTGCTTCATGAGGTGGTAGCTCCTGGTTTCTATTTTCCTTTTTTTTTTTTATTTGGATACTTAAAAGATTTTCTGGCATTTAAACTGCCATAAATTAACCTGCTCTTCAACATCTGTATGAATTCCTTCTTGGAGGCAGGAGAACTTTCCATCTGTATGTGGATCATCGAACAGTCTTTTTCCCAGGTACACAACCCCTGCAGAACTCACCATTTTGCCATGGTCTCCTCAACAGCCGTTTAATCAAAAGGTTTTATTTAGCAAAATATGCTGGTTGCTGGTCCTTCTTGCCCAGAGGGACCACCACAGCCGCACTCATCCTGCTCAAGGCACTGGGCCGTAGGTCACCTAATCCCCAAGAGAAGTTTCTTCAATCGTTACTTCGAACAAGTTCCTCACCTGGGCCGTGGCTTCCTGTGGGCAGGCGGGCTGTGTGACATATTACCTCGCAGCCCCAGGTGCCGCTGCGGTTAGAAACATTATTTTTAGTGGTGTTCGCCATGGGGTGACCCTGGGGCGGGGTGGGGCCCAGCCCCCACGGCTCCCCTCGCCTCACGCCTTCCAGACCTGAACGGCTCTCGCCACGCCTGCCCTCGGCCTTCGGTGCAGTGTGACACCGGGCTGGTGACTGCTGACCTCATATCTGGGGGGGACAGCCCGGTGACACGGCTACTGACCTGGGGAACCCCCGCCCGCAGCGCCCCGCTGGGCCCAGCCTTTGCAGCGTGCCCCCCCCCCCAGAGGGAGCGATGCGCCTCGCGGGGGATGACATCACGCCTGCGTGGCGTCGCTCTGACGTCACACCGCGCCCCCCGCCCCTCCCCCAATCTCCTCCCCGGCAGGCAGTGACGTCTGGCTGCAGCCCCGCCCCTCCCCATCGCTGCTGGGCCTGCGGGGCGCGGCGCCGGGCTGAGCGGCACCGGGAGCCGGCGGCGGGAGTGCGGCGGGGCCGGCGGGTGAGCCCTGGGCCCGGGGGGGGCTGGGCCGCGGGGCCGCCCTGCTCCACGGCCCGGCACCGAATGAATGAGGTGGGGGAGGGGCGCCCACCCCCTCCCCCACCCCCTCCCCCACCCCCACCCCCTCCCCCACCCCCTCCCCCACCCCCTCCCCCACCCCCTCCCCCTCCCCCACCCCCACCCCCTCCCCCACCCCCTCCCCCACCCCCACCCCCTCCCCCACCCCCACCCCCTTCAATGGCCGCTGAGGGGGCGGCGGGCGCCGCTTCCCGCTCTACTTCGCCTCAGCGCCGGCGGCGGTCACCGGGACCAACCCCCACCACCCCACCGTTCCTGGGGGGCGGGGAGCGGCGCCTGGGCCTCAGACCCCTCCTGGGCCCCGGTGCCGGAGCCCTGCGGCGGGCTGGGGGACGCCCCTCGCCTCCCTCCCCCCAGCCATCCCCGGGCACCCGCCGTGAGGCGCATCTTCCTTCCCCGCTCGCAGGGCTTCACGCTGCCGAGCTGCGGCTATAATCTGACTCCTGTATTTGTTGGGTTTTTCGGTTGCTGAGGTCAGGTTCCCCGTGGGTCCCTCGGTGTTGCAGGCTGACGTCGTCTCTTGGCGGGCCTGGCGAGGGGCAGCGCGTCGCCTCCTGCGTCACCTCAGTAAAACGAGCCGCTGGGGCTGTGCCTGCGTGTCAAGGTTATTTCAGCTTGAGGTTAGCCAGCAGCTGGCCACCCGGGAGCTCTGCCCCATCCACCCTGCCAGGGGACACAGGGAGGCATGCAGGGTCCCCTCACCCTGCTTTGGGTCTCTTGGGTCCCTGCACCCCGCTTTGGGGCTCTCAGAACCTGAGGAGATGCCACCAGGGGATGTGTGATGGTTTTCGGTCTGCCCAGCTATCCAGGCGGTGGTGTTAGCTGAGCTGGGAGTATCCCCTGGTTGTTGCAGCTTGAGTGCTTCCAATGTGGTGATCCAATGGACTTCCCAGTGGGCAGCACCTGGGCACCGGGGAGTAAGGCTGTTCCTCAGGACAGGCAAGGTGGCATGTGCTTGTCTTCTGGGTGCCCAGGTGGGCAGTATTTTTCCACTCAAGCTCTTGACAGAGCAGGAAATAAGTAGAGGAGCTTTCCAGTGCAGAAGCTTTTCTTTATGTCTGAAGCAGAAACTGTGTGGTTTTAAGACAAATATGAGGTGAGAACAATAGCTTGGTGTGGACCATATGCCCGAGGCTGTTGGCTGTTTTGAAAGTCCTAGTGGTTGGGGATCTGCAAGATCCTGTGCCCTAGAGACTATCTTACATTTTGGACTTCTTTGGTTAGCTCTGTGGAGGGGCATCCCATGGCATCTCAGCAGCTGTGCAGCCCCCAGAAATGCTGCAGGAGATCTGGCATTTGGTTCTGACCTCTCTCACCTACCCCTTTTGCATTTTCTTTGAAGCTTACTGTTGTGGGATTTTCCACGCCTAACCCGTGAGTTTCTTATCTTATCACCATAATGTTCTATTAATAACAAATACAGAAGACATTTCTAACTTCTATAAACTTTTTGTGGTTTGGGGTTTTTTTTTTATTTTTTTTTAATATGAGCAGCAAGTGCTTGCTGCTTATATAACACTTTGGAAACCTTGCAGAAGAATAGCAACTGGCATTTAACATGCTAAGTGTCACTTTATAGACCTGTTACTTTTTTCACTTCTTTTCCCTCTCCCTGAACTTTAATCTTCTTAGAAAACTCAGAAATTTCCTGCTGTCCCAGGGAGATTATTGCTTTACATTTGAACATGTGTTTACTTTATACTAATCCTTTGCACCACGACCAATTAGTTTAAAACCTGTCCTTCACAGATGACCCTAGGTTGTAAGGTTCTGTTAGTTAAAGGAGCGGGCTGCATAGCTTCAGAGTTCTCTGCCTATCACAAAGTTACAGACGTTTCAAAATCAAGCAAATGTGAACGAAGTGATATCCCTCGCTGCTGCAGCTCTCACGCGCATGCTTTTTTTTTTTTTTTAAAGGTGTGGGACAACTCCTACTTTCTGTCAAGTTTTGATTGGCTTTCAAAAGAGGCAGTGTCGTATAAATTGCCGTCTCCATTCTGCTTCTGCTCTATTACCGGCTGAGGGACAGGTGAGTACAGAAGAGGAAAAATTCCAGTGTGTCTTGCTTAATCCTTTAGATTAGCGTTGGTTGTTAGTTTAAATTAGTGGGGTGGAGGAAATAAACTTCCATGCTTCAAGATAAAACTTCTTCATTTTACTTGATTTAGAAAACAAAAGAGCTAGTTTCTAATATCAGTTTGGGTTGATGAGTAAAACCAGTGACTGAGAAACTGGTCAGAAGGTAATATAGGAGGGCTGGAGTTGAAAAGAAAAATATATGTATAACTTCTTTTTTCTCTCCGGTTCCTAAAGGTGCAGAAGTATTCCTCTTTGAGATAGTAAGAAAGAGAAACCTATCAAAGAATTTAAGGCTTTTTGCATCAGTTAAATGAATACTTTCTGTGTTCAGAGCTGTTAACTCCTTGAAGTTACTTACAATGAGAAACTGATCTAGCAGAATGGGCTTCTCTGTCCCAGTTTGCTTTTGTGAGTTAATCACTGTGTTGGGGCTACCTGTATCTTATGATTGGTTTGGGGAGGTGCTTTTAAGGAGTAATGTTAATGTCTTTATATATAATCTGTGCATTTGTTGGCAGCTTTAGTATTTAATAGCTAGTTACCCTCCCGCCCTTCATATTTAAAATAGAAATACAGGCATGTCAGAGGTGGGATTTTCACATGCAGCTGTGCTGCTTGGTGAGCCTGGGATTTCTCAGTGTCTGGTATACAATGTGTTTACTGTTCTTTTGAGTCAGCCTAGACTTGCAAGTAAATTCTCAGCTTAAGCCTGTGTGGTTTCACTCCAGGTGTGTTTGGAGAAACCAGCCCAGTAGGTGGGAAACCAATGTCATCCTAGCATGGCATTTTTGGTAGCAATAAACTTTAGTTTATATTTTGTTTATAGAAAGCAAAATGCTTTTTCAGGTACTTTAAGGGGAAACTTTTGGTGACAGAAACCAGTGAGTCTCTCTTAGTGCTGTAAGTGTTTATTACCCGTTTGAAACAAGAAGGGATTATCATGGCTCTTCAAAAGTCCTAACACTGCCCTTTAACTTACATTGGTTTCCTAGGGAGAAACATGGGTTATGAGATTGAATTATCTGGGTATATCTGCCTGCTGCCTTCTTGCTCTTTACATGTAACTATTTTTGCACCTGTTGGCTAATTTCAAATAAGTTTGAGAGGGACTGAGCCTCAAAAATAGCAAGAATATGTCTGGTTTGTGAAGGTGGGCTTGCATGGGAGGGAAATCTCATTAGTGCCTTGGCTGAGCGTGAGAGAATGTTTGTGGTTGGAGGGGACCACTGGAGGTTATCTGGTCCAACCCCCTGCTCAAGCAGGGCCACCCAGTCAGCTGCCCGAGACCACATCCATATGGCTGTTGAAGATCTCCAAGGATGGAGACTCCATTCTGGGCAACCTGTGCCAGTGCTCTGTCACCCTCACAGTAAAAAAAAAAATCTTTCTTGATGTTCAGAGGGAACCTCTTTTGTTTCAGCATGTGCCCACAGCCTCTGATCCTGGCACTGGGCACCACCGAAAAGAGCCTGGCTCTGCCCTCTTTGTGCTTTCCCTTCAGGTATTTTTATATATATATATATATATATATATATATTTTCATAATATCCCCCCCCTTGAGTCTTCTCTTCTCCAGGCTGAACAATTCCAGCTCTATCAGCCTTTCCTCATAGGAGAGAGATGCTCCAGTCCCCTAATCATCTTTGTGGCCTATCAGCAAGATAAACTGACTTGTACAAATCAGCATGAGAGAATCAAGATAGGAGAACAATGTCATAACCTTTTACAGAGCAATTAATTACCTCTGAGATCGAGTCCTCAGGAAACGGGGCTTCTTCACTTTCAGCACTCAAGGAATAGTCTGTTTGCTCTGGTTTTGTAGGTGGAGTTAGATGCAGGTATATCGGATTGGGGTATAACAAGGAATTGCAAGAGACTTGTGAAAGCCTAGAGAAGACAGAGTGATTGCTTCTGTAGCACTGTGAAAGGAGAGGTACAGCTTTGATGGATCAAGCCTATAATCACTGAGACTGATCCCTCTGATGGGTTTGTGGCTGAGGTGCAACAGAAGCTTGGCTAATTCATCAGGATATTAACTGACTGTGCTTCTCAAGGTAATAAAGAAGTGAGCAAACAAGTCTAAGGGGGTGTGAGGGGAGGTGCATCTCAGAATAAGTCTCTTTGATCAGTTTAAATATGCAATTGTGCTTTTTAGTAATGCACTTTTTTGGGGGGGTATCTTATGAAGCATGTGATAGGTAGTTTAGCAAGTCTTCTGTATTTAAATAGCAGGACTCCCTAAAGTATCAGAAAATTTGCAGACTTGCGTGTTGCCCTAAGTGAAAGGAACACCCACATTAATTACTTGTTTGTTTTTCTATGCATACTAGAATTGGTAGTGCTGGAATTCATCTGCAGCAATTAGCTGCTGTAATTTCTTGTTGTAGCTGCCCTTCTCCCCCCCCCTTTTCCTTTTTATAATAGATACCACAAGAACATGTACGAGAAAGGAATTGACAGGGTAATCTCAAGCAAGCTAGCTTGAAATATGTTTTTGTGTGGGAATTTACTTACTCTAGCACTTCGGGAAAGAGTTGAAAGTTGTTCGAAGGGGATAAGGCACAATCACTTAAATTCTTCCTTAAGAAGTGTATTTGAAAGAAGTAAACTGCAGCCTCAGGGAAGACCTGTTGTGGATGCAATTTATTTGAGCTACATTCTTCTCCATTTCTTTTCCCAATATGAAAGATTTGGAGAGAAAGAAAGCCAAATTTGCATGTATCTCAGGGTTAAATAGGGATAATTTTGTGCTGTGTTATGATGAGTGAATCATGTCTTTTTGTGTGTGTGTGTGTGAAATTAGGAGGACATTTTCGTCAGTCCTGGGTACATACTGCTTCTCCTTTGTTCTGCTTCCTGGCTGCTGTCCATCGTGTGTGTTAAGTTTGAGCAAAGCAGTGACCTTTTTTTAAGCCTCTGTTGGCTTAGCTGAGTCTTGCTGATGCAATACTAAGAAGGGTTGCTTATTCATGCAGTCTATAAAACTTTCACTCAAAAGCACCTACAGTGAAGCTGTGTAATCATAGCAGCTGAACTTGTTGAATTCTGTATCTGTTGTCTATTGTGCTTGAAATCATGGTTTCTAGTGACAGTTTTAAAAAGGCTTAAACTTGAACTGTGTTCTCACTGTTCATTATACTGGACTCTGTGCTGGGGCTGTGGATATTTTCTTGAGCTTGCTCTGGTGAATACATTACCTCTGTTTATCTTACTTCACAGACTGCTTCTAGTAGACGTGGCTCTCAGTTGGCACGTCAACTTGGGACTTGGATTGCATCAGACTTTTCTGAAACCCTTCAGTTTTCTAAGGGAGCGTTTAAAATGTTTAATATGGTTGAGTCATATGTGAATAATCTTTTTCTCTTGTTCTCACAGCATACTTGAAGGAGGAAGATGGCAATTGTCAAAAACGTGAGCAGAGCTGTCAGCCAGCTGCTACAGAGCTCTGGTTGTGGATGTGGGATTTCCACTGTGCCAGTTCGATGCATTGGAGTCTCGCCTCGCCAGGTGGCCTCTGATGCCAGCTTTCACTCGGTTTCTTTTTCCGAGTCTGATCATCCTCGGGTGCTAATTACAGGTCAGCATTCCTGCCATAACTGTATTGCTGCTCCACCTTCTCAGTTGAGTCCCCCACTCCCTTTCTTCCTCCCTGGTAAGCAGAATACTGGAAGTACTCAAAATATTTTGGAATTGTGATGATCTTTCCCACATGGTGATAAGATTGGTGTCCCATGTGAACTTTCCTGTTTTGTTTTGTTTTTTCCCTTGGAAATCTACTAAAACCTATTCATTTGGTTTACCTTGAGAAAAAAATAAAGCTTTATGACTAACTGGGAAAAATAGTAGTTATTTCTAATGCGATACATGCAATGATGGAACTCTGTATTTTGATACCACTTTCTGATTTTTGTCTCTTTTGTATTCCATTTTAGGTGGTCTTGGCCAGCTTGGAGTGGGACTTGCTAAGCTTCTGAGGTATGTCATGATTCTCTGACTTGCTGTTAGTGAGGAATTAAAGCTTTAACCATCACTTCTAAAAGCAATAATTTTCTGAAAGGTTGTTTATAAAAGAATCCTGGTGACGATTGCAGATTCTTTTTTGCCTCTTAGTTTTGTAAATAATTTTAGTTTTTCACCATCTTTTTAGTTTTTTACTCCTTTGCTTGGTTTAGGTTCACTGATGTACTTTCTGTGTGTACATTGATCACGATTCCCGAAATAACATAATTTTGTCTAAGAGACTAGCCACTGAGTTCAGTTTGCTTCCAGTTAAATGGAAGTATTCCGAATCTGAATCCTCAGAGGGTGGTCAGGTTCCCTTTTCTCTTTTTTTGATATAGCCAAATAAGGCTGGATTTCAGTGCTCTATAGAGAGACAAAGGCGGTGATTTTATGCAGGGACTACAGGAGAGAAAAAAGGACATACATCCACTTGAAAAAATACTTAGTCCTTTGCTAACTACCCAGCTGTTGGGCTCTGCAGCTGCTGACTTTTATCTCTGATAATTTCAGTTCAGTGGCTTCAGGAATAAGATGCCCTATTTAGTGAAGTACAAACAAAAATAAAGATTAGGATATGAGATATGGAAGTTTTTATGATTTGGTGGAAGATAAACTGATGCAGCAAAAGGAGTAAATTGAAAATACGTTTATTCTGACTCTTTCTGTTGCTCTGCTTCACATACGCAGTTACCTTATTTTTTCCATGGTATCTTTTCAAGAAATATAAAATGGTCTGAGAGCTGTCTCTGGCCCGTACCGTTGTCCATATCGACACCTGCTCAGCTCCAGAGTATTGTTAACACACAGTGTTTGTTGCAGAGGATTTGGACTATGACCAAAAATGAGCAAATTTACTGCATTCCTGTGGTGCAGTTTGAATGTTTTCTACCTTTTCTATGATACATTTATTTTAAAATAATCAAAATAATAGAAGGCTGGAATGTATTCCAGCACCATCAGACTTGACCTCTGCGACAGCCTTGTGTTGATTAGAAAAGCACAAGGCAGAGATTGCTCAGTTATGTTCTTTGTTGGTATAAATGTAGCTGCAGTTGCAGCAAGCCCGGTGGCTTTTTGCTGGCTGCAGGGGAGTAGATTATCTCTGGGTAAAATTTTCAGAAGAGGGTAGGAAGGTAGTTCTTCTCAACGTATTTTAATTTTTCTAGAAAATTTCTCTATCCTTAGGCAACCTTTCACTGCTATTAGTAGTAGTTTACTAATTTTCCTAAAATGCTTTATTGACATTTAAAGGGTTGTTGGTGGTTTTTTTAGCATAATAACTGATTTCATTGTGGAAATAATTGTTCCTCTGATATTGCCTCCTGCAAAACAAAATAGCAATAGCAACTTATGAATTATCTTGAAGACTGTGGACTCATACCATATGGGTATTTTTACACAGGAAACGCTTTGGAAAGAACAATGTGATCTTGTCTGACATTAGGAAGCCTGCAGATAACATTTTTTATAGTGGTAAGTGACTGGGGGAAGCACATGATAAACAAAATCTTTACTTTATCTCTGGTATTCATAGATTAATTACCAAAGTCTAAATGACATGTGGATTAGACAGAACAAGTTATTGTTCAAAACTTCTGGATAACACCTTCCTGCTTTGAAATCGTGCTAAGACATGGATTTTTCCTGCCTATTATTCCCTTTTTCTAAATATTTTTCTTTGAATTTTTTCACTGTTGCTTTGCCACTTTGTTGACCCGAGTAACTACTTGAGTCAAGTTGAACTTGACTGTTGTGCTTCTGCTGCAAAAAGAGGTGCATTTATTCTTTTGGAGGGAACAAGCTGGAAATTAAATTTGTGCTTTGTTTTTCCATGCTTAGGCAATTTTTATGTTAAGGTGGATATAGAGTAGGATTTTTTTATTATTTTCATTAGAAAGTTGCATAAATTTTTCTTCATTGTTACTGTTTAATGATGTATTTAGATACTTGAATATTGTACACTAGATGTTCCCTGTTTTCATGCTGTTGACTGGATAAAACAGGAGTTCTTGCATCAGTCTGTTGCTGAGGTGAAGGTAGTTTCCACTCCTTTCTCCTGCTTATTTACTGATTCATTGACTGCTGCTGTTAGGCACACACTCTGCTGTGCAGTCAAATTCTGAATACAGTTATGGTCAAGAAGCAGCAATGTGAGTTTCATGTAGAACTTCTCTTTACATCCATTCTTCTTGACATTCAATTTCCTTCTGGTTCCATTTGTTCTAGGTCCTTTTATCTATGCGGATATCTTGGATTACAAGAATTTACGTGAGATAGTGGTGAATAATCGGATAACTTGGCTGTTCCACTATAGTGCTTTACTCAGTGCTGTTGGAGAAGCAAACGTCCCTTTGGCCAGAGCTGTAAATATTACTGGTATGTGACAAGGGCTTCAAGTTTGTGACTCTGCAGAGGCTTGAGAAAGTGCTGTGTATGTTCTGATAAATCCTGTTGTTTGTTCCAGGTTTACACAATGTTCTGGATATTGCAGCTGAGCATAATTTGAGGCTCTTCGTTCCAAGCACTATTGGAGCCTTTGGACCTACCTCTCCTCGAGACCCAACTCCTGATCTCTGCATTCAGAGACCAAGGACAATCTATGGAGTCTCCAAGGTTCATGCTGAGCTCATGGGAGAAGTGAGAATTTTTTATTTATTTCATCAAATGTAGGAGAACTTAATTGCTTTTGTAAGATTCCCGACTGAATTTCTCTTCTCCCCTTTCTTTCCTTCCTTGAGGCTTGAGTGCTCAATAGTAGTCTGAGGCAGCTCTTAAGGACAAAGGTCTTTTGAGTTTTGTTGGAAAAAGTGCAAAGAATTGGAAGCTGGCCAACATCTAACTTTCAAACGAAACAGGGAAACAATTTATATTGACTGTGGCTTCTGCCTCATCTGCCAATATGAGTGGCATTGCATAAATGTCAGTGTACAAAGCCTTCTGAAAGCATACTGGACAATGATGACACTTGCTCCTCCCCCTCCAAAAAAAGACACTGAAGTTAAAAACATGGGAGCTTGTACATGCACAACTTATCTTTTGGCTTTGTAGTTTTTTATAAACATAACATCATTAAACCTGATATTTTTACATACAGTTTCCTCACACTTGAAATTTACGAAGGACAGTGGAAGGTCTGAAGATTGTATTAACCTGAAATGTCTCACAAACTGAGGAATTTTCAGTTTCTGAGCACTAGATCTAAACCTTACGTTAGAAGCCGATCTGTATCAAGAATCCATATCTACTGATGTGGATGTAAACTAGAAAAGAGTAAGCAGGGAGATCAGCTACCTGGCAGGGAATGGAGGCTGTTTGGTAGTTCCTTTGCTTTCATTCCTGCCAGGGGATGGCTGCAGCATGAAGGTTCATCTGTGGCAGACTTCCTGTGAAATCAACCAGTTGTATGGCCTAGTCTTGATGTGTAAAGCTATGTGTCTCTCTTCCCTCTGTAGTACTACCATTACCGGTATGGCTTAGACTTCCGCTGCCTGAGGTATCCAGGAGTTATATCTGCTGACTCTCAGCCTGGTGGGGGAACAACTGGTAAGTGACTTGGACATGGTTCTCAGTATTGCAGGCAAGAAGAGCAAAAACAAGCCAATAGAGTAATGTTTAATGTGTCTGTAGAAATTTAATCTGTGGCAGTATAGAGCATGAGTGTAGGGATACTATTTAAACTGTTACAACGATACTTTTGTACACTCCAGCCTAGGGTGTGATTTTGTTGTCTTTGCCTTTAAACAGTAAGAGATTTTGGATCAATTACACCCATTGAGACCATTTTCTTTTAAAATCTTTTAAACTCTGCTCTCTTGCTGCCGTGTGCAAGTGCTAGAATATCACTGGGATAGTTCAGAATAACTTACGCTCCTGCAGCTCAGTGTAAATAATACACAGTTCTGCTGCTAGATTTTAGACAGGAGACTTTGGAGGTGGTCTGGGGGTTGTTGACTGTCGTGGAGTGAACAACAGATGGAGGCAGATGAGTACATACATCCACTGGTCTTTTCTACAGATTATGCTGTCCAGATTTTCCATGATGCCATAAAGACTGGCAAATTTCAATGCAATTTAAAGCCGGACACTCGTCTCCCTATGATGTATATTGATGACTGTCTGAAAGCAACTCTAGAGGTCATGGAGGCCCCTGCAGAGGCACTGAGCATGAGGACATACAACATCAGTGCCATGAGCTTCACTCCTGAAGAGCTAGTGCAAGAGGTGCAGAAGCATGTTCCTGAGCTCCAAGTGACCTTCAATGTGGATGAAGTCAGGCAGGCCATAGGTTAGTATCAGCTTCTTTAGCAGTGGGTAAGAAAAGATGTTAAGACTGCCATATGTTAAGGGCAGACCAGTTTCTTTCCTTTTCAGACACTTGCAAGTTGTTCCTGTACAGTTCAAGTCTTACAGTTTGAAATTCAGCTTCAGTAGTTCAAATGGCCAGTGGTGATGCATCTTAAAGTTTAAAGATGTTTTTCTTAAGCCTCATGCTCCTGTTTCTCCTTTTTTTCCACCACAGCTGACAGCTGGCCGATGAACTTTGACGACAGGAACGCCCGGAGGGATTGGGGTTGGAAACACGATTATGATCTGCCAGAGTTGGTGGCTACAATGTTTAGCTTCCTTGGGTGTGAGTCCAGGATTGCTCAAGCTAACTGAAATACTTTGTAAGATGTTACCGGATTTCCACGGAGGACCAGGAAGAAATGACTAAATTAGTTTATAATTTTCTGAGACTTAGAGCATGTCAGTTATTAATTTTTCATAAGTAGCAATAGAGTTGGGCAGAAACATACTTTAGCTAGAATGTACTGTTAGATAAACAACATCATTTGGTACTGTCTCCAAGCACAGCACTGATGACAAACATAGAGTTCTTTAACTTCCACACTTAAGCAGCTAGAAAAAAAAAAAAAAAAGCACTTAACTCCAGGCTGATGACTCTCCAATCATTCCTGCTGCCTACCTCTTCTTTGGCAAACAACATGGGGCAATATTGCCAAACCTGCTGTTTTGGGTATATCCTGCAAAGTTAATGATAGGCTTTTCATTCTCCTGGTGGAGCATGTTAGATCGTAGTAAGATACGATCCTTTCTACTCTTTGCTTACAAAAGAGAGATCAGAAGAGTTACTTCATGTTTCCAAAATGCAGGGGTCGATGCAATTCTAGTTTGAAATCAAACTTTGGTCAATAGTTTCTATTTATATATATATATATTTATATATATATGTAGTGCTGTATAAACATACGCTTTTCTGTACAGAGGGCATACAAAGTAGCATTATTCTTATAATGCTTATAAATGTGAAGGCGAACAGGACTTGAATTCTCACTGTGCTTTAAAAAAACAGGGTTTACAAGCTAGGCTTTGTCCTATTCATTGAAACTGCTGCAGCCTTCAGGTTAACCTCAGTGGCAGTTCTGAAATCCGAAGAGTTGTTTACATATATGTGAATGAATCTGGGGCGTATTGCAAGAAGGCAATGCCCGTGTATGGGTTTATTGTTAATTAGCACTACTTTTGGTTATCCCAGTTGTTTGCCATGCTAGCATGATGACATACTGCCTGGAGCAAGTTTTAAAGGTGGGCTGATGATGGAGTCTTATGATAGAGTCAAGTCAGCCTTTGAAATCTGTTCATGTTCACTACGCTTTCCACGTGTGTTGTAAGTGTATTTGTAGATGCTATTTATGTGTAACTGTCATGTGCTTTTATTCTTTAGAGAGGGATCCAGAAGCTGAAACCATCTTCTAGCTACAGTTAAGGGCTGTTCTGCTCATTGGGTTTCATGCACAGGAGATTCTGGGATTAAAAAGGGAGTCTTAGTAGTTGTGTGCAAGGAAGATATGTTTATTCAAAAGCTACTTAGGAGACTTTGAGAAACAGCAAACTGGAGAGACAGGAAAGCCGTTTTAGGTAAAATACCAGTTTCTGTGGATGTGAATCTGAGCCATCAGCTACTATAGCTATAGCATGCCTTGAGAAACAGAATCTGGGAACTTTTGATTTTATTTTTTTTTCCAAAGAAAAAATATCTCATTTTCAAAATTACTGGAAATTCCCTGTTTGAAGCTCTCCATCTTTATTGTCTTGTATACTCCAATAGTGTGTGTAGGTAAACACATTCAAGTATTTTTTTGCCTACAACTTGTTTGCTATGTTTTCTGTGGTGATGCTTTGGTAGTTGCAAGTCTGTTATGCTTTCTGTAGCCCTGCAGTGTTTCCACAGCCAGTGGATAACTGACATGACCAGATTTCTGTCTCTGTGAAGGAGTCTACATGCTGCAGGGAATATGTTTTCTCATGAAAGTAAACTCCAAATGAAGATTCTGTGGTGAAACCCAGTTACTTTAAACATTTGTTAAACTTGTGTCTCTTGGTTTTGTATGTATCTTATTGTTTCATCTGTTGGCAAAGTATTCTGTTCCCAAGTACTTAAGCTCAAAACCCTCTAAGGTTGTGGCCTGTTATTGAAAGATTTTTATATTGTTTACATTTCTGACAAGGCAAGTTTTTAAACTTTGGCCACTGTTGTAACTATCACATTGTTCAAGTGTAATATTTGGCCCAATGGGCCAGCAAAATTGGCCCTCCATTCATACCCTAAAAGGAAAGACTGGCTCGGGTTTTGTCCTCTGCCCTGCCAAAACAGGAATATCTCCTGGTGGACTGTTAAACTGAACCATCAGATGAAGGGCTTTAATGTGAGCTGAAGCGTCTTGTCCATTCCAGTCTCTCATAATTCAGACTCTGGGGACTCCCCATTGCCTCCATTCCACAAAACGTGCAAAATAGAGTTGTTGATGGGCCTCACTCCATTTCTTTACTTCACTCAAAGCCCTGGGCTCTACTCCCCTCACCTGTGTTCAGAGCTCCAGTTAACACTAACAGGAGTGAAGAGCAAGAATGTTCTTTCTTTTGGAACACACTGTCCTTGGTTGAGGCATTGCACAAAAGCTTTGGATAAGGTGTTACGGTGAAGGTGAAATTCAGACCTATAGCATTTTGAACAATTTTTATTTTTATTCTGCCAAAAGTTGCTGTCTTAATTTAGGAGCAGCTGTTTAAGAAACTTATACTTTGCAAAATCTGAAATAAACCGTGTTGCAATAGAGAGTTGTTTGGAGGCAATAATATGGTGATAGTCAGGGAATGTGATTAGATGTGTCTACAAGGTTCAAGTCCTGTATGAAATTCCGGTTTTCAACCGGTGACCAACAATGCATGTGTTTTTTTTCTGTATCTTCCTCTCTAACTTCTGTTGTAACTATGTTACAGTATTTTCTGGATTAAACCAATTTGATGTGGTACAAAATGTCAAACTTTTGCAACCAGTTCAAAATTTGACTTCTGGGCAGAGACTTCTCTCATGGCATTTGAGCATTACAGCTGTTAAATTACCTGTTCAGGAGAGAAAAAGTTAAGAGTATTTTTTTCAAATGTTGGCAGTTGTGGATGATGCCTACTTTAATAAAATCCTATGCAGATGTATCCTTGGTTTGTCACCCTTGTTTAGAGCATGTAAGAGTGCTGATGGAGGGATGCTTGTTAGCACTGATGCCTTTTCTTCAGCTGCAGAAGCGATGCAGGATTTGAGGCGCAGAGAAAGGCTCACACGCACTCTGGTCTGTGTAGTGACTCTCAAACATTTGTATGTTTTAACTTTTCTGCTGATTATTCCAGTTGCTCTGTGTAGCAGTCGCTCCTAGGCAGATACAACATGGTTACCCTTCCACCTTCAGCAAGCCTCTTCAGGTGTATGGGCTGTGCTTGTTAGACTGTAGCCATCCAAAAAGTGCTGGGTTCCAAATATTTCTCTGTCACATTAGATTTCGTAGCTTCTCATGTGGAGAAACCAGCAGGCCTGTCTTTAGCTGTGTTCCTGTCTCTCTTTTTACATCTGTGCAGCTTTGAAATTGCGAAAGAGCGATGGTGTTCTGAGGGAGGAGCTTTAAAAACATGCCATGCATTTCAGATCATAGAGTCCTCGTTTCTGCCTCTGTGCAGGTCTTGACTCCCGCTGTTGTGCAACCAGTAGTGTTGTCATCAGGAGAGGTTTGTGCAGACATGAGTGAGAAGGAGCGTGCTCCTGATAACTTAGTGTGGACGCACCCTGCCTCGTTAACTGATGAATAAACGCTCCTTTCAGGTTAAACAAGGCCTTTCCTCCTGCACCTCAACTTTCTAATGATGGGAACTTCTTGTGGAGGAAGCATTCCACTTGACCATGATTTAATGACTAATGCAACCATTATGTTTCTTGCGGAACAGTGAGGGTGTTTACACCACCGTGCTCTTTCCAGTTACTTCATTTTGATAATTAGTTTGACTCTTGTTTACACATGCTCGGTCTGGCTTCCATAAGTGCTATAGGTGATGGTGCTTCATCCAAAGCTGCGTAGCTGAGGAGAGAATCACCATCACCTTTCAGGTCCTTCAGGCCCTGCAAGAACAACTATTCCATGCACCCTCTTCTTCAGAGATTTAAGAATATTTGACCCTGCAATCGCATTTGTGCAGCAAAAACAAAAGCCTCCTAACCTTTTTGCTTTTAATTCTCAATTTTACCTCTCCTCCTTGCTGGCTTGCATTGGAGTCAGCGATTGACTTCTTTGTCCTCGCTTTGCTGTTCCCACCCAAGAGGGAACGCACAGAGCTGAAGCAGTGCTGAGGCCGTGCTTATTGGTTGGTGTACACTAAAAAGCTTTAAAGGAAGGAGCTCTGCTCCTTTTCAAGGTGTGGGTGCTGATGGAGCATGTTCTTTCAGCTTCCCCTGGGTTTGGAAGTCGGTACTGAGCTACGTGCCGCTATGGCAATGTACTGTTAATACCCAGAGTGTGCTGAATTTGAAACAGGGCTTGGGGAAAGGGTCTTTCTGTCACCCTGAAAGTCACTGCCCGAGCCTGGGATGGAAATGCAAGTCCTGCTGGGGTCTGGGCCCAGGCCCTACTGCAATCATTAACTCCTGAGATGTCAAACTTAATTCCTTTTTTTAAGCCCATACACATGTAGCTGCTTTCTGCATCTTAAGATGTCAGAAGGAGATGCAGAAGAGGAGAAACCTTCCCTCGGTGAAAGAGGGTGAGGACTGTGGGTGGTTAACCTCTGTGCCTTTGGCAAACCCCTCCTTTTTGTTCTTCAGGACAGGGCCAGGCTCTAACTTAAGTTTGTTGGGAGATCTGCATGCCTCCGGGGAAGAGAAGTCCAGCCCAGGGAGGTGGAGAGAGGAGAGCACCAGGGTTAGCCAGAGGGCAGGAACATAGCTTCCAGGGTCTGGGATGCCCACCTTGCAGCCCCCCGCGTTACACCCAATGTTTCAGGCAATGTTGGGGTCTTCCCTGACACCCTTGAGGCAGGTCGTCTCTATATTAGGCGAACATTAGCTGGCATAGCAAAACCTTTGCTCTTCTGGAAGCTTGGGCCAGCCAAGTGCTCTTCAGGCTATTTTTGGCTTCTTACCATAATTGTATGTGATTCTAAATTCGCCACGGGTCTGAGCATCTGTGGCATGCTGGGGCTGAGGGGGTGTGTGGTGGGGTGGGCTCGCATGTACCCACTGGCTAGCAGTGTCCCAAGAACAGTTGCTGTCCTTCCTGGGTGCGTCATTTATATCACGGGATGGCTGTGATGATGCCTGCCTCTTCACTCCGTGGCCAGCTTCTGGAATAAAACCAGGTGTTTAAAGATGACTGTAACTGCAGACAGCAGCTAAGAGAGTTGGTACACATGGCTGGCTTTTGCCAGTCGAGGCAGGTTTCAAAACGCGCATGCTTCAGCAGTGCTGTTGTGGAACTCAAATCTGGAGTGAGCATTGCTCAGCAAGAACAGAAATTTGCTTCCTGCACCTTATACTGCAATTGGGAGCCATTTAGGATGCTTTCCTTCAAACTGGCACAGACTACCTGTGCATTTCTGAGAACTCAAGCCAACAGTCTGGTAAAACTGAGATCTAGTTTAGCACTGGACTGGTTGTCCAGAACAACCCTTATCCATCCTGACCCAGGGGTTGCTTCTATGCAGTTAATATCTTCCAGGAGATGTGTTTTCTGTAGTCCTTGTGCAGTCTCCCTGAGGAGCAAACTGAAGCTCCTCAGAAGGTGCATCACACAGGTTAGTGTTCAGCTTTGAGGGGATTTAATCTTCTTGTCAAAAAATACAAATGGCTGAATGCCACCTACAGACTGTGCCCTCTTCTCTCTCTCAGATGGGTCCCCACAGCAGAAGACATCTAAAATGTGGGATAATATTTCTTCTGACCTCAAGTAGAGCTCTGATATCCTGCAAAATTCTACAAATCATTCAGTATTTCTGTGCTGCTCCCCTCTCCCTCTGGCCATCTTGTAAAGCGTGGTCCCACCTCGTTTGTCTCCCATCCTTCCAACTGAGGTGTGAGATTCTCCAGCCAGTCTGGGGGCCCACTAAGGTCTTTCTGGGAGCAGCTACAGGTACTCACTGCTACATGTTTTTCTAGCTGGAAGTGCCAAAGTGCTGATTTCAGTGACATTTTATGTGGAAAAGATATAGATTTCCTATAAATGACATTTTTTTGAGTGAAGTCAGAAACTTCCACTATAGAAGTAGAACAGGATGTTCAGTTTTATTTTTCCAGAGCAGCCTTTTATCTTGAAATGTGTTTCACCTCAGAGGATTTCAGACGCTGAGAAATTCCACTCCTTTCCTGATCCAGAAGGCATTTCCCCAGCACAGAAATGCTCATTTCTCTAGCTGCCATGCCTTCCCAGGCTGCTTGGGCAGACCTCATCTGAGCACTAGGAAAAGCAGCAATCTCCTACAGAAGTCAGTGCTTGAAAGTCTTATTATTTTTTGTGTTATTGTAGTCATTTTGGTCTCTAAACACAGAGCAATCCCCATACCATTGTGCAGATACAGGAAAGATCTTTCCAGCCCTAAAGTTTTAAAGTCTTACAGCATGACAAGCGGTGAATATGGACAGGTGGAAGAAGAAAGGAAAATGGGCTTGAAGTCATGATTGGAGGCAGATAGACTTGAATGGTTTGAAGACATCTCTGTACATCTCCTTAGCTCTTCTGAAGGTTTGTGTAAAGCTGAATGGAAAACGGCCACAGGAGGGTTATTTCTTAGCACAGACGTAACCTCAGGTTTCTCAGTCAAACTTCCCCAGAGGAGCCAATGAGACCTTTGGCGTGAGTTAGCTTCCAGCCTGTGCGCTGGTTGTGGATGCCCTTGGATCCAGAGCTTTGATTGACACCATCTGCATCTGTCCTGAGAAGGAAAGCTGCTGGAAGTCCAAATCCCTGTCAGTTTGGGAATAAGGTTTGGGCAGCAAGGGATTTGGGGCTGGGGGGGAACAGCACAGTTTTACCCAGATCACAGCTGATGCCTGTTCTCCTTACGTTACCTGCCAACCCCATCCCTGGGAATAGGTCAGGGGTTAGTCCAGGGCAAGAACCAGCAGACGGTTTTGATGAGATGTGCCTGCTTTGGAGCATGAACGAATCCATTATCTGGCTACAGCAAGACTGTGCCAGCCAGAGGGGGTCCAGGCTCTGCTCAGTTTAGTCGTGTGATCTCCCCTCTGGGTGTCTCAGTGCCTGGCATGGGAACCAAGAAGCAGGAGAAAGGGGATGTGGCACAGCACTGTGGGTTAGGATGTGTCCCTCCTTGGGGTCTCACACCAACAGGCTGGGCCATGTCCTTTCTACCACCCTTTCTACCAAGGTCCTGGGATTTTGCCATCCAGCCACACGTAAGAAAAAGCACAAGGAGACTCTTGAATATCTTCCTGTAATCAAATCATCTGTCCCATGTCCCTCTTAAGTTCAACAGAAGTGTCCTCCACCCTGCTGCTAGTTGCTTAGCATGTCCCTTGCCTTTGTTCCTGGTCCTGTGGGCCTCCTCAGCACGTTTGTCATCCAGAGGAAAGGGCCGGGACCATGTTTCTGGCAGTATAAATGCATCCCCTGGAATTACCCTTCTGCAGTGAGGTCATAGCGTGTTGCTGCATGGGTGAGATGACCTTTCGGCCAGTTTTCGATAGAGGAGGTTCTTGGCAGGGGACATCAGAGTGCAGTTCCAAGGACACCAGTGAGACGATCATTTTTTGGCAAGAAAGGAACATTGCTGTGAAGATGAGGTCTCCTTACCTGTCTGGTTCAATAGGTCCTTAATTTCTCCAGCTTTTCTGTAATGCCAGGGTAAAGCCCTGTCATCAGCAGAGCTGTTGCGAAAGTGATGTGTCAGAGGAGAGAAAGCAAAGTCCAAAGTTCATCCAGTGACCATCCGCTTCCCCTTCAACCACTGCTGCTGGTTCTTTGCCATCTGAAGCCCAAGATTCATGAGATTTGGTGCACTTTTTAAAGCCTTACCTGCTGGAGTCCCGTGATTCTGAGAGACTCATATGAGGTTTAGAAGCAATCCCTACCTTTCTAATCCTTATAATTTTAAGAAACAAATAAATCTTCTGAAAATGAGTACGAGCTGTATGAACTAAAATATCTGTAATTAATTTTTAAAAGTGCAGAGTTGTTTTGTTACTATTTTTGGTTTATTGCTATTTTGTTTATAATCATTGTTTATATTTTAATTATCTTACTTAATTTAGTGGACTCGCAGATTGTCACTACATGGCCACAGCAACATTCACACATTCCCTTGATGAATACAGGAATTACACTATTATTGCTCAGATACGGCTTGCCAACATTTCCTAAATTGTGATAAACTGCTAAAATGACATTTTCTGTGTCATATAGGGAGCTCATCGGAGTGTCTGGATGCATTTAGTTACATAGACACACCACCCCAAGGATGCCATTCCATGGCATAAATGGCTTAGTGAGCTCTGGCACTAGGGAAACTTGGTTTGGTGTGAATTTGTGTCTTGCAGCTGATTGATATGGGTGTCTAATAATGAAATAAAAAATGTTCCTTTTGCATATGGACACCCCCTCCCTCTGCCTGAGTCCAGCCTCCTCACCGCCAGACACACATTGCGCTTGCCTTTGGGGAATGCAAAAGGAGGAAAGGTCAATAAATGTGCAATTTCACTTTCTTCCTCTTATTCCTTTTTATGTCATCTCTCTCCCTGTCACATCTGCTTATTTTTTTCCATGGTTCTGCGTGGGTTAAGTGGGTTTGAAGTTGTGCTGGGGTCCAATAATGTTACAGCTGCCCTTGTTGAAGCCATATGTGCTTTGGAAACTGGGAATAACCCAAATTCCTCCTGCAGTCTCTTCCCACTTGAAGCTGGTATGAAACCTGACATATGTAACAAAAATTAAAAAGCCCCGCTCAGGTAGCTGCCATCTTTACCGGTACTGAGGGCAGGAGGAGGAGGAGGAGTCAATGACATGCAGATCCTGCTTGTCCAAGCCCAGGACAGCTGATCTTCTGGTTTCCCCACCAGACCATGCAGCAGTCTCCCTGGAGGAGCTGCTACCTCTCCAGTGTGCTGATGGAGACCAGAGGGGTTCATATCCAGCATGTGGATAGAAAGTGGACTCTGGCAGAATCTGAGCTCTTGCCAGGAGCAACAGGACCCCACTGCACATGAGGGACTCAGTGTGGCCCCATCACTCCACTGCATTGCGTGCTCAAACTGCCTTGTGGACATCAGCTCCGCGTGCCCGGCAGCTAAGGTTCAGCCCTTGCTTTGCACTGTGGCACCGCCTCTTTCAGCGCTTGTCTATGAATATTTCCTCCTCTGTTAATGGCAGAGGACTTGCAAAGCCTTGTGATGACACCAAGCAGAGGACAGGATCTACGCAGAGGTTTGCTCAGCTGCTTTCTCTGCTGGCTGACTGATAAGCTGCCAAGAAAACAGCAATATCTTTATTTCTTCATCCAGCTGACCCCCAGCCTTGCTGTCTTCTTGCTGGGTGGAGAAACTGCCCCATCCATTGCACAAGGGCAGTAGGGTCTCACTCGAGACATGCTGTAGACGACAGAGCAGATGTTTGAGCTGCCGATGACCCATGGCTGCCCGGGAGCATTTGCTCTGTTGGCAGCATGTCCCAGGATCAGTGCCAGGAGTAGATTTTCCACCTCCAGCCTGGCAACAGCAGCTGGGCCATTTGCCTGAGATAACACTGAGCCTTTGGGAGAGAGGGGACACACGTTTCCCACCCATCCCCAGGCACATATGCCTGCCAGTGACCTGCAGGTCCTCAGCTGGCAGGAGACTGGGGCCAGCAGGATCTACATTGCATGGGAATGGTTGTACCTGGGTCCCTGGGGACACACCGTGGCCTCCTCCAGACGGTGTGTCTGTGCAAGGGTCCAGGGCAGTCTGGCAGGGTTTTGACTCTCCAGAGATTGCAACAGAGCTACAGCCGCCGTGGTGAAGGGGGTTGTGATGGGGAAGGGCAGCTGCAGTGTGCACAGGAGGAAAAAGTCATTGTGCTGAGAATCCAAGGAGGATGAGGGACCCCAGTCCACAGCCCCTGAGCTGTTTGCTGGAGGTTGCAACCAGCTGCCTTGGCTGGTAGCCCTTTTGGGGCTCAGACATCACCCTGGTGTGCATCCATCTGCCACCTCCTTTGAAAGAAACACAGGAACCAAAGTCTCCCCATTGCTTTTTCCTACAGGATCTTCTTCCATCTCTCCTGTCTCTCTCTCTGTAAACTGTTCAATACCCAGAAGACCACCTAAAGAGGCCAAGTGGGGAAGGTGTGAAAGCTCTATGTAGCCTGGACAATGCAGGCTCCTGGAGCTGGCCACAGCTGATACAGGTGTGCAACAGGGAACTTGGAGGGGAATGCAAAGAGGTGGGAGGAGGACACGAAATCTTGTTGTCAGCCCCTGCCTTGATATTTTGGATCTCCCTAGAAATACTGTCTAGATGGAACATGAGGATTTGGGACCTTCCCAGGAGGTTTCTGGGACTTCAGGTGACCAGTTGTACGGAGTGATCAGAACTGTCTGCCAGATGTCCTTCCCAAAAAACCAACCACACGGTTTCCCAGCCCCACCACACATACCAGCTGGGGCACTGGTGGTGCCCTCCACCCTTGCTCCTTTGCAAGGAGCACAAAGCAAAGTTAACATAGTTGGATTCAGCTTTAGTTGGGAAGATTTTTCCAAATTTCTTCCCACTCTCCGTACTCTCAATCATCAAAGGAGGGAAAAAAATTGTTTATGGCATTGGTGTTGGCTTGTTCCTTTTTTCTCTTCAGTTTTCTGGTGTTATATATTTGCTTTACAAATTGTATTTTAAATAATACAAAAAAGGTGTTGGGTTTTTTTAAACCAAAATGCAGGGGTTTAATAAAATTTTCATGGTTGATTTTCTTTCTTAAAAGTACTCCCTTCTCAATTCAGAACCAGGCAACGTTTTTGAAAGAAAGGCCCTATTTAAGCTCTATGAATGCAGTGATGAAAATGCAGTGAGAGGAGTACCACTCACACTGGTGGTGATGCTGCCGGCAGCTACACTTGGGGAACTCAAAGCCCAGATGCTCTTCCAACACCTTGCAGTTAATGCCAAGAAGTTTCTGCTCATTGCTCTGGCCAATGTTTCTTTATGATAGCTTTTTTTCCGGGGATGGTGATTAGATATTTGACGAGTTCCAGGACCGAGCTGCTTGCATGCTAGCTTCCAGATCCCTTCCTATTGTAGCCATGTGCCATGCCACAAGAAGCAGTATCTCCATCTCTTCCAAGACGTGGAGCCTGTCGCAGCTTTGTTTGTTGTCTGGCCAGGGCAGGGGTCTCCATCCCTGCTGAGATGCCTGTTGAAGTAGAAAGTTTAATTTAAGGCTTGACTTGTTCTCTCCCTAGAAACCATTAATTAATTAGCGCTGTCTTTGGCTGGGAGGCAGAAGTTGAGGTGGTGAATGCTGCTGCTCCTCTGGGTGTGGGAGACACTTGGGTGTGCAGTGATTGCCCTGATTTGGGGTAGGCATGGGGCAAGCAACACCACTGGAGCAGAAGTCTTTGGAAAAGGCTTTTCTACAGCCAAGGTTGGTGTCAGAGGTACATATAGCCCAGGTTTCTTCTGTGACCCCAGAGAAGTTGCTCAAGGAGTGATTTCAGAAGTGGGAAGATGGGGGATTCTCCATACTCAGGTGGTGCGCTGAGGCCGAAAAAGCTGCTTTGCATTGTCACGCCTCTCCCACCTCCATCATGGATTTTGAAAGCCTTGTGCGTGATGTGTTGCAGGGGCTGATGATGCTAAACTTCCCAAATACTGAGTCTGACCCCTTATGCTCGGCACTGGTGCGGCCGCCCCTCGAGCCCTGGGGTCCGTTCTGGCCCCTCACTCCCAGACAGAGCTTGGGGGGCCGGAGCGTGTCCAGAGCCGGGCAGGGGGCTGGGGCAGGGGCTGGGGCACCATCTGATGGGGGGGCTGGGGTGTCAGCCTGGAGAGGAGGGGGCTCGAGGGGACCCGATCGCTCCCTACAGCTGCCTGGGAGGGGGCTGCAGCCAGGGGGGTCGGTCTCTGCTCCCAGGTCACAAGCGACAGGACAAGGGGAAACGGCCTCAAGTTGTGCCAGGGGAGGTTTAGGTTGGAGACTGGGAAACATTCACTGAAAGGATGGTCAAACATTGGCACAGGCTGCCCAGGGAGGTGGGGGAGTCACCATCCCTGGGGGTGTTTAAAAAATGCATAGACGTGGTACTTAGGTCCATGGGTTAGTGGTGGGCTTTGCGGTGCAGGGTTAACGGTTGGACTTGATGATATTAAAGGTCTTTTCCAACCAAAATGATTCTATGATTTTGTTTGATTTTTTTTTGTTTGTTTTGGTTTTTCTAAGGGAAACTGATGGTTGTGCACAACTAGGATACACATGTTTATGTGAAACCACCTGTCCCTTTCCCAACAACTTCTTTAAGTAAACTTTATCACTATCTTCCCTGCCTTTCTTCCCTGTCCAGCTGTGGATTGGCATTACAGAGTGAATCCAACATTACTCTAAACCTGAGCAATGCAGTTACTCTGCAACACGATGTGTTTTGCTTTGAACTTTGTGTTTCTCCTGTATCAACCATGTTGGTGAGGTCAAATGCGGGTGTCTGACAAGGTCACATGCGTGGTGATAAATATGGCTCTTGTAACTCCCAAAGTGACTCCAGGTACTGTTAGGGGATGGCCAGTGCCACCCTGCTGCCAAGCCTGTGCCAGCAGCCAGGAGAGGTTAGCAGCATGGTCCCCGGCCCCGGGGACAGGAGATTTCCTGCCCTAAGCTGTGCACCGTGTCTTGGAAACCCACATGGCCCCCATAAGCAGGAGGGGAGGATGGGAAGCTAATGGAGAGAGAGGAAAGTGGTCCCTGGAATAAATCCAAAAAGGATTAAAAATGGGAACTGGGGGTGTGTGAACCAAATCGTTCCTGAGAAGGCCAATTCAGGCAGGGAATGCATCCAGGTGATCTGCAAGGGGGTTTGCACGGGGCCAGTGTTACTTTTTCGGTTATTTTCTAAAGGACTTGAGATACAGCCATTCCCCTTTGCTCTTCCTCAGGCTCCAGTGCCATGGACAAGTTTCAGCCTCCTTCCTGAGGAAATGAAGCATTATATGCCCAACATTTTCTGTCTGCCTGTCAGTGCTTCCCCAGCAATAATTGCATCCCGTGATTGATTTCAGCCAAGCTGCACCAAGAGCTAGCGAGACAAAGAACGCCATGTCTGTAAAAATTCTGGGCAGGGGAAGCTCCAGCTCCTTCCAAGGAGAGAGAGAGAGAGAGAGATGTACCACAGGGTAAACTGACTCCTATATTAGACAGCAGAGAAGCCCTTCCCTGCCGCAGGTCTGCTCCCTGGGGCGCCTGGCTGCTCTCACCCGACACGTGGGCTTGTCTTGCCATCTACTGGTGGGAGCGCGCCAGAGGAGCAGGGGCGGGGGACCGCCGGGAGCTGCTGCTGGCACCCCCCATGGGGGTCCAGCCTGACCAGGAGGGAACCAAGCACAGCCCTGCAAGGTAATTTCTTGCTCTCCAGAAGGCTTTCCTTGCTCCTGTGGTCTACTAAAATCTGCTTAAACGTGTTCATCCTCGTGATAACATCATCTCCCCCCTAAACCTTCCTCAGGGATACCTCCCCACTTGGTCCCTCAGGTTTGGTTCAGGGATGCTCCCTTCTCTGGCTTGTCTCTGCTGCTGTTGTCCTGGTTTCACCTTCCACAACGCAGAGGTCCCAAGGATGAGCTGCAGGTGGCCTGGCCCACAGTGGTCACAGCATGGATTTTGATGGGGTTAGGGGGCTGTGAAGCCCACCCCAGGAGAAAACTCTGGACAACAGAGCTTAGAGAAGCAAGAGAGCCTCTTCCAGGTGCAAACCCCGATGCACTGGAAAGAGCCAGACATGGGGGAAACTTGCTGTAGGTCTGGGGGCCATGCTCAGCACAGTGCTGGCGGTGCTTTGATTTGGGTCAGCATGCTTATTATAGTTTTCTTGGAAGAAGCTTTGCTGAAGCACATTGATTAGTCCTTCAAAGGGTTCTGTGAGTGAACCATCACAAACACTGGCTTTTGAGGGACGCCTGAGCCACTCAGCGGTTTTGTTTATGCCTGTGGCCCAGATCTGATGGGTGAGAAGCATCCCCAGTGCCTTTCCCACCAGCTTCTGGGAGGATGCTTGGGCCAGTAAAAAGTGTCAGGAGATGGAGCCAGAGCCTCATCTGAGAGCTGCCAGATAGGGCTGCTACTCTCTATAGGGGCACCTCAGACTGTACCTCTCACTTTGGAGCTGGTCCCAGCCACCTTTGAGGATGTTCAGAGCAAGTCCAGCAAGTCAGGTCCCTAATTTTTTAAGGCTGTCCTTGTTTTGGCTGGGATAGAGTTAGTTTTCTTCCTAGCAGCTGGTATAGTGCTGTGTTTTGAATTTAGGATGAGAGTAACATCTTCTCTGGAGACATTCAGAACCTGCCTGGACACAATCCTGTGCAACCTGCTGTAGGAGAACTGCTTTAGCAGGGGGTTGGACTAGATGATCGCCAGAGGTCCCTTCCAACCCTGACCATGCTGCGATTCTGTGATAACACACTGATGTTTTAGTTATTGCTGAGCAGTGCTTACACAGAGCCAAGGACTTTTCAGCTCCTCACCCCACCCCACCAGTGAGCAGGCTAGGGGGCACAAGAAGCTGGGAGGGGACACAGCCAGAACAGCTGACCCCAACTGACCCCAGGGATATTCCATGCCTTATGACATCATGATCAACATATAAATCTGAGGGGGAATCTGGCCGGGGACTGCTGCTCAGGAACTAGCTGGGCATTGGTCAGTGGGGTGGTGAGCAATTGCATTGTGCATCACTTGTTTTGTATATTCTAATTCTATTATTGTTATTATTACTACTATTTTATTTATTTTTATTTATTTATTTATTTATACCTTCCATTTCTGTCCTATTAAACCCTTTTTATCTCAACCCATGCATTTTACTTTTTTCCCCCAATTCTCTCCTCCATCCCACTGCGGGGAGGGGAGGGGGGGGTATGTGTGGTGTGGTGCTGGTGAGTGAGGGAGCAGCTGTGGTGGTGTTTAGCTCCTTGCCAGGTTAAACCATAACAGAGACACACCTTGGTGTAGTCAGCACAAGGGACCAGTGCCCAATGGGAAAGCAGTTTTAAGCCCTGTGGGAGTTTTGCCTTGAAGTTTAATTTCAATGAGTGCTGTCAGGGAGATGTGCTTTGGCTGGGATTTCTCCTTGCCCTCTCTTCTGTGGTGTGAGGAACCTGCATTTAGCTGCCCATAACCGTAAATATCTTCTGCATATTTGAAGATGCTGGCATACACCTATGTGTGTCAGTGCATGGTGGTGTGTCCATGGGGTCAGGCTGTGCGTGCGCTGGTACATGTGTGAGGCTGCACGTAGGCATGCACTAACTGGGGCTCACCCAGGTGTGCATGTGTGGTGTCTGCATGAGACAGGCAGCAGACACCTGGTCTGTGTTTTCAGGGGGTGTTGACATCAAAATTGCTTGGATTCATCCACCTGAGCAAATGCAATCCTTCTGTTTTGCTGAAGCTAAGACTGGGTGGGCACATGTCCTTCCAGAAGCCCATCTGACGCAAAATGCATCTAAGGATGCGTTGAATTCCCAGTTTAGCAAAAGATCAAAAAATCACAGAACGGTTTGGGTTGGAAGGGACCTTAAAGGCCACCCAGTTCCACCTCCCACCACAGGCAGGGACCCCTTCCCCCAGCCCAGGCTGCCCCCAGCCCCGTCCAGCCTGGCCTTGAGCCCTGCCAGGGATGGGGCACCCACAGCTGCTCTGGGCAGCCTGGGCCAGCGCCTCGCTGCCCTCACAGGGAAGAATTTCTTCCTCATCTCTCATCTCCATCTCCCCTCTCTCATGTAAAGCCATTCCCCTGTGTGCCATCGCCACCTGCCCTTGCCCAAAGCCCCTCCCCAGCTTTCTTGCCGGCCCCTTTAGGCACTGGCAGGTGCTCTAAGGTCTCCCCGCAGCCTTCTCCTCCCCAGGCTGAGCCACCCCAGCTCTCCCAGCCTGTCCCCACAGCAGAGCTGCTCCAGCCCCTGAGCATCTCCCTGGCCTCCTCTGGCCCCGCTCCAGCAGCTCCGTGTCTCTCCTGTGCTGGGGACCCCAGAGTGGGACGCAGCGCTGCAGGGGGGTCTCACCAGAGCGGAGCAGAGGGGCAGAGCCCCCTCACTGACCCGCCAGCTGCGCTGCGGGTGCTGCAGCCCAGGGTACAGTTGACTTTCTGGGTTGCAAGTGCACATTGCCAGGCCATGTTGAGCTTCTTGTCCACCAACACCCACAAGCCTTTCTCAGGGCTCCTCTCAGAAGATGCCCCCTGTGCTGTTGTGTTAACTTCAGCTTCAGGCTTTTACCTTCCAGTTTACCTTCTCCCTGCTCTCTCTGAAAGATGTGACAGCCCCATCCCAACATCTCAAGGAGCATAAGAGTGGTGCATTCCCATGGTGCCAGAAAATTTACAGCGTGGTATGGATACCCTAACCCCAACCTTACAAATAAAATCCTGTTCCAGCAAGCTCAAAACCTTACTTAAGTTAGAGAAAAGCACAGCGCAGAGTGTGGGAAGAGGATGAATGAGACTTGTATCTTTCCTGGGAGGGAAAGCCTAGCAGCAAGCTGGAGCCTGGCAGCTTGAAGTCTGGTGAGAACCAGGATCCTACCATGTTCACTTGTCGGTGAAGCAGGAAAAAAGGATGGGGAGCCTGAATCTGGTGCCTGCCCCTGGTGACGGCACTGCGTCCCATGTCTTCACCCATGGCTTGGCTGCCCTGACCCCAGGGGCAGAGCGGTGTTGGGTGCTTCAGGAGCTGAGCAAGCACTGTCCTGCATCTCGTTCCCAGCTCAGTTTCAGATCTTCCTGAATTATTGATTGCTCTTATGCATTAGTCTGTAATTACCTCCCCAGACCTTTGCCCCATGGGCTGGAGCTGGGAATACATATTCTTTCTCTTTCTGTGGTTTTGCTCTGACTTGAGTAGAGTGGGGAGGAAGGAGGGGAGCAAGGGATGGCCGGGAACATCAAGTGAGGACCAGGAAGGCTTTGAATGCATGGGGTGGTTTGAGTGGCCACCTTCATTACAGTCCATCAGGAAAAGGGGCCTGGGGAGAGCCTGGGATGTCTGAGGGGTCTTACATCCAGCTTGTGTGGGGTGGAGGCTGTGCCAGGAGACAGGGGAAAGTGAAGGGTCTTCTTCACGTCACCCTTTGGGCCTCCTCAGCCATAGTGCTGGTGGGTCTACAGGTCAGAGGGAGAAAAACACTGAGCCCTGGCGGCTAAGAGACAGCCAGACTTCATCTCAAGGGGACAAAAGGCTGTGTTTGGATGTGCTTGGATATAGAAAATGATGAGTTAGAGGCACAGGCAGGCAGCAAAGGGGCTCTTCTGCTAGCAGAGAGAAGTTCAGGATCAGTGGGCACTGCTTTAGGAGCTATTCATAGTCTAAAAATGGCTTCAGTGATTTCCAGGAGGTCTGAGTGCATTAATGCTCATTGCTTGAAACTGTAAGTCCCAATCAAAACAGGAACACAAATTCTCTACTGTTTTGAGGTCAGAGGCCCCAGCCCTCAAGTTTAACTCTATTTGTTGCTTCCCAAAAACAGCACAACCCTAAATCAGGGGCTCTGTAGTTATGCTGGAGACATTTTTGGTTGTAAAGAGAGGTAGAGCAGGAGGCAGGACAGCTCTGCTGCTCTCCTCTGCTTTGCTCCTCATTTTGAGCTGTGGAGGGAAGCCTTGTTCAAGTGCCGCTGACCCAGTGCCTGGTGCCCTCAGCTGGGTGGGCAGGAGATGCGGGTCTTTGCATGAAGGGCAAGAGGACCCCCGCAGTGGGATGCAAACCAGAAGTAAGGGTGCTGCTAAACAATCCATTTCACATATGCAGCTTGTCACGGGGTTTATGGGAAGGGCTTGCTGCAGAAGCTTGGCCAGGAACTGCTCGAGGCCAAAAGTCCTTTCCAGCCTGAGGTCTCCCTTTTTCAGCTGCTGGAAATCCTTCTCCACAGTGTCAGTGGGAAGGACCGGCAGGTAAACGAGGGCAGGATGATTTTGCTTGGAAGATGAACTGCGAGATTGAGTCCAAGGACACTAATCTTCTGTCCCTACCCCGGAGCCTGTAATCACCGCAGGTGAGCATGGCACAGACTTCCCTGCCAGCCCTTCCTGCAAAAACCTCAAGCATGGGGCAGAGATTAAAGCCAAGGCCAGCATCAGGAAGGACTCACAGTAAGATCTGTGCCATTGCTGTCAATGCTGTTTCGGGTCTGGGGATGATCACAGCTCCAAAGACTTGGCAGGAGAGCTCCCACTCCCACACCTTTGCTCCAAGGTAGGATCATGCCACCTAAACTCATCCTGACAAGTATTTCTCCTAGCTGCTGTAAAAAATGGATGGAGATTAAGGAATTCCCCTTCTTGAATGAGCCCTCTGGTGAGAAACCCTTTCCCAATCTTTAATCCTTGCTGCAAGGATTTCAACAGGATTTACCTCCCAGGGAGGTGCAGAAGGTCAAAGGGAGACATGGCAAGGAACTGGCTCATCAACAAGGAGGAATTGAGCTGCCTTCTACGCCAGGAAGTCTTGGGCACCCACCTCCCGGCCCACAGCATGGTGATAGGTGCTCTGCCTTGGAGAAAAGCTGGTGCTGGGGTCAGCCTGGGCAGCATCGTTGCAAGGACCACTCTTGTCTGCAACAGCACATCCCTCACTCTCCTCGGCTTCATGGGGACTTCAGTGTCAAGACCTGGCTCAGGCCCTTAAAACAGCAACAAACAGGCTCCAGCAGGAAACTGCATCTATTTATAGTGTATTTGCATAGTTTAGGCAGGGCTGACCCATGGCTGCCCCTTGTGTTCCTTTGACGGGGCAGACACATCTAGAGCCAGATTGCCTTTCCCCCAGCACCACCGAGGACTCACCCTGCCCTGGTACCATCCTCCTGGGGACCCCTCACTCAGCCCTGGAAGGTCTCACTGTCCCCACCACACAGCCTGCCCTGCTGTAAGTGCTTGCTTCAAGACATACGTTAAACATATATTTAAGCACATTCTCTAGAAAATCGTCCCTTTTTTGAGAAACCTGGCATAATTAAAGAGTCGACTTAGTTTCAGCTGTGTGGGAAGGACTGCAGGCAGGCTCAGAGCTGTGCTCCTGCTCTGCACTCACTCACCCATTTGGCTGTGGGCATAGGTTTGGCCAGGATGAGACCCACTGCCCCAAACATCCACTGTACATGTGCAATTGGGGGTGGTAGACTTAAAAAAAAATGGGCTTTTTGGAGAAAGGAGTATTTTTCAGAAGACACTACCAGGACTTGGATGGAGATGAACAACCCTGCTATGATCCTCTCTCTATATTGTGAGCATCATCCTGGGGTGAAAAGGTAAAGCTAAGGCATAGAGCAGGGTTGCTGGGTTATGCAGAGCCATAGGACCAACAGGGACAAAGGGGATCATTCAGTCTATGGCAGAGAAAACCCAGGGCAGATGGGACACAAGGTGATGTACATGATCTAGGTGTGATCCTTGATGAAAGACCATCAGACAGACACCACCAGCACTGATTTACGTGTAGCTCCTCCTCCCACAGGGAAGGGAAATTGTCTTAAGGCAGTTTCCAGATCTGTTCATCTGCATTTCCTAAGGGCCAAGCAAGCTTGCTAGCCAACAGACTGGCTTTCCCTTCCACCCAGCAATGCAAAAACCCAGAGATGAGTGGATAAGAGGGCAAAGGTGGAGGTTTAAGTTCAGGTCACAGGTCATGGGAGCCTGTTACAAGTAAATAGGACTTTATAAAAAGATGATATATGCTGCACTAATGTTGTTTCCAGTCTCCCACTCACCACTACAAGCTAATTACACTTCCTGGAGCCATCAAACTTCCCTTCACATCTTTCATGTACTGTTCAAGGACCTGGACATGACCTAGTAGCTTGGGGCTGGGGCTGGCCCTTGTGTTTAGGTTTCCTTTAGCTTTTCTGCTGTAGCTGGTTATGCAATTACACACTAATGAACTGTGTCCTGGTCTCTGAGGAACTCTGAGTCCCTGACAACATTCCTTGAAAGAACATGTGGTTAATATGGGGTGAAGGCCCATATAAATCTCATATGAGTCTTTGTGCAAATGTATACAGACTGAAGGGGGGTTCATTAGCTGCATTTGTGCCGTCAAAGAGGGTCTGTGCAAGCCAGGAGATGGACCTGCTCACTGGACTATGACCATCTCCACTGGGTTGTCATACTCACTCACACGGTTTTGGCCCACTGCTTACAAAATGAAGGATTTATCCCCCAAATCTGGAAGGGAGAGAGCCAGTTGTAGGATGGTGGAGAGACTGGGAACAGTGACTTCTTCCCCACTGTCTGTATGATCTCCTGCCAGGGGTATGCATGCTTGCCAAGCCAGGACTTCATAGAACCATAGAAAGGTTTGGGTTGGAAGAGACCTTTAAAGGTCATCTAGTCCAACCTCCCTGCAACGAGCAGGGACATCTTCAACTAGGTCAGGACCTGATCTAGGACACATCTTCTCACGATGGAGAACAGCAATCCTTGCCCTTTGCTTTCTTTACCATTTAATTTGGTCAAAGCCTGAGGCTTCTTGGGACCACATTTGCCATATGGTGTCATGGTGAGGAAGGTGTGTCTCTGAGCAGGTAAGTATCTCCTTCACGCTAGACTTACATCAGAGCGGGACTGATGGGCCAGACTCCCTCCCAAAATCAGTCCTATTGGAAGGGGTGCCTTCTTCTGACCTTAACACCACCCCATAGCTCCTGAGAGGGGGCTTTCAAACCCATCAGGGAGGACTGCAGGTCCTCAAGGCCAGTTCAGAGGTGCTGAGCTGGTGGTGGGTGGTGGGTGCTATGACATGCCCTTCCCCAGGGTTCAGGATGGCTTCTGGCATGTATGTAGTCCTTAGGATGCTGCATCCATTCCTCAGCTTCAGTGGCATCCAACAAAAAAGATGAGTAGATGCCCAGCAAAGCAGGGGATGGCTAAATTAGGGGTAACTCCTCTCTAAGAGGAGTGGAAGGTGCTGCCAGCTTTGCCAAAGGACAAGCCCCAAGCCAGGGCTGGCCCCAAGGGTGCCTCTGCCTGGACCAGTTTGCCTGTATGATGTTGGGGCTCAGCCCATCCTGCTGCTTTCCATCTCCTTGTGAAATGCCTGAGTGGCTCACACTGCAAACCCCACAGGTCTTTTATCCTCCTCCTCCTCCTCTTCCATCTTGCCTGCATAACTGGTCAGCAGTGCTGATTCTATCACCCCAAAACTGTCTCCAGGCAAAGTGAGCTGGTGGGCAGGTAACAAATCTGTCATTGCTCCCATCCACAGCATCAATGATGTTTTGAAAACCAGCTTGCTGTGTAGTAAGTCAGATGCAGGAGCTGGGCACAGATGGGTTAATTTCCCCCTAACTTCCCCGCACCCCTTCATACTTCCAATGCCAAAGACTCCTGAAAGCCCACAGGAAACACGGGATGTGGGGATTTGGGGGTGTCTGAATCTGAAAGGGATGCCAGGGGTTGCTTTGCCAGATACTGGAGGCCAAGCAGTGGCCCTAAGCCACATCACTGACTTTGCTGCAAGGTCTGACTGGAGGAGAGGCAAGCTGTGCCCACCGGAGTGCGGAGAGCATCCTTGTTAGACACAAGGCTTTAGCCATCAGTAGAGGATGTTTTGGGGGTGTAAATATAATCCCAACCTCAGTTTAGCTCCAGTGTAAACACCTACTTAGAGCAGAACATAGACACATGGAAATCAGGTGTATGAAGGCACGGATGGGGCTGTTCCCTTTGTGGTGGGCAACCAGGGGCTGACCTGGGAGTCTCTGGAGTTGCACGTACTGACCCCACCACTCATCTCTTCTCGGGAGAAAACTGGACCTGAGCATAGCTGAGGCTCAGATGCTTTGTCTGGGAGAAATTGCCCCTCTAAAGTCAAACTACAAGCCCAGTTAATAAGAACAGACCAGACAAGGCACAAAGAGCTGGAGTCTGAATTGCGTGGCTTTAGAGACCAAAGAGACAAACATCTTTGTAGGGTTGGGGCATACAAAACCAGGTGACTCAGGTGTGCAAAACTGTTTTTTCAAACATCAGCCCTCATGGGTTAGGGGCATCTTCCCAACATCTCTACTAGTGTCCAGAAGCTGATGCCTAGAGAATATCATAAAGATAAGGCAAACCTAAAATAACCTTTCCCAAGGCACTATTTCAAATCCAGCTGTGCCTCAAGGTATTCCTGAATTTGTCTGTGGTTTCTCTCTGCTCATTTACCAGTTATCAATTTCACTTTCACATCGTAATATGGTCTCCTATTAACTTGATGTCAACTTTTAGCAGCAGCAACATCTTGCAGCAAGGAGTTCCACAGTTCTGGCAATTGAATCTGTTTTTAAGCACTTTCTAAATTGAATGGGTGGAAAACAGGGTACCAGTCAGTCTCTGAGAAATACAGACACTGCCTCCAGCTTCTGGGCACAGACATTGACTTCTGTCCTTTGAAAATGCTGCTGCCTCTGAAGCAAGGATGGGGACAACAGACCCTTTCATACCTCAGTGGAGAAAGGAGCAGGGCCACAAAGCAAAACATTTAGATTTTCCAGGTTTCTGGGCCAGACAGGTGGAGAACAGGACTGCCAGCAAAGCAGAGGGAAACCCAAACACCTTAGGTGCAGTGTTTCATGGTGCTCCAGCCAAATTCGAAATCCTCCCCCCTGCAGGTCTTAACATTTCTTTTCCTGAGGCTGAAGTCTGACAGGTTAATTCCTTCCTTTCCAAGTGTCATTTCTCTAATTCTGACCTTATTCTAGCAGCTCCAAGTGTTTAGTGCCTGGGATATTTTCCAGATAGTTTAAACACCAGCTTCAAGGGCTGACTTGATAGTTTCCTGCTTTAGTATATGCTGCAGTTGGATGTCAGACTGGTTGCAGGTGATTTCTGGCCAGCTTTCTCCATAGACCAGCAGCTTTTCATGGGACAAAATCAGTTTACCTCTCCTCAGAGTGTGGCTTACCCTTTCCACATGTAACACCTGTTTTGCTTTTTGAAAATTGCTCCAATATGCTGAATCTGAACAGCCCCCCAAGAGATCCCCATTCCCACCTTTGAAGAGCCTCCTGCAAGGCTCTGCCGTGACGTTTCTGATTGAGTGGTTCACATCTATTTCAGGTATCGGTATCACTGATGTTCAAAAACTATCTGGAAAACTTCATTTAAAAAAAACCCCAAACCCAAAACACCACCAGATGTAGCCTCCAGGGGTGACACTTATTCCTGGCCTTGTGACTGGTAGCAACACCAACCTGTGTCCTCTGCTTTGGGAGGGGTTTTGCTGGTGGTCTCCACACTGTGGCAGCTTGACAGCTTATTCTGGGGGAATGGGCATCATGTGAGATGATTGCCCTAGAACTGTGAGTGTTATTCACACCACGCTCAGCCCCTTAGCAGGCCTGCAAAGGCCTGGAGAGATCACCAAGGACTCACCCTGTGTCACTTCCCAGTCTTACCTGAACCTGAACCTGAACATGAACCTGAACCTGAACATGAACATGAACATGAACATGAACATGAACATGAACACAACAACCTGTTGTAACATCTGCCTTTTCTTTTTTGGCCTGGGCACAGTGTTTGTTTGCTTTCACTGCAATCTTTGCATGGGGCACTGAGCAGGTAGCAACGTGCTGGTTATGTACTCAAAGCCCTCGTGAAGTGTCATGCATTGGTGCTCAGAGGCCAAAAAGGGCCTGGGCATGCTATGTAAATCTTTGAGGAACGATAAGAGACTTTTTTCCTTGCCTGACATAGTCTCCCTGGTCCAGCATAGCTCTGTGGAGACAGGCACTGTGAGGTGGTGGTGAATGCATGAAGCTCTGCAGCCACGGTACGCCTAGATTTGCATGGGGAAATGGTCTTTGCCATGGCCTTCAGAGGCCTGGGCTTTGGAGGCTGGTGCCTTCCTTGGTCCAAACCATATGGAGGGCTCCTCTGGCACTGCAACAGACTTCTGCAATCACTTCATCTCCCAGAGATGAACCCAAGCTGCAACAGGCACCATAATGTGGTGTGTGTCTGCCTTCAGGAACCACCATGACCATGGATGGAACCTTAGGTGCCTTGAAGTTTACCTGGATTTGGAAATGAGTTAAATGAATTATGAGTCTGCACAGAACCACTGGAAGGATAAAATGGAGCCTTGCACTCACATCCATCCTGGTTTTGCAGTAGCCACCCAAGGTGGCCCTGCACTGGCTGGAAACCTGGCAGCAGGACAGGTTGGAGCCCTTCCAGTCTTTGGGACATCTCACATTGCAGTCAGACCCCAGGGTGCTTACTTTCTCCATGGGAAATATCCCCTAGCGTTTAGCCAGCCAGGGGATGGATTTCCAAGGGCTGTGGGAGAGGAAGGAGTGCCAGTTGCGTATGTTGGATGGGAGCCACCGACCTCCCGCCAAAGGACACTTTCTGCTCTACCAATCTGTTCCATTTTTTTTCCTCATTAATGCTGCTTCCATGCTCGACAGTTGTGATTTGAATAATTTGGACTGATTAGTGTTTACATAGCAACATTTGGAGGAAATGAAACCGCACAACAGCCAACTCAAGGCTCTGAAATGCTGTTTTGTTGTGTTTTCTAAAGAAAGGGGCTTACATGACTATGCAGACCTGTGCCACTTGCTTGTTTGCAGGGTTAGTTGCCTTGAAATACATGACGAATTGCAGCCATGTGTGATCTAGAAGTGCAGGTCTGAAAGATATATGGTTCTTGCAGGCTTTTAGTATGACTGGTTGCTGGCTGGAGGACAGGAGAGGCATTCCTGTGGGCACTGAGGGAAGGGCAGGGGTGACAGTGCCTCAAACTGCTTGGTATCCACTAGAGCAGAGACATGGCAGCTGGGCAGTGCCTCTGCTGTCTTGCTCAGCACCTGTATAGCTCCAAACAAGGCCAAGACGTGGTGTATCCACAGCCAGAGAGACAGGGATGGGTAGGAGACGGAAGAGGACTTAGAAGGGAGAAAGGAAGGTTATGGAAGTCTTTTGTGAGTGGTGAAGAAGCCTATGAGCTGTGGGACACAAACCTGAATGCTGTAAATATTCATGCATTGCATGGAGATCCTTTGCCTTTTTTCCTAATCAAAGACTGTTTTTCAAAGGTTGCTGGGGATGCAGAAACCCTTTTAGTGAATCCTCCACCTTTCTTCATCTCTGCAGGCAGAGAGGCCTTATCTGATTTTTTTCTGGGGATGGATGTCCTTCCCCCTTCTTCAAAGGTGCTGGTGGAAATTTTGATCCTTGAAAATGTTATGCACTAAGCCAGGAAGGTTTCTCCTTCCCAGTCTACTTTTGGCTCTGGCTATCTCTGCTTTTTGCTTGTCTCCTTGGAGCTCAGAAGTTTGCCTGAGTTGTCTCACACAATCCCAAGAGTATCCTGGTACTTCCAAATTCCCTGGAGGAACAGTTGCAAGGGGGTTATCTGAAGGCTGGGGAAGTCTGAATTACTTCAATGGAGCTTTTGAGCTCTCCTTCTTAGCAGTGAGCTCTGAATGTGACGGCGCTGGCAAGACACAGGATTCCCCACCACAGGGGGATGGGGATGGGACTAGCATGGAGCTTCAGGGATCTTTTGGGGCTTTTGTCCCTGTAGTATTTTCCCCTCTCTTCCAAATTCAGCCTGCAACTTCCCCCACTGGCATTCACCCTACAGGGGCATTTCCCAGTTCCCCTACCCGCCCTGCCGTAAGCCTCAAGCAGCCAGGAAAAGAAGGAGAGGATTCAACAGAAACTGAAATAATCAAATCCCAAAGCCCTCCTCTAAAGCTGATCTTTTATCTGAGGAAGGGAGCAGCTCCCGAGCCCCCTGGATGCCCACTGGGAGTTTGAGCTGAGTACTGATTTATTCAGGAGATGCTCTGATCTCCAGTAGCAAGCTGAGGGTGAAACCCTGGGAGAACTAAAGCAATCTTCCTGTATTTACTTATTTATTTGACACTGTGTGCGTGGGCAGGTTTGTTTGTATGTATAGGGATTTCTAAATGAAACACAGGCTTGGATTTCTTTGCTGGTCATTTTGGTGGGTTTTTTTCTTCTGAAAAAACAAAAACGCACCCTGCTAATTTAGGTAGATCTGAGTGTTGGTGGTGACTGCACACACCCCAGGTGCTTTCTGAGTGTCTCTGTAGATGGTTGAGGAGAGCCTGGCTCTGGCTGGGTGTCCGTGTGCTCTCTAAATGCAGGAAGAGCCACCATTTCTGCCTTTTTCTTTCCTGCCAGCACATGATGCTGTGAATGCATCCCCTCCCGGCTGCAAGAATTAATAACCAGTTTATTGAGACAAATGACACCAGCCTGCCTGTGTTTATAGCTCAGCAAACACCAGCACTGAGCTCTTGGGTGCTCCCAGCTCTGCTCTGCGCATGATGCAGATGGAGATGGAGAGCTGCTCCCAGGGGAGAATTATGTCTCCCCCAAGACCCCAGTTTCCTCTGTTTTCCATGGTCCCTATCCTTGCAGGACTCCTGGGCACTGTGATGCATGTCTTTGCCCTTCCCCATCTCACCCCCCTGCTTCCCAGCTGGACCGTGGGCTCCCTCAGGATGTTTGCACAGCCCTTTGGGTGGAGGGGCATCAATCCCAGGAACTGTGAGGATCCAGGTGATACAAGCAGGAGTGAACATAGTAAATATCTCCAGGGGTCACAGTATGGTCCCTTGAGTCCAGGTTGGCCAAAGAGATGCTTTTTAGGGAGAGTCTGCAAATCCAGCACCTCTCCATGGGCCAGTCCCCAAGTGCTTCCTCAGCATTCTTACCCCTGGGGTTAGGGACATTAGAGAGGACATCCCAGCCTAGTCTTTAACATCCATTTATGGCCCTTCTGCCTACAACTATTTATTGCTTTTTTCCCAGCATCCTTATACTTTGTGATGCCCACTGTGCCAAGACTTGATTTGTGTTACCTGTTTTAAACTGATTCCCTGCTGGTTTCATCACTTGCTCCCCAGAAGCTGGGAAAAGGTGGGTCTGCAGTTATCATACCCACCTCCTTCATAGCCACCTCAGATGGACAGGGCTGCCTTGGGATGGCAGACAAGTCCAGGCACTGGTTAGTTCACTGGTATTGGATATAGTTAGCCTTAGGCATGTCCTCTGCTGGATAAATATGCTGATGGAAAAGCACTTGAGAAACATTTGTGGGACTGTGACATCTCTGAGGTTCATGGCTCTGTCCAATCTGTCAGGGATCAGGAGGTTCCAAAGTTGTTTGGAGGGGAGAGGAGGTGGACGACAAATGGAGGGATACACAATCAGCATCATTCAGAAGTGCTGTAGGAAAAAAAACCCACTCCAAAACCAGCTTGTGCATCAACAATCAGAACTGATACCAGAAGGAGGAAGATCAGGACAAATGGGGAAATTTTACGAGGCATAATTAATCAGATCCACCAACTAAATCACAGCTCTGCCTCTGAGGAAGCCGGAGAAGCAGAGAGGCAGAAAACGAGGCAACGAGGCTGAGTCTCTTTCTCTCCCCACACCCAACATGCAAATCCATCCCGAGCAATTTCTGGAGCAGCAGAAGGTCAGTAATTGATTTGAAGACCTGAGTTTCTGACTACATCATGATGCACATGTGCTTCTCAGCCCAGCTGGCAGCTGCGCAGCTCCCACTGCAGCAAATGAGCTCAGAATATGAATAAAGAGGGGAAGAAGCACACTCTTCCCTTGACAAGCATGCAACAGGGAGACAAAAAAACCCTTCCATGTCAAATTAACCCAGTTTGGTCTGGAGTTGCAACTCCCTCTCTGCGTCCCTTTGCTCCCCAGGGCAAAACACTGGGTCGAGGTTGCCTTGCTGGGGTAAAAGGAGGCTGGAGGAGGAGGGAGGTTGCCTGGGGTTGTTTTTTTCACTTGAGCTTGAAGCTGTTTGCTTTGGAAATGATGCTGCAGTTTCAATAGCCAGAGCAGCTCTGGTCCTCCCCACATCTCATCCCACCAGCTCAGGCATCTTTTGGGAAAGACTGAGAGTGTGATGAACCTCATTGCAGGTCTGAAACCATGATCGTTCAGTGAGGAATGGCTGTGGTGGCTGAGCACTGGCCCAAGCATGTGCAACAGAGACATTTCCCAGCCTGGACTTGAGTATAAGCCTTGGGCAGTGCTCAAAAACCTCCTGACTCCTGGGCTTCTGTATCCTCCCCTGCAGAGCCCAAGGGGTATGGAGATTCAAGGGGGGATGAAAGAAATTCACAGCATGCTGTTCTGCCCAGGAAAATTGAACACAGTCTGGCTCAGGAAAGCCTTATGCTGATGAAAGAAGCTTAAAAGTGGGGCCCAGGATGAAGATGCATCCACAAAATGAGATCCTGAGGAGGGCAGGGTGCCTTCATCCTTTCCCACTGAAAACCTGCGCCCACTTGGCCCTTGCCATGATAAGGATAGCCACTGCCGTTGCCCGGACTGGTGGGCCAGTAAAGGCTCTGGGGGTGTTGCCACTCATCTTTCAGGACCTGGATGAAGAACCATGGCTTTGTGCAGGGGATGTTGCAGATCCAAACCAGCTACACCTCTGGTTTATGGACTTTGGTACCTGAACACCACAACCTTGGCGTATAAAGCAGCTGCCCATGCAAATGATGTGTTGGGAGCTTTTGCTGTGGTTTTAAAAAGTTCAGAGGCTCTCTAAGCTCAGTTTTGTATGTTTTAAGCCCAGCACACATGCTTAACAGCTCTGGATTTTGCATCAGTGGAGCTGGATGAGTATCTCAAGAGTCACTACGAAAAACCCAGGAAAAAATGGAGATGGTGTCTAGAAAAGCTCTGGAATTGGTGCACACATGGGCACAGCCCATGACCTCCTGAGGCAAGTGGACGTGGTGAACCAGCTCTGTCCAGAATGAATAGGACGTGCTACCAAAAGGACAGCTGGAGCTCCATCCCTCATCATCCTTGAGAAGCAGTGCTCAGATCAGCTCCTGCCTGCTGCAGACTTGAAGTTTGCTTATACATAGTGCTCCAAACCCCACAGTGGTCAACGGAGGGATCCCCTTGGACACAGCCAGTGCAGGCTGAGTACTAACAACTGAGCAGAGAAATATCTGGGAACATGACTAAACAGTAAAGCAGGACCACCACAGTTTTTATTTACTTCTTCTTTAATTATGTCCTCTCTTTTAATGAGATCTACTCTGATACAGCGGACAGATGGGCTGGGTGAGCTGAGACTCTTTTTTCTCCCCCACCCTGAGATACCACAAGGAAAGGCAAAATATTTGGCTGTTTGGAATGCAGAGGAAGGAGAAACCAAAATGTGAGCAGTGAAGCGGCAAAACAGCTCCTCACTTAAGCAGGGCTGTCTGTGGCACTGGCTTTATCCTCCATCTATCAGAGGGGCTGGAGTAGGAGTTTCTGGTGGCCAGCTGGAATTCAAGACTGAATGAAGAACATATGCATTCTTTTCAAGCATGCACCCTTCTCTCAGTCCCACAGCTGAGGGCATTTTGGAGAAAAAAGGGTGTTCGAGGGGATGCCAGGGATGGGAGAGGAGCCTGAGAACAATAGTGCAAGGAGGAGGCTTGGGAAACTGGTGTAGAGGAGGAAAGGGGGATTTGGGAATGAAATGTGGCAAGAGGCTCCCATCTTCCGACAGTGGCTTTTGTTACTTGGTTACTTCAGTACCAAAGAGATGCACTTCACCTCCTGTCCCCAAGGACAGCCAGCACAGGTTGTCTCCACCTTCCAACCTGCCTGTGCTGGCAAGGGCTACTAGGAGCAGCAGGGTTGCCCCATGTCCCTGGGCATCTACTGTGGTCACAGGAGCACCACACAGGCAGGGACAAGGTGGCTGGAGGTCACGGACATGCTTGGCCCATCCAACAGCCCACAGGGTGACATGTCCCCAGGGCTGGTTGGCAACCCCCCCTGGAGCATCGGCATGTTCAGCTCCAGAGACCAACTCTGCCCCTTGGTGCTCTTCAAGAAAACATCCTGAAAATGAAGATTAAAATGAGTGTTGCAGTGAGCCACATGCACAGTACCAGCCCTACATACCCACGCACATTGCACTCACACAAGTGCACAGCAAGGTGCACACACAGGTGTTTGCATACTGATGTGCACACATACCCAAATGCATCCACACATGTAGCACAGTACACGTGCAAATGCATGTAAATGTTGTGCACATGCTTTGTGGTCTACATGTCCTGGTGGGACGTAGTTACCCGCTGGGCGTAAACCATGACACCCATGTAAAGAGTTTTCATGCTTACACTGCTGTGTTCAACACACACCGTGATACATGTATGTGCACAAGCATCGTGGTACACACACGCATTTTATTGTCACTTTATTATACTTTGAACATGTTACCTCTATGTGCACACATGCAAAGTCTGTTACACGTGTGTTCAGCATAGACTATGAGCACACACATGCCTGTGGTACACAGACGTGTGCCAGCACACACGTGAACAACAGCACACATGCACTCATCCACGCACCACGGCACACACAGACACATGCACCGTGGTTCACATCGCAGCGTACACACACACACACACTCATGCCCAGCAGATACATCACGCTCCTGGAACCTGATCCCCAGCCAGAGATCTCTTTACATGCCTGAGGCCAATTAATAGGTTTGGCAGCCATGTTAATAAATTAAAATTCCTTTATAACAATGCATGGAGCCCTTAAAACCCTAGACTCTTTGACGTGTGATTGCCTTTCTGAATGCCTGGTGCCAGCTCTGACTCCTCATACTTCACTGTGAGCATCCTTGCCTCGGTTAGAGAAGGCAGCCATGCTCTCAGGGAAGCCAGCGTTACATCTGGCTTTACTGGGGTAGCTTTCCTGACATTCTCAAAATCAGGGCTTAATAAAAAGCTGTCACTTAGAGGAAGGGAGTTTTAGCACAGATGCGACCCCATCCTCCCTTGTCCAGGCAGATAACTGCATCCTCTCCATGTCAAGGTGAAAAATGTGCTCAGGAACACCGGGACTCGGAGACAGATGAAATCTGGGGAAGGACATTTTCAAATAGGGAGGAGTGTTAATGCAGGTGAACAGAAGGGCTTTGGAGGTTTTCCTGCGGTCTGGAGATCTCCTGCAGATCACACAGGCACCTCAAAGTCCCAGCCCTGCTGCCTACTCCTGCAAATCTCCCCTTCCCATCACCCACACAACAAATGCTGCACGATCCAGAGCACACAGGCAGCCCTGCAGGATACCATGGCCAGGTCCAAGCCACAGCCAGGAGCACAGTGGCGTGCCATGGAGCAGGCATCCCTGGTGCAGGGATATCACCTCCTTATTTCCCAAATTATCCTATACCAGCAAATTTTGGCCCTTCAGCCTGGCACAGCTACTGGGCAGATGGTCACAGGAGACAGCTCAGATATGAAGGCAGCTCTTCCATGCTCAGAACTCTCCCTTTTCCCTCTGCTTCTAGACAAGGAAGGGGCCGATTAGCACAAAATCCATGGCAACCCGGCCGGCAGCCTTGGAGCCAGCTCCTCGCTCCATCCCCTCCTCAGCACGCCTTTGTCTGCCACTGACACATCCCTCAAGCCCCCACTCTTTGCTCTCCTCCTGGATTTCAGAGTGAGAAGCTTTGCTCTTCCCCTGCGGGCAGTGCTGGCTAGGGACAGAAGATGCAGGTTTCTCCCTCCCACAAGACATGCCTGTAAAGGACACCTTTGCTCCTTTTCCCGCACCACCAGTATTACAAAAGCCACTGGTGAGGTGCACAGACCCTCGCCGGGAAAACAGCAAACTAGCACGGGCAAGGAAAAGCTGGTGTGCATGCAAGCCTGCAAAAACAAGCCAGCAAAAACCCTTAGGAAACCTCTCTGTAAAAAAAATCAGGCAAGGGCTTATGCCCTCAGGATTCAAGGCTTGTTCTAGAGGTGGGTAAATAACCTGGCTTGCCACCCCCAAGATGATGATTTCCACCTGCAAACAGCTGGGTGGAAAGAAAATCAGGCTGTGACTGCAAAAATCTTCTCAACAGCAACCTGGCAAATTACAAGGCAGGGTTTTCCCCTTTGAAAAGACCCTACAATAACACACAGGTGTGGTCGCCTTGGAGGTTAAGGGCACTCCTGCATAAGTGAAGTGGCATTTTTCCCCTCTGGGACCCATGGTGGGGAGTGGTGGGAGCCTGTGCTCAGCTTGCTGCTTGTGAGTAGCCCTGCTAAAGCAAGCCTGGAGTCTGGGACTTGCATGCAAGGCTAGACCTTTGTGAGTATAGCCTGTTGAGAACAAACCAGTAGGAACAGGGGAATTTGCCGCTTTTCCAAGCAAAAACAGGCCAGAGGGAATCTCCCCCCAACCCCCCCTCTGAAATCCTCTTACTGAGTCCACTCCAGATATGAAAATCATTTTGCCTCTTTTAAAAGCAGCCCTCGAATCCACCCATCTCCTTCTCTGCTCAGGCGGCTTCTCCCAGGGAAACAGCCTCCTCTGCAATGTATGAAAACACTCTGGGCACCTGGACATGATGAATTAAATCTTTGCATCCCAGGAGGAGTGTTGGCACTGTGCTGTTGCCAGACTCCTGCTGTTCCCCCTGCCCCGTTAGCAATCACCCATAGAGAGTGGGGTGAGCCCCTGAGGAATGCTGTGCTGGCAAGAGCCCCCCGAAGCCTGGCCAAGCAGACCAACATCCCTCTGGCTGGTGCCAGGGAGGGATGGCAGACAACCGTGGCAGCAGGAGCACCATTCCCTCTGCGTTGCCTCGCCTGGAGGCTTCACGTTCAGGACCCCAAGTGCAGCCCTGGGGGAAGGCGTGGAAGAGGGGTGACTCATTGCAGCGTGGGCTGGGGCAGGCTATTTCTTGAGTGCTGCAGGAGGAGCTCAGATGCCTGGCACGATGCACTCCTTGGCTCAGTATGTCAGCAGTCTTGCTGAAGCCGGTAACACTGCTTCTGCTTAAAGATAAGCATGTGCCTGTAGCCTGGGCTGGCTGGAGCCCAGCGCCAGCACAAAGAGGGCTTTGTACGAGCAGGATGCACAAGGGATGCAGCAGAGCTGCTCTCTGAGGACACTGGAGGCCTGTAGACAAAATGGGTCCCTGGGGAAAAGCTAAAAGGGGACCTTTCTTTCTTTGCTTTTCAAGGAGACGGAGGAAAGTTGCACATCGTAATTAATAAGCCGCAGGTGATCAAACCCCCACAGCCACTGAGCAGTGAAAGGAAAACAAAGAGGCATGGAGGGGAGTGGGGAGGCAGGAGTAAACACTCCACAGGGAACTGCTGGGAAAGAAAGGTGAGCTAAGCTCGGAGGGGTGGGAGGCTGAGCCACAATGGCATCTTGCAGATCTGCCGGGCTTGAACTTACCAAAAACCTGATTTCCTGTGGGCTATGATGCTGATGGCCAGGCTTGAGATGACAGACTCTCCCACCAGTCAGAGCAAGGGGAGAGGATGGCAGCATGGTGTCAGGGGAAAAGCATGCCCCTGTGTTCTTTCCAGTCCTGGGCAGGCTGGGCTGGATGTCTGGCCAAGCTGAGGAAACACAGACTGGTCTGGTGCTCGGGGAGGGGGCATCTGCAAATCCCACTTAGCACAAGCACCACTGGCTGAAGCATTGAAGCTGAACCTTTGGTGAATGCGAGACCTTGGATTCAGGCTCTGTAGCTACATCTATGCTGGTAAGTAAAACAGGTCAGGAACTACCCTCTGGTCCCCAGAACCAAGTGACATGATACAGATGATGTGGTCCATATGATGACATCCATACCTGTAGCCAAACATCCTTTCTCCCCCAGCAGGGCAGCTGTATCAGACCCCTGCTAGAGACCAGCCCATGCTGCCATCAGTTCCCAGGTGTAGTTTGGGAAAGCGCTGCTGGTACCTGCCAGGAAGCACGGGGCTGGGTGTGGGGCTCACCCTTGGCTGTGCTTTCTTTGCTAGGTAGACACAACATGAAGCTCCACTAGCAGCACAAACTGGTGCTGAGGAGTTGAGGGCTCCTGTCCCTGTCCCCTCCTCCCTACCTCTCTCCTGTGAGCTGGCACACACATTTGTGCAGCCACGTGGGGAGCTGGAATGATAAACCCATCCAGGTTTTAACTAATGTGGCTAAACCATGTAAAAAACACCCAAGACATAATTGATCCAGGATACCCTGCCACACTTGGGTCATCTTATGGGAGAGAAGGAAATGAGGGTGGAGAGTGGTTAGCAAGCAGGTAGGCTGGCACCTGGCAGGGACCTAGGCCAGTTCCAGTGAGAGCAGGACTGGCCCTGTTTCTAACCCAGTTCTCTAGGAAAGAAAAACTTGCACCATCAGGATCTGCCATCCGCCTTTAACTACTACCCTGGCCTTCCTCTTGCTAACTTTTAAGCTCATCAGCTGTCCTTTATCAATGCCTGTCCACGTCCATAATGTGCTTGACCTGCTTCTCAATAAATGTGGAGAAGCAGAGGGCAATTGTGGTAAGGGGTGGCAACTTGACCTCTCGTGAGATGACTGGGCTTGCATCTGGAGAGAGGCTTGAGAAGACCAGCTGCAGACCGAGGACTCTGGACCTCAGAAGAGTTGACTTCAGCTTACTTATGGAACTGGGAGGTTGCTGTGAGGGGAGAAGGTGTCCAAGACAGCTGGCTGGTTTTTTAAAAGAAAACTTATTCAGAGCTTGGGAACAAACCCTGCCTTTGCACATGAAAATCAGGAATTTCAGCACAAAGCCTGCTTGGCTAATTAAGACACTTCTTAGTGAACTGAGCTGTTAAAAGGGAGCATACAAGAAATGGAAATAAGGAGACAAAATGAAAGAAGAGTGCAGATGCATTGCTGGAGTACTTAGGGATGAAAGCAGAAGGGCTAAGGACCAGCTGGAGCAAAGACTGGTCAGGGATGCTAACAGTAACAAAAAGGGGGTTTGTGTTTTAACAAGTATTTTAACAGCATACTTCAGGGAAAATGTGGGTGATTGTTGGACAGGGGATAGCCCAAAAATGGATGATTATGGAAAAGGTTGAATACCTTTTTTGCCTCAGTTTATATAGGTCAGACTTTCTGCAAGCTCCTGCACATAACAACAGCATTTGGGAAGGAGAACAGCCAGCAGTGGGGGAAGAAAAATGTTAGGGACTATTTAGTGAAATTAAATGTAGTCACATCCATGAGACTGGAGAGAAATCATCCTGGTGCTTTGATAGAGCTCTCTGATGTGATTGTGAGGCTGCTGCGTGTCATCTACAGAAAAACCATGGTGTCTGGCCTCTCTCCGCCCATCAGGTGCCTCCAAGCTTTACACGCATCTTAAGAAAGGGAAAAAGAAGGATGTGGAGAGCTGTAGAGGCCAGTCTCACCTGGGGCCCTAGAAAGATCATGGAGCATGTCCTCTGGAAATTAATTTCTGGATATATGAAGAGCAAGAAGACAGGGACCCAGGGACTCCAAGCTACAGGGCATGGTTAAGTGGAGGCTGGTGTGCAAGCTGCTCTGCAGAAACAGATGTGGGACTTCAAGGTGAGAGAAAGCATACAAAGGAACCTGTTTTTCTTCTTTGGTGGCAATGACTTTAAAGTGGTGCCGGGAAGAAGGCTTGCATTTCGAGGGTATGAAGAAACCCCTTAGTACTGAAATCCTGGTACTAAATTATTTCCTTCTCCACCAGAACCCTAAAACGTGGAAGAAACCACAAAAAATGGGGAAAACCTCACCTTGCACTGTCATAAATGACAAATCTCTAGGCTGGCATGCACTGAGATCAGTCCCTGCCCTTGCTCATCCCAAAGCAATAGCTGGACAATCATGAGGAAGTAAAAGAGACCCTGCAGGAACCTGGGCTTTCTGTGGCTTGTTCAAGCTGAGCCAGTGCAGCTAGCTGGCTCCCAGTCCCTCTGTGTATTTGCATTAAACAGTCATTGGGGAAGGCACAGAAACAGTGAGAGAAATCCAGTTTCCATTCTCCTGGGGACTGCCCTGACCACTGAACCATCACATGCCCCTTCTGGCCCCTTCCTCCTCAACTCAGGGGAGCCTTCCTCCCTCCAGATGAGAAAATGGGAAAAATTATGGAAGAGAAAATGGTGAAAAACCAAAAGAAGGGCTTTTTCCAGGCAGGTTGGCTGCCTATATGTAGCCAGACCTTTGCTTGAAGCTTTCCTCTCTGCCCAGGGCAGGGCCTCAGCTTGGCTGTTGTGTGGCATCATGGCTTATCCTACCCAGGGGATGCAGTGGGAGATCTTTTGGTCATTGTTTTTCTCCTGCAGGAGGGATTTTCAGGAACACCAGAATGCAGCATCCTTCAGAGAGGTGCTGGAGGCTGCTGCTCCTCCCTGTAGGGCCCCTGGAGCACCCTCCCTCTGCCATCCTCTCCTCCTACATGACAAGGAACCATCTGATAAATAATTGCCTTTTTTTTTTTTCCTGATTGCACCTAGACATTGCAAGATGTCTAGGGAGCATCTTGGCATCCCTGGGACCACTGGTCAGAGCAGACTGGCAGCTAATGAAGATAACTAAGATTTTAAGTCATCTTTCTTAACAAGTTGGCTAACGCTCCCCCATGGGGATCTGAGAGGACTGGGATCCTCTGTCTACCCTGGGTGGGTTTAGAAGAGACCCAAGAAGTGCAGAACAACTTCTTCAGGACTTTGCTAGTTTTTGTGCTGTGGCTATATTTGTGCTAGCAAACCAAATGGCTGAGGAGAATTTCCAGGCACTGGAGTTCAACTGTTTAATGGCTATCACAATCCCTGGCATGGTTGAGGCATGGGACAACAATCCCCAGGCAAGGTTTAGGAGCTTGCATGCATCAGGGACCATTCTTAAGATGTAATTTGGCTGTGGCTGCCCTGTTTTATAGTTAGTAATATGGACTTGGCCAGATTGGTCACTTGGCCTTAGGTCAGAGAACGGGCCCTGGTTGCTGGCAAAGATATAGCTCTTGGTGTTCCCCTCCAAATGAATGATCCTACCTCTGTGGGGGTGGGGGATGGGTGGGTGGGTTGTATGTCAAGAATCAAGAAAACTTTATCTCTGCAACCTTGGCTTAGAAGTGCCCTAGGCAACTGTCCCTTCGCAAGACTTACGAGTCATTAGTGGTTGCTGTTTTATGAGAAAGGCTTTTTGCCCACTGTCCTGATTGCATTTCTTCATGCAGTTGTTGCAACTCTATCGGTGAACCGAACAGCACCAGGGCCCTTCCTCTGTCCATGAGACCAACTGGTATGGCCCACACAGGTTCATATGGTTAAACCCTCATACCCCAAAAGAGGCAGCTGCACCCAGATTACCAGTTCGGCATGGTCCCTGGCTTACACTAAGCTCTGAGCCATACCTGTTGGTTCTCTGCATCGGTGCTAGCTGCACTGGACCATCACCATGCCAGGAACCATGCTGGCAATCCAGCAGGCAGAGCTAACCCTTGGTAAGCAACATGCCAAAGCCAGTGAAGCTTTGGTTGGAATTGGCAGCATGGGAAGGAGGACAGGGCAGTCTAACAAGGTGCTGGTTTCACAGGATGAATTTAATAGCATTAAGAACTTGATCCCTCTGATTTGCTTGGAAGCCTTGCAACAGGCTTCTGATTTTAATTCACCTGCAGGACAGACTTTTGTCTAAAAGCCCAGTCCCAGCAGCTTCCGTGGTGGGAAAGGACATGCTGAACATGCCACGGTGTTCACATTGAAAAGCCCAGAAGGTCCTTGGCTGTATCTCAGACTGAGCACCCACAGCATGGGGCATCCCACATCTCATTTGTCACATTATACTCAGAGGATAATTGTTCTAACTACCTTTCTGGGGTGGTAGGAAGGAGCTGACCTTTGCAGATCTCCACAGAGATCTGTGTTATGTTAGCAGCATTCCTGCTTCCCATTGAGTTGCCTCCTTAGCTACGTAGGCTGCAAGCTAAAGCGGTTGGGGAAAACTCCCTCTGCCTCCCTGAGCAATCCCCATCCTAAAGAACTCCTCTTGTTGCACATGGCATTTTTGGAGCAGCTCCTTGCTACCCCCATTTCTCCTGGGAAGGAGAGACAATGATCTAAGAACACAAAGCTCCTGAAACCCCTCCAGAAAGCTGCAATTTATGAGTAGCCTGTTCCAGCTGGCAGAGGGAAATCATCAGTGGAACAAAAACATTGTGTAATAACCCCCCTACTCCTCCTCCCCCTCCAAGAGGCCAGCAGGAGAGCGGGGGTGAGACAACCACCAGATAGAGTAGATCTTGGGGAAGAGGCAGAGGTGAAGCACTGGGCATCCTCCACCAGCATCTCAGGGCTTGGGCATTGCAGACCTGTCATGGTGGCTGTTCCAGAGAGTTTTGAAGCACATTGAGATGCTGAAGACAACGGTGGCCAGGATGGCTTGGCTGCCCCAAGGATCGAACCACAGGACTCTGCATCACCCACCTTTTTCATCGGTGGGGCAAGTCCAGGTTCTGGCCGCTCTGAATGATGGGTACATGGAGATGGTCTCTTGGTCCTTCTTCATAAAACAGATTGAAATGATGGGAGATGGAAGCCTGAAATCAAGAGTTTGCCCCAAGTCTGATCATCCTTACCTTAAAATCCACATCCAACCATCGCAGCTTGGGGCTCAGCTTCACATGAGTGAGTGCGTTCATTCAAGGCCCAGGGGTGTCCCCTGGTCAGAGAGGGGAGGCAGGTACCAGTGTTATTCAGCTTTCCAGATTTCCCAGGTAGCACTGATGAGATTGGTGAGGATTTCAGGAGTGGTGGTTCGCACATCTTTCAGTGTCGCTCCTCCTTTGGGCTGCTGCTTGGCTCCTCTGGATGCTGGCTGGCTTATAAGCAATGCCTGATGGGTGATTTCTCCCCGAGGTTTTGGGATGCCTCACTCCCTTGTGTGTGTTTTCTCAGACACGGCACTCGGTTGTAAAACATGCAGCAAGGGAAGTGAGGAGTCTAGTTTCAGTGTGTAGCCTGCCACCGTCTCCTTGCAATCCTTTTTTTTTTTTCCTTTCTCCCCCCTTCTGTCTTCCTTGATCTAAAATAAAATCCACTTTAGCAGACAGTGTCAGCTTGTGAAAAAAAACTACAAGGTGCTGGAAATACTCCAGCTGGGGTTTTTTTCCCATATCTATATGTATATGTATATATATGTAAAATGAGGTTAGACTGTGATAGTTGAAATACTGTGTAGCAGATGCAATCTGAAAATTCAGACTTTAGGTCCTTAAACGCGTTGTTCCCTGGCTTTCCTGGTGTAAGTGGGACCTATCGGGGCATTTGTGTGATGGTATCTCTACTGAATTTCATTAAGGGTTATATGGAGGAAATTGTGGGAGACATTAAAATACAAATCACCCACCGATTATATGATAGCACTTGCCAGGTGCCAAAAGAGTGGAGAATGAGACACTTTCTTAGGAACAATGACTCTTTTCATTGTTACTGCATTGGGGCTGTGACAGACAAGCAAGGTCTTGTCCATTAGTCCATCATGGCAAGACCATGTCAGGGAGAGTGGCCAGTTGACCATAAGCTGAAATATGTAAAATGACTTTGTCCTGCTTCTTGATTGACCCAAAAGAAGTCAGAAATCAAGTTGGGCCAATTAAATTTTTAATTGATTTCTTCAGGCTGAAATATAGAGCTTTAGTCAAACTAAAAGTTCAGGGACTGGGTCTAGCTGGATGAATGGCTGATAGCCACCAAAAAAGAGAAAGTGGAAAAGTTCATTAAGGCTACTTCAGGGAAAATATTTTGACTGCTTATTACATAACAATGTTTGAATGAAAATGAGGTGTTAATGGTTTCATTTCTAATTTAAGATTTTTAGAACTGCTGAAAGTAAAAGCAAAATGTAACCAATTAAAATGCTAGACTGACTTCCTCCCCCTTCCAAAATTTGCATTGAGGTTTTTTGCTCAGAAAAAAATAATCTGAAATTTGGTCTTCTAGTTAGCCTGGAGATATCCATGGTCTTCCAGTCTGGCCATCTAAATTAAAAATTCAGTTAATTATTCACATGGACTAGGCTTAAACTTGCTCTTTAACTTCAGCGAGAAAAATGTCTCACTGCTGAGTGGTTGTGGATAGCCCTTGAATCAAAGTCTGGTAGATCACTGCTTCAACAGCAGCAGCCACTGGTGCTCCAGGTGGAGATACCATGGCCGTGGTTTGGTGGTCCACATTAAACGGGTCACGTTAAATGTGGTCACGTTATAGCGTATTTTCAGGATGAACCCCCGAAACATCAGCTTTGATTGCCACCAGCCTTTCTCTGTAGACATCGTAGATCACCTAGGAAAGGGGACATGGCTCTGAGCCACTTGTACAAGGAGAAGAACCAGCACTTAAGGGCGTGAATCATCTCATTGCAGACAGCTGAGACCTGGGGGCTCCTTTCCGGGAATTTTGCAGTGGGAGCAGTACCCTATGCTCATTTTTCTCAAGGCTCACCCAACTTTTGGATGACTTGTTTTTTTTAAACAAGGTTCAGCAAAAATGAGATATACTTCTATTTATTTTTCTTCCATAGCCTGTTAAATTTTTAGGTGCCTGGATCCACTTTTCACTCAGTGGCTGACTAACAAAACAACACCTAACATAAAAGAGTGATTTTTTTTTTTTTTTTTTTGGCTTGCTTTCCCATACATTTTTGTCTAAATATGTAATAAGTACTCCCTTGATTTCTTCCCATCTCCTCCAGACTGCAAGGCAGAGCAATTGCTGATGGAGCTATGTAAGGGTGCCCCAGTGATGTCCATGGATAGAAAAACCCGACTGGAAACCTTGCACACCTGTAAACCTTGAACACACCAGACTGGTGCTTCCCCAACCACTCTCCAGGCAAAGCTGGAGCCACTGAACACAGTGAGAGACCAGAGGCAGAAATCAATACAGACATATTTTTATAATTAAAAAATTGTGCATTTTGACAAACAGCTGGCAGTTATAGCCATCCCTCATTCCACTTAATGCAGAAAATACATGTCTGGAACCCAGACGTCTGATATTTCTAATGCCATATATAATGACCTCCTAAGACTGTGCTTGTACTAACCTCCTACGTTTGGCTACCAGACAAGAGCCCACAGGCAGGTCCACCCTACAGTCGACTCTAGCTGATCCTAGAGAGAACTGGTCCCTCTCTTCCAAGGTATTATTGTCACTGAAAAGTCATCATTGCTATCTTTTGATCGAAAACGCCTCTGAAAGTCAACATGTGAGACATGAATTGATTTGTATTTTTAGAATTAAAAAAGTAAACAAAGAAGAATTTTAACGAGACTTTCTTTTTCAAGATGTCCATGGGGAAATAAGACTATTTCTCTACTAGTAAGCTAAATGGCATCGTGACAGGTTGTCTTGTCCAGGGGCCAACTGGCAGTCTGGCCACAACCCAGTTAAACCTTCACCACCTGGGCAGCACAAGACTGAACACCCAGGCATGGCACTGAGTAACTTACTGGTATAGACAGAGCTCCAGCACCCCAAATACCTCCTTCCTTAGCAGAAAGAAAAGATACTCAGTGAGCTTTGACGTGGAGGGGGAGGCATCACTGAGGGGCTATGTACTATGGGAGATAGAGGACTGAACTCAGCTCCAGGGTCCCTTGCCAGTCCCCATGTGGCTATGAACCCCTCTGTGATGTTCATTTGTTGCTCCAAAGGAGACCTGTGGAGGCAGATGAATTAACTTATCTTCTCTGCATCGACCTAAGCTCTCTGTGGAAACCCCAAGTCTTGAAGCCTCATTGCATCTTCCCAGGCACATCAGAATCTCATTGGATTCTGGTTCACGTCACGTTTGGGAGCAAAGAGATGGGTCCACCAAACAACCTCCTGAAAGAGGCATCCTGCGGGCTCACATGCACACACACAACAACTTATGCACACACATAGCTTACAGACACAGTCAGGTACAGGCACATCAACACAGCTACACAGCTTCCAGCTCAGCCTTGGCTTGCATCTCCTGCTTATCCCCAGGGCCTAGGGTAGTGCTGCGTGGAGACATACATGTTCACTCAGCTGCAGAGCTCTCTGCTTGGGCATGTGGTGGAGAGCTGAGCTGGGCTAGAGTGATGGGTTGAGAGATTGTACCACTCTGACACGGTCAGAAGTGGTGTTGGCACAGGAGGGAGAGCCTAGAGGCACCCACACTTGCTCTAGACCAACTGCCTTGGGTGCCAGACTGCCATGGCTAGACTTCTTGAGTCCCTGCCCTTGCTGGGCTACACTCTGCCCTCCACACCACGTCACATACAGGCAGGTGTACATCTGTGTGCACTGAAAGGCAAGAAAATATAACACCCATCTGACATACTGCCAAGCAGGGAGGGAAACCCACGTGTTTGCTGCAGGTCCAAAGCTCATCGCAGCAATATTTCTCCTTTTAATTTTATAGTCACGCTTTATGCTCATTATATAAAAGTCCCTCTTCTCCTCTTGAAGTTCCTTTCTCTGATGGATGCGTGTTGCTACAGAGGATCCAGGATCTGCTGGTGCTGCTACTGAGGGAATGTCAGCCTGGGGTGATTTCTCTGATATGGGATGTCTTGGGTGTAAGTTACCTCCTTTGCTTTACTGCTTGTGGGGGTAACCACACGGTGTCTTGTGGTCACTGCTGACAACAAGATCAGAAACACATATTGCTCTGGGTATGCCTTCTAGGGCACACAGGTGACTTCTGTCCAGCTGTATTCTCTATATAAATGTGTCCATGGTCTGTCCATAATCTATACCACAGGCAAAATCAAGCTAGAGTACACTGGACTCAACAGAGCAAGTCTTCTTCCTTCTCTCACCATTTCTTGGGGCTGCCTACCACAGTCCCTCACCTGCTAGGAGGGTTCCTTTCCACTAGAAATCAGCTTCCCACCAAAAATAGCCCCTTGGACCTTGTGCCTGGGTCAGCAGAGGCTGAAGATTGATATCCAAGGAGACATCCATGGAGGAGAGTGACTTATTTTCTGATGAGTCGACTCTAGCCTGGGAGGAGGTAAAGGGGAAGGGAAAAGGGATTTTACTTTGCTTTGTGGCTGATCTTTGATGCCCTTCTTTGATTTTTGAGTACAACCAACCACACTGGAGCTTCATCCTCTGAGTTACTGTGGGGGGAAGAGGAGGAGAAAAGACTTTGCAAAGGAGCAGGCTAAGTGCACAGTTGGGTTCAGATGCTCTCCATGCTTCCTCCATGCAGGTCCTGTCTTCTCAACAAGCATCTCTGGGCCATCTCAGTGCCTCACTCTGCTGCTCCACCCTGCCACCAAGACCAGTTGTGGGTTCCCTGTTTGCTCCTGTTCCCTCTGCTCCTTTTTGGCCTCTTTTCACCCAGCCGTCAGGTGGAGAGATCCCTGGTGCTGCCCAGTCCTCTCTCGCTTTCTCCCCCATCCTTCCTTCTCCTTCCCCCCTTCAACACAGCGAGAACCGGCGGGAGTTGATGTTCATCTTGGTGACTCCAATGAGCTTCAGTGGTGTGGAGAGGCTGAAGGAGCTCATGAGTGGGAAGTCACAGAAGAGGTCGGAGAGCTCATCCCTCTCCTCCAGCTCATATGTGGCATCATTGAGCATGCGCTGGTGCAGGTGGCAGGTCTGCTCGATCTTCAGCTTGTTGATGTCGCTGCGAAGACGCATGAGCTGCCTTGCCAGCTGCTGGTCCTGCAGGCGCATTTCTGCCTGAAACACAAGATGGAGGGTGAGGAGGGAAGAAGATATTGGCAGAGGCACAGCAAATTTGCTCATTGTGCTGCTCTCTGCTAAAGACCGCACCAGATCACTGGAAATGTAACTCATCTAGAGATGCTACGCCATTGCAAATAACTGGGAGGGAGACAGGGGAGTTCCAAGCCAGCAATGCATCCCAGTCAAATGCCCACTCAGGACAGTGAATTCTTAGCATTCAGGAAGGCTGTGCCTGCCCAGGTTTTCAGGAGCACCAGGAAAGTGGAATTAAAGCCAGCCATGCCAAGGCTGTTGGCTTGAGTATACGTCAGGGCAGGCTTCCGAGCCTCCAGCTCAACCTTAAGCAAAGCCCAAATTAATTTTGCTCATAAGGGAGCAGCCACAGGGAGAAGAAGCAATTAGAGGTGGAAAGGACCAATTAAAAGAACCCCAGAGAACCGATCCCCAAATACTTGGCCCAGGTTTCCAGCCTGCATAAATTAGAGCTGTTTCACAACAGTCGGGAACATGAGCCTCCACATCCCCCCTGGCTTATCTCACTGATTTGAACTGGCTCTCAGGATGGGACCTCCATGGTTTCCCACAGGAGAGAGAACAACTATCCCGCAGGCTAATGAGCTAAGTGTTTTGGAGATTTTTTTCTCCCCTGGCGCCTAACTTTGGAAGGTGGAAGATTCAGAAGTGATGAAAGAAAAGAGATTTTTTTATTATTATTCCAACTTATAATTAAGCAGAATATTTATTGCCACAGGATATTGGGGGTGGTGAAGGAAGGAGGTGAACACTTGGTGCAAGAATAAACCTTTGTCTGGGGAACAGAAGCAGGCAGAGCTAGAACAGCAGATGCCAAGAAGACAATTCCCACCTCTCACCCCGCATCCTTCTGCACAGAAAAGCAACAAACCACAAAATCTGCAAAAAAAAGAAGGTGGCAGGAGAGAAGCCGAACAGCTCTTGGCAAACTTTGTGGCTTAAATCTCTGTAACTGCTGGAAACAAGGAGGGGGCAAAACTGGAAAATAGTTCTGCATCTATTCTGATGTGATGTCCTCCCTCTTTCCCTGGTGTGGTCTACATTGCAGGACACAAACTGGCACTGGAAGGAACCCCTCAGCACCAAGGCTCCTGATTTTGTTTTGTTTGTGTTTTTTTCCTCCCAGTGGCTCCCTGGGTAAGTCCTGTCCTCACCAACTTCTCAGTGCATGATATGATGCCCTGAGTTCACCTCCAGCTGCACCGTAGAGCTGCCCTGACCCCAAACCCATCCTTTACCTCACTCCTTTAGCTTGCCTCACTGGTTTCTTGGCTCCCTGTGGTTTGAACGAGAAGCTCAGGATCAGACCCAGACTACATCTACAGCAATACATTAAACAGCATATCACAACGAAGTCTTCTTTTCTGCTCAATTGTGAGCAAGGTTCTGGAATCCTTTGAGCTGAGGCCAGGTCTTACAGTCCCAAGTGTTTCCCCACAGGCACTCTCCAGGAGTTAACCCAGAAGGATTAATCCTCAGCAAGCATCTGGGCTACAACCCCTTGTCTGGATTTTAACAGCATGGACATGGTTAGATCATACCAGTTTGCTTCCAGGCCTGAAAATGAGCTGTTTAGTTTACAAGTACAGATGTAGCTCTAGGCGTAGCGGGTAAATGTATTCCTGGTCTGGTGGCTCATACATGAAGCTGCAGAAGGAAAGGGAGGAGGGAAAATTCCCCTTGAGAGGCTCCACAGGTGGCCCTGGTATGCCTACATAAGACCTTTCCAATGTCTCATGCATGGGCTGCTGCAACAAGGACATGAACCAGAACAGCTTCAGGGTTGTTCTAGCTTGTGGCATAATCCCTCCTCCTCCAGGCAATGCCTTCAAAGATGCTGGGACCACCCCTTGCAGCATTGCCAGTCTCACAGCAAGGTGAAGCAGCCACCTTAGGAGGCTGAAGGGCTTGGAGGGAAGCCTGGCTGTGCTCCAGCTGTTTTGTGTGCCTGTCAGGAAACCCTTTGCAATGCTGTGCTCAGAGCCTAAGCTGAGACCTGACATGAGTATAATGAAAGTTAATCCAAGCCAAGCAAGGCTTTTCTCAGTCCTGCACCATGGAGGCATCCTGGAGAACCTTGCCTAGTGCTCTCAGCCAGCGACTGTACTCCAGCTCCCTTGCCTGGAGAGGATCAAGTCACCTTGGTACCAATCTCTGAGTGAATCTCTCTCTCCTAGGAAATCTTTCTCGAATTGTTGGCAGGGTTGTCCCCATTTACCTGCTTCAAAAAACCACTATTTCCTTGCAGACCTTGCAGCCTGTGCCCCCAAGCACAGTAATGCCACTCGACAGGTTGTTCTTCTCCCACCTGAGTTGCAATGAAAACAAATTCATTTTGTTGATATTTTTCCCTGTTTCACAGCAGAAGCTGCAACTTGAAATTTTACCAGGAAGGCAATCGCGGGCATTATTGAACTGACCCTTGGTTGTTCTGTCTTGTCAGTTTATCAAACTACATAATAAATGTCAGCAACTGCTTTCATTGAATGTTTCAAAGAGTGTGGTACTAAAAAAACCACCACAGCCAAAAAGGGTTTAGAAATTAATTATGAGGCCATTGTAGAGAGGGATATGAGTTGGAGATTGCTATTTTTCCCTTGAAGCCAGCTTTCCACATTTTAACTGGTTTTTGCTTTCCCTGTCTTTTGAGGAAGCCTTCTTCATTTCATGCAACGTGGAAGACAAAGCCCTCCAGGGCATGTCCTTCAGGTGCTCAATCTCTAGTCACCCTTTTTTCTCCCCACTGGACCTGGTGACCCTGACATTTTCTGAGCCAGCCACATGGCTCACTGGTCCACCTGTAGGGTGGGGGCAACGTGGCATGGGGCAAACCACCCATCTACAGTGATCACCTAGGCTGTGACACCACCTTGGACACAACCTTTTATGGCTGTGCTCTGGGGCTGAACGGGGAAGCAGGGGTCACCTGCTGGATGTGCGCTACCAGCCAAGGCTTTCCCAGGGGGATAAAGCCCTCTTCTGTCCTCCAGGAAAGCAAGGTAGATAGGTGAGGAACAAAGCCTGGCAATGGCTGACTGAAAGGTGATGTGCACAATTGAGGAGGTGGCACAGGGGATGAGGGCTGTCACTGCTTGTGCCCCTTAGGAACCTGCCTCATCTTTCCGAGGGCTTGGGAGCTCCTTGCATGATGACAGGTCCTGTGGAGGTAGGTCGATGGGGTGACAACTGGGCAGGGAGCAGGGCATGAAAGGCCCCACTGTGGGCAGGAAGGGTGGGCTGCCTTGCAGAACATAGCCTCTCTCTCTTCATGCTCATCACTGGGGTTTGGCTTGAGATGCAAACACCCTCTCATCCCACCATGTACTTGTCCCATTAAATCCTGCTTTGCTCAAAACCACCCAGAATATTAGAGAATTTGGGTCAGAACTCAGAAATCCTCATTCTCTTTCCCTTTCCCAGAGGCTCCTCACAAGTACTAGAAACATTCAATCCACCCCATGCTGAGGACCAAACCATCACTAGAAATGATGAATGACCTCCTTTTATAAGGAGCCCTGTTGGGTCAGCAGAACTCCACAAAGATTTCTGGAGAGAGATAATGGTATTACAGGAGCCAAATCATGCGAAGCCATGGGTTTTCGTTTTACACAGTTTGCCCACAGGGCCAGTCACCACAAAGTAACTTGATGCACCAGTTCATCTGTGTGGGACAACAGCATGATTACAAACACTCTGTGCAATGTCCTGGAGAAACCCACTGGGAGCACCTAACAGAGGCCATGCTTTTTGCTTCCTTCGAGTCTTACATGCCAAATGGAGGAAAAGCCTTAGATATGTCTTGCTTACACAAATCACTTTGCAACATGCTCTGCCTCTTTCTGCACACCCACCTCCAGCATGTAGGTGGAGATGCTGACAGGAGAGCTGTCTGTCATCTGCATGGTTGGAGCATGCTGTTGGGATGGACAGGCTACTGGTTCAAACTTCCCCGGGTGGGAGAGGGAACCCAACTCAGGTCCCTCCTGGCAGAGGAGCTACTGCAACTGCTAGACTGAATCACAAAGCTGGACCATGAGATCTTATGAACCAAGGAAGGATTTTCTGTTTGGATTAAGCATCAGTCTTCCAGGGATATTTAATATGGGGGAGGGAGAGAAAGCTTTGGATGCATCCCTGCCTGTTGTCCAGTCCAGGTGGCTTAGCCCAAATAGCTAGAAGTAGCTGATGGTGTAGCCCAGACTTGTTTTTAAGTTTGCCTTAACCATATGGTCACAGACCAATGTCCTCATTGCTGGTGGTCCATCTTCTCTCTGCATTGCTATGGGGGCATGTATCAGCAGGGAGCACCACATGGCATGGAGATGTGGACCTCCTTGGGACTTCTTCCCAAAAGAGAAATGACCCATGGACAGAGTCCCAGTCTGTGGTCCATGAAGCTCAGGGTGATGGTCTGTAGAGAAGCAACTGCTCCCATGGGGCTAGTCCTTTTTTATTTCCAAAAGATCAAAAGAAAGTTAAATTTAAACCAGTGCTTTCCTAACTGAATGCAGCCACTTGGATTCAAGCATGGAGAAGCACAGGCCAGTTATTAGACTCTTCCCAAACACTTCAGGGAAGTTGGTTAAGTCTATGTTTTTGTTTAAGGCTTCATCTTCAAAGGTGCTCAGATGCCACCTGCCACTCTTAATTTCAGATGTTCACGCCCTTATGGTGCAACCCGCAGCCCCAAATGAGGTATCTCATCTCCTTCTGCAGTGTCTGGGAGTTACACAACACCAAAGTCCAGGATACTTTTGCCAACTGACACATGCAAAGCCTAATGTGGGTCCCAAATCTCACCCTCCTTCAGCCTTGAGTTCAGTCTGTGTTGACTCCGTCAGAATTAATCTTCCTACTGCCTTTCCTGAGTGAGGTAGTTACCTCTGATTTTTGTTAAATTAAGGGGTGCTAAAATGCATTCAGGATTGGGAATGGTGTACCTAGGACAAAGCCCACGGCCAGCGGACAAGCTTGGAAGTTTAGCATCTGAGTGAGGTGAACAGTGGGACACCTCAGTGGGCTTACAGAGAAGGGCACAGAATTTCTCAGCTGCATTACCTCTCTGCTGCACACATAAAGCCACAACCACCCCATGAAACTCCCTCTCCTTCCAAAACAGTGTGGCTGCACCCAAACTGCCCCTTGGGGATGGTCGTGTTCTGTGATAACTCCTAAACTGTGCCCCAGCTCTAGCAATTTAACAGTAGAGATGACCCTGTTCTGGTGCCTGTGCCTGTGTTCTTTCACTACTTTAAATACCAATACAGATAAATCCTTCACGGACCAGCAGAGAACTTCCAACGCAGGCCACTCTCCATCACCATATCTGTGTGTTAGACTCCTCCTCTTCCTCTTCACCTCCCACGACCACAGAACAATCTGCAATGAGGCTCATGGCAACACCGTTTGGTGCCCATCAGTATAAGTTCACTTAAGTACTTGCTCAGCCAATATCAGTATCCCAAATGGAGATAATAACAGTCAATATTTAATAATAAATATCTGACCAACAGGACACAGGTGGTTTACAATTTTCCGGGAGAGAGCATCAGGCATTTGTGTCCCTTCTCAATACCCTTTCCTGCATTCTGGCTCACACACCTCAGATTTCAGTGCCAAACGTAGATGAATTTGAATGGAAAACATGTTTTCCTACTGTGACAAAGTCAGAAGTATCCTAAGATGTCCCAGTTCATAGCTTTGTTCTTTAACCACATTTAAGAGGAAAAGGAATTTGAGGGCTTAATTTTAGAACTTGTAAAACCTGAGAAATTTCAAAACCAAAGAGCAAAGTACAGTCTGACCACTCTGATCCTTGGGTCTGGCTTTACTTTCAGCATCGATGAAAAGCAGCCACACTTGACAGTGCAAAGGCAAATGTGAAGGCAAAGAAAAGGCAGGAGGAGCTGGGGAGGGAAGTGCTCCAGCCCCAGGCAGTTCAGTGCATGCTGAGTGCTGCAATTTGCTCATACACCTACACAGAGCCTCTCAGTGCAAAAACAAGAGCAGGAGTTTTCATGTCAATAAATTAGCTTCTCAGAGCTAGGTTCTCAGCAGGTCCCAGCTGACGTGGCTGGCAGGAGCTCAGTGGGCATATGTCAGTCCTATAAACCACGGCCAGGACTTGATGTGCAGAATCAGGTCCTGGGACAGGTCATGTGGGGTGAAGCAGCAGATGCACAGGAAAGATCTTGGGTTTTTCCTTTGCTTCACTTCTGAATGTGAGGAGCCTGAGCCTGGCTGAAGCTGAACCAGAGCAGACTCTGAAGACACAAATTCCTTGCAGCATTAGATGACGCCTTTTGTGGAAGGGTGATGCTTCAGATTTAATGGGTAACTAATTTTAAAGCTGGGCATTCCTGGGCTATCAATTCATCAGGCAACTAACCCATGACATGTCCTGCTCTGTAGCACCACGGCCAAGGGGAAGTTTGGGCATATACACACTGCTAAATTCACTTTGCTGCCTGTACTGGTTTTGGCTGGAGTAGAGTTAATTCCAGAATTGGGTGGTCCCATACAAATTGCTTGTTGAGAGCAGTCCCCAGCATGTCCAGACTCCTGAAGCTCTGTTTGGCAGGGTACTATCTGGTACAAGCCAAAACCATGCTGGGGCCATGTTGTTGAAATAACCCAGCCTGAACAGGCTGGTAGCTGTGGATGAAGGTTGCACCGTCTGGGTGACGGAGCTGCACTCCCTGCATCATTGCATTTCATTCAGCAAGGACATGGATGGCGTACTCCTTCCCTGGATAGAAATCTCCACATTCACAAGCTTTTGCCCTTTTAATGGACAGTTGAATCCTACATACCCTAAAATGACTTCTCATGAAGGACTGTGTAGTGTTAGGGAGAATTCACCCTGCAGAAGAGGATAGTGTGGAAGAGGCAGATTTCACCCTGGTTATGACTACTGGATCATTTTTGGGTGATCATCAGAAAGCTGCCCGGGATACTCAACACTTGCCTGGGGCAAGGCTGGGTTGTGTGTTGTTCCCAGGTCTGTGGTCTCCTACATTAAATCAGACCAGAGGAATGAATTACCCACTTAGGGTGGCCTTAGCCAAGGTGTGGGGTGCTGGTGTCCCACCTGGCTGCCCCAAGGAGGGTGCTGTCTGAAGGATGCTGCCTTTTCTGGCCTTGGCTACTGCCTTAAATAAATCTGTAAACTCAGACATAACCCTATCCTGCTATGAAGCCTTCCTGACTCCTTTACTATCATAACCTGGGGATAAACAAAGAAAAACACTGGCTGTGTTGGGATGTGTGGCAGCTCATTCCATTTATTTGCAAAGAAACTGGGTTTCACCCTTGAAATGTAATGTGAAATGCATCTTTTTGCTCCAGAATCCTGTGATGCGATGGCCTTGCTGTGTTCTCACTGTGTTGCTGGCAGCTTTTACCCAACAATAGTGCCTCCAACATAGCTATTTAGCAATGTGGTCAGTCAAATACATCTCTTTCTTTTGGAGAAATTGTTCTAAATTACACGAGTCATGTCCAGATCCAGCAAAGACTGGTATAATTAAGAGGCAGGAAAATGGAAAGTGAGGAACAATTACAGTTTGCTTTGCCTTTTTTCTTCTTTAATTTAAACTTTTAGTTTTTGTCAGATGGTGGTTTATATACCACACCCCAGTCTAAATGGTAGATTTGGACTCTGAGGCAATTTATGGTTCTTCCATCATGGGCAGCAACTGAAAGAACAAACCAAATCTTTTAAAACCCAGGGTTCTGAGAAGGAAAATCTTCTTCTTACTGTCTTTGGGCATCTTGAGATTTGGGGGTTATATCAAGTGCACTGTGAATTTAAGATTGCATCACTGATGCAAGTACAGACTCAGATTCCAGTCTCAGATGTCTCTCTCCAGAGTGCTGGGTGATTTGAGGAGATCAGCTCAAAATAGGCCTGGATTCTTCCTAATCGTCCTGGATTCCTGAAAGCACTGTACCTGCCTTCTGAAAGCCATGGTCTTGAGAAACAGCTCAACCACCAGAACTGTGGCATCCAGAGCCACCACTGTAAATAACTTCTCTAGACATCAATCTATCTGGGTGAATACAGCAAGAGCCACAAAATGTTGACTAATAAATATTATCTGAAGCAAAAGTTGCAGAGAATTTCTGAAAATTGCTATTCATTGTTGTGCATGAGATGTTTTCCTCAAAGATTTTCAGTGTTTATCAGAAGCAAAGCATTTGCACAGGAACATTTTCACAATTGCATCTGAACTGCAAATGATGACCCGGACCCCTGGGACCCTGTGCCAAATATTGCTGCTATCAAAACACTTGCAAATGCTGGTGGGACTCACAGGCAGACTTCCAGTTAGGCAACAGAAACAAAGCCATGCAACATACGTGGCCGAGTGTGGGCCAAATAATGAAGATTTTTCATTCTAGTGAGGAGAAAGGAAGGATTACTGGGAATTGTGGTCTTGGTGTCTCCTTGCTCCTACACTTGTTAAGAGCACCAGGGCCCATTCTCCAGCCCTGAGAACAGCTGCCCTGATCCTGTCATGTCCATCCTACTGACCTCCCTGTGGCCTCCAGAAAAGATGTGCTGCATCCACACTTCCTCCTGGGAATTATCCCCAGGCTGTGCTGACTCTTGAGCTGGAGTGGGAACTGCTTGGGTCAGCACTAGTTGGCACACGTCAGATTTGTGCCAAAGACCATGACAGCAACATGTAAAAGATGAATTCCAGCACCCGTGCCCTGGCTCAGCACAAGTGTAGCATTTTTGCCTTGACTTCCTCTCTGTGAGATTACCAGTTCATAACTACCAGAAATAAACATATGTGTAAGATAGGGCCCAAGGCTGGGATGGGAGGGTGACAGAAATATGGAATAGATTCTAATGGAGCAGGAGATGGACCTGTAATGAATAGATGATAGACCTGTAAGAGCTGGATGAGGAGGGGTCTGAGATTAGGTTCTGGCATCACACATACCGGAGAAAAAGTGAATATTAATGTATTACATGGTCAGAATAAGGGGATCCCACAAGAGTTTGAAACAAAAGAAAGCACTTGGTCTCACCATGCACAAACAGTGCGGGGGGAAGCAGGGTACCACAAGATCTTATAAAGAGTTATGAGTTTAAAAAGAAAGAAAAAGAAGAACGGGGAATTAGGGAAACACTTGGAGGTTAGATCCACTAATGGCTGTTAAAAGCAGTGGTCAGCATACAGTGTCCCACTGAGGGAGTTCCTAAACCACCAACAGCCACAAGCTGCAAGGGCAGATCCAGGGGATGGATCTAGTCATGCTTCCTTTCTCTGGGCCTGATGAAGCATCCCCTTGTGATGCTCATCAGAGAAGTGTCATTACACCATCAGTGCATATCACATAATACACGTATTCATGGTATGTTCATACCTGCTGAATTCATCTGAGTGTTGAGATATCATTAGAGAAGCAGGGAAGGGGGCAAATTGCTAACAAGTCCTAACCAGCACAAGCAACCATACTTCCTCAGCCTGCTGGATCCCAGCAGGGATGCTGAGACTGGCCCAGCTCCTTCTCTGAGGTTATAGATGCCCTGGCATTCATCTTTTTCCTTACCTGGACTGCTCCTGCCCCTGCCAGCCACAGAAAATGCAATGATTGATTGTTGCCTTTTCATCTGAGGCTGAAGGCAGGTAGGAACAAGGAGTCACTTGTTTCCTCATTCTTTTTTTTTGTTTGTTTGTTTGTTTTCCTCTTGAAAATGTGTGCTATCTAGCAGGGACAGGAAACCACTTACCAATTCCTTCCTAAGCCACGTCAAAGCTTCATCGATGCTCTCGAAGCCACCTATTCTTCCTGATGTAAGAGTCACTTTGTCCTGGGCAGGGCTGCCATTAAGATGCAGCTGCACCTTCCTCAAGGGGACAGTCTCACCCGTGACCTTTTTGGCCTCAGTTGCCTCCTCCTCCTCCTCTCCTGCTGGCTGGGGGCTCTTCCATGCCTGCTCCTCTAACTTTGCCTTCCACTCCAAGTAGGAAGGGCGCCTGGTCTCCAGTCTCAGCTTCTCTGTCAATGCCTTGAGGGTCCTCAGGTGGTCATCAGGAGGAGCAGCACCTCCAGAGCCAGCATCCATGCTGTCCAGTGCCTCTTCTATTTGGATTTTTGGTAGAGACATCCTCTCTGGGAGTCAAAAGGCATAGAGGTGGGCTGCAAAGGACCAGGGATGGGGATGGGAAACCCTCAAGGTCTGACCAGGTATCACGGCGTTCCAAAACACAGTGCCTTAGAGGACAGCCGAGGTGGTAGTGGCTCCCACTCAAGCACCACACCAGCCTTGGATGAACACCTAGAAGAAAAGCATAGGGTTGGTTTCCAGTTTGAGAAGGAAAAGGGAGCAAGAAAAGAGAGGTAGCTCTTGCTGTAGTGGAGAGAGAGAGGGCTCTGGAAGAGGCACGATGCCAAGGTGCTCCTGGGGAGTGTTACTTCACCTCAGCTATGTGGCTGCTTTTGGGGCAGGAACAGACAGGCTCTAGTTTTTAGGGAAGCTCTGGTTACCTACATCTTCCGTCTTAAGGGGCCATGAAAGGGTTGCCAAAGAGGCCAGGAGACATTCACAGACCCCCCAGCTCTGTCTCACACAACCCAATGTCCTCTCCAGACAGCAATGGCTGTTTCTGGCTGTTGGACTGTCTGTGTGTGCCGTTTTGCTATTTCCTGGCTGGCAAACCTACAGCTTTTCTCTTGGACAAAACAGAGGCAGGTGAAGTAAGACAACCCAAACTTCTCCCAAGATGTTGAGTCAAAAGAAGACCTGGAAAAAGTGACCTTCTTTTGTGTGACAGCAGCTGGGGTGATGGCATGGTTTGGGTTCAGATGCCTGTGCTCGGCGAGGCTTGCACTTGTGGTTTCCATCACTGGCCATGTCCAGTCTTCCCACTGGGAATGGTCCCAATGGTCCCCTTGAAAACACCTTGGTGGAGGCCTAGCATAGAGGAGTCAGGACCTTCCTCCCCGCTTCTCCTCCTGCCAGCATGTGTGGACTCAGGAAAGCTGTGCCCAAAGCTGATCTATCAAACCAAAGGACTTGGAGGGACAGAGGACTCAAACTACTCTGCAAGAGTTAAGCTCAGGCAGCTTCTGCATTCATTAGATGGTAGGATCAGATAAGAATCAGATAAGACACTTACTCAAGGTCCTATTTTCATCCATGGCTGAGCTAGGAATAGATCCAGAGTTCTCATCTACACATCAAACACAAAACAAAATACTTTTTTGCCTGCCTGGTAACATGCTCAGAAAGACCGGCCAGGAGTTACACAGCTTTCAAGCTGGATGCACTAAACCACAGCAATATGAGTTACTCAGCCATTCTTTTCCCTGCTATTTGTGCCCACAAAGACGTGTGTAACTCTGAAACCCAGACCATAATTACGTCTCTCAAACCTTTTCAGAAAGAAGATTCAATTTAAAATAAACACCAACAGAGAGCAAGATTTATCCCACAAATGTGCGCAGGCACATGAGCTGAACAAGGAGTTGATAATATACACACAGACAGTCTGAGGGTGGAGAATTAGTCATGTTGTGGTCTTGTTCCTGCTCCTACTTATGTTAATGAGAATTTTACAGTGAGCGGAAGCAAACACAGATACTATATCAGGTTGAAGCCAGCGGCTTTCATGCCTGAAGCACCAATAATTTTCCTCCTTCTCCTGAAAAATAGGCTGTACGGAGGGGAAGCAGAGGGCTGTCCTGTTGAAGAGTCAGGTCCTGTACCAACTCTTGCACGGATGCTCTGCAGAGCTGAGGGCATATCGATGAATTTCACTTGCCTCCAGCTCCAGCCTACCAAAATCAATAAAAGAAAACACCCAATGACTTGAAAGACCTCATCTCTGAGCAATTTTTCTGTCCTTTGAGATGGAGATTGCTAGGGGTGGCCAAAACCAGCAGCCCAATAGTCTGCTGCAGCTCCACACTGGGCTAGTAGATTTGGGAACCCCCTAGCAAAGATAGTATTTTTGTTGTAAGCTTGACTTTTTCAGCTGCCGCAGCTACAAAGCAAAGCCCCTACAAACTCTTTTGTCTTGTGTCTTCAGCATGTATAAAGTCCTCAGGGTGGAAAAAGCCCTTGGTATTTGAGCCCTAAGTAAAGCTTAACGTTTACAGCATTGGACCACAAAAACGGGACAGCAGTTTGGAGCATCCCCTCTGTCATGACCCTGCTGCCATCTCCCCCTCCCCATCACCAGCCCCTTTGGGGAGGGATTTGATTTTTCTACCCTAAAAACTGCATCGATCCAGCCCATCCTTCACCCCTTCCCTGATGCAATGCAAAACTTTTCATTCACCGTGTAGGGACACCCCCTAAATAGGGGCATCTGTTCCCCAGCCTGTCCAAACTCAAAAATGACAGAAAGAAGCCAACTCTAATTTCCTATCAATATCTTGGACTCAGGTCAAAGACCTGCTGTAGAAAAAGAGATCTGAGAGTGGTAAGCATGTGAAAAATGTCCGTGTATGAGGCTGTAATACAAACCTGTTTGCTGCCTGAGAGCTACCAAGAACAAACCTGGCCTCTGGCTCAAATGAATAGACTCCCAGTCTCTCTGCTCCAGGCTCAGTTTCCCCCTGGCTGGCTGGTGCAATGGAATTTAAATGATTAATTCTTGATTTGTCTTTGTTATCACGATTGCCAGGCTCAGAGCATTCAAGCCTAATTAGGGATAACAGGGGTTCGGCACAAAAGTGGGGTGAGGGTCTGCTCCCACCTCACTAAGACCCTTTGCTCAGGGTTTTCCTCCTTCCCTTGCATGAATCCTAGGAATCTTGAAGGCACAGGTCACAGCAGGTCACTGAGACAACAAAACCATCTTTAATTTCTTTATTGGGTTAGATTTCCATTGAAGAAGTCAACTTAACCCACCTGCCCTGCCAGCTGTCATCAAAGGGATTATCAGAAGCACACATCCAGGATGGAGAAATAACAGGACTGTGAGACTGGATTGCGTGTGAAGTCCTACCACGCCAAGACTCTGTGGAGCTGGCATGCCCTGAGGTTTGACTTTCGCATGGTTACAGGTCAGTAATGCAAATCTTGCTCTCTTCTACACCAGACACACTTTGTGAAGATCATGGGGTGTCCTATGCTCTAAGAAACCAGGTCCATCGGCACAACCTGGCACCACAAATTCCCGTGGCAGCCATTCCTCCAACCCTGAAGCAGATGCAAAAGGCCTGTCCCCATCACAGACCCTCAGACATCCCTGTGCATGCATTAGAGCAGGGGATCAGGAGGGCCATAAGAACATCCCCTAACAAACAGGTGTGATGGGGTAAGGAGGCAAGGGAAGGTGTACAGGGGTGTGAGAAAAGCCTGGTGTTATGATTCACCATATAAATAAATAACAATAAATTCAGATGCTGCTCACAGTCAAAAGGGAGATTTCACAATATGATGTTAGGCACAGCCTTTTACCCTGTGAGAGTTTTGCATGCCTGAGAAGTTTTATACATCTGTACCTTCTCCATCAGCTCTCTGTGCCCTGGTCAGCTTTGAACATAAGGCATGCACAAAGAAGCATCGTTTGGTGTGTGCTGGTCCAGGGCAAGCACAGGTACAGCCTGTTAAATTCAGGGCTGTAAATAAAGGCACACATTGCTTTGAAAGGTCACATGCTGGGGAGCAAGAGGTCTAGGAGAAGAAAGGAAAAAAAGAAGGCAGAAACACTCAGAATGGAAATGGGAGGGAAATGGCAGATTAAATAAAACAACCAGTCAAGGCAGAGGTGTGGGGACCAAATTATTCTTCTCCCTTCGCTATTCCTGGTGGACTTCAGCTTACTGTAATATCATTTTTTATTGTAGAGGAGCAGCACTGATTGTAAGAGTCTATATTACCCTGCTTGTCTAGTCTCTAAGAAAAAAAGCCTCGGTATGAAAAAAAGCCCAGGCTGAGAGAAGCCTTTTTGCAGGATGAAGGTGTGCCCACATAGCCAATGGATGACACTTCTGGCATGGGGTAAACAGGAAAGAGGTAATGCTTCAGCCTGATAATGACCTTCAAAAATCACTTCAGCCCCTTCTATGCCTCAGTTTCCCTCTCACTGAGTAGGCAGGTCATGCAGCTGGCCTTCAGGAAAAAACTCTGAAGATCTTCAGAGATGTACAGAATTTGCTTGTGGGATCTTCAGGTCTCTCCATCTCACCTGGGTGCCCATGTTCTCACTATAATCAATGCAGGGACACCCTCTATGATCCATGGAGGTCAGGGTATGGTTCCCCTCACCATTTGCAGGTGCTTGCTCCAAGGGTTTGCATAGTTGTCACTCTGTGGGCCTTGCAGACACCCCTTGATCCTACAAAATAAAAGCCTAGAGCAAATTGCCCCTGCTAACATCATCATTGAGCTCTGCAGGTCTCCATGGGTGAGGAGGACCCTGAGCCTGAAACAGTGGGCTGAAGAACTACTGAAGTGGAGTGAGAGGTGGGTGCAGAGCATGCACACCCCGTGCAGGGAGAGCTGTGTTTGCTTGCCTTCTCTGCACAGCAAAGTGACAGGGATGGGGGTTGTGGGGTGTGTGTGTGGGATGGCTGACCCCCCTGGAGGTCTGCAGCAGGTTGGCAGGTTGGCAGCCGGGCAGTGAGGAGGAGATGCCTGTGCAAGGGGGTTGCCATAGCAATGGAGTAAGGGAGGACTCTGGCTGCTGCAGGGTGGTGGATGGAGGCTCCCAAGCAAGCATCCTCCGGGGAGTGAGGATGCTGAGGCCCCAGACAGCAGGTGAGGGAATGAGAGACCCATTTGGATCAACACTGCAGCTCCCTGGAGCTGGTGGCTCCCTTTCAGGGAGGCTGTCTGTGAACCGCCCCTTTCCCTATGCCAAAATGACCTCGCTCAGCAGAGGAGCTGCTGTGCTGGGTGGGCTTTGGTGAGCTCTGGCTCTTCATCGCCCTGGAGTCCCCCGACACAGCCCCCCAGGAAGCACAGCTGCAGCATGTGGCTCTGCACAAGGCTCCTACAGAAATGGAGAGCAAATTGCTCCCCTGGCCATCCCACTGCGTCAGAGAAGAGCTGATCTCCCTGGGTTATATTATCCAGCATTTGGCCACCTAATCCCTTTCTGCAGCACCTGAAATCTGCTCCTGCAGAAAATTGATCTGGTTCCCAAAGCCTTTCTTGCCTGTCCCAAAGTGACTTTCAGCCTCCCCCCCCCTAAAAAGAGAAGACTCCAGCAGCCTGGGGACCTGCATAATCCTGAAGCCAGGACTTGCTCCAGGGCAAAGGCTCCTGATGAAATCAGTGCTGTCGGGATCAGGTGCTGCCTGCCTGCTCAGAATGGTCAGGGCAGGATGGAAGGGGGTCTGCCCATGAAAGGCAGGAGGGGTCATGGCAGAGCCCTCAGCACCCACTGGACATAGTGCTCATGGAGACCTCCTGGCCTCACTCTATGGGGCTATGAGCTTGTCCCTTCTCTCAGGGGCAAGATGATGACACTGAAGCAACCAAACTGATCATCACAAGCATGGGCCGGGTTCGTGTCTGGTGACTCTATCCTCAGACCTCCTTGCAGGGTTGCCCATGTTGGCTGTGTCCCTTCACACACACATGGACCTGACTTTCAGCCTAATACATGACAAAAGCCCAGGGAGGAGACCAAGTTTCTGTCCCCAGTTTGATCCAGAATTCAATGTCCTTGCAGGGATTTGGAGAGGTGGTCACAGAGCCGCCCCACACAGTGGGCTGACATAGGGGTACAGCACCCAGCTCAATGGGATCCTGAGTGCACCTGGATATTCCTGCCTGTTCACTCCCATGAACAAACCCCCAGAAGACCTCCCAGACAACTTGGATGCTAAGGTCAGCAGCAGGGAAGCAGCCGTTCCTGCTGCTTCAGCCCTTCGGATGTTATGGCATTCACAGATCCACGGGGGAAAAAGGGAAGAAATTGGGTTTTCCATTCAGGTGTGACCTGGAGCAGGGTGAGGGTTTGCCCTGGCACATCATTCTGCCCAAATGACCGCCAGAAAGACCCCTAAATACAGCAATGAAGGGAGGAGGGGAGAGGAGTGGTGGGCTGCAGAAAACTCACCAGCCTGACCAGGAGCAGAGCAGAAGTGCAGAGATAAGAGGGGACCAGTTTGCACTCCCTGCCCTGAGGTACTTCTCCCTGGCTGATCTCCAGCATCACTAGCAGAGTCAAAACCTGTTTCGATAAATACATCTGTACCTTCCTGCCTAACTACATCTTATCCCTCCTGCATCCCCTGCACAAAATAAAGCAGGATCCTTGCAAGGAAGCAGGATTGAGATTGCTGCCTGCTTCAGATAGACCCTAGCAGCTCCATTTTCAGACCAGCTCCACTCCCTCATGTGGAAATCCTGCATGACAACAGGCATTGCCAGATATTTGGCATTCCCACAAACCAGTCTTCCAGTGAGTGGGAACTATTTGCAAACTGGGAAGCTGGATGGGGTCAGTGCTCTCAGCCCATCAGCCAAACCCAAGTGTGAATACAAGATCTTAGAGGGAAAGGGACTAAGCAGCAGCAAAGGCAAGTTTACATGCTCTTGGAGAAGAAACCCCGTCCACCCAAGTCATCTTTTGGTAAGGTCTGTTAAGGTGAAGGGAACCACTCCATGCACTGACCCAGGGTCCTAGCAGGTTTTGGGACCTAGTCTTGGAGGTGGCATACCTAACATGACCCCAGAGATGTCCCCAAAGGAGCTGTGGCTTGGCAGAGCCAGTTCTTTCCCTTATTTTCCCTTCTGCCACCCGAAGTGCAGCCGCTTCTCAGCAAGGAAAGAGGAAAGGAGCAGGCAGGGACCTCTGTGCCTGTAAAACTGGGGTAATGTGAAGGGCTGGGACTCCTTGGGAACGAGCCCGGTAAGACTGAGAAATGCTCTCTTCCCAGGAGACTAGCACAGGGAGTTATTTTTCCCTAAATGCAGCATGGAAGGCAGAAGGGTGTATATTCAGAAAAAACCCTCTTTCTGGCTTCATTCTGCCCAGCGCTGAGCTCACGCCCTGCAAAGACAAGTGCCAGGGCCAGCTCCCATTTGAGAGCCTGAGGCTCCAGGTTGAAGTCGTCAGAGGCGCAGGGTCAGCCCCCCCCCCCCCCCCCCCCCCCCCCCGGTGATCCCCTAATCCCTTTTATATGCTCCCTGTCCCATCCTAATACTCGCCTTGGCGGCTGCCTGAGCAATAATCATACAGCCTCTGTATTCAGACCTGCCTTCTCCCAATGCTGAGCTGCACTTGGTTATTTAATATTATTTAAGGCGAGCTGGTTGCAAACAGACCCCCAGTCCCTTCCCCCAGAAAAGCTACATGAAGGCTGCTTTTTTTTTTTTCTCCCCCCTTTTTTTTTTCTCTCCTGCAGTGTCTCTGCTACATTTTGTGAACACCTAATGGCTGCAGAGCTGTTGCAAGCCCAGAGCCCAGGAGAAGTCAGATCCCTCCCATTCTGCTCGATTTTTATGTTGTACAGATCCCCCCATGAAGAGGTACCACTGCATCCAAAAGCAGAGGAGACCTGAGATGCAAACAGCAACAGCCCCAGTATGCTGAAAGGATGGCTGGCAGAGGGAAAACCCACAGCAGCCAGAACAGGCTTGTTCCCGCTGGAAAGTGGGGAGCCCGGAGGGTACAGGGGACGAGCAGACAAAGCCAAAGGAATCAGCTGGACACAGCTCCTCACTGGAAAGAAGGTCCTTGGCTTTCATCCATTTTCCCCCCTGTCCTCTGAGGTCACTGATGTAAAAAAGCCCAGGAGGGCAGAGCAGTACCGAATATTACAAGGAGCATCACAGGCAAATAGGGAGGGGTCTCCTTAGCCTGGCGCTGGTGCCCGTTGCGGGTGAGGTGTCAGTCTGCGGGGACTGGCGAGGGTGCAGGCTGTATGATGCAGGCACTGTGGGTGCAGCAGTGTGCACCACACCGGGGCACGCTGGCTGGGTTTGCACAAATACTTACGCTGGGAGGGTATGTGGGCTGACAGTATTATTTTAGCAATTAGCCCCAAGCTGTTACAAAGGGCTCTGAAAGAAGTTTTGGGTGTTTTATTATTTTTTTCCCCTCTCAGTGTTGATGTGAGCTGCAAGGGCCAGATCTGAGCAGGTAGGAACCTGCTCTTGCTCAGCACACGGTGCCTGCTTCAAAAATCAAAGGTAGCTACGCCCTGCGAGGCCACCACGCTTCATCCCATTATATCTGCACTGCACAAATCCACAAACGTTTCCAAGGCTCTTGCAAATCCCGGGGAGGGGGCAGAAGAAGCAACAGGTGATCATCCCAAAAGCTGGTCAAACTCTTCCCTGTTACACCTCATCCAGCACAGAAAAATCCCCCTGAAGGTGGTGAGTACCCCTATGCTGCTCCCAGCTCAGAACAAAATCCACAAGCCTCATCGTTAAGGACTCCTCAGCCCCTGCCCTGATTTCCAGCCTGCCTCCATCAACGGGGAGCCCACTGTGCCAGCCATCTCCAGGGGATTTCGGCAAGATGGGAGATTGTGGCTGGTGGGGGGGACACAATGCAAACCCCCAGCCCCACCGCATCATAGCTGGTCTGCCAGACCACAGTGCTGAACTTCATGGGGTCCCCATCACCCCCACCCTGATGCTCCCCAGGGACCTGGTCCTTGCTGCTACCCCTTTCCACAGGGCTGGAAAAGCCGGGGGTCCCCTCTTAGCACCAGGCATCTCTCAGACAGCTCCTGTCCTGGGTGCAGCAGGGTGTCCCTAGGGTGACTGTGCCCCCCAGCCCCAGCATGGCCAAGCCAATGCGAGCAACAAACTTACCGGGGACGGAGTCAGAGGGAAGATGGCACAGACATCTTGGCTCCTGCTTTCAGTCTCGGGTCTCCAACTTGGTATTTGTAGAGCCGTGTCACCAGCGCCTTCAGGAGACTGTCTCATCCTCCTCCGTCTCGCTTCAGAAATCTCTGTGTGTGTGTTTTTTTTATTTAAGGGACTTTTTTTTTTTCTGTTCTTTCTTTTTTTTTTTTTTTTTCCAGCGGTTGCGTCAGGCCTGTTGCCTGGAGACAGGCGAGCTATTCCAGTTTGAGCTTTTCAGTCCAGATTTCCTCTCTCTCTTTCATTCATACCATCAAGCCCTGAACCTACCTCCCACCAAGCAATAACCCTGGAGAGCCCTGGCAGGGAGGGGCTGCGCGGCCAGGGTCCTAAACACCCTCGGCCCCCAGCCGCCGGAGGAGGGGGCGCGATGCCCACCGCATGAGCAACAGGGATGAAGGGGTGCTGTGGCGTACCAGGCACGGACTTTGCAAGGAGTGTGAAGCAAAAACATTTATTGTTAGCTAATTACAGCTTTTATAAGTTCATACCCTGTATGGGCACTGCTAAAAGCTTTACTGTCGGTCAAACTCTACTGTCCGCACGCCCAGCCGCTCTTCACTATAGGCGACTCTGCTGTTCGCTCTGTTTCCTTATCTTCTAGAGGTGAGAGCTCATTCCTCCTTTGTTTCTGTCTCATCCGGGTTTCTTCTCATACTCCCTCAAAGTTATTTACCTCTTTGCTGCACGATCATTGCTGCACATCGTCAAAGCAAGGCCACAGCTGCACATTATCAATGTCAAAACAACACACTGCCTCCGTTCCCTACAATTCCCCCTTTTTGTTTTTTTCAAAAGGTTGCTTTAACATGTTATGGACTGCTCATTCCCCTTTTTTTTCTTTTTTTTTTTTTTTAATTTCATCACTTAATTACCGATTTTAGCCTTATTTTAAGTGTATATTTGTACATTTCAATCAGGTTCACAAAATGTAAAACTTTTGTTATCAGTGCATTCCATACAGAGGTCAACATATAGGTTTATGATTACTTATAAGAACATGTAATAAGCTATGGAAATGTTATGAAAATATTTTAACAGAAACTTCTAATCAAATAAATGAGCATGAAAAATTGTGCTTAACTTGTAAATTCTATATATAAGCTGCTACAAAACATTTTCTATCCTAAGAAAAAGAGAAAATCCACTTAAAAACTCTTGAAATCTTAGAATTGGGCAAGTGTTTCACTGTGTCTCCATTCTAAAGCTTGGAAGTGGAAATGGTGTAGAACAAAGTTTTACTTTAAATAATTTTTCAACTGTTATTGCTGCTTTTCAAAGAACCTGAAAGCATACAGTGAAAACTTAGAACTAAACAAATAGCTGAACGGTTACTGGACTTAAATGCAGGAGTTAACTACAAAAGCTTCTCAAAATGTTCTGGTTGCTTTGTGGTTTGTTTGTGGGGTTTTTTGGTGTTGTTTTTTTTTTTTTTTATGCACATAGAGAACTATACCCAAACAGAGAAATAAAAAAGTTGAGCACACCATTATAATGTATGAACAAAATTCAGAATATCACTTTATCTCAAATCGCTTGGAATTAGATTAGGTTGCAGTTGTCATCCTAACAACTAGTTTCCACATTTTACCCCTTAACTGAAAAACACACATGGTAAAAAAGCTATTTCTAGAAACAGAAGGGTAAGTGAAAAAAAAAAAATTTCTATGTTCACAATTGTTTTTCTAAGTCTTATTAAATCACTTTTTTTTTTTTTAATGCAACCAGAGATACTTTATTGTACAGAGAAGCTCCTATTTATATCTCTGAATATCTCTGAGCCCGGATACAAATTCCAGCTGTATGTACCACCAGGATCAGGGCAGAAAACATTCATGCAGTTACATAGCTATATATCACTACAAGCACCTCTTTGCTACTAGATAACCATGTTTATGTTTCTTACTCTCCTTCACAATACCCAGCTGTTCTCTTATCTCCTGCCAGGTTAGACATTCTCCATACTCCTCTCATACATCTCTCTTCAGACATTCTCTATCCTCTTCTTTTTTGCTTGCTAATTGTGACAATGCAAAGGCCATGTGTAGCTGGGTGGCCATGATCTGACTTATGCTATGATCAACTAAATGCTGAATACAGGAAAAAAGGCATGGGAGACATAAGGCAAACATCAATAAGGTGGTTAAAGCAATTATAATAAATCCTGTAATACTTTTGACCCACGGCCCAAAGTTTCCCACCTATGAGACCAAAGGCATCCTGCCCCTGGCTCTGCTGCAGATCTTTGTTTAAGGCTTTTAAATTCTGTATGCTTTTGTGAATTGATTAGATTCATGCAACACATCCCATCCAAGTCTTCACACCCATATCCCTGTGCTAACAATAAGAAATCATTAGCAGCTCGGTTTTGTAGCAACACATGATGGACAGAGTCAACATTCGCTAGTAAGCCAGAAAGAGCAGCGCTTGCAGCATTACTTTCTTTAGGAAGCCAGCAACCTAATTTATTAAGCAAGTTATGAACATGTGCTGTTCTTATAGAAGGGATTAGAGAAGCAAAAACGTGCTTCGCTGCACTCTAGAACTCAACCTGAGAGTTACAGTCTGCTGTGAGGTCTGTGCTGCACTGTTTCCATACTCTAACAGCCGAGTCGTTGGGGTGGAAGAAAGAAAGATTACCAGATGTACCAGGCACCCCCCGCCCCGCCCTGCCCAGAATTCCCATCCCGGCCTTGTCCCCACAAATCCAGAAGGTATTGTTCAGAAGGCCTATAGAGGAAATTCCCGGGTTTACTGTTCTGGGAGTGGTATACTTGCACCAGGCAGATTTATTTCGGTAAACTGCTGACTGACTGGTAAGGTCAATGCCTGTGCTGTCGAGATACGGCCTGCTAGTGTGATTCAGGTAAAAACACACTGGTGCTTTTATGATTCCCAGTAGCTCCAGTTCTTGAGGCTCTAATGGGAGAGCTGGAAAGTTATTGATTTTATCAAGCCCTTTCCCTGAGTTGTTCTTTTTATACCACGGAGCACCTTCACCCTCTGTTAATCACCAGGTGGCATCACACCACCATTTTGGGTCCCGGACACCCAGGCTGACGCAAGCCCCCCTGTACGGGCTGATTATACAATAAGTCCCATTCCTCCTCGGTGAGAGGAATGCCCACCAGGCATGTTTGGAATGGGTTCGCAGGGCTGGTCATGGCAATACACAGTGTAGATTGATTGGTTGCATTGGTGAGGGTGAGCCAGACATTGGTGTTGGGTGAAGCAGGTGGGTGATAGGAGCCTCTTCCTGGATCGCAAGTGAGGATGACAAGAAAGGCCAGATACAACACACGGGGACCCATCGGAGCTGGTTTCCTGTAGAGACACAAGCATAACCCTGACACCACGTTATTAGACGCGTAGGACCCTCCCATTCCCCCGAGACCAGGTTTTGGATCATAACAGGTGGGTTTTTTGACATTTCCTGCTGCAGGAATAACTGATGATCATAACAGGTTTGGTCATCTTTGTTATGATTTAAAAAGTTTAAAACAAAGGTGGCCTTCCATAATCTGTCTTGTGGAGAGTCCTGAACCCTGCCCACCCTTCTTTGTTTATTTAACATGTCCTTCAGGGAGCGATGAGCTCTTTCAATAATGGCTTGACCGGTGGGGGAGTGAGGAATTCCTGTAGTATGAAGAAGTCCCCACTGCTGCAGAAATTCAGCAGTTCGTTGCACTATATAAGCAGGCCCATTATCAATTTTGATTTTTTGGGGCACGCCAAGGATGGCAAAACATGTTAGCCAATGTTTGCAAACATCACAACTCTTTTCCCCGGCATGAGCCGTGGCAACAGTATAACCTGAAAGGGTATCTACAGAGACATGCACATATTTCGATCGCCCAAACTCCACAAAGTGAGTGACATCGGATTGCCACAGTTCATTAGAGTGTATACCCCTTGGGTTAACTCCTTCTTTTGAGGGCAAAGGGGTCACTCTCTGGCAATCAGGGCAAGATAGGGTGATGTCATGAGCCTGTCGGAGCGTAAGCTGGAACCGTCTTTTCAAGGCACATGCATTTTGATGATAAAAGCTATGAGAAATACATGCCCGTTCATACAGATTAGGCACAACAGCAGACATAGTGTGGAAATCTGCTACATTGTTGCCTTCAAATATGGGTCCCAGAAGATCCGTGTGAGACCTAATATGCAACACATAATAGTCATGAGTACGATGATTCACCAGTGTCCACAGAGTTCTAAGTTCCTTCATGAGGAGAGGACTGAAAACTTACTTTAGGTAAGAACAGTCGATACGTTGCACAAGTCCAGCAACGTACATGGAGTCTGTAACAATATTCAAGGGTTCCTGTACAAAGTGTTCTAAAGCCATATTCACCTCAACAAGCTATTGAGCTGGGTAGATCCTTGAGCTCACCGGTGTTCCTCAGTTGACCATTTAGAACGGGCAGGTTTCTTCCAGGTGATTATTGCCTTCTTTGTTTTTCCAGATGCATCTGTAAAAACAGTGATGCCATCGACCGGCATCTCTCTAAATCGTCATCGGCCATATAAGGGCAGATGTCGAATATCAGTCCATATTTTATGTTCAGGATAATGAAAAGACAATTGCCCCACAAAGTCTACTAACACACTTTGTATATCATGGCTTTGCAATAACAACCTGTCCAGGTTTTCCTTAGTGGCAGGAAAATATATCACATCAAGATCCCGTCCACTAATCATTTGGAGCCTTGTTCTCCTTCATTGAATCAATTGTGCAAACAGTTCAGTTATTGTGGTTACAGTCTTTTGCAAGGTATGCAGTAAAAACACCCACTCCAGTACCCAAAAGGAATCTGAAGATTTTTCGTTCCACTGAAAAATAACAGCAAAGGCTTCAAAATCACTGGGAATGATAGCTAGATACATAGGCTGATCTAGAAGCCGGCAAAAGCATTGATGTCATTTGATTGCATTAGCAACTTTCCTCAAAGCTTGAGTGCTTTCTGATGTCAAAAGTTCATGGAGAGTTAACATCAGGGTCCCTCTTCAGTTGTTAAAATAGGGGATGTAAATCCTCAGTACTAAGTCCCAGAACAGGGCACGACTAATTAATGGCTCCCAATAATTTTTGCAGATCATTAAGAGTCTGAATTTTCAGGGTGTTAAGAACTACAGGTTGGGGTTGGATTTCCTGTTGAGTGATCTGCCAGCTGAGGTATTTCCAGGGTTGAGTACACTGAAATTTTTCTTCTGCAATCTGTAACCCTGCTTCATTAACAGCAGATCGTACCTGCATAGCAGCCGAATGAGCTGCCTCCTATGCTTCAGCAGCTATTAAGATGTCATCCATATAGTGGTATCTAATCATGGAGGGCTTGTCACGACAAACCCTGTGAAGGGCAGTGGCAACTGTAAGCTGGCACATCGTGGGACTGTTGCACATGCCCTGAGGAAGCACAGTCCAGTGATATCTCTGCATGGGTTCTTGTTGATTGATTGCCGGTATTGAAAAGCTAAACCGAGGTGCATCATCCGGATGCAGGGGAATAGTATAAAGACAGTCCTTAAAGTCAATTACCATGAGAGATCAATCAGCAGGTAGCATTGCTGGCGATGGCAAGCCTGGCTGAAGAGCTCCCATAGGTTCAATTACAGCATTAACAGCTCTCAAATCATGCAACATCGTCCATTTCCCAGTTTTCTTGGGGATGCAAAACACCGGGGTATTCCAAGGGCTATCTGTGGGCTGGATATGTCCTGCTTTTAGCCACTCATCTACCAAATGATAAAGATGTTCAAGCTGTTCTCTACGCAGGGGCCACTGGTCAACTCATACTGGCTTGTTGGAGAGGCAGGAAAGCTTAATAATTGACAGTGATAAATCTGGGTTGGACGGCTGTTCAATGACCCCTATGAAAAAGACGAAAAAGATGTCTTGTCTGGTTCATTTAAATGAATAATAGTTCCAAACTCTCCGAGTACATCACAACCCCACAAGGTGCATGGCACCGGCATAACAAACGGGGCGGCTCGAGCCAGCTGAACCCGAGGCCCTTGAATAGTTAACAAATAGATGCTCGGTCGAGGTCTTCGCATTCCACCCACCCCGAGAACAGTGGATGCAGGCTCCTTTGTTGGCCATTCCGGGGGCCATTCAGAGCACTCGATAATAGATACATCAGCTCCAGTGTCTAGTAAACCTTGAAATTTTTTGCCTTGAATGTAGCAAGCCAAAAAAGGCTGGCTTTGTTTTATCCTTGTGGACCAGTATACCCGAGGGGCTCCTGTGCTACCAAAGCCTGCCTTCCCCCTCCTTTTTCCCTGTCTGTTTGCCGCCACCGTAAAACGGCACTAACTGAGCTACCCGCTGCTTGGCTGGAATGTGGCAAGGTGGCACTGGTGTCCAGGTCATGATTTGTATTTCTCCTGTATAATCAGCATCAATAATAACCGGTAAAACAAAAAGACCTAATTTGGTGGTAGATGATCGTCCGATCAATAATGCATGCATTCCTTTGCCAATAGGGCCATATACCCCAGTCGGCAATACTGTTACTTTAGTATCTCTAATAATTACTTCTTGTCAGATGGCCAGGTCCAATCCTGCACTGCCGGTCGTGGCGGGTTGGAGCTTACTGGCCAAGCACTTGCATTTCTTTTGTTGTTTGGGGCGCACAGCTTCGCCCCCCAATTCCTGTTTCCTGATGTCAGGGCAATCAATTGCCCACTGGCATGATATTTGGAGTGACACTCCCTGGCCCAGTCTTCCCCTTTCCCACACCGAGGGCAGTTTTGAGCCAGCTTATCCCCCCTGAGCCCTGCTTTGGGGTATTCCTTTTTTAAGTGATCTACAGCCCCACAATGAAAATGGGTGGCCTGGCTGGCTCTGGATCCTAGTTTTATTTGAGCAGCCAGTGCAGAAACAAGGGCTGCTGCACGATGTCCTGTGGTCCCTGTATTTTGACATGCTCTTACCATGTCAGACAGTGCAGGATTGTGATTGCAAAGGGGTTGTAATGCCCGCTTGCAATCTTCATTGGCATTACCATATGACAGTTGCTTTAAAAGCAACTCTCAAGCTTCCTCATGCTCAACTTGTCATTGCACAATGTTCTGAAGCCTATCAATAAAGTTGGTATATAACTCTCTAGGACCCTGCAAGACTGTGGCAAACACGAAAGACTCACTAGAGGTTCGCCCAGACTCGGGTATCTTCACAACTGCCTTAACAGCCACCTCCTTAACTGCAAATAGGTGTCCCTGGGATGCCCTGTCTGAGTCACGGGAGCGGTGTAGTTTTTTTCCCCAGCAAACTGCTCATAGTTAACAGCAATTCCCCGATTAAGGTTTTCAATCAAGGCCACTACACATAGCTCACGAAAATCAGATAACCATAGCATATGCTGCTTCAGAGTTAGGACCATGCGAAGCAATGTCTTCCAGTCATGCGGTGTGAGTGTGTAAGACTGCCATGCTTCAAGAAGGGACATAGGGAATGTACTATGAATCCCCCCTTTGCGCACTGCTTTTCTTAAGTCTTTAACAGCCTCATATGCACAGGCTGCCACTCTGGAGGTTGATTTGGCCGGTAAAATATCGGACATGCCATAGCGACTCCCAAATCCCCTCGCTTAAGCGCTTCCCGCTTGCATTCCTGCCACCGATCTCCCGGACCCCCTTTCACCCTTCCCTGAAAACAGAGTCAAGTCATCAGGGAAGGGAGGGTGGGGAGGTCGGTCTGGTTACTTTTCCGGATCTATAGGACCTGGATCAAAAGGTTTCTCAATGTCAGTAGAATCATTGTCTGAGTTGTCCTGTTCCGGCACTTGGTCCTGTGCTGTGAAGGTCGCTGCAAGCTTTGGGGGCAGAGAAGGTGCAGACAGAGCTGCCATCATTGACAGTGTGTTGAGAAGAGTAGCACTGTTGGTGGAATTTACAGCCTCCTCTGGTTCAGCGCTCGAGCTGTTGTTGCAATTTACAGCCTCTTCTGGTTTAGCACCATTAGTAGAATTAGTCGACACTTGGCAAACAGTAGCCAGAATTTGCCACCAAGTTGCTAAATGCATTCCCACTGCGGAGTGCTCCTCCACGACAGCATCATACATTCATCTGCCGACACACTGGCCAGGCTGGAATTTGCAAAGTGCCATCAGGTGGAAAGCCTGGCACTTTGTCATGTATCCATTCTAACAGCCTCATTAGCTGTGGACGTGCCACAGCTCGTTGCTGAGTTGCAAGCAGCTGTCAAAATACATCTAGACTGCGTTGCTGATCTCGGGATAATTTTCCTTGGACTTCTCTTGGTTGTTCTCACTTTGCCCTGGTAGCCATGTGAAGCACACCACAAAAGTCGTGCTACCTGCTTTCTGGGCTGAGATGGGGAACCGCTGACTTTTGCACTCGGCTGGAGCCAAAATGCTCCACGACATCACCCATGTCATCAGTCAGCGGTTTCCCATCTCAGCCCAGAAAGCAGGTAGCACGACTTTTGTGGTGTGCTTCACATGGCTACCAGGGCAAAGTGAGATCCACCAACATGAGAAGAGCCACCAACGGCCCGTTCAGAGCTGCGGCGGGTGGGGGCTGGGGCTCCCGTTCTGCGCCGGGGCGGGCAGGGGCTCGGTGCCGCCGCGGGCTCCCCTCAGCCTGCCGGCCCCCGGGGCTCTGCGGCTGCCTGGGGGGCTCGGTCCCGAGGCGAAGCTGCTGGCCGAGAGCAGCTGCCGCTCGGTGTCACAGCCCCCCCGGCCCGCCCGCTGACTCCGCCCTGCAAAGCGCCGCACTTGCTTACAGTCGCCCTGCTGAGAGCAACCGAGCTGCCCCTCCGACCGGCTGGCACAGCCACGGAGCGGAAAGCAAATCCTCGCCGGAGGGTACCCGCTGCCGGGGGGCGGGGCGGGGGGAGGGAGGGAGGCTGGAGGAGGGAAAACCCCGCTCCCTTGCCCCATCTTCCGTCCATGCCGCGTACTTTGCACCCCTTCATTCCGGTGACACCTCACTTTCCTGTCACAGGGAACGGCTATGAACTCAAGAGGTTAATTCGTGCAACAGCTCATAATGGCTTAGTTGTGCAAGGAAAAAACCTAGTGTGAGCTTTTCCTAAGCCACGTATTTACACCACTCGTTTTGCCCCTACTCAAAAAGTGCAGTCCTGCGAAGTCTCTTCTATTTAAAAAAAAAAAAAAAATTAAAGTTGCTGTTACTAACAGATGCTTCCAAATGCAAACAGAGCAAACGCATCCCTATTTCCCACAGCAAAACAGAGCGCATTATACGCAAAGGATTGAAATGCTTGAAGCACGTGGATGCTTTTGCATACGGAGGCAGTAAGTATTAATGCCCGGGCTGCGAGTGGGCAAAGGGCAGAGCGAAGCGAACCCTCAGCCGCAGCGAGCACCCCCGGGGTCCGGTGGCGTAAACGGGGCTGAGATCCCGCCCAGTGCTCAGCACAAGGTTGGTGGAGCGCTGCTGCCACCTGGCGACCAAAAGTGGATACTGCAGTCGCCCCGTTGGTGGAGCGCTACTGCTGTTACCCGACGGCCAAACATGGGTGCTGCAGCCCTGGCGCCGCGCATGCGCGGTGGCGCCTCCCCAGTCGGCGCTGCCGGCCGCCGGTAACGGCGTCGCGCTCCCGCGGTGCCGTGCTGCGGCGCCCGCTGCTGCCTCCTGGTGAGGAGCCGCCGCTGCCGTCCCCCGGGCACGCTGCCAGAGCGTGCTCGGCACGGGACTACGGGACTACGGAACTGCAGCGCCGCTGCAGCCCCGGGACAAACGCATCCCGCGGGTGCTCGGTGCTGCAACGGCCCCGCCCCTGGCGACAGGCCCCCCACCTGGAGACCGCGGGGGTGCGGAACGGCTGCGCCCCTCCACGGTTTAATTTCCCCCCCACTCGGACACGCCACGCTTCTGCCCGTGCGGGGCGCGAACCCGGATCTTAGGCGCCGAGCCGCTTCTGCGCATGCGCTGCCCTTCGTTTTGCCAGTAACGCTACTGCGCATGCACGATATTGTTACCGGGATTAGGGGCCTACCGGGACCGGGACCGGGACCGGGACGGGGACCCTTGGGACCGGACCCTTGCGGCTCGGACCAGGACCGGGACGAGGACTCCGGGACCGGGGCCCTCTCGACTCTGGGCAGGGACCGGGACCCCGCAGCTCCGACCGGGACGACCGAGACCCCCGCGGCTTGGACCCAGGACAGGGTCCGAGACCCCCGGGACCGGGACCCGGACCCCCGCGGCTCGGACCCGGACCGGGATCAAGAACCCGGGGACTGGACCCCCGCGGCTCAGACCAGGGACCGGGACCGAGACCCCCGGGACAGGGACGCCCGCAGATCGGGACCGGGAGCGCGACAGGGACCCCGGGACCAGGACCCCCGCGGATCTCGCTGAGACCGAGACCTGGACCCCCGGGACCATCACCCCCGCGGCTAACGACCGGGACCTGGATCCCCGGGGTCAGGACCGGGACAGGGACCGGGATCCCCGCGGCTCGGACCGGGACTGGGGCCAAGACCCCGGGACCGGACCCGCGCGGCTCGGACCAGGGACCGGAACCGGGATCCTGGACCCCCGGGACTGGGACCCCCGCGGCTCTGACCGGGACCGGAACCGGGACCCCGGGGACCAGGACCCTAGCGGGTCGAGACAGGGACCGGGACCCCCGGGACCTTGACCCCCGCGGCTAGGGACCGGGACCAGGACCCCCGGGACCGTGACCCTCGGGACCCGGGACTCCCGCGGCTCGGACTGCGACCAGGACCAAGACCCCCGGGGGCGGGACCCCCGCGGCTTGGGACTGGGACCACGAACGGGACGCCTGGGACCGGGAACCCCGCGGCTCTGACCGGGACTAAGACCCCCGGGACCGGACCCCCGCCGCTCAGACCAGGGACTGAAAACGGGGATCAAACCATCCAGCTGTTTATCCTTTCTGCTGAACTGCTGTTACTGCTGCTTTTCAGAGAAAGGTGTTTCTGGATACAATCCCCCAAATCAATTCCCAGCCAGCAGTTTTCACTGATTAAATACAAAGAAGTATAGGAGGGGCCCCCAGGCAAATTAGCATCGAAGTTCTGAACTGAGGACTGGTCCGTTGCATTAACATCTCTGTATACTCCCCAAATCCAAACTGGCAACAAAAATTCTTGTTTACTTTGGCATACACCAAGTGTTTTCAGCTGGCCTCCCAGGTTGCTTAATACTCTCAAGCCAAAACAGACACTCTTCAGGTTTTGTGGGGGTGGGTTTTTTTTTTTTTGGTTTGTTTTTTAATTTAATATTATTTGAGCTGAGCACCATGTAGTGTTCCTGAAGTGATACTTATAAATAGCCTGTAGCCTCAAAATGGGAACTGGAAATGCTTTGATAAATGAATTGTAAAGGCAAACCAGCTCGTTTTGTCGTGACTTGTGGAAATGCATCTGTATCCTGTGCGGACATGCTATTTTGTTTTGCTGCAAACCACACAAGTCTGCATCTAGAGAGGACAACATATTAGTCATCACCAGTGTCCTTACACAGCCTCTTTACAGCCCTCACTGCCTGAAATTGCAGGCATGCTCTTGCATTTTCCAGGCATCAGAGTGATGAGTTTTGCCTCAATATTGCCTCCACAATATTTTATTTTTCCTCAGTATTTTCAGATGACTCCTAACATATTTCACATGCCAAGCACTTTACTCACTTGTGTAGATCATTAAGAACAAAAAAACCCCACCCACCATGAATAGTGTATCTGTTTTTTGCCACAATGCAGGTATGTTTTTTGATTATAATTTCCAATTCGGTACCAGGGTTAGTTTAAATAATTTAATTCTTCTTCTAAATGCTTTACCAAAATACATAGGGAATGGACTTTGTTTCAAAATACAAACAGAGGGGAAGTGAAAAAACACAATCCAATTTAAAAATCAATTTAAACTCCAAACACTTTTTTTTTTTGCTGCAACATCAACTTGCATTTTTCACAAGAGCAGCAATCTGGAGCAACTAAGCACATCCCAAGTACTAGGTCTCACCACATTGCCCAGAACAGCTGGAAGGAAGGTGTGTGGGATTCAGCACATTTTCACAGAGGTCTGGCATACAGCATCACCACACTCAGAAACATTAAGAAAAGTTTAAAAAGCTAGGTGCTCTTGCTAGGAAGCATATTTGATGGCAAATTAAATCCATTCCATGTCTCATGACAATACAGTACATTATAACTGGAGGCAAACAATGCAGTTATCTCCAGCATCTCTTTTGGGGGGGTGGGGCAGGGGGTAGAACTGGATGAATATGGCCTGGCACAAAAGGGTTTTTACAGCAGGCTCTGCAGAGCCAGACAAGACAGCTAATCTTTATAGCAGCAAGGTTCAGGCAGTTCCATCCTCAAATTAATGCCAAACAAAAAATGATGGAACAATAACATAAGAGCGGTCAGGGCCACCTGGTAATTCCAATCCTCTTCTCTTGTATATTCAGAAGATCACTTGTTTCAAAAAAAACTGTTTAGGACTGGGAACTTCATTCCTGTTCTCTTCTAACACTTATGAATACAGACATTTAAAAAGAGATTTCTCTCAGCTGGCTTTTACCTTGGTGTGCAATGATGTCTGACCCATCCAGAGGATTCACAATGCCTGGATAATCCCTTCCAAATGAGAGATGTTTGATGTAGTGTGTCATATTGATCTGAAATGGAAACAGCTCAAACAACTGCACAGCACCCCAGGGGCAAGGTAAGCTTAAAGTTAATTATTTGTATATTTTTCTGAGTGTGGCTCCAGAACAGAGACAGGTCCTCCCTTACTCTGCGCGTCCTAACAGTAAACTCTGAAGCACTTGCTCTTCTTTTTTTTACTCATGGGAGATTCCAGGAAGTGGACGTTCTCCTTTTCCTGCTGGAAACACACACATGCTGGTGCCCTTAGCCCCCCACCTACAGTGCGGGCCGGTGCACCCACTCCTCTCCCTGCCATAGGAGCACCATGCTGTCAGCTGCCTCGGTGGCACTGGTATGGGCATCATCTACTTTCCTCCCAGATCCAGAAGCAGCTGTGGAAATATCAGCCTTAGGAAACTGGGGAGCATAGCTAAGGAGCAAGGCAGTCTCGGGAAGAGGGGAACAGGCTTGCCAAGCAACACGCAGATGTCCCAGAACATCCTTCACAGCCCTGTGTGAAAACAGGTGCTAGGTTCTGCTCAGACTCATAAAGCCAAGATAAGTCCTTCCCGGCACCTTCTCTGGTGAAGCTGTGCATGGGTGGTTCATTCATGGACCACTTTGGATCCGGAGGAGTGCAAACGTCTTTTCTCACCACAGAAAGACACTTTTGTGGTGTCCTTCTCCAGACAGACTATAGCATTTCCAATTTATTTCTTCATTATTTACCACACTTCACATAACAGCAGACTCCGTTTGGCTCCCAGTTCCATCAGGTCTCACACCACACAGACCTCTCCGAGTGACCTGTTCTGTCTAATAGAGAAGGCATCCCACAAATTTATTCCTGGTGTCCTGCCAGTATTGCCGAAGGACCCAAGCACAATGTGGGCTGCCCTGGGGAGGCCATTCAGGACAACAGGCAGGACACAACTGCTACTGAAATCTGTGGGAGACTTACAGAGATTTCAGTGGGTCCTATTTCTTGACTTGCCAAACCATATCCAGCCTCTGACCAACACAACCCTCAACCGGAACACTGCCTTAACCACTGCCACACGAAATGGCTCTGACAGAGGTTTTGGCACTGCTGTATGCACATTATCACCCTCCTGTCGACAACTTCTAAGCCTCAACCATGAGCTCCTGAAAGTTTCTGCATACCTGCTAGCACGCATATTGCACCTTCAGATTTGTTAAATCAAAAATGCTAAAAAAATCCAATACTTCCAAGTAAACACAATGCATTTCCTGAAGAAAAAATTAAGACATGAAATTTAGGTAACTATTCAATTAACAATTGTTATGTATACAGAGAATCTGATTTATGGGCAGCGGTTTACACAGGCAACTGCCTTAATTTGACAGTGTGCTCCTGGCTTCTCCCCAGACCTTGCTGTTTAAAGATAGCAGTTCAATACCCATTTAACCTACCAGCATACAGAGAATTTAACTAATACTGAAGGGGGAGGAGAAGTCTTTTTATTTTTAATTGAACTGTAATAACATAAAGGAGGTCACTGAAGTGCAAAACTACGAGGTGAAGTGGATTCAACACTAATATGCCTGGGATATCAAAAATACGGTATCTTTGCTCTCACACATTGTGTCCAACCATCTCCCTTCCTTCCACAATTTCCAGGCACAAGAAAGGGAAAGATTAAGGGGGGTGGGGGGGCGGGGAAAGACACCTGATCTTGTCATAAATCACCCAGGAAAATTGTGGTAGAATCAAGGATCAAATCTAGACTCACCACTTTCAACGTACAAGACTAACTGCAAAAGTGGTTTTATATACTTCTTCTGGCACAAACAAAGGTATTCTGAAGTTATGCTGCGGAGAATAAAAATTAATCCTGGTTCCATTTTCACAAAGGCAGCTAAGTGTAATTACCCCTACTGCACAGATCAAGGTGCAACCTGAAGTGTTAGGCTCTGAAGTCACTTGTTCAAGGTCAGACAGCCGATCCATGTTTGCTCTCTTCCATCCACTCTTCAATCCACTGGGATGCTTTTGAACCCAAATCTTATTTGAAATTCAATATCAGAGTAGCACATAACTCCACAGCACATTTTGTTTCAACAGAGAATGAAGGTTTCAAAAGTACTTGCATTTGCTATGAATAAATTCTTAATGTCAAATTCCTTAAATAAATATAATCCTAACTAATATTCTTAGTAAGTGAAAATTAAACCTGACACTCAGCTCAAATACTCTGGTTTCAAGTTCCCCCATTGCTAAACCTTCAAAAAAGGGAACATTCTGTTTGAATTTGTAAAGGATTTGTGTCCAATATATGATTAACTATCATGGGATTTATTTACTTTGAATTATGTGTGACAGGCAATAGCTAGCAGACTCGCTGGGTCATGCAGCTAAGATATAAATAAAAGCAAATTTTATCTCATGACAACGGAGCCAGTATGCAAGCCTGTTTTCTGCAGAAAATGAAGATAATATATCAGTGAAAACAGGTAGGTCTGTAAGGCGTTCATTTTGGCCATACTCCAAACTCCCTGGACAAGCCAGTGCGGACTCTGAAACAGTACAGCCGCATTTACCACAGCTCTGTGCTTGACCTCATATGTTCTGCTAAGAAATTGAGATTATCAACTGCAAAAAAAGGAAGGCAGCATTACTTTTTCATGGGAGCATGGGTCACATTGGTTCACTTGGAGTTTAGGAAAAGAGTTTGCATCTGACTGCACTGTGTGGAGGTACCTTATATTTCTAAGCCTTGTGGCATCTCAAGATAAGTAATAATATTTCTCTAAAAAAAACCCTATTCATAGTTTCAACTGAGGTAGCGTCATTGCAGCTGCACTAATTTACACCAGTTTAGGATCCTATCTGGGGAATTAGTCAGAATGACAACAGCACATATTGGTATGGGATCAAGTCTTGACCCCTCAAACCTATAAATAATCTGCACCCAGGGGCTTCTCAGCCAGGATGCAGAAGGCTCAACATGAGGTGCATCTCACAGAACAAGCACTGCAGAACTAGTAGGATGTGTCACAGCCTTGCAACGCCTTAGAAAAGTCTGGGTTCCTACTTAGACATGCATGTACAAAGTAATAACTAGACTAATGCTGTGAAACAACCTCCAAGAGAAGCAAGGCTCGGGAAGGAGAGATGAGAGGTGATACTCAAACTGCTGAGACACCTGGAAAAAAAGGACAAGCTTTCAGACTGATAGTTCTATCAGACCTAAGCCTGAAAGTGCATCTGTGTTTTGAATGATGTTGGTTCCACCTAATTAAAGACAATACATTTTCCTGCAGTTCTGCCTAGCATTAAAATAAGCAAAACTAAAACACTTGCGTAGAGGAAGCTGACTTCTTAGCTAGTCAAGTGCAATGGCACAAACAAAGTCAGTCTACTGGCAAACCTTTGAGTTGCTTATTTGTTCAAGTACTGAAAGAACAATCATTTCCATCGGGGTAGCTTAAATGGGCAAATGACAGAGCTGAAAGATTTGCTCTTCTGATATAGGATAAACTCAACCATTAAAAATCTTTGACCTCAGCACTGTCATGTGCAACTGCACATTAAGCACAAAAAAACCCCAGATAACAAAGGAAATACACTGTGTAAGACTTACTTTCCTCCTCAAGCACCGCCTTATTTTAAAATATATTTTTGTAGGTGCACAGAATCATGTCTTTGTTTGAACTAGAAGGGAACCCAGCTCAGGGGGTGCCTTCAGCTGCTATTTCTATGCTTTGAAATACTATTTGCTATATGGATGATTCAGAATTGACTAATTCTACTTTATTATCTTAAGTCTTGCTAGGGTTGTACACATCTGGACACATTTTTCAAGTCTGCAACTCTTTGCTCTGGCATCTTATGATGTCTAATTTTTTTTCTACTTTTTGTTTTGTTCTTCTATGCCATTTTGGGATCAATCTTACAAATCCTGAATATGCTCAGTGACCATAGCTTATAGGACTGATCACAAAAGACTTTCAATATTTTAAATGAATTGATGTTGGGTTCTGAAACACTTGGTATCAAGGGAGTATTTTTTTTAAGCTCTTTCAATACTGACTTATTTACAGAAAGTAGATCCATTTATACTCAACCCATTGCAACTAAGTTTCACATTTCTGTTTTAAACTACTTTGCTCCCTCTAAGTCAAACAGACTCAGTCTGGCCACTTCCATTCAAGACATGAAAAATGCTTTTTTCTCTGTAATTAAGCATCTGTTTGTATCTTAAGCTTTTCAGAAACAATATTTTAATGGCAAATCTGATATTTAATTCTGCTAATCTTCGTATTTCACATATCACTTCAAAGTGCCAACCAGTAGCTACAGAATTACCATCTTCATTTTTAGATGTCCCAACTGCTATTTATAATATTTTCGATGACCATAACCAACAATTTATCTGGGAAAAAAAATTAGCAGTGATATGATAACAGACATATGGGAAGTATAGAGGGGATTTACCCTATAGATCTCAACTTCACCATCTCTCCCTTCTGTAATTCCACATGGCCAGAGCTGTCTATCCAAACGTAGCCTTCCTGCCTCAGGTTGCTTCATGTTTATCAGCAATAACATCAGGGGAAACATGAGAGTTTAGGTTATGCATCAGTATTTCAAAAAGTAAATCATAGAATATCTCAAGTTGGAAGGGACCCATAAGGATCAAGCCCAACTCCCAGTAAATGCTTAAACTAAAGGATCCCAAGGGTGATCCATCCTCAAAAAAATGCTGAGAAGATGTAATTATTTTCAGAATTGCTCATCTAGGTTCTTCTGTCAGGTTCCCTGTCCAGAAACCTAATGGACAAAAAGTGTAACAACAGAAAAGTGAACTTTCACGCCTACTGCTTTCTCACACATCGGTGCTTATGAAACATTTCATTCAATGTGACACAAAATGGTTTGTCTTCTCTTTCAGGGTGAAAGAACATCCAAAGATTTGAATTCAGCTCCATTTGAACATCATCTGCTGAACTGTCCTCTTCAGCAGCTGAAGCAAAAGACCATTTATATCACCTTATCAACAGGTCCCACAGGCACCAACCTCCTTGGGCACTCTGGAACCAGCAGCATCCCCTGGAGCCCAAACACACTCCTGGTCTGGGGGAAGAATCTCTTGTAACTGAGCAAACCGCTTACCCTCAGCAACCCACTCAAACCTTGCCTGTCACCTTCCTCAATCCCCTGATGCTCCAAACACCAGAGAACTATTCTGCCTGTTTCCCATGGAAATGCAGGCGATGCCATCTCTTTGCACATGTTTATGCCCACAGGCATTCTCAGCTTTCCTGCCTATTTGCAGGCCAATTTCTGTCAAACACAGCAGAGGTTGCGTTATTACAGTCTGTTATTAGGTCTGGATGGGTCTGATATAAGCATCAGCCAGTTGGGAGAAGGAGTCTGTGTTAGTGCTCCCACTGAATTAAATTCCTGTTCAGTATCCGAGGGTCCACCTAGGCAATGCCCTGAATGCAAAGTCTGTTTTGGACAACTCAACTTACAAAGTAGCCCAAACCCAACCATGAAGGCAGGCAGGCAGGATTTGTCTGTTCCACTCACATTTTGATACAGTGACAATGGAAGAACTGTGTGAGGAAAATGAAAAAGTGATTTTTCCTAGGTATATAAAGTTTGTCTCACACCTGATGGCATCTGTGAACAACAAATGTTCATAATATTGTGAGCATGAGAAGGAGTTTCTTGTTAGCTACCTGCAAATGAGGTCAATTTCTTTCTTACGTGGTTTTGACAGGCTAATATTCACGCTCCGCTTATGTGAAAGCTATGGACGCATGGCTTGTCAACAGCCTGGATTTTTCAGATTTCTCACACACTAGACTGAACTGCCTGGGAAGGCACCTTCCTCTTGTGGGCAGCCGAGCCCTGGCCCCCGCACCAACACACTGAACATGGGGAAGTGAGCAGAGAATCCACTCCCTGCCTGGGCAGCTACAGCCACGGTACTGATGGGAGCAATACCCCAGTTTATGTCAAAGGCAACTTTCTGGCCCTGCACAGCGAGGGGTCTGAGCCAGACACGCCAACTCTTACTCACGCCTGTGCCCAGCAGCAAAACAGCCCTGCAGCTCTGACACACTAGTGAAAAGAACTGATTCCTCCCTCCTCTGTGCACACATCAGGTATTTTATTTTACTTCTAGATGCTTCCCTCTGTAGTCAACACCAAGGTCACGTCAGCATTTCTAGTTTGCTTCCTCAGCTTGAGATACAAGTTTGCTTACAGCAGTTCACCTTTTGCCATTTCCAGCTCTTCCAACACCATCAAAAATACGTTTACCTTTTCTTTATTTCCAGGCAGTAAAAGACAGACAAGTACACAAACCTGCCAGTGTCAACAACTATTATGACTAACATAAACACTTACAGTTGGTTTGGTACAATATTCCCTACAGACATTTTACAGTTTATAGACTCCTGTTTGTTGATTCTCTGAAGTAAGTTTTGTCAATGCAAACTGGAAAGTCAGTTTGTGTTTTCAGGGTTTGCTGTCTGGTTTTTGGTTGGTTGGTTTTTAAAACCATACATTTCCCCCTTTCTCCAGATTACCCTTCCTCTCTTCCACCCTAATACAAACATAATCAAACTTTATAAAATATTTGCTGAATGCTATCTAATATTACATATGATAGGTACAAAGCAAGTTATCCCCTGCTATGCTTTGTAATGTCATATTTCATTCTGTACACAGCAATGACACTATTTGTTTTGTGCACTGCTGTTGCAATTGAATTGGCAGTTGATAATCAAACTCTTACCAGCACTCTCCCAGATTTGTATACCTATATCAAACCTACTCAAAAATTTTCACCTAAATAAGTTGTGATGGGTTTTTTTTCTTCTTCCTTTAGGAGTGGTAGCTGCTATCCAAAAAAGGTTTTCCAGCAAAGACAACGCCAATGTTAGACACAGTCTAAGTTTTACTGTTACCTACACAACACAACCACAGAATGCTGTGGAGCAGACAGAAATCCTTTCTGACAGCTCAGCCTCCAGGGAGTGTTTCTGCTGTAAAAAAAATATTTTAACCAGGCAGTAAAAGAGGCAATAGAATCCCCTGCTGCGCAGCTAAGCTTCCTCTCCCACCACCTTCCGCAACCTGTGCGATAGCTCCGTCTCTTCAGTTGCTAAATTCTTGCTTGTCAGCAAACCCACTGCACACAGCAGTGCCACGTACTGAGTGCAGCCCCAAGGGCAGAAGCAGCACAGGGCACTGTCCTGCACCCACACGCTTCTGCTCCCACACCTGCAGCGCTGCAGCTATCCCGCAGGCAGCTCGCCTGCCGGCCGCAGAACACACATCATCCAGGACCAGCTCTCAGACCAAGCACTGCAGAAAGAACACTTCAAAAATAGTCAGACTCACGGCTTTTAGGTATAATAGTATTACCTTCAATTAACCCATTCATCACAAGTAAGTTTTGAAGTAGCAATTTCCAGTAGTAATCTAAACAGAGGAAACTGCCTAGAGAGAAAAGAAGGTAGCATTCTGTAAGATAAAAAGATGTCCCTTTGGTGTAACACTTGACCTACCATGCCTGTGTTGGTCATAAAAAAATGTACCTTAGTTTCAGATCAAAGCTCCAAAGCTACTAAACATACAAAAAATATTACTAGCTCCTCCAGCTCTGACACTTTAGGTCATCTTGTTGCTTTTACTCCTTGGTATTGCCACACATGAACCATGCTATAAATTTATTTTGTAGAGTCAATAAATGATCGTTTTCCTATGCCACCCTCTTCCAAACAGTGTATGTGTGTTCTGTATGCCAGAGACATGAAAAGGTCCATAAGACAGCAAGAGACTATTCTGGTGTCTTTGAATATTCCGGACAGGGCCCGGTGGGAGGCTTACTGCAGACAAGATAAATAAGATGCCAACCAAACAACGACACCCCTGAGATGCCCAGGCCTCAGCCACTGCAGAAGGTAAAGACAACGATGATAATATTGATGTTTGTCAGCTACAGTCTGCAAGCTTGTACAACATCAAAATCATGCCAACAGGAAAATGATGTATTGAGCTAAAAAAGCCTGTTACTCTTCAAGTGGAGTATGCGAAACAAGTAGAGACTTTTACTGGCAATTATACAGGAACTTTACCACTCACTTTGCTAGGTGCCTTTTGCTTCTGCTCCATCTAAAGAGACATCCTGTTAATTTTTCTTTTTCCTAGTTAAGTACATCTCTTTAATAGGAGCTTCCAAGACCTGTAGTTTTAAGAAGTTATAGTCATCTCAGTCTATAGAAGAGGTAGATATAACCAGTTGGATTTCAAAAAGTGCTCAGCATTTTGAAATTAATTGCATGTTGCCTTTTTTATTTTTTATTGAAGGGGATCTTTAAAAAACCTCAGAGAGGGTGTCTCTTTTATCAAGATGCCAAAAAATCACGGTATTTTTACGCGAACTTCTACCTTTCTGATCAAAAGGCAGCTCATAATTTGGGAAGAAAAGTCAGGCTCCCACTCCTATTTAAAAACATAAAATAAAATGCAGGGAGCAGAATTTCTGCTAAGCTCTGACTCACGGATGGAAATGAAGCTACGCCACCTGAGAACACAGACCACTCATCATCATTTATATTTAATTTCTATACATTCTGTCAGATTTCTATGGCAGAAATCCCCGTTCTCTGGCAACTACTGAGCATTCCAGATGTATCAAACTCAGCACATAGGTGAAAGAACAGGACTTGGATGAACTTGGAAAGAACAGACTTCCATGTGTGGCAGCCTCATTGAGGTGTAGACCCTATGCGCATCCCCATGGCAGGCCTCAGGGAGGAGGACCTTAATAAATCTTGAAACTGCATCCGTGCTGAACTAACAAGCCATCTTGCCCTTCACCTTATGGAAACAGGATTTAACATGCAGTCTCCCAGCTTGCAGCATTTTCAAGAAGCCCAACTCACCAAATGACGAACCCAGAGTGCTGAAAACTGATTCTTATGGTTGGGTTGCACGGAAATGTTCCACAGCATCCTCTCATCCACCCAATTCCCACCCCCAGGAAAGAACCTACAACACCGAGAGCCACCCTGGGCTTTCCAGCAAGGGATGAGGCCTGACCTCCCCTACAACACTCATGTTGTTAAAGTAAATAGATCCCCCTTTTGCATGTCAGCCATGAGGTTGTGATTTAAGGAGACCTTGCTGCTGTTTTTGCAGGAGGGGCAGCAGCCCAGGTGTGCAGCTGCAGCTCACTGGCGGGTCATTTCAAACACAGCTGTTCGCACAATGTGCAAAGCTGGCAGAGGCAGCAGCTCGATTGCTTTCCCCCTCTCTGCTTAGCCAGTGTGCTTTGCTTTGCATTTCAGCTGTGCAAAGTGGGCACACTTGGCTAGTTACCCCAAATGAGCTGACAAACAGTAACACACTAAACTGCTTATTGTGCTGCATTTGATCATGAGCTTATACCAATAATATTTTGTTGGCTGCACAAGGAGCAGCACTGCAAAACAAACCTGGCTCTCTTAAATAAAGGAGCTGTTGCTGGAAAAAAAGGGGGGAAGAGGAGATTGTTAGGAAGCTTTTTGCAGTGCCCTGATCCTTAGGAAAGTTGCCTTAGTATGAGCAGCAGGACTCCAGGATCCGTCCTGTTCCCACCTGCTCTGCCCAACATCTGGTGTTCACACAAGCTACATCCAACTTTAGAGAAAAAGATACTTTCATGCTACTATAACTGGCAGAATGCATGTTTCTCAGGTACATACACACAAATTACCATAATACCATAACAGTTTTAATCTCACAAGTTTATAGTTCCTAAAAATTTTCCAGTTGGATATGAGATCCCACAAGTGTGTTCCTCGTAGCTATTTTCTGCAGTTATCCTCAAAGCTGTCCGCAGACTGCTGCTGAAAAGCAGCGATGTGAAGCAGCAGTGCAGTACACACAGGCCACGCTCCCGACCCACAGTTTGCATCTTTTATTTCTACTCCAGAAACCACGTTAATTTCCAGCAGCTCACGTCCTTACCCAGCTAACGGAACCATGCTACCTTATCTTTGCATTGAGCTCTTATCAACTGCAGTAGGCATCAGAAATTAACATTAAGTAAATCACATCTTCAGAATGGAAAACCCAAATGAAGCAGCTGTTGCATTTTTAAACTTCCCATAATCCCAAATAAATATTTCAGTTAATGAGTGTGTCTGTGATAATGAAGAGATGGCAGGTTTGTTAGGAAATATGTAACTATCTGAAGAGGTTATAATTTGTAATTGTGTCAGCTTTGTACTTCTCTCTGTTCTCCCAAGTAACTGGTTTCGAAAGTCTGGTATCTTAAAATTTTTCCTTTCTGCCCCGCCCCCCCCCCCCCCCCCCCAAAAAAAAAAATCCATTTCATAATATAATTCCATGCTGTTTTGATGTAGCTTTTGTGATTCTTCTTTCTCACTTCACAATTTTCATTTGCCATGAAAACAAGACACTTACAAATTTAGCATGCATGTATATATGTGTGCTTGTTTAACTTTACGTAATCTCACCCTCCCATCATCCTCATTTTGCTGTGACTAAAACAAACCACTTTTCCACTTTCCATTCCAAGAAAATGTAAGCTAATCAACAACAATACAGTGCTCATGATGGAATACAGCCCCAGGCACCAGATGGGCAAGAAAAGGACCCATCTTTTAGAAGAAGGAAATGAGCAGACTTCAGGAACATCCCCACAGAGTTTACAAATGCATACATCTTCTTGATGCACCGGCCATTGATTCAGAGCCTGCTGTACATAAACTGTCTAAAATTAGAGGATCCAGCATTACAATTTCTTCTCACTAAAAGAAAATGCATTGAAGAAAATTATGACTATTATCATAACACTGTGAAACCCAATGAAAATGCTTGTATCTAGTATTACTGAAAACTTTTACATTCTTATAAAATATTCTCCCCAGTTTTATTTGACATTATTTTATCATCCTGTTCAGTGAATATAGCCGTATTTCTTCAGCACATTAGTAGTATTGGATTTCTAAATCACATTTTAGTAGCTGACAAAACACACACACAAAAACCCCCAGTATCAGTAACAATATAAACACCGAATGGAACAATTTCAAATGGGTCAACATGCCAGTAACATTTTGTATAAACATAGCACATGTAAAAGGATCACTCTGGATATTTACTAATCATGTGATAGGTATTAAAAAACTGAAACATTTTAAGTCACTTCCCACAAAGATTTCCTAGAGGGCTTATATGCATAAAATTGTCATATCATGATAAAAAAATAGGTCTAAAACATTTCACCAGTCCACCACAGTGACACAAAGCAAAATCAGCTATACTTAAGGTATGCCAGCACAACTTGTTCTTAAAAAAAAACAAACCAAAACACACCATCATCACCTCAAAAAAATCCAGGGACAGGGAGATACAGGGATTCTACAAAATTCAGTGACTACCTATGCCTCCTACTTACAACGTTTTGGTTATAAGTGGATATAAACCTCCTTCTTGCAACATATGCTTATGTTCTGTTCTATTCCCAGGGTACATAACAAATACCACCCGTATTGCCACACAAGTGCGCACACAAACATGAGGAACAATGAACAGCTGATTTAAATTCTGCATGTGCAACATTTAATGCAAGTTGTAAACTATAAATACCAGCTGTGTAATGTTTACTTGCAATATAAACTACTTAAAAGATTCAAGTCAATAGTAACCCTGAGGATTAATATGCATGTATTCCCTACACTGCTCTGTCAAACCAGAGCCTCTGTCTCATTTAAACTCACTTATTTCTGTAGTTCTGCAGTGTGCCTGAAAGTGAATTACAGAAAAAACACAGATATTAGTATAATATAGCCATCACCTCTGCAGCAATGGCATCTTCTTGAACAGGACCTCCCTCTAAGCATCAGCTTTGATTTAGAGTGCAAGCTCTCCATGAAGAATTTGGTTTCAATCATTTCTAGAAGGCACTTAGCAATGGACTATCATTATTATCACAGTGTTACCCAAGATGATCACTGTCAGAGTTCCATACTGCAGAAAATTATGCTCCTTGACTCAGAAACTGTTGTCTAGTTTAGTTACTAAACACATATGGCTTGTGGAAGGTAGAGAAAGGTGTTCCAGCAAAGGAAATATAATTAGCACAATGAGGATCATCAAGCTGCCAGTACGTTACATTTAATTTTACAAAGCTGTTTTACAAGAAGAGAACAAAGTGATTAGGGAAAAGAAAAAAATAAACCACCAAACCAACCAACTAACCAAAAAAACCCAACCCAAAATACACAAAGAAACCTTACTGAGAAGTCATCCACCAATACTAGAATACTTGCCTGCACTTAAAAGGCACAAAGCAGAAGAACTGAAGTCAGTTTCTACTCTGCAGTTGCAACAGCCTAAATATTCAGAGGCATCACAAAATGTTTATCATGGGCAGGATTTGCACGCTCCTGCACATGAAAGAGGGATGAAAGCTGGCTACATCTCTGCAAGACTGTCAGTGGAACAGCAGCCTACAAGCCATGCTGAAGAGTACGTGTTTGAGAAAGCATCACCCAGGTCACAACCATATGGCTGTGTTAAAGTACACAAAACTCTGCATACAGCAGTACAGACACTACTTACCCCTTCTTAAGTGCAGCTCTAAGAAATGCTTTGTTCTCCATGACCATGAGGTGGTGAAATAAAAGATCTTTGCTACCCACCTCCTTCATAGGAGACAAGCACTTCCATCTTCAAAGGATTATTGTCACAAGTTGGATATTCCTGAGTACCTAAGCATTGCTACATGGTTTTGACAAGCCTACTGAGAGCTGTTGAAATATCATTAAAGTTTAACAAAACAGATTGCTCTTGAGCAATAACAAACACATGTTGCCCTAGTACCCTCCCAAGCAAAGGCTGGTAATGAATGGAAAGCCTACAATAATGAAAAGCCATATTTTAAATGCTAATGCAAGCTTCAAAAATGTGATATGGGAAAAGTGACAAAGGTAGTTTGTTTGCAGGGGGGTGGATAGGTGGGTGTTTGAACAAAGGATTAAAGTTAACTCTATCAAATGAATCTACCACATTAATACAACTAAAGTACTCTTTGAATCCTGTGTGCTACTCTGAAATAAGTTAGTGATTACAGACAAGCCAAAAAGGACCAACCAGTTTTGGGACATGGACCTCTCCAAGTACCTACTGTTTTCTGAAACAGGTTGTTCAAAACTACGCAGTTTTTAGACAGCAAAACCAGTGAGGGTGGTGCTACCTAAACTTAAAATTAATACATGAAACCACAGTGCATTTCTAACCTGTCTTAGGGGTTCTTCCATTCTCTAGATGACTCTTCCAACAAAACCTGCAGCTTTACATCAGGTTACCCCGAGCTGTGTGATCTCCAGCATTAGAGAACCTCAAAGCTCAACTAGATGCGACCTTAGCAACCTGGCTGTTTGCCTCTGAGCAGGAGAACGGATCCAGACAGCCTCCAGAGCTGCATTCCAACCTGATACCACAGCTCTAAAAAATTTCATTTAGACAAAAATCCATTTTTGTTTCAGAAAACAGTTCTCTGCACAAAAAATGGTAATAAATGATCACATTGTATCAAAGTTGTAGGTGAGAGACAAGTACCACCAAAAGGAGAGAATAAAAGAGCTTTCTTGCAGATATTCCCAAGCTATACTCTTTAAAGAGCATCTCTGCACACGCACACACACATGGCCCAACATGGAGCCTGTAAATTCTTCAAGTCTCGCTGCCTATGAGCTCATTTTGGCAGAGAAATTATTAAATAGAGCTGTAGTGATTATATGTCCATCTCACACCAGTACTAGAGGAGCTTAATTTAATACAGTCCTGGTTAATAAACAGAAAACAGATGAGACAATTTATCTCTGTTTACTACAAATTCCATGGGGAAAAGAAGACTTTATCAAAACTGTTTGTGTCTTTAATACTGCACTGAAGTCTCTAGTAACTACTTTGCAGATCCTAAGGCAGAAGAAAATCCAATCATATTTTGGCTTCTAAGAGTAACGCAAAAGAATTCCTTTTCTTTCTGCTTTGTTATCCTCATTAGAGATCACACAAATAGTACCGAATGCCTTTGGTAGCCTACATGCTTAAGGAGCCAGGAGGATGGGTGACGTCTGTAGACTCTGCTTTTGGATAAATGATGTCAAACTTTTCCACCCCAAAAATCTAAGGAACAGGCCAGTTTAGAGCACACAACACCCTTTCCGAGGTCTGGAACAGAAGCTTACCATAAGTGACAGGATCAGCTACATCACCATGGTCGTACAATGCATTTTATAACCCTCTTCACACTTTGGAGACATTAATTCAAACCAGCTTTTCAAGGGGAGAAAGCCCACCCAGCATGTACGCAATGTTAACCTTCTCAAACACATTCTGTCAAACTGAAGCCAAAAAAAATACGAAACCTCAAAATACACTCCATGCATCCATGCCTGGAGGTGTCAATCCAAGACAGCAAGCAGGTGCATTATTTAGCCCAGTTTAGAACAGCCCTTACCCACACGTGTAGCTTTAAAGCACATATGTTTAATCCTGTGATTCTTTAAGTACTTGAAGACAGTGAGATAATTTTGATTCCACATTAGTCATCTTGCTTACATGCTATATTCCTTCCACTATCCCACATCCATCTCTGCCATTAAATTGTAGGTTTGCGCCGGAGCAAAGGACTACTCCTGCTCTGCCTGCATGCAGCCAGGCACACCAAGGTCCACCAATTAGAGGCCATTAGGCCCTAAAATAACACCAATTTTATGTGACAAAGGAATAAAAGGAAATCTTTGACTCAGCTTTAGAAGGTGAGTTAGAAAACAGCATTCAAATGATAATGAGTTTGACCAGTATTTTCCAATCCATATGGGCCAGAGGTGTTCTCAGTTGCTGAGAAAAAATAGCCCATGGGCCACTGAGCTCAATAAACCTCCCCTTCCCCACACTTTACTGGAGCACCAGCACAGCACACTGCTCACGTTGAAGGCTTTAGAAAGGTGCATGGCAGAATTTCACCCCAGGTGAATTTACACATTGGATTCAACAGCAGAGCACGCTGCTCTAACCAGGAGCTACCACTCAAGAGCTGGGAGCCAACAGCCACTTCCCAGGCACAAGGAATACAAGGGGCTATTTCCCCCTCGCCGCCCAAAGCGGACCAAACCCCTTCACTTGCTGAGAAACAGGCTTGTAGATTTATTCACTAGACCCTGCAGAGCTGGATGGGGACACAGGAGCAAGGCCACGCCACCCTCTCCAAATGAGGGGCAAATATTCCATCCCATGTGGTGGGGAAGGAGTTACTACCCCCAAAGGGACTGAGGCCAAACATTCCCCACAACAGCCTGCCTTCCCTCCATTAGCATCAGCTCTGAAGAAACAGCAAACTAGATTGCAAGGATCAGAAACAAAACAAGCTGCTTCTGTGGTTTGCCTTGCTCAGAGGCACTCTCCTCGCTGTGACTGATGCGGCCCTGCTGGTGTCACACTGGGCTACTTTATGTGCATCTATAAACTGCTATAATTCAGCACAAATTCATTCTGGGGAAGATTTTGGAAAACAGTGAAATGGTAGCATCCCTCAAAAAAAAAAAAAAAAAAAAGAAGAAGAAGTTATCGCACTGGCTATGACAGAATTCTAAAGTATTTCAGCATTAGTAAGTGTTACACAATGCATCATCTGTATAAAAACACTGAACCAAGAAAAATAATACAGGAATTCTTCATCAGAGTTCACTTTTCAGGCCTTCCACAAACACCCTTAATCTTTGTTCCTATGGATTCAACTTAACCTTTTGGAAATGTTACAGCTAATAACTTTAAGAGAATAACAGGAAAACATTCCTTTTCTTGACGTTTCTGCACCTGACTCCTCCAGCCTCTCCCTCCTGCCTTGCCATTGCTTTTGACACCACTGATCACTCCCCCCTCACTGACATCTCATCTTCCTTGGGCTTCTGTATGGTCTCTTAGCTCACAATCCTGTTCAGTCATGACACTAGTGCTTCTTCTCCTTGCTCACACCCACCAGGGGTCTTCAAACGCACTAAACATGCCCCATTATCAGCTTAGGGAAAAGACCTCTTACCCACTCATTTAAAGCCAGCCTCAAGTTTTGCCCAAGTTTCAGGCAACAGCACACACCAACATTGGCAAAGATCAAAATCAGACACTAGGTTGAACTTTCAGTCTCTGGCAGCCACATCTTCAATCAACTGAATGTCATGCTCCTCCAGCTCTGAAGGGGCATCCTCTCTTGTGAAAGTTATCATTACCCTGGGTCACCAACCAAAAAAGCCAATTACCCTCTGCAGCAGCACCCGGCATAACAGCATCACCCGTGTAGGGAGCAGGAACTCAGGTGGAAGGAGCTGCACTGCTGCAATTGCCATCTTCTTGTTTATACAGTCGAGCTAGTCAGGGTTAAATGTTTAAAATAGGTCATTAAATGCCAAATTTTTACTTTCTTTTACTTCCTTTTTTGAAAACCCAGTTTACACTTTTGATCAGAGCCAGTTTAGAATCACCTTGCAATACAGTTCAAATGCTTTTCTGTCATTTTTCTTGATGGCATGAAGCTACTGTCTGAGAAACTGGTCCTTCAAAACTGCCTGTGCGCATGTCTGTCACATTAAATATGCTTCATAAGGGAATTGATGTAGCATCATTAAACAGTGCAATTAACTGTCCTAACTACACAATTACACATGTACCCTAACCACATGAAGAGCTGGACAATTTCTGAAAATTCATTTAAATTACTCAAGAAAATTATATATAAAAATACAGATGCTTACGATGGGAAAATAATGATAGGCATCCCAAACAAAAGCATAAAAGAAACAATATTTAGATATTGACTAGGTACCACTCCAAGCTCACTGATGACAACTTCAGTCAGTTTTGGGGAAGCAGCTGTAAGCAGCCAGCTAACACACCACACAAATGTGACCAGGAGTCACCTTTGTCACGCATCTCCAGGGCCAGCCCTACTGAACATACAGCAAAAGGTCACACATGAGCAGAGACATGAAAACAGGATCTTTGCACAATACGAGGGAAGACTTTTTCATGAAACAAGACTGCACAGATTAAATTTTAAAGCCATTAATAAATCTTCTAGCATTTCTACAAAGGTGCATACCTATACTATCCCATCCATCTGGAAGAGAAAATAAACACTAGCTATTGTCTCTATAAACGCTGATCACCCTTTCTCCCTTTATTTGATGGCCAAGACCCCCCAAGAGGTGACAGCTCTTTAAGGTGAAGTTATGCTCAAATAAACAGTGTCTATCAGAGGATCATACCCATTTGGAAATAAACCACAAGTCTTTACTGTTCTATGTGAACCACTGAGAGAATCTAGAAAAAACACTTTCCCAGTTGTTCATCAGTCCAGAATTCTATGAAATAACACTGCCTCAAGCTAGGCTAACCTGTCGCAGATAAGAATTCAGCTGAATCTTCAGCCAAATAATGCGGCTGCAGCAAGTGAACGTTACTTACTCTGCTGGAGAAGCAGCATTTGGATGACTGTTTTTACAAGCCAGCTGTACATTACTGCGCTCACTCTGGTGTATCCTATCACTCAAGCAAAGCAGACATCTCTAAATTAGTAAATTCATTTCCTCCCTTGTGATTACTAGTCTTTCTTGGTCATTTCATTCAAATAAACAAGGAATCCCTTTACATTTTGTACAATGCTACTGTAAAACAAGGTAACAACTCAGTACTATAAACAACGACGTGTCTGTTTCTGTAATTTTCCTAAATCCTTCTCTGGCATTTCTTGGTCTTACAGCGTATGTTCCTGAAGATCTGAAGAAATGTAGTATCTTTATCTTTGTTTAAACACTCAAGCCATGCAATCCCACAGCTGACTGTGCCCAGCAAAAAGAGACATCCTGCTGCAAAAGCAGTAGTCATTTTTCTGAAAACTTTCAGAAACATCTTAGTACAACTAGACACAGATTTTGATTAAATGTTTCAAAAAAGCACAGAAGTCATGCAGAAGGAAGGAGCGAGAAAGGAACAATGCTTTCCTAGGAGACCAAGTTACAAGCAAATACAAAAACTAAAACCCCTTAATGGTGCTTGAGGAAGAAGTGATCTATTCATCACAATATTTTTTTACTGTTTTTCTTTGTAGCTTTTAAGGCTATCCTTCATGTTTTGAATATGTTCCCAGACTTAAGTGCTGAAGATGCTTTGACGGTAACAAATTTTAGTTTGTACCACATTAAATGCAGCATAAAGTACGCAGTGGGTCACAAAAAGCTGTCCAACTGTGTAGTCTAGCTCTGAGTTAATTTAATTCACAGATGCACAGGCTTTTTGCACCAAACTAATAAAAACTTGAGTTGGCTGTCACAGAGGTATCCAACACAGAGCTCTAAGTCAGATTAACAGCAATCAATCACCATGCCGCATCCTTCACCTCTGCGTGAAGGAAGTTTCATCAGTGAAACTCCTTGTCACTGTTACTGTGCAAAGCCTGTGGCCTCTTCTGAGCTATGCCCATTGCCCAGAGCAACAGAGCTCCATCTTGTCTAGGATGCCTCAGATCACTACTGCATATATACCCTTAACTAATTTTCCTATAATAATGCAGGAGTTAACATACCTATAATGTTTAACACATGATGGAAAAGTTTCTGAAGGAGCTTCCGTAAAAAAAAGAAATTCAAGGATGTTGCTCTGGTAATAGATGGTATAAAAATACGGAATCCCAAAATATTCAGTGAAATGAATCTTAGATTAACAATTCTTTAAAATAAGTCCACTTTTTCCAAAAAATGGATTGTGTTACACAAATATAAATCAGGTTGCCACTAAGAGAAATTACTTGCTTCTGAAGTGACATTTGTCAACTAAATGAATAAGGACTATGACATCTGTAGGAACTGTGAAGCTGCTAAAGCTACACACTACTGCTTAACATTATTTTTCCTTCATATAAAGAGTGTCACAACTTGAGCATAAACATTGCTCTTATTAGGCAGAGAATGTCAAGTCTCATTGCTAAAATTACTGTCGCGACTCAGCATGAAAACAAGTATTGCCCTTTTGGCTTTCAGCGCTTCCATTAAAGTGCCCATTCAATACTCACATTAACTTTACTACAATGGTATTACTTAGGCCAACAAAAGGGGTATTTTATCTGAGTCTAGACAATGTTAAATTCCTTCTAGCACTGATACAAAATCATCAAAATATAACATCTGCCTTGTAACCAGCCCATAAAGCCTCAGACAGGCGGTAATTAAGCCCAGACTCAGGCGTACTTCTTGGGAGGCCACTTACCCATGCAAAAACTGGCCAAGGTCACCCCTGCCCCTCTAGTCATGGTGTCTGAACTAGGGGGCTGGGGGCATGAGGGGACCACAGGCTCTGGAAGAAAACCCATGCGCCCTGCAGCCCTGCTCAGAAGCTGTAGGACTGAGATGAAGATCACTGAAGGGCAATTTGCTTGCGATGTTTTCAAACATCTTGGACCAGCAATTGCAAATGTAATCCTTTTAAAAAATACACTGATCAGAGGAACTCAGATATATGCAAACACTAATAAAATACCCGTCGCCAATACATTTCCTGAAGCGTGGGCAGCCTGATGTACTCGACACATGGCATACAGCGCAGACACGTCCAAGAGCCTCCTGAACTGAAATACAGACACACCCCCAATATTGAGAAGCGATAGCCAAGGACCAGTCCTACAACAACATAAATCACATAGCCAGGACACACAGAGCTTCCAAAGCACCAGTAACCAGCTGAGGCAAGCTGGTGTCCTGAAGCTAAAACGCTGAGCTTGGGTAGGAGGCAGCCCCAGTCAGGGCTGGGGGACAGGGGGGAAAGCAGTCAGTGGAGGTTTGCCTGGCAGAGACCAAAATCTGAGGCTGATTTAACATTGATGAAGAACAGATGACAATCACGTTATCGACGAAAGAGAAACTGAAAGAGAAGAACAGCCTTAGATCACTAAATATTCCAAACCAATGTTAAACGATCACCTAACTGCGCAAATTTCATTTCTGGAGGACAATGTGAAACGACTCTTCAACACCACCCACAAAACCACAAATGTTTGCCTAAACGTTTAAACAATTTAGAAGCTCACACACAAACTAATGCCCATTTAGAGACAAAAATCAAAATAATATATTTTTCCAGATGCTCTACTGGATTGCTCAAGTTGTAATGGCACACTTACAAGAAACTACAATAAAAAAGGCAAAATGCTCATGGCAATACAGCATGAACATAGCACAAGAGCCATTAATATTGTTCTGCCAAAGAAAAATGTCTTACTAAATAGCCTGAAAGGACATCTGACATGCATCTTTTCCTGTTTTCAAGAAATATAACCATACATAAACCTGATATGATTACTTGCTAAATCTAATAAGTTTATTTTTCTTTGATGGTTGTGTGCTCCTTAGTGTGCTTTAAATGCATAATAAAAATATAATGAAAAACATACATTTATTCTGTGGCAACTACTGCATATTCCATAAAAAAGTAATCTTATACAGTTTAATTTTACAGTGTTTCTTAAACCTAATTCTACTTATTCACTACATGCAGAGGGTATCTGCAAAGGAATTTAATACTCTAGCATAACCCTTTTCTTCACTGACATTAATGCCAAATTTTCTCTTTACAATCATTGTCTTCTCCCTCCTGTAAGCCTAGAAGAGGAAAAGAAAATGGATTTAAGGTTTCCAAAGAGTCTCATTAAAATGTAAAGTCCAAATATCCACATAATTTTTTCCACGACTGCTTTAGGACTGTTGTGGGATTTTTCTTGTCTGGGCATTCATCTTCCATAACATTTCAATATCCTCGAGAAAACTCTGAACTGAGCTTAAGTCATTGTCACTGGTGATATCAGTGCATTTGTTTTGCATTAAGGGCATGCAAATTTGAGCACAGATGAATTAAAGACCACTTACTTTCCAAAAAGCATCTGTCAGGAGAAACACCAGCAAATAAAAGCCACTGACAGGAAACCCAGTGCAAATCTTTAGGATAAGACAGTCCAGAAAAAAACTCTTGGGACTGTCTCCCTTGTTCCCCCTTGCAGTGGAATTTACTATGGAAAATCATGCTTGCAGTCAACAGCCAAACCATCTGCTATTTTTAAAATATTCTTATGTTACACACATTTGTTTTACATGCCCTGCCATTCATTTAAAGCCAGGAAAATCTGCCACAGAATTCTTCATTATGTCAATTGAAATAAGAGCTTTTATTCACTTCAAGAGATGACAAGTAGTAGGGACTTGCAGATGCCACAACCTGCTCCTTTCACCAGACTCAGCATGTACTCCAGTTCTTTGGCTAGGCAGTGTTAAGCTGCCCTCCCGTTACAGTCACTTCAACTAGCCTTGATCTTACTTGATTTTATGAGGCTACTCATCCTTTTAACTGGAGCTATGCAGAAAACCACTTATCTGTGGTGCCAGAAATCCCGTGCCCCTAATTAGGATGTGTTCCCCCACGGAAGTCAGGATGAGGACATTTTCCATGGAAGGTCTAGTTCTTTCACAGACAAAAGGCTCTGCATTCCCACAATCATCCTAACAGTCCTCCACTGCATCTATCTCCATTTCCACTCACCTTTCGTGGGCATGCTTGCCCAGAACTTGGGGGGTGGGGGGGTGGGGGGGGTGGGGATCCTGATGACTCAGTAGAAATCTGACAGGTTTCCTGGGCACAGAGGCACTTTCCTGGTCCCAAAGTAGACAAGCACTGCATCTGTAATGCAGAGTGGTCACTTCAGTGCTGGCAATGACCAAAACCTACAAGCTACATTCACTTCTGTTCCCCATTGACAGGTTGAAGCGCTCTGAAACCCAGCACGCCATGGCTACAAAGAATGCTGACCATACCCGCTCTTCATATGAAACAACCACATGTAAGACAGTGCAGCGGATCTGGGCACTCTTGATACCTCTGATGCTTTCCAGGAACATCGGATGAGCTACACAGCACCCACGCACAGCAGTTCCGATGAGGTAGGAGGGAAGAGGCACCTCTTCTTTCCCAAGAATGATTCCTGTGGTACAATCCCGCGCAGCTTCAGCTGTGTGACTGCAGAAAAAAATGCAGGAAGCAGGATCGTTATTGCCTGCTGTCACGGTCCACACAGTGGACTCACGATGGTTCGTTTACTATGATCTTGAAGCGCAAAAAATCAAGGTGACCACGCCAAGGGGTTATGCTTCGATCAAACAGCACAACTTTATTGTTTGCCCATAAAGTGGCATGCAATAGATAGTGACAGAAAATGAAGAAAAGGTAAAGTAAAAAGAAAAGGAAAGAGGATTATAGCTACCACCACAGGTCCAAGGTGTCCCTATGTCCCAGGTCCAGGCACCATCCCGCTGGTCCTTCTGATCGTTGTGATCCTTGGTGGGGAAGATCTCCAAAGTTGGGTTTCTAAGGAGCCATCCTTTATGCCAAGCAACACACCTTGCTCCTCCTCTGGCCCATGGATTGTTGCCAATCTCCACCTTCTTGAGCAAGGTAACCAGTATGTCCAAAGAGGAGTGCCCGAGGCATGGTTTGCCTTAGAGGTGGGTGGCTTCAGACCAGGAGGTGTGGTTTTGTATTATAATGATATTATAATGAAGAAAGTTCACCTGAAGTGCAAGTTTTCTTGTTCGTTGTTACAGCAATGGTTGTGATCCATCTTCTGGACAGCTGTTATGCGGCCTTGTCGTAGTTGTTCCTTCCAGTGCCGGGTGGCAGGGACCAGCATAGTACTCCTCATACCATGCAGTTCTCCTTCCCAGAGTCTTTGGGTCTTGGTGTCCATGAGGACCGCACTCCATCTCCAGGTCTCTGTTAGCAATGTTGAGACAGTATCATTCTCTTTAGACTGACTCTTACAACGACCTAGCCGGCAAAATGTGATATAAACTGTTGGTGAAGAGCTAGTGAATCCTAGCAGCAATTCCTTGGGAAAGAAAAATTCCTCACCAAGTCATCATGGGAGAGGCTGGAAGGCTGGTATCCCCAGCAGCTGCAGGTTTGTTTGGAAGAGAACAGAGGGCCTCAGAGCAGAGGACCATAGCATAGCGTGGCTTGTGTCCTACCCTTGGCTCTTATTTGTGAGAAGGGATATTAAATTCCTAACAGCAATGGAAAAAGCAGTAAGTGAAAGCAGCCTGGCAAGCACTGTGCAACAACAGTAATTCACCACAAATGAAAGAATGGGTCCAAACACAGCAGCACTAATATAGAGATTTTATTTTGACTGTACTGAGTTGTACAGCACATTTTGTTTGTCACAATGCTATCACACTGATTTTAGAGTTTTTGGCCAGCACATTGTGATGCTGAAACTCACAAGAGCTAAAAGCAGTTTGGACTAAGGGCCTGAACGGAAGGGCCAGGAGTACCTAGTTTCTGGCTTCCTTACTGCTTGCAGTCATTCCAACATGGGCAAAACAGGAGCAAATCCAGTTTCTTCTGCCAGCCCAACGGTCACTCTTCCATATCTGGCAATGATTGCAAGGTACAAAGCAGGGGAAAATCTGAAGCAAGGTGCCTTCTCTTCCCAAAGCCATATTGGTTGTTCCCAGTATGGAAAAGAAGGAGAGTCCAAGTAAGTACAGCGTCTTCAGATGATGCTAGCTTTGTTTGCACTATTGGGGTTTACAAACCCAGAGGCTGACATCAAAGTGCAGAAAAGGGTCATTATTCTATTCCCTCCAACAGAGATGACAAACCATTAGCAAAAATTTTGGGAGATCACAACAGTGTAAAGTACTTTGCCTCATTAGTAGACCAAATGTCTTCACAGGTCCTCCCCACCACATAGGAAGTCTCAGCTCATGAGATGCAGAATATATCGGACACTGTCATTTAGCTGGAAAGAAACCTGCACTTCTGCAAAGAAATGCCCCGCTTTCAAACTCTTCTCCCTTGTTAATATCCACAGATTTCTTAGAAAGGAGGCAGGATGGATACTCCCCGAGGAATCTAGGGATTAAAAGCCCCTTTTCTTTCTAAAGCTTACTTTTTTTCTAAACCCAGTTCCTTTTCTTTAGAATGAGCTGGGATTCCTGCTCTCTATTTTAAAGAAGTAGAGAAGCAACTACAAATTGGCAACTCTGAACTCTGACCACTGTACAGGAGACAAAAAGACAAGTCAAATTCAAGAGGCATTTTAGGTAGCGCTGGGGCAAGTCAGAGAGATTGTTTTCACCATGAACAGATGCCACACGTTGTGTTTATCACTGTAGCTTGGCTGTACATGCTGAAGTGAAAAGCAAAGACCATAGTGTCTATGTCAGCCAGTGTCCTTCCCCACCCCCATTTTGGTATCGATGCTTCATTCTCCTTCTTCGGGTTACATTAAGTGCACAGAAATATATAGCAGCATTTGGACTGAAGCCCTTGCATACACCAGACAGTACATTCCAGGAGGTAAAACAACACCTTATGGCCTATACCCTCAAGGTATCAAGTTTTCAGGATAAAGAGCAGTAGGAAGTGGAGAGCTGAGGGCAGAAAAGGGGAGGAGGAGCAACACAGGAACACAAGTTCTGTTTCCATGCCAGGAGAGGATCAGGGTGCCATTCCTGTGTTAGCACCAGGCTGTGATATGACCGCAGACAAAGCAGACGGGCAGAGCAGAAGTGAAAAAGCCAGTCCCCCATCTCCCTGCAGCAGTGGGGTCAGGGGCAAAGTCAAGTGCGTTCACCAATCCCAGCAGAACGTGAAAACGGGCAAAATCTGCTTGGCCCATTTTCAGCTGGAATTAATTTCTCTTCAACACACAAGAGAAAATCAATTAGTGATGGCTAATGAGTCTTGTTCACCAGGCTGATCGCAAATCACACTCATGGAAAAAGAATCTACAGAACTGAGAGACACAGGCTGAGGCCCTTCCAAAGCACGCGGTACCACCTGGAGCCTGCCCTCTTCCTTCTCGTACAGCAGCCTGCCTTTGTAGGGGGAGTTGGTTCTAAACATGCCTTTCTATTGCTATTGCTTTGGGGGTACTTTGCACAGGCAGTAGCTGTGAAAACACTGCTTTCCAGCCCACAAAAGAGAGAGGTTGCAATCCTCTCTTTAGCTCTAGATCATCAAGACTACAATGTGTGGGCCCACCAGTACCAGAGTGGGGACACACACCATACCCTCTAATCTCAGCTCCTCTGCTCCAGACTGATCGTAAGACTGCTGAAGACAGTGCATTCAAGCTTGGTGTTCAAGTGTTGCACCAAAAGCCTTCACAATTACAGTGGAGGCAGAGTCACCCTTCAAACCCATGAGAGAAAAGGCTGGGCTTAGACAGGTCCCTTGTCTGGCATTCAGCTGGAAGCTGTGGTGATGGGTTTCTTCAGATGTTGGCTCATGAGCTCCCTGGCATGAGACACTTGGATGTGGTCATCACAGGAGTTACAAACGAGGACGGGGTTGTACAACTGCTGATCAGGGATGGGTAACTTCAGATGGCAGCAACCAGCACAAAACACATTCCTACAGTTCCTGTCAAGGAGCAAGAAAACCAGTGAAAAGAGACCTGGGAACACCACAGCAAAACTTCAGCAAGCACACAGGATCCAGTTTAGGGATGAGGTACCAGCCTTACTTACGATATATCAACAGGCTTCTTAAAGTATATACTGTGGTCTCCCAGAGCAAGCCAACTGGCTACCACTAAAAAGGTACTAATGGGCATCACTACCTAGGAGAAGGATCACAGGCCTTGGAAAAACAGAAACAATGCAGAATGGAAATCGGCAGGGAATTCAGGCGGCCTGGCAAATAAAGACTTAAAACTTTCTCCTGGGAGCTCGAGGGAAGAAACATTGCAGACAGGCATTTTGTGAGGTTTGTGAGAAACAGGCTGAGAAGAAGAGTGGAACTACAGTGATAGCATAGTTTACCTGCGGTGATGCCTCCGTTTGGCCAGCCAGAATTCACAATCGCAGTTAAAACAATGAGAGGCCATGTGGTCTGCAACCCAACGTGTGACCTAGGGCAGACACCAGTCCTCATCAGCTTTCAGTTTGCAACATGACAACGACCAGGTCTCAGGGCCCCAGTGCAGGCTGAGCTGGCTTTGGACCACAACAGGCTAGCTCAGAGCGAGCCCACCCCACAGGTCCCTTTCTATCGGGCACTGCAGCAGCAGAGGATGCAGAGGATGTGTTAAAGGACAAGGGTGGCTGCTCTCTGCCTTGCTTCCAGATCACACTCTGCTGCCATAACCACCACAGTTAGCTGCAAAGAAACCCTCCCCTGCTGCATTACAACTGCCATAACAGAACACATACCTCAAGTCTCCTTCTTATCAACAGGCTCCCAGCTTGCTTCTGACAGTCTTCACTATGATCAGAACAGAAATCCTCAGTGTCACTGCCATCCGATTCCTTCAAACATGTCTGCAAGAAGAGGTGAAGTCACAAATCCCCTCAGCTGCCTCATTCACACAGCCAAGGGCACTCCCCGCTCTGGCCATGCTCAGTGCTTGTGAGGGACACGTGGGTGGCTCCACAGCTCCCCATACGAGGAGGTAAAGCATTCATGACTATGTAGGAGCCACTGCTTGCTCTCAAGATGCAGAGATACCTCCAGGCAGCATGAGGACACGGCACATGGACAGGAGGGGAGCAGGGCTGAGAAAGCATAGGAACAAGCTTAACCACTCAGCCCAAAAGTAAAAGGTTGCAAACTGTGCATTGGAAAGGGCAGTGTGAGGGGGGGCACAGGGACCGCCGCTGCTGGAGCCACACTGCCAGAGTTGGGATGTTAGAGGCAGTTACTTACAAAGTCATCCTGGTAGTCCATCGGTGGCTCGGCCAAAGGGGGAACAGAAATGGCAGATGTCCAGGCGCAGCTGCAGCTCTCTTACCTGCCTGCGCAGCTGCTCCACCTCCTGCTTGTAGCTGGCCTTGATCTGCCACAGCCTGTGCTGAATCATGGCTGTGGGGAAGGGGAGCCCGTCATTGTCCAGATAGAGAGGAGGCACAGGAGAAGGGCATTTTGGTGGCAAGTGCTTGGGACCAGACGCTTGTTTCAGGTGGCAGGGTAGCCATGAATGGCTGGGCTTCCTTGCAGGGCCTGCAAAATGCGTGCCGACATGGCCAGAGCAGACTGAGGGTTTTGCACCTTCCCTGGCAGCCCACTGGCCACTGAGACACAGGCCCGGTGCCCACAGAGGTTTTCTGCTTAACCTCTTGCTACAGCAGCCATAGGAGAGGAGGTATCTGGGTGCAGGCTCCCCACTGAGGAGTGATGTCACCATTCCTTGAAAACTGTCCCAGTTGGACCCCAGGAAGAAGAACTCACTGCTTTGGCTCTGGGAAATGGGCTTGCGCCATTGATCTAGGGGGACTCTCCCCAGCCAGCCAGACTCCTTGCAGGGCGCACTCCTTCCAGCGTCACCTTTGCTGTTGTCTTCATTCAGGCAGTGAATGCCCAGGGCAGGGCTTGGGATGTCATGTCAAGGCCCTTTTGGTGCCAGGGACACCTGGCTGCGAATGTCTTGGCAGGTGGCACTTCTCATGGGGCAGTCTCCTCCATTGGACACCATGCCAGTAGCCTTCAAAGGTTCCCGAGGACAGGTTTCTAACTGGAACTTTCTGGAACTGGTGGAAACCCTGTCAGTGTTTTCTTGTCTGGAAGAATTTGGAGCTGGACATGTGCCATCCAGTTCCTCCGTGTATGTTTCACTTCCCTTTTCTGCCTCCAGAGAGCCACTGCTTGCTGGCACAGAAGCCCAGCCACTCAGTTGCTTGCTATGTCCTGTGCGCTCAGCATGGCTGCTACAAGCGCTGTTGGCTTGCAGGGGAGCGTTTTCCTCTTGCTCCTCCACCTGCTGTGTCTCTCCTGCACCCACCGCACTGCCCTTCGCTCAAGTGTGGCTCAGCTCCCTCAGCAGCGGCATGCCGGGCTTCCAGGCCCACCCAGACCTCCTGACAGCAGTTATTCAGGTTGGGATCACTAGACATGCGGGTCAGTGGGCTGCTGGAGTCACAAGCCGAGAGGAGGTCATCCATAGATCTTGTCTTTAGTAATCCAGAACCCAAAAGCAAAGCAAATCTCACAACAAACCCCCTGAAACTTCCCTCATTTCAGTCAGAACTGAGGTGAGGGACGGGAAATGTTCCTAATTACGGATCAAAGGGTGGGGGAGGGGCGGTGCAGCAGCATGAGAACAACGCTATAGCGTGGCCTTTGCCATCTGCTTTTTTAGGTGCAGCAGGGAGCTGCACACATTCTTCTCCAAGTGGCTGGGACAAGAGCTACAGAGCTCTTGCTCTCCACAGGAAAGATGAGAACAGGTAAAACAGAGGGACTACAATGAGTGAGGAGGTAAAGGCAGCCTGCGGGTAGGCAGCAACTTGGGCCTGGAGCTCTAAGCTCTTACCTATCCAAACATCTGCCACTGAACTCCTGGCTCTGAGGTCAAGGGTCAGGTAAATGTCCATGCCATCCTGTCCCAGAGGATGTGGCGAGGAAGCTGGGAGATACACTGCTGTCCAGACATGCAGCCCTCGCACATGGCACACTGGATGCAGCACCTGCAACCACCACTTACAATCAGAGATGAACGCAAAAGGAAACCCCTCCAAACACTCCCCACACAGTCCCTGGTGCCTGGCAGATGAAAAGTCTGGAAAACTGGGCCAGGAGCTCTACTGACCTGCTCAGACCCTGGCATATAGAGAAGATTGTGGAAGTTCTTATTGCCAGCCCGTAGGAGGGACCACACGGAGCAGGTACGCTTGTAGATGTTGTGCATCTCTCACTCGCAGGGGCTGTTCCCAAGGAAGGTCCCATAAAGGCAGGAATACGTGTGCTGCACCAGCTTCACCTGCAGCACTAGAAGGGGAACAATTGTCAGGGCCATTGGGAAATGGTGTCTCCTGTCTGAAAGGGAAATGTCTTGCGCTCCTCTGCGGTGGCTCCTGCACTTCCTACCCAGCTGGTGACCCTACTGCTGTCCTTTTCCACACAGAGCAGGACAGAGAAGGGACAGCAACAGGAATCACTTAAAGTGAAAGCAACAGTCAACTCATACCATAACCATCCCTCTATAACCCTAACGTGTATTATTTGATAAGACCGAGATTAATAGCCATTGTTTCCCTAATGTATTTTTTAAAAATGTTTCAGACTCATATTGCTGAGATATGCAAATTAGGCTTTTAATCAAAACAGTGCTGCTGATGGTATCTGAATTCACTGGGCTAGAAAGGGACGTGCAGAAGAAGCAATTGAAAGAAACCAGAGAATATAAACCCTTTGTCACTGTGCAGTCTGTTAGGTCCTCTGAGCCTGCACTGGGAAGGGAGGAAGAAGTTACAAGGAGCTAACAGAAGCCAGCAGTAGTATCACACATACAGACCCAGGTCAAAATAGCACAACTGAAGGGCAGGGCTGGACCCACACAGTGAAGGTACGTCAGGAATGCCAGCAGAAAGTCCCAGCACTACTCAGACACTTGGACATTTTTAAAGAATTCAACTTCTGTCTTCTTTCAGCTACAACACTTTAAAACATCATGGCCTTCCCTCTGCCTCTGCTTGCATCTGGCATGGGATAAAGAGATGTTTGCACGCATATCTCTTACCAAAAAAGCTTCATTAAATTCAAAGAGGCAAGGAAATTGCCAAGAAGCTGATGAACAGCATCCAGCCACTGGAGAAACACTGGGCACTGCTCATTCTGATCTTCCACCTTCTCCTGGTCACCAAACCTGTGACTGAAATCCAGCCAATCTGATTCAACAGGCACCTGGAAGCCCTGTAAATAAAAGAAAAAACTAACTGCTGACACTCTTCTGTAGGCACATAGCAGGATAAGGCAAGGCCCATCTGCCACTCGCGCAAGGTAAAAGCAGGCCTTCTGAAGGGCTGGAAAGGAGGCTGCACCTGTGGTTGGTTTGGGAACAAACCTGAATGTCAGAGGTTTCCAAATACAAACTAACAGCTGTTATTTCTATACAAGAAACAGCTTGGAAAATACGCACAATTAGGAGCAGAGAACCAGCTGAACCTTGAACACAAGAGGTTATTTACCACAGTACTTCACCAAGCTGAGCAGAAGAGTGACGTACCATTCATCGAAAACAGGCAGGAAAAGAACATGGAAAACCCCAACACCCACAATTGTAGCTCTGAAACATCACTAAGCTTACTGACAAATGTGACCCTGCTCCTTTCTCTGGAGACTCAGAGACAAAAGCTGCCTTTGAACAGACATGAATGAGCAGCCCAGCACAACCCACACCTCCATGGTCCTGTAGTAAGGGTCCAGAAGAACCTTTGCCAGCGCTACAATCTGCGGAGTCCCGTCCCAGCTGTCTGAGCAATGAACCAGCACTGGACGCCCTTCTCTTTCAGCTGCACTGGAGACTAGCACTGCTGCCTTCAGCATGACAGAAAGGTGCGGCATCCACTTGGTACTCTCCAGGGCTGAAAGCCAGCTAGAAGGTGTGCAAAAAGCAAGAAAACGATTGCTTAGCTCTCCAGTGGGAGGATAAATAAATAAATATACACACATACACTTTAACTGAAGTCTTTTTGGAGTCCACAATGAAAATCAGTCTTTTCTAAAAGATGCTCAAGAGGAGCCAGCCAGCCTAGAATAAGCACAAAGAATTGAACGCCTAACTTCAAATTTTCCTAGATACAACTCTACATTTTACAAACCCTCAAAGGACACACACAACCAAGTGACACTGAGGCAGTGCTGCAACCCCTTCTGGATTACCAGGGGTGAAAATAAGCAGTGTTCAATCACTGTGGGCACATTCCCTCCATTTTCTGAGGTAGAAACCTGGGACAGGAAAAAGGAAAAGGGAGGGAACCCCCTCCAGGACATTGACATATATGATGTCAAACTCAGCTAGAGAAAAGTCACTTACTGGGGTCTGGCACCTGGCTGCAGACAGTACGTAGATACTGCAAAATGTTCCGGATGGAGTCAATGTTGGCCATGCCCATGAATGTGACTTCACACTTTGGGTAATACTCTAAACGCAACAGAGATGCAAACATTCAGAGAGCTGCTGTCACTGCAGCTCTGCCTCCATACACTTAGTATAGCTGTTCCCTCACAGTACCATTTCTGGTCTTCAGCAGTAGGTAGGCAGTTTTTCTAGAAAAGACTTGTGGGCCAGCAGCGATAAATATGGAATAACAGACTGCACGAGCAAGAAGGGGAATGTGGTGCCAGAAACTGAGTACCAAAATGCTGACACCCACACACCCACACACCCCCTGCTGTGCTCTAGGACCCCCTTGACAAATCAGGTTCAAGAGGAAGATGTTCCAGGATGCACTTAGCCCTCTGTACCTTCACATTCGCAGCCACCTCCCTTTGCTCTGTTGGCCACAGCCACAGTGTAGGACCTGGCATCAAGAATCAGCAGCTCCTGAGGAGTTCCTGCGTTCTCCACACCTGAACACATGGTCAGGGATGAGTCTGCAGAGACAGACATGGACTGAGCTCCCAGCACCTCCCTCCCTCCTACAACAGGCCTCCAGTACCCCCCAACACTGGCTGTGAATGAGCCCAGGGACCTGCCCCACACACCGCTGTTAAGGCATGACAGGGCACAGATTATCGACCTGGATATTGGGTTTAAACCTTGCATTGTGACAGCCCTGTTAGCAGCAACAGCAACACTTAGGTGTAAAAAGTACTGACTAATTCATGTTTAGGAGAGCACGGAAGGGAGTGAGCTGTCTCACCGAAGTCAGCATCACAGGCCTCGCTGTCGTCACTGCTCCCGTTGTGTGGCATGCCACCAGATACCTTTACTCCAGGGTTCAAGGAACAGGCTTTGGCAACAGGTGCCACAAGATACTCGTCATCAGCATTTCGCCAGCACCACCAGCTGATTTCAGGCTGGCTGCAGCATGCAATCACTGCCCCATTGCACACGTCTGCAAAGGAAGGGAGAGCCTAATGAAGCCTCACCTGGAGAAGTGAGGAACAAGCCCAGCAACCTCTCCTTAGGTACAGTCCGCACCTGTGCAACCCTCCTCACTGCCTTGTCTGCTGCATTTACTCTTGCATTCAAGCACTGAAACAGGGGGCAGGGCATTTCAAATAACCATTATTGAATAACAGCAGCAGCGACACAGAAGCTGTCACTCATGTCACGGCCATGAGGAACACGAGAAGACAGCACAGGAGCGGCTAATGGAGCTGGAACAGCTGGCAAAATGAGATTGCAGAGGAGTAGGTCGCTGCAGCGGCTGTTGGGAGCAGCCGGTGCCAGTGGATGGTGACAGCTCCGGGGTCAGCTGCAGCTCACTGGGCCTCACCCCAAGGATCGAGGGCTGTGCCCGGGGATCAACTACCACTGAAATGATCGGGGAGTTTCTGCAGCCAGGGGGAAGCTGCCAGTTATTTAGCCTTCACTAAACTATTTTTATTTATAATGATATACAAATATATACTATTATATATAAATATATAATATATAATATGCATATTATTGTATATAGATATATAAATATCTAAACATTAAACCACAGGGTTTAAATAATTATGGTTGTACTTTGGTAAAGTAATATTTATTTTAATGCTGTTCTGTTCTTCCATTCTCCTCCTTTTTCTTCCTCACTTAAAGTATATACTGGTTGTTAAACCATCTCATTTATCACTTCTAAGCTGGAAAGATTAGCTCACTCCCATCAGACTGGTTAGTTTCTGGGTGGAGGCCTGAGCTGGTGTTTATTAAGAACCCCTAAAATGTGAAAACAGCCTACCCTGGCTGTTGCTTATTGATGCCTGGCAGAAGGCCTGAGGTAGGAATAAGTGTTCTTTTTTCACATGAACACACCAGTCAAGTCATTCACAAGCAGCCTGGAAAGGGAATGGGCCATTAGGTGACAAAGTTGCTGGTGATACAGAATTATCCAGGAGAATCTATGGCTGTCTGGAAAAGGTTGCAAAGGATCTTGTGATAAAAAGAGAGCACAGAATTTAATATAAATATATGTAAAGTATTTACAGATGACCAAAGCATAACCCCAGCTATGACACAGAGCAGTTCAGTACAAATCAGCAGCCAAGCCTCAAAGACTTTGAGGTCACTGTGGAGCTCTCAAATAGCCTCAGCTCAATGCTCAAAAGAAGCAAAACGGTTAAGAATGTGTTAGCAGTTATTTAGAAAAGAGTAAGACAGGAAAAATTATGGCATCACATCTTACGCATCTTCAGAGTGACAAAAATTTCTCACCAATCCATCTCAAAAAGGATAACATAGTACTCAAGCCTCCAGAGAAGGGTGGCAAGGACAATCACAGGTATAGAAGAGCTTTGCTATAGGGACAACTTAAGTAGGAAACAGCTCCCCACCACAAGAGGAGGACAAGAATGGGTGAGAAGCATAAAAGGTCATAAAAGATATAAAAAAGTGCATTTGGAAGATTAGACTTATTTTTCCCTGATAGAAACACAAACAGGTACTGGAATGGTCATGATATATGTTCAACAAGTATTTTCCAGACAACAACAAAACAGACAGTGGACTCACTGCCACAGTGCAATGTGGAAGTATAAATTGGTTCCAAAATACACTGAAGTCATGGAAGGTGGGTCCACCAAGTGACCATGAAACATGACCACACATTCTCCTGAATAGTTGTTGTAGGAAATCTAAGATATTGGCTGCTCCAAAGATGCACCGGGAAAGAATACCTGCATACCTGTCACATTTATTACACTTCCCCAAGATGCTGCTCCCAGTGCCTGGCTCTCCTTGGAGACAGGGTAATAAATTGGACAGCCCCGCACCTCAGTTCTTTACAAGAGTGCTTGCCCCTCCCTATCCCACCACCCCTCATGCAGCACCTCTCTGAAGATGAGCTGGAGTAATAACAAAGATATAGATAAAGCTCCTGACAAACAACATCCAAGTATTTTTCTTTTATTTGTAGGTCAACAGCTCTGAAAAAGTTGCATTGGTGGCAAAGCAGGGGATGTAATGCTCTAGATCCTAAAGCACATACCAGCACACACCTCAACCCATTGCTCAAAGGCTGTTTAGCTGCCAGCGAGGGCTATTAGAAGCACTCCTGAAGGTATCTCTTTCTCATGCTGCCACCCTGTAAGAGGCCCTGCTTTTCCACAGAGGATGACAGTGCCTGCTCATGTTATTTGCTGTAAGGCAGTACACCAAGAAAATGCATCAAGGCTTTGAACTCCTCCTAACAACGGTGCACAGTATCTCAGCAGCAGCTACCATATTTTTCAGGAACAGTCTTGCTTCTCGAAGACAATGTTCCCTTATTCTCCTGAGGCAACTTATCAATAAATGCAGAAAACGTATTATCGTTAGTGACACCTCATAGCCACTAACGATGAAGACTTTAAATTGAAGACTTCCAAAGAAATAATATTCATGTTCAGCCAAGTCAAAATACTGTGAGCTCCTTTTTCTTTCAGTGCTCTCTGCTGCTGTTCTGTTTTGCAAGGACTTACAGAGCAGTCACTCCCAGAAGATCTATTCCTGTCTTCAGGATCATTCAAGTATGGTTAATACAGACAGCAGCAAAGGCTTTGTTTGTACTAGTAAATGAAACTGAGCCCAGGTGTGGACTTAAGCACCAGCCTGTGATCATCCAAGCTTGTTTGTTAGCACACCTACAGGTTTTGGCCTGTGCCAACCAGCACTTACCCAAACAATGCCTAAGCACGTTTTGGGGAAATGCAGGTGGTGTGCCAGGGACTGCTCCCAACAGGCATTTGGATGCCATGGCACTGTTTGGGGTGCAGAAGGTAGAAGGGTTTAGCTGTGTAGGCCACCTGAAGTCAGAGGTAGCCTGCTTAACGTAATACTACAAACACTGCCAAAGAGTCGTATTACATTCAGAAAACTTTGTAGCACAAACTTCTCAGCACGGCAACAAATGCTGGGCAGAGGTTGGCCTTGAGGTAGCCAGTTTCAACAGACATAGTGACATGCCAATAAACACAAGGAGATATGGCCACCACTGATGAGCATGAAGTCACCAGCAAGCAGAAAGTATAGCAGGTGCCAGCAGACAAATCAAAACCGCAACCGAGCTTGCAGTGAGCTTCCAGGTCAGGGAGGCCCCCATAGCTTGACTCTGCGTTCTCCTGTAAACCCACAAACATATGAACCATTTCTGGCCGTTGCTGTGGAACTTTTCTTCAAAGGAAAAAGCTCCTTTCTTGAAACTGGCATGGCAGAAGGTGCCATAGTGTTTTAACGTATGTGGACAAAATTAATCTTTAGAGAGCCTCAGTTTACTTTTAATTACTCAAGAACCCAAAGCCAGAGTATGCGGTGCATTTGTACTTTATCAGTTGAGCTTTTACTCCCAGATTCGTTTGGAGCACAAGGCTAAAGTGCATCTGATACCATCAGTACATGCCATTTAGCCCATAACAATCATCCAGAAAGCATCAAGTAACCTCTCTCTGGCCATAAAAGTGCTCATCCACAATGCAAAGTCAAACAGCTTAGCTTGAAACAAGAAAAAGCTGAAAGAGGGTTTACACAGCTGTCACCTAAAGGTTCCCAGCTGAGAGGCATGTATACAAGTGCTTTCATTTCTCAAGTCTCAACTAAACTCCTCGCTCACGGGCATGATCTGAAAAGCCTGAGACTGAGCGCTCAGCCATGGTGCTGGAGCAACACTCACTGGTTTCCCGCCGCTTCCCCGACAGCCACTGCAGCATGAACAAGGCAAGGTGATGCTGAGTGTCTGTGAGGAGCCCTCTTGCTAACATAGTCTCAAGGTCTTCTCAAGGTGGCTGTGTAGACAGAGAGTAATAAGCGGCTGGCATACAATGCCCGTCTGCCTATGCAGTCAGCTAAATAGTTAATTGCATCCTTGGCGTTGTTTTACAAGTGAATTGTGCCTGAAGGCTCCTGCATCTCTGCTGTACTTCACTGAGGACTCAGAGATGGAGACCTGAACTTCTGCTTTCCCTAACAGCTAAATTATACTTTTATAGAAAACTGATAATGTGGTACCTTTGGTGTCATGTTGTATAGATCTGCGACCCAATGAATTCAGAGTTGCTCTCCAAAAGGTCTGAAGTCTACCAGTCTTACAGTTACAGAGTCCCCTACAGGGATGCACACACTCCAGCGGGGTTCTCCACTCTCTCCTGAACTATGAGCGAGGAAGAGGAGGAACTGAGTGTAGGGCTTTTAATTTCTTCCCCTTTCATGCAGCACAAGGCACTCCAGAAGCAGTCATGGCCCTCACGGAGCCTCCTGGCCAAGACTTCAGTCTTGAGGGCAAAGGCTAAAGAGTGCATGAAAGTGAGAGAGACACAGGGGCAAGCACTTGTCCCACCTTGTAACATCACTTGTCGGCATCTTCTAATCTGATCCCAGGCTGCAAAGGGTTGCAGCTCCACTTGTAAATTACTGGGTACCATTACAGCGATACTATCAAGCAAGGAACAATGTTAGAGCAGCAAAAAGACACGGCTTTGCCCTCAGCTGGGGAGGCACACTGGGACAGTCTCCAGCGCCAGACCATTTTTAGCAAAAGCAATCACAAATACAATTAACTTCTTAGCCGACTTGTCTACAAAGAGGGAAGAGCTCCATACAATAAGCAGCACTCATTATTACTCTGCTGCAGAATTTAGTTCTTCCAGAAGTAATACACTGTTTTGCCAGCATCTAACAGCAAATCATCCAACATGAAGATGCAGAGTTAAGGTACCTGTAAGTGCACTGGTTTTGTTTCCTGGCTTTTGTGCTTCCCAAGGTTGTCCTTTGTTGTGCAGCTCTGATACTTTCAATTTTTTTATATATTTGGATATAGTAATTGCTAACACAGAGTCTAAGGCTAGAAATCACAACATATATTTTACAACATGCACACTGGCTGTGTGCACCTATTCCACCACCCTCCCATTTGCTTCAAATATGTCAGTCTCCCTGAAGACACATTTAATGAGAAACCACCCCCCTACCCGGCAAAGCCCTGCTTTATTTGCTGCCTAGCCTCCTGCATCCCCCTGGATAGATTATTTTTGGAAGGCTGACCAGGGAATATTTACCAGCTATTGAATCAACAAAATTCAGCCACATGCAAACATTTCATTCTGTTACCTAAACGGTGTCAGAACTCTCAGAACTCCATCAAAACAGAAGTGATTTGCACTTCAGTATTAAAAGTTATGTCCAGGCCTGAACACCTAGTTGAGAGCTGGGCCACACAGCAGGCTCCTTTGGGCAAAGATTTCTTTTCTAAGCAGCCATTATGCAAGTACCAACCTGTGAAAAAATTTTTAAAACTCAAAGAGAGAGAACCTTGATCTGACATAGTGCTCTTGCTGCATGTCCCGTAGGAGGAAAGTCACCCACATCTTTAGATCTAATGGAAAGTAGGAAAGAAGCAACAAGTGCAAGGTTCTGCATGTGGGCTGGGGCAATACCAAGCACAAGCACAGGCTGGGCAGAGAATGGATGGAGAGCAGCCCTGAGGGGAAGGATTGTGGGGTGTTGGTGGATGAGAAGCTCAACTTGGCCCAGAAACGTGTGCTTGCAGCCCAGAAATCCAACCGTGCCCCGGGCTACATCCCCAGCAGGGCGAGCGAGGGGATTCTCCCCCTCTGCTCTGCTCTGCTCTGGTGAGACCCTCCCTGTGCAGTGCTTGTCTTCTCTGAGGCCCTCAACATAAGAAAGACATGAAGCTGTTGGAACAAGTCCAGAAGAGGCCACCGAGATGCTCAGAGGACTGGCGCCCTCTGCTGTGTAGACAGGCTGAGGGAGCTGGGGTTGTTCAGCCTGGAGAAGAGATGGCTCCAGGGAGACCTTAGAGCAGCTCCCAGTACCTGAAGGGGCTGACAGGAAAGCTGGAGGGGGACTTTTTACAAGGGCCTGTGGCAAGTAAAGGTCCTTAGTAGAGGTCAGAAACCAGCATTGATTTCACTTACAAAAATACATGGTGGTGACACCACAGGCACCGCTGTATGGGTAAAACACAACTTTCAGGTACAGGCAACACACAAGGTGAGAACTAGCAGGGTCAGTCATTCTGGTGGGCAAAGTCTGGATATGTATTTTAGCTGTAGCAGAAGCCCAGTAACCCACAGCAGCGTGAGTAAAACCTTACAGATTTCACAAAAAAGAAAAAAATCATGTTTTCGGCCAGATGTTTAGCATCACAACATGTGACTCAACACATTCAGCTTTATAACATCAATTAAGATATGCAATAATCTTCATGGAATCCACTGACCACATCCAAAATTAAACATTAACACAACACAGCTACAGATCGTGACTGATCTGCACCATCCCCTCTCTCTCACCACAGCCTGCAGGGCTGGGGGGCAGGAACACGAAGTGACAAAACACACAGGTGGACAGCTCACACGCAAAACACCTCGTCGCTTCGGCTATAAATCCGCAGCCAGGAAATAAAACCAAACGCATTGCGCTGGGAGCTGAAGCAGCAAGGAGGGCAAAGCGGGGAGAGGAGCAGGAAGGCAAGGCAGGTGGAGCTGGGTAACATGCAGCTGCTCTTCCCTGGAGCAGCTTTCCTTGAGCTGGAGTCACCTCCGCAACTTTTGCAAACTCCCCTTCCGGGACGATCGGCTCCACTTTGAGGGGGATCACCCTGATAAAGGCTTTCTGTGCTGCCGACCTCTCCGACTCGACCGCCGCTGCCAGCACCAGCCCTGTATGGTCCAGTGCTGCCTGCAGCGTCACCATGAGCAGCCAGGGCCAGAGGACAGCCAGCTGCAGCTGAGGGCCAGCACTCATGCTACCAGCTGCAGCAGCAGGCTCCAGCCACACATACCGCTCAGGAACAAGTTCTCACCCTGCGGTGGGCTCCGGCCATCGGCGAAGCTCGTCGGCTTGCCCAGCATGCGGTCCCAGCAGCAGGGAGGTGGGAGAGTGGGGACAGAGCGCCTCGGTCACCGCCAGCACTGCTTACCGCACAACTTCTTCAGTCCTTGCCATCACCGTTTCTCTTCCTTGGTGCCACGTGCTCAAAGGCCACTGGGAGCTCAAAGGCATATTTTAAACAAACAAACAAAAAAAATATCCTGAAGTATAAGTCCCTCCTCCAGCAGATAAATCCCAAAAGGTCAGCAGAACAGGTTGCAAGCAAGAAATCAGTTCGGCCCTACAGGAACACTGGGGCACATTAGGAACGTGCCGGTCCCACAGAGATGAGGCCCCGGGAGATCTCCCTACGGACGTGGTGTCCTCGTGTTTCCCACCCAAGGGTTAGGGAGATCCACAGGTTCAAAACATCCATCTCAAATACCCCTGAGAGACACCTCACCTTCTCGCCAGCACTTCTGACCACGTCAGCTCAAGCTCTTCCCCCTGAATGTTACCTGCAGTTACCAGCGACCTTCTCAGAAATTATGCTGGAGGTGTTGCTTGAATGTATGGTGAAAAGGAAGTTTGCTTCAGTACTGTTCTGCAAATCGAGTCGATCCCTTCCATCCTGCTCCATCCTGCCAGAAGTGCTTCTTTCAAGTCTGGAGATCAACTTTACTCTTCTCCGGGCAATCCACGTTCCGAGTCTGACTCCGGGTACAGTTCTCGAGAACAACTAATAAAGCTCGGAGCTTCTCTTCAGAATTTCAAGTTCCCAGGAAATAAAAAGGCTCTCAAAGTCTTTGGACGTTTAGATAGCACACCAAAGAGGTAGCAAGCAAAAAGTTACAGCATCTCTGGTTTCTCTCGCGCTTTTTCTGTGCACGCCCAAGTTCTGGTATGACCGCTTCCACGCGCACATTAAGAAGATCCCGACTGAAGGCCCCACAAAATAAAATGTAAAGTTCCATCGTCTGCCCAAAGGTCCCATGAAATGTGTCGAGGAGCCTTCTTAATGTAGAGAGCTCAGGCAGAGGCTGTTTTCAGCTAAACCCAAAGTTACGGTGATCGCACAGCCATGAGGAGAAAAAATGGTTTAAAAATTATAAAATAATCTGCAAACCTGTTAGGCAGCGCGTGCCTGCTGGAGTCTGCAGGGGCCGGGGCGGGTGGAAACTGGGCTGTAAATCCTGGGCCAAAGTTATTTCCAGCAGCTTAAGAAAACTGCGTGGGTCTGGTGATGTCTGCTCGCGCTCTTTAAAAAAAACCACCACTACCCCAAAGTCGGTATTTATAATAAAAAAAGGTTAAAAGACAGCAGGCAATCCCTGCGGCGCGCAGGCAGCAGGCAGGCAGGTGCGAGCAGAGCCGAGAGCACTCAGCAGGGTCAAGGGCAGCACCGCCGCAGGCAGCGCTGCGGGGCCGACGCGGCGGAGCGGAGCGGAGCGGAGCGGACTGCCCGCACGCAGCGCGAGCCCAGCGCACCGTCCCCCCGCGCGGCGCCCCCGCTGCCGCGAGCGCCAGGCGCCGGGGGCGGGCGGGCAGCAGCGCCGGGCGCATTGGCAGCGCCGCAACCCCCGCTGCCCCGCCCCGGCACAAGCGCGGCGAAGCCCCCCCGGCCCGACCCCCGGCGCCAGCAGCTGCGGCCGCTCCTCCCCGGGGCCGGCCGGCGCGCTCCTACCCGCGGACACACCGGGAATGTGGAGCAGCCGGAGCCACCGCCCCCCGCTGGGCCGGGACCGCGGGCTCCCCCTCCCGGCCCCGCCGCCCGCCTGCAGCTGAGCGGGACGGCACCGGGGCGCGAGGGGGCAGCGCCGGGGCCGGGGCCGGGGGCCGGTCCCGCCGCTGCCGCGCCCGAGGCGCTGCCGCCGGGAGCTTCGGGCTCAGGCTGGTGCTAGAGGCCCGGAATTCGGCGGCGGCTCCGCGCTGGCAGCGCTGCCCGGCGCGTAACGCTGCAGGTCAGACCTGAACCTCGGCGTGGGGCTGCAGCCGGGAAGCGGCGTGCGCGGAAACCCCGCATAGCCTCCGCAGCCGCGCAGAAAGCGCGCACGGTCCGGCGCGTCGCTGGGAGCCGCCGCCGCGGCTCCCGAAGAAGGGCCAGGGGCCGGGGGCGACTCGTTGCGCGCAGCCAGGCTCGCCCCTGCAGCCGCCCCGCAGGAACTGGGACATGGCGCAAAGAAGAGCGGGCCGCCTGCTTGGAAACTGCTCCGCCGGGCAGCGGCCAGTGGGTGATACACGTGTCAGCAAGAACCGCTGGAACAGGAAGCAGCCGTTTCTTCCAGCTGTGATATGCATACCCTTTGTCAGCGAGAACACGGAGAGAACACCAATGCGACACCCGTTGCCGTGTCAAAGCTTAATTTATTGCAACACTGCTACAAGTCTGACAAGGGAATCCAGCTGGCAGCTGCTGCACATCTGTCACCTCCAGAAAGCACCCCCGCTTCCAACGTATGTCCACCAGCAGACGGAGGTCTAGGAAGAGAAGGGAATACTGAGTACATATCAGTGCTTGTATATGTTTCCCTTGGCAGCATACTATAACATACCCTTCCAACGGCAGACTATAACCTGATCACCCGAGGCCTACCCTGCCTGGGCAGGGGTACAACAGAACACACAAGGGAAACCACATCCCACCCTGGTCCCGTTAACAGGACTATCAGTAAAAACATCTTATTACAGAAGTTGCTACTTATTTTAAAATACCTTATTACAAAACATCTTATTACAAAAGTTACTACTTTTTTAAAAATATCTTGTTACAAACCATCTTATTACAGAAGTTACTACTGGTTAAGAAATATCTTATTACAGAAGCTGTAATTAAAGGTTTCGCCTCAGTTCATCTTACTGCCCGGTGCTCTCTTAGCACATCCTGGCCACAGCTGGGAGCTACACAAGCCGAGGTGGTCCTGACAACTTCTCTGCTCCCTTCTCGTGCGTTTTGCTCAGGTCTGGCTCGTATGAACATGCATGAAGCCATTATATTGATAGTTTAGGTGCTCTTCCACATGGATTTCCTTAACACCACAAACAGAGGATGTGCCCCCTTTATCCTTTAAACAGTATTTTAACATAAACACAAATGTATAGCTATTAAAAACTTAAGATCTGCTATCAACGTAAGTACAATCTTCCTCTAAAAGTTTAAAAAATATTTTCAAGACATAATTAAAACAGAGTACTAGAACAATAAATAACAACAATAATAATAAAGAACTTATCATTACAGATACCATTAGCATCAAAAGAAAATTATTAAACCAGAAGAATTCCCCAGGAATGTAAAAGATCAGCAGCTGTGACATACATACAGTTGCTGGTGAAACAGAGAGCTGGTTCAGGAAGGAAGAACATTTCCTGGTTAATCACTTAGAAAATTAGCTCATCTTTCCTTTAGCTGCTCTCCTGAAATCTCTGACCCATTCAGACCCAGAATCTTGCGACTTTCCAATGCTTTTGTTTCATACACGACCCCAGTAAAGGGCCACAGTATGACTTCAAGCAAAGACAGCGAGAACACCAACCACCGTCTATGCTGAGCATACTGTAGCTCCCAACAACATTAAATAAATAAATAAATAGTTAAATAGATTCCTAATAGACCACTAAAAACAATTTGCTTCCCAGTAAGGATTTCTCAAGAAAGTTTTTAAGGTTTCCTGTTTACAAAAAGTTCAGACTTTCCGTATCTAAAGAATACAAACAGCTAAGTAATTACTTCATATTAATTACCCTGACCACTAGGTGCTTTATAACTTGACAGGTAGAAAATGTAATGAAAGAGGCCTACTAAACAATACCCTACCAAGTTGGAAAGAAAGCAAAAAATAGTGGTGTGTGGAGGGGGGGTTTGGTTGGTTGTATTTGGGGTTTTTTTTTGCTTTCTTTTGGGTTTTTTTTCGGGGGGGTGTGTGTGTTTTGGGGGATTTTTTGGTTTGGGTTTTTTTTAAACACAGCTGAAATGATCCAAAGTGGCTGTAGTGTGCAAAGCTCCACTGCTGCTGGGGTCTGACAGGGGAATCCAGCTGGCAGCTGCTGCACATTTGTCACCCACTTCTCACTCACTTGTTTCGTCCTCCAGAAAGCACCCCGCTTCCAAGGTACATCCACCAGCAGACGGAGATCTAGGAAGAAAAGGGAATACTGAGTACGTATCAGTGCTTGTATATGTTTCACTTGGCAGCATACAGAGCAATTGCATTTCTATCAGGTACTGTAAAATATGCTTTCAAAGGCACACTATAACCTGATCACCTGAGGCCTACTGTTTAAAGAAATAGGAATTCTTCCAATTTTTCAAAAATTTAAATATAAAACCCCAACAAAGCAGATTATAAGAAAAGTGCTCCCATTCTTCAGTATGTATTATTTAGACATGCCTTCGCTACCATGGATACCAAAAGTCAAACATTAATTACTATGAATCCTTGGCAGTATCTACAGAAAGGCCTGATCTGCTTGTGCCATATCCCTTTGTTTACTCAGAAAAGGCACAATTGCCTCAAAGCACAACACAGCCAGTGCCAGGATCCTAGAGAAAACTCATAGCATCACAGAGAGGACAAACAAGAGGCTCCTTTTTTGACAAATACCTCAATCAACAGCAAAACAGAGATACTTCCAATGTGCGGCCAGATCTTGCAGGTCAAGAAAGCGAACAAGTACCCTGATAAAGTCACAACAGCGCTACCACTGCAAACATCACCCACAAGAAATGTAACCTCTAAACAGACACATTCACATTTTCCAGCCTCTGTTCTTTCTCTGTACTACAAAGTTCCTGCCCAATAGGCATCACTTTTGCACTTTCTGACATCTGCCTCCTACCAAAGCAGACTCTGTTGGGAACGCATCTTGAAAATACATAGGGATAGAGAAATGAAGGGGTTTGTAACAATGCACCTCAATTATGTCAAGTTAAGACACAGGGTATAACATCCACTCATCCCAAATAGCAGACTGCCAGGACAGGCAATTTGAAATTCCTTCAATGAATATATAATGACGTCAAGGTAATGGCAACTGAGCTGGAGCAAGAAGCTGCTGCTTGGACTCCCGAGAGCAACTTCGCTTTGGGCTTCACACATATGTTCAAGAGTTCAGGGCCAGGCTTGTCCCCACATTAACTTTTAACACCTTTGTAGGAAGAGATCTCACTGTGACCTGCTAGGAAAACTAAATGAACAGTAACAATATTTTTGGCTGGAAGGTGCAGGCAACAGTTCAAGGGAACAGATGATAGCATGGGAGACCTTGCCTGAATGAAGATTTCCCCTTAGGAATTGCACCTAGAAATCTATTTACCTTGGAGGGAATGAGAGAGAACGCATAGTGACACAAGTGTAGTGGCATGGGAGTGGGTGGCAAATGTCTAGGGCACCTTGCAGCATGATAGGGATGGATTCACCTGAGTCAGTAGCACCTCAGTATTATGTCTGCATTCTTGCAGGGAAAAAAAGAAAAAAAGTCAGAGAGAGTCATCAGATTATTTTAAGGACTAGACGACTCACAGAAAATATATGGTCAGCCATCGAGAAAGAAAGTTTTTTTCCTTAATGTCTCAGCATCAGCTTAAATGCTTCAATCCAGAAGTAACAAATTCCACCTGCTCCATTCTGAGATCCCTATTTCCAGAAAGAAGGGCTGCAAACAAAAGTTCCTCCCATCAGAATCTGGTCCTTCTCCCGTGCTCTTTTAGAAGAGGAAGCACAAGCCACAGATATTAGGTCCACTACAGCTATGTTCACTAGCTGAGTGTACCTGTGGAGCACAATACAGAGGAGATGGGGAAGGAGACTCAAAGTATTTACAGAGTTCCTCTCAATCATTTGTGAAGTCCAAAAGGACTCCTGTTGCAAGTGTGTAAGCTGCCAACAAAAGCTGACAGATTTATTGCAAAAATCCCATTTTAACAGACGAGCTCAGCTAGAAAGTAGTGGGAAAAGCAGATGCATCATCAGCACCTTCGAATCTATGTCCTAAGAGCGAGCTTGGGGCTCAAAAAAAGCAGCCCCTGAAAGGTGAACTATTCCTTGCACCTCCATGTGATAAACATGGCAGGAGCTAGAGCACCATACCCATTGCCTCTCAAGAAAAAGAGTGGGAAGGGAACAGATGACACAGCCTGTAATCATTTGCAATGATGTATCTTAGTGCTGAGTTAAGTTCTGCACCCTCTGCAGCTTACTCTGGCTCCCGGGAGGACTCAGAAATAGTTGTTGTTCTCCTGCTGCTACCAAAGAAAACTGGGTCCCTCTGCCAGATTGTCAGGCACAAAGCAAATTAGTGCATAAGGAGTAAAGATATGGTTAAAGTGAACACTTGCATCCAAAACAAAGGAAGAGGAGGGTTCTTCACCCACTGTGTAGTTAATCTGCATTAATGACATTAACTTACAAAAACCACGCTGGATGCTAAATGTTTGCACAGCTTCAAAAAGTGACTCTAAAAATCAATTGAAGAAAAGGTTACTGGGGCCTTTTCTGCTTAATGGTACAGAAATGCCAAAGATACTGTTGGAGACAGGACAACGAACTAGAGACACCTTTCATCTTGATTTTGCTGGGCAGAATGTTCTTAAAACTGGTAAACTAGAATTTAGCTGAGAAGGTTGGTTAAATACATTGTTTTTCCATTTGAAGGAAGCAGATAACCTATTTCAGTGATTTATGGTGCTGCAGAGATGGGCTGGCAGCTATGGAGGGAAACCCCGGGGACGGTGTTTTAGTGAAAGGATGCTTGTCTTTTCTTGCTACAGAATAGCTGTGAAATGCAAAGAAGTCCAGTCCAGCTCTTCAGAGGGAAGCAATGCCTTCTCCACAAAGGCGGGTTTGATTCTTGGTACGTTTTTACAGTTTAACACCTTGGGGTTGGGCTCAGAGCTGCTCCCAGTCACTGAAGTGACTTTTCCTTCCCTCTTCACTATGTACCACATTATATTGGCTCTCACTGTGTGGCATCTAGAACTCGGTGTCACCACGTAACAAAGAAAAGTGAACATGTCAACAGCCTACTGAAACAGATGGAACAAAAGCCTTTTCCACAGCAGGGTGTAATGTATCAAAGTGCAGGCTCAGAAAACTTGTAAAGGAGTGCCCAAAGGAAAACAGGAAAACAGACAGACTCCATCACACTCAGAGGGTAAGTTGCCAAGAAACACCTGGAAATCATCGTGATGCATTTTAGCGCAGAAAGATTAAGAAAGAAGTTTCCAAAGTCTCACAGAGGACAGGAGGTGCTGACAGACAAAGGTGTAGTCAGAGCCTCAGAAGTCAGCTTGCACTTGAGCCTGCCTGCTTCAGGCTTACAGCTGACGCGCAGCCGACAGGCTATGCCAGCTTGGAGGCTTCTATCATGCACCCAACTGATTTTGGGCTAGCTTGAGCCTGATCACGTTTGGCTCAGGTGTGCTGCTATCTCTACCTTTTACACGCACACCAAGCCTAAAAGGTACAACAGTGGAAATGCAGACCTGGATGACCGTCACATTTCCCAGAGAGTAGACTATGCCAATTGTTGCTAATTAGCGTTAGCATAACAGTGTTTCATCCCTGTGGAACAATCCCATGGGAATGCTTTCCAGCATGTTCCTGTACATAACTTTACAACTGGCATGGTAAGCAAATGTTTTGCTTCAGATATGAAAGCTGAGAGGTTTGCTAATGATCCGTGATACCAGGAAGTAATTGAACAAGAACTCTGGATTCTGTGTTTTAAACAAAAGCTTGTCTTCTTTCAAGGTGGCATCCGACATTTTTTCTGACCTTCCTGACAGAAAGACTTTATTCCTTACTTAAATATTTGAAACTGATGGGCATTATGAGCTGAACTATTAACTAGCATCATGATCTGGAATCTAGAAACTATCCTTTGAAGTGAGCAACAGCTCTTCAAACTCTACCATCAGCTCTTTGATGAACAGCTGTGAGGGAAACAGCTTCTTAGAGAATTGCAGGCTGAACCAAATTCTCCTCTAGAATGGATCCCAAGTACTTTTTGTGTCCTCTTACGTCTCTCTAATCTGTGGACATTTAGGTTTTTCCTTCAGTTACTAGATTTGTGAAGTTTTTAGCCTCAGATACTCTGCTGCTTGTTTTTCTCGTGTTTCAGGACATGTATCAGACTGGTACAATGTATTTAGTGATCTGAGACAAAGAGTTCAGACTTCTACACTGACTTCATCAGTTTGGTGGGATGTTTTTTTTCCCCTGGAACTTCCATAGTTACCTCATTACTCAGTGTTTCCTTCACAGCACTGCCACCCTCCAGCAAACACATCTATGGACTTAATCTCGACACTGTGACATCCAGGTTTCTGACACAACTCCCAGAACTTCAAGTTTTATTTACTTACATAATTTATACCCTTTCCCACATCAGAGTAATTAGCATAAGTGTATCTATAGAAGTGTGTTGGTAAGTACACTAAGAGGTTGTACAAGTATAATATTTTAAATGAAGGAACAATGAGGTACTTACACGGCAGACAACAACTAAATTCTTCTACTCTCCCCTTTCTGTAATAGCTAGTTTCAGAGTAGCTGTCTCCATAATCTCTGAGAAAACGTAGAATCTTTCTTACCGAGGGAGTTGCCTGTGTCTGAACCGCGTCTTTTCCTGGAGAAAGATTTTACAGATGAATCTGTCTGTTCTACAGATTCGTTCACAGGCTCAGTTCCTGAGGTGAATTGTCTCTCTTCTGTCTCTGATGTACTGGATTCACTTTTATCACTAGTATTCTCCTTAAAAAAACACAACACAACAACAAAAGAAATAAACCCAAAGATCATTCAATGTTACCTTGTAATAAAAATGGTTTAGTTCAGATCACTTGTCACGGAAGAGAGAGATGTATTCTAGCGTGGGTAAAACCAGGGGGAAATGACACAGATCTTTACTATTAAAGGGAACCTGTGGATAACTGACTAGCTGAAAAGGGTCACATAGACATAGTCCAGCTGGCTGGACAAAAATGCGCATCGCTCTCAGCTTATCTGAAGTAAAGCAAAATACACTGTCTTTGGCTGTCCTTGTTACACAATAACAGGAAGATTTTGGTGGGAAAAGAATGTTGCAGGTGGGAACAGATAACTACAGAAGAGAAACAAGGGGCGGGCTTCGTATTTAGGCAACTAACCAATAATGAGCTTAACTTTTGTAATATGTATGAGCTAATTATAAGAAGGCATAAAAGGTGACTGTAAGGTACAATAAACGAAGTCTGCTGATCACTCATATTGAGTGACTGTGTCTTCCCTCCGTCGCGACAGGAACCCTCTTTTACTGCTGCAAACACTGCTCATCCTATGTTATTTTCATGGGTTGAGCCCTTCCAAGGAAGCTTTATGTGGTGCTGTTTTGAGAACTGATGTAGTAGGATACATGGAAATGCTGACTGCAACAAGGCTTCTCCCTGGTGAGTTAGACGGTATCTAGATAAAGGCTAGATAAGTAACTTCTCCAAAGCCCTTGCAGACTCTGGGACAGCACCAGAGCCTTGGGCTCTAGGCACTGCCATATGGCCAAAATTGTTAAGTTACTGACTTGTAAAAATGCGGGGATTTTGTTTGGGCTTTTTGGGAAGGAGCACATCTCTTAGTGGCAGGGATCGATGGTGTAGGCCTGACCAACAGCATTGGCCTGGCTTGGATCTTGGAAAATTCTTAAGAGATTCATTGTCTTTAATCTCAAGGTTCACCTCAAATTCACTGAAGGAGAGGATAAAATCACTTTGGAAGGACCTACAGAAGATGTGTCTGTGGCTCAGGAACAGATTGAAGTCATGGTCAAGGATCTGGTGAGCTGGAGTTACTAGATCCAGTAAGAAACTGGGGGAAGAAGGGGCAACAGAGCAGAGGTGATGAGGTGTTTATCACATCCATATGATGTCTTGACATGCTTAATCGAACTTGCAGAAGACAAATTGTGTGGCAGGTGGATGACACCCCTTGGTTATGAAACTCATCCATAGCATTCTTGAAAAGTCAGCATTCAATTTTTTGATGCAGAGAAGGAAGGATTCTCTTTGTTATAGCTGGAGAGGCATATAAGTAAGTCTTTTCAATGTTTCATGAGCACAATGTTCTCTTCTCAAACCAGAGGAATGCTTGTGCTCTGCTTAATAGCAGGAGAAGTGCTTGTAGCTGACTGCTGGTGAGTCAGTGCCAATACTGGCAGTAGGCAGTTACTTAGGGCACGAGACAGAAGCAGTGGCCTACCCTACCTGGCCCTATACAATTCTTTTTAGATCAACCGGATGGATTACGCAGAAATCACCAATTCCACCGACACCTCGTTGGCAAGAATGGAGCTAACAGTAAGTGGAGTGCCTTTCTAATCCTTCCCATGCTCAGACTCTCCGTGTTTAGTAGATCGTATCAGGGGCTCTGTAGCTCATCCAGTGTGCTGTCTCCATCACATTTCCTCTGCTTTTCTGGAGTGGTGGTGGTACAAGGAGAGAAATGGGCTGTGAGGCCTTGCAATGGCTTTAATGTGTGAAAGTATCTTGGGAGCTTGAACAGTAGTGGAATTACTTTGACATGTCCTGGAGGAAATTTTTTTATTATTATTTTTTTTTAAAGTTTGCTCTGTGTGAATTACATTTTAGCAGCCAGTTGTGGGTGGTGGAAATCTGCTTGGTGAGCTTCTCCCTGTAGAGGAATGAAGGCAGTGGGTTGATTAACAGTGATAACATGCAGCTGTGGCCTTGCCTCAGAGGCAGTGGGTTGGTTGACATGGATGATGTGTAGGTGTAGCTGGTTCCCACTAAGTGGTTAAATAGCCCTGTAGATGGTGGGGTGGTGGTCTGGCTTTTGGAGGAAGGAGATACAGCACAGACTGTAGAATATGACCTTACTGCAGTCTACTAGTTTGATTGTGCTGCAACATCTTCCTCAACAAAGAATCTGGGATAGAAATGAATGATTATCTTCTGCTCTAAATGTGATACTGTTTGGGGAAGAAATGTGCCTTGTTCTGACAAGTGAACAGTTGGCTCTGCAGATGCCACAGTATTTACTTGTGCAGGTTCTTGTGTGGCACAGATCTGCTCTCACTGAACTCCAGGGTGACGAGTCAATTTCTCCTGTCTCAACCCTACCCCCCTGAGCCATTCTCAGAGGTGGGTTTACTTCTTAAACAGCCTCTAAGCAGTGATAAATCAAGGTGCCTTGCTTCCAAGTCCTTGCCTAGCAGACTGCGTCACCACAGTCCTTGCCTTGAAGTTAACAGGATTAAGGACCTCTACAAGGTGTATGTGTGTATTCCCCCAGACAATGAGAAGAGCAACCTGATCAGAATTGAAGGAGACCCACAGGGGGTCCAACAGGCCAAGAAAGAGCTGCTGGAACTTGCTTCCCATATGGTAAGTGAGTAGGATGTGATGTTTGGGAGACTGCAAGGTTTGGGCTCTTGTGTTCCCTTGTAACCTTCTGGTGCAAGTGTGTGCCCCTTGCCCACTGAGCACTTGGATCTCATAAGTGCAAGTTCCTCTTCACATATGTCTTCCTCTGTTCCCTCGAGTAGCCCTTCTCTGTCAACCTAGAGTGAATTTTTTCTAGAGAAAAGAGGGACAGTGCTGGCAAGTAAACTGTCAGGCAGAAAGATGGTAATTAAAAGTATATGGCTCTCCTGCTGAACACTCAATGTGAACTCTGTTCTCATCAGGAAAATAAACACACCAAAGACCTAATTGTTGAGCAGAAATTCCACCAGACCATCATTGGGCAGAAGGGTGAGCGGATCTGGGAGAAATTCCCAGAGGGAAGGCTTTTTAGGAGACGAGGAATCCAGGGGGGGGTATTTTCTACACAGGTAGTAGGCCTATCATCAATGAAGTTGTAACTTTAGTGGGTCTGTAGCTCAAGTGTCTGAGAAGGTAGTTCTTTTAGCCAGAAGCCGCTAACACGGTTACCCTTTTCTGAATGGGAAAACGGGATGTGTAGGATCCCCCCCAACCTTTGCATGTGTCTGACACAAGGGTTCTTGCATTTGCTTGAGTTGACTATAAATGACCACCTCCTGCAGGTTATCATCAGCTTCCCAGACCCTGCACAGAAGAATGATATTGTCCAACTTAGAGGTCCCAAAAATGAGGTGAAGTGCACAGAGTACATGCACAAGATGGTGGCAGACCTGGTAAGGAGGTCTTCTGTCTGATGTTCCCTCCTACATGCCTGAATAACCCTGGGGTAAAGCAGAGCTGTACTGGCTTGGGTAGAGCTAAAACACCTCAAGAGGAGGGAGCTGTCGACACTGTTTTGGCTGAATGGAGGCAGGAGGGTAATACCTGTTATTTGAAGGCTATAGGGGAACGTACTTGCCTTTGCTTACTCTTACAAGTCTCTTGTATAGAGAACTTCCTTGGGTCTAAGCCTATTGTCAAAAGCTTGTATCAGAGTTCCTGCAGTCGGGCCTCACTTGCCACGACAGTGTAATCTTCAGTTCTCCCTTCCTTTCTCCCTTAGGTTGAAACAGCTTTTCTATTTCTGTCCCCATCTGCAAACAGTTCCACAAGAACATCATAGGGAAAGGAGGTGCCAACATCAAGAAGGTGAGACATCTTTCCTAACTCAAGTGCTCATGATGATCACTGCCTGCAGCAGAATCCCACTGGATGCTCTCTCCTGCTCATTGGTGATGTCAAATATGGCCTGCAAGGGCTTTTTTCTGACATGGGACACTTCTGAGATGATTTTTTTTTCCTTTGTGGCAGATCTGTAAAGAAAGCAACACCAAAGTTGATCTCCCAGCAAAGAACAGCAACTGAGACAATTGTTATCACAGGCAAGACAGCAAACTGTGACGCTGCTTGCCACAGGGTTCTTGCCATCCAGGAGCTGGTAAGTGAAGCAACTGGCCTTTTGCAGTTGAAGGACTTGAAAATGTTGCTAGAAGACACAGATATAGATGTGGTTGTAATGGGTGAGGGCAGGGAGGAGACAAATGTGTCAGTCTGTTCTTGACTCGTAAACCTAAGTTTGTGACTGCTCCTGTCAGGAGTAGCCAGTCTCAAAGCCCTCTGCTCAGGCATTTCTTCCAGATCTATAAAGCTCCTAGCAAGGTGGACGTTAGAGGGTAAGCAGAGTGGGTGCAAACACATTTCTACAGCTTAAGAGGCTGGTACTGTCCTCTCTTAGGCCAACAGCACAGAGGTGGAGGTCTCTATTCCCTCCAAACTGCACAGTTCCCTCATTGGTGCCAAAGGCCACTTCATCCGCTCCATCGTGGAGGAGCATGGTGAAGTCCACATCCACTTCCCCACCAAGGGCTCTGGCAGTGACACCGTGACCATCAGGGGCCTAGCCCAGGGTGTGGAGAAAGCCAAGAAACAGCTGCTGCACCTGTGAAAGAGAACAAGGTCTTAATAAATAAATAAATGGCAATGAATCAGGATGAGTTTGGTACAATGGTCTGTGTTGAGAAAGGAGTGTACTCTGAATAATTAGAAAAGATAATGTGGGCACCTGAAGGAGAGGAGGAGACCATCAAGTCAGGAAATTGTTGAACAAAGAAAATGGAAAGGTCTATTCCACCTAGATCCCACCTATTATGAATGGAATGATTGGGTGCCCAAATCAAGTGAATATGTATGTAAAGATGTTGTGTAACCTCTCACGAAAACTGTATAAAATACCTAACTTTTCATTGGAAACTTGGGAGCTAGTTTGGCCGGTGCGGATCGGCTAGCTCCCCAACGTTGCATGAAATAAATACCTTTGCTGCTTAAAGACAAAATTGGTCTGTGAGCAGTTACTCTGTGCCATTTTGGCATCAATGTGGTGAGCCAGGCAGGAGAACTCTCCGCCGGTGCTGGAATCCAGGGGTCTGGGGGCCCTCTGGGCCCTTGACTGGATCTGCTGTTGGTGAGACTCCCCTACCGCTCTGCTTCTCACACAGGTGGACAAGGACTTCTGCACAACATGAAAGGTATTTATATTTATTCTTTGTTTTGAATATTTGATTGTCTTAAGATCTGGGAAGCTAAAAACTTCCTTTAGGGTGTCTTAAGATTTGGGAAATTCCTAGAACATAACAACTGACATAGTGCTCTGTGTCTTGTTTGTTTGTGTTGTCTTGTTACATGTTCAAAATGAGTTATGAATCTTGTGTAAAAAAAAAAAAACCAAACAACAACAAAAAATAATATTCTGGCAATTCTAGGTGAGGATAGCTGAAAGCTTAACACGCTGCTTAGGGCCAGAAAAACTTAGAACTTGGTTTTTGGCAATTGTTCATTGAAATACATACTTTGTGTGCCAACACAAGCTGTCAGCATTCCTAGAGTTGTATGTAAGTGCATGGTACCTGGTAACATACTGCCTGTGTGACTGAGGGCTGCCCAGAGAGAGTGATGTGTGTGAGACGCAGTTTAACTGTGAAGCGAGTGGGGAGTCCCAATCTGTGTTTCAGTGTTCCCTGTGAGGGGGCCGGCCAGAGACAGATGAAGCGATTGAAAAATCAAGGTATGAAGTGGTGGAATGCAATATTAGATATTAGAATACGGAACTGTGGACCAAACATTAGAACGAATATCATTTGGGAAAAGCACGAACATGGGGGCCTAGGTCAGTAAAGGGGAGTCAGAGGTCTTGGGAATACAGCCTATTAAACCCTGTTCCACAGGCAGTAACATTCCAGTCAGGAAGATCCTTTCTTGCTGTGGCAGGCTGCTTGTGTAAGGCTTTTATTGTCTGCCGAGGCTGCTGGAGTAAATGAAGAGAACCAGTCCTTTGGGCGGGAGCGCTGATTCAAGGCACTTTGTAAAGCGTTCCCCAAAGCAAGGGCAACCAAGTCACGCCTCGTCCTGGCTTTGTGGCTTTAGCAGTGCTTCCTGGCTCTTATTGTTGCAGGTGCTGTTTTCCTGCCTGAAGCCCTGGGGCTCCTGGGTAGCCACCACCCCCCCAGCCTGCAGCTGATGTCCTCAATAAAATGATCTTTCCTCTCTTCTGACTACGTCTGCCATGTGATAATTGGGGACTGGGCAGATATTGTTTGGTGGTGCGTCCTAGGGGAGGACTTTGGGATCATCCCTTGGCCCAGACTCCTTGCCAGTGGGCATCACGGCTGAGCTTTAGGACTCACAGCACAGTCACACAGGGAGGTGGGGGCCGGATGGCACCTCTGGAGGTGTCACTGTCCCCTCAGCTCCTGCTCGGATTCTGGCTAAGACACAGCCTGTGCTCAGGCTCGATGGATGCTCCACTGGGGAGCAGCGCCATTAGCTCAGAGCCGGGACAACACGCAGGCAGACACGGTGCCGCCGCTGACCATCACCTGCAGCTTGCTGTCCCCTGCGGCCGTCATCCCTGCACACTGACTGCCGGGCAGTTTCTTCAGACGCCCACGCTCAGGGCAACGGTATAAAGCAAACTGCCATGCTGGCCACTACAAATACGTCGGCTCGCCCAAAAAGCTTTTCCAGCAGCTCCAACAGCAGCCGGACTGCTGAGGCTTTTTTGCGTCCCAGTGTGATACGGGAGACGCCCGCACCCTGATGGAGGACGAAGGATGAGCACTCTCACCATCAACCAGCTAACTGTTGCTCATAGGCTGCTGTGGTTCAAGCGGGGCCGCCAGCTGTGCAACACACAGCTGCTCCCTCCCTCCCTCCCTCCCTCCCCAGGGGGATGGCAGGGGGAACTGGGAGGCTCAAAGGGAGAAAACTCGTAGGCTGAGACCAAGGCTTTGATGTGTGCAGGGGAACGTGCTGGTGCAGTTTGTGATTGAAAACTGCGGGGACATCTTTGGGGAGGAGGTGGCCGGCCTCTCCCCTCCATCAGCCGAGGAGGTGCCAGCACCTGTGGACAGGTGCACAGGTATGAGGAGGGGCTGAGGGTTTTCAAAATCTGGGGCTTCTGGTCCAATTCCTTATTGTGCTGCTGGTGGATTTTGGTTTAGGTGTTGTCCACTTCCACGAGGTCACTTTGCTGCACGTGCTTTTGTGTTCCACGGGTGCGTTTGGAAGATCAAAGGAGCCGTGCAGGTGAAGCAAACGCAGAGCCCCAGGCAAAAGACTTCTTGCACACAGCACCCTCTCTGTTCATCCTCTACAAAGAAGCAGGGGCAGGTATGGTGGTGAAATCAGAAATAGTAGAGGGATGTCAGGCCAACAAACACTGACACGTTTCTCATGTATGACAGTAGTTTCTGATAGGTCCAAGCAGCTGCTGTGCCTCCTCCTGTCATTAGATCCCTTGTCTGTTTGACTTTTCCCACCCTGTAATGATAGAGAAGAAAAAACAGAAAGGTTGTTTCTCAGATGCATTGGGAATGTGCTTAATCAATCTAAATACTTACAAGAAGTCAAATACAAAATCGCAGATTTAAAAATAAAAGGCTCACGCCCCAGAATGGGATAATGCTGCCCAAGGGATAACGGCAGAACCGTGTCCCAGGAAGGCAGAAGAAAGCCCAGCAGAACGAAGCTGGCAAGGGTCTGTCCTACCCTCCAAGACCCCTCCAGTTTGTGGTGCCCCAGCCCGCGAGAAGGGGCAGCCCATCATCCCAATTCATCAGAGCTCCTGAAGCCTATCTTACGACCGTGCAAAATGTGGATAATGCAAAGCAACCAAAGGGATCTTATTTGAGGAGCTAAGGTAGCAATTTGGAAAACGGTAGCTTACTGCTCCAGGTGTCTTGCCACCTGTCAACTTCAACCTTTCCGGTTCAGGCGCTTGTACCTTTGCCTCCAACCACCCCCGAGAGCACAGCAGACTCCTCGGTAGACCCGGAACAGCTGATGAGCCTTTCAGAGGAAAGAAGGTAAAATGAGCTCCCTTTGTTTAAAATGAGAACTGATTCCAGTTGATCGTGGTTTTACCTCTCTAATAACACTGTGGAATATCAAGGTTTGCAGGGTCTTTCGTTTCAGGAAAATGAAAAGCAAAGAAACAGAAAGGGAAAACAGGTCTCTGGAGAAGAGGCTGAAAGCACACCAGAAGAGAAAAGGAGAGAAGAAAAGCTTTTCGAGATCAACCGCTGAAAAAATTCAGGAAGGTCAAGAAGCCCTTCCTGACCTTCCTGAAGAAGGTGTGTACCAGACACTGCTGTCCATCTCTCAAAACTCTGAACACTGCACTAAGGGCATGAACTATTTTTAGCGTGCACAAAGATGGCCCCAGATAGGAAGCAGACACCTGCCTTTTGGAAAAAAATGCGTGTCAGCAGGAAACTGCCATTCCCAACGTTGCAGGTTTGGTTTTGCACTTATGGAAGTACTGTTTGCTCAAGGGTAAGCAGACACCTCGCCACAAGAGCCTCAATCCTTAGCTATTTACCTAGCTACCGAAATAAAGAGGCAAAGTAAGTCCCGCTGTTTTGTCCATGTTAGCAATCCTCACGCTGCCCTGTATCATCTGAATCCCAAATATGCAGCAACGTTGTTCCAGGTCACTACATACGCTTTAGATGCTGGCACTTTTTAAAAAGGCCGCGGCTCACCTGAGGTAATTTGGGGGCGGGTCGTGGTGTTTGTGGTGGTGGTGTGTGTATTGGGATGGACACTTTTTAGTTTCTTACTTCTTCTTCCCTTACCAGTAAACAGAGGTCTATTTCTCAAGATCTTGAGAAATGTCCTGAAAATAAGTTTTCATGACTTTTTGTATATAGATGAATACTCTTTTAATGTACACTATTTCACTGGTGCTAGAAGTACTATATTCCACTTCACATGGCTTGTTTCAGTGACAGCCTTGTACCGTAAATTCATATCGTGTACCCCCTTTTTCCTGGGATCCACAAGTTGCGATGCCTGCAGTTTGTAGTCCCTGCATGCACAGGCTATCTGCCCTGGCTGAAACCAGACAGGATAACAAACGGTGATTGCTTCAGGCAGCTTCCCTATGCAGATGTCCCAGGAACCCCTTTGGAAGAGTAACCCAGAGAGGGTGCTTCAGGGAAGCCGCAGGCACGTCCAAAGCGCAGAACTAATGAGCAGGACATGCACGGGAGAGTCTGTGTTTAGTAGCCACCTTATAGCTTGAAGTGAGCGATTCTTATTTGCTTTCCAAATCCATTTTCCTCCTGCCTAACCCAATTGGAAGAGTGAGTTCCACCGCATTTTTTTGTGATGTACTGAATGTATTCTTTTTAAAATCAGGTGCCACCTTCTTGGCTTTGCTTCATGCTTTGTGCTGTCCCCTTTTTCTATGTACAAGAAACTGCACTGAAGACAGAGCGTTGATGGTTCTATTCAGCTGCAGGGGAACTGCCATGGAGGCTGTAAGAGAGGGGCAGGGCCGGGCGCAGGCCGGGGGGTTTATCCGTTCTGAGCCCCTCGACCCCTGCTGTGCATATCTGACAGCCCTGCCTCGCTCACAGCCGCTGTCCCAGAGGGAACAAAGCCCAGGAGAGAAAGTTCTCTGTCGGCTCAGGGGAAGCACACATGCATGGGTGCAGCACCCTCGTGTTGCAGCCAAAGTGATAAACCAGCCTTGCTTAGCGCAGCTCTCCGTGCAAAAACCTCCGTGGCTGCAAGGATCTCAAGCCTCGACTCTGAGCGCTCGATGGAGCTCCCTCCCAGCCAGCCGAGATTGCCGACCGTCCTGACGTGGCGCTTTCCCTCCCAGCAGCGCCCATGCCCATTGAGTGCCTTTCGCTTGCAGCCGGCTGTAATGCCGGCATCACCCCTGCACTCCAGTTTTTGGCCTCTCTGAGTGTTGCTCACTAGAATAGCCCCGAGAGTGACACCCCCCCCCCCCGCCCCGTGCCGGCTGCCCCCATTGTGTCCATAGGGATAGCGGTTTGCCTGCGGGCATGGTGGGATGGTGTTTCTTCCAGGAACCACATGGATGGCAGGGTGAGCCCTGGGGGGGCTTGCGCCGCCCGGGCTCAAAGCTGGGGAGGCGGATTCCCCGCTCGCAGGGACTGGGGGCGAGGGGAAGTGTTTTAGGGACGGACTGTGGGGGCCGGAGGGAGGGATTTGAGGGACGGACGCCGAGGAAGGCCTCCTGCCTGCAGAGATGGCTCTGGCCCAGGGCAGGGCCCTTCTCTGGATGCCACGGGGTCGATTGCAAAGGACCAGGCTGCCCCATGCAGGGAGCAGGTGCGTGCCGGGGCTGCCAGGGGGCCCTGCCTGGCTGTTCCCAGCCCAGCCCCGGCTGGGGCCAGCCCTGCGCTGCAGCCCTGGGGCCGAGGCGCAAGGAGCCGGGCATTGCTGAGGGTGCTGCACCCTGCCGGGCCCCGCCGCCAGCTGCCGGCTGCCCTGGGCTGCCCCTCGCTCTCCCCAGCTCTGCCTGCTGCCAGCGCCGGGGGCACCGCCACGGGGCTTGCCCCCTGCCCACAGCTGCCCTGACCCACGTCTGCAGCTGTACGTGGTGCCCACATCGCACAGCTGGGGCGGGGGTGGCAGGTCTCTCTGGTGGCAGCCTGGGACTGGGGGCAAAGCCAAGCCCATCCCTCGCTTGTGATCTTTGTCCCCAGGGAGAGCCAGTGCAGACGTGTGCTGCGCTGGAGAGTGTCGCGCAGGGAGGTGACGGCCGACTGCAGAGCAGCACTGAGACCTGCGTGACAGCAACGGCAGCCAGTGGCCGCAGAGCAGCCCAGGGGAGCTGGTTCCCTCGACGGGCCCCAAAGCAGCCTTCCTCAGCCCCTGCTTTTGGTGACGTGTGGAGCAGCGCAGGGATGTCTCTCAGGCTTCCAGGCCTGAGGAGGCTTTCCTCCTCAGGGGCACTGTTAGAAATCCCGCTCCCAGGATTAAAGCACCCCTCCCACCATGGATCCGAGGCTGTGTATCCAGCCCCCTGGAGCTGGGTACAGGTGCCCTGAGGGGTCTCTCTGGGAGGATGGGGCCACCTGCCTGGTGGCTCTGACACAGAAATGATGAGCTCAAGCCCTGTGACTGTGGCCGGCCGGTTCAAAGCCTCCGAGTGCCTCAGTCTTTCTGCCCAGGAGCGTTTATCCCAGGCACTGTTTCAGGGTGTGAAGATGGATGCCGGTGATGTTCTGGTGCCTCCACATGGCTCCCACTTCAAGGTTACGATGCCTGAGGTCAGCGTCCACCTGAAGGCCCTGGCAGAGATCTCCAGGGACTTTGTGTTCCATTTTGTGTTGCCTTAGGGCTACAGCGTGCTGGGGTTTGGGGGCGACAAGGTTATGGTATGCCAGAGGTTAAGCGAGTGAAGCGTTAAAGCGTGTTATTTTTATGGACAGAATCTGGGTTTGTTGGCCCTGGGTTCCTGGGGTTGTGGTAGTGTGATCTTGTGTTCTGTGTGGTGTGGGGTTTTTTTTGTGGAGAGTGGCTTTTTTTCAGCTTTTTGGCCTTTGCAGGGTTTGGGTGGGTGCCTTTGGTTTTAGGATTTTGGGGTTTTAGGGTTTTTAGGGTTTCAGGTATTTAGGCTTAAGGGTGTTTAGGGTTTTTAGGGTTTAGGTTATTTAGGAGTTAAGGTTTTTAAAGTGTGTTAAGGGGTTAGGATTTAGGTTGTTTAGGGTTTAGGGGTTTTAGGTTTAAGGGTGTTTAGGGTTTTTAGGGTTTAGGGTGTTAAGTCTTTTTAGCGTTTATGTTGTTTAGGGTTTTAGGGTTTAGGCTGTGCAGGGGTTTTAGGGTTTAGATTTTTTAGGTTTAAGGGTTTTAAGGGTTGTTAGGGTTTTGGGTTGTTAAGGTTTTTTTAGGGTTTAGGGTGTTTAGGGGTTTTAAGGTTTAAGTTTAGGATTTAGAGTTTAGGTTTAAGAGTGTTAAGGGTTTTTAGGGTTTAGGTTTTGGGGGGTTTTTAGGGTTAAAGGAGGTTTAGGGGTATTAGGTTTTAAGTTGTTTAGGGGTTTAGGTTGTTTATGGTTTAGTGTTTTTAGCGTTTCAGTTGTTTAGGTTTTAGGATTTTTAGGTTTAAGGATGTTTAGGGGTTTTAGGGTTTAGGTTTTTTATGGGTTTTAGGGTTTAGGTTGTTTAGGGTTTCTAGGGTTAAGGGCCTTTAGGATTTAGGGTTTTTAGGGTTTATATTTTTTAGCTGTTTTAGGGTTTAGGGTGTTAAGGGGGGTAAGGTGTTTTAGGGTTTAGGGACTTTAAGGGGGTTTAAGGGTTTTAAGGTGGTTTAAGGGGGTTTAGGGGTTTTAAGGTGGTTTAAGGGGTTTTAAGGGGGTTTGGGGGGGTTAGGCAGGTTTAGGGGGGTTTGGGGGTGGGGTGTTATCATCAAGATAGCGCATCCTTCCTTGCTTAGAGGCGGGTGGTCAAGGCCGTGGATCCAGCTGTTTGGCCCTCTTTGGAACCACATGGTCAAAATGCAGTAGATAAAGGAAACTCCCTCAGGTCCTCCCTGAGCCCTGGCCAGGCTTTGTTGGGATCTGAGAGGCAAGCGAAACCAGATATTTCTGCATTTGCAATGAGGTGAGCTTGTTTATTCCATAGTTCAAAAGCTGGACCCTCTTGCAGCGACTTTGGAGACTTCAGCTACAAGGGGACACCCTGTGTAGCACTTCTCCATTGCCGAGAGAGGCTCTCCAAATCCTTGCTGCAAGAGGGGCTCCCCAGTGCCTGCACGTCTGGAGTATGGTAACATACTGGGGCAATTGGAATAGGTATCATTCTTTATTGCTGTAGCTAACTGGCGGTAGGACTGATGAGGTACGTTGCCTCGCTTATCTGCCTGAATGAGGGTCTTGTAGGCTGATCCCTTTTGTACGTGCTTCTTGTCTTATTTTCTGTATTCCTTTGAGACAAAGAGTACATAACGGTTATTTTCTCTGCTGGTATCTGTGTGCTATCTCTTGACCCCACCAGCTGACAAAACAAGATCCTAACTGAGGTACGTTTAGGCTGTGAAACTCGACGAGGGCCTTCAATGACATAAGACAGCATTTCCTTGGGAGAATGTGAGACTACTCCAGGACAGAGTGGCAGACCAGGTCTCCTGTGAGAGGTAGGTAGCATTCCCTCGTGGGAGGACTGGCTCCAAACTGGTAAGAGATAAAGCCCCAGGTAGTCAATTATTGGCGGCATTGCTTCTGGGGAGGGCGAGTGCTCGCCCTACCAGTGCTCAGCATAGGGTTGGTGGAGAACTGCTGCCACCTGGCGACCAAAGTTGGATACTGCAGCCGCCCAGTTGGTTGTGTGCTTTTGCTGTCATCTAGTGGCCAGGGGTCCGTACTGCAGCCCTGGCGCCGCGGATCTGCGGTGGCGCCTCTCCACTCGGCGCTGCCGGCCTTTGTTAACGGCGTCGCGATCCCGCGGCGCCCGCTGCTGCCTCCTGGTGAGGAGCCGCCGCTGCCGTCCCCCGGGCACGCTGCCAGAGCGTGCTCGGCACGGGAGTCCGGAACTGCAGCGCCGCTGCAGCCCCGGGACAAACGCATCCCGCGGGTGCTCGGTGCTGCAACGGCCCCGCCCCTGGCGACAGGCCCCCCACCTGGAGACCGCGGCGGTGCGGAACGGCTGCGCCCCTCCACGGTTTCAATTGCCCCTCACACGGCAATGCGACGGTTCTGCTCTTACGGCGCTCGAACCATGCTCCTCGACGCGGGACGAATTCTGCCGATCGCGAGTTGAAACCGCGTCCTCGCCGCCGCGCCGCAAATGGTGCCCGTGACGCTGCCACCGCGCTGCTAATCGCACCGCCCCCGCCGCACTGCAAATGGCGCCACCGCCGCTCTGCAAATGGTGCCGGTAGTGGCGTCGCCGCCCGTGCCGCCGCACTCAAGATGGCGCCACCGCTGCGCTGCAGATGCCGCCGCCTGTGCCCCACTCCAGACGGCGCCGCCGCGCTCAAAATGGCGCCTCTTGTGCCGCCGCGCTGCAAACGGCGTTGTCCCCGCCTGTGCCACGCCGCACTCAAAATGGCGCTGCCCGTGCCTCCGCGCTACCAACGGCGCCACTCTCAAAATGGCGCCACTCTCAAAATGGCGCCGCCCTCAAAATGGCACAGCACCTGCCGCACTCAAAAAAATAGCAGTGCCCACACTGCATGTGGCGGCGGTTGGCGGGTGGCTTTAAAGCATTTTTAAAAACTGTAGGTACGGGTGTGAAGGGTTGAAATAAAGAAAAAGACTCTCGTTTTATGCATACTGAAGAACAGTATCCATTGATATAAAAAGCGGTATCTCTGGCACTCTGTCTCTTTCTACTACTGCATATAGCTCTGCCTGTCCCCTCCGTTGGCCTGGCCCAGCCCTGCCCCATGGCCTGAGTGGCCCCACCCTGCAGCCACCTGGCAAACAAATGTCGGTGCTGCAGACCTGGTGGTGAGTGGGGGGGGTGTAGCAGCCCTGGTTGGGGTCTTGCTGCCCTGTGCCTCTTGCCCTGCTGGCAGCTGTGGAGGTGGGTCCTGCTGCCTCCTGGCGCTGCCGGGGCACCAGATGTCTTTTGCAGCCCTGGGGCGGTCGGTGACTAAATGCTTGTTCCAGCAGTGCGGTGGATGTGGCAGCGAGGGTGAGCCTGCCTGGTATGGGCCTGGTTGGGAGAGGTGTCGGGAACCCCGTTGTGTGGGGGGGTGTACATGTGGATGTGGTGTCGGGGCTGTGAAGGTATACAGGGGTGAGGGTCATGGAAACATCTGGGTGGGCTGCAAGGGATATTTGTTGAGGGGTGTAGGGCTGGGAAACGTGAATTCTCCTTGTGGGGCTGGGTAGGAGTCCAGGCAGCGGGAGAGCAGGGGGTGGGTGCTAGGGAAGCACTTGGGGGCGGGGGGAAAGCTGGGGGAATGTTGGAGGGAGACTTGGGAGGGCCTTGGCGGGGTGAGATGTCTTCTCCTAAGGCATCTATGTTAGTTTGAGAAAGCATGAAGGAAAACAAAAAAACCAGACATATGAACGAAGACTTCCTTGGTCCAAAGTAGATTTTATTTTTGCTGAATTTGGTCACTTTTTCCTTAAGGTCAAGAATATACAGAAGCTGTTTTTGAAATCTGAAGTTACAATAAAAGCTAAAATTCTTGTTGTATTCTTACTGAATTTTAAAAAAGTTTTAAACCTCCCAACATTTTTTAATATCGATAATAAATAGATATAGTAGGTTTCTGCAGGCTGCCTGGAAGCCAATTTTTTATCTTAAACAAGAGTTGTTAAAACAAATCTAGTTTTGGTGACATTAAGCCTTTACTGAAAGCTGCATCTCTAAAGATATTCCCCAGAATAATACCACTAGTGGTGACGAGGATCCCTTAAGGCCTTGTGCATAGTGTGATGCTATAGTGAGACTTAAAATACTCCTGCCACCTCCACAAATGTCAGAAAAGGATTTCTGCAGTTTTCAAAAAAAACATTAACCATGATGGATGGCATTTCTTATTCTTGAATTACTACAGCTTTGCATAAATTTTACCTGGGATACAGAATGAAAATGTAAAACTATGTGTCTGTCCAAACTCATTGAGGTCATAATGGCACCGCACGTAAACTGGTTGCATGTGTCCGGGGAGGTAATGATGCTGCAAACAGGGCTGCCAAAACCCCACTCGCCTACTTGTGTCCATTAGTGAATGAGAAAGGGCATGCCAAGATACAAATTGAATTTGCTATAGCCAGATTGCAGATATAGATATCTGGCATCGTTTTCTTCTGTGTTCCAAAATAAATTGGGAGACATGAAGATGATTACCTGGCACAGTTACTGTACCATTTTCCAACTATACTGTTGATACAGCAGACCTCAAAACTGAATCGCACACAAATATGGACACCACCAGAACCACTGTTTTAGAGTTATAGGAAGTTTGTCGACCCAAAGATGTTTCAAACAAAACATTTTAGGCTCAACAGAAATATATTTTGATTATATATTCAATAGTCAATAAAATATGTTTCAGAAATATATGTTATATGACTGCTTTCCAGTCAGGTTGAATTTTTTTGACCTGAGTTTTAATAAATATTTAATTTATTAACATCAGCACAATTATCCATATTCTCCTTTGAAAACTATAAAGTTTTCAAAATAAACACAGGTCTGATGGACATAGAAACTCCAGAAATATCAGCCCAGCATAAATGGGGGGTGAGATCAGAGCTTTTCTGCAGTGCGGTTAAACCAGGGCAGAATCTTGCTTAAAGATGCGGACAGGAGGTTCTTGAGTGCTCAAGGTAAAAAGGGAACTGCTGAAAGAGGAATGGTCCTCTGGGGAAAAAAATAGCATCTGATCAAATATTTAAAGATAGTCTCATGAAGTTTTTACCACAACAGGGAACGCAACTGAATTAAAATTGTATGCAGAGTCTTCATATAAGTACTGAGAGTTTGGCTTTGCCATTTTATAATGTCTATGTTGCATAGCTTTTGTGTGATACGTATGTTTTTCTAGATTCCTTTACCAAAACATAATCCTTATCTTAGCACACCCCCTGCTTTAGGCTTGGAGCAATGTTATACATGCTATTGAAAGAATTCTTGACTTTAAATTGCCTTATTCTATACAAATCAAATGAAGAAGCACAAAGTGTCTTTGAAAAGCACTGATATTTATAACACGTTTTTTTAATTACAGGACTTTATTAAAAAGGGCCTTATCCACAGTCTCCATATAGAAATCACCTTACCTACATTCACTTACAAATTAGATGTCTATTCTAAGCTGTTTTTCTAGGCTTCCTCTCAGTATCTCTAACCATTTTTTTTTCCCCAGTCTATTGCAAAGTACCAGTTTATTTATCATTCTTATTGGAAGACTCAGAATAACCTGCAGCTGGGAGAATTCCACCCACAAACCACCTTCAGAAGCCCAACTCTATGACCATCGTTTCCTGAAAGGACCCGTGTGAGAAGAGTTCCTAATTTTGTATTTTTCATGTTGCCTTCACTGTATGCTACAAACCATGAAATAACTGTTTCCAAAGAAACAAATGTGAGCTACAGGGACTAAACAAACAAAAGTATTTTTTTCAAACATTTAAAATAAATCATAAAGTATGATTCATTGTCATCTGGTTATGATACTGAAACCAAAGCCAGACATCTATAAACTGTATCTGCTGGCACTAATAGCAGGAGCTTGTGGAGAGAATGATGCATAAGTGATATTTTTCCTCCAGTGCCTTAGCTTTGTGAACAGTGAAGGATGCAAAATTTCCAGGAAAAGAAAAGGCCCAAACTGTATTTCCTGCAAGGCACCAAATGGTACCATTACGCTCCAGCACACAGGTTTCAAAGCATCTGAAAACTGCCTGTACATGTCATTTTATGAAAAAGTTAAAAAGGTTGTCTTCTGCTTTATTTCATTTACATTAACAGGATAAATAATACAAAATTGGAAATTACTTGTGGAGAATGCAAATCGCAAATTCTAAACTTGCACACTATGCTTGCCCAGCCAGCAACTAAACACTGCTCAGGTGCTCACTCCTTCCCTCCCCAGTAGGAGGCGGGGGGGAGAGAATCGGAAGGGTAAAAGTGAGAAAACTTGTGGGTTGAGATAAAAACAGTTGAATAATTGAAATATAATAACAATAATAATTTTAATGAAAAGGAAAATAACAAAGAGAAATAAACCCCAAGAAAGACAAGTGATGCAAATGAATACAATTGCTCCCCACCAACTGATGGATGCCCAGCCAGTCCCCAGGCAGCAGCCTCCTGGCCAACGTTCTCCCTAAGTTTATTGCTGACCAGGATGTCATACGGTATGGAATATCCCTTTGGTCAGCTGGGGTCAGCTGCCCTGGCTGTGTCCCCTCCCAGCTCCTTGCCCACCCCCAGCCCACTCACTGGGGGGGTGAAGTGAGGAGCAGAAAAGACCTCGATGCTGTGTCAGCACTGCTCAGCAGTAACGAAACCATCCCTGAATTATCATGCTGTTTTCAGCACGAATCTAAAACACAGCCCCATACTAGCTACAGTGGAGAAAACTGACTCTATCCCAGCCAAAACCAGTACGATGTTAATGAACAGAGAACACACACTGAAAAACTGTCCCATGGTTGATGTAAAGGGAAGTGTTGTAATACCTACTGCCTCATGCTTTACACTGAGGTTCAGAAAATGATGCCTTTTCAAATCAGTGTCTAGAGGCCAGGACACGTATTTTCTTACAGATTTCATGTAGTTCCCTGTGGTGGCTCAGAGCCACAATATTTAAATGGTAATTTATGCAGTAAACTTTATAATCTCAAATAATTTTGGCCACATTTTATAGTTTATAACTTTCTTATATTTTATTAAAGCAGCAGTGCTTGCCTTCCGCTATAACAATCACTTTACCAAAAAAAAAAAAAAAAAAAGGCGCTAGGAAAATAATAGTGATAGCCTCAAAAAAAAGGCGCTAGGAAAATAATAGTGATAGCCTCAATTTCAACTCAAACCCCATATATTTGTTGGTCAATTCATCCTTCCACCCATGCCAGCATGCCAGGTTAATTTCCATCTCTGAAGCACCCTATGAAAAATGTACAAAAGAAAATTGCTATTCTGCAAAACCTGTGAGTATTTTAAATCTGTGGTTAGTCCTACCTTTGCTTCAATTCTACTTCTACAGTTCAGAGTCATTAAAGAATGGATTTGAATGATCCCAATCCATTAAAAAAAGAAGTGTTGAGCAGACATGACAATGTGATAATCCAGATTTTGGCTGTCACTCCAGTAACAACTTCAAGGAACATGACAAATACATTATGTGTTGTCATCAGTAATTATTTATCCCTCCTGACTGTGCTATGTGCTGTCATCAGAATTTATTTATACCCTCCTGGACAGAGAGTCTTCATTAACTAGAAGGTTAAGTGTTAATTTGGAAGTGATCTTTCAGGTCAAAGACAAGATGATTTATAGGTATCACACATTTAAAAACGCAAGTGCATACCCTTTCTTCAAATAGGAAAGGTTAAAATGGCATCCCTTATGGGCCACATGTGCAATGGCAAGTAGCACCAGCTTTAAAGCCATCCTCCCACCTAGGCCTGTCCTTCCCTACTAAATCTAACCTTTCAGAGCAAACCAGCTTGAAGAAAACTTTTTTAAATTTCCAGCTCTGATGTTAATCATAGTCCACTTCCTTTCTGCTCTCACTTGGAGTTTCCCTAGATCTTAAGTCCTGAGAAGAACAGGTCCAACATTAGCAGTCTTATGCCTACTTAACACTATCTTGTAGCTCTTTTGTGCTGCTAAGCATGCACAGTGCTTCCTCTTGTATTATTTCTGTACATGTTATGTCCCCCTAGTAGCTGAAAAAGCTCGGTATTTATCAGGAAAGACTTGCACTATCTTTTTCTCCTTATAATTGAGAGTGGGATTCTTCTAAGTTAATTTTCTCAGTTTGAAATTTAGACCTCTAATGTCTCCAAATGATCTTGGCTCCTATAATCACTGCAGAGAAACAGAACTCTGGGGGCAATTTATCTTGTCTTAGGCATATGACAAAGATAGTAGTTTTACTGTCAGTAGTGCCTCTCTTTGGGAACACCCAGATGACTGGTTTGGGCAATCAAAGCCTGGTGAAAAAACTTTGTTCACATCTGTAAAACTGGATAAGACCTGTTAAATCTTGCGAGACTGATTCTTGCTCAGAACCCATTATGGAAAACTGCACAAAGAAGTGCTAGCCATTTCTCTTCTACATCTCTGCCTCTGTGACTTCCTTTGTTTAATCATACTTAGTTGTGAATACTTTCAAGTAATTCAACTATCTAATTTGTTGTTGAATAACACCATCATCTAACATGTGTCATTAGATTAGCTATAGCTACAGTTTGTCCAAGATACCTTGGGCCAAAAAGGTATTGCTGTTTAACTGAACCTCACAGTCAAGCCAGATAACATCACTTAGAGACATGTATCAAGTGCTGTGCCAAACGTCATCATGGAAAGTCCCACATTTCTAACATTAGCTTGTTTTTTACTTCTGAAACAGATCTAAAACAAAATTATAGAAATCAGAGTAATCTGACAGTATGCTGTCTCAGTACAGAGACACTTAATTTCCCATCTCAGCAAGGAATAAAGAACAGAACAGCTGAGATATAGTGTAAGGCACTGGGTACATTGTTTAACACGTTGGAGGTTTTTTGGTAAATTTAGGAAAAGCAGGAACCTAAGATTGGAAGAGATAACCCTTGTCACAGAACCGAGTCATTGGCTGTCACAGGCAACATGATCAAAAAAGACCTCCTCATAACAGAGTAACTTCACCTCAGAAGTAATTTTGCTTCCACTACTCCTACCAAAGGCTATCACAGGACACCACTGTTCTGGAAGCTAAAAACCACCTTCCAGTTACTGCCCTTTAATACCTCCTGATTGTGGTCTACCCCGCTGCTCTTGTACCCTTTCTGCTGCATGTGCTCCTGATCTATGGAGGGCAAGCACACACCTCTCAGCCTTTTTTTAAAAAAAAACACCCAAATTTAGATTAATTTTCTTAGTTCTCCATTCTTCTGGTTCTAGTAATTGTTCTTTTCTGTTCTTATTCCAATCTGAATCTTATCTGTCCTGGAAACAGCTGGTGAGAGTTGTATTTCAGGCCTTGTTGTGAGCCTGGAGAATGGCATTAGCATTTCCCTCTCCCCCGGAAAAGCAGAGCCTTACACGTATTACAGCTGTGTGCGCTTCCCATGCAGCTTTAGCCTATTGACAGCCCGTGGCAGTCCCACGAGTTTTTCCTCTGTTTTCTAACTGACAGCAGTGCTTTCTATTTATAAAAAAATACTAATAAGAAAAATCTATGGCTTTGTGCTGCTAAATGTTATAACATTTCTATTGCTTTAGCCTGTCCTCTATTCTTTTTGTTTCTTTCTGTATGACAGTCTTATACTTCTTCACATCAGCCACATCTCCCCAGCATATGCAATTAAGAATACTATTGACACACTCCTCCCTTTGCTCCGGGTCTCTGAGGGAAAATGGTAAATCTTGCTGGTCCCATGATCAGTCCCTGAAAGTTCCACATTAACCTGTTTTCTCCGCAAAATCTTTTCAGGAAGGTTGTTTCCTATCAACGTTGGCTAGTACCATCCACACCAGCTATTTTTTCCCTCATGTTATCACTCTTGAACTCAGATTGTTCCTTAGCTGACTTAATAATTTCCAACACGATAACATATAAACTCTGATAACATAAAATCTGTGTTCTGGATAGACTAGCTATATGTAGTGGTTTCAAAAATACTCTGCTGGTGACTACATTCACTTGCAAATACACTTCTCCAGCTGAAGAGTCAGAATGCAAGTAGTAAGTGTTGTGGCATGATTTGCAATCTCTATTTTAGGAAACGCTATTTTACTACTTGCTATTAGTTACCTTACTAAAAATCAAGTTAACTTGAAAAGACGTACGTATAGATGATTGAAACTGTATTTGATTCCCTTTTCTGTGACATACTCTTTCTTAAAATTATAAAGTCAGACTAACGCAGCTAATTGAGGTTGTCTGGATCACATTTTCCCCTTTCACACAGAAACAGCCATTCCCACAGCAGTTGGTCCACCAAAGTCAGTAGGTTTACAGAAAACACTTGCTAGCAGAACTGCAGTTTTAAGGACCAGCTTTTCTAGGCTGCTGGGATGAAGACTATCTGGTGCTTCTGGCTGATACTGAACTCCTGCAGCATTTCCTTCACCATTTTGTTTTAAATTAAATAGTAACATATCTCAACTCCCTCTATTATTCATCAGAGATGAAATTCATTCACACAAGGAGGGCCAGCCAAAAGTCACTGAATTAGTAATTTTTATATTAAATCTCACTGCATAGGCATATATTGCATGTAAGGTTCATTAGGAATTTTAGTTATTTTCTTTCTTAAAGTAGTAGATAATATTATTTTAATTCACATTTAAAAATGTTTGTCCCTAGCTGACAGACTTGCAAATAAAACTGGGGAGCTGAAATGCCAGGGTTCTTTCTTTATTGTGTTCTACCATCAGTAAAGCATTTGCTACTGGAAAATAAACAACTTTCTACTTACAGACATAATATAGCTTCTTTCTCTCTTAAAGGAATTGACTCTGTAATGCTAACAAAATTAAAATGCATTAACGAGAAAATGTGTTCAATAAAGAGAGAAAGACAACTCTGAAGCAGAGCCTTTGAGTAGAATCAGATCTGTGTAGTGGAAGGTGAGAATTTGACATGGTTATTTCTCAAAATGTAGCTACATTTTAAATGTACATTCATCTACAGAATCTGAGGCTTGTGGCTGTCTCTTTTAGTGCTGGTAACTATCACATTAACTTTTTAACACACTATTTCCAGATTCTTTTCTTGTGTATAGATGTTCATGCCCAAAAATTTGAATGCCTGTAATTTTCTCAAGCAAATATGGTTTAAATTATTTCCTTTTTTTCAAGTCATTGTCTGTGTCTATTCCCTTTGACTCATATTTTTAAGTTAGACAAAGGCTTTTCAGTAGGGGAAAAATATCTTCGTTCCTTCTCAGTTTCCTTGTATTCCATTATTTTAGAGACTCTATAATTAATTTTTAGAAATTCAATAATTTTTTCCCTTCCTATCTGTACATACATTTTAAAAGTCATATTGCCATTATGTTCACTTCAGACATACTGTTTCCACATTTGTGGAACATTCAGATTATGAGCTACAACGTTCTTGAGCATACCAGGCATTGGAATTTAGGTACTTTCAAGGGGAGTTTACTAAACTTAGGGACTGACAGACATTTAGCCCTAAGATGGCCTTTGGAAATCTTTCCTTTAAAAACACAGTAGGTAGGGGTGAAGTCTGTCTATTAATCTTTGTAGAGTGTGAAGTAGATTATTAGCATTATGCTGTCATATTTCTTTATGTTAAGTTTGCACCACAGATAAAAGCCACTTTTTCAAGATACATGCTTATAGATTTAAAGTTTGTGGTAGCATCAGCCAACTGAGAGCAAATTATTATACAGAAAAAGAAATACCTTGTTACAATTAAGAGACTAGAAGGTATTTTCTTGCATAAAGGATGGCTGGGTCAGATTTTATGACCCAAAAAACTTTAGCAACTTCAGCAACTTTACCTTCTCAGTATGCAACAAAAATATCTTGAGGTATTAATTCCTGCCATGAAAGAATCTTTGACTGGCACTAAGACCCTGTTTCCAGAAATAAGGTGATGCTGGAAAAAAGTGATGAGTTCTAAGAAGCTGCTGTAAATGAACAGAAGTTATATAGACCCCTGCTATTAAAATAATCTGAGGTAAAAGTGCAGTTTTCAAAGGAGAAAAAAACCTATATTTCATCTATCTTAAAAGAATTCTGTAAAACATTATAATGCCTGGCCAGTACCATAACTAAAGTTTAAAGTTTAGTCTAGCTTTTATGTGTGCTAATGGGAAAATTGCTGCCAATTATAATGGAAACCAGGGAAGAAGGCATGTATTTTGGTTTCCTTGAATATCTTTGAAGTCAATCATACACTTAAGTGCTTCCTCATAACAGAAAATGCTAAGCAGGAATACATTACCACTATCTATAGTCATGATTTAATTTTTTTTTAATGACAAGTAAATGTCAACGACTAAACAGAACATGAAAAATTTGCTACCCTTGTCTTTGCTGGGCAATTCACTTCCCTAGTGCAGTCATAATTTATTTTTGCAGCAATAAATTTTACTTAAAAATTTATTCAATTCCATACCTTATTGTTGTGAACACAATGAGGATATTTCCAACTAAGCCTGTTGAACAGATAATCGCAGTCACAGAGGGAAGGATGCCATCTCTGCAGCAGCAATCACCTGGTAGTGGTGCCATCCACTCCAAGAACTGTTAAACAAGCCTGATGTACCATTCTGACAGAAGGCTGAAATTCACTCATTGCTCAGTGATTTTAGGATTTAGTTCTGCAGTAGCAAGACAAAATTAATTATTTTTGGACTAATCATTTGAATATCATTAGTTAAGTCTGGTGTCTAAGTGAACGTCACTGTCAAATGATTATATGAATTCCACAACAACCTTATGAATTTCATAAGCACCAAAAGTTTTTGTTCATTCAGGATTGTACATAAAAGTACTGGATGATACTGTTTTGAAAATGGAATCTGTGATGTAAAAACTCCATTATAATTTAAATAAATTTTTAATCTTTCAAGGTATGCCATTTTAGTTTTACTCAACTGAAAGGACAGACTATTCAAAAAGTGTATCATCAACTTTTTTTCAGTGTCAAAATGTAAAAGCTATAATATACTCTCTGAAGCTTCAATTTTTTAATACATCTGTTCTGTGTCTGTACTTCCTCTGACAAGGTATTGCCATACAAAAATGGAAGGCTGAGTCGATTAGAAAAATGTCTTTGCACACCGAAGTTCAACTAAAAAACAAAACCCACACAGGCAACATTGTGAAGATAAACAAAGAGATGTCTTCTCATGGGCCCTAATGATCTAGTCACATAACTTTTGTGTACCTCACTTCCTATAAACTTTGGCAAAGAAACAAACTCTTAAGAGCGTAGCAAGACCAACGATGGCTCTATCAGTCAGGGTAAGGTGCTGGTGCTTTCAGCCTGTTCCTCTATGGCATGGCAAGCCACCATCTGCAGCATAATCAACAAAATTCATTACATGAAGAACTAGAATTATGGGGGAAATTTAAACCAGTAATTTTTTTATCACATAAGGTCACAGAAACCAGCTGCCCATAAATTCACCATGACAGTGAATTTTATTTAAAAAAAACAACCAAAACCCTAAAAGCTGAGAAAAGGGGAAGCTGGCTTCTTGGTGGCTTGAGTACCAAAGAACAGGTATTTAAGACGTGGAGTAGGGCTTCTTCTTGAGGTCTGGATCAAGGTGGCTAATGAAACTGAGTGAGGACTGGCACAGAATAGTTGCGACTCCTAACGAGTGTCTTTAAGATATCTCCTGTATATATTAAACAGTTACACAACTGAAGTGTTTATACAAGTTGTCTAATTTAACTTCTTGTATATTGTTGTGTTTCTTATGAAATATCTTATCTGTTACTAAGCAGTTCGGGCACTTGAGACAGATGGGATTTATACTATAAATTTATTCCTCCTCATAACTGCCAGGGACTGTTACAGAAGTGAGTGCATACTAACCCTGGTTGGTTTTTACTAAGACAATATACTTTACTAAAGGCAAAATAATTTAAGAAGACTGGCTTCTTTTATTTATAAGTCATGCATTATGGAGGAATAATTCTTGGCCACAGCTTAATCAAATAAATTTTTTTCACCTTTTCACTCAATTCCACCCAGTTACAGACTACCTCCTACATGGAAGAAGTTAGCTGTAGAATTTGACTACTGCTTGACTTAGTTTTGGTGTCATTTACTATTCTCACTTTCTCTGGTGCCTTTGAGATGCTCAGATTTTGTCTGAAGGGCGTGCTCACATTTTGCCTTTGCAAGGTTCAGCAGTTTGGTGCTGATTTTAGCATTAACTTGGACTGTTTTGAGTCAGAAGCTTATCTTGTTTAGTTAGGGAAAGGCATCTTTTGCCTCGTTGCTTTTTGATCCCTTGTCTTGCCCTTTTCTCCATTGTCTGTGTTCTAGAAAAACTAGAAGACGTGGATTTAATTCTTGCTTCTGCTGCTGATTCAGTGCCTGACCTCAGGCATGTTTATTATGTCCTTTGTTGCTCAGTTAGTCCATCTGCAAAATGCAGACACTTAAGTTTTTCTTACGTCTTAGTAAAGTAACAAAAGATCCAGAGATAGGAAATATTTTTACACTGGTAATCAATCTACATCTTACAAATCCACTACAGTCTCAATGACAACGCTGCATAGTCATAAGGGCTCTAATAAAGAGTGGGAAAAGCAGGAAGCAATGTGTTCAACCTGTGCTTGTACAGGGCAACCATGAACTCTGATCTGGGTGGGCTATTGTCAGTAGGAGTTTTTACAGTACCTTTTACAGATTTTAGGCACTTTTTGCATAGTCATAGACTGCAATTGCTTAAGTAGCTCTTTGGGTTTTATTCCTTATTGAAATAAATAAATACCTACATAACTATGTATGCTACCCTGCTTGATCAAATAGCACATACAGCTTTGAGTATATTTACAGTTCACATTAGGGAATTCATTGATTCTTCTTCACACAGAACTGTAAATTTCTCTTAAGTCTGAGCCAATTCTCATTTTCATTACAATATTTATTACTTATTGGACATTCCTGATTATCCATTTCTTAACAGAAGTGTAAGATTAAATTCCAGCCAGCTTCTAAGGTATTTGACTCAACATCTCCCTTTCACACACACACCAGTAATTCAGGGTTCTTGAAGATAAGACCTCTGTGCTTGAACACATTTAAGATTAGAAAGAAGAAAATAGAAGAAACTCTGGTGATTCCTACAGCTTGACTGAGGCAGTTTCTGGCACAAAAAAAGCAGGTGTCCAGGAAAAGATGGTGGTAACCCTACCGAAGAACTCATTAGTATTTCCACCACCAGATGTGAATGTGGTCTAAGTAGCTTGTTTTAGATAATGTCTCTCATGTGTGGCACATTGCCTCCTCTCTACTGGATTGTATTTCTCTAGAAATAGCTACTTACAATTTGAATTTACTCTTTTTAAGCCAATATATGGCTATGTTTGAAAGTATTCCCATCAGAGTGTAGAGAAGAAAATGGCAACCATAGATTGGAAGAGGACAGCCTATGATTAGATAAAAATATATTTGGGATATTTGGAATGAGGGAAAACTTGTTGCCATTCAGTACCTTAGACAAGTATCTTGCAAGAAACTGTTTAAAACTAGGTACTAATTCTGGTTGAGCTGTTAGATTTGTTTTCTTTGTTCCTCTATAAAGGATTCATAAGAACTAATACTTTGATGTTTGTTGAGAAATATACTTCTTGCTTTTAGTGACCTCTTTTAGTAATTAATGTTTCTCAGCTAGGAATTAGTATCAGTCATTTTGTAACTTGTATGAAGTAGGCATATTTCAGGAGGTGCAGAATGCTGTGTATAAGCCGGTAGGGAATGATACTAAGCATGTTTGGGAAGCTGGAAATAGAACCCAGTTATTCTGGTTTTGAAGCACAAGGTCAAAGCTTGAGGAATAATCATCTGTGAAATTACTCCTTTTCTAAAATAACTTCTCCAGTGTTGAAGTGTGTTTTGAATCCCAATCAGTACAGGCATGAATTCTGCAAATGGCTGATAGATTTTAATCTCTTTTTGTTGTCATGGAAAGAAATTATTTTATACAATATGAAAGAATACAGAAGTTACAAGAGATGGAACTCAGAAGAAAGGAGGAAGAGAGATTTGGGAAAGGAAAAGAGCCCTGAGCTGACAAGTCAGAAGACCATAACTCGAACAGAAATCTGAAATTTATGCAGACTTGTTTGAAGCATGTATGCCCTGCATAAGAATGTGGGACATGGATAAATCCCCTGGGTTTCTGAATCCATTCAGAAATCCATTCAGAAACCTGCCCAAGGGAGCAAGTGAGAACACTGATAACATTTACCATAGCCATTTCAAGGTGAGATGGCTAAACTCTTACTGTAAATAGGCTAAGAATTATCTTTCCCTTTTTGTTGATGTGGCAATAAAGGTGAAAAGAAGTTAACTGGATATTTGTCCAAGGTTGTTTTCCAAAGAAATGACTGTTTTGTGCTGAAATAAGCTATTCATCCTACTTTTGATTAATCTTTTCCATTATCTACTTCTGAAATACTGAAACACCATAATTGCTTCCCTTGTTATGCTTCCTCTGGCATTTGTGAAGATTTCACTGTTAAAGGTCCTTATAAAAAATCTGCCTACAAATTGTTTAAAGTAAGTGTGCTCTAAGCACTAAGCTGGTCATCTTCCACCTAAACAAAAGTGTTATCTTGAATCATAAATCAGTTTGGATGGGTATGTAGGGTTCTGGTAATACTGGGATGCTGCTACATGAACAAGTGTCATGACCACATTTCCCTTGGAAAATCTGCAGTATGTTTGCTGTGAGCATATGTTACATGGCAAGCGATTATTGTTTAAGCAGTCAAAGTGAATATCAGCTCTGGAATGGGTCAATTTAATTTGCTGACACAACTGTGAGAGAAGTACCAGTTTATGTGTGCATCAACCACGCCCTTCTTGCAAGTGATAGAATTTTTGTTTCTTATTTCTAGAAAGAACTAAACTAAAGTAAAATGTATTGTATGAGATTGTTTGTAAACGGGGCTGGGACATACTAGTGATGGGGTGATGGTAGCTATGTTCAAATGAAGAGCAGAGGAGAAGGAAAGCGATTAAGCAGAGATCTACCTACTTGGCCCAAGAACTGAAGAAATTTGGACCGCAGAATATCTGCCTCAGTTCTGTAAAGCATTGCTAAGACAGGCCCTTCCACCACCACGCAACAAGCCCATCTACACCACGATGACAAGACCAGTGCTGGAAACGCAAGGTAAATGTTACTACTTAGGTGATCCATTTACATCCACTGAGGCTGAAGACCTCGAAGCAGCATGTATATTCGAACAGCTTACATGGCTTTTTATAAGAGCAGATGCAGGATACTTCCCATTACTTGGACACAGTACAAAGTTTCAGAATGTGCTGAACTGGACAGCACGTTAAGTGAGAATGCAGAAATATTAATCTCTGGCCTGTTTATGGTCTGTCTTGCTATTTTAATCCACTGAGATCTTATCATAGAACCAGGAGAATTGCTGCTTATGCTTCTTCTGCATTTCCCTGTTTAACTACACATACAGCTCCACTGTGTCTTTTCCCCCATATAACCAATCTGATGGACAAAGATCCAAGACCAGGTCACAGCTAAGTGGTATCACATTTCTTTGTCAAGTATAATCTTCCTTGGTCTTTGAGTGTGATGTTCTGCTAGGAGAGGTAAGAAACCTTCTGGATATTCCTCTTTTACTCACCACAGACTTTTTGTCACTTTGGCTTCCCATACAGTCTACTGCCTATTTAGCTGTATCAGAAATAACTGCAGATAATCTGGTTTTATGCTTTTCACAAACACTCACCTTATTGTTGTTATTACAACTGTAACTTTCCAAACAGCTATTAAATTTGTCACATTGTTTAGAAGACTTCCTATCCAAAGTAATAATCCTGAATTAACAAACCGCTGTGGTGTAGACAGCTATCCTTTTAATAGATCCATTTTTTTTTTTTTTTGGGGGGGGGTAGGGGCAGGTAGGGGGGAATGTAACAACAGAAACCTAGAAAATACTGAAAATGTTGGTCAGTATATGACATTTTTATTGAGTCATAGAATTTTAATGACATCGTAGCAGAAGCTCTGCTTGGAATGCTCTGCTTGGAATTTTCTATGTAAGACCAATACAAATTCAATAAAATAACTGCTTCCAGAAAATTTTTCTGTAAATCCCTAACTACTCCTGAGCTGTATTATAAAGCAGATGTGTACTGAACCAGAGTTAAACTATCAAGGGAATTTTTTTTTCTTCACACAGTGTGACCTGACTTCACTTGAGTCTGATTAAGAAAATAAGGCAAGTGTCAGGAGAAACAAGATTTAAACACAATAGCCCCTTCTGATTTTTAACCCTGATTTTAATGCTTGATCGCTATGCTGCACAATAGCCTTTAAAAAAACCGTCTTAATTTCAGTTGTGACTCAATTTCTGCTGCAAATTAAAGATATTTGTGTCTTCAGTAAATGTGAGGCAATGAAGGTCAGTCTGTCTCATTCCAATGAGTAGGAAAGATTGGAAAATAATAATTCTTTTAAAAAGATTAATTACTGACTTAAAACATAGCTGTGGTATCACACAAACCTTTTCTTAGCCTTCCTGTTTTCTTCTTTATAAAACCAGCACCCTAAGCACTTTGCCTTAAATAATGCCACAGCATCTTTCTCTCCAAGACAGGCTTGGAGAGATGCTCTCACCATTTTCGCCGACAACTTCAGTATTTACTGAAAGCACACGCACACTTTTCCACTGAAGACAAGCATCAATCCAAAAGTAGAATTATCAGTTTTTTAAAAATTAAAAAACAAAAGGGCGACAGCCCCAATAAATCCCTCACGGCTGAGAGCGGACAGACCGCAGAAGTTCAGGCAGTGGCAGCACCCGCTGCAGCAGCCCGCCGTGCCGCTGCCAGCCCCGCCGGGCGCCTCCCCCCGCCCCCTGCCCCGCCCCCGAGGCCCGGGCACGCCGCAGGGGTCCCGGCTTCCTGCGCCGGAAGGCTGCCGCCGGGGACAGCAGCGGGCCGAAGTGCAGGCGTGAGCGCGCCTCCGCCGGCCCCGGTGCAGGAGCTCACCTGCAGCCACGCTCGGCTCCCGTCCCTTCTGGAACGGGAGCGGCCGCTCCGTCAGGCGATGTCGGGCGGTAGGCGGGGGAGCGGCGCGTTTTGCCGCGCACACACACCACACGCACACGAACACACAGCCCGCTGCTGTGCCACACACACACACACACAGAGCCCGCTAATGTGCCGCACGCATACACACACTAGCACAGAGCCCGCTAATGTGCCACACAAACACACGCACACACACAGCCCGCTGCTGTGCCGCACACACACACACAGCCCGCTGCTGTGCCGCACATGCATACAGCCCCTGCTTTGCCGCACACACACATACAGAGCCCGCTGCTGTGCCACACACACACACACAGAGCCAGCTAATGTGCTGCACACACACACACAGCCCGCTGCTGTGCCGCACACACACACACAGAGCCCGCTGCTGTGCCGCACACACACATACAGAGCCCACTAATGTGCTGCATACACACACACAGAGCCTGCTGCTGTGCAACACACAAACACGCACACACACACACAGAGCCTGCTGCTGTGCCGGCACACACACACACAGAGGCCGCTAATGTGCCGCATATACACACACAGAGCCTGCTAAAGTTATGCATACACACAGAGCCCACTGCTGTGCCGCGCACACACACACAGAGACCACTGCTGTGCCGCAGACACACGCACACACACAGCCCGTTGCTGTTCCGAACACACACACACAGCCAGAGCCCGCTGCTATGCCGCACACACACAGAGCCCGCTAATGTGCCACACAAACACACGCACACAACAGCCCGCTAAATGTGCCGCAAACACAGCCTGCTGTGTGCGCACACACACACATACGTATAGGCCGCTAATGTCCCACACACACAGAGCCCACTAATGTGCCACACACGCACATGCACACAGAGCCCACTGCTGTGCAGCACACACACACACAGAGCCCGCTGCTGTGCCGTACACAAAACCACACAGAGCCTGCTCTATGTGCCACACACACGCACACAGAGCCCGCTGCTGTGCCGCACACAAAAACACACAGAGCCTGCTCTACGTGCCGCACACACGCACACAGAGCCCGCTGCTGTGCCGCACACAAAAACACACAGAGCCTGCTCTACGTGCCGCACACACGCACACAGAGCCTGCTAACGTGCCGCACATGCACACACACACAGAGCCCGCTGCTGTGCTGAAAACACACACACAGAGAACGCTAATATGCCACACACACACACACACACACACAGAGCCAGAGCCCGGTGCTGTGCCGCACACACACAGAGCCTGCTAACGTGCCACACACACACACAGAGCCCGCTAATGCGCCACACACACACACAAAGAGATCGCTAACGTGCTGCATACACACACACACACAAAGCCTGCTGCTGTGCTGCACACACGCACATGGAGCCCGCTAATGTGCCGCATATACACACACAGAGAGCCCGCTAATGTGCTGCGCACACACACACACACGGAGCCCGCTGCTGTGCCGAAAACACACACGCAGAGCCAGCTAATGTGCCAAACACACACACACAGCCCGCTGCTGTGCCGCACACACACACACACAGAGCCCACTAATGTGCCGCACACAGACACATACAAAGCCCGCTGTTGTGCCGTACACACACAAAGAGCCTGCTAATGTGCCGCATACACACACACAGAGCCCACTAGAGTTATGCATACACACAGAGCCCGCTGCTGTGCCGCACACACACATACAGAGTCCGCTAATGTGCCGCATACACACACACAGAGCCTGCTGCTGTGCAACACACACACACAGAGCCCGTTGAGGTGCCACACACACACACACAGAGCCCGCTGCTGTGCCGGCGCACACACACACACACAGAGCCCGCTAATGTGCCGCACACACACACACAGAGCCTGCTAAAGTTATGCATACACACAGAGCCTGCTGCTGTGCTGCACACGCACACCGTTGCTGTGCCACACACACACACACAGAGCCTGCTAATGTTACGCATACACACACACAGAGCCCGCTAATGTGCTGCCTACACACACACAGAGCCCACTAATGCGCGACGCACACAGACACACTAATGTGCTGCATACACACACACAGCCAGAGCCCGCTCCTATGCCGCACACACACACACAGACTGTTAATGTTACGCATACACACGCACAGAGCCCGCTAATGTGCTGCACACTACACAGAGAGATCACTAATGTGCCGCACACACACACAGAGCCCGCTGCTGTGCCACACACACACACGCGGACACACATGCCTTGCTAATGTGCCACACACACACGCACAGAGCCCGCTAATGTGCTGCACACTACACAGAGAGACCACTAATGTGCCACACACACACACACAGCCCACTGCTGTGCCACATACACACACACAGCCCGCTAAGGTGCCTCATACACACACACACACAGCCCACTAATGTGCCACACACACAGAGCACGCTAATGTGCCGCAGACACACACACAGAGTCCGCTAATGTGCTGCACACACACACAGAGCCCGCTAATGTGCCACAAACACAGAGCCCGCTAATGTGCCGCACACACACACAGCCCGTTGGTGTTCCATACACACACACAGCCCGCTAATGTGCCACAGACACACAGACCCCCCTAATGTGCCGCACACACACACACACAGAGCCCGCTGATGTGCCGCACATAAACACACACAGTCCGCTGATGTGCCGCGCACACACACACACAGCCCGCTGCTGTGCCGCGCACACACACACACAGCCCGCTGCTGTGCTGCACACACACAAACACAGAGCCCGCTAATGCGCCACACACAAAGACACACTAATGTGCCGCAGACACACACACAGAGCCCGCTGATGTGCCACACACATGCACACACACAGAGCCTGCTAATGTGCCACACACACAGCCCGCTAATGTGCTGCATACACACACAGAGCCCGCTGCTGCACCGCAAACACCCACACACAGCACACTGCTGTGCCGCACACGCTCACACAGAGCCCGCTAATGTGCTGCACACACAGACACACAGAGCCCGCTAATGTGCCTCATACACACACAGAGCCCGCTAATGCGCCATGCACACAGACACACTAATGTGCCGCAGACACACACACAGAGGCGGCTGCTGTGCCACAGACACACGCACACACACATCCCGTTGCTGTGCCGCACACAAACACAGAGCCCGCTAATGTGCCACACACACACACAAAGAGACCACTAATGTGCTGCGTAAACACACACACACAGAGCCCACTAATGTGCCAAACACACAGAGCCCGCTAATGTGCCGCACACACAGAGCCCGCTAATGTGCCGCACACACACACAGAGCCAATTAATGTCCTGCACACTACACAGAGAGACCACAAATGTGCCACACACACACAGAGCCCGCTTATGTGCCGCACACACACACACAGAGCCCGCTAACGTGCCGCACGCACAAACAGAGCCTGCTAAATGTGCCGCACACACACGCAGAGCCCGCTAATGTTACGCATACATACAGACCCTGCTAATGTGCCGCACACACACACACAGAGCCCGCTAATGTTAAACATACACACAGAGCCCGCTGCTGTGCCGCACACACACAGCCCTCTAATGTGCTGCATACACACACACAGAGAGCCCGCTTATGTGCCACACACACACACAAATAGCCTGCTAATGCGCACACATACACAAACGCACACACAGCCCACTACTGTGCCACACACACCCAGAGCCAGCCAATGTGCCGCACACACACAGAGCCCGCTAATGTAACTAATACACACACACAGAGTCCGCTGCTTTGCCGCACATGCGCACACACACACCAAGCCCTCTGCTGTGCCGCACATGCACACACACATTGAGCCCGCTGCTGTGCCGCACAGACACACAGAGCCCGCTGCTGTGTTGCACACACACAGCCTGCTGCTGAACTGTACGCACACCCAGAGCCCTCTACTGTGCCACAGACGCACACACAAAGAGCCCGCTTTTGTGCTGCATGCACAGACACACAGAGCCCACTGCTGTGCTGCACACACACAGTGCTCGCTAACGTGCCGCACACACACACACAGAGCCCGCTGATGTGCCGCACACGCACACACACACACACAGAGCCCGCTAATGTGGCACACATACACACAGAACCCACTGCTGTGCAGCACACACACACACAGCCCGCTAACGTGGTGCATACATACACACGCACATACAGAGCCCGCTAACGTGCCGCACACACACACAGAGCCCGCTACCGTGCCACACACACACACAGAGCCCGCTAATGTGCCACACACACACACGCAGACACACACAGCTTGCTAATGTGCCACACACACACAGACAGAGCCCACTAATGTTACGCATACACACAGAGCCCGCTGCTGTGCCGCACACACACACACACACAGAGCCCGTTGCTGAACCGCACACACACACACAAAGCCCGCTAATGTGCCACACACACACACGCAGACACACACAGTTTGCTAATGTGACACACACACACAAAGAGACCGCTAACGTGCTGCATACACACACACACAGAGCCCGCTAATGTTACGCATACATACAGAGCCCGCTGCTGTGCCGCACACACACACACAGAGCCCGCTAATGTGCCGCATACACACACACAGAGCCCGCTTATGTGCTGTACACAAATATACACACAGAGCCCGCTGCTGTGTTGCACACGCACACACAGCTTGCGTCTGTGCCGCACACACACACACACAGCCCGCTGCTGTGCCACGCACACACACACACAGAGTCCGCTTCTGTGCCGCACACACACACGCACACACACAGCCCGCTAATGTGTTGCACACACACACAGCCCGCTGCTGTGCCGCACACGCACACACATAGAGCCTGCTAATGTGTTGCACACACACAGAGCCCGCTGCTCTGCCGCACAAGCACACACACAGCCCGCTAATGTGTTGGACGCACACACAGCCCACTGCTGTGCCGTACACACACAGCCCGCTGCTGTGCCGCACACGCACACACACAGCCCGCTAATGTGTTGGACGCACACACAGCCCACTGCTGTGCCGTACACACACAGCCCGCTGCTGTGCCGCACACGCACACATACACACACAGAGCCCGCTAATGTGCCGCACACACACAGCCCACTGCTGTGCCGCACACACACACAGACACAGACTGCTGCTGTGCCGGCACACACATACTTAGAGCCCACTGCTGTGCTGCACACACACACACGCACACACAGCCCGCTGCTCTGCTGCACGCCCAGCCCTTACCCAAACACGAATTATAAAAATCCAGCACGACTGTTACCCTGGAGAAAACAAACCAACCAACCAACCAACCCCCGCTCTGTGGAAGAAGTTTAAAGACCGTGTGAAAACACGATGCCCACGTTACTGCCTAGTCCGCGTCCCGCAGCACTTATACCTTCGTAGTTTTAAACCCACCTGACATTTCAGGGAATCCTTCTCACGAAATACAGAAGAGCAGCAGAGGGCAATGGCCATATCTGCGTAATGTCACAACAATTTGTCAAAGAACACTGGCGGTTACTGAACTGTACTGAAGCAGAGGTGACCGGATAGCTCTGGTTCAGGCTTTTCAAATTACATCATCTGGTTCTGGTTCTGATATGCAAGAGTAGTGACCTAAATATTTTTTTTATTTCCCCCTCTCATATAAGTGTGTGAATGCATTCTTTGTTTTAACTGTATAGTCCAGTTCTTGGTAGTAAATTTTCATAGTGTAAATGCAGTAAATACCTGAAGGGAAGGCTTCTGAAGCCAAGACAAAACAGTACTGTAGTGCTGACAGAAGATTATTGTCAGAACTGCCTTTCACACTTAATTTTGGCAAAAATATTTTGAATCTGATGGAAGTCTATTTTTGCTGAAACATTCCTGATTTCTCTCGTTTCAGAGACACATCTCGGTTGACTTGGTTTGGAACAGACATCACCATTTCAGCTCTTGTAGAAAAAAAATCTTACCCAAAAGTTCTGAATAATCTGTAAACACCAGACACTTCCCCCATACCCTCTCAGAGAACTGCAGCTCACATAAAAGTCTAAGAAATGTGAATTGTTTCAGTAGAGTGGACACATGAGGGAGGCTACTATGAAAAAAAGTAATTAGTTTGGGAAAGAAGTTTTACATCCAGAGGAAAGAGAAAACCTCTGGTGTATTTCTCAGTGATATTCCCCTTTCCAGCCCTGTGCTCTGGAAACGAAGGTTTCTCGGACTGCTGCCAGGTGCCTGGCGCTGCCCATGGCCGAGCCAGCCCAGTCGCCTTTAGCTGCCCCTGATGCTCCAACCAGAGATTTCTGCCGCCTCAGATGTGCCAACATACCTGCAGGTTTCATTCCTCCCTTACCTGCCTCTTGCCAAAAGATCAGCATTAGAAAAGTTTGCTATTAAAAGAACTGAAATGAACTGCTGTCAGCCTGACAGAACCAGCCAACAGAGGTAATTAAATATGCAGCACTTGCAGATCTGCAAGAGAAGTAACCTCTGGCAGGAGGAAGGTGATAGACAGCCAAAGTGGTAACTGCTCCAGCGGAAAGGCTTGGGGTGCTTTCTCCTCCGTATGTGCTGGAGGGAAAAAAACCCCACCAAAACAGCTTTGGGCAGAGCCCTTTGAGAAGAAAAGTCCAAGTAAACTGGGCAAACGTGGTCAGGCAGCCAAACCCAAGGACTGTAGTTCCCATTTAGGGAGTGGAGGTGTCTGTCTCAGGATGTACGATTTTTGGAAGGGGGTGTAGGGGAAGGGGAGAGAATGTGGGTCATTATGGAAAATCAAATAAACACGGGCTCTTGCATGAGACTGCAGATTAGTGGCTAGTACGGTCCTTCAGACGTATAAACACCAATGCCAATAGGAGGGAGAGGGGGAGGGACAATATCTTGATTTGGTACAGGGAATACTGTGCCCTGCTCACATTTTTACAGCATAGCAGAAATCACAGCAGATTTAAAAGCAAGATGGTAATTTTAAGACTGAAAAACAGGCATGTAAAGGGAGACAAGGGAGCAATACAAGGCTGACTCTCTTTTCTTTAGCAAATAAAAGATTAGAAGCTTTTAATTTCATCAGTTTATGAATATCAACATAAGCAAAAAAAAAGTTTTAGACAAAACGTTATTTGTCCAACAGATGGTAATACAATTAAACTGAAAATCTGAAAACTGAATCAGAGAGAGACCACAGTGGAAATAAGGTATCACTGTATAGATAAGACCTTGCTGGTTAGTAGCCATTGGAGAAACTCACCAGGTTGAAAGGTAGATTCTGCAACACTGAAACAATTCTTAAAGCAGTTCAGGTATTTTTCTGAAATATACATTCTTGCTCAAATGGGAATTAATTGCAAATTGCATATTTTTTGCAAACAACTGCTCACGGTTTCTTCACTAGCTTTCTGATCTCTGAGAAAGCTGATGCAGTAGTTAGGAGGTGTGGTACTTAGCCCTTTGGATGAAGCTTTGGATATGGATTCATACATTTTGACTTTGCAGATAATGGCAGAATGGAGATCCTGGAAGTTTTGATAATTTGTGATGCTGAATACCTCAAAATAAGTGAAGTAGCATATACGAAAATACCTGCTGAGAGGTGAATTGAGGCCAGGCTACCAGACAGTTTCCATATCTTACTGAAACCTATTACTGCTTTACTCTTTTCTCCAGGCATAGTATAATTAGAGCAACTCTGAAAAAGTTTTTCCTTTCAAAGGGAAAATGTAAGCCTCTAGAAAATTGCTCCAAAGAAAAAATAGGATCTGTCAGTCTGTAAAGGTAGTAAACACACTGGCTGTTAACGCTTTTATTTGCTTGTCTTAACCATTATGTGCCCATACATTACTTCCTTCCTGTCTATTCTTAATGTTGAATAGAGACAATTGACAGTTGTTTTTGATTCATAACAGCTTTGCCTCATAATTGGTGACATGCTGCAAGTTATCAAGCCCTTAACTCATCTGAGCTATACAAAAAATGTTGTAGCTGGTTTGGGACAAGTAATGAAAAAAAAATGGCTCTCAGATGATTTGGGGGATGCTTACCTGGAACAGAGCAATAAGAGGAGTAAGTATTTTGAATTAAGATTTAACTGGAGTAGAGGCTGGTACTCTGGATTGTCTGGGTACTCATTCTTTCTCTTGCTTTCCTTTTGGTACAATGAATTTTAATTATTTCATGAGAAATGGAAGAGCATGAACAGGACATGGCAGAGTTCCTACCTCAGAGTGCCCACACAATTAGACCATGTTAATCACAAACTCTGCTGGGCAGCACAGATCACAGTCCACTAGATCCAGGAGAGTTATCTACCATCTCTGTGATCATAGAAGTAACTTCATGATCATCATCTTTACTTTCTAAGAAAGGCAATTAACCCAGAAATTAATGCAGAGGTCGGGTGAAGGGAGAGGAATGGGTGGCACTAGAGAGATGCTTCCTGGATGGAGGGTGCTGTCTCCCTCCCATGGGTGCTGGGAACCTCATTCCCTCAGAGAAGCAGGTGACAAGCCCTTCTCTAGTACTTCTGGCCTCTGCAGTTTCTGGGGTTTAGCACAGACCTTTCCTCATGAGGTGCATGTAAATCTTATAGGATAGGCTGTGACTTTTTTGTAAATAAATAGTTTTTCTGAATGTATTACTCTGAGGAATGGTTAAGAAGAAAATAAATTAGCAAAAAGAAGAAAAAAAGAGTTTGGCTTAGAATTTTCCTGATGGCTTAAGTTCAGCTAAAGGTTTCCACTTTCTCTAATGTTATCAGTATATTGACATAACAGCCTCATACTAATTTGGGCTTATTATTACAAACTGCTTTCTCACCTCAAAGTAGCTTCCCTTAAAATAACATTTCCTTGAAAGAAAAGTGAGTTTCTGTGGGTAATCTAGGGTTTTGATCCTAGCCTCTCGTTCTCACCTCATTGGCATTTTACAAGTAAATAGCAAACATCACGTACGATTCACAGGAGCTTACCTTGCTTATTTTTATCTCCCCAGACTTCACTCCTCTGCAAACACAGAGGCCTGTGTGCTAAGGGCAGTGGTGCAGCTCCGCATTGTTCCCACCTGCGGCCCGGACACAGCTCCCCTCCCAGCTGTGCGAGGCAGGCAGGATGGCTCCCGGGGCTGCACCAAGTCACTACAAGCAGTCCGTACCACCAGGTGGCGCTGCTAAACACAGTTTTCCGCGTCCGTTTTATCCCTGTGCAAAGTGGTCTAAAGAATACCGATCTACTAGTCTGAGCTTGCTCGGTTTTATAAAGAAGCCATTCTCTCTGGCCAGGAGAACGTAACTGCCTGATACGTGAGCCTTTCTGAAAGATGGAAAGCACACATACATTACAGGCACCGGTCTCCCCGACAAAGTAAATACATTTTGCGATTACTTCTGCCAAGCCAGGCTGCAGTGTCCAGCCGTTCTCTTTGCCAGAGTGTGGGGGGTAGCAATGGCTTTGAATACTGATTGTGGAAAAAAGGATCAGAAAACTAAATACTTGTTAAGAAAATCCCCCTACCCAGATAGCAGTGTTCCAGGTAGATACAATTTAAAGGGAAAACTGGAATAAAGAGAATAAATAGTTGCCACCTCTAGAGAAAGTACAGAGTGCACTTTTTTGACTCTGCATTCTTGCATGATTCTTTTAGATGCTTCTACTGCTCCAATGTTCCTAAGAGTTAAAAAGCAATGTAATCCTGGTGTTACATAATAAATCTCAGGTTTAATCCCCAAGCTCTTTCTATCTGCAAAATATCTAATTGGTTCTATAATAAATGATATAAATTATTTATTAGTTCTGAAGTGTGCAGTACTATCATGAGATGAGATATTTATTGAAAATACAGTACCAAATGTTAGTAAATTCCTCTGTGCCTTTACCTTTTTTTACTTATTAATGAATTGGTACTTCAAAATGACTTGGCTCATTTGGATATTTCTTGAGGTAATGCCTTCACAGCAAGCAGTTGTTTATTGCTTGAGTCTGTATTTTTCATATTAACATTGGCCAGAAGAAATAGCACGTGTTGTAAAATGTTATATGTATATAACATTTTGTATACATAAAAAAGTATATATGCTTCTAGTGATCTTTTCTCAGAGAAAAGTTTTCAGAGACATTGTCAGATATATTTTTGTCAGAAATATAAAAGGTCATTCAGGTATTCATTATCCTGCTCATTTTGGTTTTTCCCTTTCAAGTTGACTTTTCTTATTTATGCATCAGATAATTTATGATCTTATAGCCAAAGGACTTGCAAGAATGTGCATGGAAAGTCATGATTTGGGACTCGATGAGGCTATTTTCCTTGCTGACATGGAGTCAAAGATATAGCCTCAGCATTTATTTGCATACTTTCCTGCACAGCCAGTCATATATAACTTAACTTCACAACCAAGCACTCTGGTGCTGTGCCCAAGAAACATCTCACCCTTGCCACTTTTCTTTTTGGAGTTATAAGGTTTTTTATTATGTTTCTATCTGGCAGTTTCACAGAAGATCTTTATTTCTTTCTCCTTTTTTCCTTTGACTGTTGAATTGGCAGCATGCTACTGCTTCAAGTTAGGCAAATCAGAGCATACCTGAAAAATGAAAAAAGGCTCATGGAAAATACGTCTGCAGCCTTTAAGAGAACCCCTTAGAAGTGGAACCCACTTTATTTAACAGTCTGTCCACCTGCTCACACAGTTTAGGAAAATAATCTTGGCTTTGGGCCACAATCTCTGTCTCACTAGCTGGCTGTGGCAGCAAGCTGCCATCTTCAGGTGAACCCACCCAAAATAACAATGTACAAGCTATATTCTACCTGCTCACAAGCCTAATGAGACACCATCTGCAGCCATGACAGTGTTGTTCTAGTGGTGAGATCCTCCGATGAACAGTACCAGTGTCAATGAGCAAATTCTTTACGAACAAATTTATGATCTTAATTTTAACCTTTTTCAGTATCAGGACATCTGTGGAGCAGGTTTCAGACTCAACTCAGTCAACACTTGCCAATGGAAAACAGTGTGATGACTATTCTGTGCATGTGAGCAAGATAAAATATGAATTTTTATGGGGGCTGTTGCTTTTTAATAAAAACAACAAGAAAAAAAGTATTTTCTTTCAAAACCCTTAGTTTTATCCCTGGCCACAGTACAAAGGAACTATGTTTTGTTCTTTGCAGTCACACCAAGGTGTTGACTATACTGCAGGTAAGTTCTTTGTCCTGTGACTGATATAACAATCACTGACATAGCAGAACTAGTACAGGCTACAAATTGAAAATGGGAAAGCTTTCAATTTGAACCAGTAGAGGGTCTAGAAAGCTATGCCAATTCAATCTTTTTCAGCTGTATTTGTGTGGCTGAAAAACTCCAGCTACAGCCACATCCTCCTTCTAGTGTGTGCACCTGGGATATTTAGAGACACATTATTAAAGCCCAGTTCCTATTGCACAAATGTGTCCTTCTAATTGTCCTGCACTTAGTTTTATGAATGTCTTTCTCCTTCTCCACATTTACCTGTCTTAATTATTTTTTTAATTTTAAGAGATCAGAGGGGCGTGAAAATTTCTGCCTTGATAAGGGGTCTACACATTTCCACATCTGCCAACAGACATGGGTACATGACTGAGACCTAATTCCACTCCTGAGCTTTGGTTTGTGACAGCCAGCTCTTCTCAAGCAAGGAAGAACAGTCAGAGCTGCTGAGGAATGCCAGCAGAACAAGGATAAAAGGCAAATTCAAAATGAGGTGATAATACAGGTGTCACTCAGAAAGCAAAAGTCCACAACAAAGTGTGCTTTACAGCCTTATGCTGCAGTGGGAAAAGGGAAAGTTATATATGTAAGATGATGTGTATGTAAATATGTATAGAGTTTGAATTAGCTAGGCTCTTTGTGACATACTGTTTTCTGCACTGAAAATGTATGGAGATTGTTTCTTCTAACAGTTTTTTCCTTCTAGACCTTTGCTGTTCTAAATGTCAAGCTACCACTCCTACTCCATATTAGTCTTCAATGGAAGAGAATTGTTTGTTTGCCTATAATGAATGATTACATTAGAACACTCATATGACCTCATTAGTTAGAAGTAATCAAAACAGTTAGGCACCAGTAGTAGTTTTTAAGCACTTAATAATGGGATCTTCAATCCTAAGGAAAAATGTTGAAAGCATCTGAATAATGAGAACAGGAAGAATACTTCTTTATTAGAAAAGTTCAGTACTTGTAGTTGCTGGCAACTACCATCAAAGATAAAAAGCAATCATAATCTTAATTGCATTTCAAACTTCATCTCGATACGAGATCTTTAAGTCTTAGCAGTTAATAAGTTTTTTAGATTTTTGTCTGCAGGAAACTGGTAGGTATTTCTTTTGAGTTTAGTGGATTTCTTCAAGCCCATGGTGAAAATTTATTTTAAGAACAGTGAAACAATTTTTAACAAGTCGTACATGCTTGGATAGCTCTGCAGTCATTTAGCTTTGCTGATGGATATTAACTTCCTTGATAAGAAATTCAGATTATATATAAATCTGGTAATGATAATTCATATCACTTCTAGGAGAAGGCAATTTATTTCAGTTCAGGAGAAATTTTTTTTCTTTAGACTACTTAAAATACAAATCTTTGGAAATCAGAACTATTCTGAAGAAATTGCACTGTAAGTGAAATATTTAGAATAAATAGTTGCCACAGCTTATCAGACTCTTCCTAGAATGTTAAAAGATATTTTAGCATCCCCATTTCTTTATAACACCTCAGATAAAATATAACTTTTTTTTAATACTCTAATGCTAAAATATAAAGTAAAAATTAAAATCTCAAGTTGTTTTCAATTATGTTGGTAGCTTAGATTGCAATGATTAGTTAGGTAAAATATTGAAATTCCTAATGATTAGTTTTAGCACAACCAAATATATTCTTGTAACTATGGCTGTATTAAAACGGAACCAAATAAAATAGAAGCAAACAGTGAGAACAAATATGGTCATTCAGCTATGCAGCTGTTTTAGAAGACTATGGCAAATATGGAAGGATACATGCCTGTAAAGGCTTAAAGCTACATAGAACATGTGTACGTAGATTTAAAAACTTACAGAAAAGCAAATTAATTACTTCAGTAGCTTCCTCTGTCTTCTGCAACCATATGTTTTCCTTGTACATGGTGATACCTGCCTCCTGGGGAAAACAAACCTATTGAGAAACCTTTCACATATATGATGACCTGTATCAAGAATACTCTCTTTCATTGGTGGAACAAATCTAGTTCTTTCACTGAACCTTGCTGGCAACGTTCTCCTAACTTCTGTCACTCTTGCTGTTCAATGAATCACCCCCAATGTGTGCTGTTCCCTTACTGGCACAGGACAGGGCAGAAGGGGGCCACTACTGAGAAGAGGGGAAAAAAAAATACACTGTGCAAGGTATACTATTTGCAACAATGCCAGGGAGACAGTATTTCACTTCTAAAACAATCCATGATTTTTATCAATTCTACACATTTTACTTGCAAAATATTTTGAAATAGAGTACTTTGTTCTAATTAAGTGCTCCAGTGGCAATTAGGTGAAGTGTAGCAGCTCTGCTCTAACACAAAGAAATTTTCAGTTTCCAAAGTGAATTAAACTAAACTGAAAGGCTATTTACACTGTGGTATATGAAGGCACAGACCCCAGGTGAGATCCTTTATTGCATACATAAGTGCTGGTTATATAAAATCAAATATCCACCCAAGCTCTGCCCCAGAATATACCTACATGCCACAAAGCACCTTCACAGCCAGCTCACACTCTACCAAGCTTTTTACTTCTTCCACACTCACCTGAGGAGGTCTCTTCTTCCCTGATACTTAAGATGTGGGATGCTCTGGCATGCCTCTCATTAGGAGGCTCTGGGCAGCCTCTCATTGCAGACAGGTGTGCACAGGGTTGATTTTCAGGTGAGCTCAGGGAGCCAGAGTTAGTGCTAGTTGTTTCCTCACTACATTTTAAGGCACAATCACTCTGCAGCCTGGTACACAGACAATGAACAAAGCCTTTTCTCAGAAAGGGCCCTTACATTACACCACAATAAGGACAGTCTATATACAAAGATTATTAGAAATAATTAATTACAAACAATTTCTTATTTGGACAAACTAAAGTCCTTTTTTTATTGTGATGCATGATATCAAATAATTGAAAAACCTCTGATTGTCAGGAAAGAATATAAGAAACCAGGGACAGCTAGGTTATAAACAATCCCTATCTGTTTTCCTTTGGAGATACACGTGGTTTTCTTTAGTAACTGGTGTGACTGGGTAGGACGTCAGCACTACAGTGAGGGTTGCTTCATGCTGGAGGGATTGTCCTGTGACCAGTGTAATTCAGTCCAGTAGAAAAGTAGTGATACTGACCTAATTCTTCCATCAGACCGAAGACAACCTGCCCTCAGGAGGATCTAACATGTGCTCCAGAGATTTTTTGTTTGTTTTTGAAAAGCATGGTCTGTAATACAAGTATCCCTGCAAGCAGGCAATTTACAGCATTAAACTTGCTCTTGTGCTCTCCTTCAAGCCCAGAGGAGTTTGCATTGTCACTCCACAATACAGTTCATGGTGAAACTGTCCTCCCTTTCTTTCTCTCCCATACCTCATACGCCAAGGCAGTCACTAGCAAAGGGTTTGAATGCTCTCAAAAACATAGCAGCAATGAACCCTAGTCCCCACAGAAGCATCTGTATTGTGTGGGTGACTTCCACCATGCATAGCTTTATTTCTGGTTCCAATTTAGAAGGTAAAAAAACCCACTGTTGGCACATTTTCTGGGGATTTTCAGCCTGTCAGAGTGTTAAACATCTACCCTCAGTGAATAATTACAAGAGGCGTTGTCTCTAGAAACTCACTCAGAGGATTAGGTAGCTTTTTGGAGCTTGAGCCATGGCTGAGTTTGGCCATGAGTTCTTAGACATGTCTAAACTGTGTAGTTTCTGATTACATTTGGAGCCACAAAGCAAGAGGTTTTAGAAGTTCGAGTGGTGCCAGATTTCAAAAGCATTGATGAGGGAGGGGTTTCAGGCCTCTGGTTTTAGCTTCAGTAGTCTACATTCTAGGAGTACTCTGAATTTCATTCATTGAACCTGACCCTTACATGTGTTTCAGCAATGTAAAGAAAAGAACCATGAGAATAAAAGAGTATTAAAGAGTAAGTATCTGCTAATTTAGTATCCTGACTTCAGCAATGCCTTAGAACAAGATGACATTTTGAAAGCTCTAGTACTCATCCTCTGTAAAGATGTAATCATTTGTTCACTGCTGCACATAAACAAGGGAATCTCTCTAGCAGTCATTGAATGAGCCAAAATATAAGCCTGATGCCTTTTATTATCTAGAGAAAACAGAGCACACCTTGGTTTTCCCTTAATTTTAGATCATCAAAGCTCCAGCTGTTACTGCCTTGCTTAGTTCAAACTGTATGTAGTGGCCATTGATGTGTTTTGTTTGAATGAATAATCATAGCCAAGTTTTGTATAAAGCAATATACTCTCTGGCAGGGAAGAACAATGTTGACATGAGTTGTTACAAAACAGACATCAGCCCTAGGAAGCATTTTTCAGACCCACCAAGTTTTCTTAGTGAATACTGAAATGTGTTTATATGCAGACTAGTGCACCCTGGCCATAACTTACTGCAGTAAATTAATATATTCTGTGACACTAGCTAATTAAACTAAACCTTGTGACCTTCTCATAATTAGGAATTGCAATAGGTTCAGTGGTTTATGAACCACTAAAAATAGTTTAAAAAAATCAGGAAAGAGAATCTATTACAGACTTACCATTTGATACATTACAACTTGATGAAGCTTTTAATTGGCGTATTCTAATTTCAGTTGCAAATCTTAGTATAATTGTGGTAGCAGCAAATGCAATCAATTAATTACAGCCAGGGCATTGAGCATGCTTCAGAAGATACACTTACCACTTTAGGGCAAATATAGCTAGACAGGCAAAATAACAAGATAATTACCAAAAAGAGTGTGATTTTTTAAAATTGTCTTAAAAAAGCTGCAAATAAAAAGACCTGATTTTTGAACACCACCTGTACTATACTATTCATTTAGAAAATGTGTGACAATGTGATGTATTGTCCCAAGTTAATTTGATTTATAGTGTAACTTGAAGTATTGTGGCTGTGCACGGTCTGAGAAAAAACTAATATAAGAACAGATGTCATTGACAGAAATTACAAGAGTGTTGCAGACTCACATGAGAACTTATGTAGATGATGAAGAGGAACATTGTAATCCTTTTCAAAAAGCAGAGAAGGAGGGGAGTAGTTTAGGGGAACAGTTTCTCTGCCTTGACTGTGCAGACTCCTTTAGGGGTGTGCAGCCTCCCCAGTCAGCACAGAGACGAATCTCCCTTTAATAGGCCAGATGCAGGTACAGGATAATTTTCACATATTCTGAAGAAATGCTTTAATGCTTAAACATCTCAGTTCACAGTGGTGGGATGTTTCAGCATTTGTGTAACTGCATTAACTATATCACTTGTTCAGGACGAGGAAACCTGGGTTCTGAGCATATCTCTAGCTTAGGTGGTGTATCCCCACATTGCCAAGAAATTGTGCTCTTCATCAATGTGCAGATATGTGGAGTGCCTGATGGGCTGGTGCTGCTGTTCAGGTTGGGTCACTGTGCCACTGGGAATACAAGAATAATGGAGCAGGAATATGGGAAAGAGGACCCGATTCTTGCCTTTTATTTAGGGTTCTTGGACAAGGTAGGAAAGACCTACAGTTTTCCCTACTCCTAGTAAGTTTTTCAGATTTTATCTCATGAGCCTTTAGATGAATGAACTTTCAAAAACAAGGCTGTGAAAGTCAAGTGAAAGTTAGGCTTTATCACTATTTTATGCCAAATGCAGTTACCAATGTCAAGAGGTAAGTTAAGGGTCTAAACCAGAACAGGCTAGAGCAGAGGTTGCTCCTGGCACGATGCCATGGATTCTAGGATGTAGGAGACATTGATTTTGCCTTGCTACCCACAGGCAGAGACCCTGCAGCTGAGGTATACACTTCTGAAGTAAATCTTCTAAGTGCAAGGCTACTGAGGAAGTCATAAAGTACATGACCATCTTCTGTTACTAAAAGAGTTAACCATGCTATGAGTCAACCCTTAGGTATTATTTTAGGATAGATTAGTACTACTATATAGCCTGAATCTCATGTAGCTACAGCCACTATAGCCTTTCCTGTAAAATTCATGTACTGCCAATGGAAAGAGGTGGGTACCTACATTAAGTGGTCTGGATCATCTTCCACAGGTTCTTGACTTTCCTAAATGCATTGGCTACGGGACTTCACCTTAGACTGCATCTTCTCTGATGGGTGGAAGGTGTAATCAAAACCTCCTTTATCTCTCCAGTAAATATATAAAAGCTAACAAACTCTATCCTTTCCCTTTACCCCAGGGTTATGTATCACAAATGCAGATTAATTCTCATTGCAGAATATGCTGTGTGGTAAGCATTTTGAATAGCCTGATTTTCTACTGTTGGGTCAAAAGGAAAGAGACTGTAAAAAGGAATAGGATTTATAATGTGGTTTTTTGACAGCTCAGTCCAAAGACTACTAAAGCTCTTGAGGGTTTTTCCATCAACATGTTTGGAATTGGGCCACTAATGACTAGGAGGAAGGGAATTTGGAACCTCAGCTTGTTCAGTTGAATTTTATTTGAATCTAAGTAAAGTTAGATGCAGATTAATACTCACTGGTATGTCTGGCTGCTGCAGTAAGACTTTGTGTCAGGGTAATTTTTTCTATCAAATGGCAGTGTACTTAAAGAATGGAGTGCCTAGAATATAGTTGCAAACACCTAGTGGGTTAAAGACAAAGAAATGTGATATATGTGTTTGGGGAGAATACACATGCAGTGAGTGGTATGGAATGTCTTTTTATCTCTTCCATAAATTTGACCAAATTAAAATAAGAAATCGAGTCTCTGTATCTCATCATCATTGAAAAAGTGCTCTATGCTTTTAAAAAGAAGTTAAACATAGAGCTTCTGTTTGGATGAGGGAGTATATGTTAAGGGATGCTCTTTATGCATCCTCATTTTACTAACCATGCAACTAACTTAACCAACTTTTTTTTACATGCTGGCTATGTTTAAGAAATCAGTTTTGGTTGATAATTTCTTTATTTACTTTCTAATTAACATAATTAATTCATTGTTGTTCACTAGCAGTAAAAAGGACAAAAGCAGGAAAGTGACAATTTTTAACAGTGACTTAGAACCTATCATGTCCCATGTGTAACTATTATAAAAGTGTAAGACAGTATCTGAACGTTTTTTAGGGCTTGAATTTTGTACCCAACCAGCAGAATCTGTATACCAAGTATCCCAATGGCATAAGGAAGGGAATTCTGAAAGACCATATTAAATCACAGTGCTGTGATTCCCTCTCTCTCTCTTTTTATTTTTTTTTATGATGCTTATTTTTTTCCTATCAAAATCAGGTGGCTGTTTTGTTTGGTTGGTTTTTTTGCTTGCTTTTCTGTAGTCAAGTTTTCAGGTCTATGACTTCTATAATAAGCAAATACTCTTAATCCTACCAGTAACTTTAAGCCCAATACTCAGCTCAACACCGGTTACAGAGTTCCAGTCCCAAGATTAATGAACAGTTCATTATCTTATATTAGATTTTGGCAGTATGGGAATTAGTGTGTTGATAGAATCTGGACTAAATTCATCCTGTTCAGAAGTAATGAAAAGCAATGAACAAAATAAATGAAGGTTGTGTGGCAGAAACATTAAATTATACAGAAAAAAGTTACTCAGTGTACAAAGCAGAAGAAAAAAAACCACATCAGAAGTGTATTCTAAGGCATATGGAAATCTCTCTGTCTTCACTGGGTTTTCAATTATCCTTCACAGAAAAAGAGAGAAGCAGCCTAGCTCAGGGACAAGCACATACTAGAGTTGCATCAACTATATGCCCGAGATAAAGCATACTTGGGCCTGAGGAAGAGGGAAGGTATGCAAACAGTCTGTGACAATCTGGTCACTGGAGTGCAGAGTATGACAATACATCCAGATTTACTACAACCAGTGCATAATTAATCCATTATACCCATCAGCTGATGAGCTTCCCGCCTACATTGCCATAAATTTGGATTGCTTACAGGGAACTCCAGATGATTATAAAAGGTAATGTTCTCTCTAGTCACCTGAAAGAAATAGATTCCAGATTTTCTACTTAATCATTTTACTACTTGGCAGTAAATGCTATTTTTGCTGTGTGCAGGCTATTGCAGAAACACCTAATTGATTCACCACCATCAGTGTGTTACATCATACTCAGCAATAAACAGCTTGATTCCAATCCAAACCAGCTTTTGTAGCCAGTTTACCAGAAAAACTTCTGTGAAACCATTTGTGACTGTCAGATCTCATGGGTTAGAGGCATGCACTGCTAAAGTGAGCAAAAGTCATTATAAGCAAAGGCTGGGAAACTGCATGGTTAAATGCTGGAATGGATAAATTCTTGCAATTCTGTTAGTCCAGCAGGTGACTTTATTCAAATGGTTGCTCATCCTTTTTATCTTTGCAGTGAACTTTGCCTACAGGGACCATTATTAATGTAAGCTAATATTGATTCATTAATATTATATGAAAATGATACTTGAATTTCTCCTTTGCATCCGTTATTTATCTTTGTAATTAAGTTAAAAAAACCATACAATTAAAACAGAACCTATGGCCCTGATGTTCATAAATTTGCAAAAAGGTGGTGTTCTAACTCTGATGACTGGCTATTTCATAGACGATGCATAGCTTGTTCAGGATGACAGGTGAGAAAGAAAGAAATATTAAGGTTCAAGCACTTCATCCGAGATACACAATATTGATCTACGGCTGCTGAGGATTTGAGATGGAAAGAAGGCATTGAAAATCAAAAGGTAACAGCAGTTTGGGCAACAGTGATGATGAATATGGTAAGAATTTGTGATTCACAGAAACTGGCAAAAAAAAGCCCCCAAACTACAATTCAAGAATAAAGAGTTGAGTAAACTCAGAGAATGAGTAAAAAGATCTGCTGAAACTACAGTCACTGTTGGCTTGATGTCTCCCAAGACTATTCCCAGAAAAAGCAGTACACCAATTGGAGTTTCTGTTTGAGAGCAGGCATATTGACTAACACTTTTCCTTAAGGTTACTTCTCAAAAAATAAAGTTCTTTTGAGTTACACTGTCTTCATGGGCCTTACTACTAGTGACTTTGCAAACTACCCTCCTGTTTATATATCCCAGTGTGATCTTTGGATTTAATTTCTTTTTTGCAGCATCAGCAGCGTAACATTGCAAACATATGTCAGCTTGTGAACCTCTATAATCTGCATATTCTTTCCTAAGTAATGTCTTGGCAGCTCCCCCCTGCTGTCCTGTATATATTTAGGTGATTATTATTGCATACATGCGATATCTGATGGAGCATGGGGCAAAAAATATATGCTGAAAAGGGAGAAAAATAAACTTTCTTAGTAGAAAGAGAGAGAACTCTCCACGCTTTGTTTCATGCTGTTACTGCAAAATGGAGGTGAGCTCATCCATGAACTGGATGATACCGGTAGCCTGAGACACAGGTTGGTCAGCAAGGATGGTAGCCATCCTCTTGGAGCTGTGAATGTACAAGCAGACATACATGGAAGGGAGAAGCAGCTTCCGCATTTATGAGGGAGAAATCTAGCCATTCTTTTGTGAGAATGGGATAGCCTCTAAGAAGATACACAGCAACAGTTATATTGACCAGACTAAAATAAGCAACAGCCAGAAGCTGACAAATGATTTTGGGGACTTGCTGTACTAGTTCTCCAAGAACAATGACCCGTTGGATCACCCACCATGCAGCTATGCACCTACAAAGCCTGTTTAGACACAAGATAATGTGCTTATCATTTAAAATGCTTAGTGTCGGTCAATAAGGCAGAACACAATTCAAGTGCATAACCTCTGACACTTCTTTTGGTTGTTTTTAGATAACCAGTTATCCAAAGGTGTCCTCAGTCCTCTTTCCTGCCTTAAGGATCCCATTTTAATGAACTGAAATGGAGGTAATGAGATGTATTAGAACAGATGGATTGAGAAAGAATGTAAACAAGATGAACTGAACTGAGAAAATCTAGGTGCAAGGCTTCCAAAACTTCTTCTGGCCTGTCTTCAGCTGAATGATCTGCTGAAGATCCCCTGTGATCCATTCATTGTCTGAAGAATCCCATTATAAATGGCTGCAATGGCTGCAGATTAATGCAGATGAGATGGATTGAGACATGTATTTGAGATGAATGGTCCTTTGAGGCAGTGTGCTCTTTCATATCGGATTGTGCCTCCTTTGTGCAAAACTCAGGAGACTATGCCAGTCAGAACAAATGTCAGTCAGCACTAGGGTAGTACCTACTTTCTTCCTGCATGATTTTGCCCAAAAGAAATTATAATGTCTTAGGGGGACAAATTTCACAATATGATTTACTGCTTGTTCTCTCTTGGGTGTCCTACCAGTAAAGGAACATTGATCATGAATCTTTCCATATTTTATGTGGGATTAGTTTTCATTCACAATTCAGCAGAGTGACTGATGGGAAAGATTTCTTTTTACAATGTGTCTTTTCTTGGCTAAAAGAGAAGTTTCATCTGGGGTCACTGGACAGTCCCCAAATAATAAATTCTGATTCTTGACTATAAGAAAGAAGGAATGGAGAATAAGTCTTCTTAGCTTAAGGTAGAACATGCCTGGAAATTATTTCCAAGACAGTCAGCAAAAAGGGCAAACTATCCTTGTTGTAAGGACAATTGCCCGTATTTTAGTTGAATGACATGATTATTTTCTTTATGTAGAGTATATTTTATATAAGATATACAATCATTTATTTACTGGAGAAGGAACTGAGATTCAAATCTTCCTTCTTTTGAGAACATGCTTGCCAGTCTGTGAAACTAATTTTTCTGCTATGACAACATCCCCAAGGGACTACAGACTGCACAACTGGCAGAGACAACCTGCAGTTCCAGCCTCCTAAGCCACATCCTTCATTTAGCACCCCACAGGCTCACCATCAGGGAGACTGCTACAGTATGTGGGTATGCTGAGATTCGACTTTTTGCTCTCCTCATGCCTCACTTAAATCTCCCTTGTTGCTGTCTGACCTCATAACTTCTTTCCCAGGAAAGAGAGAGCATGGAACATCCACCCCAGGCATTAGTTGTTATATCATCTGCTCCATTCGAAGTGTTTGAAAAATATATGATGGCAGAATAACCAGAAGGTTTCAGGTGGTGTTGGAGCACACTTGTGCACATGGAGTTGTTGGGAAATAACTGGCCTCTAAGCGGTAGAAGCTGAGAAATCTATGTATTTTGGAAAACCTATACTTAAGGGGTAGCCATTTAATTGGTTCTGGTGAACACAATCTGGACACAAATAACTAGAATTGGGATGTACAAGAAGACATAAATGTCTAAAAATTAAAACTATGTACAATGCCTGAGCAGTAAAGTATAACAAAGTAACTTGCATCACCTGTAGACATTAAGCCCAGATTTAAAACTCAAGCACATATTCTAATAAGGTTATTTTTATTATTTTAAAAGTTTGTGTTAGGCAGGAATTAATTCTTAAAACCATTTAATTTTTTGCATCAAAACTTTGAAAGCAATTACTTTACAGTGGAATAGTTATATGAAGAAGCAGAATTATCCTGGGCCACACCTCGCTGAAGATGACCCTGCAGGTGTTGCATATATAAAATAACAGAAGAAGACAAAGTTAGAATAATATGACTACTTGATATAATTACTGAAAAGATTTATATCAAGGATTTGTAGCAAATTATATTTTGCTCACATTTATGCTTATTCGATAAATGGATATAAATGAACTAATGCCTCTATTTCACAGTTAAAAAAAAAAAAAAAAGAGAGATTTTATAATGATGGACATCTTGGCAATTATTTAAATCTCCAAAGAATATTCACAGAGTGCACTCTTAAAAATGTGAGCAGTATTAAATGAATTCCCAGCTCCACCATTAGAGAGATTAGCTCAGTGTTGTATCTTTACTGACAATTCTACTGTATCCTTTCACTCTAAAGATTTTATATGCGAGGTTCCACTCTTACCATGGTCTCACCGAGAGGGAACCCACTGTAGGACCACAGCTGCAAGAGCTTCCACTTCTCTTGCTTAAGCCAGTTTATCTATTTAAAGAAATTTTGTTTATGTGAGAACTGCAGGAAATCACATATATATCAGCTGCCTCAAAAAAAGTCCTATTTTATTTTCTATCATTCTGCAGGACTTGATTGATGACCAAAAATCTTGGAATTCTAGCTACCTGGGGAAAAGATGTACTTGGTGGAGGATATATAATAAAGAGCAGCTAAAAATAAAGTGACAGCAATCACTGTAAAGCTTGATAACTGAATCTCTAGTGTCCAACATAAATACTGGGTTTAGGTGCTTTTTATGCATTTTACAGCAAAAGCCAGATGCTTGATATCTAGTACGTGAGTTTATATAAATTAGTTCCTTACTTGGCCAACTTTATGACATCAGTTCATCTTGAATTTATACTTTGCTTTAAAAGGTCACAATTACAAAAAAAAACCCTGCAAACAAAATATTGAGGCCTAGCCTTCCTGTTCCTGGCAGTTTAAAATGTATGTCCTGTAAATATTTTGAACTACTTACTAGCAGATTTTATGAAATGCTGCAATCTTACTACTACTGTGTATTATGCCAAATCTATAGAATATGCCTATGTGACAAGTAGCTAAATATTTCCATATGTGTATAAAGGTGCATCTGAATCCAAATAGCTATGACTTTAATTCCTCAGAAACATGTGGTACAGGCACCTGTTTATTTCATCTAGCAAAATCTTGATGATAATCGGTGTTTAAAGTGTACTTGCAATTTGAGACAAACCAAAAAAAAAATATCATAGATAGAAGCTGAGACAGTGTTACAAGAATTTAGGCTTGTATTATGCTGAAGAGAAAGTATAGTGCCCTTTGGCCGTGGCCACTACCATGTGCAAAGTTGATTAGGATTTGGTAAACAATAGGAACCTATAGGTCAACCAGGTGTGCCATGACTTAGCTGTGCTCAGTCCTACTCTCATCCTCTGTCTACTCCTGCCTTTAATTTATATCTTCTAAGATGAGCGCAGACATATGTGGGCTAGCGGTAAAAAAAATAATAAAAAGGAGCCAATAGGCAATGTTTTTTGTGCTAGGAAAGGCAGTCTTTTATCCTTATAACAGTGGGTGGTCTGGGATTATATGAATGATGCCTTACAGCACATAGGGTAAAAAGAACTACCACATTGACAAAGAAATGTATTGTATCAGTAAAATCCCTGCTGAAGTCAGTGGGAATTCTCCCACTGACTTTAGAGGGGTTGAGATTTCACCCCACAAATTAGGTTCTCTCTGTCACTGAGTTCTAGCACACGTCTACGTGGAAAACAGGATTGAATCATGTGAGAATTTACTGTTCTGCCCCTGCATTTGGGTCATAATGCTGTAAGAGCTGGAGAGGTCAGGATTTATTTTCTCCTGGTAAAATACCAGTTTAGAATTGCTGCAACCAATAAGTAGGCTGGCTGAATAGACACCACACTTAAAATTAATGGCCTTCTACAATATGTTATAAATTCCGTATAACTGAAGGTGGCTTGAAAAAGAAAGTGTTACAGAAATTTGGCACTGGTATGAAACTTCAGGAGTCAGTAATTGCTAGTGGCTATAAATTAGTTTGAGATGGTGTATTGACCCACTCATGCACTTAATGTAATGGTATCAGTTTAAATTACAGAAAGAGGCTGAGCATTAAAATACTCAAATTGCATTGGGAGTGGGGAGAGAAAACACAAAACTGTCATAGCCCATTAGTTTTCTATAAAGTTGCAGAAAAATACAGGAATCGATAACAAAGAAGTTTTCTACTTGCACTTTATTAATCTGGCCAATATTGCTCAATGCTGCAATTTAAAAAATAAGATAAATTTTAAACTATTTTATAATTGCAACTAATTGGTCATGCAGAATATTTACTTACTACTAACATGATGTACTAACATTTAATAATATGCTATTTATTAACATTTTCTTGCTAGTAACAGGGACGTGCACACTGTAGAATCTTAGCACAGCACTGCACTGACGAGTGTTCAGAGAGGGCTACCATATCTCTGTTTCAATGGAATCAACTTTTATTTCCAGCTAGAAACTTTAACAAGACAGAATTTGAGTACTTCTGGATAACTGTTGAGGATTCTGGCTGTGTGGTTGTTGTAGCGGCCTCTGTGAGCCTGTACAAAATTCCCAAACCCCAGGTTTGTTCCCTGTTTGGTGAAGTTCATTAGACAGTAATAGAGATGTTGCATGGTAGGTGGAGCGCTTTCAAGGGGGGTGTGTGTGTATTTTGACAGTAGGTTCATATTCAAGGAATTCAATTAGCTCAAGATGTTTTCAACTTCTTATCTGAATGATCGATATTACTGGCATATCTGTGGCTTCCTAGAGATACAGAAACCCTATATTTAATGGGTGTGACAGCGTTGGTGGATACAAGACAAAGATTGGCAAAGATTGTTGAAAAGCTCAACCAGAAAAGAACAGTTGTTTTTTCTTCCTCCACAGCTTTAAGGGCAGAGATTGAAGGCACTCTGGAGATTTATGTCTCTTCTGCCACAAGGGGTCTTTCTAACTGTGGAGCATTGGCTTTGTTAACAACAACTTGCAGTTCCATGGACCTTTCTAGAGCTTTTGAATATAATTTTCTGGAAAACATAAAAGAGAAAACAGAAACCTTACTCATTTAAGCATGGATTCTTACAGACATTTGGATGCCTTATGGAAGTCACTAATGATTTTTTTCCCAACTGTTTTGCCCAAGCTTAGGTATGTCCCTTGCAAATCTAAAACTGTTTATTAATACCTCACAGGAAGAGCAAGGACTCAATAGCCACCTTCCGGGTTTCTGGTGTATATGATATTTAATGATGAATTATATCTTCTTAACAGCTCAGAAGTCTGTTTTCTGTACATCCAAGAATCTTGGCTAAGTATTATTTGGGCTGGTAGAAACAGGCACATTCTCAGCCTACTTAAATAATTTCAGACTTCGTTTATTTAGGGTAACCATTTCTGAAAGTGTCTCACAAACATCAGGTGCAGTTCTCATTTCTAAATAACTTTTATCTTTAAATACATCATCAGTCCCAATCAGGTTACTGGAATGCTCTCTTTCACAAAGCTGTTTAAATTTATTTCACCTAGGTCTCTATCAGACAGAATGATGCTGCTATTACATGTCTGACTGCAAGTCACACATGCCCACCTGAAGAAGCTTTAACTACCCCAAATAACAAGTGACATGATGGATTACAGACTTCAGCACACCCTAGCTAAAGTAAATTACACTGCAAGCTTGTACAGCTTGCAGACTGGCTGTCACCTTGCTTAATTCTCACCAGGTGAAAATTAGGGATGTAGTTGAAGCTGGCTACTTACATGAAATTTCTCTGGAAGTGCCTGTCTTTGATACTGTTATAATTAGATGAGTTACCTTACAAGGATGCTCCCCTCATCTCTCTGTCTCTCCCTGACCATAGAGCAAGCTGAACCTACTTAGACAAGATAACTGACTTCACAAAAGCTTGTGTCCTAATATTACCTTCTCTGCCATCTTCATCTTGCCACACAAACAGTGGCCGCCTTAATAACGTCTGGCATGCCAAGGTCACAGCTCCTGACTGCAGAATGGAATAAGCATAGTAGTACTCAGTAATTTCATACCCATCTTCCTTTCAGCAGAGGAAATTTTTGTTGCTTTTGTTTCTTATATTGCAGAAGGTGGGCCAAATGGAGTTACCATAAAATCAGTAACATTTTGGATAGTATTGACAAGGACATGTGGTGTGATTCTACGTAGTGCCTTCAACTGCCAAGACTTGCAGAGGTATAATTCAGAATCTAAAAATCATGAAACTGCATTTAAAAGAACTATTTTTTCAGCTTGGTTTTGATCTGCTACCGTTTCAGTTGGCAGAAACCAACAACAATAGCAGCAACAAGAAGCAAAATGGGAATTCTTTTGTATAACTATATAAGCTCAAACTTAATACCATGACGTATATTACACATATCTTTCATAAGAATTGGCAGGAATGCTTATGTTACTACAACACTTTTCAGGAAAAATAATAACGTGCATATGGATTAAATTTCAGAGACTTATTGCTTTGTTTTGCAACAAGTTTTTTTCTTTAAACACACCAGAATAACTTCTTTCACCTTCTCTCCTCAGTTTGGATAAGCAATTCTCTCATGCTTCCAGCCGCCTCCTTGCGTTGTGTGAGCTCCTCCTCTTATTTCTACTTTATATATCAAGATAGATTTGGCATTTTTTTTTGACAGATGACAGTATTTCATTTCACTGGGGAGAGGAATATGGAAGACAGGAGATGAAGAGCGGCTGAAAAACACTTTGTCTTAGGACAAACGAATAGCCTTTTAGCAAACATTCCCACAAAAACACAGTCCAAATCTTTGGGCTGACAATAAACATTGGAAATCTCATCCAAATGGTATTTTTCAACTGATAGTACTAAGCTTCTGAAAATGGTTTTTGAAAACACTGCTGCTCAGTCATATCTCTTCTACAACATTTAAAACTGAAGTTGAAATGATGGCTTTGCATTACATGTCTGAATAAAACATACTTGATTCCTTGTGCATACTGGATGACCAGGTAAGATGCACGTTATCTATTTAGTCCTTTCTGAATTACTTTGCTTTTGCAGCTTAGTGTGACTGACAACAACACAAGGGCTAGGTGTTCCAGAAGAGCAGAGACGGCATATATAAATTGCTGACTACTGCATCAGGAGGAAAAGAAAAGCCCTCCAGTGAAGCAAGAATTACTCTGAAAGAAGAGGGTATTTTCAAGTTTTTGATACTAAAGACAGAAAATAGGCAATATGGAAAATGTTTCAGTTGACTGAATACTTCCACACACATTTTCACATAAATTCTTCTGTGTATATGGGATGCCTTTTATGATCAGTATCTTTCCTAGATTTTTTTCTGTCATTTTAAAACTTTCTTTTGTGTCAGTTTACATGAGGAAATTCATTCAGAAAACAATGAGTAGACAAAGCACCAGCACCCAGATTTCAGATATATACAATGTCATGCCAAATTCTTGAGAAAGTTCTGAAACAATATCACTTCCAAAAAATTACTTTTGTCTTGCTGTTTTCTTGAAGGATGCTAATTGTAATTTCTGTGCTTAGATTAAGAAACTAACTTTTTATAATAACTTTAAAAACAGACTAGCATTTTTACTCAGAAAGATAAATTTGCTTTTAACTATCAACTTGGGTCTGGCATTCCATTATCTACAATTCTTCCTTAGCAGCTCAGACTTTAAGGTATTCTGTAAGTGGTCACATTTTGCTGTATTTTACTACACATCAAGTTTTTCTGAAAAATCATACTTTTAATATAAAGATACCATTTAAATGGTAAACTGAATTAGATTCCATTCAAACCGAAGTTTACATCAGAACCAAAGATTAAAGTGGAAAAGATTCCACCTGTATCCATACTCATCTGACAATCAAAGTTAACAGATACTATACAGGAACTAGTAACATTGCCACTTCCAGTGAAGGATGGATTTTTCTGCATACCATAAAAGCAAATGGAAGAAAACTTTTAACTCTCGTTTTCTCCTAAAAATATTGAAAACTAAGACCATCCAAGTAGAAATAAAGAATGTGAGTTACACTTAGAGCTAATAGTCTCCTGGAAGAAGAGAACTGTCCTGTCAAGATGAAATATTGCAACTCTAAAAATCTATAGAGTTTAGCTGGCTTTGGGATCAGGCTGTAGAGTTTTCAAAATCGTAATCTGGGCTGAGGAAGTACTGTTTGCTTAGATCTTACTTTACTTTCCTAAAGGATTTTTTGGAAATGGTCTTAAAGTTTGAGTACCTTTACATGATGCTGTGTGTATGTGAGAAATAAGCTCCTGGGATCAATTTGTGGAACTGGAATTTTAAAGAAAATACATTTTCATCTCTTGAATTGCCATTTTTGCTCTGCTTGACTGAATGGCAAGTTGTAGAATAAACCTGAATTAATACATCTCAATCTCTTAAGAAGAAACAGGCAAGCCCTGATCAATATTCATGTGCTTTTTTCACTTGTAAACTCATGTCATGACAGAAAGAGATTTATTGTCTTTTGTCATGACCTAAGAGAAAACTCACATGCTTATGGCTTCTTTTTATTAGTTAGCTTACTTAGGTATTAGTTTAATTAGATATTTTATTTTTACTTTTACATTACAGTAGTATCTGGGAGGCCAGTCAGATCACAATTCCTACGTAAGAAATACAGATTTAGTGAGACAGTTAAACCACCCAAGAAGCATGCTCTTCAGTGAGAAACCCAAGAAGCAAAGGGAGAAAGCACAGGTGCAGAGATGTGAAATAAATTGCTCAAATTCAGACTGACATGGTAATAAACATGATTTAGGGCCATTGTCTCCCAGTTTGTAGCTCAGTGTCACTGGGACACCACTTCTTACAACTGGCCATGCTTTTTCATGTATTTCTGCCTCTGTTCAAGCTTTCTATGTATAAGGTGAAAATACTATCTTTAACTCGTGGTGTTATCTCTTAAATAATGAAGTAGTGACTACAGTAAAATTTTGCGGGCAAAATTGTGTCAACTTAGGGAATTCCACTCCAGTTTATTGGCAGTTAAAAGAAATGGTTAATTACTGGTTTGGGTACTGAGAAACAAAGAAGAGAGTAAATTAAATGAACAGTTAGGGAAAAGTCTTTTCTTCCCCCTCCCCCAGGCTCAGCTTCAGCCCAGCACCTCTCCTCTCCCCTTCCTCATTTTCGCTCCCCTCGTTCCCACCACAGGTTATGGCCAGGGCCAGGTGGTGCAGGAGGCTGTGGTCTGTGCCTGTTGGCTTCTTCCTGCTGCTCCTTCCTCCTTACTTCCCTGCATCTCTTTTCTTGCTTGTTTTGTCTGCTCTGGCCATTCCCTCCATGGGCTGCAGTCCTTCAGAGTGTCCCTGTCCTAGTGTGGGTCACTCATGGCCATAATTCCTTGGGGTATCTCTGTTCTGATGTGGGCTGCTCGTGGCCACAGTCACTCACAGTACATGGAGATGTACCTCCTCCAGTGTGGAGGTCCTCTTTCCAAGATGTCTCTTGCCATGTCCCCAACACTATCCCCTTCCACATGCCTCCTTCCATATTTTCCTGTGTGCGTCCTCACATGGCATTGCCCATGTCTCCATTTGTGTGTCCTTCTGTGCCTCCTGCCCTCAGCAGCTATCACCTTTTTTCTTCAGTAAGTTTGAGCAGAGGTGTCATGTGTTTCTCTGATGGGTGGAAGTCCTGGCAGGGGGTGGACTACATCATCGGTGGCTGTGACCAGCACAGGGCAGTTCCAGCTGCCTCCTCAGAGACACCTGTGGCTCCCACTACTGAAACTCTACTATGTATCCCCAGCATGAGTAGACGTGCTCTACATCATGTGGCTAAGATTAAGAAAGTGATTAAGAAGCTGTTCTTTGGGAGAAAAAAAAAAAGCATTTTATAGCATAGTGGCAGCCATAGAGCATTTTAGTAATGAAGGTTTTAATGAGAAAATCATGTGAATAATCTTTGTGAATTATCACAATCGTGGCGGATTTTAAATAATCATAGTTCCCTGTGGCACTGAATTACAAGCCATGTTCATCAATAATTAACACTTTACTCTAGATTTTCAGATTAAAAATTCTGCTTCATGACTTTTCAATGCTGGGCAACCAGGCTGGAGTTTCCGATGTTTCCCAGCCTGCAGCAGAGGGTTTTAGAGATCAGGGATAACTGCATTCCTGTGATACCCTCATTGACTTTCCACATTTTGCTCCTCCACTACCAAGCACCGACCCCTCAGGCACTGGCACACTCTCTCCTGCTCCCAGTGCCCAAGACCAGTAGATCTTCTATGTGCAAATGTGTCATTTTCCCTCCCAAACTAGAGGCTGGTAATCAATTTGGCTTCTTTTTTTTTTTTTAATTTTAAATGCTTCTGAGAAGCTAGAACACTGCTTTTCAGGAAACTTTGTGTAGCATGAGGGCCTCATTGCAGGATTTGCAAGAGAAAACCTTTGTTTAGAGCACTCTGTCTTGTTGCTTTAAGTAGAACATATTTCTTATATTTCTGTCTTGGAGCAAAGTAGATTATAGCCAGACAGATAGGTACTTGGAGAAAGAATTGATTTTATTTCTATGTTGCATTGATTATTCCCACGTATACCACCATTAGTCATACCCAGGAATTTCCTTGCCGGGAAAAGGCAGGACAGACTGGTTTAGAACTGCTCTGCAGCTGTTCTGAATTACACTGGGATAAGACTCTGAACCCTTCCAGTTTTTAGCTGTCTGAAGGTTTAGGTTTTAGCATGAGACCATACTCAAACCTAGCCTCAATTCACTGTTGAAATGGTTCAGTTTTGTTGGTAACGGAATTAGTAACTTCTAAGGAAAACTACCATTAAAAAAAAATATTCTTGAAAACAGAACAGTGCAAAGAGAAGTAGGCAGGAAACTTTAAAATGTGCACAATATGAAATGGTATCAAACCAAAAGATCAACAGATGGCTTCAGCATGAAGACTAGCAGTGTTTTCTAGCCTTTATTTATTTCAGGGGCTCAGTATCAAGAGGTGCAAGTTTCCATCTGGTAATAGAATTCCACAAATAGTTTTAGATGAAAGGCATAATGTGTGTTTAATGATACCTTCATGTTGCTGATCAAAGTATTTTTTTCTGACCAATTTTTTCTTCATGGAGTTATTTTCCTTCCCTTACCCATTTTCTCCAGCCGTTCTACCCCTCCCTGACTCCCACGTTGCGTAACTTTGCTAATATTTTACCTATACCATTACAAACACTGTACGTGCTTACTGAAGACACGGATTCTTTGGTGATTCTGCCCACCAGTTTTTCCCGTTCTTCCTGTCCTCTACTTCCCCAGCCCACCATAAATTTTAGAACTGGGAAGAAGTTGTATTATTTCACCTCTTTTGTCTATATCCTCAATGTTTGTTCTTATCCTAACTCCACTAAACTTAGGTATTTTGTTTATGGGTATATATGCACACAAAGCATATTGGGCATATGCTCCTTCCCAAAATAAGTAAGTGTGTCACTTCTCAACTTGACAGCATGGCACAGAGAACAGCTGTGGTACAATGCCATCTGGGGGCACTTGTCCTGTCTGCAAAGAACCACAGAATGCAAGAAGAAATATGTTAGACAAGAAACGAAGAATTACAAAGGTTAGAGGACCTTGGCAAGACCCTTCCCCCCTGCATGTCTCCATTTTTCCTCTCAGCCTCTGCTTTGTCTGTCTAAAGCACAGACTTGCAAGCACAGTGATCTCAGGGCTTTAAGCTCTGCTGTCATGCTAATATGTCACCTACTTTTATCTATCAGCAGTGCTGAGACATCTAACAGAAAATTTCACAGAGTTTTGGAAAGTGCTTCATCATGGGCACTCTACTAGACATCACGTTTACCTCTGCCTGACATGAGGTAGAAAATATTAAAGAATGACCCCATGTCCATTGCAGACAGTTAGAAACCTTCCACTGAATTTGGTGAGACTTGTATTAGGCATATTAATCTGAGATGACGCAGCATGTGCCCACTGCAGTGCTTCCTGACTTCATATTCCAGTGCTGGCTTCTCAGTAAACACAGCAGGAGGGCAAAAGCCCTACTATGTGCACACTCAGTTCCTGCGTTTTTCTGCTCTATTAACCTCCAATGCATAAGTGAATTTAAAATGGCTTAGCAATGCTATTGGCAAGTGCTTCAGCTCCAGTAGCTTTTATATTCAGTGTTGAAAATGTCAATCTTTTGCCATTTGTCATAGCAAATTGTGGTCTCTGGCACGAGCTAGTATCCTGTGGCTGCACAGCTCACTGCTCTGATATTTTGATTGTTTCCCCTATTTCTTATTCATTTCTGTGAATCAATGTGAAAGAGGTTAAATACCATTTTCTTGTATGCTATTTAGATATGTTATATCCTTTCCCTCCCATATATGAGATTTGCGTGAATTAGTACTGCTGGTAATTACTCTGTACAGATAGCTGCAGCAGAAGTAACTAACTGATTAGTTAGCTGGAGTAGCCCCATCTGCCATATACCTTGGAGACCCCACAGTACTGTTACAGGATAATGGTCTCCTGTTGCTGTATAATGCTCTCTGGTTGCTATGCAAATGCAAAGTCAAAACAAATGTGAATGATGACATTTTACAGAGGAAACAGAGCTGAGCCTGCCTCTGATAAATATTTCATTCAAAAGCATTTCTGTGTCCTAAACAAGTGAAATGGATATTTTCTAAGGCAATATCGTGTTGTAGATGAGAGCAGAATTACAGCTCTAGCATTCAAAGCCTAGTTGTTACGCTTTTTGCAGCTTATGTGCCAAATAACTCATTTTGCTCTGATTTCAAGACCAGCCACACTCTAGTAACTATTGCTCCTTACAGCTCGCCTGTTACCTCTTTCTTAGTCTTCCTTTTGACTTCTTTTCCGCTCCTGTGTAATTCTCCTTCATTGTGCAACAAACTTTTCTAGTGAGTGTTTGTTGTTTGACATGTTCTCCATCTTATCTTCTGAATACTTTTGGGCCACACTATGTCTTTTTTTAAATCCATTTATACTATTGAACTAGAGCCTATACTTCATCTTTCTTACTCCGGGAACAGAAGAGGAGTCAAAAAGAGAAAAAAAGAAAAAAAAAAAGAAAGGAGAGACTGTTGGGAAGCTAGTTGTGGCTTCCTGATCTTGTCTGGTCCCAGCTTAAGGACTGATCAAAACAGTCAACATTCTTGGTCACCTTGGCCTTGCTGGCTGTGGTTTTCCAGAAGAGAGATGGGCATGATCAGTCTGAAGGTTGGCAGCCTCACCATAGTAATTGACTTCTCCAAACTTCACTGTGCCCTTGTGGAGTCTTCATAGACTATGTGGATAGCAGCTGGAGGGTATTTGTGCCTCATCTCAACCCTCCTCATGCTAACCTCAGCTGTCTAAGAGGTGCTCCAGCTTCAGATTGCATCATGTTCCTTCAAACTATATTTATTAAACTGATGCCTGATGTAGACAGGGAAAGGGGAGGTGGACAAAGGTTTGGATAAAAAGCACACAATAACCTATGGATTTTAGGCAACATAAAAGATGTGTTATTTAATCTGAATCTGGTATCCAATTAGAAAACCACCAAAGAAAAGATTAAGACAGACTGCCCTTCTAATCATTAATCATCCTGCTTTTTTTTCTTTTGCTTAGTACCGTAATCTTTAGAAGGTTAAGGCCAAAACAGTAGAGTTCAGGATACCAAGCAAGTTAGGGCTAACTAGATGACCACATCTGCAGTCTGAATGAGCTGTCTCAGCCCATACTTTGCCAAGATTTCCCTCTTTGGTAGATTAAAAGGAATCCAGCATGCCTGCTGCCTGAAGCTGGTTCAAGAATAACGCAAGAGGCAGCTAGCCCCTTGGGTACACAGTTATTTAGAGCTTAAAAGGTCAAAACACCCAAATGCCTACCAGTAGCCAATGGAGATAATATACCAAAAGTGTACTGAACTCCATAAAGACACAACAGTCTCTTAGAAGAGCAGCCAGGTTTGAGGCAGCCAGATTTTACACTAGCTTTAGTTTCCAGATTGATTTAAATCATGCAGAGAGTAATCTAACTTTGTGAAGGCAGTCTACAGTCAGAAGATGGGTATAATCACACGGATACATTAATTTTTAGACTATGTGGGCGATATCAAAATGAATCAGAAGAATTTTCACTGTATAGTTGCAACCTGGGTATCAAACCAAACCTCCCCATCTAAACCAAAACAGATAACAACAACCACATCTCTTCCTTGAGCTGAGAATAACTTCCTTACCTGATTCATCAGTTAATTTCCCTTCCAGCCATCTTTGCATCATTCCCCTGTGAACTAAGTCTCAGCCACAAGTTTCTATCTATGCATTGACCTACCCCAGTCACTAGATTTTTATTTTGCAAATGAAGAAGAGGAAGGGAAGAAGGAAAAGTAGGTTGGTAATTTTAATAAAGGCAGTTAATGAAGAATTCAGAAAAGCAAATGACCTACAGCTCTTTGTGTTCACAAATACTATAATCTCCACATAAGATCCAGATGTGAAGATCAATTTTACAGTTCCTCTGTTTTTCCTCTTTCGTCTGTAGTTTCAGTAAGAACACACTTTACTAAAGACATACACAGCATGTAGGGAAGGTTGAAGTATAACACAGATACACAGCTGTCAAAAGAAAGTGGAGAGATGTGATGTACTTGAGCAGTGTCAATGGTATATGCCTGTACATATCTAGCAGAAGTCCCTGATTTCTTAAAGTTTCTCCCTCTGTAGCAATATTCAAATTTTTCTCTGGCTATCATTGCTCTAGACATATTTTCCCATTTCAGTGAAACCCTGGGCTTAGAGCTTATTTAGTGAGCACAAGAAATGCCAGAACCCATAACTATCTTCTGTAAATATAATTTCATGGACAGGTTCAGTTGTTGAATTCAAGCACTCTTCTGTTTCTCAGGATCCCATTGCTCTCCACCAGAAAGCACTTTCAGTGTCCTTTATATTCTTTAAAAGTTTTTTTTTTTCCCTGCAAATGTTGAAGGAAAGATAACCTTAAATTCATAGAAATTTGTTCTGTACCCAAACACATGCTGAAGGGTTATGAAGTTCTGTCAACAGGATGTATTTGGATAAGTCATTACTCCGTGTCATCTGAGTGGCACAAACTAAAAGGAAAAAAACCAGAGGATTTACTTAATAAAAAAAAGGAAATGATACAGAAAGTTGGAAGTTAATTGTGTTTACTCTCTTGAAAGGCTCAGCATGGGTATCAAATAACAAAAACAAACCAGCTGCAAACAAAATGACTTTTACAAAGACCATTAACTCTTAGTTACCATCATTATTTCAAATAACAATCTAACCACAAAGATGGTAAAATGCAAACTCTATTTCTGTTGCCCTTTATAATGTTTACCTGGGCTATTTCCCAAATACTAATTTTGGAATATAATCTTATTAAAACAGGAATTTTTATTACATGAATCTATAAATCTGCCAACATTCAATAAACTTTAATCTGTTTTTCTTGCTTGTTAATTGGAAGGTTAATAAAGAGCTTCTTTTTATAGTAAATATGTCACAGAAAAAAAACAGTATTGAAAAAATCTTTATAGGGAACAATGGTAGCTGTCCTGATTCACATGTTCAGCCTATTCTTGAAGACTTCTGAAGTCAGAAGCAAAGACACGGACTCTGAATAGTCCAGGGGGTTTATCACTCTTCCATTAGAAAGAGTTTTCAATGTATAGCCTGAGTTTTCATATTTTAATTTAAGCCAAATATTTCTGCCTTCTATACCCATTTATAATAGGGATCAGCCTATTCTTTTATTTTTCTCAGATTCCTCCCCAAGCCTACTTCAGTATTTCCTCAATATTTATATTACTAAGCCCATGGTGATTATCACTGCTGTATTGCAGAGTGTCTCTTTTGGTTCACATCCTCTTTGAGGGGTACTGTCACAAAGCGGACGTAGTACTCCAACTAAGCAGTGGAAAGATTGTCTCACATTTCTTGGCAGCAATCCTTGTTTTTATCCCGCTAACTGCTCTTTTACTGTTTCTAAATCAAGACTCATGTTCAAGTCACAGTCCCCTATAGTATCTCAATCATCTTCTGCATGACTGGTAGGCATTTTTTTCTCACCCTACATTTGTGTTACTGCTTATTGCTGTCTAACTATGGTGTCTTCTGTTTGGTCTTGTTGAAATACATCTTTTTTGTTCAGATCATTCCTTCAGTTTGTCAAGATCTTTTTTAACATTAACCCTGACCTCTAATGTACTTGCCATAATTCCTGCATCAGCTGCGAATGATTAGGCATTTTGATACCATCCTCAGGACTGGCAAATAAAATGAAGGCTATCAGACCCAGGACAGGTCTTGTGTGCCTGACAAACTGCAAAATCCCATTCAATATGCTCTTCCATTTTGATAATGAAAAGGCATAACTTTCTTCAATATGTCTGTTCAACCAATTTTTGATTCATTGACTCAGATTAAAAAAGAAGTATGTCCTGTGCTAACTTACTAACTTATCTGCTTTAAATATGCTGACTCTCAGGTCAGCAATGTTTTCACTTATTTGTAGTTTTAAAATATTCAAATGAAATTATGTAATGCTGGATTTACTCTGCAGTTCATTTTAGTTATGATTGCCAAAGTTATGTTTGTAAAGTTCCTTCTTTAATTATTGCTGCATTTTCAACAAAACTAAAAGTCTCAGTAAACATATATGTGTTTCTTAGTGGATAGCCCATATCAATGAGGTAAGTCTAAAAGAAACGTCAGAAACTCAGTTTAGCTTAGTTTAATTCTAAAGTAATCTTCAACAGCATATCCTACAAAGCTCCTGTAATGATACCTGATGATTAGTGTGAGGAACTGATTGAATCAAAAAGTTTCTTGCTTATTTTGGTTCTTTCAGAATAAATATTCTGCCATATGATCTGCTAAGTTTACTTTCAATTTGAGAAGTCTGAGGTCCTGGGGAGCTCCTCAGCAAACAGCAATAACAGGGCTGCCCAACTGGTCACATGTTAAATACCTCTCCTTAGCCAGGCCACTGGGAGACTGGGCTTACACGTCAGAAACCAGAAGACATCTACTGAGAACATCTCCTACCAGCTGTTGAATCTGAAAAAAACCTACATGAATAATGGGCTAGTGTCAACAAGTGAAGTAATCTCTGCCTGGTAAGACTATGGTAAAAAATGGTTTACAGATTTTAAGGCCAAACTAAACCTAAAAAGTAATTAGTGTTTATCCAGTAGGATTATTTAAGTATAATAGAACAATGAATTATACAGCTGTAGCTATGCCAGGAGTAACAGAGCAGAGGCAGGATTTCTATAAGATCCTTTGATAAAATTACTGCTAGGAAAATGAAAATATCTGATTTACAAAGGAATTTATAGAAGAATGGATCTTAAAAAGCTTCCAGTAAAAAGCATAATACAGAGGAGAATCTGTTACTGAAATGCTGAACAGTTCAAAACTGGTGAGTAAATAGTTATTCTGTGTCTCCAGTTTTCTGCTATTTATTCTGCTGCTGTGTGTCAGTTCACAAAGTGATTGAATGGCTTGTCAGGTTACTACAGATGTTCATTTCATCTGTCACTGTTTTAGAAACAGATTTAAAGAACCTGAGGTACACACAGTCATTGGCAAATACAAAATGGACATTCACATAAACAACACGGTGGTTGGTCAGAAATGCACTGTTCCAAACCAGTCTGGACTGTTTAATAAAACAGATTGCCAAGTATTAAACTACAGTGACTGAAAAAATAATACAAGCTTTCTGTATTCTGACAAATATAAAGCTCATAATTTATCAATGACATGTAGAAAGAAATACATGGAGAAACCGGCACTTGGATGCCTTAATCTCAGGCTGAACAAAGATCTCTCTTTCATGATTTGGGTACTATTACCCACCATCCCTTCTCCCGCTTTCCCTCATCTGTGGGAAGTTGTAGTGCTATTGCCTTGTGTGAAGATAAACTAGCAAATATGGTCCTCCCCATGCTGTGGTAAGCGTGTCCACCACCATTTTCAAGCAGGCCGCAGCAGTCTTGTTTAATGACTAGCACATTCCTCAGTGCAGACACAAATCAGCCTACTCTAGCTCATGAAGCCTGTAGAAGGAATCCAGAGCTAGGACTCCATCAGTTCTGCACATGTCTGTGTCTGAGCTTGTTTCATCTTGAAAGCACTGTACTTTGCTGCTTTTATGAATGTCCCTTTCCCTGTTACACAGGCAGCTGCATGGCTGTCCTTCCAGGAGTGCCACCACTTGTCCTAGTCCAGCCTTCAGATGTGCCCTTTGCGTGGAGCTACTGAAGCAGAAGCAGTTACTCCCCATCACGTAAACAAAACCTGGAGGGTATTATGGTATCCCACAAAAGGCAGCCATTTCTACTCCTTCCAGGAGCCCCCATCCAGGCTGTTCTCCTCCAGAGCCACTTCTCACTGCTGAGAAATGCCACGTTCCCCGGGGGACTGAGGGAGGTATAGTAGGCTACACTGAAAAAGGTTGGCCAAGGCTAGCCTTGTAGCCTTTAGAAGATCGATTATTGTTGGATTTTTTGATGCACAGAAGTTGAAATTTAATGCTAGAGTTCTACTTTTCATGCTGATAGAGATCACAATGGCAGCACAGCCATCTGGTCTATCCTCCTACTTTTGTATCTTCTGCAAACTTGAGGGTTCTCTTATCCACATCCCTCTGCACCATTTACTTGCCAACCTAGTCCAGCACCTCCATGGTTGATTGGGGGTTACTATTGCCCTCTCCCATCATTCCTAGTTTAAAGCTCTCCTCACAAGTATGATCAGCCTATTGGCAAATAGGGTTTTTTTGTCCAATTGTTTGGGTAAATTCTGCCTTTTCCTAGCAGTCCGTGATTCTTAAAAGAGAGTGCCATGGTCACGAAAAATGAATCCTTGTGATGATGCCAGCTAGACCACAGATCTAGAACTCAGAAGTTTAATTAGGAGAGGGGAAAAGATGCAATTGCCCAAAGATCATTGATACTAGAACAGTTTGCAGTTATCCCACCACTATACAAAATCAATTAAAAGAACAGAGGTAAAAAGCCTTGCCATTTCAATAGCAGTGACATACGCCACGAAGAAAAGAAAGGTGGTTTTTTTCCCTTTGCTAAATAAAAATCAGGAAGAATGTGCTGAAGTACAGGGTGTTTTCATAAAAAGATGTGATTTATAGAAATAAAAATTAAACAGCTAGTCATATTAGAGAGTACCTTAGGATTAAATATTGCCATAAGATTATCTGGTAGGCCTTTGGTATACACAGGGATTCTTGACAGAAATAACTTTAGAAAGGGGTTTACAAATATAGTAAATCAAGCATCTAATCCATGTAGGACTTATTTTAATAGTTTAAGACTATTTGTCATAATTATTTTCACATTTATTCTCCTCTCTCTCCCTTTCCCTCAGTATGTGTCATCATGGGTCCCTTAGTGCCTGATGCTTCTTTGTCTGTGATGATGTCCTCTGTCTCTCATTGTCACCGATATCTTCTGTATGTTCTTTATCTCATTTGACTTTTTACTTCAAATTTCCTCTTGTTTCTTCTTTTATCCAATTAATTCAGACTGATGACTTCTCCTCAGTTATTTCTCCCAACCTTCATTACTTAAAGGTATCTTTCTATTTTGGAGTTCCTCTTCTCTGAATACTGCCTTCTTCCTTCTTTCACTTTTTCTTCTATTAAGGAAGTTTTTGGTAACCTACAGAAAACCAGTATTTCTCATTATTCTGAAGCGATCTATCAGTTCCATCTTATTCTGGAAATAAATATTTACTTCCTTTCTACAAAGTTACTTTCACCCTTGCTCTTCTTTGGAAGAAAAGAAAAATTAGGTAATACGAGAGTAGAGCTGCTCAGTAACTCAGGAAAGGCCAGAGAAAAGCTGAAAGACTGGGTACTCAGCAGCTCCCCAGCAGGACATGGTAAACATCTTATGCTAGGAAATGGGGTAAAATGGATAAATTTTTACAAAGTTAAGAAAGTTCATAACTGCTATCAGTAAAGGGATTTAAACACTAGGTCTTTCACATACAACACAATTTTCTTTTACCCACTCGGTAGGAAGAAAAATAATTTGTAAGCACTTTCATACAATAAATATTTATAAGGAATAACTTTTCAATGGAAGCAGTTGTCATGCTTAGAAACAAATCTTGATGTCTTAAGTAGCTCTGCTTGGGTGCTTAAATCTGTGTGAATGCTTCAGTCAATTGAACAAATTGACTTGCACAGGGTTTCTATTCCTCATCATCAAATGCCTAAGGAACACAGAGCAGGATAAACAGAAGTCCCTTTGCTATGGAGGAAGTGGCTGATCTGCATTACTCTACAGTACAGAAAAGAAGTTTAAAAGTTCTTTGGAAATGTGTAAATCATTAGATCACAGACAATTCAAATGCTCTTTAAGTAAACACAGTGGAATCCCAGAAATCAAAATATTTTTTAGTATCAAACATTGACTATTAAAATACAATATTTGTGACCATAATACTGTTTGACTGGCCTTGAGATAAACAGCTTATGATAAACTCTGCAGCCCACCAAACTCACTGTGCAGCCCACCTCCTGCAAAGATCAGCCTTGAAGTGTAATTAGTAGCTAATATTGGAGCTGCCATGCCCAGGCTTCGGAAACACTGGAAAAACTGGGTTTTGTCATGTTTTTTTCTTTCTTTTTTCCAATTGATTTGTTGACAGTGTACATACAAGTAGTGACAGTCTCATTTTATCTTACTGTAAACAAATCCTAGCTTTAGGTTGAAAGGATATTTCCTGTCTTTTTTTTTTTTTTTTTTTTCATATTCAATGATACCACAGTGCAATATTGTGGCAAAGCAGAAAATAATAATTTGCACTTTTAATACTATTCATGATATTCTGGTGTCCCATTGGTTTGTGAACAAGGATGCCACACAATGAATGAAACTAAGAGAAACAATTATTCATCTGTAATTATTTAAAATACTACAATGTTAAGTAAGCAGAAGGCAGCATTAGCATTTTTCACAACAAAAATTAAAGAAGCCTTCTTGCATACAATGTAAGAATCAGTTTTTAACCCTTTCATGCCCACACCTGCTTGGTATGATAAAGTGTCGAGCAGTTATCAAAGGTGCTCCAAAAAGATTTTTCTTAAATCTACCAATTATGCCTTACTTTTATAGAGACAAATACATATATAAATATGCATATATATGTTACAACTATTAGAATAACATTCAAATGTGTTTCTTGCCTTTTATTCTATTGTTTAACATCAATTAACATGCACATACATTGTATCTATTTTGTCAGCATCAAGGTCACAGCTATTGTACAAACATGGTATCAATAACTTTAACACCAGCACAGCCTAAATCTCCCAAAAACTCAACAAAATATAAGCCTAATGAATCAACCCTATCTTAGTCCAACAATCTAGTATATTAAAAAGCTTTGTTCTTTTATTATCCAGAATACCAAAATTATTCTCTGTCAAAACAAAGCTCTATAACTTCCTACTAGGAATTTTCCTAGGATACTTTCTACTCCTATTGTGAACCACAAATATCTCAGTCAGACTTCTTAATTAGTTTCTACCTTCACTAGTACTGTTGCTTAAAATACAGTGTTATGTGTCAACATGTCAACATGAGCACAATTTTGAACCTGTCAGCAATCCCACTGAAATCAACAGAAATACACACAGGTTAGTATTGAACATATGTTGAGATGTTTTGTTGTACTGGCCACAAACCACTAAATGACACAAAATCATAGGAAAAAGAGGGGGAAATGAGTAAAGGCTTAAATCTGAAAATTTAACTACGAAAACTTACTCAATTAAATGTCACTACCCACTTTGCTTCTTTTATCACTACCGGTCCTGAAAGCCTGTTATGAATTAGATTGGAGAAACATATCTTAGGGGAATGTAATGAGACAACAACATATTCTTATGCAAGTTTCATTCTGCACTGGTTTAATTTTGTGCAAGGATTTATACATTCTTTTCAAACATCTCTGTGCATCATTGATATCATGCGCTGCAGTGGCATGCAGAAACAGCCCAAAAGTTTGGCAAAATACAATCTATCTGCAGTGTGTAGAGCTGAGCAAAATATTAAAGCGGATTGTGGCAGCCATATAGCCATTAGTTAATTATGATAGGGAGTCATGTTGATGTGACTGTGCTGCTTCCAATTTTGGAAGTACTTCAGAGACCTCTACATCTGTGTCTGCATCTGCAAGGCCATATAGCTTGTTGCAGAAATAGCTTTGATTTGCTTAAAAAAAAAAATAGGGAAACTTCTGGTCATTCATCTTTGAAATTAATTTTCAAGGCCCTTCATTTTGTCCTTGTGTTTGGAGTCTGTGAAGAAAGTAATATGGCGTAAGATGAAGGAAAATACTGGTTACATATCGTAATTCCTTTGAGATGCAAGATTCATTCAAAATTTCTTCTTGCTTTTGTAATCCACAAAGTTTTACTCTGAGACAGAAAAAATGAAGATGATGTGAGACGAAGAAATAAAACAGGCTATCCACATAGATTCACCACACTTTTTTCAACCTTGAGAAACTACTTTGCAAACAGGAGATGTTCAAAGATATATCTTTCTCTCATTTATCTAGCAATACAGATAGAATTAGAAATAAAACCACATTTTTTTTATTTACCACAGATGATAAATGAGCTCAATTCCTACATCACTACAGACTATATAAAGCCACAGAGCAGTTCCCACAACCAGATACAAGGTTTCACAAACCTCTATTAATGAAAATGATTCCTACCTGGAGATCAAACTTACTGAGTGAGCAACTTTTATCTTTTTCTTTTTTCTTTCAGAAATACTAACAAATTTTCATCTTTGAAGGCTGTTAACCTTACAATCTATTCACTAAGGTAAGTGTTTTAAGGTTAGAGTTTTATCTGGGAGGAGTCCTGGTTGAAAGAAATTATTTTGTTTCATGTTCTATTTGGCCCCATATGAAACTCACAAAACCTACAAACACTGAAATAAAAGTCCTCTACAAATACTCGAGAAGCCTTCATGTCATAAAATGTCTAAAAAGCAAGTAAATTAAATACCTCATTCAGAAATCTCTTATCATGATAATCTGTAATCCTACTTATTAATTAGAAATTAAAATAATACCCTGCCGGTAAGGATCTAGTTATTAGATTACTAAACCAATACATTGCCAAAACTTTAAAAGCCAGAAATCTCTTTTTTTAAATATTTGTGCTTTTTCCTTACTAGCCATGGAAGCCTTCAGGCTAGGCAGCTCTTTTCCAACATACACAGAAATGTATGAAGATTTATTTTTTTCTTAAGTTCTTTAAACCATACAGGTAAATGTCCTCAGATCCTGTCGATATCTGGAGGAAGCAGCACATTCAGCATACTGTTACCAAACTGATATTTATTTTCTTTTTTAAAGGAAGGGCAGTGAGGCATACTTCTTGCATTCACTTTTCCCTTACATTCCCTGACATCTAATGGGTACTGTACTGCAGTAAACCTGTGGTCTTTCCTGGGAGGATGTTTGCATACATTTAATTTCTTCTAGCAAGAAACCTAGAAGACCTCATCTGCCCAACTGGCGCAAGAACGGAGGCTCAGAGCTAAGCAAACAGCTGCAAACTGCACTATGTTTTCAGTGTGAATGTTCTCTCTGCCCCTCCCAGATATACATAACTTTATGAGAGATGCTATGGAACATAAAAGCAGTTGCTATGGAAGTTTAAACTCTTCTGCAGCAGGAATTGATTGTGTGAATCTCTTCGCCCCCCAACCGCCCCCCCCCCCCTCCCCCACCCCTCTATCAGTTTAGCTGTGAATTAAGCTGTAAATGACTCCTTTCTATGGGGTTGCACTGGAAACTTGTGAGACTTACTGATATATGGTCTCATTTGACCAGCCTGGCTCTGCCTCCAGAGAGCGGAAAGTATGAGAGCAAAACCCAAGTAGCCATGGACTTCCCCTCTTACAGAAAGGACATTTTTCAGGTAAGATAAATTTTCCTATATTGCCCTATAAATCATAAGAAATGAAACTCAGTGGTTTTATTCCTGGAAATATTTGTAAATCAGTTATTTTAACTATTCAACCAGCTCTGCTGACTACTCAGTTTCCTGATACAGCCATACCCTTAGGAAATTACAGGATACTGACCCAGTTTACACAGATGAAGTTAATTAATTCAAATACAATTCAAACAGGATAGTTGTACTGTCTGCCAAATAAATCTTAACCAACTACCTTTCCAGCCCCTCCCTCGCTAACCCCTACTTCCCATCCCACTCCACTTCAGCCTGGAAAACAAGCTTTTCTATTATTTATTTTCTGTGGCTCACCAAGCCTACATTTGGTATCCCACCCCAAACAGAAATCCATTCAAACATTAACAATAGATCACACCAGTTCTCAGTCTGCAGCAAGGGCAAGACTGAAAGCAGAGAGGCTCGGGCTTACAATGCCCCCCAGGGTTTAGGGGGAAAAAAAAAAAAAAAAACCAGAAAAGAAAAAGAAAGTCATATTCCTTTTCAATTAAAATGAACTGAAGCTGCCTGGAACCTGGCTTCAAAAAATACTGCCTTGTCTTTCCTGCTCTGCTAGGGCCCCCAAGATCTCCTGCCTGTGCACGTTAACCCACTGCAGCTCCCTGCTTAGATGGAGCATTTCTTGCTGAGGCAGAGCAATGGCTGTAGGACCTGCAACTGGTCCCTCTTTCTTGGTGTTCCTCCTTTCCAAGGATTTCTCTTTCCCTGTATGACCAGGGACCTCTCTTCATTCTTTCCCCAGCTGGGTGGCTCAAGATCCACTGATCCACTCAAACATGGCTGAAATACTGAATTGCACTGTGCACACCTAAATTTTTTGTTTAAAAGTAGATTCAAATGCATTCTCCAGTTCATTACAAATGAGGAGCTAACACACTCAAAGGATCATAGGCTCTCATGGCTGAAAACAGTGGTGTTTGGTGGTTGCTTTATACTGAACATTTCAAGTAGTTGTTCTGATGTAAAATTCTAGTGCAGATGCTCAGTTTTTATATCTACACAGCTAACAAGGTAAACCTCAGAGAGGGGGAATAAGGGGCTAGCCTTAAACAGTTCTGCAGGATGAAGTCCACCTGTGCACTATACACAGCTGGGTTTTGCATTGAAAGAAATAAGGCCAGTCAGCTGTCTTGAAATAAAAACACATTTCCTTTTTGTCACAAGTGAGATCAGAATTGTAGTTTTGGGGTGGGCAGAAACAGGCTTCCTCATTAAAAAAAGTTTTGCTAAATCCTACAGCAGTCCATACAGAAATCAAAAGTATAATAATCACATTTCGGCTAGGCTTTTATATGCTAAAATATAACAGTTTTACAAGTAGGAGGCTGTTAACATATTCACAACATATTAAGGTCTCTATTCTAGGAATGCTTGAATAAGAGAGTGAGACTAATCAAGCTAATTACTGTGAACTTAATATAATTTTCTGTTTGTCTTAGGATAAGTGAACACAAAAAATAACCTATATGGATGTCACAGGAAAGGTTGATGACTAAGAAGCTTGTTTTGAAGAGATTAATTTGTATTTGTAAATAAGTATTTTTATTCACAAGTGATCTTATTTACTAACAAACCTGCTAAACTGTAGTTGCTTAAAGGACACTTCAGTGTATGATGGGATTCCCTGTTAAGAATGTTATTAATCCTTTGAAGATTTTGTAATTTAGCTCCTAACATTATAAAACATAGAGTTGTATACAGCCTGCAATGGACTCCCAATTAATATTTAACTGGAGCTGCCAGTTTCTGATCTTCCATGTGGCATCATACAAACATATTCTTTGCACAATAGATTTATATTCCTAAATGAGATTTAAATTATAATTTTACTTGTAGTGTAATGTATCCGTGACTACCATTATTTAAAAATTTCTCAACAGAGCAATTTGCCTGTTATTATAGAAAATCAAATTTATTGATCCAGACATCATGTTCCTGTACTCCCAAAGTTGATGTCCATGGCAAATGCTAAAACTTCGGGATATCTGACAATGCTTTACAATGTATTCCATATCTGGAATAGTTTATCTTCTTTAAGATTTTATTTTTTTAATGGTAATTCTGCATCTATAGTAAACATTGGCATTAACATTCATGTACATGTGCATCGGCTGAATGTAAGTTGAAATATAAATTGATGATAGTAAATAATTCAGTCCCCACATAGCCTCTACTTGTATTTCATAATCTGTTGGTACATTATTATTTACTTTGCTGATGGTGAAGAAATAGCAACATATAGCATTTTTAGCAATAGAAACAGAAGAAGGTTATTTGCCCCTTCCTCAAGACTCAGACCTGCTCACCTGTAAATTGCCAGGTGATACGTCCTCAGTGTGTGGGAATCACTAGTGGAGAAAAGTTTCTCAGTCTTCTTGTTAATGGCATGGTCCGTTGAATGCCGCATAGATGGAGCATGATAGCTGTCAAACTGATGAAATGTCTCTGAAATGCTCCTGGCAGCTGAGGTGTAACACGGAGCAGGCATTTTAGTCCTTCACTACCTCAGCCTGTGCCTGCCATTAACAATTTCTGCCCTATTCTTTACTGGCTACAGGGAAACTTTGTTCAATCGAGGTGATGAATCTCACATGGAGAAAACAAAATATTAAGCCCATTGTGGCTTCTTTGCTGATCCCCAACCCTCCAGCCAATAATACGGGGGAAATGCATGTCTTTAAAAACAGTTACATACAAGTGGCTTCGCTTTCAATTAATGCAGTAGAGGGGATAGGGAGGGTAGGAGAAGGGGCATGTGCTGAGCTCTAAGTGGAGAATGGCATACAGCTGAGGCATTCAGAGGTAAGGAAAACAGGGCTGCTGCCTCCTTGAATGTCTGGCTGGGCAATACCCCTGCTGCCAGCTACAGAACCACTCTGTGAATGACAGCTTGGTCAATGCACATTCACTTACTGTGGATGTAACTTCTGCTTTGGGAAAGTTCCCCACAGCCAAGGGTCTTACTATAAGCCAGCAACTTCCCTGTTAGGAAGATTCAGCTTCTGGGCAGCAGCCAGCTACAAGGCTCCTTTTGCCAACACTTGTACTACAAGGTCAAAGTGTTATTGTATAAGTGAACAGGCAGCATTAAAACTGGGAACAGGACTGCTTCAAGAGAACAGATTGCCCAAAAGCAGATTTTATTGGTGGATTTCAGGAAGCCAGATGCCTGGGTATCCATTCAGAGAGAGGATAGAATGTAGGACAACACAAATATGCCCATGCCCCTTTAGTGACTTCAGAGCCCTTTTTCTCTTAAGAGTGCTGTTCCTAAGGGTAAAAAGTTTTCTGATTTGAGAAGGCAGGCCAGTGACCCATGTGTTTTTGAGTCAGAGTGCAATAGTCCAGAAATGTCACCTAAGAACAGAAAAAGGGAGTTGAGGGCGAGACCCAAGTCTGAAGGAAGTGCACTAAAATAGAGGAAAAAAGCAAAGATGCTTCTCTCAACAAGCGTGAGACAGCAGCAGGGGTGAATATTCAGTAAATAGCATTGGTAATAATAAAATATAATAATAAAGTATCAAGGGGAACAGAGAAAAAAGTATTCCATGTTGTCCTAGGTAAAAGACAAGGACAAAAAAAAGAGACAGGTAATCTGCATTATGAACTGTGCCTTCATAAAATAAAGTCAGGATAACTGGTCTGAGAAAATAAACTACACTTCACATGTCTAGATCAATCTGCCACTATTTGGACAGCCAAGGAAAAATGGGTTTCAGAATTATACGAGAACTTTGCAGGAAGGACACATCTTATCAACAGAAGCTGAGGACAGACTGGCAGATAAACCAAAGACTTGTCTTTAATAAAAAAAAAGGCTCCAGACATCATTACAGCTGTGGGCCTTGAAGCACCTTTGCCATGTGAGTTAAGCTGGAAATAGCTGTTTGACAAGTGTAGCTACTGTATTCTTGGCACTTTCAAGCTTTACTGTTTTGGCTGACCTAACGCGCTTGCTGGGAGCTGTTATGGTTGGATCCTGCGTGGTCTGAGCTGCAACCAAAATGAGTTTACCAGTTTTCCCTTGGTTTATGATAGAGCAACTACAAAACTTCTAAAGAAGTTTGACAGTCCAACCCCCTGAGCAACTTTATTACGTTACACTGACATTCCTGGCTGGTTTTGTTTGTTTAGATGTTCAAGACAAAGGTAATGGCTTTCAGGTTTCAGATTTAACAGTTGGGGTCCTAAGCAAAGTAAAATGTACCCTTTTTACAAAATAGCTTGTTTTTTTTTTAAAAAAAAAAAACAACACTCCAAAGAGTACAGACTGATGAAAGCTTATATATCCGTTTACTCTTGATGCCATAGAAACAGCTAACTTGATGATTATCTTGACAGAGAAAACGGCTCAAGTTTGGCAAACTAATAAAAAACATAGTAGTGGGAGGCAAAAGGAATGTATATGCAGGAACTGATGTTAGGACATCTAAATTTTTCAAGTGCAAGATCCTGCACCTTGTTCAGGGCAATCCCTGGTATCAACACAGGCTGGGGAAAGAAGGGACTGAAAGCAACCTTGCCAGGAAGGACCTGAGGGCACTGGCAGATGAAAAGCTGGACATGAGTGGACAACATGCGCTCACAGCCCAGAAAGCCAATCGTATCCTGGGCTGCATCAAAAGTGTGGCCAGCAGGTTGAAGGAGGTGGTTCTGCCCATCTACTCCACTCTCATGAGACCCCACCTGCAGTACTGCGTCCAGCTCTGGGGTCCTCAGTACAAGACGTGGATGTGTTGGAACAGGTCCAGAGGAGGGCCACAAAAATGATCAGAGGGCTAGAGCACCCCTCCTATGTGGAAAAGCTGAGAGAGTTGGAGCTGTTCAGCCTGGAGAAGAGAAGGCTCTTGAAGGGGGCTTATAAGAAAGATGGGAACAGACTTTTTAGCTGGGCCTTTAGCAACAGGACGAGGGGTAATTGTTTTAAACTAAAGGAGAGTAGATTCAGACTAGGTACAAGGAAGACATTTTGTATGATGAGGGTGGTGAAACACTGGTTGCCCAAAGAGGTGGTGGATGCCCCATCCCTGGAAACATTCAAGGCCAGGTTGAATGGAGCTTTGAGCAACCTGATCTAGTTGAAGATGTCCCTGCTCATTGCAAGGGGGGTGGACTAGATGACCTTTAAAGGTCCCTTCCAACCTACACTATTCTATGATTCTACGATTCTATGATTCTATGAAATTTTGCCTAGTGTGGTATTTCATGTCACACTAAAATCTGAGAAAAGTGATTGACATATGCACATTTACATATATGTATTTCTGCTCCTAAATTATTAGATATTTTTATTACAAGAGGCTTTAAGTTCCAAGTGTCAATGCTACTTCCCTCTTTTTCAAATACCATGCCAGACCTGGCCATTAGGCTTACACAAGGTCAGCAACATTAAGCAGGAGTCCGCTCTGAGACCAGTCCTGTCTCACAGTGCCCTTGTACTGTGCCATCTGTCTGGGTCCATCTGCTGCCTCTAATTTGCAAACTTGTTAGGATGGGACTGTGGGTTTTATTCTGTGGTTGCATATTTCTGTTCTTCAATCTTGGCTGGGACTGAAAGCACAAAGGTAATATTAATGACAATAATAAAAAGTTAAATGCTGCTGCTGTGTGTCTGCAACTGGATTCTTTTTTATTTTTTTCCTTCCTAAGGGGAGAGAACATATTTTAGTAAGTGAAGTCAACTAATCTTCTGTTTTCACAGAATAGTTATTTTTCTTTTGATGCACATGGAAACTAGCCCATGACTCCCACAGATGAGGAGAACTGCTTAGCTGATTCCCTGGCAAAGCTGGTTGCTGGAGTGCTTCATTTTTCATCAAAAACATGAGTTTTGACTTACTGTGCTCCAGTGCACTCTCCATAACAAACATGGGCTGTCTGTTGGGAGAGGTGCTGCCCCTGAGGGTGCTACTTTGTGCTCTGGTGGGCAGGAACACTGTGTGGAGGTCCCTGGGGACCACTCAGGGAGCAGAAGAGGTGGAGGAGAAAGGAGGTGAGCTCTAGTGTGGGCAGTGGAGGCAGAAGTAGGCACAGAGGCTCTAAACATGATAGCTGTAAATTGATTTCAACCAAATAAAGTCAATAAAATTATGCCAGTTGATATGCGTGAAGATTTCTCTTTTTGACCGTGTTCTGGCCTCAAAGAATGCAGAGCGATGACAGTATTGTCCTGCATATTTTCTTCCCCTTCAAGACTTAGGCAGTGTCAGAGACATTGTACTGTCTTTCAGTTATGCTCTTAACTCCTTTACACTTTAGTATAAATATATTTCTATTATGTATTTTATACTATACTGAAATAAGCATAATCATGTCTGTAGAAAGGCAACATGGAGGTTTTGTTATATATGCACTGATGATTAGAACACCTTTATTTTGTATTTGCCTTTGCTTTTCACTGTTGATCATTATGTTTAGCAAAGGCAAGTTGCTAGAGCAGGGAAGCAGATCACATTGCTCATTAACAAGCCTTAGCCCCATCCTCTGTTTTTCCTCAGTCATGATACTTTCAAACTCATAAAGCCATATACAGCTCTTGGCAGGGCTGTGCCTATGGAGACTTGCAGCCCAAATGTGGTTGGGAGGAGACATTACCAACCATGCATACCATGTTAGGAAGAAATCAAGAGCTAATTTTCTCTTCTTTGAGTCGCAAGTGTATTTTGCCAAGAGATACACCAGGAGGAGCATCAATTCCTCTGTAATCTCTGCAGTAGGTGGGAAGATTACAAGTGCATTTCCTTGCTTGAGAGAGTATCATGCCAGTCCTTTTAGGGGAAAGAAATAGTCTCTTAAAACTACCATCATTTCAGGTTTTGACTGCATATATTTTCAAGGCATTCAGAAGGTCACAGAGTAAAACTTGATGAAAACTAGTAAAAAATTCCAGGTAACACTGGGGTGAAAGAAGCTGTCAGGTACCACTAGCAAGGAGAAAAGGCAGAGATCAATTTAATTCATTCTCTAGTGCAGATGATATGTCAATCCAGGTACAGTCCTCAAACTGTAAAACCAGTCTGTTTGTACCTCTGCCAAATACAGACAGATGAATGAAAACAAAATATACTGTTGATACAGCAAATCTCACAGAGCACAAAGTGCAGTTATTCCCAGGAGAACAGAAACAAAACACTGGTTTTTGAAAAGTTTTACTTTTTGCTTTAAAGAACAGGTCAGTTTTCTCCCACTAATGTTAGTGTTCTCAAATGTACTGACACGCACCACCTCAAGCTAAACTGAAGGAAAGGAGAATCACTATGTAACAAAAAATAACAGCCCACCTATTAACTCATCCCTGCTGGGCTGCCAGATTGGGAAAGAAATCTCCACAGCAAGACCTGTCTCATTAAATCCAACTGGCCACAGGAGAGACTGCTGAATCTCTTTCCCTCCACATAAATCCATCTTTGCTCAAAATGTTGATGGTTAACTGAAATTCATGCATTCCCTCTTGCAACTCCAAGTCTGCCAGCTCCCTGGGAAGTTCCTAGATTGTTTCCAGCTCCTGAAGCCAAGTGATTTACCTACTGCAGAACAGGAGCTTGGGAGCCCTGAAACTGTCTGAGACCAGGAAGGGGATTTCAGGTGGTGTACCCTGTGTGAGCCAGAGACTAGATGGAGAATGCCATCGGCAGCTGGCATTGCACAGGCCTTCCTCAGCCCTGGGATAATGAGTAGGACAGGGTCACCCCAGTGGCGAGGAGCTGGAGATGTGGAAGTCTCCTCTTGTGGTGGGTTCTGCAAGGTAGACAGTGTAGGTGCTCAGAGAAGTGAGAAGAAAAGCTGTCTGTAGAAGAAAAAAGGTGGGTGGTACACATCCTAGGGTCTTCTGGTAACTTACCTGCTAAAAAAAGATTTGTTCAAATAAACTCCTGTATAATTTCAATTAATATTTTCTGAACCTTTACTAGCAGTGAAAATTAAATTGCAATAGCGGATTAGCCTTCAGGCCAGCATGTTCCCCCTCATTTCCAGCCTGGTTCACGGAACCTTGGAAAATAATATAGACTTCACCACTTCACTTTTTTTTCGATATTTATGGGAATCTGTATTTTCTTTTGCTTAGGGAAGGGTGAAGTAATGATAAGGGGCATCCTTCATTCTTAACATACCTATCTTTAGGAATGGTATGGTACATATCACTATAGGAAAGCTACCAGGTACTCCTGATTTCTAAATGCATCAAACAGTCACAGAAGGCAGGAAAGAAAGGGCTGATCCTACTAAGTACTTACAGATGTAAAGTAGTTTTAAACAGTGTGTGCTAATTTTGTTCTGACTTTAACTGTATTCAGAGTTCTAGGGAAAATTCATGTACTTATTTGGATGCTACCGAAGTAACGTCTAAAAAGCACTCATACATTCTAAAATACGTCTACTGTAAAATGTCTCAAGGTGACATGCTAAGGGTTTGCACTTCTAGTCAGCATTTATCAAAGATAAAATAATTCTTACAATTTGTATCTTATTTTACTATCCTATGAAGAATAAGTCTATTTTTTACACTAGATATGGTGTCAAATGTGGAAGAAAAAAATGTTTGAGAATTTTACAACCACTGGATGTCATTGTTGTTCTTTTAAACTAAAAAAAAAAAAAAAAAGAGAGAAGCCAGTTCTTAGACTGGGACTTGAGAATAAACATCTTCTGGCTATTTCCACATTTTTCATTTTAAATAGCATTAAAAATATATTTACATAAAATAGTAGATTCTGTTAATACTAATGCATTCCATGAAGCCAAATGATCTATATGGACATTTCATAACAGCAGCCTAATGGCTGTTCTTTTTGGTACTTCATCAGTCACTGCAAATTTCAATGTAGCTAGTTAACAGAAAGTGATGCTCTGGATTGTCTGGTGAATGTGTATAAAGATCTCATTTTATTAAGTGTAGTGTTCGTCAAGTTTTTTACATGACATATTAAATCTCACTTGTGAAAGGTTATGTATTGAATGCCAACAATAGAATGCAGATTTCAGATAGCTCTTTTCATACAGTTTTCTCAAAATGAAGTACTGATAAAAATCAGTAACAATCACCAGGAGACAAATCCAGCCCCTTGCTCAGTTCTGGGAGTCACTCTGCAAATAAAGCTGCACTCAGAGGAAGAGGTGCTGCTGTAGCAACTAGTTCTGTGCATGAAAGCAAAAGAGCAACAGAATCATTACTGAATGGAGACAGGCATAAAAAGGCTAAATCCCCTGCTAAGCAAAGCTCTCCCATCGTTTTCTGATGCAGGCACCCAGGTAAGCCACGGACCTGGACAAGGCTTCCTTGCAGGGCTCTGCAGCTGCCCAGTGGCCTACAAGAGGAGATCTCTTCTCAGTGCTTCCCTACAGTCCCTCCACCCCCTTGCTGTACATCTGCCCAGCACCTGGCCCGGAACTTGGAAGGGTTCTTAATTTCATTCTATGTGCACACTTATTACCCTCATAAGAAAGTAAGGCTGAACTACACTCTGCATACAGTGGGTGGGTTGAACACAGCTGTGCAGCAGACCACTTGTTCTCTTTCTACTCTGTGAGAATGATGTCGTTTAATGTATCCAGTCATCTTTTGCCATCAAGTGATTTGGGAATGAAATTATATCAACAAGCAACAAAGGAGGCCAAACAGATTTTGCTTTATTTCTCTGGAATTCACCCTATTTACCTGGAGCATTAGCATTTCTCTGAACTACTACTACTGCCCGAGGCCAGCACTCTCTGCTGTAGCAGTATCATGAGTATTTAATATCAGGAGAAATCTAGAGAAATGAAACAGTGATGTCACCGGAAAAGAAGCAGCAGGGATCGAGCTTATCAACTGGAGACAGGCTTGCTATTAATGGATGAGTTGCCTTCCTCACCTCTGCAACTGAAATAGATGCTGGGCCTCTGATGCGGGGAGGACGGAGGAAGTGCAGCTAACCTGTCCTAATACAGCTCCAGAAAAACATTTGGATTTGAATATGGTGGTACCATAACTGGAAGATAAAGTCTGTGGCTTCATTGTGCGGTTATAACAGCTCTGGTGCCAGACGGCTTTTGCTGTTCTACTTATTCTCTTTTCAAGCCTGCAGAGTTAGCCAAGGAGCTGCATGTGCTCCTCTTTGCACTGCGCATGCTTAGGTTGCAGTAAAAGGTCTGAATTGGCCCTGGGTAGAAATAAATACATTAGCTTCAGTCTTTTGAAATGTTAATAGTGATGCAGATGTGGCAGCAAGGGCAGACTTGGACTGGCTATTGTAGTCCATTGCTGTTGTACAGCATAGACACCCCTTCTGAAGCTGCAAGAAGCCCTAAAATGCTTCTTCAGGATAGGACAGTTCTCCATCATCCCCAGCGTGTGCCTGCTCTCTGACAGCACGTCGTGCTGCTGGGGTTCACTTGTCAAAGGCAGTCTAATGTGCACCTATGCTTCAGGGACTGAGGCAGAAATAGTCCATCTGGATTCTGTTGCGGGCCCCAGATGTCTGCAAGCTTACAGTGGTGATACCCAAATTTTTTTTAATTTTTTTTTTTTTCCCTCTGGTCTTCATCTCTGAGTGGGATTTAGGGAGTTAGGACCAAGATTTTATCTCTAGTTCACATGCAGCCACTAGATCACTGACAGGACATTTTGCATCGTCTGGGTTGGACATTGTGAGCAAAAGTTACTTCTGTAAGAACTAAACAAAGACAGAGATTTCCCAGGACTGGAAAACTTTTAGTTGGAAACAGCAGTTTATCATCACCAAAATTTTAGCAAAGATGGGCAAAAGATACACCTGCATTAAAATAACTGGTACTCCAGTAAGTGATTATACTGCCAATCTAATGTGCAGTTGATGTTGAGCTGAACACTCTCAGTCACCCAGGGGGAGGCTCAGGACACAGGCTGGGGTCAGGACAGGAGCCTGCACCTTGGTACGCCTTGTCCCAGGGAAGTGCCCTACCTAACTGGCTGCTTAAATATGGGTGCCATTAGCTCACCCATTCCCCTCGTGCTTCTATTTCTCTTGTTGTGACAGACCTGTGCTTTGTTACCTTTGTGCTCTCATCCTTGGCGGGCCTTGGGTTCATTCTGAGACATAACAGGAAAAACGAGATCTCGAAAACTTTCGCGGGACAGGAAAACCACTTCCTACGCCGTTCTATTTCTGCTTCCAAAATTCTGTTTGGTGGTAGTTTCAGTGAACTCATTCTTCCTTTGTGTGCCATATGATCCACAGTTGTTTTCTAAATCACCAAAAGCCATTGACAGGCTGTGTGGTTTTGATTTAGGACAAAGATGTTCCTTTTAAAAAATCATTAACTCGAAATATAGCAGAAAAACAAAAATCTGTGTTTACCTTATTCTTCGCCTTCCAAAAATTTTATGAGAACAAAAAGCACTTATATCTGCACTATTTATAGATGTAAAAGAAGATTAAACAGAATTGTGTTTATCTCAAATTAGATAGCCGGCATTGAACTGAAATGAGATGCACAATATACATATATATTCACGTACACATAATATCGTCTGAACCATGTAGAAACATTTCAATACCTTTCACAGATAAACAGATCTGCAGGTATGTGTGGAGAACAAATATATATAGAAGTACATACAATTTTAAAATTAAAATTATTTATTTTCAAATGTTCTGTAAAAAGAACAGACAACTACACATTTGTAGTTTGTATTAATTTTGAACTTTCCAAGTTTTGATTACTTTTTCAATATTTATCTACTTCCCCCCAGATGTTAGGTTACCTTTTTCCAAGGACACAGGATGCTGTATTGCTAAAATACCCACAAATTTACAGGGCCAAACAAGGAGGAAGATTAAATGGTACAAGCACTTATTGCAAGAATAGTATTTTCCCCCAGGCCAAATGATATTGTCCAATAATATGAGGCATGCAAAAATACAGAACAACTTTTCAAACTGAACTCTGTTTTCTTCTGGTGCAATAAAGCAATTTTGCAGTTGGCTCAAATGATGACTGGAATTTAGAAAACCTCAGGATGCTGTGTGTTTGCTGACTTGAAAGCCCATTCATAAATATCACAGTATGAATTCCTGGATAATGAAATGCCAGTAGTAGCTAATGGGGAGTTGACCATCCGTCGCTGCCTCTTTAGGCAATAACTTGGGGACAGGTAAAAAAGACCTCAATAAAGTTCATCAGGAAAACAAGAGGAAGTAGGAAATTCAGCAGCACATGGCCTTAGAGACCCTGCTGTGCTCTGGTCATCTGTTGGCAATGGTTTCTGCGGCATTAGCAGCAGCTTCTGGCCACGTATACTTGGAGGAAAGTTTGGTTACCAGTATATTAATCATTGTACCTTACTACAGCTTGGACCCTCCTAGCCTAGAAAATTTTGATTATTGCTGCCTTTTCAATTAATGTAATAGGAAAATAGATTAGGAAAAGATATGGGAGGATAACCTACTCCATCCTCATGCCTCAAACACTGTCAACTATTTATCCTGACAGACATTTATTCAAATTTTTCTTAAAAACACCAGTGAAGTAAGCATTTCAACTCCCTCAGGGCTTTAATGTTCATGTGGTTCACACTGGCACAGGGAATAGTTAAAATCTTTCCTCTTTGCATCTAGTTTTTATATTTCTGTGTATCTAGCCTATGTATTTGAAGACTTGCAGTAAATTTCTCCTAGTCTTCTCTGTTTTCTGAATTAAACTACTCTGCCTCCACCATGACCAGTTCCTTACAGACACTGACCTTTCCTGTTCCTCCTGACATTTTCACCAACTGGTCCATAGATTCCTTAAAATGAAGACCCTTAGGTTGGATGGGATGTAAATAGCCAAAGAAGCAGAAGCAGTAGGAGCAGAAAATTTGTGGCTTGCACATGACAGTCTCTGTACCCATTAATATGATGCTTGCCTTTTTCTCAACATCACAGCATTGGTGACTTGGGTTTGGCTGGTTATCTGGTACAACCACAAGGTGCTTTTCAACAGAACTGTTGCATAGTCTGTCATTCCTCAGTCTGTTCATGCAGTTGATTATTCCTGCATAAATGAAAAAGTTTGCATTTGAGTGCATCTGTTTTGTTGGCGTTTTTTTCCCCAAACCATTTCCTTAGTTTTTTCATTTTGAATTTTAATCCTGTCTTTCTGTGTAACTCACCCCATATGCAACTGTAATAAGCATGTTTCTATTTTATCATCCACAACATTGGCCAATATACCTTCAAAACATCCTTCCAGTCTGATAGTAAAACACTGATAAACAAAATTCTAATACCATTTTTATATCCACTCAATGAATCTGTAGTGCAGTTCATGTTTCCAAAGCCTGGTCACATGTAATCACTGAGGATAAATGAGTCGTTAGGGGAGTGAAAGTGCGGTGAGGATGTAGGTGATAGTGGTAGGTTTATCCATGCATTCGTATTTTAACTAAATCAAACTGGTATGATGATGAGGTTTGGTTCTAAACCAGAAGATTTTATTAACCTCTCTCATTTTGCTGTAAAACTAGTGTGTGTTTCTAAGCCCTTTTTGGACTGATACACCAGGTTTTATTGGACTCTTCCTTCTCTCACATACTCTGGCAGAAGAAGGTTGTGTGGGAATTGCCGGTCTGAAATTGAGACGGTTCTTAGGTGAGGCCTCTCCTTTGATGATAGCTTCTACTTAGATGATAGCTCTTTCAAACACTTAAAATATTACATGAACGTATTATTATCTGAATGCTTAAAGCACTGAGTTCAAAGTTTATGTCTTCACCTTTAAGAACAAAAAGTCAAAAACTATCTGCCAGATTTTTATTCAGAGCTACTAAAATGGAACTATTCCTGGTTTATGAGGTTTCAGACAGACAGATCTTTGATTCTGTGAAGTTGTGTGTGACTTCATGAGAGACCCTTTCATAACTCATTCAATCCAGCAGTTCTGCTCATCCTTGAACTTTTATTTTGGTAACTGAAGTGATCAGAAAATGTACAGGCCATGGGAACAGTTTAAAGCAGAGTCAGCTTAAATTAAGTGTGGAATATAACTACACACACACAGAGACCGGTTGTTTTCCCCATAGATACACATATACAAAAAGATGTGATATAATTCTGCATTCCTCACCATATGATAGTCAGTTATTTTGAAGTAAGAAATGGATAGAAGGATAGACAATTTCCCTCCATACATGTGGAAAAGAATCCAGACTGTCCAGGAAGACATTATTTCTTGGTAAAATACTCTGTGTGGTTTGGTAACGTATTGAAAAGAACTTCAAAAAGCCAGATGGTTCTCCCTGTTATTTTAATGTTATTGTTTAATGAGTGGCCCAAGAAATGCATTTAAGTAAGCGAATAAAATCCAGTTGTTTCATCATTGTGTTATCTTAAGCAAAAACAAATAAATAAAAGCATACCAGTAATGAAATGTTTTCGCTGTAAGAACTTGGTAGAGTAGTAGTGCCAAATTCTGCAGTGATGTAAACTGGATGGATGCAAAGCAGATGTAACTTCATCTGCTGATTGCAACTGAAAGCTTTTAAAATTTGCTTGGAACATATTTATGCCTTGAGATGCATGAAGAAATGAAGTTCAGCTGAAGTTTAAGGAGTATTACCATTTCTCTCGACCAAATCTTTTTGTGTCACTGATCTCCTCAGACAAAGGTAGGGGTTTGGCGTCAGGTTTCTTTAAAGCTCAGTTCTCTTCTTCAGATATACAGTCCTCTATATGCAGTATAACAGCTATTTAGTGTCTTTACCGATCAGTAAATCACTCAGAATACCTCACAGTACTTATAACCTGGCAAAGGAGTGTTTACCTGCTCACTCACCTGTTATTAATGACTCACACCTGATAAATATCCTGTAGCTCAATTTCTGTCAGCTAACAAAAATTTTTTTGAGCCAAGTTGAAAACAAATCTAAACTAATTATAGTGCCTATTAATGACATGTCTGTCTTGGGTGATGAACTTTAGTATTCTTGACAACATGAAATACGAATTCAGTATACATAGTTAAGAGGTTTAGACACTAAAGAGGGAGTTGGTGAGAAATTGAACACTGTAGTTGTAGGTTGTGATGCTCCAGCTCCACTAATTCTCTTCAACTCCAGGAAGACTGTGGTGAGTCACTTTTCATTAGAGAAGTTTCCTTGTATCTAGAAATTTTCTTCTGCACATGTTCCAAACTACTGCCATTGGGGGACAGAGCAGCTCCCTGCCTAGAGATACCTGAGACAGCTAATGCTGTCTCATTTATTTATATTTATATATATAAAGTGCCTATTACCACATTGATAAACATTCTTTGGAACCACCCTTGATGGCAGAGGTAAGATCAGGAGTCAGTCTGTTAGTACCTCAGCACTTCTGTTTCCAATCAATTTAAAAAAAAAAAATTAAAAAAAAGCCACAAGGCTGCTGCCAGCCTGCCTGGCTGGTGTTTAATACTGGTTTAATGCTGTATGTAAACTAAAGCATCCCTTCACCCTCATCCCTCTCCACCTTCTTCTTAATCTGGTTTAATCAATGTTCTTAAACCATACTAATCCAAAACATTGAAATAAGTGCAAAACATGGCAACTATCTTCACTTTCACTCATCACTGGAACAGGTGGCATTGAGACTATGCTCTTACGAAACAGCATTTCCTCTGAAATAAGACTCCTCGGTTCTATTCCCTGTTCAGGTTCAAATCTTTGTCTTCCAGTAACATGATGGATCTTAATCACAGAGCAGGAAGGGCTGGTCTTTATCTCTGCCATTGAAACTACCATCTAAGCTTTCTCATTTCACAGAGCCAGAAAAAAGAGGTACAAGCACTCACATTCTCCAGCACTCACTCAGGGGAAAGTCCCAGTAGCAAAATACAGGATAACTGGGCAGTAGGGAATGTTGCTTTGCACCAACTCAGGGTGAGGAGGGACTAAAACTCTTAGTTTCTATTTCCTGAGTGAGTGCTGTAGCCACTGGGCAACAGTATGAAGAGAGTAACATCAACATCATCCCCTTCTGTATCCAAAAAGACCTAGCCAATCCGTTCTCTAAATGGCAGGTGAAGATGCCTAACACAAGGAGAGGTTCCCAACTGTGAATTTGCTTCCTTGAGCAGACTCAGCTTTTGAGAAGGACAGTATTCCCGATGCCTGCCTTTTGCCTGTAATGATGTGTATTTGTCTCACTCATCAGTACTTTGTTACACATTCCATTCAAAACTCTCTCTTTCCATAGGCACTTATCATCAGCCTATAGATTTTTACTAATGAATAAGTGATAAACATTGAATGAGTGAAAATCTGCACTGTAGTGCCAAAGTCCTGGAAAATGTATCCAAAACCCTGCAGGTGGATGTACTCCAATGAATCTCACACAAACGTAGAACTGTAGCATTGATTGATGTTGGTTTCTGATGCAGAGATGCAGTTTGGAGCATCCCTTTGTAGGATATAGTTCCTGCTCAGCTAGGCACAAACAAAAGACACATAAGACTAAATATCCTAAATCACAGATAATCCATAATTACAGTCAATGTCCTTAAGTCCCAGGTCATGTAAATGAGCTTGCTCTTGTAACCATGTCAAGTTGCCTTGGAACTTGTAACTCTGTCTGGTTTTCACATACAGACCTGGTGCCCCCGTGAATGACCAGTGGTACCTAGTATTGTCAAGAAAAGTATCCTCCCATCTTTATCACTTGATAATGAGAAGTAACATTATTTTAAAATTTGTTTATAAAACAGCTCCGCTCTAAATTTTCTCAGGTTATGTTTATACACGTTTCTCACAGCTTTATTATTTTTTCCAGTAAATTTTCTATAGAATATACATGTTTAATATTCTGTTGTTATTTAATATGTCTTACGTGTATACGAGTACAAAAACTATATGCAATTAGTGTGCGCAATTAATTTTAATGTCTGCTGAGGGACATGCGTCAAGAAGATCCTCAAGGTGGCAGCGCTCTCTCAGTTTTTAAGCTCATACCCCACGCTCAAGCTACCAAAAAATAAAAGCACCTGAAAACAATGCATTGCTAAGGTGCACCTTCTTTTAAACTGTTTTCTACCCACTGGTGTACAAACGCCTTATTAACCAACCTATTTGTCTTTCCTTTGGGCCTGAAAAATGTCAGCTTGAAATCATAGGTGTCTTCAGGCATCCTTAAACAAATGCTAAAAAATAGGATGATCTAATTAAAATACTACTGGTGTTTGTTCTACTCAGACATGGGAAAAATAGATTTTCTGGACTTTTTATAATAGCTGGGCACATGCACCTAAGCTTATCTTTCAAATCCTCCTAAATATGGCTCTCATTACTTAATCCTGTACTCTTGCAGTTGTGTTCATGGTTGCTGCTACTTCTTATATCTCAGACAAATGCTTTGGTTGGCAGTATGCAAAGGAAACACTATTGCATTCGACACAAAACCTCACCACAGTCTATGTTATTTTGTAAACTCATCTTATGCACTAGCTTTTTGCTAATCTAAATTGTTTGCTACAGTTAATATTGTTTAAATATAATCCTAGCTAATTCAGTTTTAGCTATAATGAACACAGGGACTGAAAGTGTGCAGTATTCTGCACTCTGTTGTATAGAACTAATCCTACAAATTGCTTTGAGTGTTGCAAGAGAGCATTTTCTCATAAATAGTTTTTATTACTACTAATATGACAACGTTTATAAATAAGAAAAACTACCTACAGTATCTGCAGACACCAACAATTATTAAAACAGCTGGAAGTTTCTATTCTTTTATCAATTTATCCTTTGATACTCAAGCCATCCAAAGTTCTACCTAAATAGTTTTAAAGTTAATCTTACAAATTACAAATTTAGAATTGATGCATATTCTAAAAATAATGTTATGATTTATACGCTGCTGGATGCCCTACTTTTACTAAAAAGAACCAAACTGCACATTTGTTACCTTTATGCTAATATCAAAGATCATTATTAAGCAAACTGGTTTGTTTAAAATGCTGAACAGAAATAAAATTTAAAAGATATTAAGTTTTTCAGTACTACATGTGAATAGTCCAGTCTGAGAATTTGCTTGGTCCAATTGTTTTTAGGAAAACATCATCCATATTTCTTATCTCCGTATGCTTTTAAGAAAATGAGGATTGAAATCCATGCATTGACTTTCAGATTTATCTTTTTATAAGATGATTCAATTTCAAAAGGGCTTGAAAGTAGCAGATAATATTTTCTACTAAAGGTTCAGGTGGAAAACCTGCAGTTTGGTGTGATAGCAGTCAATTTTTTACATTTTCCAGTCTTGATATTTGTGAGAGTTATCTTGGGCAAAGTAGCTACAAATGCAAATTCAGAACCAGACTCCTTCCCTACCTTAGAAGTTGTGAGTATTTTAACAAAGCACATCTCTAGAAACTATCTTAAAGATGGACAACAGCTGGAAGACACAGCTTGATTAAAGATGGGAAGCATAAAATCAGGCAAGAGATCTTATGTTTGAAGACATTACTAACATGATAGATAAGGAGAAATCAGTAGATGTTAATATACAGTTTGGTTTCTGAGACACATTTGGCAACCTCTCACATGATTAAAATAAAGGCCAGTTTAAGGGAAAAAAAAAAGAAAAAAATAAATGCTAAATAAAATAGTATTAAACCTACCTGCAAACAATATGAAAGACTCATTTGGACAACTTGCTTGGACAACAGCTTCGTTATTTATCTATGTTTTTTTCCCACTAAAGTTCTAAACACATGGTAATATATAGAAAATTAAATGTTAAAACATGATGAACAACCTGTTATACCATCACATAAACCCAAAAATAAATGAGGGGATATAATCTGTGGCAATCCTTAGGTACAAACAACCTCTTAACAAATATCATTCCTTATTTTTCTACTCTACAGGTTTCTCCACTATATTTTTCCCTTTACAGAAAGAATGAATGACATGGGAGGCACCAAGCTCTCCATGTTCCAAGCTGTTAGCTCTGTTTCATAAGTTGAACTCTAATAGTCCTCAAATGCTGGAAAGGTAACAACCACAGAAACCCATACCTGGACATCAGAATACCAGAGTATTTGCTTTCCTTTGTAGAGTACATAGGCACGTTGTAATGTCTTAATACTGCACCATGCTTATACTTCATTCCTTCTTCTTGTATTGATGAATAAGAACAACTTTGAGGCAAGGAGGCGATCTGAAAAGGTACAAATGGTAGGTACCTCACCGCTCTAGCAGGTCATTTAGACACAGGTTCTGTTTTGCAAAGTCTATGTGACTTAGTTACCTAAATCTCCTATAGTCTGCAAACATTTTTGAAAACAGACTCATCACTTGTTTTCACTAAGAAAAAGATGTGAAGTGTTTCTCTTCTACTTGTTACTCTCAGAATAACATGATATTCTATTGGAGAAGTTGCAGGTTTCTGCAAAGTCTTACTATCCAATGGCCTTACTATGCAAAGTCTTACTATCCTTGTTTTGTGCAAACAGGGGCAACGGCACTGCAGGCTCTTTGTTTTAGGCACCTCTACAATTGTTTATGCTAGAGAAAATTATTTTTTTTGCTAGTTCATTATGGGTGTGATTTTTAAATTTCTCTTTCTTGCTCCCAGATCACTGAAGGGTGCTCTGAAAATCTCACTAAATGCCTTCTGTATTTCCTATTACCTGAGGTCATATTTTTGCTTTAAGAAAAGGATGCATAATTTTTCCTGCACTAATGTAAGGCATAGGTAATGCTAATGCAGTTACAGATTTTCTTAACATTAGCTATTTCACTTTGAAGAGATGTGGAGCACAGTCTATTAGTTTTAGCACCACACAGTATTATTACAGCTTTTGGGGTGCAAGAGGGGCTTGTACCTGGGGGATAGAAGCAGTGGAAGACAGATAAAGAAATAAGACTACCAGGTAGCTACTGAAGTATTAACAAGTACAAACAGGTGAAGTTAGCATAAACAGAGTGTCAAATCCATTTTAACCTAGTGCTCCTTGCTGACTCTATATGCACTGTGCCTGTAACCAGTCCCAAACTTTGATTTGGTATAAGCTGGTTTGCAGGAACCAAGAGTACAAGATCTCACACTGAAGGAAGAGAAAGAGTACTCATAAGTGCAGAACATCAGATCTAGGTGAGTCAAAGACCAAAGAGGAAGCAGACGTAGATTTGTGCCACCCTGGCTCTGAGCACTCAGAGAGGCCCAAAGCAGTTGCCTCAGAGCTGCTGTAACTTTTTGTTGACTATTTTAGCTGTCAAGGATGACCATGGCATAGATGTATCTCAGAAACACATCTTTGCTTGGAAATTCCCTTCACACAACACAGCCTGCCCACCCACTATTTTTAGCATAGTCATGACTGCTCAAAAAATATTTGGGAATGTATTAGTCTGTCTGGAAACACTAATTCATTCAAACTATAAACCTAACAGGTTTTTGGAGAAAAAAAATTTAATCATATTTGTAAAACAGAATAACACACACTTGAACATAGGTTCCTCATATCTCAGACAAGTGACCTACTGCTGAACTAGTAGATTTTCTTTTATCATTTCATTCTGATAAAAAATCAAATCAAATTCCAATACCTAGAACTTTTAATGAACTATTTTTTTTTCACATGGAAAATGGCAACACTTTTTAACCTCATACAATTTGACTGAAAATTCCCAAATCCTACTGTGATGTGCATTAGAACGATACTGCAAGTGCTGCTCTTCCCACATGTGACTGAGGCTGCTTGTCTCATTGCGCACTCTGCTCTCCTGTCCTGCCGAGATACTCTATAAATCTTCCCTGGGCATGGCTTCCATGCTTCTCCTCAAACATGGCACCCTATCAGAAGAGATAAAATAATCCATGTACAGCACAAATATGGGGCTTTCAGAATCCTGTAAATAATGTTCAGTGCATCAATGTACAATATTTTTAAAAATAAACAATCAATTTATCTAACAATAAGGATAACTTTTATTCAGGAAGATAACGGAGATTTGCCCAGCCTCTGCTGAAATTTCATCCTGCTTATTCCCTCAGAAGGATTTTCCTGTAACACTTCTTAAAGTAGAAATAATTATGGATTTCTCCTACTTGTTCTGCAGTGACATTTTTATTTTTCATTTCTCAGTTTTGCCTCCTGTGCAGCAGGCGCTTCACCTTCAACTCTGGAGGATTGCCTAAAGGCTTTTTCATTTAACTGCTGCTACATGCCAGTGCACAAATTGCCTGGCAGGGATGATGTGGATTGATAAGGCCTATATCTTACAGCAGGAGATTTAGCAGCTATCCAGCTTTTTAGAGCACATACAGCCCGGCTCCACACTGAATATGGGTCCCGTTTTTGTACCATGATGTACTGCTTCAGAGCAGTGGAATTAGCTCAAGATGTTAATGACTAGAAATTACTGATGGCAAAAATAAAGTGAAGTGGCACTGTCTGCTATTTCTGTTTCCAAGATCTGTACCCTCACGTCTCCAAAATTGTAAGAAACACCCCAAAACTATTCAGATGCTGCTTAGTTTTTACAGAGAGTTTTGAAATACCTCTTTGACACGTCAATCACAACACAGGGAGAATTCAAAGGTGTGAAATCAGTCAAAGTAGTTCACAAATCCTACCTGGAATCTTGATGTCCTACATTTCCCCCAAAGCTTTCTGTGACTGTAGAAACTGTGCTACCATGAATGCCCAGAAAATAATTCAGTTGCATTCCCTGTAAAGCTGTTCCTAACTTGCAGACAAAACTTCTTTACTGCCCGATATGTACCCTGAAAGCTTTTGGTTCAGCTCAGACCATAGGCAGGTGTGTGCTGTATGGTGCTGTGCTTGACACCATTTTGGCTATAGCATACCTTCCAGAAAGTATCCAGGCTTCAAGGGTAGGGGAGACCTTATAGCTTCACAGTTTACCCTCATAATTAAGAAAGCAATTGCTAAAAGCACTGCCACTCTGTCTGAACTTGCCTGATTTCAGCTTCACCCACTGCATTTTGTTACATTCTTTTCCCTGGCCTAAAAAGGTTTAGCATTCATGGGTTTTTTCCTTTTTCCAAGAAAGTATTTTTGCGTTGTCATCAAGTCACTCTTCAACTTTCTTTTTAGCATAGCTAATGGACTATGTTTTACAGCCAGTAGAAACTATAGCTGCTCCTTCACCAGGGAATATAGGTCATCGCTCTTCTACATAAGTTTTCCAATATCCCTTAAAACTGGAATTCTATACCAGCCTTCTATAGCATGTCAAACATGACAGTGGCATGTGACACTTTTAATCAAATTCATCTCTGGCTTTGCTTTTTTAAAAGATGGCCTGACAGGGAAGGGGATCTGTGCTGGTCCCACCTCCAGGTAGCAGCCTTAAACACTCCACCTGCAACGTTTAACTCCTTTAGAAAGGGGAGGAGGCCTGGGTTCTGGTGGACGTTGTCCTATAACAGCTTGATTTAAAATAATAAACCCCAACAACAACAGAGAATAATTTAGGGACCAGTGTTTGGAAGCCCTTATTCAACAGAAGTATAATCACTATGCTACAGAGTAAAGGCATTTAATTACTTTCCTCCATCTCTGGCATTCATTTTAGAGTGCTAATATGCTCCAGTGGAGGAGAGTCTTTTCTCGTGCACTGAGAAGTAATGGCAACATCCTACAGAAAGGAGTTTTCAGAGCCGAATAACCTAAATGATACCTGCCTAGATCAAATCACCTACTTGCTAGTCAAGTGTCCCTGTTACATGTGTTAAAGACACTGGACACTGTTTAAGACATTATGTTCATTTTTGAATGGATAGAAATGTCTAATAAATAACAAAGAAACAGTTCTGGGAACTCAAGGGAAAAACAGGAGTTCAGTCATTCCTCTTATCCTCAGGCATTCCCCATTAGCCTAATGGAGGCAGTTGTCTGCATGGTGTGTCAGCTTTCCAAAAGTTTGTTTAACGATACCTAATTCTTCCCCACTGATAGACCGGGAGACTACTTCTTTGAGACTTTCTTTTCTTTGAGTCACCTTCCAATGGAAATGTATCTTTTGCATATCTTGAAATGATGTTTCATGCCTTCTTGTATCTTACTTTTAGTTCCTGAACAGATTATGACCAGGACTAAGTGAGCTGTGCAATTCAGTTTCAGAAAATGACAATTGTATGAAATTCCCTTTAATCAGTCAGAAGCCCTCCCCCACCACCACCATTTTTCTGACCTCTGGGAGTAATACCAGTCACTACAAAGCTTATTCATTTTATGTTCTTTTCCATCTTGTGCTCAGTTTTTTCGCCACATGCTGAGTTAGACTCATGACTGCATTTACCCTTTTATAATAGTTAGTCTGATGCTGTCATGGCTGCTTCTGATCATTTTCCAGTATGATTGACTAACATTGTGATCAGATGCAACAATTTATACTGGTTACCACATACTCTTCCCCTGGACTGTGATCCAGCGGTCCTTGATTGCAATCACTTTCAATCTTCATGATTGTCTGTTTTTTCCTCTCTGTTGTGTGGAGTACTCATGCAAATCATTAGGATCTTTATTTTTTGCTCAAAACTCTTCCAAAATTCCTACAGTCACCTTTATCCTGGCAGTTCCTAGTGAATGCATTCCTAGGGAATGCCCTTTGGTATCAGTGTATACTGTCACCTGTATTGATTGACAGACAACTTCATAACCCCTTCTAGTCTTGCAGTTGGTGTTCATATTTCCATTCCATTAGATAACCTGCTATCTGGTTACCCTGATTTGCACTGCTGATTTCTTGGCCCACTCGTTATGCTGATACAAATTTTTGTAAACAATTAAAAAAAAAAAAGTTACTATGTTAAAAATGTTTTAGGTCATCCCAAAATTGTCTACAAAGTAAAGTCAAATTTGTTAAATAATTTAGTGAAAAGGAAGAATATAGATCAAGTCAAAATATGATTGCCAAAAGTGCAGGAAGGGAGACTTCATTCATCTCATTGATCTCTGCCCCAGTTGTAAGCACTGTAAGCATTTAATTTCCCTTTTTCCTGAAGGGAATAGAATTCACATCATGATGCCAAGCATCATCATGCTGTTTAGCATTTTGTACAAAGGCTCCAACAAGTGGGCTTCAGAATATCGTACAGCCTGTAGTGGTTATGGCACTCAGATGGGTGGAGAAACAGCAGTCCAGATCTCCCTCACAAGCATGTGAATGACAGTGTCTGACCTCCCAGCTGTGTGCTCTAACTGGAGAGAATTGCAGGATGGATTCCTGTCACACAAGCTTGTGGGAGCTGTTCATTTCTCATTATAAAGCATTTCTAAACTCATATTAGAGTTCTGAACTGCTTCGGTTAGATGACTTCCAGGTCTTTTCCATTATGTATGTTTTGTTTGCTTGAAGTTGTCCCTTCCAAAGATAAAAAAGATAATAATTTATCCCTTATTTTAAAATATTTTACACAGAGGAAATGTTTCACAGAGTGGAATATGTAGTATTTTGCCCTCTTTCAGACTTGTGCTGATTTTGTCTTATTAATGGGTAGATAATCTACGTCAGAAATGCTGCTGGAAGTTTCTTGCCACCTGCAGTGAAGCTGTTTGAGTTTTTCTCTCTCCTTGGTCCATTGAATCTGTAATTATTAGACCCTTGTTCCCCACAAGCATCTAAAATATTTTTACAGGACTTACTGTCTGTCTCTCAAAGTCTTTGAAGTGCTTTCCAGAGACTGAGTTGCTGATTGCCACCTTGGGCTTAGTCAGGACAATACAGATTTCCTACTGCAAGAACAAAACCTTCATCAACCCCATGTTCATTTTTTTAGTAATACAGAGAGAGAACAGTTATAGGGAAGTCTGACAGTAGCATACTCACATAATATAACCCCTTACTACATGTTGATTTACATATTTTCATTCCTTCTCATTTTTCTATGGAACTTGGTTGGGTTCATTGCAGCAGAGGAAAGCACAAGAAAAGAAAAATTGCTTTACCCTGGCAAGTACACGCTACCGACAGGTACACAGCAGCTGTTCAATCTTAGCATCAAGATTGTGGACACACACACAAATCGCAAGAAGGAATACTTATTTCAATGCTGGTCACAATGCTCTGACAACAATTTGTTATAAATCCTTTCACAGTCAGCCCAGATAAGATGAAGGCATTTTTGTTGGTGGTTTCAAAAGATCATTCATTTTTCCTCTGAAAAAGGAGGTAGAAAACTAAGCTATCTAGGTTATTAAAATCCTTATGCTTGAGCAATTATACAAAATTAAAAAAAAAACAAAACACCAAATTTTTCCTGTCACTAGAATATACAACAAGTCATGACAATTATAGCAATGTATGTAACTTTCATGTACAACTTCTACATTTCAATGTATTAGGCAAATACAAAGCGATTCAACAATATCACTGTGACAGTTAGCTTGAAGACCAACAAAATTAGTGAAGCCTGTTTTCCTGTGCCTTTCAGTCTTGTCACTGACTTTAGTATCTAAGCCATGCAAACACCAAGTTAAGCATTTCCCTGCCTGGGCTAGTTACAGGGGTTTTCCCCCCCATGAGCTGTCCCAGCCTTCAATAACACTGGAAATTCACCCACCAGCCCATCCCTCCATCTTCACTCCCACTCCAGTCCCCCAATCTAAAAGACCTGTTTCCATCAGGAACAAGGCCATATTTTGGTATTATTTACCCATGAGCATATTTAAAACTTAAACCTACACTTAGCAAAACCTTGGTGGTCGTGAACATTGTGATAGATTGCTTGTTAACTTGGGATCAAACCAGAATCAAACTGGCCATGGCAGTTGGGAGCTACAGCCAATATATCATAGGTCCTGTCAAGGCACTTTCTCAAAAAGCCTTCTGGTCTATATTCATAGAAAAATCTGTGAACTCTTAATTCGTCAACACTGTCCTACCCAGAGGTGTAATTTAGGGTCCTCAGCCAAGTTCCTCACTCAGTAGTGGGAGAAAATCTGCCCCCCAAAGAGAGACAAGGGCCAATAAAACTAGGAAGTAAGCTGCCTACAAATATATCCAGATAAAATTCTGAATAAAAAAGTGCATGAAGACACTGCCAAGGACTAAATCCTTGTCCTTCAAACACCTTCACGTGCTTTCCTTCAGACCTAATATATTGGGATTTGTAGGGAAAGTTGAGGCTTTCTGTCTTGAATCTTGTTTTGGAGTCAGGCACAAAAATCAGGTCACCCTTTCACAAAAAATCCTTCACAAACCCCAATAAACGAATGAAAAAGAAGCTCTAAGACATGAAGTACTCTTAGGGAAAGCCCACTAGTTTGGTGATTAGAGCACTCAGCTCAAGAACTGCTGATCTGTCTTCAAACGCACACCCACTTGATTTGAATCAAGATCACTCATGTCTCAGGAGAGTGCCTTCACCACCAGATTATTGATTATATAGGGGTACACCCAAAAGATTCAGCCCAATGATGCAAATTAAATTATTACTTATAAATAAACAAACAATGCTCAGAGCTTGGAGCCTGTCTCATATATCAGCACACTAACTACCAGCTTTGAACATTAAGCTTTTATTTTTAGTTCTTTGATGAAGTCAGCATTTATTACAGGACATTTGCCGCTGGCTTTTCCCTGGGATCTGCTCTTCAACATGTGGTGCTTAGTGTGTTCATACATGGGCCAAGAAAGAGGGCAAGCACTGCAGTAACATCAGTGTGTGGCAGTGAAAGCTAAGCGAATTGACGGTAATTACTGAGTGAGTAGGTGATGAAATAGCAGATTAAATTCAATGTCAGTGCATGCAGAATAACACACTAATGGAAAAATAACTGTAAGCATTCAGCCAAAGAACCAGACAATGGAATATAAATTAGATACTTTCACTCATGAAAGGGATCTTGGAGTCACTGTAGATAGTTTTCCGATTTTATCAATTCAGTACTCCTCAGTGGTCAAAAAGCAAGCAGAGTGCTAAGACTTATTGTTATGAGGAAGGAATAGACAACTAAGTAAAAAAAGTCTTTAACACTTCTTGGAGTTATAGTTGCAACATATCAAACAGGATACAGTTAAAACAGTACAGAGAAAGATGAAAAGGATTACAAGAAGATAAGAAATTAAATAGACGAGAATAGTTCAGTCTGGAAATGACTCAACTGAGCAGGCAATAGATATGAAAGAAGAATATAATATCCTGAATGCCAGAGAGAAGATGAGCGGGAAACAATTATTCGATGTTTCACATAGCTCAGGATGTGGAAGACACCAAATGAGATGATCAGATAACATGTACAAAGGAAACCAAAGGAAATTCTTTTTCCTAAGTAAAAATCACATGCAGAAAGTATAAATGAGATCAAAAAGATCAAGAAAATTTAAGAATAAAACTGTCAAGGGTTATTAAATGCCATGATCCTGATACTACTTGTGGCTCCAGATATCTTGCAGGTTGAGAACTAGGAGAGACCATCAGGGAAAGGCTGCTTTGTACTTCCACTGTTCTCTGGTGTGTCGTTTGCTTGTCACTGGCACAAAGCTGGGTGGACTTCTGCCCTTAACCATCATGTTCTTTCTTATGTTCTTATATATTGTGATAAATGCTTGGTTTTAAGCAACAGAGCAGCTTTCTGCAGGTAGAGAGCCAGTGAAGTATTTACAAGTCCAGTGCCTGACTCGATCTCCTGTGATATGGGAAACATTTTTCAGACCCAGCTCTGCCAGGTAGAAGAGGGATTCAGGCATTGATATCTCCCAGCCAAGGCAGGTACATTTTGGGTATTGCAGTGTCTTCTACAGATTGCTTTACGCAGCAACAGGTCACAGACATTTCAGCTACGTAATGAAGGAAAATTTTAACAAGTTCTGTCTCACAGTTTGCTGGAAACAAAAAAACCACGTTTGACTTAAACCATAATATTTTGCATTTTAAACTTTGTTGGAAAAATTGCAGTATATCTAAGTTATTTTATATGTCTGTTGAAAGCAAATAGAATGAGTAAAAATATAAAACCCAGCTGATATTTGTATGCATTCCAAATTAAAAGCTCAGTAACTTTTCAGATATTTTTTTCTTCGGACACAAGAAGAATCAATGTTTTCAAGTTAAAATAGAGAAGAAATTGTAGAAATAATAATCTTATTCACCTGATAAGCTTTGAAAGTTTATTTATGTTATATTTATGTTTATAAACTCAAGAAAAAAAATATTGGTATTATGCTTCTGACCTCAATTAATTTGATTACTGCTATTTCCTAGTTGAGCTAGTGGTGTGTGGTTCTTTTGTGTCTCATCATTGCTGGGCTGAAATGCTCCAAATCATAAAGCTCATTTTTTTCACAAATATTTCATTCAACTAAGAACTCATCCCAGAAATATATTGGAATATTTGATATTTTTAAAAAGTTTCTTAATAAACAAATAGCTATTAGATGAAGAATAAAATTTAAAAATACATGTAGAAAAAAAATTATGTGTTGGAAGTGATCAGTCACATAAGACTTGTAAGGAATTTGGCACTGAGGAAAGAAATTGCAAAATTCTGCAACTATTGACATAAAATATTTTGGCAAATACTTAAGAGAAAAAATTGTTTCCAGAGAGCATGGCTGGTATGGAAATTATTTGCTAGCCAAATGTTGCTAAGCAAATAATTCAATCAGTCTCAATTCTTCAGTTAATGACATCCTTTGAAAATTTTGACAGTCAAATACTGTTTGTAAAGAGTATATTGAATTAAAAGTCAGAATGATATTTTTCCATAAGAGAAAATATTAGCAATAAATTGAGCACCCATCTAATTGTTTTTGTTTTACCCTAGACTTATTGTCCATAATTCTTACAATTTCCCTTCTATAGCTGTGAAAACAATCCATCCAAGTTGAAACATGATATGAAGTATGTGTCATGTTGTTTCACAATGTGGGTTAAAACTTCTTTCTAAAGCACACTGAAAAATGTGTGGGTTTTGCTGTTAATTTTCTTAGTGCCAATAATACTTTCCAGTGATGGACAAAAACCTATAAAAAAGAGTCTAATTTAATTATACTTAAATAACTAGGGTGCTTTTAAGAGTTAAACAAATACTCTTCTGTGACATTGCCTTTACCACAGTATTTCCTAAATTTAGAATGTATGTGTACCACAGGGCTGTATTTATACCAAGTCATGGTAAATGTTTGCTTTTTAATATGGTATGTTCACTATGTGTTTATAAAAATGAACAGAAGAGGAAACATTGAAAATGGATAAAAAATATAAGGAAAAACTGAAATATGAGAAGAAAATCAAGATTTACATAGAGAACAAAAAATGAAACATGACTCTTACTCACATTTTTTAGATGTTATGAGGTGCAAAAATAGAGTAGTGCGATGTGAATAGCACCGTGAACAAATTATACCAGGGTGCAAGGTAGCACAGAGGCTTGCTCTGCTAAACAAGGTAAGATCCTGCAGAAGGCATTCAGATTATCAGTGGACTTAGGTGAGGCAGGAGGTGCCAAGCAGAGAAACTAGAGCAACTTTAGCCTATTTTAAGCATGTACATTTAGCAGGTGTCAAAATATCTCTATTGAGTTCTGGAGTCCTGCATGTTAGAAGCAAGTTCTCAGCTGGTGGAAAATGTATCATGAAGTCAGCCAGCTGTAGCATAAGGACTAATTTAAACTTTAAGGACTGAAAAGAGAACAGTTTTTCATCCTCAAACCATACCCGTCAGAGTGTAACAGCCACCTTAACAGCTTGGAATTCTTCTATTCCATGATATGTTTTGGAACTAGCTCTCAGGGGGCCCGATCAAAAGCCAGAAATTGTATCCGGTAGAAGATTCTAGAAAAAAGAAAATAATTTTTTTTCTAGAAATTTCTAGAAAATTTCTAGGGAAAAAAAAAAAAGAAAATATATTTTCTATGGAGAGAAAAATCCAAATACGTTTAGTATTTACACAATCAAAATACTTTGTTCTGAAAATTTCATCTCACCGTTTCCAGCTCTTATAGAACAAAGAGGACTTGGCTTTACAGGGTGGGAACCAAGATGCTCAGGTGACAGCTTTGTGACAGGGAGCCAGAAATCCCAGACGTCTCAGCTAATCCTTACTCAGGTAAACTGGATGGACTTCTGGCTCAGCTTGACAGGGATCCTGCTGCTGTTCTTTTGCAAATTTGTGAAAACCTTTTGCCTTTTCACAAATAGTTTCCATTTTGAGAAACTGTCACTTTCTATTGAAAACACTCCCTCTAAAAGTCCCATTCCATTCTAGAGATAAGGACAATAATATTTAATTTTTTTATTGACTCCTCCTGGAATAAAATACTGGGTGAAAACCTGATTATTTCTGGGGTTTTTTAAAAGAATTTTACTTGGGCTATGAATTGTGGGTCCCATTCCCATTCTTTTTAGTTAATAAAATCCTGCTCTTTCAGGAAAATATAGAGACAACATGTCTTAAGTCTGCCATTACTGATTCTGCCTCTTCACATAATTTCCTCAGATGATGGTATTTACCATGTTTAACCTGTCTGCATTTCTGCTTCTTCTATAAAAAAGAAAAAAAAAAAGAAAAAAAGAAAGAAAAAAGGAAAGAAAAAGAAAGGAAAAAAAATTAAAAAAAGAAAAAGAAAAAAAAGTGGGCAGTCTATGGCAAGGCAACTGTTTTAGTAAGTATAAAGCTTTATATTTCCTTTTGACATTCTTTAGCTCTTTAAAACTTTTGATAGTCAAACTTCATCAGAGTCAAATTTTGGCTTATTCCTAGATTTTATCCATCCCACATCCTGAATAATTTTAGAATATTCAGAACACAGTCATGCTACTCATTCTGATTTATAGTACTGAAAACTGACAATAACCATGAAAATATCATTTTACTGATTTTCCTTTAAATGAACTCCCTGTGTTGGCCATCCAGAGATCTAAAGCCATGATATGCTCAAGGAAAAGTAGGTGAACCCATCTGAAGTTAAGTGGGAAGTCTAAATTCTGAACTATTTCCTGAAGGTTGTCACTCTTTTGGTAACAAAAAGGAGAGTCAGGCCCTACTTCATATGATGTAAGATTCTCTTTGTGTTATTTCCACATAACGGTAAGAAGAGAAAGAATTTAATTGTATTTGCTTCATAGGTTTTTAAAGTTGCTAAGATTTGGACGCACAGCAGAGGCTGTCGTTCTCCAGAGGGTTGTGCAAAAATTCTTCCGATGCTGAGAATCCAACATAATCTGGGACAAACAGCCTGTAGTCATACTCCCTTGTTTCCAGAAAAAATAATTATGAGAGACATTGAACTGGGTAATAAACAGTAATCTGTGCAAGTCTAAACGTTACATCCACATGGCAGGACCTGAGGAGTCTTTATTTCATGACTGTGTGGTACGACATGAAAACAAAGTACTCGGGCAGCAAAAATTGGTGGAGTCCCACTGAAGTCCTGGGAGCCACTCTCTGTCACACTAGTAGACCACGCTGCCTGCTCTTTCTTTGTCCTTTTCAAGAGGAAGATATTCAAATGGTGTTTCCCAAGGGCTGCAAGTGGGAAAGGAAAGCTGGCTGGTGGGCACATGTCTGTGCCCAGACAGGACAGCAGCTGAGCTAGCAAGGGTGGGTGTTTGGCTTTATGTGGCCCTATTGCCATTGGCTTGAGTGATAGCCTGCCATCACCTTGGCTGGCCAAGGTAGCAGGTGCCACTGCACTGCTTTTGTTGCCTGTTGTGGCAGCAGTTATTTTTGTTGGCTGTGAGGACTGCAGCTGCTCAGCTTGCTGGAGCGGAGGTAGGGGCATAGCTTTGTAGCTTGTCTGGGATAGCTGACATGGCACACAAATCACTACTGTTAGTAATACAGCACTGCCTTTTGCCTTCATAGCACCGTTACTAGATAAAAGGACCCAAAGACAAAAGTCAGGATAGATTTTTTGCATAGATTGATCACATCAAATACAAAACTAAGCTGAATGTTTAAATGCCCCTGGCTATCATTTTTGTTCATTTATTCCTCTGTTTACATGGACTAATGGGCTAATGTTCTCTCTTAGTTAGCAAATGGTGTAAATTATATAATATTTGATCTTGATTTATTTTCTCAATCTGGAGTCCTTCTTTTATACACAGATTATCCCAAGAGGCCATTTACAACCATGAATCTATGGGCTATAATCACAGCTCTAGGAATGCTAACATGAACTCTTCTCTGCTTTACACTGAATATTCACCAGCATCTGCTATGGGATTAATATAAAAAGATTTTGCCACACATGGCAGCCAATTAACAAACAATATGTTGGTATTGTTTGGGGCTATCCCTTCATCTTCCATGCAGAATCTGTTGTGGATATCTCCAGGGGTTTAAATTGCAGTTCTCAGCTTCTCAATTTACATTTGGCCTTTCATTGACTCTTTCTGTCTCAATAGTATACTTTTTTCTTTGTATACAAATATTATATGGATGTTAACCAGGATTTCCTCTTGTGTTCTTTGGCTGTTTAAGTCTACAAGGATGACCTTTTGTTTCTTCCATCTGGATCTCTTTTCATTGAAATTGTTCTGTTGGTAAGGTAGGGTATAGAGGCATCAGCACTGTTTTCTTAGTTCTGAGTTGATATTTTTTCCTCTTCATTTATAGCAGAAATACTTTTATGTTTTATCTAAACATTTGTGTTTTGAAGCTCAGTAATACTGCTGCTTATTTATATTCCATTTCATTCATATGAAATACCATTATCCTCCACTTCTAAATTAGTTTGCCTGAAATGCAGTTTTTACTATGCCAGTTTTAATGTTTATTTTTAAATTCCCTTTTCTATGCTGCCTATAAAAGTAGATTGTTACACCGATGTATTTTTAAACATTGATGGTATGATTTTCCATTGACTCCCACGACAACATTAATTGTATCCTTTGTTCCAGTTTTCAAGATTTTTAACACACCAGTGGCTTGCTGCCACTCTCTTTCCTACACAAGTGGCCTTTTGACTTGTGCAAAACTACAAACATGCCAAGAGGTAGGCATATATTTGTGCACACCCAAGATATAAGTTCTCTCACTGGTTTCATTGGGAGTTGAAAGTGCCAAGAGCTAAGAGTATCAGACCATTATTAGGAAAAAAAAATAATCCAGCTAACTTGAGTCATTTAAGTATAATCTGCACTCACTGTAGTTGTGGGAACATATTTCTTTCCAAGAACTGCAGGGTTGGGATTGTTTCCTTTGCCTTTACCCATTTAAAGTTTAGGCATTGGATATAATATAATGTTGTCACCTGTGCTCCTTTTACAGTTAGTAGAGGAAAAGAGGCATGTGGAGATGCCAGTTCACTGCACCATGATATAGGTGTCTGTAATAGGTGAGATTAATTGTTTTTCATGTTGTTCTAGTGCTCCCTATGGTCTCTACGCTTGTCATACCTTCTGATTTACTCTAATCTACTTTTTTACCAAATATTTTTTAAAAAATGTTTCCTTCTTTTTCCCATACCAAAGTAAATTGGATTTATTATTTTTTTAAGAATTTAAACTCATCATGCTGTGACTAAAATAAAAATCTAAAGTGAGTATCGCATGGGCATATTTTAGCACAATAATAATTTTTTATGGATGATACAATTCTATACCCCTAATTAACATACAAATTAAACTTGGGTGAAAGTTTTCCAGCATAAATGAGTAATTGAATATAATAATTCATCTGGGTTCAATTTAGACATTTTAAAATTTGATATGCAGAAAGAATTCAGACTTGAAATTCCAATATATGTCCAAAGCAAAAATTTGAGAGGCTTTGCTGGAAAGAATTTGAAAAAATTTATTACCTGAAAGGCTCTGCTGATGTGTGCTCTTTTCCCATTGAAAATGATAGGCAGGAGTAACAAGGGAGGAAGAAAATGTAAAATAAATGGAAGGAGTTAAAAACAAAAGCTAGCATAAGAAAAAAAGTAAGAGGTCACCAAAGGGAAAGACTCACAGAGCCTGTGATCTGGATCCAGTTATCAACCTCTAAAGAAAATAATGAGGTGTTATTATTTTTATTATATTGGAATGAATAAAATGAACATCTTTAACACTGTTTATTTATCTCAAAGCGAGGTCTAAGGGGAAATTCTCTGTGAAAACAGAGAACAGGAGTCATCCGAAAGCAAAATGTAAAAGCACTCATTGTATGCGTCTCTGTTTATATGGACATGGGCTTCGTTAGATCAGTCTCCACACTAAGGAGAATTTAGGAAGACGCATGAAATGGAAATCTAGTCTCTAAATATTAACCTCTGAAGGGTTCAGGGGAACTTTTATTTTGAAATAAAACAAAAGTAGAAGTAAAGCTATGTTGCCCTTGGACAGTTTTGTTCTCCTTTTAGCTATTCAGTTTTCCTCATAAACATTTTTCCTTGCAAGTTTTGAAAATGAGGAATAACCAAAAAGTGGTTCCAACATGGCTTGAGCATTTACTCAGGAGTCATCTGGAGCCTACTCAGATCCATCTCTGACCCACGTCCACTTGATTCAGGCTGAAGCTCCCTTGCTCTTGTACTGGGAGGCCACAACATTAAGCATTTCCGCTGAGTTAGGGCCAATATAAAGTGAAATCATACGTGTGTTTCATTCATTATTAAATGCAAAAGACTATGTAAACCCATAATTTTCCCGTCTCATGAAACAACACAGAAAATACAGCTCAGCTGTAACTTGTAATGAAATACGACAGCAGATAATGAGTGAAATTGTACTCCGAGTCTCAGAGAAGTCTGTTAAGAATGGGTAAAAAAAAGCCCTCATATAGTCTGTTCAAGACTCTTGAGAATAAACTACACATAGTTATCAGCACTGTCTCATAACAGTGAGGAATACAGAGAATAGCCTACCTGAGAAAGAAGCAGCTGAGTAGAAGCCGCTACCATTTTATTGTTACCTTCTTCAGGTTTAAGAACTGAGAAATATCAGGGAAGTTTATATGTATCTGTTGCCTATCATTTTTATTCCGCTCAGTAATACTGAGATTACTGTGATGGGATTTCCATTTGACTGTGTGCAGGGAGTTTAACTGTAACTTCAGTTATAATTCAACATGTCAGATCAATGATGTCAATGAATGCTGATTTGTCCCAGTAGCATTTGTTGCTATTACTGCAATAATGAAGACAGTTGGAATCACTTGATGATGTCTATGGGGAGAGCCTTTACCAGAGTTGAGCCAACTTAGAACAAGATGGTGCACTCAGTTACTTTTCTGCTAGTGTCACAGAAGTTTACAAAACACTCTGTAATTATTTACATCTTTTAAAAATACATTAAAATACTGAGCCAAAGACTGCCAATGTTCATAAGCCACCTTTACTTATGTTAGTAACAGAGATATTACACTGTTGTGACCTGTAAAAACATAAAGATGGAAGAAATTAAAAATTGTAATTTGTTTTACCTTTGCCAATGTCTCTTAGCATTAATATTTTGTATCTGACTGCATATTGCTCAGTTGAAACATTTGATTGAAGACTCATTTCAGCAACCATCACCTTTTTTTCTGTTAACTTTGAATCAGCCCAATATTTAATTTATTTTCATGTCCTTTGTTCAAAGGTTCAGTGAAGTTGCACAAAATAAAAAAAATAATATGGAAATCTAACATACACTAATTTAATATATCAATTAATCATACACTGATAAACATTTTCTAATTTAAATTGTTATCCAGCATTTTTAAAATGCCTTTCTGTCCTAACTCTTGTAAGCATTTGAAAAATAACTTCCAAGTAAGGAAAACCTATTTAATAACCTAATTTTATTTTAATTTAATTTTAATTATTAAATTTTACTTTTGAATCTGTACACTTCAGCACATTTGAAAATAAATCAGACCTTTTATGTCATATCATACTGCAATATGTATAACATTTATGTTTCAAGATTTAAAGTCTATCCTGTGGTAAAAAGGAAAGGTGGTGTACTTTTTTTCAGTCCTTTTCCTTTTCTCTTTTTTTTTCCCATAAATAATTTTCCTTCATTTGATGCCTTCCATGATACCTTGTCACAGAGGTGACAAGGATCCCAAAATCCCAAAGGATTTCAGAGATTTTCTGAAACCTAAGAATACATGGGAAGATGTGAGCTGTCATAGGAAGAGCCTTGAGGGGTTTAAGTAATAACCAAGAAATGGAAAATAAGCAAAGTTATAGGATCACTAAATACAAAGTGAAGGATGTGGTTGTAGACCCCTAGAATTAAAGAATTACAGGTAAAACAAATGTGTATTTGGAGCTAAACACTACAGCAAGCTGATGACTTGAAACTAGGAGAGTTTTTTTCACACCTGTTTTATCACAGCATTTGCCTCTTCTATGTTCAAGCTGCTATGGAGGGTGTTTTTTCCTTCACATCTTACCTTTCCCTTGTCAATTTGATGCTGAAAGAATCCAGGCTTTTAAATAAATGATGAATTGTTTTCTCAGCCGCAGAATAAACATTAAAGACCAGTTGTGGTTTACATTAAAACAGTATGTTTATGTAGGGAAATTTACACTTGTGGGTTGTTCCTATGTCAATACTTACACGTGCAATTGTTCAAAACTTAAGTACTCTCGGTTACTTGGAATAGTTCAGATGTTTTTCCACCTGACTGGATGAGCCCCCCTAGAGCTTCCTGCAAAAACTACTTCTGTATGTGAATTTAAAGGTTTGTTTCTGTCTGCAGTTACACATATCTTTTTGAAACTGATTTTATATTTGTGATATTCAAATCTCATTTCTCCAATGTGTGCAGAAAATCAGCACACACACAAAGCACAATCATGGCTGAATACAGTAATGTAAATTTTTAACCAATTTTTTTTTTTGAAAACGGAAAGGTTTTGTCTTGTTCATCAAGCTTTCCTTAGTTTTATTCTTACAGAAATGCCTTTTCATTTTATTCAGGTTTCTTTGCACTAGAAATTAAATTCCTGAATGTGTAACTGATAATCAGTCCTTTACAAAGTCAACTTTACTTTTCAGCTTTTCACACTTTGAGGCAGAGCATATCTGAGTAGGAAATCAGAACTAATTCCAAATTAAGGATCCTTCTACAGGAAAAGTATGGTTAGAAAAAAAAAGAAAGAAGTTAAAATCTTACCCTGAGCCTATTAATCAGAGAGCTGTAGATTTTAATGTAATTTTTACTCCAAAATGAAGACTGTGAGCCAAGAAGCTATAGGTAGTTATCTGGAGAGTTGACTGCAATACCCCAAACCCCCTAGAACTTGATGAGATACATCATTGAAAGTACTGATGCAAATCTATAGATAGCAAAGTGTGTACAGACGTTGAAGATGGAGGCATATATCTCCAAATCAAATAGATCTGAGCTTAGGGCAGCTCTTGTTCTAACAGCAGTTCCTTCTACATGGTCAGCGTCAACCAATTGTATGATCTCAAGCTTAGCACTGTTCATTCCTACCCACAGGCCTGTCAAACACGGGATACTCTCTAGGTCCTACCACTGTCCTACCCACAAGCGCTAGCTACAGCCAAGGGCAGAGGGGTGTGTAAGGCCACTCTGGTAAGATCCTAGCATTCCATATGCTGTACTGATTCTAGCAGAGTTGCTTGGATCAAGCTGAGGTGGGAGCTGTGGCTTTAAAACATGAGTTCTCATATTAGCTGGGAGTAGCTGTAACTTGCTCCACCCTAAACAATCTATATGTGGTCTTCCTGCTTGCAGCAAATAACCAGCATAGTCCCCAGCTGGAAAAAATATGTGGATGTCTCTACCCAAGGCAATCATGAAAGTGTTGCCTTCTAGGTAAAGTTGCAGCCACAGTTAATTGCAATAAGGAAAGCAGGGCATGCAGCTGAAGGACACCTCACATGCTCCCTACAGCTATATGTATATATGGTTACATACTTCAATGTAATTTTATCTGGATGAAATGATTTGTGTTGGGGCAGCATAACAGGCTGCCAGTGTGTAAACAGTCTCTTAACATTTTGCAGCCCATTATATTTTGCTGCCCGAGGCAACCTCCTGCTCTGTGTGGTTCTACAGCCCTGTTTTTATTTTCTGTTGTTGTCAGATATGAGCCTATATATCACTCCCTTCGGGAGAGGCTGGACTCAGCATTGCCGTATGTAACTTAACATCGGCAGCTGCGATGGCAGGCAGCTACTTAAGGATCCTGCTGGCCAGTATAAAGTTACTGGATGAAAAACAAAAGGAAAATAACACTAATAAACAGACAAAACAAGTGAATAATATGCTTTACTAACTACTTTCATTTCTATAAATAGGACATGTGGGTAATAAAAGTCTGTTTCCCATGCCCCGTGCCTGAAGTGCCATTTGCAAAGGACCAGCCCAGAGTTGGCAGCGCTTCCAAATATGTTGTTTTCATGTCAGCAAGTCCATTTTGGGGATTAAAATGACCTTCCCAGATGGGGAAGCATTTGGTACTTCCCAAACCTGCAGTCAAAAGGATTCTGAATGCAAACATGAAATTCAAAGAACGGGCCAGCATGGTTTGGACAGTAAAATAAGAAGATTAGCCAAATGACACAGAAATATTGAAGCCTTTACAGGGAAGCTGCTACTAAAATGAATCATCTGCTAATTGTTAACACATGCTGAACACCACTGCTATCTACTGTTATAAATGTGACAAAAACATGGTATCTTAAGAGGTATGGGCTGGTATTTCATCCTTTTTTATGTTGAGCCATACGTCAAAAGTATCAGAGCGTCCTGTCTGTAATGTGTTGACATGTAAGAAAAAGCAACAGAAAGACTGAGAAATAAATATTTTTATGGAGAAATGTTTCTTTGTGCATTGGGGGAGAAGTCTAATACGTGTAAATAGGAAGTTGAGTGGGACACATTATCATCATGAGATGTTAATATTCATTAGCTTAAGTATTTTTCTATTCATTATATTTTTATATTCATTAGCTTAAGTATTTTTAGCTAGGCATTTAGCCAAAACTCAGGACCCTGCAGGGTGTTTGTTAGGTGGAAAGATTGAGTCGATAGTGTCTTAGATGTCATCCTGTTTGTTTCCAAAGGAACCCAGTCCTTTTTCCCTCAGGACAGCAGGAATCAAGCAGCAGAAGACAGTTTCCTAATTTGCAGTTGTGGGCTCTTTCCAAGCCAGCACTTAGCACTCCGCGTCACACAGGCTTTGCTTTGGTAACCAAGTCTCAGCTGCTCTTACTTCTTCCACATCAGTTCATCTGCTTCTCTCTCACATGCACAAAGACATCTGTTCCAGTGTGATCAGCTCCCAGCATAGGGGTGAAATGACACAGGGCTGCACCACCGGAGGAGGTGCTGTGGGCATCAGTCCTGGCTTTTAAGCTCTGTATTCCATACAGAAACTCCATGGATAAAGGAACTTCTTCCACCTAATTTAAGATGTTAAGAGCTAACAATCCTGTTAACTTCGACTCAAAACCCTCTTTTACCTATTTTTTTCAAATGAAGTTGTGATTTTTAACTGCCTCTGCTTTCAAGTGCCCGAATTGTTACACTTTGAGGTCTACAGCACGGCTGGTGCATATTGTCCCACAAAAATCATGTCCTCATCAGACGTTAACATACACAGGAACTTCAGCGCCAAAAATCATTTCTCGGTTTTGAAAGTATTTGGGTTTGTTTTCAAAACTGCTGGATTTACACCAAGAGCAAGCAGAAATATTTCTTCCAAGGCTGGAAATATTTTTGAGTTACAAGTCTCTACAGATTCATTTAATTTGAGACTTTTAACATTTGTCTAATGTTTCTGGTTTAAGAACTACATGTCAGCCACCTCAAGCCTTCCAGATAGTAAAATGCCCTTGATTATTTTTTATTTGAGGAAAGGATTTCTAAATTATTGTTTATTAATTACATTCCTACAGATACTTCCAAATCAACTTCTGATTTTGCTGGTTTCAAAATGCATTTTTTTGCCACTGTCTTCAGTGTGAACAGGACTTAATTGTCTCCTGTAAACTACTTGTAGCTCTGAGGAGAAAATGACAGAGACAGACGGACAGAGAAGGGAAAGAAGGGAGGAAGGAAGGAAGGAAGGAAGGAAAAGAACAAGAAAGAAAATGAACAAGAAAGGAAAAGGTAGAAAGGAGGCAAGAAAAGAGGGATGGTATGAAGAACTCTTTTATGTGAACACATCCAGTCTCTCACTGAACCCATGCAAATAATAGATGTCAGAACATATGCTTTTAAGTTATTTTGTTGGTAATCCTCCCCTCTACCACCTCTCACTTTTTCAGTAAGTTGCCACAGAAGAGTTAGCAGCATTTCAGCCAAATTCTCAAATGTATTCAGACACCTAACACTTTCAAAATACATTATTTAAAATTCCTAAAGACTTTTAAGTTCTCTTTTCAAATTGACACCTGGTAAGTTCATGTCAATGGCATGCAACTCAGGATAGAAATGTACATTCCCTGAATTTTCTGGGGCTGTATCCTGAAAACATTTACTTTGAATAAAATCTTCATACCTCCAATACAGTGTGTGCATGTGCATCTGAGTGTGCATGTCTTAAGTCTTATTTCTTTTCTCCTACTCATGGCATGAAGAGTCAAGGGAGCTTGTGTAAATATAGTCCTACTTGCCATAGTGGCTCAGGAACAAACATTGTCCTGCAGACTTCTGACCAAAGCACTGGGTTTAGCTTTAATTATTATAGCAACAGGAGTCTAACTATTCAGAAAATAGCTGGTAGTGCCTCAGAAAGGACACTAAAAATCTTCTGAACAAATAAAAAAGATAAAGAACAGTTGTCTCCAAGCAGTAGTGGCAGACTCCCTGAAAGACTGCTACAGGTGGCTGAAAATTTCAGTCAAACTTTTTTTAAAGGGAACACAGATGTTGATGATTATTTTTTAAAAATGCATGTTCTCTCTGAAAAATAAAAAAAGGTGTGTTTTTACAATAGTCTTCTCCAGCCCCTCATGGGAGTTCACTGTTGGGTGCCAAAAGCCTCTTTTCTCTTCTGTAGACAGGATTCTCTATTCTGAATTAATCATGGCAGGTATTTTTAAAACATACGTGGTGACTTATGGATTTTGTAACACATGATGGTCAACAAGCTGACATAGGAAAACATGGACAATGCAGCTGCAGTGCAATTTACATGGAATTCTTCAATATTTCTGAATCCAAGTCTGCAGTTTTCAAGATTAAACTTAAGGACTATGACAAAAATCTTCAAATATGGCACAAAAAAGATCTACTTTTGATGTTATAGTAAAAATCCAAATTTCACCTGGGAAGTGCTTGCCAAGAGAGAATACACCATTCTCTGTTGACTTATGCAGATTCCCATTTTAGTCTGTCCATTTTGAAGATTGACTGCAGCAATCCAGCCACTGCACTCAAAGACTTAGAAAAAATTTTGTACAGGTCCCCACCTCCTAAAGAAGCTGAGATGTGATAAATGCACCAAAATTGAGAACTGGACTCTTCATAAATAAGCCTTTTGTATTTATAACTAAGGCTGAAGTTGCATTTCTTTTGCTTCTTTTACCAGAAGAACTGGTAGAAACTCTACTGAGCTGGTAGAAGAATTACTTTCTTCTCTTCACAGTTCATTTCCATCTCTGAGCTGTCATTTCCTGACTCTCACTCTGTAATTGTGCTGGTGGGTGTGCAGAAGAAGGTTTAAAAAGCAAGTGTGTCAGCATAGTTGGTGGCAAGCTGCAACACAGACTTGGAAACAAACAGGGACACTGAGAGAGAAGTTATACATTCAGACACTTTTGCTGCAGAGGTATTGTGAAACTACCCGGTGAAGCACCTCCACCTTGGCCTGAGACTCCATTCCATGGAGAAGACTGGGTTGTGGGCAACATTATCTGAAACAAGACTTTTCTGAAACCACTATATTTTCAGTTTGCTGGTTCTAGTGATCATCTAATTAAGACATTTGAACTGTTCTGTCTGTTCTTTTTAAATCTCCATGATAATTCTCTTGCTATCCCCATATATTTTCTGCACTCCTTGGAACTAAAGCAGAGGCGGGAGATGCAAATCAAGGCATGGCTGAGATCTAAGGCTGATGTATTAGTGACCTGCTGGACAGATTCTGCAGAACTTTTTCCCATACATATGTGCTTACACACAAGCAAGTGAGCTCTTCGGTGAACACTGTGAAAACCAGTTTATCCACATTCACATTTTTCATTTTCAGCAAGTTTCAACCTTCAAGACAATATGACACAGAGAAGACATACATTGATCATGGGGAAAAAAAAAGTTTATTTACTATTAAATAGTAAATTGAACAGTTGCCACTTAGTGATTTTCTGTAATGTTGAAGCTGAAGTTAAAGCATACTGCTTCATTAGCAGCCATGTGAGGCTAGGCTTTATTACAAAATTAAGAACTGAAGGCACGGTCACCTAATCTAAAGCCTTTGATGAAGCTAAGAATGATACCCCCAAGTCCTGAAACATACAGTTGCTATAGACATCCAAAATGAATCCCTTGCTAAACTGTTCACATCATTTCACAACAATACAGATGAGTAAAATGAAGAGGAGAAAAAAAGTGTTCCTCAGACTAGCCCCAAAATTTTGTTCCATGTATACATTGCCCTTCATTAGAGCTGCCTACATCTTAAATAAGCCAGGGGCCACTGGTACCTTTGTACTTTGCTACTGGAGGTAAATACACTCTGGCAAATTCAAAACATATGGGAGGAAAGTGCTTTTTTTATTCTTTGGTCAGTCCCCGTTTTAGAGATGTGTCTAGCATGAATTTTATTACACTCGTATCTCTCATTTTTATTATGCTTAGAAACAGCCAGGCCACAAAGCAAAAGAATGGTTCTCTGATGTGCTTTTCCATCACTTCCTCACTGCCCTTTGTTCGTATAACATTCTTTTCCTATGACAGTGCCCCTCATCTCTATCATTTCCACACTCCAGATTCCACATCTCCTCCACACTGCACCTTTTTAATTCCCATAATAAAACATTTGCCTTATAGGAATGTTATGTTGGAGTTTTTATTGCTTATTAACACTATAGGCAATCATTCAATTCTACATTTATAGGATTTGAACTTAAGTCTTCAACAGGGTACTTAGGAAATCAAATGAGAAATGTTAGAAAGGGCAGCATGGTTACAAAAAAATAATTAATCAATGCACAGAATATTTACATAGACATAACAGGAAAAAAAGTTGGATGTGCCATGGTATCTCCAACATCAAACTCCTGTTTAGAGAATAACATTCAGCATATACGTATGCTGAATACTCAATAGTTTGTCTCTGCTTGTCTTCCTTACCCCAGTGCACGGCTGCCTCTTGGGCCACCTCACTGCTGTATCCAGCCTGAATGGACAATGTGTAATAAATTATAATCTCTAACACATTTAGAGCTATATTCCATCCTTCCCTATGAAGGAAAAACAGCCATTTTTTTTCTTTGATCTACCAGAATAAGGAGCAAGCCATCCTAGAACTCACTGTATACCTGAATTCAGCTTGAAGGAAATTAACACATCAATATTATATGTGGATATTCTCTTCTATTTACTCCCTTTTTGGTCAGTAAAATGCTGCTAAAATTAAGGCTTCTATTTTTATGGCTTTACCCTACTGGAGAGAGGGTAAGGAACCCTCAAAAGCAATTCAGCTTGCCTAAGATCTGGTCTGTCCTTGATGTTCTTCCTTGGTGCCTATAGACCAGATTCCTAATCAGGTAAATGTCCGGAGACAGATGGAATGAAGCTGGTTTCTGGCTTTGGAGGAGTCCAAAAGAGGAATTTGAAGGTGTTGTTGCTAATGTTTTCTGTTCTGGCTAATATTATAAATTTTGTGAAATTATTCTGTTGTGGGGACTTTCAAAATTCTAGTTGTAATTTTGTCTTTCACTTTGTTTTTTTTTTTCACAGGTTTACCAGGTAAGGACTTATTTTGGTTAAATACCTATACAACTCAGTTTTCAGTACTTTGTTCAATATGAAAAATATGTTATATGTTGGTTGTATTACTGACCAACATTAAACTAGGTATCTGACCCTTAGGGAAGTTACATCATGCAGGTACCTCAAGTCCACTGATGGATGTGTAAATATTATTAACAGTTTGCCTTGTGTAACGTTTTTTCAGTGCCACAAAAGGCACTTCAGCTTAATGGCTAAATGAATGGATTAGAAGAAAAGAGAGGAATGCCTATAGAGTATATAACAAATGTTGGAGTCTTATCTTTTCCACTAAATGTAGTCTTGAGGACAGCTCTCCTATGAAGGGATTTCACATCTTTTCTTTGTTCAAGTGTCAGTGATAGAAATGGGTAAGTGGCTCAAAATATATTGTGCAAAAATATTTTCAAATATCTAAATACCTGCTCTGGTAGATTTTTAGACTTCTTAGAAAATTCTTAGAAATCCTACACCTAACATAAGAGCTAACTTAAATCATACCAATTCATTGTAGTTAGCTCTCAGATCTCACACCATTTGGAGCTGAACCTTTCTCCACTGACTTGCATAAATTATGAGGTTTACTAACTAACAGAATGTTTCAATTTTTTCCACTCATCTGCCATATTTTCTATGAATATAATAATGAATTAACTGTAGTGGCAGGAATATTCTCAAGAAAACACAGTTTTTTGGTGAGCTTCCTGCTGCATTACAGTAATACTGAGAATCTCCCACTGCTACTGGAACCCTAATGCAGGACAGAAGCTGTAGGGCTTAGAAATAAAATATTTTGAAGAAACCAGGGAAAAGTGAAACCTAAAGTTATATTAATGAGCATACTGATTAGAATACAACCTTCATATATTTGCGCATCACTTTAACTTTTCATCACTAAATCTTTTCAGATTTCAGGTACCAAAAATATTCTGTGATATTTCTACTGGTTGTTTGGCAAGTTATGGATTATCTCTAGAAATAATTAATACCCTTGTCAAAGGACATGTGAAAGTAAAGATCTTGTTCAAATAATGTGGGAGAAAAAAGCTACAGTTATTTAATTTCATTATTAATTGATTCACTATTCATCATTTGATCTCTCCACTCTTTTCTGTTCAAGTTTTGCTACCTTCAGAAAGAGAAACTCCTATTAGATGTCATGTCACACCACAGATACAGATACCTTGGCTGTAGATGTGTATTTAGCACAGTCTCTGCCAAAGCCAGTAGGAGCTTTACCTTTAGTGTTTCTGATATTATTATTCCACACAGTTTTGAGGGAAGCAGAGTGGAGCTTTGGCACACCCCACATGAGTGTGCATCATAGCACACAAGGACTGTTGGCTGGTATAGACTTGCCACAGTAGAGCATCCTTGATGCTGTCTGACTATGGATGAAAGAGAGGGAGGAAGTGTATTTTTTCTTCCTGAAAACTCTCCAGGATGCCATGTACACTACAGCTCATTACTTATTAAGTGTGTTACTGTATGTTTCAAATCAGTGGATTGGGGAAAAAAAAGTTTTGTGATAAAAGACATTTTCTGCAGACACCTCTCTGCTTCACTTCTGTACTGAGCAACCAGTTCCAAAAAAGGGTGCGCTTTTATTGCCTTTGGCCTGTCCGTTTTATTATTTAGCGTGGTGTCCTGGTTTCAGCTGGGATAGAGTTAATTTTCTTCGTAGCAGCTGGGATAGTGCTGTGTTTTGGATTTGGTGTGAAAACAATGGTGACAGCACACTGATGGGTTTGGTTGTTGCTGGGTGATGTTCATACTAAGTCAAGGACTTCAGTTTCTCAGGCCCTGACAGTGAGAGGGCTGGAGGGGCATGGGAAACTGGGAGGGGACACAGCCAGGACAGGGGACCTGAACTAGCCAAAGGGATATTCCATACCATATGACATCATGCTGACTGTATAAGCTGGGGGAAGAAGAAGGAAGGTGGGGATATTCAGCATTATGGCATTTGTCTTCCCAAATAACTGTTATTTGTGATGAAGCCTGGCTTTCCTGGAGATGGCTGAACGCCTGCCTGCTGATGGGAAGTGGTGAATTAATTCCTTGTTTTGCTTTACTTGTGTGCAAGGCTTTTGCTTTACCTATTAAACTGTCTTTATCTCAACCCACACGTTTTCTCACCTTTACTCTTCTAATCCTCTCCCCCATACCACTGTGGAGGGAGTGAGCGAGCAGCTGCATGGTGCTTAGTGGCTGGTGGGGGTTAAACCATGACACATGGATTGTCATAAATGGTGTGATATCTGTGGCAGACAAGGATCATTAGGAATAGCCAGGAGATCACAAAGATGTCCAGATAGCCTTCTTATTCAGTAATATATCTGTACACTACTATATCTCTCTATGTACCTGTATTGATATATCATGCTGTGAAATACCTGAGAAATCTTGTACCCTTGGTTGAATGAGTAGTCCATGTTCTGGTGTGACTTTTCCAAATATCCATAGATAACAATCAAGACTTGTAAAAAAATATATAAACAGATATTAAGGCATCATATTGAAACCATTATAAACATGCTGGTTCATAAAATAAACTATGAACAGTATGGTTGGAATACTTTTTTGGCATTTGAATACATATTTCTAATTACTCTGTTGAATTAATCTATACTTGTTATATTCCACTGGAGAAACCCAAAGTATTATCCATATTCAGTGCAAATGCATTTTTACCTAGGGATCTAGAAATAGAGTTGAATTAGTTCACATCAGGTAACTTAAGCTCCAGCCATACAGGTCAATCATTTTCTGTTTTAAAGTGAAAGCTTAAAATCTGTAGAAGGCAACATAGTCACTAGAGAAATGCAGGCACATAGTCCCCATGGGACTAACTGAATACAAACTCTAAAGAAAATAAATAGATCTTTATGACAACAGTGAAATTCAACAAGTCATCACTACTCTTAAAGAGCTTTATTTTTCTTTATTAAAAATATACATTGGATAACAGTGAAGAATATGTCAATAATCACATTTTGGTGACAAGGGTTTAAACAGAAATGTAAATAATCTTTTTTAAGCTAAAAAAGCTGAGATAAGGAAGAAAGACTGCTTCAATAAAAATCAGTTCCCAAGCAAAATCCCTGTAGTAACTGTACTGCAGGAACTTTTAAGCAAAGTACAGGAAAAAATAAATCAAGTGGTAGGTTATGTGCACTAATAAACAGTCATCACAATAGCTCACACTCCCTAAAATAGCATGAAAGGACAGCTGAATGAAAAATCATAAGCTATTTCAGAAATGAAGAATGGATAGTTTTCTGTAATCCTCCTAACTTTCTAATGCACTGAAAGGCTGAAAAATATAGGTCTTTTTGTGAACTTTAGGTAGCCGTTAGCCATTAATAAACAAATTGTCTTGTATCACTTGTGCTTAGTGACAGAAATATATAAATATATATAGTGAGATAAAAACTAATCAAAGTACACCTGGTTGTTATTTGTAAAGACTTAACTGTAAGTTTTTAATGATTAATTTATCTGGCATCTAATACCTTAATAGATCATGAGAAACATCAAGGGAGGAATGTGGTACTGCATTTTTAAAGTCTCTTTCACTCTCACTGAATGATAATAGGCATGGAAGCTATCATTAGTCTTGTTAGATGATGGTTCCTTTAGGAATCTCTTATGTGTTACCTTTTAGAGGGAAGGTCAGAGAAAACCCCCCTGGGAGTCCCCTTGCAGGCTACAGCTAACACAAGCGTAAACTGTATGGAAATGGCTAAATTATCTTTAGAGAGACCTTGGTCTTTCACATCAATCAGACCTTTCTGAACTAGTAAAACAGATAAGCATCCTGCTTGTAAGACTATGCTATCCACATGTTTATCATGACTGCCACAACAAATTTTGAATAAAAAGACCATTGTCTTACTTTTCTAGTCTGTTGGTAAATGCTAAAGGTAGGTGCAATTGATTTTAGTAAGAGCTACATGAACTGTTAGTATAAAAATGTAACATTTAAGGTTGTAGTTAAAATCCAGAGAGTCAGAAAACATAAAAGTTAATGGTACAAGAGCAACTTCAGTGTTACCATTGCGCATATCTTGTATATTTTATGGTATAGATTTTACAGCATAATCAATAATCTATTAAGCTTCACATTTAGCAAGGAAAAAGGATCAAAAATGGTGTATTTATAGAATACGAGCAGTAATTGTTGAAGATTTTGTGGATTTCTTGACTTTTCTTGACTTTGGTTATATAACCTTGATGTTCTGTATTTAAATCCATTTTAGTTTTGAAGATTTTTGTAAAGATAGCCTGCTCCCAATGTTTTCTTCATTGTTTTTTGCTTGTCAAATATAATTTTTATCCTCCTATGCCATTAAAGAAAAGGCATGGGAAAGAGGGAAAGAAAGGTTCATGCTCATCTGCTCTTTTTGTCCTATTAGAACAGCTATTTGGGCTAGAAAACATAGTGATAACTCATTTGTATTTTCTCTACAGTGACCATAAGCCAGCGTTGGTAAAGGAATTTTAAATAATAATTTAGAATTTTCACTGACACAGGATCTAGATGAAATTTTGGACAGAATCTACATAATTATTGGAAATGCAATGATAGGTCTTGTTTCCAAAGCCATACATCAGAACTGATAGAATGAATATTTTTCCAATAGAAATCACAGTTTTGACAAAGAGCAAATTTTCCCCAGGAACATTCTGATTTTGCCCTAAGCTTTTGTTTTCAATTTAAGCTTTAAATTTCTGCATAATAGCAATTTCAAACAGCAATTTCAAATTTCACTTGTCTTTACGCTCAGCATGTGAGATATTACCAATCAACATGATTTGGACATCCAGGCATTGCAGATAATAATAATAATATCAATAATTAATACCAAGAATTAATGTCAATAATTAATTTATTATGATGATGATGATCATCATCATTATTGCTATTATTTCATTACCAAATACTTTAGGGCTGTACTCAAATGCTGTTATGGCACCCAAAGGGAACCTAGTCATATACAATCAAGGTAATGAATAATTTAAACCAATAAATATCCAGGGCTCCCCATTGCCTTCTAGGAAATAATGAGGAATGCTGGAAAAGTTGCACAGGCTTGTATGAGGAACTCTGCATATGAGGCATAAAGGGCTGTTCTTATGAAATCTTGACTATTAGCCCCTCTCCTTTAAAAGAGTAACTTTCATTTACGGAATAAATTAACTTTTAAATGAAGCCATCCTTTCTGAAGTTAATTGTGAACCTATTTTACAGTGTACCCCTACCTTCTCTCTGTTGACTTTATTGAGTCAACCTCAATTGTCTCCAACAAAAAAGTCACAACAACCCTGTGAATTTATTGAGTACCTTCATATTTATTGGGTATTAAGGTTATGTTGGCAAGATTGACAACATAAGGGTGCGCCTGGCACTACTCCAAAGCAAGGTAATTGCCAATTATTGTACCAGGCTATGCTGGGATACATCAGAGAACTCTTAATCTGAGAATCCCACAAGCATTTAAACATGAATGTCCCTGACAGCTCTTGTTATAGCTCAGGACATCTTTGTCTCCAGCTACCCTTTGCTGTTATACTTTTGTCCATGGTCTTTGGCAATAAATGAGGTGTTTCTGTAAAAAGTTGGTGTTTTCCAGGAAAGATGACGTTTTAGGGATCTGATTTATTTCTTACCTAAAGTAGCATTAAAATTCTAAAAATCCCTTTTCTGAGATTCCACATTTAAAATTATACCTGTGGATGGGTCAATAATAAGCTTCTCCAAATCCACTGAACTCAATCCATCTTACATGTCTGAGATTCATTTTAGATTCCCTGATTAATTTCTCACCGTATCCTGGCATATTCTTTTTCCCTTTTTCTCATTCAATATTTTTAAAGGGTATCTTTTCTCTACCACTCCATGAAGTGATGGCTTTACAAGGGTTTTTTCAATGGACTAGCAAGGCTCACAACAGTGACTAAAAAAATCTGTCACTGGATCCTATGAGAGATGTTATAAACAAGCTAACATTTAAGTCCAAAAGTAAACATAAGTCCAGCTCAGAGTTATACTAAAACTAAAATTAACTTACTGATTAATGTCTGCTTCTCAACAGGTCTCTGGGATGGTGTCCTGATTTCAGCTGGGACGGAGTTATTTTCCTCCTAGTAGCTGGTATAGTGCTGTGTTTTGGATTTAGTGTGAGAATAACATGGATAACACACTGATGGTTTTAGTTGTTGCTAGGTAATGTTTATACTAAGTCAAGGACTTTTCAGCTTCTCGTGCCCTGCCAGTGAGAATGCTGGGAGCGCACAAGAAGTTAGGAGGGGACACAGCCAGAACAGCTGACCCAAATTGGCCAAAGAGATATCCCATACCATATGTCGCCATGCTCAGTGTACAAACTGGGTGAAAGCTGTTGGGGACCGCTACCTGGGAACTGGCTGGGCATCAGTGGGTCAGTGGTGGGCAGTTGCATTGTGCATCACATATTTTGTATATTCTAATTCCTTTATCATTATTATTATTCTCTTCCTTCTGTGCCCCATTAAACTGTCTTTATGTCAGCCCACAAGTTTTTTCACTTTTGCTCTTCTGATTCTTTCCCCGTCCTGCTGGGCGCTCTGTGTGTGTGTGTGAGAGTGAGGGGCTGTGTGGTGCTAGTTGCCAGCTAGGGTTAAACCACAACAGATGGATATTTATCCAGTTGTGGATACGGAAATGAGGATGATAATCTCTCTTTTCCTAAAATGTCAATTCCATTCTATGAATCTTTCTTCAGGAAATCTTGTGTGAGACATTACCTGTTTCTAAGGGAAGAATATATCCACAGACATTTCCCCAAGAAAGATCTCACAGGACTAGGGGTTTGATGCTTTCTATCCTATTTGTATCGCTATTCAGGCACAAATATGTTGCTCCCAGCAGATCTTTCCAGTGCAGTCTTTCCAGTGGTTTTCCAGACTTGCACTCACAGGATGGATACACAAGTGCCTGTGTGCTCAAAACACAGACGTTCCTGTCTCAGCAGGCAGGCACCAGCATGATCCTATTTACTTCCCTTTCCCATTTTTTGTCCCTTTTACCTCAATTTTGCTCCTCCATTTAAGCTTCTCTGTGATTGTCTCTGTATGTTAAATAGCCTTCCTTGAAATTAATTTCTCCTGAGCTCTAGCTTAACTCCTTCTTGTATATTTTGTAATTCCTTTGTTCTTTTTTACAGTCCTGTGATTTTTTGGTAGAGTTTTCATTGAAAAAATAATTCCTGGGAATTTCAAATTTTACCTTTTAATTTTCCAACCTTTAGAAACTTTTTTTTTTTTTACTTTTCCTTTAACTAGCAGTTTTCTGCTGTTAGGCCTTTCTTCTTCAAGCTGTGTGTGAACTGTGAGTGAATTATTTATTTTCAGGGTTTTGGCTATCAGCTATTTTGCCTGGTTTTCTGCCCAATTAATATAAGGGTATAGCTTAAAAATTAGGAGCAGAGAAGACCACGAAAAGACACATTTTTCCTCATTTCCATAACAGTTCTAATTCTCTTAGACAAATGTGTATTTGGACAGTCTCTTCCAGTCAAAAGGAAAATAAGGCTCCTTTGAATTAGGAGTTCATCTCTGGGTCACAGGAGTGAACTTAACACAGACTAGTAGGTATTGCACCAACCTGGCACAAACATGGATAACGCTTTTGGAATCAGCAGCTTTAGACAAATTTAGTGCCATGGGTGAAGTCCCAGTACCAAGCCTAGCTCTCCCTCAATCTATGACTCTGTGGCCAACTCTACTTTTCTTTTTTTCTTTGAAGGAACTTACTGTTTCACTGGAATCTCAATCTCTTTAATTTTTTAGGCATTTGTATGACATACTGGATATTAACAGCCCACAAAGGACAGTTCTCCACTTCTAACAAGAAGACTTGCTTACCCCTCTGTGGTCTTGGTGTGGGAAACTGTCAAAAGGACTGTTCTGCCAGAGAAGGCTGCCAATGATGTGGCAACAAAGGGTAGAAAAAAGGAGAAAAGCAAAGGGAAAAAACAGGAAAAATGAAGGAAAAACAAAGGAAAAGGAAAAAAAAAAAGAGAGAAAAGAGAAGAGAGAGTGAGAGAGGGGAAAAGGACGGAAAAAAAAATAATTTGCCATTAAGATCCTAAGAAAAGGTTATTTTAAAAGGACTCAAATACAAAAATCTTCACTGCCCTGTAACTCTGCTCATCAGTCAGTGAACTCACATGAAAATATTTCTCCATGTGTTCCACTTCAGCTTAAAAGAACATGAACCTGAGATCCAAATAGAATCTAAGATAGTAACAGGGTATCCTTGACGTGGAATATTGCTATTAGGGGGATATCCCCCAGATTAAATTTCTTTTTCATGGACACCAACAGGAAGTGATTTTTTGAGCTCTAGGACCAGTCTGTTCCTGGCAATGATGCCTTTTCCACTGATACTTTTTCTTGAGGTTCCCTATGAACCAGCAAGACTGAATGAGATTATTTCAGTTCAGGCATAGATGCCCAGACTGTGCCTCAAGTCAGAATTTGCTACCATCGGGTCTTCATTTATCCAAATACATTCCAAGACCAAGAACAGCTGAAAATTATAATTAAATAAGGTAAACTAATATCTCTTAATGCAAAAAGAGTGTAATCAATAAATAAAATGAAGAGCTAAACTAAATATTACTCTGTGAGAAGAGACAAAGTCTCCAAGTTTTCCTGGTAATGTCATATTGTTGCACAAATTTAGCTGTTTTATTTATAATAACAGAAAATGTTTTCCTAAATTATGAACGAATTAAAAAAATAAAATGCCATTATTATCTGCTTTGCCATCTTAGAATGGGGCTGTCTTAATACAAGAAAAAAAAGCATTATGTTTTAGTGATGGCAGCTTCTACGTTACATCTATGTTGTTTTCACTAAGATTCTGTGTTAAAAGGTTTTTTTGTTTTTTCAATGACAATATTTAATATTAAGCAATAGCTTTCTTACCCATCATGTAGAAGGCCAGGTATGTTTTAATTTCTGATTGTGACACAATTCTTCGAATTAGAATTGTACTAACATATAACAACAATGTGAAATAATCAAAACAGTCAAATAACCTTACTTCCAAAGCTCCGTTTTTAGTAAACAAAAATAGGTAGTGCAAAACCTTTTGTATATTTGCAAATAAAACATAAAAGCACTTCTTCCTCTAATATTTGTAATGTCTCTTATATGTACTGCTATCGTTTCCCTAAAATTATGTTTAAATGAAGGTGTGAAATGCAACCAGAATCTGCAATTTAGCTTCAAGTAAATCAGAATATTCAGTGTAAAGATTTAAGGTGCAGCTGTTTCTGCCATTCATTTGGGTAATCACTGTACATAAATTTATACACCATGAAAAGCTTTATTCATGTTCATATGGTGTGAAAATGGAAAGAAAAACTCTAAATTAATTACCTTTTTAAACAAAGGAATTTAGATTTATCACATGCAGCAAGGGAATTTGTTCACATATTACAAAGCTTCTGTGAAATACAGAAATGAAATGTGAGTTAGGAAAAAGGGTTTACGCTCTGCAGAGACTTTAAGACGTGAAAAACAAATTAGCTGCCCCTGACTTCAATCAACATGTTCTTATGAGTTTGGGTAAAGCCTACCTGCAGCAGCAGCCTGGTGCCCTGCGGAAGGTCCAGAGGAACATGGAGTGGCACAAGCCTTTGTCTAGAACCACCTGAGACATTTCCACCCCCTCCAGCAACTCTTAGAATATGGATTTCAGCTGCTGAGGTAATGCATTATTAGTTTTCCTTCACACCTTACTAATAAATGTCAGTCTAAATCCATTATATAGCAATATGTCTTTCTGAATACAATAAAAAGAACTTGCTCTCTTCTGCTAGGAAGTGTTATTTTCTCCCACATGAAGTAAGTTGGTGGGTATGTAGAAATGCATTGCTGTGTTGATTTCTGTGAATGTTTCCATTATTTCTCATTATGAACTTCAGGTTCCTTACTGCATATGCTTGATTATGTCCCTGTATACTCCCAGTTATTTATTCAGGTGGTGTTTGCCAGCATGCATCCACCTTTAATTTACACTTAGAAAAAGAAACATAGGTTGATGAAATAATTTGCAGACTGAAATTGATCTCCATGAAAAAAAATATACTCCATGTCTTCTGCCATAAGAAAGCTATGCCATAAGAAAACAGTCACCCAAATACAGAGGGTGAAAAGGTTGGTTTTGTTTTTTTTTCATTTCTTTCAAACACAGCCATGCAAAATTGTTTGCTTCACAAAGAATAAAAATGACCAGAGGATACAATTCAGGGAAGGAACATATTTTAAGACAATTCTTCAACACTGTTGTTTCAGCATGCTAACAAAATCAATGCTAACAAAAATCACCTTCTTTTAATCTGTTATTCTTCTGTTCCACTGAACTACCTCGAGATCAATATGTATTGATTTGCTCCCTAATTATATTAATTTTACTTTAGAAATTAGGGAGGCCATAATGAGAATGTGAAGTTACTTGAAGACAGTACATTATAGGTAGTCTAATTTGGCAGGAGTCTGTGCATGAGATTAATTCATTAAAAGCAGACAATTACCATACAAACAGAGGAGATAAATATGATTTTTCTCCTTTAATTTACATTTTATATATTCCTTTATAATTTTTAAAAACTTAAATGAATTTACAGCCCAACTATACTTTTAATGTATATCCATTCTATTCCTAGGGAATATAATTGCATTTAATTTTAACCTTTAGCTTTGTCTTTTACACAGAGCATTTTAGAAAATGATATTGTGGCATCTAGATATGAGACATTTTATGTGGCATTTTAATTAAGAGAAATAATGAAATTCTAATACTTTAAACATTCTAACTATTCTTGCCACTAAACTTTTCTCCACTTACAGATAGTAAGATGCTCAGCTGATAGATAATGATACAGGAAATGAAGGTTGACCTGTCTTGGCTGAGGACCTGGTTCATAAATTTAGATCAGACACAAATGACTATCTAAAAAGATAGTAGAAATCATTATTTTAATTGCATAGCCACATATTTTATCAATGCAAATGAATGCTTGATTATATGATTTCTTTGAAGAATTTTGTGGTTTCATGAGGTTAAAATGGTCTGCCTTATTGTTAGGATGATTCTGTCCTTGTCCTTTTTGCACTATACCCCAGCATAATCTGGAGAATTTGAAGTCTACACGAGATACTTGATTCTTTGTTGCTTTACAGCTGTAGGATTTGGAGTATCTCCAGTGAAATATCACAAAAGTAATCACACTTGTGTAATTTAGTGTCTGTAAAGACAGAATCAGACCCAAGAGATCTTTAAAAGAAAACTTACTGTGATTTTAAGCCATTTGTAATTCTCTTTACAGCTTAACAAGAAATTCTTTAGCTAACTGAAGACTACCTTTTTCCAGAGAAGACAGATGTTGTAATTAACATTTTGGGAAGTTAGAAATCTGACAAACATTTTTTATAAAAAAAAGGAAAAAAGAAAACAAAGCACTATGAAACTAGAAAAAATAATTGAAAATGTGTACTGCTTCTTGACATCCATAAATTATTGTGTATGTAATGCTGTGTGTTGATAATGGTTCTTGCCATAGATAATACACTCATGCAAAAGGTTCAGTCCAGTTGATTTCCTTCCTTAATTACCTTCATAACTCTTTTTAAATATAATAAAATTATGTTTGATGGTATCTCTGTTCAAGAGCATTCAGGTAATTAGTTGCAGCTACCTAACGTGGACCTTAGGATAAACCCATGGAAAATACAAGTCTTGGACAAGTGGAAGCAGTCTCTTAAGTAGGAAACTCTGAAGCTGATGTCCAGTTTCAAATATGTATATTCTCAAACAGCTGATACTGAAAGCCATACTTGTTGTCAAACCCTGGCCCTCTGCTGCCAAAACTCAGTGCAAAATATTTTGCTAAAAGGAAAGACATTTGGCTCTCAAGTAAACTTTGGTGTTCTTTACCTCAAGCTGAGCTATCCTTCGGTATGGGTCCCAGTCATGGTTGTTCTCAACAAGGTAGATATTAGATGTCATGAACCTGGACTAGATTTACTGGCTTCCTAGGGTGTCCACAACACAGACATTGGTGCTAAAGCATAACAGAAACAGCTCAAGAGATTAGGCTACCAGTTCTGGTGAAGCAGTACTTTGCTGCAATTTCTCTGCATGCTGCAAGCTCCAGGAAGCAACAAAGATGAGTTTAAAAGCAGTTTTAGCAACATCTGGTGCCTTCTTAAATCCAAGCTGCCTTTCTCTGCCAGCAATAATTATCTGCTTCATGGAAAAACATAACCAATATGAAGAATCGTCATTCATATTGCAAGCAGATTGCAAGACAGATAACACATCATGATAATGATGATGATGATAATGATATATAAACGTTATACATACTGCATTCCTATTACATTGCTGCACTGAATACAGCACTGCAGAGCATAAAGGAGCCTCCTTACAGAAGTGTTCAGCAAACACCAAGGGTGAGATTTTTCAAAAGCGATCAACATCTATTTGTCATAGGCTTTTCTACTGTTGCCCATGACTGTAACCACTGAACACGTGCTGCAGCAGTGGAATGCTTCCACTGTATCTGGGTGCAATTTGAGAACAATGGGAACTGTCATCCCATTAAGCTTTTACTCCTTTTTTTCTTCCTCCCCAGTCTCACTAAGAGACTGAGGGTATATCTTACTTGATAGGCTGCAGTAGTAACATGAGGATTGCTGTTAAATAGGAAACAGGGTAAGTTAGCTTGTGCAAACACTTGGGCTGCGGTGCCAGGAGCACGCAGGTTAGTTAATGTAGAGCTGATCTGGGTGTGCCTGCAGTCTCCAAGCCTGAACTGCAGCATTATTTTGTGTTCCCTGTCAGGGCTCATCCTTATCATAGCTATTTTGTACAAAACTCTTCTGTTCCTATGTGCTTACTCCTAGGGTACTCAGAGTGCAAGTGCTATGAGCAGTGTGTTTTCTACTGTCTTTGGACTATTCACCCAGATCTGCAGTCAGAACGTAGGCTTTTTCAAACACTGAGTGACCTCTGGTCCCTTCTGCTTAGTGCTACCCCTACAAACCAATGACAACTGGTAAAATCTCCCTCCATTCAAAAGGTAAGAGGCAGACCCTGCTAAGGTCCCTCAGATTTGCTCCCAGGAATAGCTTCTCCTAAGAGTACAGTTCCAGTAACGTGACTGTGACTTGCTCACACTCAAACTAAGCTAAATTGAATGAAATTTACATTAATAACTATGTAGTTACTTACAGAGCACTGAGAAAAGTATGTGCAGAAGGGCTATTGTTCTGATTTTGTATCTACTGTATTTACCCATTACCTTCTGAAACATAAACTAATTCAGGTTGGGAAGGACCTCCAGATGTCACCTGATCCAACCTCCTGCACCAGTGTACCTTGTTATGTTTTCTGTTTTCTCATTATGAACCTCAAGTTCCTTACTCCATATGCTTGATTATGTCCCTGTATATTACCAGTTATTTATTCAAATGGTGTTTGCCAGCATGCATCCACCTTTACTTTACACTTAGAAAAAGAAACATAGGTTGATGAAATAATTTGCAGACTGAAATTGATGTTGGGGTGTTTTTTTAACATGTCGTTACATGACATTACATGTCAAACATCAAGCAGTGTGAAGAAAGTGGGTCAGTCTGGATGGCAATTCTGAGCAGGAAAACTTCGGGTCTCTGTTTCTTTCAGCCATCTACATGATTGGGAAACCATTTCAAAAGAAAAAAGAGGGAACTCATTACAATGCCCTGCATATTTTTTTCAGATAAAACCAAACTAGTTTCAAATAAGGTAAGCCAAGTTTTATGAGGATTTGTTCCTCATTTCTAATTTATGGTGTCTAGTTAGTCAGTTGGAGTCGATAAATCAGAACTAGCTGCCAGTATTTGCTAGTCATATCACACAAGCTATGTGTTTAGTAACTTCTCGAAGGATATTAAGTATAATGTAACTGGAAATGAGTTAAATACTGGCTTACCTTCAATTTCAGAAGCCTAGAATAGCTAGATTTTTACTACACATTTCATAATTTTTGTGTGGGAAGGAATGAGCAAAAAAAGTTCAGCGAACACATGAAATTTTCAAAACTTCACCTGGGGCATCTCAAAATAGCAACATGATATATCTTTCATGATTATAGTTTGGTTGCCACAAGGATATTACCTATACTGTAACAATAGTCTAAAAAGTAATTGGCATTTGATATTTGGAATTACACCTCAGTTCTGAAAGAAGCCAGTCGCTCTATCTGTGTTGAAAGCAGCCATAGATTTGGAGTTTCAGGGGTGACTGTTCCTTACAAGCACCCACATCTGCATTCTACACATTCCCTCACAGTAAGCATCAGCATGTTTTCAAGCCATTTTTTTACAAGATAAGGTGTGAAAGTTGTTTGACATGTTTGTCAATATTACATCTCCTGAAAAACATACTGAAACGGGACAAAAGTAATAAACACAGGAATGTCTGGAAAAGCCACCTGCAGCTGAGTGTGAAGAAGTCAAGTAGACAATGGCACAATATAAAAACAGCTGAAAGCACTTAATTAGCTTGTGACAATTAAAGCAGTCATGTGAGCAGCTTCAGATTCTTTCTTTTCTAGCAGGACTAGGTCTTGCTCAAATACACTGTCAAAAAAATACATAAGCCCTTTTGCTTGAGATAAGACTTTAAGAGCGCTGTATCTTCCCCAACAGTCAAGTTTTTTAATGGCAGAACACTGCAACTCTGGGACTTCAGAAGGTCATGGATGATTTGCTCCCTGAATGAGGCACATTTTCAGTACTTAATACAGCTGGTTTCATTTGCTGATTTGATCACTTAAGTCCAACATATGCTAACATATCAGAGAGGTCTTTTTGCAGTATGAAGCCCAAAGCCATCTGGAGTTTGAATTTATAGCTGGCAGTGTAACATATACGTTACACTGGATTGTGAGGTTCAGTCCTCAGACTCTGTTTTAAGACTGCTATCGAGATGTACTACTGAGAGGTGTTAGTGATGTGGGTTTGGAGACCCAGGTCTCTATGGAACAAAAAGTTTCTAAGCTATCTGCTAATCTCATGTATGAAACTAAACAGTTACCTCTCCAGAACACTTTGTCTGGCCACTTCTGGTCTACTTGAGTGCCAGTCTGGAGACCTGTTGGACTCCACCAAGGGCCTGATTCGATATTGCCTGCCAATTTGTTTAATCTCCACCCATGCAGTGTAAGCAATTTCTGAAACAAAGAGGTTTCTGAAATAAAAATTGGCCTTTCACAGTCTGACAACAGTTAGAAAGGCTGCTTTTAATTTTTAACATGCAGATAGCATGCACATTTCTTGGAAGCAGATCTATTGAGAGAAATCATGCTCTTTCACCTCCAAACTAATAGTTCATTCCCTTACATTTATCCACAACCATCAGAGCACATTTTTCTCTTGGTATAAAAAATGTCATTCTGTTTTTGAGAGTTCGTAGCTAGCAAAATTCTGGCTCTGAGTCCCTATCCCTCCACGTACTGCCCTGAGTGAGACAAAGCTGAGGCATTTCAGTTGCTCTTTGTGCTCCTCTCTGTACAAACTAATGCCACTGGAAGATCCCTGATTATGGAGCTTGTCCAGGTGAAAACTAAAACAAAATACAATTTAACTCCCACTTCCTCAGTTCCTGGGGCAACAGTACATAAAACTGTCTAAGATAAAATACACAAACTGTTCAGGAAATAGGAACATAAACCCAGTCTAACACCTCATAGCTGTAACAAATAGGCTACAGACACATAGACTCACTTGTTCCATCCTCTTCTTCCCACCTGAAGGCCCTTGCACTCTTGTCTCTGCTGATGCTCAGCTTTAAGAGTAATGGTGAAGCACCCCCCAGCCCACACGACTCTGAATCCTGACAGGTAAAGCATTTGAGATGTGGCTTTAAAGCTGTTTAAACTGGGGCTGGAGCGGTTAACATAGATATCACTCCTCCTGCATGAATCCTGTCAGTAAGCTGTCATGCAAAAGGCAGGCACTAACTTCTCTTTCCACTGCCTTTCCAATACAACAGCATGCAAGTTATATATAAGGCTTGTGCTTCTGTCCAAGGTGTACTCAGGGTTGCCAGCAAACCTTCATGGATTTGTACGTAGGCTCTCCCCCCACCAGCACAGACATAGCAGGCTTCCTAACCCTGTGCCTCCTGTGCACAGCGTGCAATCACGTGTAGCTGTGTCTGGGTGCAGAGCAAGAAATGAGAAGTGAAGAGTTTTTAAAGACATACAGCTTCCTCCATCGCTGGACTCTGTGAGTGCTCCTAGGCAATCCCATCACAAAAAATGAAACCAGAGTAGCCAAAATCTCTGCTGGGAGTTGTCTGAAATAACCAAAATAACCTGCTTGACTTTGCTGCGACACATGCTGGATGAGTTCCTCAGGCAGCTACAGCTGACAGGCAATTAGGAAATTGTTCCTTGCCATTTCACAAGCTGTCAGTTAATGGCTCCCAGCTGAAGCACAGACAGCGCCTAGGGGAGTGCTAACCCGGTTTCACCGAAGACTGCTGAAGGAGCAAAGCTGAAGACAGGAGCTCACTCAGAGACAGGCAGGAAAGCAGTAAAGTTACTGTTAAGAAACAGTGGCTCCCTGCTCTGATACCTAAGACATCTGATTGGGCTTGTGTCCGCTGCCAGCAGCGGTTTGCAGGGGGACAGGCTGGGGGAGATGCACGAATGCAGTTAGTTCAGCTGGAAGCCATTAGTGTACAGCTGAGAGGCAGCAAGGAGCAGCTTCCTAAACTGCTTCCCAGCAATACCTCTATGAGCATTTCCTTTTCAAGGCAGAGTCAAGCTGATAACATAAGACTAAAACTCAAATTGAACTTGCCTCATGCCAAAATCAAATAAGCAGGTTGGAAGTGCTCATATGTTTGGGAATAAGTAAGAAGTAATTTATGGACCTGTTTTCTATCATCCCTCTGCTGTTTGGTCCTGTCTCCCACCTAAGACCGTGTAACTGATTTTGAGGATGCATGCAGTCCCTTTGGAAGCAAAATCAAACAGATGAAGACTGAAAGCCACGACTCAGTGATTTAAATTTGCATCTAACTTTGCTCTGAAATGGAGCAGAACAGCTCTCTCAGAAACCAGTAATATAAAACTGAGAAATAATAAAGACCAACCTGTCATATGTTAGTCTCAAAACCAACACAAAAGTCCCCTCCATCTGCACATTACAGTTAAAGTGATTAAGCCTGGTTTCAGAGCTTGAGCACTTGCATGTTTCCTCTAGACTGCCTTCTGCACTGTGGTCCAGAAGCATTTTCGTTTTGGGTGATGACGGTGGCATACTGAAAGAATAAGCTTAATGATTTACTGATGTGGTCAATTAGACCAAACAGACTGCCAGGCAACTGTCCTTCAAGATTTCTTGCAGGGATTCTTGGTGTAGGTGGTTTTGTTTCTGAGCATGCTCCCTGCTGTGATACTCATCTTCCAGCCTTAAGTTTTTCTGTTTGCTATGTAAGGATGGAAGGCACTTACTGCAGCCTTGTGGGATCTACTCCTAATAGCAAAAGTTATGTGATGATGCTGAGCGGCTTTTGAGACTTGGGCAGAAATTACTCTGCTAACTTCTCAAAACATGTATTTTGTCTGAATGACACCTGACATGTTCAACACCACCTCGTAGACTGTTTCAACTTTTTTTTTCTTTTAAGAGTACTGTAAATCAAACACTATGAGTTTGAGTCCTGTAACATGTTCATGAATGTAAGAAATATAAAATCCTTTTTAGGTTCTATATTGGTCTCCTTGACAGATAGGTGTTTAGGACAATTTTAATATATTAAACTCAAACATATTAGAAAACTGCTTCTCCTATTTGCTTGATTGGAATTATTATTTCAGTGAAGTTCACTTTTACTATATGAATATATATAATACTTTGATCAAATGTTCCTAAATCATAAGACAAAAAGCTCATTTATTTTAGGGAGGATTTTAGGACAGTTCGTCAGTCACAGCACATTTCAGTTATAGCACAAGTATACTTTCAAATGAACTGCACAATAACAAAATTGTTATTTCTTGCTTTTATGGTATCAGTTGCATGCCTAGAACATTGCAGATGAATATCAAGTTGGCATACCAGTGTTTAATTAATTAATTAGTTTACTTGGTCAACAACTGGATTTTCAGTCCTGTTTCTGAATTCTGTAATAACAGTATGAAAATATGAGTACAAGCTTTATCTACTTCACTAGCAAATTTAAGGCTTGTGAATCTATGTGAATCTTAACACTGAATTAACATGAATCAAACATAATTATTTTCCTGTGGGGGTTTTTTCTTTCCCTGAAATGTTGTGTGAACTACTAAGAAGATTTATACAATAAAACTTATTCCAAACTGGCCTTTGATCTGAAATGCCAGCTTCAAGACCTAAGTTTAAGTTCCTTTATTAGAAGCTAATAGGTGTTCAGTATTCCTGTTATGAAAAAAAGAAGACAATTCGGCTATAGGTTTTTTGCTTACTGTGATTCCTTAGGAACTATGTGCATTATTCTATTTATTTACGCATCTCATATGAACCTAAAATATTTTTTGTTTCAAAAAGCATTTTACCAAGCTCAATATCTTTTCAGTTTAGTTAGCATTTTATATTTTTCTGTTAATGTTTCTGTCAGTACTTCTTGAGGCAGTTGTTCTACTTCAGGAAACTTTTCTTTATAGTATATTGAAATGTCTCCTAGTGGCTGGTTCTACAGTATTCTTCTTTCAGCCAGATGCATATATGTTATTACATATTTTGGTAAAAAAAATTGGTTAAAATTATTTGGTTAAAATTAGGAGGTAGTTATGCCTAACAGCTGTTATAAAAAGTATAAAGATTAATGAAAGACCCCATTCATTCTTGGTGTATCTACCCTGATTATATTCTCATACATAAAACTATGCTACAGTTTTAGAAATATAAATCTAATTTTACCAAATTCTACATCTGTATAAATACACTGAATTTTGGCATGAACAATTTAATATCTGTTTGGTATTTTTCACACTTAGATGAAAAAGTAGTTTTAGTAAATTCAAACGTATTTGGGAATTTAAGTCATGTCTTACAAATAGTTTTAATCAAAAAGGAACAATTAGAAGCATCAAATATTTTTAAACTCTTTTGGAATTATTCCTTTGGTATTAAGGCTCAAATTTGGCAATTTAAAGAGTGACAGAGGAAGAGGTAGTTGCTCCACACATGCAGATGAGGTAGCCCGGTAATGGGTACACACATGCAAAGGACTGAAGATCAATCCCTCCTTTCTTTTTATAGATTATGAATTTAAGCCCAGGACATCCAGGCTGCAAGGCTTTTTCATTATAAACATGTAGTATTGGAATTCTTTTTATTCATTATTCAGATCTTTAAATAAAATTTTAATACTGGAAAACTTGCTTCAGAACTCCTTTTAAGGATATTTATATAAATTTTTCAATCTTCAAAGACTAGCAGTAAAAATTAAGTTCAGAGGGTTTTGTTTTTCTTTCTCATTTACATGCAACGACAAATTCAGAAGAAGCAGTAAACTTATTGCGACTCCCTTTTCTATATCTGGAATGTTTCTGGGTCATAAGAAATCAGCTCATAACCTCTGGCTTCCATTTTGTGAAAACAAATAACAGGATTGGAAATAACCTCTGAGCGCTATGAATCTTCTGAGGTAGAATATCAATAGCAGTACTCAATCAATATTTCAATTATCATCAGAATTTTCTCAGTATTTCTAAGCCATTTTTCAATCAAATATTGTGAAAATAAATAGAGTAGCTCAGGGATTATGGTATATTGTGAGATGCAGGTGGAAATGAACACTCTGGTCCTGCAGCTCCACTGTATGAAATCACATGTGCCTTCACCATCAGTTGATTCAGTGCCCGAGCTGAAGCACAGCCTGAGCAGTGCAAACCCCAGCTCCAGATTGTCATCTCCTGGTGATACCAACCAAGGTACCAGCTGGCACCGCTGGATGGCCTGGGATTTCTTTGGTGAGCTAGAACATCACCAAGACATACAGAAGCCAGGCTGGAAAGCAGAAGCTAAAAGCTGAGAGAAAGGTGGGCTTTTTTAATAATCCCATCAGCTTAATTGACCTGGGGGGAAAGGGGAACACTGAAGCAAACAAGGAGCCCTCAGAAAGATGCAGTTGAAGGAAAGCTGAAGAAAAAAATGCTTTGTTGTTTTCAGCAGGTAGTTTCTGTTCTCCTCTCCACTCCATGAGATGAGCTGTTTAAGCACAATTGTGTCAAGGACACCAGACACTCAGGCTCAGGTGGTACCTCACCCAGCCAGGAAGCCATCACTCAGGTGTTGGTACATGCAGCGATTTGGTGGATTTCTTGCATGCAGAGCTTTAGTAATTCTGAAAAGGACTTAAGAAACCTATGCAAAGTTGGGAATAGACTACAGTGTCATTCTTACTAAGTGCATCAAGAGCAGAAATTTCTCATTGATGCAACAGAGGGACAATGTGATCCCATCTGGGGTAGATAGCAAAATGATCAAGAATTAAACACTTTCAGATCTCCCCAAATGTTAATTAAAACAAGGACATGAAGGTCTTATTTTCAAAACTATACACAACGAAGTAATAAACAGACTGAAAAGTATGAAAACAACACATCCCTGCATGACAGAGTTGTTAAATCAAACTCTGCAGGGGAAAGGGTTTGCCCTTTGAGTACTGTGTAGATATTAGGCAGCAGTGGGGACACAGAAGATGTATTTTATTTAACAGTACTGATAAATGAAACCAAATGCAGCTTGTTACCACTGACGCTGGGATGAATCATTCTGAAATACAATATCTTAACAACTCCAAGTCAAACCTTTAGCAATCCAACAATGCTGTTAAACAATGGTCTGTTTATATACCCATTCAGCTGTTCTGTTCTTACTCATGGACAGCATGGTACATGAAGTCTGGATAGAGTCCTATGAACACATCATACTCTTACTGTAAAGGAAATAAAAGAATCTATAGATTTGCAAGGTCATCTCTGTCAATACAATGATTCCCTCAAGTGGTTCTGTGCTAGAACCTGTTATCTGTAAAGGCAAAAATTACTGTTACTGAAGTCAAGTGCTTGTGTTTGAATATGTTGTTGAAGGAAGAATATAATCATGCACTGAAGTCATGCATAATGGCCAACATGTTACATAACCCCTCTTCTCCACTCTTACTAAAAAAGAATTAAAGAAAAAAAGAAAATGGGACAATGTAGAAATCTTTTCCCCTAATAAAATGGACATAGTATGATTCTTTCAAATGAAAACAAGATGAGTTTGCAAAAAAAAGAGAGGTTATTTGTTGCTTGTAGATTGTTCCAAATTAATATCTTCCGCATCCTGTATAGCTTTGAGTTTTGCCGTTGTGTGAACATCACCAATCACGTGGGTTGGATTATTCCTTCCAGAGTAATGCTGAAACTTTGCCAAAATTGCCTCTGCATCCTTGTGAAGCTGGCAAGATTTGGTTTGTGTTTATTCATACAAACTCTATTCATTGAGGTCTGATCCATTAATGGCAGCTATGATACTGGTTGTGCTTCAAGGAATAACGGCTCTTCCTTAGAGATAATATACCTCCGTTTCTGGACTGCCATCAGCAATTTCTTTTAGTCCATAACAAGTTGTTAGGAAAACAGAAATACAAAAATAAAATAAATTTTTCATTGGGTAAATGATTTAGATGTTCATAATAAAACCCCCGTAGAGCTCTCTACAAGTACAAACCAATACAGTTTTGTCAGTCTTTCACCTGGCAATTTTAAAGAGAATGAAGAGAGTGACAAACCTACAGGTTCCAAGGATTTTGCTAATACTTGCTGATAAATTTTATGTTTTCCTTGGTTAAAACTACTGTTTATTAATAAAACAGATTAATTATATCATCTTGGTAAAAAAAAAAACAAACAGCAGCTTTGGTGTCAAAATCACAACAGTAAGAGAGAATGTTGAGTTTGCTGTATGCACTATTAAATTGAGTACTCATTACAGAGAAGAAGCACATATTCCTGCTGGGTCTGGCCGATTATTAAAGACCTAATTTAAAATGTAGAACCTGTTGGTGGCAGAAATTATTTGCAAAAGTTACTTTCATTACACAGCAACAGCAAAGGATTGCAGTTGCTGATGTCATATCAGACCTTCTCTGTGGAGGTTCCTAGGTGCTTACTTGTATTTATAGTAAAGTATCAGTGGCTAAGCTTTTGCTCTTAGCCTAGGAAAATGTCTTTGCCACATTTACATTTTACGTAACATTTTAAAATACATTTAAGCAGAGATTCTACAACATAATGGAACTAACATTTTTTTTAAAGAGGAGAACATTTAATGAATATACTTGATCTGAAAATGGGCACATTACATGTTGCATTTCACTTTATTTAAAGAAAAAATAAATCTGAAATCTCTCTCTGTTCTTACTCTACAGCCTCCTTAGTCTATTTCAGGTGTTACTTCCTTTGTAGGCAAAGTTAAAAGCATATTTTTTTATCCAAAGGAAAAAAATAATTTCTGCATGTCCTGGCTTGCATGCATTTACTGTAGTCCATTATCAAGTTTGCGCCCCACAACATTGTGGACAGTCAACCATGAGATATCACCAACTCTTCAAGCAGAAGAGTCTCAGATACACATGAAGGACCTCTTCTGGTTCCTCAAGACACTGGTCTCAACAATGAAAATGACATGCAAGGGAAAGGAGTGGGAATGGAAAGACAGATGCTGATGGGGAGCTTTTGCCACACACTCGGTCATCTTATAATTCTGACCATTCAGTATAAAACAGACAACAGGGATGATTGCTATTGTTTTACTGATTAGCCATTCTCTCCCTTTTTTCCCAAAAGGCACCCTGACCAACTCTACTTAGTAAATATTGACACCTGTAAACCAAGCTGGCTGATGCCTTTGGCTCTTCAGATCTCTTCCCATCTGTTGCCTGGGAATTTTAAGTGAAGTATTTTGGACACTTGCTCTCTTTTCATTGAAAACTGTAAAAAAAAAAAAAAAAAAAAAAAAAAAAACCCAAAAAACAACTCACTATCCAAAAGCTAATCCTAGAGCCACATGGCTCTAGAGAGGCCTGTAGTAACTAAAGGGAAAACACAGCATATGTAAAATGCATATCCCACTGCCCTCTTCTGACTACTCTTCTTTAGTTAACAGCATGCCAGGGTAATCTGCTTAGTTACCAAGTGGAGCTTTCTTCCCTTTTCCCCATGAGATCACCCTGACCACGATCAAAGTCCAAACACATTCTCGGCTAACTCTATTGTTCCCAAGAGTGGGATTAATGACTAATTATGTCAGGTCACTCATCCAGATGGCCTCTCAGATGTTCCTTTGTCATTGCCTGACCTTCCATATGCCCCTTTGACCTTGAGGTTTATTTCCATGGCAACATGAAGCCTCAGTTTCCTTGCTGAGATTGCCAAGAAGTGGCCAAAAGGGGGGATATGGGATAATCTACCCACACTTTGTATTCTGCTTCCATCTCATGCCTTGTTAAATCCAATGAATAGATAAAAAATGCTATCTGATCCCAGCTGAGTGATGACCATGGTCATGATTCTATGTTACATGCTATGTTTTTTAAATTAGCAGACAGCTTTGTACATGGAAACGTGCATTTAATTTGAAGAACATCAATCGCCATAATGTGATCTTTTTATCTCATTAATGTTAAGCAAGGGTAATAGAATGGAATTACAAAATATCACTGTGAAAGGAATACAATTCAGAGAATTATAGATATCCCCTATTAAAGCCCTAGAGATGTTTAGATAAGTCTACTTGTTCAGTTTCATAAATTAAAGATTCTTTTACCTTTCCTGAGGTTTAAATTTAGCCTTGGATGTTGATCTTATTCTGAAGAAGGATTTTAATGTGGTTAATGCAATGAAGAATTTTTCTAAAACAACCAAATAAGTAAATAAAAAAATAAAAGGCTAGTGACCGATGAACTCAATTAAAAAGGTCGAATGGTATTTCCATGAGTAGAACTGTATTTTGTTTTAGCTTTTTAAAATTAATTTTGGACAAGATCTGAATTTAGTACCATGTGCTGTCAACTGTAGCAAAACTGGTTAACCCTCTTACTACCTGGTCATAAAATGAAATTATAATCTGCTCCTTTTTCCAAATTTCCTTAGACATTGTTCATTAATTGCTTAAAAAAATTATATGTGCAGAAGTGAACATCAGGTTTACTACTCACTGTCCTAAAACAGCAACTTACGGGAGTGGTATCACTACTTATGACACATCCCTAATTTTAACAACAGATTCTGTTTGTTTTTTTAAAGGAACCACTATGTGAATTAAATAGGACATGGCATATACCAGCTGATTTGAAGGGTCGTACCAGCCATATTTTTTCCCAGTTTTGAAGGATGTCAATGCATGCTATTTTATAAACTGCTTTGCAAAAACGTTCCTGAAATGTTACTTGGTCTTAGTGCAAATTCTTGTAAGAACCAGAAACATCTATATAGCAAAACAGAATATAATGCAGCACTCTCAAACTGCTTATTTGCTCTTCACTCCTAGTCTTTTGCAATGGGCACTGGAAGTATGTCAGTGAAAGTTATCTCTATGTATTGCATAAGATTCTATAAAAACTACACTGAAATAATAGTATGGCTTTTAAAGATAAATGCAGACAGGTTCAGAAATAAAGGTGTCATTTTCCTGCTTCTAGCTCTGCCCTCTGCATATACATGTTATCCGCCAGTCTTCATTCACATTACAATTTCAGTTTTGTGGTGGTATAGCTTCAGCGTAGGGCCACAGCATTTCACTGAACAAGACAGACATTATTTACATAAAACAGTGCACATGATTTTTGTCTCATGCCCTCTTGTTCTGGAAGAAGAGGAATGAAGTGGTAATGCATCACTAAAATTTTTGTTGTTCCATTCAAGAAAACTCTCCTATTTTGTCCCCCTGCACACAACCAGGCACTGAAGGAGGGAAACAGAGGGTCTCTGAGCTGTCACATTCTTTCATAGTTTCCCCTGAATCTGTGAGCCAGACAAAAACAGGGACCTGAACAGAGGCTGATACATCATTATAGCGTCAGAACTTTTACCATGATATTTGTGCACAGAAGACAATGTTAAGATTGTGTTCATTACTCCCAGTTTGGTCCTTCCAAATGCTGATTTCTCCAATTTCCAGCCTTAGCACTCTAACAGTTTTTAATTGAGTTTCTATATGTTCCTAAGGAGAAAAAGGAAAATTAAACGGAATTCCATTATATGTACAATTTTCTAAGTATCAGTAGCATTCCCTGTTCAGAAACAACCAACCTTAGTGAAGCACAGACTGGATGTATGGTTCATTCAGTAAGCAAGAAGCCCATTCTCAAAATTCATAATACCAGGAATACCCTTTTACCTCAGGGTAATGTTCCACAAATGCAAATTAGAAATTAAATGCTATTTGATGATCATTATATTTACAAATACACAGACACTCTACTATCACTAAAGTTCAATAACATACTTATGCATAAATAATGCAGGTAGTACAATGGCAATGTACAATACAAAGAACAAGTTAAAATTTTCAGAAATGCAAAGAACATTTTTAAATAATACAACACTACCAAATCAATACACATATTTGCATATGTTGAAAGGCACTGGATAAACAAATAAATAAATACTGACATACACTGTAAAAAGAGTAACATGAAATAACGGGTTACATTTGGAGGCACATCATAGTCCTGCCTAGCTGTTCTCAGAAGCCAAGTTTGGCTTGAGAAGGAAAAAACCCTTGTGTTCTCCAAAATGGCCTCTCATGGGTATGAAAGCTATTTTTGCATCTAAATGAGGTTTGATTTGTGCACATTCTATTGATTTTGCACAAAAGTGACAGGGTGCTGAAAGACCCATAAAAATGATTTGTGTATAAAACTTGCATTCATACAAATGTGAGCTCAACCAAAAACCACTGGAAAGTTTTCAGGATGGCTAATATGCTCAGAATAGATTCTTTAATCAATTAATCTACTGGGAATAATGAGAATAGTTCAACAACTTACCATAAGTATTAAGCCAATAAATACTAGTATTCAATTTTTCAAAACAAAAAGTTAACATGAATGAAATGTCTGAAAGATAGCAACTGGTTTTTTAGTGTTCAGAATATTAAATTCTTTAGAAGTGACATGCACACAGAAATGCCTTAGCAAAGAAATGCAGGCATGATACATAGAGAAATCCATATAGCAGATGGGAGGGACAATTCCATCTTTAGAACATAATTACTTATAAAGCAATGGTAATGGCCAATCATTAATACTTTGAAAGTGTCTAGTTCATCAAAGTTTATTGGTGAGTGTTTTATCATGCTCCAAGAGGTAATTAAATAGAATTAAATATGTCTTTTTAGGTCTAGGAGGATTGTCTCATGCTTAAGGATAGATCTGAATGTTCTTCATTGCTTTTCCGTTTAGCTGAGGAAAGTCTGAACAAATTGCACAGATGTTCAATGTCTGTTTTCCTGCATAAGAGATTGAGCTAATAATAATAATTGCTGACGTTATAAACGTGCAGTGAGATTACACTAACTAGCAATAGTAAGGCACAGTGGAAAATAATGGCTCATATTGTGGTGCTCCTATGAAGTAAAGACAGTTTGTGCTGTGCAAAGACAGTAGGACTTTGCTTCCCATTATTAAATAACTACTTCCTTCACAGTCATAACTAATTTCGGGATTATGTATCCTAATGTAGGATACTCCAAACCATGCAGAAACTAAGAAATGGATTTCTGAATTAAAGGCTTATATATGCAGTTGTATATCTAGGTTCATCAAGCAATGCTGACCACAATGGAGGGTAACCATATCACCAGCAAAATAATTTCTGAATGTTACGTGTGAAAATGTTTCCTACAGATTTGCAAAACTGAACTTTTGCCTTAGCACAATGCAACACCAACAGAAAAAAAAAAAAGAGGAAAGTTGTTTTATCTCAAAAATCTGTATGCAATTTTGAACATTAACTATGCATTAGAATGACCAAAGCATGATTATCCCAGACTGTCAATGCATTATGGCATATTTTCCAGGTATTTGATCAAAGGAATGGAGAATTTTAAGTGAGCTGTTTTGAAGTGTATAGAGTTGGTAAATCTCTGCAATGATTTTTCTGCAGTTAACAACACTGGAAAGTTGTTTGGTATGTTGATATATGTGCAAGGATATTCTGCACATTTTGATGTTTACTAATTCTATTAAATTTATTTTTTAATTAAGTACTAATAAGAGAAAGAAATGCCACTGACTCTCAGAAATAGTCATGCTATAGCACTTTTGCAGATATGCACCCCTTAAACTAGGTATATAGAATCATAGAACTGATTAGCTTGCAAAAGACCTTAAAGATCATCCAGTCCAAGCATTAACCTAGTACTGTCAAGTCCACCACTAAACCACATCCCTAAGCACCACATCTACACATCTTTTAAAAACCTCCAGGGACGGTAACAACCACTTCCCTGGGCAGCCTGTTCCAATGCTTGACAATACTTTTGGTGAAAAAAATTTTCCTAATATCCAATCTAAACCTCCCCCTGGTGCAACTTCAAGCCATTCCTGCTCATCCTGTCACTCATTACTTGGGAGAAGAGCCCAACACCCACCTCACTACACTACAACTCTCTTTTAGGTAGTTGTACAGAGCGGTAAGGTCTCCCTTGAGTCTCCCTTTCTCCCAACTAAACAACCCCAGTTCCCTCAGCCACTCTCCGTAAGACTTGTGCTCCAGACCCTTCGCCAGCCCTGTTGCCCATCTCTGGACACGCTCTAGCACCTCAATGTCTCTCTTGTAGTGAGGGGCCCAAACCTGAACCCAGGATTCAAGATGTGGCCTCACCAGTGCCCAGTACAGGGGGACAATCACTGCTCTAGTCCTGTTGATCACACTATTTGTGACACCAGCCAGGATGCTGTTGGCCTCCTTGGCCACCTGGGCACACTGCTGGCTCATGTTCAGCTGGCTGTCAACCAACACCCCCAGGTCCTTTCCCCCAGGCACTTTCCAGCCACCCTTCCCCAAGCCTGTAGCGCTGTGGGGGGTTGTTGTGACCCAAGTGCAGGACCTGGCACTGAGCCCTGTTGAACCTCATACAATTGGCCTCAGCCCATCGGTCCAGCCTGCCCAGCTCCCTCTGCAGAGCCTTCCTGCCCTCCAGCAGATCAGCACCCCCCTCAACTTGCTGTCATCTGCAAACTCACTGAGGGTGCACTCAATCCCCTCATCCAGGTCATTGACAAAGACATTAAACCGAATTGGCCCTGGTACTGAGCCCTGGGGAACACCCTTGTGTCCGGCCACCAACTGCATCTAACTCCATTCACCACCACTCTCTGGGCTCGGCCAGCCAGACGGGATTTTACTCAGAGAACAGCACACCTGCCCAGGCCATGAGCAGCCAGTTTCTCCAGGAGAGTACTTGTTTCTGTGCCTTTGAACATGTGTAGAGTTTTACAAGTATTTTTGGAAGTTGCACACACAATGTTCCAGGTAGTAAAGAAAAGGAATAACACTTGTTCTATGCTAACAGCTATTTATTTTTCCCTTTTTCGTACCCAAAGCATAGGCAAAATATTTTATAGGACTGTTTTTAATATCGTATAGGTACAACTCATTATTTAGACATTATGATAACAGTACAATCATCATCATTGCTTTACAACTCAGAGGTCCTGTCGTATACAAGAAAAGATTGCAAACCATTTCACCTGGAGACACTGAAAAATATCAGAAGGAACTATGCTGTGAGCTGGGACTGAGCAGAACAGTGCTCCAGACCCTGCACTAGTGAAACTGTCTTTTTAATTAGAATGAATGGAGAGAGAACATATTCTGACAACAATAGCACCCAGAGCATTCATCTGAGCCACAGGAGACTCCAATGGTTCATGCCTATGAGCTGGATCACTGGCAGGTTAGAAATCCCTCGGCAAGAACTCTAACCAGAGCTACAGGAAAGGTAATACAATAGAAGACTGTCTTAACAACTCAAGGGACTCACAAGGGGGTCAATCACATGGGGAAGATATTTGGGTTTGTTGCCAAAAAGCATTTGGGATTGTTATTTAAAAAAAAAAAAAAAAAAAAAGAAAGAAAGAAAAAAAAAGCACACGGAGAACTCTGATCCCAGCTGCTGGGATGTCTTCTATAATCCTTGCCTACATACTCCTTGAATTCACCTGCACCACCTCCTCCTTCCTGATGGATTTCCAAACCACTGGGAGAGTCAGCAAAGGAAGAAAGAAGGGTCACTTACCCTACCATAACGCTGGTGTTGCAGCTGTTCCTGCAAACCTGCCTGTTTGAACCATGCTGTTGAGTAAGGAAGGGTCCCAGGTAGAGCACACCTCTCAGAACAGCAGAGTTACCATGCTGACAGATGATCAAACAGCCTTGTCTTCAGAGAATCGCATATTGCTTTCACGTGGGAAAAAAAGCGTGTAGAAACATTGACTCCATCCTCTCCCCTTTTCAGGAAGCGGAGTTATCAACCACATGAGCAAGCTATCACCATGTGTAAATGAACTACCCATTCTTGCTCAGTCACAGTATTACTGATTCTTAGTATGGACAGTTAACTTCCCTAAGTGTAAATCAACACTTAACGTGAATGAAACGCTGAAATGGTCTCATCAAAGAACCAGGATGAAATGGCTATAAAATGGGCTTAGGGATAGGCCTGATTAAAGCACAGGCACTTTATGCCTAGCCTACAGTCTAAATTCCTGGCTTCATATGATTATGTCTCAATCTCAGTTTTCATTTCAAAAGAAATTTCATCTCTTCACTCCCCACAATTTTTAGGGAAAGGTTGAAATTCGAACCAACTGTAACCAACACAGGGATGCCTGTCTGGTTTTTGAAGCAATCCTAGAAACACGCTCAATGAGAAAAAAGCTCTTTTGCATCTCAGTAGGACTGTACTCTCCAGACCACTTTCTGTAGCCCAGAAAGTAATACTATTGCAGTGAGGAATGATATGGTGTCAGGTGGAGACAGGAAGAAGGCTCTGAACATTATCATTTAAGTTGTTGAGATAAGTATGATATGAATCCTTTCCTTTCCCATCAGAAGAGGACACAACTGCTTCCACAGTTTCCCAGGGCATGGTGGCTGTTTCTGCTCTTAGAAGGAAGAAGTGTCCACCTTGAGACACACAGTTATCACTCTAGTTACAGACCAAGGCAATGATGCTAGAGCTGGGTTATGGATTTGAAAAGTATGTGCTTGGAACTTCACTGTTTTATCTAGCCATTGGTCTGAAGCATAATAGATCATGCTTCAAAGGCTGTCAGTGTGTAAGCAAATGTATAAACCAGTCAGAAGGTTCCAGTTCAATCTCTCTTTTAACTTATCCATTTAGTGGCATCACTGAAATGGCCTGGCAGTATATTATTAATTTTCCCAGCTTCTCATACAGTATTTCCAGCCTGGCCTACAGTTTAGAAGGCTGTATATATTGTATAAATAATTGTATTGTATAATATATTGTATAAATATTGTATAAATAATATCAAATTAATTTTTTTTCTCTCTCTCTGTCTTTCTCTTGTACAGTTGCCCACTATTCTGCCTCGCTGCTCAGACTCACCAAGCAGCTATTGCAAGACAAGGAGTAGAGGCAGTACTTTTTGACTAAGGTTTCATCAGATGGCCTTCATCAAAGAAGGTGAGGTTCTTCTAGGAATAAACATCTCTAGCGGTTATTCCTAAAAATATAATTAATGACATATTGTGTGCAATGGAGAGCAGTATTAATTTACAGCTTCACAAGAAGAGCTAATAGCTTTGGAACCTTGCTAAGGCATAAGATTTTCTTTAACTGCTCATTTTAAGCATTTGATAAACCTGTAGATGAGTTATGGAAGCTTAAGAATTAAACGGGATTTTGTTGTTTAGTAAAGAAGCATTATTCTCCACTGAAGATGTAATGATTAACTCCACTGTGTGGCTTTGTTTTATATTGCAGGTTGTGACATAACAACATTGGTCTACAGTTGGCAATGATTTATAAATTGCATTTAAAAATGGTCTCGATCCAATCTTGACAAACCTTAACTTAGTCAGGAGCTAGTTTTCCTTATCACTGTTATTATTGGAAGGGAACCTGTTGCCTGTGAAGACTGGAAGACAGGATTTTCCAGAGGGAGAGAAGTTAATATTTATTTTAAGCTGCTAGGATATGTTCAAGCTGTATAAAGTGAACAGCATTCCCAACTATCAGACTTCTTAGTCTGTAATAACCTGTGGAAAACTCCAAGTCTGACAAGTAATTGATGTTATCAAGTGTAGTAATCAGAATGATTTTGAGAGAACACACAAAAATATAGTAATTTAAAGGGCATATAGCTATTTCCTAACAAAAACATTCCGAAGGAGTTTTAGAATATAAGTTTAGGATGCATAGGGACTAGCTAAACTACAAGCTAAATGTGACCCCTTCCTTTCCCTCATACTGCAGGTGATAGGACTGTGTATATCTTTTTGATCTGTGGGAGATAACCAATTAAAGTAAAATTGATAGCTGGGTTCAGCATCTGAACACTGTTTTGAAGTTGTGGCCATTCCTTTAACTTCTCTGCTTATTGAGGCCCAAAATGGCAAAGCAGGATTTTGGATATACTTCATTAGGGGAGTGAATGGCAGAATATTCCTTAAAGTAGTTTCCTCACGGAGGTATAATGTATAATGTATGTGCTAAAATTATGCTAAGTGACCTGATAACTCAAAGACCCATTGATTGTGCTGTTCTGTCGCAGACAATTAATTTTGTTATATTGTCTGGAGCCTATAACTTTTTAAGGTAAATAAGTAAGACCTGTAGCTAAAATAAGAAGATATAAATAATTTTTAATTCTTCAAAACCTGCTTTAAAATAATGACTGCAGATTTTTTTTCAAGTCCTAACATGTGGCTTTGGAAAGGAAATGGATTACTTTGAAGTCATTTGTAAAGGTGTTGGTTGCTGTGAAAACATTCACTTTTAGACGGTCACTTTGGAATTCTAAAATGGGAAAGAAAAGAATTCAAATGAATCACACATGGTTCAAAGCCATCATTATCAGAGCGCCTCATTTCATCATCTGACATCTGTGAGAAGCTCCCTCTGTAAAATAAGATTAAAAAAAAATGAAAAGACACGGAGTGAAGTAAAATGGGCAGACAAGCTCCTTTCACCTGTGTGCACACACGGAGAACCAGCCCCCACTGACGTTGCGGGTAACTTGCCTGGCCATAGCCACTTGCCTCAAAAGTCAGAAAGAACTGACAAGCACCCATCAACAACCGAAGCTGCTCCATCAGCGATCATGTTTCCCGTTGTACGTGTATGTGCATTGATTGACAGCGCTTCCTCTTCCTCCCCGAGGGACCCCAAGGGCAGCAGCCTGGCAGCTTGTTTTATCAGCTGCAGTCAACCACCGCCGGCCTGGCCCGGGACCCTGCACACCACAGGGAGCCCCACAGCCAGTGCACCACTTGGCCCCTGTGCCACAGCAGAGCCCGCCGCCTGCCCCCAGATAACATCTCACTGCCATCATTTCAGCCTCCCCTCAGAAGGGAGGAAACACAGAGGCAAGGGCGACAGCAAAGCCTTGGAAATCTGAATTTGCAGCTAAGCTGTCTGTCCAGATGAATACAAAATCTGGGACTTCACAACTGCTTATTTTTTCTAACACTTGTGTGCTTACCTGCTTGTTCCTGCTGTATGTCAGGGATCATGTCTATAAAAAACAGAAATTAAACCAGTTGGTGTTTTGCACTATAAAATAGAAAGAGGAGAATTAACTAGAAAATGAACAGAAATGTTTGTGCTTTTTATAATAATTTTTCCTAATGTTCCATTTAACTCTAAGGACCAAATTCAGAAGACAAGCTTGTCCCCTCCTCTCAAGTCCCACAGTGATCTTGCTTTTAAACATTCTTACCTGCTCTTTACAGAAACCTAACAGATATAGTTCACGTGCTAAGAATCCAGGCAAAGTAACTTCAAGTAAAAGATACCTTATTCTGGTCTCCCAGTAGACAAATTAAATCAATGCAGACTCTTCAAAAAGTGTGAGATTTCTGTTTTTACAATACTTTATGTATTACTTCTAAACTTCATACAGAATTTTCAGATTTAAATTTAAGTATTTGCACAGCCCTAACTGCAAGCTTGGATGCCTTTAAACAATTCCTCCAGCTGCATGGCAGTCTTGCCACTCAGTCCCTGGTGCCGCTTCATAATGCTCCCTTGCCCCCCAGGAGCCACCTCCTTCACCACTCTCCTCTCCCATTATTTCCCAGCTCTTGTGGAAGTGTTGCCACCTTGAATTACCCACTGAAATACTGTCACTTGTTCTCCTCCTTCCATCTCAGTAGCAGAGCTAAAACTGGTCTGAAAATTTTGGAAGAATGCAAAATGCCTGTGCCTATTTTAATCACATGATTGAATGCTAGCTAATTGAGGGAAGGATTTTCTTTCTGAAATAAGGCAGCATTGCTCAAAGTACTTTTAGGCCTTTTGACTGTATAAATAACCTTTTGCACTTCAAGGGTCATTAGATCATGATAGTTTGTAATACAATTATAGTCAGCACTCTGCTCTTATGGGCTGCCTGGTAATTTGCTTGTTAATATATTAGCACAAAGCATTGATCAAGTAGCTAATCCAATCACACGCTTGTTATTGATCTCTTATTGAGCATCCCGCCAGTGATCACTTTTCGCTCAGGCCTGGTCAATAGCAAATGCCAAATAGGCTCTCCCACACCTAATGAGCTTACGAAATAAACCAAACATTTTCCTTTGCCCTCAAGGCTAGGATCAATTGAGAGCTTTTAGAGCAGAAGTCAGATGATTTTTTCATCAGCTTTTCCCCTTTCTTTCTGCAAGCATGCAGGTTTGCATTAAGACCTCTATCTAAGGCTTTCATTCTAATTTGAGGACATCTGAAAAGCAGCTGCCATGTCTGAAATACTCGAACAGCTGTAAACAATAAATCACGCGGGTGAGGAATTCTGGGCTGTACGTTGGCATGTGGTCTGTCAGGCCAAAAAAATAGAGACATACAGAAGATCAAGAGGTCAGGGGTACCTGAAGTCTACAAAAAAATGAACTTGTCCCATATTTCATTCCAGAAAGCCATATTCTGGAGGAAGGTCTACACAGCATTCTTTTACAGGAGGATCATACCTTCATGCATTGGGGTGGGGGGAGGCTTAGGGGTGCTGCAATGAATTAGACATGAGCCTTTTCATACTGCTGCTATTGCATTAAGGCAATTCCAGTATCAGCTAATGGAATTTCACACTATAGACACAAATTCTTGCTGATGAAAAGCACACCCAAATTATGCAGGAAGAAACAGTATTTTAGTCACATGCATAAGTGCCAAATGCTAGTTCTTTAACTTGTAACAGTTCCCAGTTGCTTACCATGCAGTATACGAATGTGACCGTAATGGATTTACAGTTACTCAGGAAAGAAAAGGGTGAGAGAGAGGAGAGGAGAGCAATTTTTTAGAAGAAGTAACTTTTACTTATTGCAAGAATTTTGTAACTTTTATCAGATGTCTTTTCAGCTAAAACAGCTTATTAAGTCTCTGAGGAGAGTTCCTTGGAAAGAACATTTTTCCATTTAGTCAGAGGCCTTATAATAAAACAATAGTGCTGTAATAGTAGCTTCTATTAGATCATAAAAAAAGAATGCAAGATCCTTAGATCTTAAATATCCTTGCTTCAGCTATTACTATTAGCACTATTTTTATATAGCTAGGTTGCATTTTCACTTTAATCACTTTTATTCCATGATCTTGTTTTGATTATTGTGCATACTATTTTCCTCATTACCATACCAGATTTAAATTACAGAGAGACACAATGTGAATATAAACCAGGTACAGATTCAAAACCTTTAAAAGCATTTGTAACATGTAAGCATGCAATTTAAAACCATTACCAAAATCTGATTACTTGCCTGAGGAAAAGCAGTTCAGCTAGAAACATTGGTGATATCTTTTTCAGAATTTTTCTTTTTAATTACTCACAGTTATGCATTACAAAAATATTTGTTTGGCAGACTGTTTTGATGTCAAATGAAAATGAGTGCATCTTGTGACTCCGTATTTTGCAAGTTTCTGCTATCTGTTTCTGTGCAATCCTCTTAATAACTAGCTGTACTGTACAAATCTTTACTGCTGAGCCTGGAGCTTAGGTAAGAGGACTTTAATTTACATGACAAGTCCTTGCTCTTGCCATTAGTAAGTCTTACGGGGTCAGTCCCCACTGACAAATACTTTAGCTCAGTGGTTCACCTTTATATTTCATCCTCTTATTGTCCTACTGTCTACACTTATTCTCAGGCTTTCTTTTGGAGTGATACAGACAATTCCTCCGATCATGATACACATGCTTCCCAGGGTAGTTTAACACTGACATCATCCCTGAAAAGACTGTGAGGGGACTGAGCTGAGTATGGGCAGCATCCACCTTGACCTTGGACAAGGCTCACCTTCTCAAACATGTACACGTGAATTCATGATGCAAACAGCACTGGGCTGGTACCTGTGTCACTACTCATCCTGTTTAAGGCATTTTTGTTGAATGTTCTGGGCTCCCTAGTTCAAGAGAGACAGGGAACTGCTGGAGAGGGTCCAGTGGAGGGCTACAAAAACGTCTAGGGGACTGGAGCATCTCCTTTATGAGGAAAAGCTGTAAGAGCTGGGGCTGTTTAGCCTGGAGAAGACTGAGAGGGGATCTGATCAATGTCTACAAATATCTTAAGGGTGAGTATCAAGAGAATGGGGCCAGGCTCTTTTCCGTGGTGCACAGTGACAGGACAAGTAGCAACGGGCACAGACTGTAACACAGGCAGTTCCACATGAATATGAGGGAGAACTTCTTGAGGGTGACAGAGCCCTGGAACAGGCTGCCCAGAGAGGCTGTGGAGTCTCCTTCTCCGGAGACATTCAAAACCCACCTGGACATGACTCTGTGCAACCCGCTGTAGGTGAACCTGCTTTAGCAGGAGGTTGGAGTGGATGATCTCCAGAGGTCACTTCCAACCTGACCATTCTGTGATTCAGCCAATGCACTCCTTTAATGCCTATCTGGGAGAGGATTTTCTTGGCTTCCTGGCAAGTACCTGGCACTACCTTCTTCAAAGTACCAAAAGCTTTTTGTTGAAAATGGGAGCCATTCGAAAATAGCCAGAAATAGATTTTAGCATAGTAAGTTTAGTCATATATTTTATCATGACTTGAATTTGTGCTGTTCTTAGTTATTTCTTCAGTGTTGATGCAAACTATTCTGAAGTTCTATAGTGGCAACAAAGTAACTTATCTCTATGAATACAAAGGCTAATTGGCTACACATAGCAAGGTGAAGTGTTGTGAAAATATTCAAAAAAAAGAAAATCAGTATGTTAACATTTTCGTGGTGGAATGACACCAATAATGACACGGGAATTATAAATTTAATTAAATAATATCAATATTATGTTAGAAGCATAAGCATAAGTGGAAATATTTATTTTGCACATTCACCTGTGAAAACTGACAACAGTGTTAAGGCTTGGTCAAATACAACAAGGCATGCATATGTAGCAAGAAACTATGAAAATGCCCTTTTTCCCCAAATCATTTAGATAAGTGTTTTTCTAAAGCAGTGGATAAGAAAGCAATTCTCTGATCTGATCTGAGTAGCCACCAACATTTGGTATATAATGCTGCATGTGATCATTATCTACTTCTTTATAGTGTTTCAAGAATTAAAAGAAATCACAAAGTCATGCTCAGCTCAGTTCCCTTGTGAAAAAAAGGCATTAGACAGACTATCAGAGACATACTCCAGGGAAAGGCTGATGTCTCTAGAATGTCAAGGAGGTTCAGAGAAATGATGATTCCAAACACAAATCTGATAGAGGTAAAAATTAAAGATGCAAAAATGTTAATATGAAACACTTTAATGTTGTTTTACATGTGCTGCTTTTGAAATGTATATTTGAAAACACTTTGTTTAAGAACTTCCTAAAAACAAATCTGTGCATTAACAGCTAGTAACAGCAATTTAAATAGCTATGAAAATTTCTATCCTTTCAATAACATTATGAAAGAAATCAGTAAAATTTGTAGAATTAGTCCCCACTGTGCTTCTTATCCACAATATTTTAATTATGTCCTTTAAAATATCTTTTAAATATTCTGTTGTAATTATAGATAATAGTCTGTTTTAATACTGTTAATGTTGTTTTAAAACTACCATCCAAACACACTAAATCAGCTACCAGAACTCTATAATTAATAGCTAACAGACTGAAGGGAGTGAGTAGGATACCTTCAGAAAACAGATTAACTAAATGACACTGAAAAATCCAAAATGTCCACATTAGACACTTGATTGAGATTTTAAGGCATTGAAAAAGACAGGCTTCAGACTTGCTAGACTGAGTTAGATGCTACTGTAGTGTCTAGTTCAAGAAATACAGCTCAAGAAAACTTGAAGGCATATAAAAAAATTTCATCACCTTCTTAAATAGCTATAACACAGAAGACATCTTTAAAAACTTCTCATGTGCCTTCCTTCACCTTTGCTTCTGGACCCATGCAGAGGTACACTGCTCTCAAAACCTAGACCTGTATTTGCTATATGGAACTAATTTGAACCTAAGTGCAACTTATATTTTAATCAGTTACTCCCTACAGAAATAGTGCTCGGAGCCAGGACTGACATCTTTTGGCTAGTCTGAATATCCTAGCCGTTATGCCACCAATAGTTACAATTCTTGTCCCTCCTGCTCGCTTGTTCTTCTTCTGCCTCAATGCTGGCCACTGTCAATTGGATGAGAGGAAGATGTCTCTGAAGTACTGTCTGGATTGAGTGCAGCACATACTTGTCAAGTGGAGGATGTAAGAAATTTTTATGTTCTCAGGTTATGTAAGGAACTGACCCTCAGTTTCTGCCTTCCTAAGCAGTTGCTCAAACCACTAGGTCATCATAACAAAACAGATTCACAGTTTAACCCTCTCCTTTTCCCCTTCAGCAGTGTTCCCCTTGCTGTTAGTTTTTTGTAACCAACAGGATTTGGGCTTTCTGTGCTAGACTCAGTGTTACTAGTGTAAAGTCTAGCATTTCTGAGAACTAAGGTATTCCTATGATTTTCTACTTTCCAGCTGGATCATGATGAAATTGAGGGGGAATCTGGTCACCCAGTTGCTCAAGTCAAAGCCTTTATGAATATGTCCAAGATGTGAACTGAAGACATCTAGCAAAATTTCAGGACCACTGGCAAGATATCTAGAAAGCTGTAGGTGCCTCTAGAGGTATATAGTGCTAGGGATAATCTCTCTAAATCACTTCAATGGTTTAGGTGCCAACATTATACAAAAACCCCAATCTAAGCTGATTTTGCAAGTTTTATCTCACCTTTAAATGTGTTTAAAGCCTAATCTGCAGGTTATTTTGGATTAGAAGCATAATCTTTTTTTCATGTTGAAATATAATTTCTTCTATTGCTAATTCTGTTCTCATCAGTGGAGTAAGCCTTGAAGGAAGCTGACACCTGACATCCATTAAAGGGATGAATGGCTGGCTCTATCCGAAGGGTTTTGTTCACTCTTAATCAAGCAAACTCCCACAAAAGTCAATGGGAGCAACCAAGCCAAAACTTTAGAATTCATTCTGTACTGAACTTTAATGTCTGGGGTTTCTTTTTATTTTATTTAAAAAATAAGAAAAGAAGAAAACAAGCACAACTTTTTAATGTGGTCTCAAACTTCCCTGTAAACTCTTAAAAAAATTCTCTTATTCCTACTCATAGAGTCAACTGATGTAAGAACCATTAGGTTATTGCAACAGCAAAGGCTCAGTACATTTCATGTTGTTGCTTCTCTTTAAGTGAAATATATAAATATATGTCTCTTCTTGAAAACTTTGAGCTCCGGCTTGAAAGATGTCAGACTTAAATTGTAGTAAAACATTAAAATGCTCTCTGAAAAGTTAATTTCAGAATTATAAGTCTGCATGTTCCTTGTCCCTAATATAGATCTACTATATAGTATTTTTTAAGTGCGTGTTTTCTAAATTAAAACTATTTGTGATTACATACACTAGGGAAATTGTAATGACACACTAATGCACAAATTTATGTCTCTATGTGATTGAGATTAATAACATCTTAAGAATTAGAAGGAACATCAAAAAGACCGTGTCAGTCATTGGCACAGGAGAGCTATTATGCTTCTTTGGATATCTACTTATTATTCTAAAATTAGGATACAGATACAGAAGCTAGCCAACTGGGGTACCAGGAGTCATTTAACTGCAGTACCATACACCTCTTTCTGGATCTGGTTTCACTGCATTCCCCGTGTCCCAATGTCACGGTCACCTTATGCAGTGCAGTCTCATGGGTTTGCTTCCTCTTAAATATGTCCACGTTTATTCTGCCTTGGGAGCATATGCAGTATATCATATAAATCACAGTTACAGTGAAAAATAGATCTCTCTTCTCCCAACATAACAACAAAACAATAAATCCTGCCAAAAAAATGAGGCAGGGGGAATCCCCGAACAGCCTCTTTGGTCATTATCCCTCCTTAAGAATGACTAATCAGAAAACCCAGAGATTTTGGACCGTGTCCATTTTGCACACTGAACCAAGCAGAAATGGAAATTCCAAAGTCAAACCTTCCACGGAAACTGTCTTGCATTATAATTCCCTGTTGAGCTCTACCAACACGGCATCATCTGAAGAAAAGTCTGTCAGGACCTAGAAATACAGGGAGCAAAATGCATGTTTTCCAAAGAAATTCATGGCTGATAAAGGCTACAAATCACTGCTCTAACGTGCTCACTGAAAGATGTTCTGTTTAGTGAATTCTCACCACAGTGTGCAGCACTCGAATGTCTAGTCATCCATGAAAGCAGAAACCCCAGAAACACAAATTAGTGTAGGCTTGTCTCATAGGGTTCTCTGTAGGAAGATTAATATCTAATATTTTCAAATATATCTTGGCAAGAACAGATGCACATTAAGATTCCAGCAACATTTTCTGAATATGGCTCCAGACGGCAGAAAAGCAGGAGAACTCCTTCTGAACACTAATATGTTAGCAGCTCCACAGATGGCATCCACAGTATTGATTGCCTTTGACACAGTCACAGTGAATCTTTTATTTAAGGAGATATTCTTCAGTGAATCCCTGCAATAAGCAGTAACAAATACTGCATGTTCTTGGTTTCCTGCTGGAGTGGTAATGGGCAGAAACTCAGAGTGTTATTGTTGCCATATGTTTCGACAGTCATATTGATTTAATTGGTTGTCATAAAAAATCTGACAAGAGGGAATCCAGTTCATAGCTGGGTATGGGCCAGAGAGTACTGGTGAATGGACTGTGTAGATCTCTCAAGTGCCTCTTCGTCTTCTACCAGTGTCATTGAACTGGTTGTCTTGTCCATAATCTAGAAACAATCCATTTTATGGATGGAAATTAAGGCCATTTATTTTTAGGTCCAATTTGTCTTACAGAATGGCAGAAAATCTTGTACTGTATGGAAGCTATCTGCCTTAAAATATAAATTCCCTCAAATGGAAAATGATTTTACTGAGGGCAGCAGATGGACTGCTTCATCATTTGTATCCATATCACTCACCCGTATATCTGTGCTGTATTTAAACTACTTCAGTCCTTCCTTGACATCAAAAGACAACCACATGCAAGAACATCCATATTACATAACAGAATATTTAGCATTTGCATGAGAACCATCACACTGGAAGCTTAATGCACTCTTTCATATCTGTGGTTTACTTCAGGGTAGTGTTGCTACCCACACTTTATGGAAAGGGAAGGAAAACAGAGGTGCTAGAGAAATGATGCGACTTGGATATGGTGTGAGGTAAAACCAGGAGTGGAGCAGGGGTGCTCAGCTTTTGGGCTATGGGTTTACTAACAGAATGGTCCTCTTACTTTTTACCTGCCACGCAGGCTCTGGAGCAGTGTGAAAATATTCACCCTGTTTGGAAGAAAATGAAATTACATTTATCTTCCTACCTCATTGAAAATATGACAGCCAGGAGATACTCTTGTTTGTGTGTTCACTTTATTGTATGCAGTTCATCAGTTAGGTTCATTCCATGAGGAAGTTAGGTGCCCAGCCTGGGTGAACCACCTGTGCTGCCTCTGTGTCATCTTCTCTGGCAGCTCTTTCAATTGTAAGATGAATATGTCTAATAAACAGAGAGAATCATCCTTATACATTGAGAACATATAAGCATCACCTAAGAAAGGATTTTGAACAATTTTGAAGCAGTCCAGTGTATCAACTTAATGTACTACACGTACTACAGCTTTATGAATGCTTTCAGATGCACCAGAACTTCTGTAGATTTATTGCAGACTTAGTGAAAATACAAAAGGTTCAATAGGTACTATTATATTCAATGTATTGCATTAATCTATAAAAACTAGAAATGTGAATTTAAAGACAAGGTTCAGCTTAATCTTTTATTGTCAGAGGTTCCTAATGATGTTACTTATTTGAAAATGAACTGAAAATGAACGTAAGGTTATGCAAAAATGCTACACTAAACAGTGTGCTGTTCTGTTTGGGTTTCCTCCAGTAAAAGATTCACCCAGACTACATCCATCAAGGCTGACTACCCAAATCATTTACTGAAATCTTTTTTTGGTTCAGAGGTCTATCAGTGTAGGTAATTTGTAAATCTAGACATTTATGCCCATAAACCGTACTATGCAACAAACAGAGTTGACAAGCTTATCTGAACAAATCAAATTAAATTCTTGATTTTCATGCCCTAGTAAACGGTTCAGCTAGTTATGAATGAATTTAACATATATAAGTTAGCATCACCTACTCCTGAGAGATGATTATTGAAAACAGCATACCACCGTGGCAAAAAATTGTACAGCAAGGAACATTTCCATGCAGCAATTAAGTTGATACCCATTAGCTAAGGACAATGTATGAAGGCATGAAATTGATTGAACAGATTCTGCACAGTAACTGACTCCTATTTCAAAATACTCAGTGAACAATCATCTGACTAAATACAACTTATTATAATTGAAGAGACTGTAGCTGATTTTGGCTACTGTGTCATAAACCTTGAGAAGAATCATGCCACTAATAAATTTACTCAGTTTTCACCACTAAACTTGAGATTAAGTGACTTGCCCTAAGGAGTGTATTTGCTGTGATAGGAAAAGCAAACCAGTCAGATCACACCCTTTGGTGTATTACACCTGTGCAATCCTACTTACTTCTGTTGGGTTATTTCCAATGAAAGTTGTTGCAAAACTGAGTGTTGAACATTTGTATGTGGAACGCTGATGGGTTTTACATTCTTAAGAGCTTATCACGCTCTAACACAAAAATCAATTGCATTAAAGCAATACTAAGCAGTTTATTGAAGATCCTGGTTTTCCCTTGTGAAAGGCTTATCTGAAAATTGGTTTAGATGGTGGCAATTAATTATTTCCATAAATCTAAGAACTTCCAGATCCCAGCTATTTTGTCTAGTAATCAAGATAGTGCGTACACCTTTTGCTGGCCTATGTAAAAAAAGAAATTCCTTTAAATTGTTAAAACTAAAATAAAAGTTTGAGATATTCAAGTAGGAAAAATCTAAGATTTTTTTTAACTTGAAGGTATCACGTGAAATGCTGGATTTGGACACACCAATTCTGAGCACCTCCAAAGAAGCAGATAAAGTTATTGACTTTCAACCGCATGCATGACAGCAGATTTTGGCCTTTCCATTTCTGACCTTTCATTTTTATAGGTGTTAACCTGATCTCATATGCGTTCAAGCATATTTTTCTGATTTATCTGCTATTAGATTAAACACATGAAGTTGAGGACCTACGCAAAAATTTAGGGATTCAAGTGCACTACTAAATAGCACTGAGATGATCAAAATACCAGCAAATAACTGCTTCTTAATAAACCACATGCCTAAAGTACCTGTGTTTTCATTTTAAAATTGGAGCTGGTTAGAATTTTCCTTTTGAAACCCAACAAGCACTTCAACATCCCCAAGGCACTTTGGGGATTTAGGCTCATTTAGCCCACAGGTAACACAAGAGGCCAATTTTCAAACCTGTCTGTACCCAGTGCTTGGTCTTAGAGGGTAGTACAAGTATATGGTCCCAAATTTAACGGGATCTAGGAGACCTTACAGGAGACCACTGGCTACAACACGTCCAAGGTAGTGGCAGCCAGTGCCTGCTAACCTCAGGAATAGAGGTTAATGTCAGCTATATCCAGACTCACAAGCACTCCAAGTTCCTGCTGAGTTCCTCTAAGCCCTGTGATGTCCCATGCAAGGCTCTATTAGGATTTACCCTACTGGAGAATTTTCTGTGGGTTTCCCTGTATGACTCAGCTCCTTAGCAGTTATGTCCACTGCTGAGCTGAAGAGCTGACCAATTGCAGTTAAAGCTTTTCTATATTAAAAAAAAGCCAAGTCAAGCAATGTGTTTCATGAACCCAGCTGGAAGATGAACTAAAGGTAATTATTAAACTAACTATGACTGAATAAAATATTACTTTTTCATATATCACCACATTTGCTTTGCTTCTTGTATTTTATCCTTTCTACAAACAGTGGCAAGTCATATGGCCAGGAAAAAAAAAACAACAAACATCAGTCAGAGTAGTCTCACAGAGAGCAACAACTAACCTTCTGCAGAGCTTAATCTCCTCCAGTGGAGTAACCTCTCAGTTACGTTCTCTTTACTTATCCTTCTCGGCAATGCTGCTTTGTGCTGACCAGGCTGACAGCATTTCTCATCCACACTGTATTTTGCGTTGCTGTTCTGCAAAATGAAATCAGAAAGCTGTGTTCACTCAAACATTATATAATATTTAAATTCGTAATGTATTTGAGGTCTTTTAGCTTTTACTCCTGTCCCTACATTTTCCTTTACTTTGCTGCTTTAAAAGGGGTAAGTCATGCCAGCAAGCAATAAAAAAAACCCAAAAAAAACCAAACCAAAAAGTGGTATTTTGCATTGTTGAGGCAAATCCAAAGAACACAATAAATAATTTTTATGGTTGTCTGGATTGGTTATCAAACCATCTTTTTAAAAGGGGAAGAAGTCACTGAAAACTGTCAAATGCCTTTACAATTTACCAGGACTCATGATTTCATTGTGATTAATGCTAAACTTAACAGTTCCGCCAGCATTTGAAATGAGTTCACCAGCATTAAGTCTTACACAAGTAGGTAAGTGCTACATCCAGCTCCAAAGTGTGTATAGTAATTAATGGTTCACAGGAAGAAAGCATACCGCTAACAGAAGCAGCTAAGTAGCTACCATCACACTGTATCGGAAACAGCCATCATTATCACTTTTCATAGCCTCATACCAACACACTCATATTGCCAGCAGCCACACAGATTGAAGAGCTAAGGAAAAGTTTTGGGAAGTGGTCCACAGACAAAAGACCACAGTTGCTCTGCAGAGATTTCATTGTTTCTCTGCCTAGAAGTGGTTGGGGTGAGCCAGAGCAGGGCAAGGCAGAAGCCTCCACAGGCTTGCTTACCCACATAACCAGGATTCCAGAGTACGTGGCCTCCATTCTCCATTTTACAGGTAGCATGCCATCTGGAAGCTTCACTTCAGTAGAGGAAAAGCTGCGAACAGGTCACTCCTACTTCATATAGTACAACCATTTAGAGAATTTGATTTGCAAAGATACAATTACTTGCATGGCACAATGGTCAGCATCATTAGATTAACACAGAAAGTGCTGCAGGCTCTTTAGTTAGCATCAGTGATTAGTTCCTTATTTCAGCTGGAAGATAGGACCTCCAGCAGTAAAGGGCCCACTTACTTCACAGTGAACCATTGACTCAGTGAGATACAAAGTTTAAGTGCCACCTACCAAATAACCAGAACCTCCTCCTGCTCCTCCTACATCCTTCCCTTGGCTCCAGCACCCAGGCTTTGATCCTGTTTGCTGCTAATTTGGAATCAAATTCAAGAGCCATAAAACACAGCAGTCCACAGAGGTAGACTTAAAAACTTAGAATTAAGTTAAAGAAACTAAAATGTGGTTTTGTTTTTCAAAATCCAAGCAGTTATTTATTCTAAAAATCACAATTACGTATTTGAAATCCTTCCACAGTTAAGAAATTTTATTTCTGGCACACAAAAGGGATTCCTGTTTTAAGTGTTTGTTACAGTGTTGGTCTGCAGGTGAAACCTGTTGGTTTAGGTGTCTTGTCTGAATTTGTCAGATTCAGAAGTAATTAACAAATATTTCGAGTATGTTGAACAAATGAGCCGGTCATGTAAGTAATGGGCAACACTGGACAAAGAAAATAGGAGTTGTGCTTGTCAGTATGAGGGATTTCACTGCAGGAGAGTTGCTGTGGCTTTCATTATTTCAGCAGTCAATGGATGTTGCTATAGAAACTATATAGTTAGCAAGCCATGTAGGCAAAAGAAATATGATAAAGCCAAAACTAAAACAATGTAAGGATAAAGGACATGTCCAACAACTTAAACTCATTTGTTGGTTTTCTCTTTCAATCATACCACCAATTGACGAGATTTCTAGCAACAATATAGTAAATTCACATATCACTTTTATATGTCCCATCATGTAATTTAACACATAATAATCAAAATCGGCATCAAAAAAAAAAAAGCATTTGGCTTCATAACAATATATTAACTGTCCATAAATACTAATAAGTAATTATAATACCTCTTGTAAGATGTACTTTCTTTGCTTAGAGGAAAAATAACATTATAATATTTTAAATAACATACGTGCCAGAAAGTACTTGCAGATGCAGTTACCTGCCTGAAGTATGCACACATTGATGATCACCTGCCTAACAGGTTGGCTTCTATTCAGCGCATGTCATGGTTTATGCTGATTTAAATATTTGCACTTAATGAATGAAGTCTGAGACTCTTCTTCCATTTTGGATAATCAAGTAAATAGCCATAAGAGCCAAATGGGATTAAAGAGACTTACAGATTATATCATTCTAAAGAGAAAAACGTGTATGACAGGTGATTATATAGCATTCTGAGTTTATACAGAATCTGTGGGCTGTATTCTGTGAAAATATTTTTTGTTGATTTTTCCATAGCCACATTGTCCTCTAAATTGATTTCTGTTGTGTACCCTTTCAGTAACAGGACAATGTGATCTTTTTCCTTTTAGAGGTGAACACAGTAAATATATACAGAAAAAGAGATACCCACCAGGACCTGCAAATCCTCTTATTTCCTTTCCTAGTTCTGCAATCAGGGCTGAGTGGCAGAGCCCTGAGCTTTTCCTTCCAAAAGCTGCCTAGCCAGAGGACTTTTTGGTAGAGGAGGCCATGGAATTAATCAGCAAAATAGATGCATTAAATAGGCAAAAGTCAAGCAAATGAGAAAATCTGATATATCAAGATACGAGCTGTGCCAAGTTACCAAAAACAACACAAGCATTAGTGACTTCAAACAAAGAAAAGCAACTTGAGGAACATAGCGAAGCCACACAACATTTCCTCTCTATTCAACTGCAGCTTGTTCATCTAGCCATCACAAATAAACCTTTCATTATCACATTGCTTTCCAGGTCTATGGAGAAAAAAATGTCAACTTATAGAAATGATTGCTTGAATTTCCACTGAAAGCCATGGTGCTTTTAACTGCAAAGTCTCTTGAGAAATAAACTCTTGCGGCTAGGTCACATTAGAAAAAAGAATACCAAGTGTTTCATAAATGCTTGTATGGGCACTATAAAAAAACATGCAAAAATGATTAAAATTAAAGAGAGCATTCCAAAACTTCTTTTTAGATAGAGAAAGAAATAAACAAGAAATAACAATTTAAATAGGACACTTCTGGTTTGCACTGGTCCATGATTTGGTCAGTTTGGTCATTTTAGCTGGACTATTAAAAGTAATTCTCAGAAAAGGCACTGAGTCTTCAAGGGTCTATTCCCTTATCATCCAAGAGGGATGAGACTAATGTCTACTATGGGACTGTGCCAGGAACATGGTCTTTTCTTGTTAACGCTGCTCCTGGAAAAAAAAGAACTATTGTAAACCTCTTAACGCACTTTCCTCTTGCCGTGTCTCTCAACCCTGTCACACAATTTGAAAGGATATTAGAACAGACAGAGAGTGCAGAGTTGAAATCAAGCAAAAGTCCTTATTCCATGAAAGCTTTGCATATCACAGGGCCTGTGTTATGAAATGGCCAACCGTTTGCCCCTGAGTCCTCATCCATTACATCCACATAAAAAGACCATCTTGTAGTCAGAGCTGTGCAAACCGCTGGATGCTGCCTCAATCTGGTAGGCAGGAGGAAGTCTGCTGCCCCAGCCTGCCAGCTCGGTGTACCCCGGGGGACCCAAGCCGAGCCAATGCAGCCAAAGGACAGACATAAAACCAATTTGTTTCTTTATAGAATATAATGTCTGAGGCTGTTATTGGTGTGCCTAACCTTTGGATTAGGGGTCTCTCAGGTAGAGAGAGCTTAAAGCTATAGCAGTGGTTGGGGCAGAGCATACTACCATGGCTGGTGATGAAGATCACTTACCAAGGCAGACATTCCTTAGGAATAGAGTGGATTTGACAGGATTTCTGTAAAAGGAAATTATGTGGTTTAAGTGCCTTTGCTTGGTGTGATTTGAGGGAAATCTACTAATGCAAAATTGGTCTGTTGCAAAACCACAACACACACTATCACTAGCAAAGAAGAAACTTCAGCAGCTGAACACGATTTGTTCATGGAAAATTCTCTGAAACTGGAAAACAGTAATTACTTTCCTTATCACCTCAGGAAGGTAACTCAGTGTCTTTTTTACACACAACCAACCTAAGGCATGAAGGTCTGAATCTATCCTATTCAGTACACATCGTTCAGTGCAGAACGTCACCCAGGTTTGCATTGTAGCCACCAGAGGGACAGGATCATCCTGGGAGAGACAGCACACTTCACCTCTGCATCAGGTAGAGAGAACCTGGTGAAGCAGCTTAATTCGGTAGCCCAAAGCCGTGCACCAAGTTAACGACAAACCTCAGAGCAGAACGCTGCCCTTAACAGTTTTGGCGGCAGTGTCAGTCAGCCATGAGGATAAGTGGGTTCTAAGTATGGGGCAATCAGTAGTGAACAAGGGAAAATATAAAGGAAAAGGAAGGCATGGATATGTTTCTATGGCTTCTCTACACATACCTTATGCACGACATTCCCATGTCTTTTTCTAACTATCCCAGTAACTTTTTAATCACAGAAAATACTTTGGCTTGTTTTGGAATTGCTACTCATTTCTTCAGAAAACACCATTCAACAGATCTGAGCTATAAGTTTAAGTCAGTCCTGCTGTAATAGATACATAAAGCAAAATACTGAGAACATCTATAAAAGCAGAGTTGGGAATTTGCAGACCATCAGCTTTCAGTGCCTAGCTTGCAACACCTGGGGTTTGAATTTCAGTGGTACTCATTGCTGGCAGTTTACAGTGACTTCAAGAGCAGTAGTAGTGCTGCACTTCTTTTTCCTTATTAAATATTAACACATTCATGCATGAGAAACCACAAGGGTAGTCTAATATGTTGTATATTTATCAAATATTAAACAGTCATTGTTTGGAATTTAAGAAATGGAATCACAGAATTATGTTTAACTTTGTTCCACTTCTAGCAAGGCGGGCTCAAAATAGTGCAGAGTAATGTTTAGGTTACTAGCAGTTTAGTAACACTGTGCCATGGTTCCTTAATGAAAAATAAGATGTTAATAGAATGAACAAATGTTAAGGGGCAAAAATCTCTTCAGACATCGCCCACTTAAACAGTTGCCATTAGAGGAAGCTGTATTAAGCACAGATGTTGAGCACCCACAGGGGCTGCTGTGCGAAAATGTCAGGCTGGTTCAGCTCTTTCCAAGGCTCAGTGCCTGAACCCTACATGCCAGTCAGACTGAACATCCTCTGTGGAAGGAACATTTGCATGGAATTCTGTCTCTATCAATACAGTACACACCCAGATCTGATTATTTTAACAAGGTTTCTTACTGTGTCAGTTCCAAATGGGCATTAAGGCTGAGCACCAGAGTAAACAGTGGGGGCAACAAACTTCATCACCAAAAACACCTGATGACCACTTCCACCAGCCCTTTCTTTTTCTCTTGCAGGCTGCCCATTATTTTGGTCCTCCTGGCAGCAACTAGCTGTCATCAGGCTTGCTCTCTCAGGCACCCTGCTAGAGACTAATCCCCTCAACACAGCCCATTCTTCTGCCTCTTGCCATTCTTTGTTGGTTACACCATGTGCACAAATTAATTAGGGCTCAATTTAAGGGCTGACTAAGCTGGTTTGTAGCACAAATGAGTGCAGCTGTTTTTCTGCATAAGGTTTTCAGCTTCTTTTTTTGGCTTTTTTATCCCTCTTGGTTTAGAAATATATTCTCTGTGTGTGTGTGTGCGCACGCGTGCGCAAACTAAACGAGATTTTTGGGAGATGCAGTTGGCTAGGGAAGTTGGCAACATGGATCTGTTTAGCCCATCTGCCCCTGAGGGTCCAACTGAATTTCTTTCAGAGCTATAGGGTTAGGACTACTGAGTTTCCAGTGTCAAAGGGTGGCTTGTCTACCTCAGGCATGCTGGCATTCTGATCCTGGGAGGTCCCTGCCCCCAGAAAAGAGAAACATCTGGAATTACATGGGCAGCTTGTCTGCTGAGCTCAGCAGCAAGGATCCCTGTAGCTACAGCTCCACCCCACTGTTAGGGGACCTAGAAGGCACTTAACAATTACTGTCTTTACTATAGGATTACAAGTGCATTCAATATCATGTGTATAGTACGATCCTTCAGGTTTTACACAGAAATATTCTTGGGGTATAGTTCACACTGAAATATATCCTCAGAGAGATAAGCATCATGTTTTAATTTAATTTAGTGAAAATTCCTGAAATAAAAGGATATTTCACAAGTGACCATGTTATGTTTATATCCTCTTACATACACTTGAATTTTAAAATTCTGAGTGATGATTCAACACCACAGCAATAAAGCACCTCAAGTGATTGGGAAAAGTACATTCTTCAAATGCAGATATTAATCTTCACTGTTCATTTCAGCTAAAGGAAATTAGAATGATTATGAAATGAGCGTTTGATCCTCTGTTCTCACTGAAGTCAAATGGGAGTGTTGCTGTTAACTTGTATAGATGCCTCTAAAATGTTAGGATATGTGTGTTTATGAGACCAAAACGTTTACTACTTTGGGCTTGGTTTCACTGCCACTGGGCTTTAAAGATGATATATAGATATAAATGATATATAAATGATGCTAAAATTACCTAGTTGTGGAACAGAAGATACTCTCATTGACTTCACACCATTTTCCATTCCCTGTGGTCAACAGAGGTCTTATTAAGATATATAATTATTATAGAGTTTAATTATGTAAATATTGCCAAAAAACAATCACATACAGGTGTAAGCCTCAGGCTAACCAGAATTTTCCACAAGCTAGAAGAATTAGTATATATTTCAAATCTATATATGTACATATGTATATACACATATATATACACACACACCTTTATTTTTCTTTCAGAATATTTGTATGCTCCTTGGGGTAATCATTGTCCCTGACTAAAGTGTGCATGCCATTCAACAGGGACCACAGTCCAAACAGTGGCAAAGGCAGCTTGGCATATGAAATCAGAGGACTACTTACATACTTGTGATTAAACAGCTGCTGAAGTGCTTTATTAGACCGGGTTAACCACCTCCTCCCCACAACACACCTTCATTTCAATAAATGAAATTCTGTACTCGTATTTACTGAAGCAAAAGTCTTCAGTTTCTTTGTAGTTTAAACAGGAAGGAAACAAATACATATTATTTAGTCTGTTCTATCTTCCTTTTTGTAAAAAAGTAGATACTCAGTTGTCATCAGTTCAGATGTGAAGTACTACCTTGAATGTTGAATACAAATATTGCATAAATTATATGTTTGAATCACTCGTGGAATAGATATGGAATTATTAGACATACAGTATGTAAACACTAGGGCAAAAGTCTCTGAATTGACCTTTGAAGGTAAGTTATTTAAATCAGTAGAGTGAAAACAAGAGGTAAAGAAGGTGCAGTTCAAAAGAGAAACCAGATTCATAATTTCCTAAAACAAACGTGCAAATCTGAATTCAGCTGTGCTAAAAAAAAATAATAACAAAGGCAAATATTTACGTGAGCAGAATCTCACCCAGCCCAGTCCCAATACTTGTACACATGAATAACTTTAGACACTTTAGCAGTAAGATTGTCTCAAGTGGCATTCCTCAGGTAAGGAATGTCCTGTACTTGCAGAGCCTGTCCATTACCACGTAATTGTTATGCATCGTAAGAAAAGCTTGCCAGTCTAAAGAAAATACTTCAACAATCCAAAATAAACATTTTTTAACAAAAAGATTACATTTACCTGTAGACTTTGCTATTAATAGCCACTGATTTTTAGGCTGTACCTCATTAAGATCTTCTGTACCAATGAAGCCTCTTTCTAGATTGACAGGTGGCTAATTTAACAAAACAAAAAAAAAATCTTATTTTGAAGTTTTTTATCATGAAAACCCCTCTCAAACAGCCCAATGCATTGTGATTTCCGTGGTTCTTTTTCTTCTGAGCTGTTCAATTAGTTGGAAATCTCTCTCTGATGGACTGAAGCAGCTTGAGTGAACGCCTGAGCGCACAACCAATTAGGCTCATTTGAAGTTGCAGAATTGCCTTCTTTGGTGTTAAAACCCCATGTCAAACACTGGGTCTAAGATCATTTGTACTACAAAATGAGATTGACAGAGCAGCTGCAACAGGGGGCATGCCTGCTGGACGACTTAATTGTGGAGACTGAAGGGCCATCATGAACTGGCGTGTGGAGATTGTATCGCCACTGCTGCATTACAAATGCTCTTTATTAACAGTGATCTGTAATCAATGAGCTCAGGCTTTTTGCCAGACCTCCAAAATCAGATAGGCAGCTCTCCTCACAAGGAATGGGAGGAGCCACTGGAGAGGGATGTTGTGCTGAGAGAGGGCGCAGGGATGGGCTTCCTGGCATCTCCTTGGGGTTGTGAAGCTGCCGAGAGGGAAACAGCCATCCAGTGACACACAGCTCTACTCATTCAGTAGAATATGCATTGACTGGGTTGAGCATGTGGCAACATACAGGCAATTGCACTTGCATTGGCATGAATGAAAAATGGTTACTTCAACAAAGTGATATTTTATTATTCAAAGAGACTACACCAACTCACACTGGCCTGAACAAATAGTTTTCATGGTGGCATGATGTCTGTAGCTTAATGGTAATCCCATGATACAAACGACCTGAAGTAAATCCAAGGGGGTTCCTTTCAGCAAATTAATGAAAAAACCCCAGTCTATTTTAGTCTTTTCAGTAGAAAACCTTTACCTTTTAATAATAAGACATAATGCTTTTGAAAGGACTAGTTACCTTTCACTGAGACTTCCCAGCCAACAATTTTGTTTACTCCTTCATTATGAAAACCAATGTCCACTTACTGTAACTGGAGAGAAATCAACATATCTGCACAAGTATTCAAAGATTACGTTATGATGAGGCAGATGTAAAACCAATGTCAAAGTCAACCTTAAAGTTAGGCAAAATCAGTGGTAGCTGATTGTAATTACTTTTGCTATGAGAATAACTTCACTGCTTTTTTAAAAGGCATTTTAGTCTTACCTACTTCATGCTGAAAGAATCCCAGAGAAGGAAATAAGAAACCTGAGTGAACAATACAGGAACAGCTCAACTAGTGTGGCAAATCACATGCAGATGAGCTCTAGTATCATAAAATAGTGCTTCAAGTTTGCACTCCTCAGTTAGATAAGTAAATCATGTAGAGATGCATAGTCTAAACTTCTGGCTCCTCATTTCAGAACGAGGGACAGAATTTACTTTTAATTACAGGCTTTGTTCCCCAACCCCACCCCTCCACCCCACCCTTTTTTTCTTTTATTTATACCACAGAGTAAGATTATCTCTTCAGGTTTTTGTTACAGGTTTGTGGGTTTTTTTCTGAAGGGTTCATTTTGCTATTACCAGTAATTCCCACATGTTTATAAAATCTGTTCAAATTGAACAGATTCACATTGTGTCATTCTGCATCAATTGCAACATAAGCAGCAGGCAGCTGAAATCAGATCATTTTAGGAAAAACTTCTGAAGTAAATACCTGCACATGCAGTCACATTTTAAATTATCTTTAGGAACTCTTTTACCACAATACATGAAAAAAATTTAATAATAAACTTGACATTGTTTAGGCTGCAGATTGTCTCACTGCTACCTTGTGGTCCTTGTGTGACTCAATCTGTCTGCACTCTCTTTCCTTAGAACTAGAGAACGAGCTCTGAGTGAGAATTGTATTTCTGTCTTTTGCACAGTGTCTAGCTCAACACCATCATTGCCTATGACTAGTGCCCAGGAAGCTACAGCAAAATCACTTACTGCTACTGTTACAAAAAATGATAAGAAAAATCCAAATATCCTGCAGGTTTAATGTTGGGAACAAAATGTTATTGTATTCTATTGTTTATGCACTCTTTATTTACCTGTTGCCAACTCTTGTGAAATGTTTCTTCTGCATCAGCAATTCCTGATAGTAGGAAGGTAGATATACAGGTAATAGAGAATTTTAGTATAATCTAGCTATTTAAAAAAAAAAAAAAGTAGAATCCTTTTTTAAATAAATGGGTGTATCCATCAGCTACACTTGACCACACCATTCAATATTTTCTAGGTTTTTTGCAGTGGTGTTTAGACCAGCTCAACAAAAACTAGTATCTAAACTAATATGCTACCTTAGCATAAGGAAATAACTAAACAATAAATATGTGACTGAAATTAAATGGCTATGTGTTTAGCCATACTAATGCTGTTGCAACTAAACTAATACCACAGCCAGTTGTAGTGGAAGCTGGGTTAATTAGCATTGATAATATACAGCTGTGGGCTGGCTTCAGGAGTGGTGGGTTGGCCGATGTAGATGAGGTGCAGCTGTGGGTGGTTCTGTAAAGTGGTTGAGAGCCAGTGAAGAGAGAGCAGCTGAGGAAGAGAGGCAGGGAGAAGGGAGAGTGTGCTCTGGATGAGGAGAGGAGAAGGCAGTAGAGGGATTGTATGAAGAGTATGTTGGTATGTGATGGTAAAAGACCCTTTTGCAGCTTGATGATTTTGAGTGTGCTGTGATAGCCAATCAATACAAATACGAAATGTCAGTTCTTTTTCCTCTCCTGCTTACAGTTTCTGTATGTTCACTTAACACCACCTTTCCCACATATCTCAGAGTATGGCCTTACATAAACTGATGGTGGGGCCACTGAAATCTGTATGAGTTGTCTTGATATTACTTTTTCAGTTCCACAATTTCTGATCCTTGGTCTTGTTTGCTGTTTCTTACAAAACTTCAATGCCAGCAAAGATCTGAAATTTAACATGCTCTGGCTATGGAAAGGATGGGATGATTCAACGCAGGCACAATTATTTGGTGAATTTGCAAGCTATCAGCAGCCTGTGAAAGTTTTCTCTAGCTATGGTGGTGAATGTGTCTGTATCATGCTGTCAGTATCAATTAGTACCCTGTGGTTTCAAATAAACAATGTATGGAGGTTTCACAATACTGGAAGAAGACCACAGCTGCCCTGAATAGGTGGTTGTCCTACCTCTTGAAGGATGATTTAATAACAAAGAAAGATTATATTTCCTTTTTTATTTCCCAGTTATTCTGGGAAACCAGAGAGAGACGGTGTGGTGGAAAGCTCTCTGTGTGTGTATATACTAAAACTCATCACTACCTTTTGAAACTAGAATTTCACTAAAACCAAACATGGAAACCATTTTTTTTTATTGTGCTTTGTCGAACTCACAACCCTTTCCCCTTCTCCCACTCACTGCTGTGAGAGATGCAACCATGAACTTACAAGCATCCCATTGTTATTTTGTTGAATAAGTGATATTCCATGCGTACATGGTAGAGATACAAATTCAGCATGCATATAATAAAGCAGACTAGTTTTGAATTATAAAATAAATGGAATATGATAAAATGAGAGAAAATAAACAAAAATGCTCATGTTTTAATCTGGAAAGCTATTGTGTCTTCTAGTATAATTCATTTTTATTTAAATTATCTATATGAAGAGCCACAAAAGGAAAAATACAGAATAAGAGAAAATTTTATGATCACTATACAGTTCTCAAAGTAAAAATAAAAAGAAGTAACTGCTACATTCCTTTATAAAAACTTAAAGCAACTCACAGTTGGTTGTACAGGATGTATAGGACTGAATAACTACAATTCATCAATATCCAAAAAGTACAGCAGGGCATATTCTGCACCCAGAGTCAACAGCATAATTTCTGACTGCCTGCAGTAGAACAGTCAAGGCCCAGCTCTTCAGCCTTTTTCTTTTAATTGAATTATTTTTGCCTAAATACATTACTGGGATATATTTTCTTTAAAAAGTTACCTTGATTCCTAAAAAGCTATCCCATAAACTCAGAAGTCATCTTTTAAAATTATCCAAACATTTCAGTCAACAAATAACAGGGTCTAACATAAATCATGCTTTTAGAATATGCTTTGAAAACATACTCTTTACATTCCACCTTCTGAAGACAACAGCTGCGTCCTCTGTAATCTAGAGAAATGGGGAAAAACTTGGCACTGTACAAACATTTTTTTAAAAAATACATCTTGCTGCTTTAAATCTGTGCAAATTCTTCAGTGATTATTGTCTTTAAATACTATCACAGATATAAAAGGGATTAGTGTTGATGCTTCCAAAATTTCATGCTCATTTGCATCCTATAGATTTTCGTACAAAGAAATCAAATTGCTCACATCTGCGGAAATACCACATACTATACTTATTTGGACTTCTATTTGGGAAGTCAAAGCTTTTTCTGCAAGCTACTTTTTATAAAAAGAGAAAGAAAATTAAAATACAACATACAAAATGTATTGGCATTGCTAATCAATAATCTGTGACTTTATACCTGGTTATCAAAAGGAAGTTTCATGCAACCAGGAATTAAAGGACAGAATACTGTCACTGGTATTCTCAAGAAGAATATTTTAAAGAGCAGTCAAATATTACAAAGTAACAAATATATCTAGCACCACACTACCAACAATTGTAGCTGGGACTTACAAATATATTTTTGATGTTTTAAAACCATCACTAACCATTAGGTTAATACAAGACTTCCTAGAAAAGGACTTATTCTTTATCTAGCAGCCATGGGTATTTTGTACCTTTCCCTCTGCTCATACAAGCATTCCCTCTGCTCTGGTCAAGCAAGCTTTAACTGAACAGACTATGTTTAATTCTATCATTCAGAGAACAATAATTGCTGTTATTCAAAGACTAATAACAAGCTGCAGTCTAGTTCTGGAATATTTATTGCATCCTCTTCTCTCTGCTGTCTTTTGTTAGTTATGAGAAGGTAAGGAATGTCTAAAATATTCTGCTTCTGAAGTTATATATAAAAATTCTAAATATGCAATATAAAAATACAATATTATTTTTTAGTCCTGTGGCAAGACTTATTTTTCTCTCCCACAAAAACAGGGAAATAAATCTGACAGACTCAAATACCAATTGATTTATAGCAATATACCCAGACTGGGATTCATCTTCTGTAGTCCAAGTCATCCTGATCTCCTTTATGGTCAATAGAAGAAATCATGTAACTTCAGAAAACAATTCATGTTGCCTGTATAAATACAACCAGTTTAAGATGAAATGAATTGCTTATTTGTCTCATTGACTATACATGGTCCCTAGGGAGACTAACCTGAATTTGAACAACTTAACTTTAACACTTAAATTAAGGAAGATAAATCTTCTCCCAGTCTGTAAAATTGCTTAATTCACAAGTAAACCAGAAAATCAGCTATATGGCAGCATGAGACAATACCCAGGCTGCTATGGTGAGCCTGAAAGTTTTTACCCTTTTAGTTTTGCTCCAGTCACTCTAAGTCATTAATATCTCCTTGATTTTCAGTGATTAATTTCCTTTCTCATTGATTATCCTTTTCCATTTGTAAAGAAATGTTGACCTGCTTCTCTGAATAACATTTAACATTAACAACAAATATTGCCTCTCTTTGTGATCAAGCAGGATTTAAAACTCTAAAAAATCCTCCTCATTTATGGTTTAGCAACCCTTTTTTCAGAAGCCAACCTACTATTCATATTACAAAAAAGTTATAAAATGAAGAATGTAACACAGGAATAAGATCCTACAAGCAGTAGAATTTCTACAAAGAAAAGATGTAGAATCCTAACAGGCTACAGATAACCTTCAAAGTACTGTTGTCTGAGTCTGTTTTGTTCATTTTATAGTTCTATTATTAAGCCTTTTTATAGATATTTGCAATGATAAAAGAGCCAAAAATAATTAGGAAGTCAGACTGTGACTTCATGAAAGAACAGGAAAGAACAATAATAGTATATATATTTTTATGAGCAGTCTAAATTAGGTTGTCCTCAACTTTGTTGTGGTTACTTGCGAATGATTGTCCATTTGGATTAAATGTGAAGATGATTTGGCATTCTTCCTTGAGTGAAAACTAATCAGCTGACAAAGATTTTGTTGCCTACACTTAAAGACAGAACCTTTCCACCAAGAGGAAAAATATCTAAGTCACCAATGATTCGGTTTATTGCTGTATGGTGCTTTACTTGCTGTTTGATCATTTCATCTGTTAACAAACCAATTTTATTTCATTTGTCCAAGTGAAGCCTGATCTGTGCATATTATGTATCACTCACCTATGCTGTGTCACACATTAGAATCAAAACCCCTGTGATATTTTTATTGTACGCACTGGTCTTCTGTTTCTTGCCAAACTTCTAGTCATGCATAAGTGCTCTATCTCAAACTCCAAATGCTTCTGCAGAGATTTTAAAATATTACTGTACAAATTATCGTAGGATATAATGGTCTGATATGGTAGCACATAAACTATAGTTTAGGAACTTCCAAACAATTACGACTACAGCACCAATGCATCCAACCTTGTTTCTACTATCAGTAGATGTTTCTAGAGATTGTTCTTCACTGTAGTCTTGACTGATAATGCACTTAATGACTCAAAGATGGAGATGCATGCTTGCAGGCACCTCTCCATAGACCTTTTCCTGATAAACATGGGAAAGTCAGCTGCCAAGGAATGCATCTGGGTCTTTTCAGAGCCTGAATCTATAGACTTTTGAACTTAATATGCAGATATCAACTAGGTTCTTTCCTCTTTTGTTTTTCATGTGACTAATGATTACATTCTTCATATGTTCTACATCCTTTTTTAGGCTCTTAGACTTCTTCCTCCTAGTTTGTCCTTTTTTTTCCCCTATTAACTTCCTTCACTATACCTTCTTTTCAGTTCCTCTGCTTTTTTCCTATCTCTTCAATACTCCACTTCCTTTCAAATTTTTATTATTAAAGAGTAGATTTGTCTCACATAACTACAGCCATAGAAATGCTAGGTATTTTGTCTAAGGCAGTTATCTCAACCTCCTTTATAGTCAACAGAGAATAAGTATATTGAACAAAGTTATTTGCACTGTGCACTTTATACATCAGCCTCAGATAGGGTCGTGCAAGGCCTCCTAGCAACCTCCACAGATGGAGACTGGACAACTCGTTTAGGCTGGATGATGAAATTTAAGATAGTTATAGTTTGGCAGAATAAATCCCATCTGTTATAACTCTCTCATCATCGTTTGCTGTAAGCTTTTAACCCTTTAGTTTCACTTCAATAACTTCAGCTATTTGTCCTTGCACACTCAGGCCTCTCTTCCTCTTCTGCTCCTTCTGCAACTTTAAGGAAAAAAACAGTGACTAAGGATCTTGAATCTTCTTACTGTTGCTTTCCTTTATCCCTTTTCTCTTTCCCCCTTCTATGTGCATGCTCTCAGTGTGTGAGATTAAACTGTGAATGCTACAAGTAGATATGGACTGAATGTATATTTTTCTGTAAGTCAGGCAGAACATTTTAGATGCTCTTCTTTTAATAGGCACCCTCTCAGGTGTTGATGGGATAGAGTGTGGACTAGAGACACAGATTTTCACCTGGAACAGAAGACAGCCAACTTTTCCTGGGATGCCTGAGAAACAATCCATGGGTTGCTCACCAAGTTCTGTAGGTGTTCACTCTGATGATGAAAATACAGGAGAACTTTCTAAGGGAATGTTAAGGATGTTTCTTCTCCCTGTGATTCTTTCAAAGCTTTTGGGTTTTTTCCCCAAAGAAAAAAGGAATCAGTTTGATCAAACGTGCTGTGTTTAACTGCGAAAAAGCAAGGAAAAAGTCTCTGCAACAGCTTTATCTTACACCTGCTTTAATAAATTTCCTACACAGACAATTGGTAAGTTAAATTCATTTTAGTCAACCACAAATTGATCAATGATTAAAAGAAATGTTTTATTTAGAAGTAACATAAATATTTCTGACAAGTCATACAGCTTTTTTAAGCAATTTAAATCTGACATGCAGCCTTGCTTACCTTCTACATCATTTAAAATATAGCCTAAGCGCTTCCAAGAAACTTATGACTGCTTTTTTTCAGGATGAAATATAAAAATATTCACACATATTAAGCACCTTTATTTCAGTATTTCCCAGACACTTCAAAACACTGAGGTTGAAAAAGCCTAGTCAGATAAGTGAAACACTTCACTCACGATTAAATACCTCAGAAATGGCTGTTAAGCATTACGTAGTCACACATTAAACAATCAGTTTTCAATTATGTCTTCTCTTGCCTAAATCAGAGCAAGAATCCAAAACTAGGTGAAGGTTAAAAAGCATTTTATGTGCAGAGGCTGATGAAAGGAAAAGCAGAACATGCTGGCTAGGAGAGATGAGGGAGGTCAGCAGGTAAGTAGAAAACCCTCCTCATCTGAAATAGATGGGACACACTAACTTAAAGCCTTGCAGCTGAAAAAAGTCTTGCGGGGCTTTACTGATCATAAGAGCTCAGTCTCAGTTTTGAAGGAGATATATTTCCTACATTTTCTGTCCTGAATTATACTGTCACAGCTGCACTGACAATTCCACAGTATATTTTTTTCTAAAAATAATATCATAACAAAAGAGATCTTGTTTGTTATGTTTGAAGTACATTCCTCTGAATGTTCCTCCAGCCAGGCAAGTTATTTCAGAATTTTACATCATCTTGCAATGCAAGTATTAAAAAGTATAAAAGCACCCCTCCTGACTTTTCTATACCACTTCACTTCCTCCAAAAAAATGAAACCAGATGACATTTTGGTTTATTTGTTATTGAGTGGGAAGAATCTGATGTTGTATACATCCTCAGTCCATTATTTCTGTGCCAGCTTGAGTTTCATAATTTAATTCAATTCCAGTAGGGCAGAGCACAGCAATACATTTAATAAAACAGTAAACTATGCAAACATGACATTGACGTTATAATGCAGTATTCATATGCATGCTGAGTTGTCATTTTTATAACACAGCATTTTCACCAGAGGGACACTTAATTAAAAACAGATTCTTTGTATCTGGTATCAAACTAGAACCAATTAATTCATTCTAATGCTATTTTTCTATCAGGAGCTAGTCTTTAATTGTGTTGAAAAATGCAGCATCCACATTTGGTTTGAATTAAAGAAACCATGCTAAGGCTCAGCAAGAAGCAAAAAGTGGATAACCATTTTGTTACAAGGGAAAAAACCCCAACTATGTACAAACTACAGGAGACTGCTGTTTTTTGAAGAGAAAGGGAGCTGTCAACATTACACAATATAGAAGGTGGACAGGTGTAAAAGTGATCTCGTAACATTACAGCCTGTGTAAGTTATGTAATACTAACAGCATCCTTACCTAATACAGTACTCAAATAAAGATGTTCCCTGCCCCTACTCTTTGACTCAGATATACAGGGGGCTGAATCCAGTAGAAAACACCAAAGTGAGCAAGGTTGGGTTTGAGTGTTTTCTCACTGTCAAATTCACTTCTGTGTGTTTAAAGAGAAGCAGTGCTTTAGAAAGCATTTGAATGCGAACAAGGTGATGGGTTTGTAAACAAAGTTGCTAAAAAATATCCATGCATGGCCAGAAACATGGGAAAATACACAGAGAACTATATGTGACTGCCACTGGTGACAAGACTGGGATAAGTCAAGGTGAGAACTGGATGTTTTTAGGCAGGAAGTTAAGTTCAGAAAAGCTCTCACTGGCCTCAGTAAGCTTTGGACAAACACTTTTTTGCAGATTTCTGTATCTGCCACCAGATACAATCCAGGATACCCTGAGCAGATGATTGCCCAAGCATGAGTCAGAGGTTTTTACCTGAGAAAGACTCTTCCTTAGTGCTGATGCCTCCTGTCTCAGTGCCCTACGTCACACCCCTGGGGCAAGACACAGAGCAGAAAATGGCTCTAGACTTGGGGAAATGCCCAGAGTGTGGGCAGAGCTATTCCATCTCACCTGCCTTATATTTCATTATGAAGGTTCTTAAGACGTTTTGCATCAACTTGGCTGTGCCTCCTTTGTATATAGGTCTTGTTTGAGTCAAAGGAAGACCAACAACTAAGTCGGCCTCATTAGCTTTTCCCACAATCAACGTTATGGTCATTTCTCACCAGTCTGTGGCACCGTGTGTCTCTCTTTCCAGCTCTCTTCTGCAAACTGCTACTTTCTTCCACAGCTTCCTGTTTAAGATTTCCTCGCTTTATGACCTGTTATTGTTACTGTTTCTCAAGTATGCTGTCTTTGTGTTCCTACTTTGAGCTAATTGGAAAATGACTATTTATCTTTTTCTGCCAAAAAGCAGAAAAGGTTCATGGCTCCAGTGGTTTTGCTACATCTAACCTCTCAAATCATGCTTTCAGCAAGCAAACACCACAAAGAATACCAGGCTCAGTCAAGATACAGAGCCTGTGTATCACTGTTCATATTCCATGGCCCTTGTTTGGTAAGTGAGATATTCTTCATCTCAGGAGTTGGAAGTAGTGCAATCAGGCTAAAAACCATAATGGTAATATAACAAAAGGAACAAAACCAGATAAAATGAAGGCAGAATTTAAATACCTGTGTCAAGGACTACAGTCTGAATCTGCTAGACCCTTTCTCCCATCTCATTTAGGCACCAAGTTGCTTGGCATCCAGGTTTTTGACAAAGTTGTTTTGCAAAATGGCAAACTTTACGATTTTCCTGACCTTGGTATAAATCTGTTTTATGTGCCAATAAACCTAAGCTTGGATTTTTGTTTCCAAGGTCTGTTCTGAGCATGCCCAAATAAAAAAGATTGAGTCCAGCAGGAAGGATAGGAGCTTGTGGTGCTACTGTCCTCTTCAGCCAGCAACACTTTAAATACTACAGACAGGAGTGAAGCTTGTTGCCAGAATCACAACAGATCAGACTGCCCTCACACTGAGCCAGAATAGCTGTTCCCTTTGGCCATTATGAGTTTCCAATTTGTGAAGGACATAAAGAAGAAATATATACCTAAAGAATGTGAATTTTACTGCCATGATTGAAATGGGATCTGTCTACCTAAATATGAACATTACCAAATGTACAAATGTACATCTAAGGAAATAAAATATTATTTTCTTTAAGCCAGAAAATAAATTAGTCATTTTCTAATACTTACTCCAAGACTTCTAACTTGATATCTCAATTTTTGTTTTATTAAAGAGGGCAATAAACAGTCACAGCCTTTCTGCCTTCACTGATTATAAAGGGACACTGGGGTGCGTGTGTCCAATCTCCTGTAAAGATGGATGAGATTAATCTAACTCTCAATTCCTGAGACTTAGGCATAGCAAGCGCTGCTAATAGTTGTCACATGCAAATTCTGGTTATTAATTGGAACTTATCACAAAATGAATATTTTTCTAGCCTAAAGAAGAAAATAAGGGTAGGGTTACACCAATGTTTTTTTATCATCACAAATCTTTTTGACAACCCAGCTTCAGATCACTTTTGTAGGTTGAATGTGAAGAAGATATATAAGGCAAATGGTTGGTTTGGGGTTTTTTATAGACATGGTTTACTTGAGCAGTTCTTTTGATTTATTTTCAGTTTCATTTTCATATATTTTCACTTTCAAGCTGCCCATAGCAGTTTATTTATGCCCTGGTAAGTTCTGACCAATGCATTTTGGACATCTCCAAATCTGCTACAGGTTGAATAGTCAATTTCATTTCTTTTCTTTCTTATATTTCATTTCTTACAGTGCTCTAGTAAACACTAGTGGGCAACCAACTAGGAAACAGCTCTGCAGAGGACCCAGAGATCCAGTTCTTGGCTCCTCAGTACAAGACAGCCCTGAACTTACTGGAGGGAAACAAAGATGATGAAGAGATGGAACATATGTCATATGACAGGAAAAGGCTGAGAGAGATGGGGTTGTTCAGTCTGGAGAACAGAAGGCCCAGGGGTATCTGATCAATGTGTGTAGATATGTGACAAGGTGAGCGACAAGAAAGTCAGACTCTTCCCAGGGTATCCCAGTGACAGGAGAAGAAGCAATGAGCACAGACTGAAAATCCATGTAAACATGAATACACTTTTCTATAGTGAAGGTGACCAAGCATCGGCACAGGTTATCGAGAGGCTGTGAAGTCTCCATCCTTGGAGATACTCGAAACCCAACTGGACACAGCTTGGGACAACCTGCTGTAATTGACCCTGTTTTGAGCAGGGGTCTTAGACTTGAGATCTCCAGAGTTACCTTTCCAATCTCCGCCCTTCTGTGATTCTATGGCTCTGTAAAGTGTTTTTTTCAATGAAAAAGAGACATTTCCATGAAAGCCGAACTTTTCAGTAAAAATTATAATAAAAATAAGCAACTCACATAAAAGTTCCGGTAGAAATTTCCAGTGCCTGGTTTTCAAGAAGACAGCATTTTTAGGAATTTTTGTGTTGCTTTGTAGAGGGAATAGATATAAATCTAATCTATTTTTGTTACCCAGAGAACTTAATACAACAAGGTTGAATTTATTAGAAGGGAAGGCAGAGTAAATTTACTGTCTGTGTAGGCAAACATGCACAAAAGAGCATAAGAAAGTAATTATGTAATGCTCAGATTTGACATGCAAGTAAGTATAAACTAATACTGACTTGAGCCTTCTAATCATGTTCACACTGATTCAAATGAAAATGTATGTTTTCTATTACAATTATTTTACCACTGATTTAATGGAATTTCTCTCCAGCTAAGAGTGATTATTAGTCACAGAAGTGCTGTAATGCTGTGACCCTTTCAAACTTTTGCTATGAAACAGTTGTTACTGCATTTCTAATGTCCAAATAGTTGCAGTTGGATTCACATAATTTGACAATATCTTGCAACAGAATGTCCATATGTAATTTAGAGTTTTCTTATGATGTTCGTTTTCAGAAATACAACAGATAGCACCTAGCCTATTGATCAGAGTAAGTAGTTAACTGGTTTAGAATCATTCCTCTCCACAAACTTGACAGGATCATTTACAATAATATTCAACAAGACAAAATAAACAAAGTTAAATGATTTAAAGACTGACTGCTATTCTTAAACATTTTCATACGCTTCATCTAACTGTAACACATATTTTTGAACAGATAATACTGTATGACTGTTTCTTTACGTTGCATTCTTAGCAGGTGGTTAAAGGACTTCTTGTTTTCTTATTTTTCAATTAATCTTGTTATTTTAGGGTTTTTTGTGTAGAATGCTTTTTACACAGGTAAAGCTCTAGAGAAAACCCATGTGAGCAGAGCTATATATGATCGCAACTGTTATGTACCTTTTCTTATAAGTATCAGTGATAAAGGTCAGTGCAAACATATAATATGTAGTCAATTATTATGTCTGAAATAAAATGGGACAGATTATTAAGAAGTATGCTAATAAATTTGCCTGAATGATCTTTCTTATATTCACAATGAAGTATTACAGATAGAAGAAACAGAAGATGTTCTCAAGAATGGCAGTAGATAGCCGTAATTGATTTTCCTATTCTTACTGCTTGAAAACACACTATTGCACATATTTAGATCTGCAGGGTTACAAAAATGCTTTAGATACTATTTTACTCAATAGGCTTTGCTTTACTGTAGTTTTCTTTATCTACTTTCTGTGTCAGACTTGTCCTGGACAGAATAAATTCTAAGCACAGGTGAGTAGAGGCAGATGTGTGTTAAATACACAGCATTTCTGGTTAAGTGAGCATTCACTGGTGACTGAAACTAGTGGCAACAACTAGTAAGTGGGTTGGAGACACTGGCCCATGAGTTATTGTGTTGCTTTGCACGCCCTGAGGACCAAATACCAGTAGTGAAGAAACTGCAGTCAAAGATTTGCCACAGTTTATCCTTGCGTTCTCAGTGAGAAGAGATTTTGCACATTCCTGTAGGCTCATGCCATTAGCAAAGTTTGCATGAACAGCTTTGCCGCATCCAGCACAATGATGAAATGTGGAAGTGGAGTTGTACTCTGAAGTGACATAAATGCATTAATATTGTATGTCCAGCAACATCTGCTCTGGCACTAGGGCTGTTAATAGATCTTTAGCTTTTTTAGCGCTTAGCAAATAATAATATTTAAATTCTTTGGACATAATGAAGATAAGTCTTCTTTTTCTTCTTTTTTTTTTTAGTACAAAGACACGTTTAGGGAAATTGGTCAACTGCCAGTTCAAGAGAAATACTAAATGTGAGAAGTACTTCAGACATACATTAGCTAGATAAATTAGATAGCTTGAAAGCTCCTTTCCTCACTGTAGGATAATCAAGGAACTTGGTCAGCCTCCAACTCAAGATATTTATTTTACTTGCTGCAAGCTGCAAAGAGATATAAAGTACCCCATAGCTTTTGGGAATATAGAACTAAACCAGCCAAGCCTGAAGGAAAAATACACTTGTGAATACCAGCAGTCAGGAACTATCCATCACTGATGAAGAACCCCAGTATCCTGACAGCCTGTATTGATTTGGTTTGATATTTGTAGTCAGATCTTGCTCCTGAAAGCAGTGAAATGATCCTCTGTGATGCAATAGTTGTGGTAACAGACCAAATGACCATCTTCCAGAGGCAAGTCTCTAACAGACTTGCCGAAACCCAGAAATACCCTTTAAAATTTATTTCTTTAAACCATGAAAAGGATTTAAAACTGACTTAGCCAAATATATGCAGGACTATACTTTCTGAGTTTTGCGTACTTCACCATAAGGCTTCCCATAATCATTGCTGTTTCAATTCTACATTGAGGCATTTGAGAGCAGACTCCTAAAGGGCTGCAAATGACCTGGCTGTTATCCACACACAGGGCTGTAAAACATGTGACCTTGAAAGAGTAGTTGGTGCTAGTCTTTGGTTTTCTCATCTGTGTTTGGTGTTTGTTGTCTTTGCCAAACTTTATTTTCTGTGTCACAACACATATAATGCCTAGAAAGTCTTTTAAGCTTTAAGTCGTGTTGGTTTGTGGATTTTATTAACTTGGTTCTAGATTAAATTTTATAAGCCATAATGAAAGACATATGTCTAGTTATAGCTTCACAAAACTATACTTTGCCTCTTCCAGTATGCTGACATGGTCTCAGAGGGTCAGGAGAACACCCTGGCCTTGGCTCCCAAAGCTTTTCCTCTTGATGAGAGGGAGACCTAGAAGACTCCCTCTTCCCTGGGAAGGAGCCACAAGGTAGCCACCACCTTCTTAGAGCAGAACATCTGAGGAACCAGGAGGCACTCTGCACCACTGAATGCACCTGCTCCACCGCCCAGACATCCAGCCAGTCCTCCACTGAAAATGTCTTAAGGGCAGGCACTCAGCACGAGGCTAAACTCAGCCCAAGTGTTACAGGACTTGCTCTGCATAATGTTTAATTTTGGCTCTTTGGTCAGACAGAGCCAGGATATTTCATGATACCTTCATAACAACTTTCCATGGTTTCTCAATAGATATTTTCTGCTTTTAAACCTCAGCTGAATTATGTAGTTGTAGATTTTGTAACTCAAAAGGGCCTGACATGTAGGTGAATAAGGAGGCTAATCATTTTGCTGTAAAGAAGAAAAATATGTATATGTTCTCATGCTTAGTAGAGTGTAATAGATATCCTAGATGATAAAGGCTCACAATCACAGAGTAGTTAAAACAAGGCTGGTCAGTTTAAATGAATTAAAACCCCTTTAATTCCTCTGAGGCCTCTCGATTTCTGTTCAGATTTAAACTGTAGTTACAGCCCCCTGTTAAGTAATACACATGCTGTGGATTTTCCATCCTATTCATCACAAATTCCTGCAGTAGTGGGAATGGGGGAGGGGGTGAGGAAGGGCTTCAGCTCTATAAATCGCCAAGAAGTGACTGACAAATACCAATGCAGACCTTTAAAGGCACAGTGCTGTGCTGGGGATGGCACAATGCCAGGCAGGCTGTGGATACACATTGCATTCTTTCTGAGCAATTTTAGAGAAATTATATGTTTATTCTAAAGTAAGGGCGGGGGGCGGATCATAAAGGCGCTTTTGCCATTTCAGTTGTAAGACAATGGAAAAACTATTTGAATTGCCTTTTCCTGTTTTATTGCATATGCAAATAAGGAAAGGGAATGGGGAAAAAAACACCAAGAAAATTCATTATCATACACTGTGAAAAATAAAAAGGTAATGAAATTTATTTATTTTATTCTAAATGTGTTGTGCATTTGCTGTTCCTTCTTCAGGCTTCAGTCACATTTTATCATTTTTGTATGTAATATAGTTGAATTCCAGGGTATTTTATATTTCTGAAGTAAGCATTTTTGCTTGAAGTAAAAAAAGTAATTTCCAAACTTCTTCCATCTAATTAATGATATATGTTGTATATTTATTTAATGAGCTCTATGTAAATTCAGTCATTTATCTGATTTATGTACACAGTTGTCTAATCACTGTTTGGTACTTGCCATATAGCTACAACTATGCAACGTGAAACTTAAATTATGATTCTACAAGTCTGTGTCACTGTTTGGTCATAGTTACAAGAGGACAAGATGATCATACTTTAACTTAGACAGTGATATATGCAGTCAGTGTCTATCCTTTCTGTTTATTTACTTAATTTGTCACAGTAATACATAAAATCTGAATACAGGAGGGAAGAATTCAAGAAAAAATCAAGAAAAGACAGTCTGGCCCTGCATACTGTTTTCCTAAGATACGCATGTAATATTGTGGCACATAAGATACACAGCTCACATTTATACACACTCATGCCGCTGTCATGTCAAAAATGTCATGCCTACTAGACTTCTATGAAAATATTCATTTTGCTCATTCCTGTGAATTAATGTCAATATTTTTTTTTAAATCACTAAACAGTGACCAATGTTTTGGAAGACTTTTTCCCAGTCAGCTTTATTTATATTGATAGGAGAAAAATGAATGAATGGAAAGAATACAGAACTATTTTCAGGTTCAAAAAAAATACAGAAAGGAAGCATTCAAGTCACTATCCCTTTCATCTCTTGCAGCTTACTGATCACAGACAGAAGGCAAAAATGTGGAACATATTCCAGATTTCCTACTTGGCTCTGTTGTTTCAGTGCCAAGAGGAAAATAAGTAAAATATTATGTAAAATATTAAACATTATGAGCCAAATATTCTTCAGGGGGCCTGGAGGAAAGACAGCCAAAAGAAAATGCTTTTCAATAGGGGTAATGATATTAACTTCCTTTCCAAAACACTTTGGAATACATAGCTCAAAAGTGACAAGTATCTTTAACAATAAAAAATAATAATAAAAAAAAAATCCACTCAGCATTCTTACAAAACTGACTATTCAGCACAAATTACGAACAAAAAGAAAGCTGATTTCAATAAAATTTCCAAAGAATTAAACCCCCTGAGTTTCAGAGGTGATGAAAGTGAAGTGTTAATTACTAACCAGATTGCTTAGTGTTCCTTGTCTTCATATCACAAATACAGCTCTTGGAGTTACACAAGCAGACACTTGCTCTCACTGGCGCTCAGAATAAACCAAGCATAGGGATCTTGGTGGCAAGTCTAATTATGCCAGTGCCATCTTATTAGTTTTCCTTGTCCCTGTGAACAGGCGTCTGACAAGGATAGATAACTATCAGTGGGATGACAACGTCTTGCATTTTAACAGGGACAACAAATATAAAAACTGAAATACAGAAATTCAGCAGGCACAGCAAATGACAATAATAATTTTCTTTATACAGTTGGTTAAGGTGATATTTGTCATTGTTTATCTCATATAATTCAAATGCAAAATAGACATTGTGAGCCCATTTTACATTTTGATGTCAGGGAAACCTACAGGTTCAAGAAAAGAGAGAAAGAGGACATATCAGGGTATTTGTTTTCAAAAGAAAATGAGCAATCCATAACTGCAACTCTGCCTGTCTGTCATCCCTGGCTGATTACTTGTAGCATCCAGCAGAGATCATCAGAAAGGGATTTGGATGAAAGCAGGCTAGCAGTTTTGCAGATTTATTTATGGAGGAAAACTTGTGTGATCAGCACTGTGATATCATCCGTGGAGATGACCAAGAGCAGAAGCAGATAAATTGATCTTCAATATTAAGAAGACTGGTGGACAGATACATTAAAACCCAACATTGGGTAAGTGGTTTTGAAGAGAGATACGAAATGGTTGATTGGATACTATGGAAACCTTTAGAAAGTTTCTAAAACAGGCATGGTCTCCTCAATGTAAGGGACAAGGAAAATCACTTTACATGCTCAGGTCTCCATGGATTATTTGGATCTGAGAGGAAGAGTGGCAAAAGGAAAGACTGACATCTCTGCAAGACAGGTCAGAAGAAGGCAGTGTTCAAGGGATTAAATACCAACCTCCAATGGCATTTGAGAGAAAGTGACTTTGCCTCCTCCATGAATATCCAGCCAGACCCCTTTTTGTTTGTTCGTATTAGTTATGAACAGAGATGTACAGATGCATCAGATCTTGAAACAGAGGTGTGATTCAAACCATACCTATTAACACACATATATCATACAGACCTGCTGAAGAGTTTAACACAATGTGGAAGGAGTCAAAATTTTAATACATATTACCATAAATCATGGTTAATCTTGGCAAACAAAGTCCACTCTTTCTAAGGACTCTCAGATTCTTTGGATAATTTGACTGTGTATATTCAAATCAACAACTTTGAAAAATGAGAGTAGTGTAGCTGTAGCCATTGCATGGCAAAGCCAAGTGTAATGCATACAGGGCAACACAAGAGCTCCCGTGTGTCTCTACCATTGTTTCCCAGGCTGAGCAGGGCAGGCCAAGCTGCAAGGAGATTCTGTGAAGTGGAAAATCCCTTGGCATGCAAGATCAGGTCAGCAAACGTATTGTAGCTTGTTGAAAAACAATAAGCCCTGATTTTGAGTCAGATCTCTTGTAACTGAAGTCTATGCAGCACATGACATGTTTATTCACCCGAACAAACCCAGAAAGCATAGTAGTAAAGATTTATTTCATGTAATGTTTAGTTTACATTCAACAAAATGTATCACACACAGTTGCTACTTGTCTTTGCATCTGTGCAGGGACCTAAACCAGCAGAATTTTATTCATAAGTTACTATTATTTAAGCTTGTTTAGGAACAGAGACAACTGTATCTTAATAATTTGTCAAATGGACAATTTCTACTTGGGCTAATAAATATTTCTGAAGAAGTTACCTGATCATCTCTGTGGTCTATTGACTACTTTTAAGAGATGTGAGAAACTAAATTAAAAAGACTGATTAACATCGGTCAGCTTCATTTTTCACACTGAAAAAAGATTAATTCAGAGACATCATTTTCTCAAGGTGTCTCCAGATGAAAAATGCTTGAAAACCACTGTTTTGTGGTAGTCTATAATCACATTTCTGGTTGGATTCTTTCCAGAATAAATGATAAAATCTCACACATTTGACACTGGGGAACTGAAAAGACTGATCACTTTATGGAAGTATCATTCTCCATTTCTTGGGTTTCTAAACATGGCATTATAATTTAGCATATAAAAAATGAATGCATGTGAAAACAAGTAATTGGGCAAAGAAATAGGAGGTGGTACTGAAAAAATGTAGATTTATAAGTGGTATTTAAAAAACATATTCTTTCATTAATACAATATTTTTGTATAAGGTAGTGAATATGATAGTTTTAAAGTAGGTTTAAGTACAATTAAGGCAAGACTCCTTTCTCCTCAGCAAAGTTGTACAGTAGGTAGGTAGGAGGGTATGTAGATGATAGATAGATAGATAGATAGATAGATAGATAGATAGATAGATGTGTTCTGCTTATAAGTGACCAGATGTTTTTCCAAAGAACTGCACAAAAATCTTGAAGTGAAAGATATTGCATGTGTTTTAGCAAAGCAAGGACAATGAGGGGGTATACAAAAAAAAATTAGGAACTAGCCAAGCAGTGTAACATTGCTGATCTTCAGAGTGTCTAGAGCATACATGTATAATCCTAACTTGTTCATCTTTAGGGCTTACAGTTCTAACCTGTGCTTTTAACTTCAGAAATGTTGTCTGGTTCCATGACAGCATGTTAGCTAATATGCCAGTTCATCCTCGTTTAATGAGATAAGCAGCGTGATTTCATGTACAATGTCTTCTTAGGATGCTCCACAACCCAGCCCACTTTTTCAGTGGGCTGGGAAGAAATTATTTTCTTTCTGTATTGCCACTTGTTCATTTAAACCGTAATTACACTCCCAAAAAAACCTAAAATTCCCATACGAATACCAAAAAAAAGAGTCTACAAAAATTTTTCATTCAATGACATGGAACCAAACACAGCACCAGAAATGTAGCAGCAAGATATATCAGAGACTGGAAACACCTGGAGACTTGTAAAGGAAATGAATAAATAGCAAACAGCAACAAAATGGGCCATCACAACACGACACCCGAGGTGATGCTCAGAAAGCACTACACAGCTGTATGTTTCCTACTGGCTCAACCAAGAATTCAGTCTTGTTCGGATAAATGTCTGATAAATGTTCCACTATACAGCAAGCATTGTGATAGTCCAGCCTTGGTGATACAACAGAGCTGACCATGCCAGCCAACAGCTACCAGTGACTTCTCATCACAGCAGCACAAAGCAGCAGAAGAGGAGCAGAGTGGAAAAGGGGTATTTCTGGACTATATATGATGATTTATTTGCCATCAATAGCAAACATCCTTCCAAAGGTGTTGACAATCTCTGGAATTTTTTACCAGTTTTGGAGTGACACAGTGGACAGTCACTTATATGAAGTCCCATTACGAAGTTGGTAATGTAAAGATATACAAGATCAGTAGGTATCCTCAAGTGTCTTTACTTTCTTTACTTTAATGGTGCCTTGGTGAAACATGGAATATTCTTTTAGAAAATATCATAAATAGGAAGACAGAAAAACATAACATGCAGGTAACTCTACTGACTTACTGGTTGCTCTCCTTGCATTCTGGTTCATGTTTTAGAAGTTACATATTTAACTAATGTTTCTGTCCTGTATTTGCACTAAAATTACAGCACGGAGACAATCAAGGTTAGGGTTCTTTTTTCCTTCAACAAACCAAACCCTTTTATCTTAATTACAGGACATGGCAACATGTCACAGAGCAGGTAGTAGTTTAACATAAGGCAAAATCATATATCTAAAATTATGCAGGCAGCATTAAATATTTTCTCTAAATTAAAAGTAGAATTTTAAAAAAATTAGCCCTGTTTTTTATTAGTTTTGTTCTTGTCTTCTGTTGAACTTCTAGTCAAAAAAGCCAAAAGAGACTGACGCGTCGAAGAAGAGCCAACAGCCCACTCTGGCTTCCGGCTCCTACACTTCATGTAGAAATTTGAGAGAACTTTGGAACCAGCTTTGCTCAAATGATGGAAAGACTGACAGCAGCTCCTTTCCCTTGTAAAAACCCTCAGTCAGCATGAAGCCTACTTAGTACAATAAACAACACAGTGTGAACTATTTTTGCAGGTGAGACATCCTGCTGGTGGCCCACCCATAAATCAAGGACACTGCCTAACAGCAAGGGAAACAGCCAGAGCTAAAAGAAGGGGAAATGAAGTGTTGCACATAACCCCCTACTGATTGAAGGTCACAGACCTGTTGAGACTGACAATTTATTATAATTTATTAGTGTTGCATTTCTTCTTTAAACCAGCAGGAGCATCAGAATCCAAGCATATGAATCCTGAAAACCTGAGGAAGAAAAAAAGGTCTTTAGACAATGTGCAGTCTATGAAGTAAAGGGAGATAAGGTAAAGGTAACTAATTCAGCCAATTTGCTTTTGACAAAGGTAAAATTTGAATGGTGGATGAAAAGCAGTATTTGTAAACATATTTAGAGGGACATAAAATATGCCAGAAATTATTAACGTGTGTTCATTGATATAAACATGCCAAAATTTACCTTTCCCCAGTGTCTGGTACTTAACAGTTAGACCTGGTATCAAAGACTTCCTGGAATTTTTACTGTAAACAGTAATTAAACAAACCCAATCTTTGGTTGTTGTTAGGCAAGAGATTAACTCCATGTGAAGTCAGTAGCAACCCACACTTTTGAAAGGCTCTTTGGGACCAGTTTTGAAGTCCTTCATCTAGAAAGGACTGCATTTTCTGATCACATATTAAAAGATTTCAGCCAATGCCAGCTTGCCCAGCTCCACAGAAACTGTTCATCTGCCAGGTAAAGAAACAACCTGTGAGCTACAGTAAATCAGCATTGTTTCTTTAACAAATGAGAGGGGCAAAATGCACTACCTTTTATATATTAAAAACCAACAAAATTCCTAACAAAAGGAAAACTTTTTTCTACCTTTCTTAGCTTCTTCCCACATTTAGATATTACATTAGCTAGTATGTACTGGCTCATGAAGTGTTTAAAAGTAGGAATCCCCACATTTCTACCTCAAAAACTGTGATTTTTGGAGTTAAGGTAGGCTCTGTATAGTCACAAAATCATTCAGAACAAAGTACCAAAACTAGCCAAGTGAAAATTCACTAGCTTCACACGGCTGGACTGATAAATCCTAAAGATTTCCTGGGAATAAAACATGAATATCAAAGTCATGTGTTGGGGAACATTTTTTTAATCAGTCATACCATTTAAAAAACTCCTAAACCAGAACAATACAGTGCCCCTCAGGAAAAGGAATGATCAAAAGAACAAACCCCTCTGGCAGATATAAATCACCCCACTTAATGCATTACTGGAGGGTTCTTATATTCGGGTGATGAGGGCAGTTTAAAAATGTAGTTTGACCATATGGTATGATGTCTCATAACTTGGATGGTAAGATGCCAGCTTCATCTCTCTGGCTGCAGATCCCAAATTCAGCTTGTCCCCACTTCCACCAAGGTTCAAATGACCTTTTTTGTTGTAACTTAAATTGCTTTGATAGTGAATCACCACTTTCTCTTTGTTCTGCCTTACTGAAATTTGGATGTAACAGTGATTTCCTTGCTACATTCTTACTTATCCAATGCTTTCTTACTCTACCTTTATTGCCACTTGAAGTGATCAGTTCTGAACTTGAAAATGCCATTTCTTACAGCACATGGGTGAAAGCATGCTCCTTTAAGAAGTAAGTACAGATGGCAAGTCCATCAGCTAAGTTCAAACCGGAGGTCAAGAGAGGAAAAGGAAATTACCCCTCGTACTCCTCTCAGACTCTGCCCTCTTCCACTGTCTTCTCTGACTGCTGGTAAATTTAGCTCATCATTTCCCCAACCAGCACCCAGCTTAGCCAGTGACAGTGGGAAATCAATATATCCACCACATTTGACCTTATCACCTTTAAACCGGTATCTTACAAATCACTCAGGGTAAACAGTCATGATCACAGAGTTAGTAGGGAGGTCAACTAGTCTAAAGGAAGAATCAACTATACCTAAACTGTTCCTGGCAGATGTTTGTCTAATGCTTTCTTAAAATCTTCTAGCAACTGAGACTCCTTAGCTCCCCTCAGAAATCTCTTCCACCGTGTAATTATCCTTACTGATAGAAAATCTTTTCTCATGTCTAACCTAAATCTTCCTAGCTGCATTTTAGCATGCTATTTCTCACCTTAAAGATCAATGGATCAATGTCCTAAATAATGCCTGGAGAACATTTTGTTTGTCTCACCTTTGCAGCAGCCTTTTACATGTTTGAAGGTTTACATCTACCCCTCAGTTTTCTGTTCCTTGTACTCCTCCATCCCAATTCTTTCCTTAAAGCCATATTTTCTAGGCTTATGATCAATCTTTTTTGCTCTGCTTTGCCCTCCCCTTCTTCTGGTCCATAAACTCCTGGAAATATGGTGCCTTTAATTGGATGCAGTAATGCTCCAGCTGAGGCCAGTATTCAGCAGAGCAGCTGGTTTACATATAATACTCATGTTTATACATCCTGATACAGTGTTTGCTTTTTTAAAAATATTTTTGGCACAAGTTTAACATTGAGAATACATGCTTGGTTTGGGGTGCCTTCTAGTTCCTAGGCTTTTTTCTGCAGAACTGCCAGCCAGGTAGAGATTTGTCTTCATGAAACAACAGAAAACCAGAGAAGCCCTCTCTTCTATGTCAGAGGACTCTGATGTGAGGAAATTCTGGGCTGATTTGACAATTTAGATTAGTTGTTACTTAAAAGGTTATTATCTTCAAGGTGCTTACAGACAGTGTGTTATTTGTTCCCTCATTTCTCTGCAACTCTGGTTATACCAGCTGTTTGGTAACTCCTTCCTCTAGCAAAGAGAAGACAAGAATTAGCTTCCTTGCCAGCCTTAGGCCATGATCAGTGCGTGCCTTATACAGGCATGTCTCTTTAGGGAAAAAAAGAAATCTTATGGATGGAAGATGTTTACCTCTCATAACTGAAGACAAAGAGAGGTCTTTTCTAAAAGAGGTCTAGGTGGCTGAGGAACACAGGTCCTACTAATTGTATCTCAGGGCTCAGCAGTAAGTCCTTGTTCAAGTAACCCCACTGATTCAAACCAGTTGTGCCATAGAACTGAAGGAAGAGGCCCAGAGCTGTTTTATGTGCAAATACTCAGAGATGTTCCCAAACAGAAACATATTAAGCTGTTTCCAATGAATCAAGAGGAGTTTTAACTTTCAGATATCCAAAGGAACACTGTTTGATTGCTTATATTTTTTAGGCTATGGTACCTGGTAGCAGCAGTCAGCGCACAGGGGCTGGTAACAAGCCCCACAACCAGCATGCGGAGTGCAGCAGGCACTGTTCCACAGCTCAGCTAAGTAGCACCTGCAGTTACAGAGCACACTGATTTCAAAGGCTTTTCTACTTCATATTCCAGGTATTCGGCCTCATGTTCACCCTACTCAGCTTTAATTCATTGGAAATTATACGTTCAGACTAGGCATGCTTACTTTCTTCTGAGGTAAATCAATAACAGGCAAAAAATTATTCAAAGTCTCTAAGATCAGAATAATGCCCTGGAGCTATTAATCTCTATTAAATATGCATCTGCCTTATAAATTAGTAGGTTTTGTGCTCTAAATCCCCTATGTCTGATAGTACTGGTTTTCCTACTTCTTAGGCACCTCAACTGTAAAGAGCTTGGTAAACATCAAAATGATGTAAAAAGATAGGAGGAGGGTGGGGGTGGCGACTTACTCTGAATGAAAAAACAAAGGACTTTTTTTTCCCTCAAAATTTGACCCTATTGGCTAAATTTCTTTCTTCCCCAGAGCTGTGCCTCGTAGCAGAAAAAAGAAGGCTATCATCTAGCTACCTGGTTCTAATAGCCACTGCATTCCCTGTGTGATGCACATCTACCAAACCTGTGACACTGAGTTGTGCCAATAGAGTTGGTTGCTTACAGATCTCGTGCTAGAATGACCAACAAGGTTAAGAAGCTTTGCTCCAATTAATCCTCCGTCCAAATGCTTTTGTGTCACCTGGTCAGGAATGCTATGACAAGACAACATTTTGGGGGATTAAAAGGCATTAATAAAAGTATGCTTTTCAGAGGAGTAATTTTTTTGAACAGGCTAGCTTGCAAAAAACAGGGGTTCAGAGTTGCCTAAAAGTTTCTTTTGCATTTATCATTAAAATAAAAGCTTTGCTTTTCACATGAAAATCCCTCTCCTGTTGAGGTACCAAGGTATTTTTAAAGGATTAAAATAATTACACTGATTGTATTTGATTTCTCTTTTTCTAATCAGTTCACAGAGGTTTTACAAATTGATATTTCATCAAAAGTCAAAGTCAGAGAGGTTTCACTGTTTCTGTAAGGATTAGAAAAATTCCCAGTTGACTCAGATCTGCTTTTGAGCACTTCTGATTATTTTGTATTCTTTTGTCCATATGTATTTTTTTCCTCATGCTAACGTTTTTACAGAACTTATTTCCATTATTTTGACATGTGCACTCATCGCTTGAAAAGCTATAAATATCTTCACACCCCTCATCCCTAACTACTGCTTTGAAGGTACCATTAAGTCATGCATGTGGCATAATTTGGAATTGGGGTGATAACTCTTCTTGCAGCCTGGACCACTTATCAGTGTTTAACACCTAGTGAACTCTTTAGGACAATCTTTTAAAGTATTATGTATTGGTCTGAACTGTACTGAGTGACTTTGAAAATTACTGTCACCAGAAATTGTTCCTTGTGAGAAAGTCTTGCACAGCCACTGGAAAGGGAAATGTTTTCATTTTTGCCTGGCCTCTGCTCAGGGAAGGGTAGTTATGGTTAAATTACCCATATTCACTAGTGTATTCATCAAGATCTGAACTTACAAACTCACCAATATGGAGATACTTCCAAACAAATTCAGCATCCCTGAAAATTTCACTCAGAAACATAAACAAGCCTGTTCAACTCCATGTGTGAAAATCCAACCACCAAACATTCTGCACAGTAAACTTAGTTTTCATTCACAGAATAACAAACAAAGCGCGTATTGTAATGACTTTTGATCCTATAATCCACACCAGAGCCCAGAGGTGAGCTAGCAATTTGCGGAGCTTTCTCCCCAGGCCTTGCTGGCACTTTTGTGCTATTCAGGTACACACTGTCCTGGTGACTGATCCAAATTACAGATATGGTAGAAAGCAGGGGATCTTGCAAAGCATACTCTGAAAATTTCGATCACTAACATTTTTTACCAATTTTTTTTTTACTTTTTCTTCTCCTAAGGAAAATTTCTCATCTTACTCTTAAAGCTGTCATGTGATTCAGCATAGCGTTATGCCTGCCAACAAGTCAGCATAAAAGTGGAACAGCAATGAAAAAGCACTGTTTTCACATGCCTTTTGACTTTATTTCACAAAACATGGCTTCTTTTCTTCTCTTAGAATTTCCAAGTGCCAAAATCTCAGCATCTACATTATAAACCAGTACAAAACAAGCTCTTAAATTGCAGTAATTTCAACTTGTGCACTATTGTGAAAATCCGTTTTCAGGCATTTCACTGAAATATTAATTAAAAACTTGAGTAATGTTTGATTTTTATATTTTACTGACATTAAGTTGACTATAATGAGAAAGTGTCTCTTGTGAGGACTTTGGTTATCAAAAAGGGCATTTTGCTCTATCTGATTTCCTGGCTGTATTACCAAAGAAATCCTAAAAGCTGAATTCAGATTTGGAACAAGAAGAAAGTCTCGTAAAAAATGTTCTAAAATGCCAGAGAGGAAGCATGATCAGTCAGAGAGGATTAGAAAAACTTCTTATTAGGATTACCCAGAACTACTGAAAATAAAAATAAAAACCACTGGGAATAAAAAAAAAAAAGGCTGAAATAATCCAGATTATTAATATAATTAACACTAATAATAATAACAGATTATTAGTTTAATTAACAATCAATTATGTTGCATTAAAAGGCCAAGCCAGATCTATCTGCAGACCTGGCTAAACCTACCCAGGAGAGGGCAACGAGGAGAATGCACATCTCTGCTCAGTCACAGGTTTTCCACATACAGCAAGTGATTTCTCCACTTTTGATCTCAGCCCTTCATTGGTGGGAGCAAGAACAACCACTGCTGTCTGTGCCATTTATGCCCACACATTTTCTTCTGAGCTGCATGTTTTTTATTCTCCACCAGAAGTTAGCCACAAATCAGGCATGTATGGACACTCCTGAAAATGAATTAAAGTTTAAAATAACCTGTTGGGCCACGTTATTAGGAGTGTAACCCTCATTTAGAAATGTAGAAATCTTGACTGGGTTAAGTGGGAGATCATGCATCCTGATCCAACTGTGGCCAATGCCAGATTCCACAAAAGGGTACAAGATCCTCTGAAGTGTGCAAAAAAGGGTTAATAATGGAAGAAAATATCTCTTAACTTTTTAGAAAGTAATTCACTTTCATTCTGATTCAGAATCCTTGCACTTGGTCTAAGCTTCTTTCATTTAATTCTGTTTCTTATTGTCCAAGTAAATATGAACCTTTTAAAATTATGGTGAGATTCTGTAAGCAACAGTATATTGTAGCAATTAATTCCAGAAAGACATAACACATTGCATAATGTTTTTTCTTTCTCTAGAAATTTTTCATCTTTTAAATTATTTAAGCAATCCCTTCTCTCATAATCAGAAGCATGTTAACTTATGTTGCCTTTTTCTCATTCCTGTGTTCACCAACCTCTTCAAAGCCTGACCATTCCTTCAATAATTTTATTTTTCCATCTGCAAAATTTCTGATATATGAACCAAAAATATTTTATATATAGGCAAAGTATTTTTAATAGGATCTCATATCTGAAATGTAACACAAATGAGAACATACTGCCATTTTTTATTATTGGCACTGCACTAACATTGGAATTTTTTCCCCTCTTGTTTGCAACATTTTCTTCACTGGTTTCACTGTAGCAGCAGACTGAGATGAGAATGCCATTGAGGCAAACTCAGTGATGCTGAGGTCTACTTTCCTAATGCCAGCACTGAATTTTAAATTGGCAGAATTCACTCAGACTGTTCCATCTCAGCATTTAGGAGCAGTGAAACCAGTGCTGTGCTTATTTTTCCCTACACTTTTTACAATTCTTATCAACTACCAATTAGTCTAAGTACCTAGTCTAATTCAATTTTTGGTACTTGCCACTTCTCTAATTGTGCCTTTTTTCTAGGTCATTAATAAATAAAAAGCAATAGCTTTGGATATTCTACTCCTAGAAGTGGTTACACAAAGCTAGTAATGTATTCTTAGTCTCACAAGATTGTGAGTACAACAGTATGGCTGCTTATTTGGTGCCTTCTATCACGAGTCCTGATATTACCTGTATGAAGGAACAACTTCAATGCCACACATATCAAAACAGTGTACCTGAACCAAGAGCTTGCTTCTGGAGTCTTTGCCTGTGTGAGAAATAGAGAGCAGTGTTCAGCCAGTTTCATATATATGTTCATGTATATATATTCATTTTGCCCCTCAGTGAGTGAATTAATCATGCTAATAAGCCTACTGCAGAGCTTTGAAAATCAAATAGAGGTATCTTCAGATATTTATTAGAGCAAGGACTCCTCCAGTAAGCTGTTCTAACAACTGATCTCAAGACAGGAGGGATTTGACTACCAGGGCTTATTTTCGCTACCACTGAGCAGGAGACAACACACAATGACAGCCTTTATCTTTGATGAGCATATTATCAATGTCCTAGGTAAAGCACCCTGTTATTCTCACCCACAAACTACATGGGAAAATAACAGGCAAAATTCCTGTGATGTAAATGTGCTACAATCCTCTAGCAGCTACATACTCTCTCCTGATCTGCTTGAAAATATGCACCAAAACAGCAGTCAGCTCCACACTGTTAGGGCTCAGAGATGTGAAAACCAGATTTCACTGAGATGAGCATCTTGGGTGATGGTTCCCCAGTTAACTACATCCCCTCACCAACCATTCTGGTCTGAACCTGTAATGAATCTCCAAGAAGTACACAATCCACTCTGTCCTTTAAGGCTGGTTGAAGGAGTCTCTGCTCAGACATCTCTGTTCGATACAGAACAATTCACCCTCTAGTGGGAAAAATGTAGAGAAAAAAACATTCACTCAAATCCTTCCATGAATCTTTTCATAACCTGGGCTTCCACTTTTGCCCACCGATCTGGTAGCTTATTATCTCAGGATAAGTCCGCCTAAGAGGTGGCTTTGTAAATGGCCTCAGGTTGTCTCAGAAAGCCTTTTCAAAGGCAAACATAAGCACCGAATACAAAAAAGTAACCAGCTAAATCATTCATGAATGCTTCAGGCAGAAGGAAAATACCAGAAAACCCCTTCAAGCACCATCCAAATCCAAATGGTTATGCCCGAAACCTGCAAAACACCTTAGTCTTGGATATAACAATATAATTTGCAATATACAATGTCCCCAAAGGGGAATTTACACCTTTCAAGGTTTCCCAAAGAGCCATTTTTCCAGTGTTACCCCAACAGCCTCATCCTTCCCCAAACTGGACCCCAGTGAGCTGTGCTATATGGAAAAGTCACAAGTGGGAGAAAGTAACATACAAAGGCAACAAATCCTTCAGCATGGTAGGGGCCACCAAAGTGAACAAGTCACCAGGGAAAGACAGAATTACGAGTTTCCTGTCAGGTTTCTATCCCTAAGGAACAGCAACGGCTTGCTAGTATAAACCCCGCTGCCCTGAACTGTTCAAGGTGTACATTTCCAGACTAAACTGCATGTGCCCCGGACATCTCTGATATCAAGGTAGTTTTCCTGTCTGCCTCATGCCTGCATTACAGCTGCAAAGCATGGGACAGGGAAATGGGCAAGTGAAACAGATCGTTGCAGCAAATAGTTTTTCTTGTTTTGATTTTTGGTTGTGGTTGGTTTTTTTAGACATACATATAAAGCTTATACCTGTTTTCCTGCCTGACTGTACACACTGGAGATTGGAGATGCTGGGACCTGCTGAAGACAGCTTTGTCGGGTGGGGTGGGCAATTGAAGTTACCAGGACTGTGTACAGTAAGTGGTCAAGGCACACAGTTGTTATACAGTTGTGATTGGCTCATGTCATCCAGATAATGATGCATAGGCAGATTTGGAAGGTATAAAATGTACAGACCAACTCTTCTGGCAGGGAGACTACCTGAGCAGTGGAGGTTTTTAGAAGACCTGGGAGTGTGTGTGTTCTTGTGTGTGCTCAGTGATGAGCCCAGATTTCTCATTCCTCAAATAGGAAATCTGGGGGAGAGGGGGATTTCCTGAGACAGCATGAATCTGTGTGTAGGAGGGTGCTGCAAGGCCAGATCTGAGGTTCCCACCTCCGCAGGGTTTCCAACACCCCACTCATAATACACATGGGTCAAGGCCACAACAGAAAGCCAGGGAACCTACCCCTGAGGGAACCATGTGGGGCTTATTAATAAGACAATGTAGATGCCATCTAGAAGAAAGGAGCAAGAGGCATCGCCATTGCAATACTTTTGAGTGTTGGGGGGGAGCACACACAACATATTGATCCCTTATGGATGGTTTGGGAACACTTAGCTGACGAAGTCCCTGAGGAATGAATCTTGTGAATCACAGAGGGGTTTGGCTAGGAACTGGGCTCCAAGCTGCTCAGTGCTTTTGAGACTAAGATGCTCCCAGGTCCACAGAGAAACAAAACGTGAGGGCCTATAAAAGTCCAAAAGCACAGTCATCTCTCATTTTCACATTGCCTCCCACGTTAGGCAGTGGTTGAACAGGATGTGTGCAGTTTTTCCCAGTTACAAGTAAGCAGCTAAACTTTACATCCTTTAGTAGGATTTCTTAAATGTCAATTGGACAATACAATCTGGTTCTGGTAGTTTGCTGGTCCACAAAGCATCCAAAAGTTCCAGTACCCTTTTTATGTTTCAGCCTGTAAGTCTCTACCTTTCTTATCAAAAGACTCATCTGATGTTCTTTGCAGACCTACACAATAAAAAGATAAAAGGACCTGTGAGTGTCCTCTTGGTGGTTATAAGTTATATCTACTCCTGTCTTCAATGGCAGTGACAAATAATCAGGGAAACCTGCAAGAAAGAAAAGGGCCTTAAACCAAGTTTCTGAACAATGACACAAGAAGCCAGTAACACTTTGGAGCCAGTTTGAATTCTGAGCACTAAACATTTTCTCATGCTACTCACATTCTTAAAACTAGAGCAAGCAGTCTGCAGACTCCACAAGCACACGGCTTGAAGCCAAACTTCTTACCCAAAATGTTTCGACATTTTGTTTGGATGAAATACTGTTCAGTTAGCAAGAAGCAGTGATTCTGCTCATCAGACATACCACTGCCTTATCAATAATTGACATGCTTATTTTGCCAGGATGGTATCTTCAGAGGTAAATGGAGATAGTTTAAAAAAATTGTACTTTCATCTGAATTTCTGGACTTTCAATGTTCTCTCTTATTGTTATGTTTAGTATTGTTGGCCTGTCCTGTTAACAGGATTATTTAATTCCTAATCTTAATTACTTACTACTTTATATAAAATATAATTGTAACATCCTTTTTAATTTTTAAATCAAACTTTCCTGGTACTTTCACTGTGTTTGGGATTTACTTGAAATTCCCCTAAGCTTTAGTTTAGTCTACTACCCTAACAGTTCATAAACTAAGTCCTATTATTTTTTCCTTTATTGCAAGCACAGGATAAGTACTGTTTGTAGTAACTAGAGGATTTATATGTAGTGTATGCATCATATTACCTATCTTAAGAATGCCAGGTGAAATATTACCAAAACTGATCTTGGCAACTGACATTTTGCTAATCTTTTGTTGTTTTTAAAACAAAAAGGTGTAAATAAAGTAATGCTGTAAATGCTCTGTAGTCAATGAATACAACGTAAAAATATGTAACTAATTTTGCAGGCTAGATTTGCACTATTCCAAATGGCAGCAGCATGCTCCAATAAATTATTATTCTAGTCAGCTCTTTTGTAATATTGATTTGTTACTTTTGTATAGCTTTGAATCAATAAACTGATTAAAGTCAGCTGCATTAGCTTTCAAACTTTTATTCAGCCATTAACTTCTATTCAACAGTATCACAGCTGACAGCATCAGTAAAGCTTTTAATAGAGACAAGCCCCAAATACAGAACACTAAAGAAGTTTGGATATGAATACCACAACTGGACCTCCTTAAAACAGAGCCTGCCTTAGAATAGTTATCATCATTTTTAACCTAAATCGCACACAGGTTTGGTTTTCTAGACCTTAAAGCACATCAAACTAATTCTCACTTTATGCTGGAGCAGTATAAACAATTCTGAGCAGGAATAAGAGTCAGGTCCTTATCTATTTCAATGTTTGCTTTCTTACAGCTATAGTTTCCTTAAAATAAGGTGAAATACAAAATCAATTTGCTAGTTTGGACTGTGAGGTTTTTTCCCCTACCAAAGTGTTTATATGGATACTGTAAAAATCTTTAACTCAAAGCATTAGTCCAGCTATAGTTCTAGCTGAACTTTGCAAGGAAATACATCTTTTCATATTTTCTCAGGGAAAAAAGATCATGTTCTGTTAACATATCACTGCTAGAATGAGTAATACATATTTTTATGTATTAAAAGTATATTATCTTAATACTTATGTATTAAAAGCATCTCTGTTGAAAAAAGTCAGTCCTTTGTGTAATATTAAACCAGTAAGAATCATATTGATTTTCATACTTTTCCTGTGCTGTCAATCTGCCATTCCCATTGTTCCTTGCAGTATTCTTATAATAGAAAATATACAAGAAGTGTTGCATAGCTGTGCTGAATCCATTTGTCTCAAGTACGCCAGCAACTGCTGGTATTGCTCTTGTGTTTCCTTGCTAAAGCTCCCATATCTATCACTACTTACATGAGAGCCAACATTCACTTAAGGCAGCAGGAAAGGAAGTGGAAAACCTCCCCTGCAAACTAGATCTGTGCTTTAAATGCTTAAAAAGATGAGCAGTGTCACTCTAAAACGGGCATTACTTATATGTTAGAGTCTTTTTTCTATTTATATACTTTGCAACATTTACCATTTAACCTAAGAGAGCCAGTTCACCGAATGGAGATAGGGTTTGTGCCTGATCCCCACTAATACACCCTAGAAGACTTCTTGATGTGCCAAAACATATGGAGAACAAACAGCAGTTGCACAATGTTCAATTTATTGTCCACTCTTGCATACTTTACCCACATCCTAAAGGAACTCACAAGTTACAGCCTGAGGTGAAATAAGCTTTGCTGCTTGCAGTTCTGCAGCCATTGAATTATTAATGCTTAGGCCACTGCTCAGAAAGGTTCATTTCCACAGTTCACAAGATCACTGCCTGGTGAAATTGCTCTTTGCTTTGCTACACCAATAGCTCATACACTGGCCCTAATGGGGCAAAGTTAAAAAGTAGTACAAGGCTTCCCCTTGTAAACACTTGTGCATGGGGATGTGAGTATGTGTAGGGAAGAGAGGGAGGAAGGGGGAGAGAGTCGTTCTGATTCTTACATATTCACATCTGCCTGCAAGGTGTGCAGTTCCTCAGGGCGGAAGACCTGAGCCTGGCAATCGGTAAAAGCTAAAGAAGCCACCCTAACTGCTAGGAAAAAAATAGCTAGCAAGAAAACAGATGGTTATACATGTGGGGGTTCTCCCAGAATTTCTACTTAAGGCTTTTTTACTTTGTTTTCACAGCAAAATGGAAAATTTGGAAGCATACAGAAAAAGCCACAGATTTATTTTCCGATTTTGGTCACAGTATTCTTATAAAAATGAAAAACTTACAGATCTGGAAACAATCTTACTGTCACATAGCTAATTTCAAAAAAGGAGTGTAGACTGTAAAATGAGCGTGCAATTTCCCACAAATGCTTCTGTGTGCACAAATGGTAAGATTTTATGGGTACTCTTATTTACACGTGTGAAATTATGTGGTTACCTAGTGATGCAAGTTTTCAGGCATAAAATAAAATCACAATTTCTGCACATAGACAGCAGTCCCAGAAAACTCTATGCAGACTGACGCTAGAGCTTAGTGTGCTGCTTCTACATCAGCTCAGGAATAAAAATAATTGTAATATTAATATTTTTTTTAAATAAAGTTAGTGAAAAAAATGGCTCAGTCCTTGTCCACTGATATGTAACAGTTTAGCTTACTGACCATGAGCCATACAGGGTATGTGGTTCAGGTGAATTACTTAAATAATATATTCGTTCTGTATTGGTTTGTCTGTCTTCATTCCAATATCCTTGTGCTGACATAAGGCAAACACTGCATGTGACAGCTAGAGTGAAGGGGGGAAGGGAGTAAGAAGGGAGCATAAAACTGACATGATTAATAGAGCTGCCACAATTTGTTTACCAGAATGACTTTGATGAACATGTACTTTTTTCAAGACTGTTAGCTCACTGCCATTTGTCTGTTGATTCACATTAAGGGTAAAATCAGGCCATCAAACTGTCTAGGGAAAAAAACCCCACCCTAGCAAGCTGGCTTGAACAGCTGAAGGTATTACAGGAATGTTCAAATGCTGTGATCACTGCACTGTGCATCTGAGTTATCTTTTTATGCATTAATGTAGACTAAGGACAATGGAGGGCACTTTCTGTTACCTTCTTTACAATGCCCTGTACATTCACAAATAATATTCCTCATTGATAAAAATTACATGGAGTTAATAAAACAGAAACTGCCATGTTCCAGTGATTAAAAAGGTTAACCGTAAAGTAAGTTTGAGCCAGCATTTCAGTCTGAGTTCTCTAATCTTATCTACAGATTAAAAAATGTATAAATTAAGATGCTTTTTGACATACTATTGTCTTTCTTTGATGTGAATGACTAGCAAAATTTAATAAATTTGCAGCTTGTTGTGATAAAAGGAGATGGAGACACTGATTCTGTCAAGGTGTTTCTTAGATAAAATCCTGTTTACTCAGAGAGCATATCTGAAATCCCAAAAGAACTCAGATAGGAGACAGTTGATTTGCCCACAGATACAAGCTTTTTTCAGACAACACTTGACCCAAAAATTACATCTCAGATTTTCTCAAGGTCATACTCCCAGAGCATCTTTGTTCTTTCCTTGTGTATAGCCACCCTGTTTCTACCACTTCTTTGCAAGCCCTGATCCATCCATAACCTCTCTAGCCACTCAATTTATCTTACTGAGTAGTTTTACACATAGGTCAGCTTTCCGATGAAACTACAGACCAGCCAGCTAGCTCCACAGAGAGATTTGTTTCTTCCACCTAAATAAAAATCCTAAATATTGTTCCAAGAACTTTTCTCCCAATCCTTTGCATAACAATGCATTACATGTCTTTTTTACTCATTTAAAACCTCCCACATAACCAAAGTTATACCAAGTCCTCGGGTTTACAAAAGGAGGAGGGAGGGATTGATAATGGCTCACTAAGCTGAATTTGTAATTTCCACTGTCCCCCAGGTGGCAGATACTTGGATTTTTCATGAAATCATTGACTAGGAGAAATGCAGCTAAGTGACCAGGCTTTTTCAATTTTCTCTTGCTGGCTTTTCTTCAACAACTTTCATCAAATTTGTAAACTTCACAGTGATCAAAATGGCCCTTGTGTGGCCCACAGGTGTTGTCTCTCAAACTATGAATTTAAGTGCCCAGAATAAGGCATCTCAATTGGGGAAGTTGTGGTCATATTTTTGAAATATGAGACTCCTGTTTCTCTTGATGACATTGTTGACCTGTGAATGTGCAAGTGAAGAAAAAAATAATGCAAAAGCCCTTAAACTATTAAAATAGAAAAGTGACAGAAAATTTGAATTAGTTACGTTAAAGATCAGTCAGTCTCTTTTAAAATGGTTAGAGACTGAAGTTCTCAGTTTATGGCTTCAGTCCTATAGCTTACTCAGGTGTTGTATGTGTCTGGACTCACGGAGCCTTACTGAGTCTTTCAGTCCCTGCGGTCTGTCACCCAGGCAAGACAGGCATACAAACAGTTCTGTAGATTAATTCTTCGTAAGGAATACTCTGAGAATGAATCTACACAGTAGCTACTAAAATATGGCTCACGGAATTTTATTAATTTATCACAGTTATTCAGTTGTTATAATTAGATTCCAAATTCACATTGCATTTAAAAGATACTTTTTTTATCAATCTAGTATTCCACTTTTTAGGAGGCAATTTATTCATGGATGTGCTGCACTCTTAAATAAAAAATAAATAAATAATGTAAGGGCAAAAACTCAAGCCACTGTATAAATAGTAGAAATAGTAAAATAATAAAATGAACTAGGGTTGTTCATAAAAATTATTTTACCAAGTTTAACTAAATTCACAACATAATAAAGGACAGAGATGATAGCCCATAACATGCTGCTACTCCTCTTTGTAAGTTTACAAACTCAAGGCATTATCTCTCTTTAACAAAAAGGGTTCATTTTCTAATGTTTAAGCCTTGAAATGTAAACAACATTTAAAGGTTTCCTTTACACTATGGCACCTAAACTCCTTTTACATGATCAAAGTTAACATGGATAAATATGAAACTAAGTACTCCAGTTCAAAATTTTACAGAGCATCATTTTCACTGGGCAGACTTTTACAGTATTTGAAGGTTATTTGGGGGGTGGACTTTTGTTTTTCTCCTTCAGGAAAAAGGAAGTCTTATGTGATGGTGTTTAGCCCTTTTGTAGCTGAGTGTCAGTCTGTAGTGCCAGAGTACCAAATCACCATATCACAGTGATCTCAATAATTAGCCAGCTTTTTTCTACTGTGCAATAATAGGCAGTGGTATATAAACCATTCTTTATAGAATCTTCACAAAAAGCCTATGACTGTAAAAAGTCTAGACATGATGACAGTGAATATTTGGGATAAAGGAACAATCTGACAGCCGCGCAAGGAATCTCACACAACAAATGCATAGTTTATAGTGAGAAACCTGTGCACGAAATACCATTTCAGAGAAAATTCAGTCCTCAAGAAGCATCACAGTTTCAGCAGCAGCTACAGACCTAAATGAAATAAACCAGATTTCTTCCAGTGTGAAATTGAAGAGAAAAAAATGAGTCATCAGTCTCTCTTCATCCAGTTCTTCCTATCTTCATTGTGTGGAATATAATCCTTACAAACCAGAGTATTTTATATGCACAGAAGCAGAACAAGCTGTGCATTAAATACAGTAATGTGAAAATCCAGCAGAGCAATACATGAAATCCAGTATTTTACAATCCAATCCAACCTAATCCATATTTTAAAACAGGATAGCTAAAGAAAACTAAGGCATCAAAATATAATTTAAAAGAAAGTAAATAATACATAATATTAAAACAAAATAATTGTACATGAACACTTCACAAAATACTGTCGAAAGCAAAATGTATTTCCAGGGTCTGTTAAGCGAATTGCTTTTAGTTCTTTCTCTGCTTTTTAAAGTAAATCATAATAAGCTTCTAAAAATAAGTTTAAAAGCCACATGTAATGACTCCACAGATATATCACAAGAAGGTCACTTGCCAGTATAGCATTTAGACTCCCTTCTTCTCAACCCCTTTATGAAATGCAGTACCTTCCATCACTTAACCAGATAAAGGCGTATTTTCTTACTCTAAGTGCTAGTACATATTACATCATCTTCACTCCAGATCTGAAAGGTCTCTCTTTATCATTTTGGACTCATGAATTTTAATAAGATTTAATATGACAGCTAGGTTAAAATGAGATATTTTTTGTGAGATATGATACAAGTGTAGTCACTGGTGGTATGTCATTTGTGATCATCACACTGAGACCTTCCAATGTTTTTCAGTCTGGACAGCAGGGGTTAAGATACATTTTGTGGCACTGTATGTTGATCCCACATGGAGTAAAGATCTGCTGCTAGAGAGGTAGGAATAAATCAGGCATTCTGTTAAACTTTTTTTAAAAAAAACTGATTCTAGTTTTCAGTAATCTAATCTGTAAAAGATATAATGAATAACTAGATTATACAAAACTGGGGGGTTGGGGGGAAGAAAGCTCCTTATTACAGCTAATGATCTAATTGTTCTAATATTCCATGTCTCTCAAAAACTCTTGTAACCAATGGTAGAGAAGCCCAAATGAAACACATCTGCAGAACAGAGACAGTGTTACCCACATCCTTCTTCTCTATGCAGCACAACTATAGTAGCTTTATTGCTTACAAAGTCTTCCAGAAACAGTAAGTCTGAATAATTTCTCCATTTTAATATTTTGTTTCTAGAGAAGAGGGCTGAGGGTCAAATCAGGAACCATTTTCAAGTCATAGTACTTAGAAATCTTAGAGGTGGGTGAGAAAAAAAAAACTCTTACAAAATACTTATTCAAACTAGTCATGCTTTTTTGTTTTAATTTTCATGTCTCCATTGGCACATTTCTCAAGAAAAGTTGTGTTTTAAAGTGTTCACAAAAATAATTTCAGGCAAGAGGAAGAAATCTGTTCAATACTCTTTTGGACTGTTTTTTGTGACAAAAAGAGGAAGAGAAATGACATTATACCACTGAGAGGATCAGGCATACAGACCAAGTAGAGTGACTAACTTAACTCTGTGTATGAAATAACTAAAGTAATGCTCCATTTTTACATAGATCATACAATGAAATGTATACAAATAAAGTAGTATTCCACCAAACTATGACTAAACTATTTGGATTTTTTCCTGAATCGGAGAGCACTTTACCCAGAAATAGCCAGAGTTAATCAAGGAAAAGTTGAACAAGAAAAAAAAATCACATCAAAAAGATAAATTGCCCCACACTGTATAAATTAGCAGGGGATATTATAATATTGCCTTCGAACTGCCTTCCCTATACCTGAATAAAAACATTAAGAACCCAGACTTTTTCTCAAAAACTCAAGTTTAAAAAAGATATAAGTGCCAAGATGTAGGTATTTTTTAGATCTTATGTGTGCTATTTTATGCACGCAATCCTATGCATGCAACTGTATTGCAGCAAGTGTCTAGGAGAAATCAAATCTATTTTGTTCTAAACATTTATGAACAGTGCCTTTAACTCAGCACTTATGAGACACACACCACAAGAAGATACTTTTTTCCTTTCCTGGAATGTATACGTCAAGATTCTGCTATTGCGAGATGAGTTATCAAAACCAGTTTGTGTTAAATGTAATGAATTAGGAAATTGAGAAAAAAGGACTACACTCTTTTCTCAAGTCTCCCTTCAGCTGGGTTCGGCTAGAGCTTCAGTTGCTCAAGAAAGGACATAATCATGTTCTAAAAGAAAGAAAAAACCCAAAACACTTATATCTGCCTGATGATGAGACCTAAGTATAGTTGCAGCAGATTCCTTGTTAAGCTCCTCATCAAGAGTTTTTCATAAACCTGTTTTTGTCTCTCTGGTCAGTCATCAGTACTATGTTCAGTTTAATTCTTCTCGGACTTGTTTCTGTCTTTGTATCCAATTTAAGAAGTTCACTAGTGAAAAACCCCATTTTTATTCAGCAATATTTCCAACAAAAATATTCACATTTTTTTCATCAGGAGATGCCAAAAAATTAAAAAATGCTTCTGCAATGCCACATCCAATGCCAAAAAATCTTCAATTTTCATTTGTTAGTATCACTGCTTTCCCAAAATTTGCACCTAACTTTATCCTGAGGACACCACAGCCCTCCAAAACACAGCACAAAAAGAAGCCTGTGAATGTCAAAAATTAAATAGAAATAATTTTTTCCTTATCAATCAACTTTTGTATTTGTATATTGCCTTTTTATTTTTTTAAGTTACAAAAACTGAGTGCAAGTTAGCATGTAGCACACAGGGTACCTCTGCTTCTACTCCATTTATTTTCTATTTCCATTTTCAAAATGTCAGATGCAATATTCAAGCTAGAAAATGATCTTGTATTCATCTTCACATTAATACTATGCTGTATCTAAATTGTAAGTCGTGTGGCTTTTAAGAATTCTAATAGCATGATGCATACTTCATACATTACCTCTATTTTCCTCTTGCCCTTTCAACCTTGTTTATAGTTTTGCATAATTTGTAATCTGCTCAGGAGGGTGAGATAATTGCCTGGTTAAAGTGGAGAATATTGAGGCAGGGCTTGAGCCTGAAAATCTTTTCTTGAGTAAGCAGTCCTTACTCAAATATGTATTAGCCAACAAATTCAAGAGAGTTTACATAAATGCAGTTTGCAAGTGTCTAGTCTAGGAGGATATTGAATCCCGTGTCTGTAGTTTCCCTACAGGAATGGATATCAGCTATGCTTTCATTTTCAGTACAACTGGAAAAGGATTAATTCATTAGATCATGATGGATCATCCTGCACTTAGCTTTCTAAGTTACCATAATTTTTTAAGGCCAGATAAAAACAGTGCATCTCCAGAGAATTCAGGAGAATTATACTGTTGTTACTCATGAACAAACTCCCACTCCCATTTTACAATAAATCTTATTATAATTTCCAAGCAATACTGTATTCCACAGCAAAGATGGGAACAGAAAGAAGCACAAGACAGTTTTATAAATCACTGCAAAGATTCAAGAGCTGAAAAAGAAGGTATAGAATAATAAACCATAATAATACTTATTATTTTTTATTTATTAGATTAATCAGGAAAAGATAAATATAGAGAGCGCAAATATTTCTTAAATTGTGATTATGGTCATACAGTCTTAAAAATGGAAGCAGGCAAGGAAAAGAAGAGGTCTAGCAAATCACAATGTGAAAAAGATAAATCAGCTCCATGCCACTTATTTTCCTTTGAGTCAATGGAGAATGTTTCCATTTCATTTCCAAATGGAAAGGGGTAAAGAGACTTTAATTAGTATTCCATAAACAACCCCAATACTTTCATTAGAGGACAATAAACAAATGACAAAGAATGTAGATCTTCAAAAGTGGCGAAGTGTTTGGATAAAATCTGTGGAAGCAGTGGGAACAAAAATTAAAAAGAGCCTAATAGATGAGGTATAATCTCTGTAAGAAGGGACAAGATGCAGAGAGGATAGGCGAGAGCATAGGTTAGTTGGGGTTGTTGGAACTGACACATCTAATCCAAAAAGTAAACTAAACACAGAACCTTTGTATTTTGAAACCATCTTAGGTAGCAGACTTTTGTGTGCTTCTACCTTTTTAGTTTAGAAAGGAAAGTTAAAAAAACCCACAAACCTTTTGATGGAGAGTAAATGGCATACTTTAGAATTTCACTAAATCACGATTCCTTTGCTGTTCGATTAGGAATGCATTTGAGAGTCTGGACACTTTCTTTCAAACTTGTTTGCTTTTCTTCCTCCCTGCTTCTCTTTACGCGACATTGTCTGTCTGTGGTGCCGAGATTTTAGAGCTCTCTTTACCCTTTAAACTGTTGCTGTCAAAGACTACAATAAAAGGGGGATTCATAATACGAAGTGCATTCTGCCAAGGCGCTTCTCCAATATATATTGCCATTATGTATCTTGACAGACCCTTGTGATTAATACCGTCATTCTAAGCCAATGAAATTGATCCTGTCACCACCTTTAGAAAAGAAGACAACCAAAAGAAAAAGTTCATTTCTAGGGTTTACACAGGAGATGAAAAAAAACTTTTAAATGGTCATCACGCAAAAGGCAAATTCATTCCTTGCATGTGTTCACCACCGATTGCTGCCAGCCACGCTGTACACAAAAACCACCTTGGACTTTATCGCTATCTAAATCTAGTGTCCCTGATACACTTTCATTAGCTGCATTCTCCAGAAGCACAGAGAGTATTTTCACACAACCTGGAATGAACCATATGTTGTTAGCAATTTATCATCCTTGTCTTAAATTCTTCTGCTCCTATAGACACACAGTAGAATTCTCAGGCCAAATAAAAAGTGTCAGGGAACAACACAAATCAGTCTTACAAACAGGTAATGGAAAAATTTCATTGATCGAAAAGCATTTACAATAAAAGCAATAAAGACATAAACACTGCACCTTTACCAAATTCCTTTTATCTTTTTATCTTTTCTAGCTCACCTTTTTTTTTTTTCTCCCTCCTGCTGGCAGTACATAAATGTCCAGAGAAGCTATATCTTCTTTGGGCATGGGCAATCTTTTCAATAATAACTTGCTGCTTCCTTCCTTTTCCTTCTTGCTGCTTGAATGAAGAATTCTTCTGCAAGACCACATTTTTGGCTGAATTGATTGCCCAAACCTTTAATTCTAATGTTTCAATACATTGACTCCTGGAGATTATATATGTGTCTTGTATTTCATAGACTTTTAGTTGTGATAATTTTGGCTTAGATTGCTGATAATGTTAGACCATTAGAGAATATATAGTCTGACAGCAGTCATAAAACAGGCATTTGTTACTGCATTGTGTTTTATGTTGGTTAATGGTGTGTCCACAAATGTTTGCAAAACATAAAAGATACCAATATTTTAATGATGCAATAAGACTGAATCAAATAAAAAGCCATATCTTTGTGACAAGAAAATTTATTCCAAAACAATGGCACCAGAATTTAAATGAAAAGTTTTATAGAAAAGAATAGTATGCTTGTCAGAGCTTTATATATGTATGTATTTATTGGTGTGCTAAATTGATTATATACAGTAAATGGCATTGCTGCTATTACACCATATTCTGATCATTTCCATATGCTCTAGGCTTTTATTTTGACTTTGCAATTATGAAAGTATAATCACAGTTATTTGAGTAGGTTACATTCTGCAGGGAGAAAAAGTGATTGATCGAGTAACAAAATAACACATAAAAACAGGAAAGTTTAGGCGCTATGTTGATCAGATGGAAAACCAAAGTGCTGACTGCTTGCAGGCTTCAAAATATATGCTGCAAGTTTGTTAATTTGAATTGTACCAGTAGTCAAGGCCAGATAAACAGCCTATGGTAGCAAATGTGAAGCTGCTCAAATTTGAAAGTAGCAGACCTGTACTGACAGCAATCTTTTGTTGTTGTTGTCCTTATATCAGCATTTTACAGGTAAGAAACTGAGACAGGCAAGGGATTAAGCCACTTGCACAGATCAGAATTTCATACTTAAATTCTGCCTGCCTCAAATGGTCTTTGCAACGACAGCAATACTGCTTTTCTTTTTTGTCTTAAACTGATGTAGAGGAGCAGACAAAGAGATGCTGAGTGCTTCCATAGCAGCATTTGCCAATCTGCGTTGGATAAAGTTACATCCTTCATCTCTTTGTGGTCTTCCCCCTTGCATGAGTCCTGGGGCTGTAGCTGTGGAGCAGAGAGCTCACTGACCTCACCACAAGGTGCCTCCAGGCAGCAGAGCAGCTCAGTGGGGAGACTCAGAGCCCCAAACCAAGTGTGGAGATGGAGGTATGGAGCACACAAGCAAGGGAAATTACTCTGACTTACACAACAGCTGGGCATTGTGCTGGTGAAACCGCAGCTGCACTGCCACGTAGGGTAACAGGATCCCCTGCAAAGGCAGAAGTGCCTGAAGTGAAGCACTGCTCTCACCAGCTTTTACATCTCTTTCAAGCTCAGACATAAAACAAGGGGCAATGGCACCAGGAGGCAAAGTGGTGAAGAGACAGAAAAATGGCTCCCTTTTCACAGAGGGATATTGTCCTAAATAGCACCTGTCCGGCCCCAAAGGCATAGGCAGAAGAGAAGCCAACCACATGGGTGACACTCCAGGGAAACCTTTTTCTTTCCTCACTCAGCATGCAGGGGGATAGACATCAGCTTCCCTTCATCACTTTCAAGAAGGACTGTTGCAATGAAGTTAGATACTGCAAGCCAGAGAAGTCTCCTATGCAACATCACATGGGAGTTAGCAGGAATCTTCTGCAAGACGAGGAGGGCCTGAAGGACTATACCTGTTCCCTCTGCACAGCAGCCTCTTGCTGTGAAGCAGTCAGTGAAATAAGACACAGGTGGTGCCAGAGCTATGCCACAGGATCAAAGAAGAAAGACTGATGGAGATGCACAAGGCATATCAATGAGCAAGACCGTGTAAAATAAAATGACATAAGAGATAGGGCTATGTATTTTCTACCTAAATCACGTTCTGCAGATGCTTTTTCCTACATCAGCCTACCCTTTTGTCTCCTTTGTGTTAAGTACCTCCACAGAGTACTGGCATTTACTGTTATGTCAGTACTTTAGTCAGTAGCAATTTTGGCTTAGCACTTCATAGAATAATCACCAGAATTTTGAAAAATAATTCCCCCAGTATTTGACTATCCTTTGAAAACATTTTGTTGTGTTATCAGCTTCAATAGCTCCTCAGAGAATCTTAATTTGTTATGAATAATTTATTGAGGATGTTGGCTGAGATGTACAAGCACATTCTGATTTTTACATTAAAGAGTGAGTAACATACAAATGTATACTGCTTTCAAAGAGTGGAACCATTTCTGGTGGGTTCTTTTTAAAAAAAAAAAAAGCTTGATGGACACTTGTCACTTTTTTATTTACTGATTGTCTCAATGGCAAAACTGGCCATTTTCCAAGCAAGATTTCTTTATTTTGCAGCCTATTTTCCAAAAAATACAACTGATTTATGTACACATTGTATCCTGGTTATAGCAGGTAAGCAAGGTCACAAAGAGGGGTTTGGTTGGTGGGAAAAAAATCTTTCAGTCAGCACAGTTCATCTGCAGGGACTTGGACAGACTTAGGACATTTCGGTGATTGGTATTTCCCTGAGTCCAAAGTATGTAACTGTGAGAGGAACACAAGCAATATGTAAAAATCAGATGCTTAAAATTATTAAGAGGGCTATTATGTGTACTAAAATAATAAGCAACTGCATACTTCAGGTTGTATATCCATAAAGCTGAAAAACATGTTTCTGCTTTTAACTAGAATTGCCTGCAGGGCGATAGTATTTGGCATTATGAAAAAGTAAAAACATTTTAGAAATTCATGCTTAAATTAGCACACAAAATCCTGGTTGTGCTAGGAAGTGTTGTTAATCCAATTTCTATAAAGGGAGGTGAATAAAACAGCAGGTTCTCTAAGTACAGCAAACATGTTTGTTTCATGGGGAGGAGAAGGCACGTCCTTGGTTCATAGATCAGTTCCAGTAACTTTCTGACAGTAAAGAGAGAAGAAACTCTGAGACTCTTTCACGCGAATGTGCCTCATAACTAATGGAAGTCAGACAGAGCAACACAAACAATTCACCGATTGCATTTTGTATTAGAAGTCTGATTCTGTGCTTTTAAAAGAAATAGAAATGTTGGTGGGATTGGGCTCCAACAGATGTGTGGTGAGTTCAGAAACTGGTTTGGTCTACACCACATCTTCAAGACCACTTTTCAGAGGAACAGAGACCTGTTTTGCCTACTTCAGAGACCCATGAAGCTGACAGAAAATTTCCATTGTTTTTAACGCTACTATCCCTCACAGCGTAACAATGGATGTGGAATAAATATTTCAAGATTAAAAAGTTGTAGAGTCTTATGTCTTAAATAGAAGAGATACCACAAAACTGTACTTATACATTACTGTCAATGGAACAAAACAGATCTACCTACAGTCAAATTAATAATATTATTTTTTAATTGTTTTTATTCAGAATCTACAGTCTTCATTCGGGTTCACTCACACTGTTACAGCTATCTGCAGCTAGTTTTCCAGTCTGTTGTTGTCAGGAGTGACATGTTGGTAAATACCAGTTTAAAGTGTGTTATCCAATAAAGGAGGCCTATTTTTTTCTACAGAATTTGCATTAAATTTAACTTTATAGGGAAATAGTTCACTATAAAGCAAGGACCTCAGGTTCAGCAAAGCAGCTGGGTAACTCTGCTAAAACAGTATCCACTGGACACTCCACTCGTGCTGTAAGACCACTACATGCATGGTCAACGTGGCTGTAGTCAGCACTGTTGAGGACAGTAACTCCCCAAAGCACAGTTATGGCTCTGCAGCTACTTGCAAAAATGTACAGTTCGATTTTAATGTCATCTTATCTATTCAATAGCAGTTCTCCCCTCCCCAGTTTGAAAAAGCAGCTGTGGTGTCAACAGGCACATTATGTAAAAATAAACCATTTGATAAGTGGATAGAGAAGAACACTCTTTGATCAGCAGAATATACAGACGTCTACGAGTGCAAGGGGCACTGGTGGAATGCCTAAGAAGTAAGTTCCAGCAAGAGTGAATTTGCTGGAAGGGTAATTGTGTAAGAATCTGTCAGACAGCAAGAAAGAGCTATAAGCTTCCAAACCATATGATCCAAACCAAGGGAGGGGGGCGGGGGGGGGGGGGGGGGGGGGGAAGGAAAGCACTTTTGCTTTCAAAGGTCTCCCGAAAGACTAAAAATAGATCATGGGGAGATGAATCAAATAATAATTTATTCAGAATACTAACTTGCAGACAGAATACACAATCCTTTGATGTTTGAAAACTATTGAAGAAGGTCAGTCCATTTCAAAATAGTACAGTTTGAAAGTTTTCTTTCTTCCCCCTTATTTCAATGAAGTTTGCGATGTGGGTAAACTTTGCTCCTGCTGTCATATTTTCAGGCATCAAAAAAAGCAGAAGAGAAGTCTGTGGGTTTGGGTAAAGAATAGATTTGTGCCTGCTGTTAAATTAACAGTAAGTCCTGCTCCAGCAGAATATACCCATGGTTAAACAATCACCTCTAGGATTCTCCAAAGATTACATTTTGTTCAACCTCTAGATAAAGGTCAGCTCTTTTAAACAACTAATTTCTAGTTTTTTCTTTGGGTTGTCAACTTACCAGTTTCCATGTACACTTCAGAAAAACAAGCACACAAGGTTTCTATGATGTATTATTTATAATGAAAATTGAAGGTATTAAAATGCCTTCCCCTGTATAAACTCTTCATGTTGAGGAGTCAGACTACACTTAAATTTGATTTGATTACTTGATTTCATCAGATTATGATGGAATCTGATGATCTGTATTTTCTGTAGTAATTTGAAGACAGAACCTTTGGGAGATGTAGTCTGGCAAAAACCTGGCAACTGACAGCATGTTTAAGTCTCAAGTTGCTATATTGATTATCTCCTTTTGCATTTTAGGATTTCAAATGTGCAGTTGATTTAGCTAATCAAGTGGCAAAAAATTTAGTAAGCTATTTTTCCACCCTTACTTTTCATGTACATTTTCATTCCGTAACAAAAATCCGGTTTATCAGGAGGTAAGCTTTCTGGGAAAATCCCAGATTGCTGGCTTTAAAGACTGTCAGCAATTACTGAGGATACCAAACTTCACTGAGACTGTCAAATCCAACACCTGCAGAAAGATAACAGAGGAACCCAGTGCTGTTTCAGAAACACCAGCAGTATCACAGTCACAGCTAGATAAACATCACATGACGAGAAGCGATAACAAACACACTGCCATAACCTCAGGAAGATCTACGTTTACAAAGATCAAGGGGGAAAACACGAGGAAATCCAGTTAAACAAAGAGCCTAAAAGATACTTCCATTTCACATCAGTTGTGGAAAAATCAATAGAAAAATACAAAGAATGAACTCGGTGTGTTGAGATCCTTATAAAAATAACTCAGAGCAAATGCAAGCAAGCTGGAAAATCAAACCACGCTGGCAGTTGTTAAAAGTGCTACCAGGAGGATTTAAGCCCTGCACTGCGTTGGCTTTCAGATGCACGCAGTTTGCTTTACAAAGAGGGGGTGTGTTGCAATTGAATGTGTCACCTTCTATTAGCTGGTGACAAAATGCAAGGCCCACGAGGAGCTGCTTAGGTCAACCTTAAAGACTCTGCCTCATACGACAGAAAATTACATCACCCACCCCCTGCCCCTCATTTCCCAACCAGTGCTGAGATAAATGATGCTTCCTTTGCTGAATTGTGCTGCCTTGGCTGTTCAGGAACCTTACCAGACTCTGCATTAATACTGGCATCACCACTTCCACCCAAACTGGAATTCAAAGAGGGAATTGATGGGGCAAAATGTCATATATTTTTCAGTGACTTGCCCCATATTTTGTGTTCTCAGTATGTTAACTTCATACGATGCTGCTGGTGCCTGTGTGAAAGAAATATGCATCTAAACCATCTTTCTTAATTTGTTGGGTATATGAATAGAAAAACTTAATAACAGTAAAAAATTTTAAGTCTTTGAAACAACGAGTATAATTTACTTCACATTTGTACCCTGACCTTCTATATGAGTTGGATTTTTACATTATGTCTTAAGGCTCAGATACATTTCTTTTCCCACAAAGAATAATTCCAGATTAGATGTCATAGTCCTTGCTATCATTACTGGATGAAAATGTTCTGAGTTATTTGTTACACATGATGAAAAAGTTCTAGAAATGAGCCATCCTTCTGAAAATAATGGCTTTTTGGTTTAGACTGTATACAACAAAGACGGGAAAAAACAGTAATAGCCACTGCTTTATTTTGCTTAACAAATATGAACCTGTAAAGCACCAACCACATAAATCCACAGTCATTTATCTGAAACAACAGGACCCTTTGCAGACCCTGACAAGTATGAACATGTAAGCAACCTGATAGATCTTTCAGGCTCTTCCTGATTTCGTCCCAAACAAATAAAATAAAATTGGACTTTCGAATGAAAATTCTTTCACAGCTACTTGCAGGCAGAGGCATATCGCACAGCAGAGGCAGGAGCGCGCATGTTTCCTTCTCACCTGTGGTTGGCAGAGTGGGCATGGGATTTCCCACCTGGCTCTGTCCTTCCTGGGAGGGAAGCGTTGTGCCCTTCAGTGCTACTGGCTGGACCTCAGCCTCGACGTAAAGCTGAATACACATCCTCAGCATTTCTCATTCTCCCTCTGCAGAGCAAGGATGCCTGTTACAGGCCAAAGAAAGGCTGTTATGGACCTGTTCTGGCAGATGAGACTTCAAAGGGCTATTGAATATGATCCCATATCTTGTACACGTCATTTCCCTTTCTTTTGTGTTTCAAAGGCCAGCTGAGACTTAAAAAGGTGTTTTAGTAACAGTTTTCAAGTTAGTTACAGCTTCTAAGTATCAACCATAACCTCGGGGACCATTTACTGCCAAACAGGTTTAGTGAAAGAGTTTTAAAGGTTTCTTTTAACAATGTTTTCCGTTGTGTGAATTAGCTGACAAGTGATAAACACCTGCCCACAATCCTGATCAAGACGGCTAAGATATTGTGTACTATCCTACCAGAATGATGTTTGTTTTATAAGGTGTCTGCTTCTGAAGATCACCATTAACAGACTTGAACATCGCTGAGACAGTGCTAGGAACTGCTGGGATAAACATATTCAAATACTTATATTGTCTTACTGATGAAGCTGTTTTGAATATTTTTTCTTCTGCCTTCACACAGAATGTGCCTCCTAGTGCTCGGTGGTCCGTTGCCCCCCGAGTCATTGAAGTACTCAGAAGTTTTATGACCAGTCTTCCGGCAGGAAGCTACACACTAACTGAACTTCAGGCATGTGAACCATCCCATTGAAGTTAGCTGCAGATTTCAAGATCATGCCCATGTGTCTGTAGGATGACAGTACCTCAGCATCTTCATGCCTCTCAATTAAAGGCTGGTAATTGGAGCCAGCTTCTGGTAATATGGGCAACATTTCCCTCTGCAGCTCTGAGGACTCAGGATAGGGCTGCTCCTGTAACAAAAAGTGAAAAAAGACAGCCCAGGGAAGCCAGACTTGCTGTTTCTGGAAGGGTCTATCTCCTGCACTTCACATCACAGTGGCTTCTCCAGGGCTTTAGCTCAGGCAAAGTGATGGCTGTGGGCTTTGCTGTCCACATCTTATTTCGCTGCTGTAGCAACTGCTGACATTTCCTGTGCCTGGAGATGGCTGCAATCTCAGTCATTCTCAGCATTGTCATAGGAATGTTGTGAACCCAGAGACGCAAGTAAGGAGACAAAAGATAACTTGATACCCTGCACAATAAAAGGAACCCAGGCGCACAGAGCCTCCTGCTGAAGAAACAGACATTTTTCTCTTCTGTTCTGGAGCCAAAGGTTGTTTCACGTCTTCAAGGCCTCTTGAGAGTCCACTCTTTGGGGCCTCTGCCACAGGATTGTATATGAGGCATAACCTCTAGCATATATTCATCTCAGCTCAAACACTGAAAAACTAATAGAAGAGAACACCAAGGGAGAATAAGATGATGGAAACTCCTGATAGTTGGAAGACAAAATTAGAGAAGGTCCAGGTATTTGTCATAAAAGAGCTTTGGGACCACCAGCTACCTCTGTGAAGAGAAACGTTGTCTTTACTCCTCCTCAGTAGTGAGGACATTTGGACTGCATTAAACTGCAGAGTGGGAGGGGATTTAAAACAAAATCCCCCCTGCCAAAGATTGCGTGTAAGGAAAAGAGCATGATTGTCATAAAGCTTAGTGTTACAATGTTTTCAATTAGTTTAAAAGCATTTTTTATTGATAATTTTTATTATGGTTCTTCAGTTATTTTGTAACTTTTATTTGTAATAAGACTCAGTTTATTTGAAACATTTTTAAAAACTACATTGCTTTTTCAAGTGTTGTCAAGTATGAGTACTTTGCAAGGCCAAGTTAGCATACCTACTTTCAATTTTTAGTGGCTATTTTTGATTTAATGTTTAAAAAAGTTCATGTTGTGTTTGGGTTTCATCTTTTAATCTGATTTTGCAAGGCTTTGTGTGAGGCTTAGCTTCCGTTCATTTGAGGTGCTAAGCACCTTGCAGAATTTTGGCTATTGTTTTGTAATTGAGATTCAACAAATTCAGATACTGATGATTTGTATAGAATTCAAATCTGATATGGAGATAGCTTTCATGAATAGGTTAGTTTGCTATATTCTTACTTTTCTAACTTAAACAACGCATTGTCTTTTATTTCTGTTTATTTCAGGTTTTGTTAAGTGTTTTTGTTCTGGCTTGAGTCTAGGTTCTGCACATTTTGTAAGTTCCATATTAAAGGTTTTAAAAATCTGAAAACTGATATGTCAAGCAGCTCAGCAATACTTGGATGATATCCATGCCACATGCACTTAACACACACGCACAACAGATAAGTTCTAGTGCAAGACCTATGCTGAAGATTTGCTATGACTGAAGATTTAGTATTAATAGGATACAAATTGCTATAACAGAGTTATCCTGAGTAAGTACTTTCAGCTATTAAATATAAGTAACTTGATCTATTTCTAAACCAATTATAAACTGCAGGGAGTTTGGGGGAGAGGGAGGAGATGGTGAAGGATAACTGGAGAAGGAGAAAGGAAATAGAGAAAAGGATTAATTGAACACGAGCAGAAGATTCGTATGAAGGAAAACATATCTATAATGTTACCTATGAGACCTAAAGAACATACAACAGCCTACCTGCTATTTTTGCTAATAATTTATAGACACAAGATCACTTGTAAAACTTGCCACTCGGTAGATGTAAGAAAAGTGTAAGCAACACTTAGGTTACTTCAGTGATTCTGAATGTCCATGCTTTACAAAAAGAGATGGGAAGAGATAATAACTAGATTAACAGGATATTTCATTCCTAAAGCTGATACCATGGTAATTTTTTTCCCTTCTGCCACTACAGTCATTCCCCTCATAACCGACTCCAAACGCTAACTGACATATCTGACAGCTATAACCAAGGACCACACCATAACAGAACTACATCACAGAGCAACTTCATCACACAGCTGGTGCTATTAGGTTGTCCTTAATCAATCTAGCAGAGGGAAGACACCACGAAGCTCAGATCAGTTTATGCACGTTTAATAATTTGGAACTTATTCAGGTATATGACTCTTCCTCTATAAAGGATTTTTTTCCTTTTTTTATTTTTTTAGTGTTTTCTAACCCTATTTGGTGGTGGTTTTTTAATGCTATTCTTGTTCAGAATGTTGTGGCAGATGACAAACCTGGGGCATATTCTCCTTTCCACACAAAATTCTTTGGGGAAAAAAATAGTTGTCAATTTTCAGAACAAACAGACTCATCTCCAAACCACCAGAAAAGTAGAAAAGGGGAAAGAGGACTCTGACAGAAAATGAGAGCCAAGTATTTTAAGGGTTTTTTTTAATTACAGAAATGGCAGTTTTACTATGAACCTGTTGCCAGACTCCAGCATAGAAGCAGGAGGAGGAGGCTGGAGTGAGAAAAGGTGAATTGCCTCTGCCCATTTTTTTGCACCATTCTGTTAATATGGGAATTTTCTCATTAACCAAGATGCTTGAAGACCTACACATACAAAATACACATATTTAAAACTTTTGCAAGACGCCTCCCGCAACTCAGTGATTCATTGTATGTAGGCTAAAAAGTGAAAACAGAATTCCACATCAGTAAGATTGGCCTAAAAATACAAGTTTGCCAAAACTGAAAGATAAAGATTGCAGCAGCACTCAATTTGAAGCAAGAAAGCTAAGCTTTTAAGTTCAGACAGTCCTCATTTCTGATTAAATTCTTTAGCACTCTGATTTCCTTTCCCAGAATATGAAATCAGATCACAGAAAGGGAAAAAAAAGATCCCAGAGAGGAGACCATTACTGACGGAAGCCATGTGTCATTAATTCAGTTATAAATTATTAGCTGAAAGCAGCCTCTCAGCATTTGTATTTGATGAACAAAAATTGATTGCTTCAAGGGCATTTCAATCCTTTTGATGTTACCATCTTTTAGTCCACCACAAATCTGAATCCTTAACAGAATGATTATAGCATTATAGTAATCCTAAGAGCCAATACTAAAGGATTTGGAAGAGCAACAGAGATCAATAGTTTGAAAAAAGCATGCCTTTTTGAGTTGACAGAGCTGTCTAGCCTGATAGTGAACCTGAAAAAAGTAAGTGGGGACTAAGTAAACAAGCAATCGTGCAGACTGAGCTAAACTGAGATGATGAGCCATTTTTCTGAATTGTTGAATACACCAGGAAGCTCTGAATATTTCCATGGGATTTAAGCAAAACTAATGGCAACCAAGGGATATTTTGACCACAATAAAAAAAAAAGAAGTTTCAGAAATATGTTTGCAAGTGTTTTCAGAGCTTTGTGAACTATTCTGGAGGTTGGGAAGTTCTGTGAGGTCAACATTTGTGTTTTGCATAGACTTTGAGATTATTTGAACTGGGATTTGAGGGAACATTCTTAATGATTGTCTTCCTTTTAGTTGCTTTGAAATCCAGAATCTGGGCCATATTCCAACACAGAGATGAAAGTGTAGTCCTCTCAGCAATTGGATTGTGAGATACACAGTAGACAGTACCATGCATCCTTATCGTGTAATCTCTACCAAACTTTAAAAAGCGTTTAAACTATGGAAGCAATAGGTAAGGTTTGTGGAAAGTTCAGGTTGTGTCAGGTTGTAAGTAACAAAGTTTCCCTAGCACAACAAAGCAGATAATGAGCTGAAAGCTAATGCTCTCTTCAACAGCTCAAGGATTAGCATAAAATTATACTTTGAAGAAGGAAAAAGAACAGCATTGCAACAGTGGGGTATTGTTAAAGATCACTGGAATGGATAGAGGGAAGAAAGAGCAGAAAAAAATCCTTACACCAGAACACTGCAAACTGGTATAATGTTTAGCAGATATTTAACGATTCTTTTGGTGTGCTAAACAACAGATTAACTTCATAGTACTCAAGTGAAAATTCAGAGAAATTCAGATGCAACACATCTGGAGAGCATCCCCTGGCAAATGGTGAATAGCTAAGTAATCTATTTCAATAGCAAGACATGTAGTGATAATTTATTGTTTGTAACAAGGGCTGTGAGCTTACCATTACTTCTAACACAAAAAGTTCTAAAATTATTTGAAGGATAAATGCAGGACTTCCAACAATCACATTTCTTTAGTGAGACATATGCCACCGATACATAGTATTATATAAAAGATAAAGGCATAAAAGTAATTTGAAAAAGGGTGTGTTTTTCAATTCTGTATGGTTTTGTCTATGAAGACTAGTGGAAAAAAAGTGCAGCATGTACCTTTTATGCTACTGCAGATGATTTTCTTTATGGGCCATAGCTTTTTAGCTTGGTTCATGTTTTCACATTTCTTACATCTGAAAGAGTGGCACAAATTAAAGGCACATTAAAGAAATTATTTCAGAACATTGTGTTGAAGCAGGTTTAACCCATTATTTTGAAGCTGTGCATGATAACATGTGATCTTTAAGCTTAACCTTTATCTCAAGCTGTTTGAAATGTTTTGTAGCTGTTCTTGTCTAAACGAATAAAGAGGATTATAAGCAGGGACTGGCATAAATAATAGCTGTTTTAGAATGGGCACAGAAATCGATAGCTCTACAAATGGTAGCCACCTGTATCAGGAAACTAAAGAAAGAGTATTCAGTGAAGAAGAATGACTAGAAACCTGACAGCAAAGTATAGAAATGACAAGGGGAGGGGAGAGAGATCTTTTTAAATTGCTCTGTTATCTAATCATGAAGTGCCAACTTCAAGCCTTGAATATTGGTTATATCACTGGTAGTCTGCTGACTTTATCCAGCCACTCCTAACTTTACAAGATTTCATCAGTGTTGGAAGCTGGCTTGTCTAATGAATACACCAACCTTCATTTTTCCTTTTTGTGGGAGCGTTGTTTTGACCATGGTCTGTAATCCTTCGACCACATCTCACACACTCTTAGGCAGAACTGGAGACTATGAGCATGAAAGAGGACAAGTCTCTGACTGTCTCATGGTAAGATCTCATGGAAAACCTGCAAGCATTGGTGACTTCCCAACAGAGGTTCACAGGAGCAGAGGTGCTTAGCAAAGTACAGCTGGCTGACAAAAGACGGACACGATTCATGAAAGCACATGAGCAGACAAAATGAGACAATAGAATAACTGTTGTAAATCACAGGATGCTGGGACATGCAGGTAGTCTCATGAGGAGATAAAAGGCTAATTTGTGAGGCCTAAGACAAAATCTGAATCAATGCTTCCGATAGAGACAAAAAGAGAAAGCTATATTTTATGCCACATTATACTTCCTAGGAGACCATAATATGCTACTTGTGAGGCTAAGTCCTTGAAAATCATTACATCTTTTTCTTTCTGTGACCCACATTCACATCAACACATGTGAGCTTCTGCAACAGGACAGGGGCTTCAGCTGTCCTGAAAAGCCAGAACATCTCTGACTCTGGCTGCATGGCATAAATCCCATTAGCTCCCAAATGGGAAAAATTTTTAACTTGCTCAATAGGGCTTTTCTTTGTCTTGGCCCAGAAAATTTTCTTGTTTTCAACAATTCAGAAAAAGTAGTCGCTCTTCAAACATGAAGCTACTGTAGAGTTGCTTACTACTAACACATTGTTTTTGCATTTTCACCCCACATCTGGACAGTCAGAAAATATAAGTTACTAACTTTACCCTAGTCTTTAGGAACAAAGTAGCACAGAAGCATTGCAGGAAAAGATCTGCACTTCCCCTTGTTAAGGTCTGACACATTCATCTCACCCTACACTTCTATAAGAAATGTGGAGTTATTTCTATAGATTATTGCTGGGGTAGATTTGAAATTTGCATGTATGCCCCTGAAATTATTGATATGATTCTTGGTAATTGGGTTGTCAGATTTATACTTTTGATAACAAGACTGGCATTCTAACCAAAGTAGCTTAATCCCTAAAAAAACATATATAACAAAAATCTTTATATCCTGTCTATCTATCTACAGAATATTCCCCACAAATGTAAATCTCTATACAGACTGAAGTTTCCAAAGGTCCTGTTGACGTTGGTGGCAGTTTATACATATACAGTTTGTTCTCCATGAGAGGGGAAATTAACTAGAAATAAGAAAATTTAGTGCAAATATAAAAAAGTTTTGTAAGATTTGAAAATAATTTAAAATAATTTAAAAAATAGTTAGACCTTACACAGATGCATGTATCATGTAGACATACAGTCTCTTATACAGTCATAGAGTCTTAAAAATATTTCAGCTGGACAGGACCTCAGGAGATGATCTGATCCAAACCTGTCTGTCCTTACTGAAGGCAATCAAGACCCACTTGATTCTACCATGCTTATCAATGAATAACTCATTCAAGTTAATGTTCTTCACCTGTGGTACAAGAAGGCTCAGAAACACAGTATGTGAACTGTAAAAGTTACTGTTTCTTGTAGTGTCTGAAGGATTAACCTCCTCAGGATTACTGTCCTTCTTGAAGTTGCCCCATCTTCTTCTCAGACCTTTATAACTCACTATAACTCTCTTCCTAAGTTACAAGCTTTTACTAGTTGCCTACTTGCACATAAATTCTTATTCAGAGTACCTAACTTACTCTGTGTGTTCTGTAATACTCACATCTACTTCTCACAGGCATTTTAGAAGTGTTATGTGCACATTATTTATCAATGAGGATTGCTAAACAAAAGCAGATAGAATTCATGTTGAAAAGTGTTAAATATTATTATAAAATTTTCATTCCACAATTAAAGTTGTGTGACATGGACTCCAAAAAGACTGTCTTATTTTAGGAACTATATATGAGGTCACCTGAAGGCTTCCCATATAGTTTTGGTGAATTGAAGGGCAATCACAAATATATATTTAGGATTAGAAGGATGCTTAGCCATTAAATTTGTGATTATTAGGGATCAAAAATATCCAGTGAAGTTCACTAAAAACAGAGGGACTGATCCACCAACAGGCAAACCAAAGGTTTTCATTAAGATGGAAAGTTTTAAAGTCTAGAAAGGAAACAAATCATCACTATGAAATATAAAACATTTCAGCTGTGTGATACTGAGAAACCATAGGGAGATGACCAATGATTCCTGAATCAAGGCTTAAAAATAAGAATAATTCTATGTCATTTTCTGTTTTAGTAATGTTTGACGGGTTTCTGATCTGGAGTCAATTGATCTATCACTATTTCTACTTTAGAATAGTGATACACAGCCTTTGTATCTGTTATTCAATAAAAACTGGATCAATACTATAAGTATTTCATGGCTACATGTCACATATACAAGTTACATTAAGAGTATAGGACTGGAGAATCTCTCAATCACACAGCCTACTCAGCTGCCATAGCAGGCAATCATAACTACTCACAAGCTGCGACATCTTTTAATTTCTTTGTGTTAATTTTCTTTGTTCCAGAACATCGCTGTGTTCTACACTCAAAATTGTCCTTAGTTTTCACCCTACATTTTTTCAAGAGCATCTTCTACTCATTTATTCTTGGATCAAGATTGTCCTTTAGCTTAAATAATTCTTTTTGCTCCTTAGGGCTTCTTTCCATCATACATTTTGAGACAGCAGTAAAATTTCTCCCAGTTCTTGTTTTGCTATGCTGCACAAAGCCAGCTCCTCTAGTTTGTTCTCACATGTTAGCTCTGCATCTTGTGATTACCCCATCCTACTTACTTTTTGAATTGGAGCTTTCTAGAACTTGGATAACCAGATATTCTGGAAGAGTACCCTGGATAAGGGAAAAATTATTTCCCCTACTGAAAAATCTTTGCATGATAAATCCAGTGACTGAATTTGCCTTTCCTATGGTTCCTCACCTGTGGATTTGCCTTTCCCATGTAATCCCACCTGTGGATTACAGCCATTTTATGCTTAACTAATGCAAAATATTTCTCCTCCTCTACTCATAACCTTTGAATTTTATTATTAAAACCCAAAGGCACAAATCTGTAATTCCTTCTGTTCAGTGTAATTTCACTGCAACCATAATCCAGGCTGATTATTTAAGGTTTTTATATTTTAATGTATTTAGTTAGTATCTTCAGGACCAACACTAGCAGCTTCCTTACACCCCAACACCTCAATTCCAGTACTCAACACAGTATCTGCTCAAACCAGGTTTTCTGCCTACACTAACCAGTAATTTCTCAAATGTAACATCAGTCTACTCAGGCTGAGATAACTTGTGCCTACTACATTTAACTTGTAAAAAAATAACAAATAAAAGGCTACTGCGTACATTCCTCAAACGTTAAAAAAAACATGACATATCTTTTATCCTTTATAAAAATACATCCCACGTTTGTTATTTATTTGTTACTATATTTGCCATATAGTAACAGTGACTAAATTTATTTTTAAATACCTTGCCACCAATCTTGCAATTTCACATGCTAGGCCTCTCAGAACTCTGGAAAGGGCATGAAATTCAGAGTTTATTCCCCCATAACATAGTAACATCCATCTTTTTATTCCCTGTAGCTAGCTGCCTTGCCCTTTCTTACCTGTATTTCATATGACTTATTAAAAATTGAAGTAAAATATAATTTTAGAGATCGGACAGTGATCCTTTGACCCATTCCTACCCCTTTCAAATGCAGAGTAGTATCCCTTCTTCCCTCACTCTCATTTTACTTATAAGGCTAAAAAACCTTTTGTTCTTTGTTTTGAATTCCTTTGTGATGTCTAACTTGTCTCAGCTTCTGCTGTCTTATAACTTTTAACTGCTCTTTCTATACCTTATGAACTCTAGAATGTCATTTCCTTTGCTTAACAATCCTTCTTTCCAGCTGTATTCTCTTACCTAAATCTTATTTTTTTTCTCGTATTTTGCTCTTATTTTGAAGATGATTATTTTTCAGCCAGGATGAAAGTGTGACTCTCAACTTTGGATAGAGTTCCAAAGATTTTTTGCTCCTTTGACTTAAAGTAAATCCAAGCCTTGACTATGTTGTCCCTCCTAGTTCCTTAGTCCAAAAGATATGACTACCTGAATTCACTTAGTTTAGTAAGCATATTAAGGTTTCTAATTTAAGCAATCAGAATTCAGAAGATACCAGTTCTAAGGGTGCCTGTGCAATTTTCATTCAAAATCTTTATGCATACACACTATAAAAGAGTCTTTATGAACTATATTATTATTTCATTCAGCCTCATGCAACATAAAATAAGGACAGTATTTATTGAGTACATAATCATTCACAGTCTTTTTTTTTTTTTTTTAACTAATTTTTCATTGGGTTGCTCCCATCATTACTTGGTATTCATCATCCAATCCCTTCACAGAATGCAGACACATTTACTTGCATCTCTGCTCTGCTGTGCTCATCACCTGATTTAGTGGAGATACACTCTGCCTTCATTTTCATAATAAGTGACAGATTCTTTAGTCACTCAAATTCCAAGATCTTCAGTGAGGAATGCCCAAAAAAAAACACTCTTTAAAAAAATGTTTTTTGGAATCATAGAATCATTTAGGTTGGAAAGGACCTTTGAGATCATAAAGTCCAACTGTTAAACCAGGACTGCCAAGTCCACCACTAAACCATGCCCTGGAGTACCACACCTACACATTTTTTAAACATCTCCAGGGATGGTGATTCCACCATCTCCCTAGGCAGCCTGTTCCAATGGTTGAAATATTTAATCAAACATGCTAAATGGGTTTAACTGGTTGCATAAGGAATTGCTCACAGGAATTCTTTCACAAGGGCATGGATATTAAAGAGTTTTCTAAGACAGTATTTAGATCATGTAATTGAAGAACATGCCCCTCTACATCTTTTCCCTTATTCTGTGCACAAGAAATTTATCTTCTGTGGCCAGCTCCAGAAGGAAGCTGAGTGCATGGGGTAGTGAACTCCAGGTGGAAGAAAAAAGGTTAATTGCTAGAAAGATGATTTTAAATTAAAGATTTGGCCTTTCCATGATGGAATGAGAAGTTTCCCTCTTAGTTCACTAGATCCTGTTCCCGGGTACGTGATTTTAGATTTCCAGTAGATGACAGGGTACCCAGAGTTTAGCCGTAGCTGTACTGAAGTGGAAGGCCTCATGTGGCTCTATTTTCTATTTTATTAAGCAAAGAACATCAGTTCATTCCAATGCAAAAGAAGCAGAAATGTGGATTTACTTGTCCAAAATTTACTCTGATTTACACGAAGTTGTGAGTTACGAAGGAATTCACCGCAAGCCTGATCTTACTTTCTTTTAAGTGGTAAAGTCTGCAAGTTCCCAATTGCAAAGTTTGCAACAAGTCATGCTGTTCTGGGGACTAAGTTAACAGGACCTGCCAACGGCTTAGAAGGACAAAACAATGTGATCAAGTATTCCCAGAGGGGGCACAAGAAAGCTGTGGAATATATAGAGGCATAATATAGCCCTCCAACCCCTCAGGCAGCTGGGGTCTGACACCTATGTACATACTGTCTAGCTCTGCACGATAGGCCTAGGAATCTGGGGCAGGGGGCGGGGGAAGTTAAGCATTCTAAGTATTAATTTGAAAAAAATTTAGGCTGGCATTTTTTAATGCTTCATACTAAAGAGCTGCAGGCAAAACTGCACAGAAGAAAGACACCATCTCCCATTTGTTCTCTGCTGTCATTCAGCTACCCCTTGACTAGCTTTGATGTGGAAGGGATTGTAATACAGCACAGGTTCCCTGCTCTGACCAGGGCATATCAATATACCTTGAATCAAAAGCAAGAAGAAATTATTTCTTGACAAGACTTATAAAACATTAGCAGACATCTCAGTGAACCATTACAAACCTGAGAGCAAAAATGTATGTCTACTAGCTTCTAAATTAATTGATGGGCCTATTATTCTCCTCACAGGGCGAAAAAGAGATACCATTTCTTGAATTTTCTTATTGGTGTTTCCCTTTCCCTTAGGGGAATGGGACTAATGTTAGGTACGTCAATGTAGTTACCACTGAAAATGAGGAACCACATGGAGCAGCTTTTTGGTATGTTGGAGATCACTCATTCCTGACATATAATGAAGTCACCAGCTTTTTTTTTTTCCCCTTTCTTTTTTTTTTTTTTTGGTCTTTAATTGATCCAACTTTATTTCTATTTTGAAGACATTATCTCACTAGAAAAGTATGAAGATCTGATAAGAATTGAGCCCATTATAGCCAGCCAATTCCATGTAACCCTAGGGCAGCATGCCATACTTTTTTTCATTGGAAACTGGCTTAGTCCCACAAATGGAGACAGGTCAGGGGGAATAATGCCAATACAGAAACATAAGATCTTAGAAATACTGCCCATGTGAACTATGACTAAAAATATTGTATTAAACATAATAGTGTTTCAGGGGAAATTTCTAAAAAACAGTTTAAGTGCAGTAGAGCAGCTCCAACAGGAACAATAAAGAAAGGACCACCTTAGACTTCCAATATCTTCTCTATTACTTGGTACACCCCATGGGATATTGGCCTTTTGCCACACCATTCATGAGGTCAAAATGCACTTTATGCTTACTCCTCAGTGGAAGCATCCTAACAAGCTGCCAGAGAGAACATTCATGTGAACACCACCCCCCTTTCTCGCTTTACATAGAGTAAACCGTGCCTAAGATAGAACAATTTGCTCTCCAGGCTGCTGGTTAAGACAATTCTTTCTGAGCCCTACAGCCTGCTGATTTCAGTATTCCCTTTGCTCACTGGGGCTCTCAGAGAGATGGGAGAATGAGAACATGAAGTTTGAACGTGGCTTTCCTGCCCTTTTTTGAGTACTCTCTTAATCTGCATATATGTGCAGAGAACTAACAGAGCTCAAGGAACCAGCTCCTGTTAAAGAAAGGTTTTTAAAGCACTTTACTGAAAATAATTACAAAATTCAGCAATTAAGAGTACATCATACAAATATTTTATGAAAATATGCATACTACATTTAAAAGAAAAAACGAACAGAAATAGAAGAATTATAATTCAGAAGTTTTTATGTTTTAAGATGTTAGAAAACACTAACAGGTGGACAGTCTGTTAGGGATAAATCTTGCCTAAGCTTTAGATGTTAAGCTGCAAAAGAAATGGAGGTCTCATTGCATTTGCAGATGGGAACTTTGGCATAAATATGAGTTCAATGCCAGATGAAGGCTGCCTCGTGGAAGAGTCTTCTTTTATCACCTAATCACCAGCATTAAGCTGCACTAGTACAAGTATGGCAAATGAATGCATTTAATGTCTGTGGGTGGACTAGATCTGACTTTTGTCCCAATGCATATACTTCATTGTTACCTAAATGAGTCTGGTGTTATTCTGTGGTCACTTTTGTGAATGTGAAGAATTAATAGTTCTGTGAATGTGAAGAATTAATTCAGTGACCATGCCTTTTGATTCCTGTTCTCTGTTCTGACTCAAAAGCCAGTCAAAGTTTGACTAGAGGTCTTAATTTATAAATCTTAGACCTTTAGTATTCTATTTCCTGCTTATTCCTGGAAGCAGTCTTTTTACTTTATTTGCAACACCCTCACCCTTAATCCTAGAACTGTTAAAAGGTTTAGAACTGAAAAAAAAAAAAATGGAAGTGAACTGGAATATAGCCCCCTGTTTTCTTACTCTAAGTATCCAAAGTTATCTTTTATTTTTTTTATGCCAAAGGACATTAATCTCAAACAGTTCACTTTGGCAAGAAAATTCCTTTCCCATCCCACCCACCACCACCATTTTGCTTTATTTGCTCCAGTGAAAAGAGAAGAAACATTAGCATACAACCCTGAAAATTCATAACTTATACTCACAGAAACCCTGATGGGCAATCAGAGGAAGCTGACAGAGTTTGGGGACTGTTGCCTCCATCAAAGAATGTGAAGACAGAAATAAACAAACCTGTGGGCTCACAGGAAGTGTTTGCCAAAAATCATCTGGGAGGGCAGACAGTGATGACCTGTTCCCATAGATGGTATTACTGTTCCCACATGAGAAGCAATTTTATTTACATTGCATTTAAAAATCGTAATTTGTGTTTTCAAAGCTTATATTCTCTGGGACTGGTCAAGGTCAGAATTCATTGTGGATGCAATACTGACTTTCCTTTTTCCATATTTCTGATGATACTAAGGCCAAAGAGACCATTAGGTATAGTAACATCTGTATTATCTGCTACTAATTTAAGCCACTATGAAGTTACAAATTCTTGCAGGATCATCCTGGCCCATTATGCTACTAGTAGATGTATGCACTCTGCTATCCAATGAAAAAAGTAATTTTTGTGGATACCATTATTTTAGACCCATATTTCAATAAAATTTCATGTTACTAGTTCCCAGAATTTATCCTTAAAGGAACTGGTGTGCCCAGAAAGTGAATGTGCAAAAATTATTTGATACTTTAAAAAGTGTTCCTGGTACATGTCTAATCTAAAACTCATTCCTCACTCTCCTGCAAAACAGTGGTTAGCTCAGCAGAACTAAGAGGTGAAAGAAAGAGAAAGTTATCCTTCCTCAAACGTGCTAGAGACACCATTTCAGTTATAGATACAAAATCATTACTGCTGAACATAAAAGATTAAAAACAACAGAACAGCCTGCCTAAATGTCAAGAGTTTTAGGTAAATATGCAGAGTTACATGTTTGGTAAACCCAGATCTAGATAAAATAAAATATTCTAAATGGTATTTTAGGCAATGATAAGACTGTCATTGTCATTCTAGTTATGGTCAACTAGTACTCAATTATCTTATTGCACTTTTCAGAAAAACCATTAGTCGTGTTACGATTTAAGAAGAAATTATTCCTTTGTACTAACATACTTTTAGGAGGTTTACCACAGAAAAAAAAAAAAACTTACCTTTTCATCAGTTCTTGATGGCTGGAAACTATTTGATTTCCTCAAACCATCTTCCTTCATTCCTTCAAAGGAATTATCTGGACAACAAATTAATTGAAACTGAAGACTCTGCCAGCTGAGTCAGTTCATCCCAAGCTCATTAGACCCATAAATAATTTTTCATCTCTTACCAAATCTAGAAGCACCTGCCAGCATCACAGTGTTGGTCAAGGGTGGCCATCAGTTTGCGGGTGTATGAAGAGGTTCCATCCTGAAGCTGTGATTCATAAAGTGATTCACAGAGAAACATACTTTGTTAGCTGCATTACTCCTCTAACAGCACTGCTAACGGTGACAATCTCTGTCCAAGGTGCTCGCTCCCTGCACCACCTTCCTCTCCCTTCCAGCAGCTGCACAGTGAACCAGGCCAAGGAGCTGATCCAGCAGAAACACAGCTTTCCCAATTAGGCAATTTTCCAGCCATATCACAATTCTGATTCAGCTCTTTTCATGGTTATCCAGTAGAGGGGTATCAATCAAAGGATGGGCACCTCTTAAGAAGGTTTGAGCATTGCTGCAGCCAAATGCTAGATTGATTTTTTACTGATTGCTTATCAGGGAAGCTAAAGCATTTTCTTTCAGTATAGCTTGATGCTACACTAAAACCTTGGCCAAAGCCCAGTAGTGTGGTGAGCTGTTTATCCTCTGGAGAGGTGACAACCACATGTGGTTACTCTTAGGAACATCAGCATTATGACTGGTTGAGGATTAAAGTGGTCAGGAAACAAGAAGGGAAACCCCTTTCTTGTTCATTCAAAATCTGAGGTGGGAGAAAGCAGAAAGAGCAAAATGGAAACTTGGTTTAAATGGCCTTCCAAGGGATGCTTGGACTATAAAAGCAGGGCTCCAGACCAGATCCTTCTTCATAAGTGCAGCATAAAGATATGAAGCTGAAATAGGAGGGGCTGTCATTAAAGAGGGTGTGATTGTCTAACATTTGGCCAGCAAGAGAGTGAAGGCTGAAAGGAAATTCTGGTGATACACTGCTAAATAGATCTGCCAATGGATCTCTTTTCACTTTTATTCACCTGTTGCCATGAAGTTTTCAAACTCACTAGAGCAGTAGGTGATAGGGAGGATGAAAAGAACATCTGTCTTTGTTTTATGGAAATGTTCTGCTGCTAACTACCAATGCCTTCAGTGAACCCAGTAATGAGTCGCTGAAGAAAGCAAAACAAACTTTAAGGAAAATACGTAATTCCAATTTAGAGATTCCAGCTCCTTCTGTGTGAGAACCTTTTGGAACTGAGTTACAGATCTCCTATAGCACAAAGGAATATAAGTGCTGAAGACATAAATCAATCACAGTATTAACAAATTGTCCACATTTTTTAACAGCAAGTCTAGGCAGAATATGTGAAGTTTTATCCTGAGATGCAAAAGAATAATCGATCTACATAAAGACACTATTAAAAGAAGCAAATATTCAGTTATTTAAACAGTATTGAAGCATCTGCACCAAAAGTATACCATCAATACAAACAGACATTTATTTTTTTTTTATCCTTTAAAATCTAAGGGCTCTGAAATATTCAAGTCACACAGACTAATATATTTTGGCTTTTTATAAAAAGTTTGCATGCAATTATGAAAGGCATCTGCTAGTTGCAGACCTACCAAAAGGCCCAGTTTTTAGACTTCTTAGAGCTTTTGTCACCACAATTTTTCAGAAGAACTTTATCAGATTCTCCATTGCTTAGTATTTCCACTGTACTTAAGAGAGTACACAGTAAAAAGAAGCTGTGGAACCATAGTCAGGTTCATGGCCTTATACGGAAGGCTGGACTAGATCATTACATGATCCCTGGCCTTACAAAAGAAAAAAAAAGTGTTAGAATCTCATCCAAGCAGTTGCAATTCCCGTTTACACAGATTAGTTTAATATCCATGCACTGGTTCTCAAAACTATTATCCCTTACTTCAAGGAGGCAGGGAAATTTGAAACAAATGTAGAAACTATAATTACAAAAAATATATACTTGCCAGCTGGAAAAGAAATGTGAAGCACTCTTATATGCAGAACATACTACTACTGCTTCTCTCCCCAGATTAAATACAAAGCAAAAAGAAAGAAGCATATTAGCAAAGTCAAATCTGTATTACCAAGCCCATGGGTAACAAAAAAACCAACAGATCCTGGGAAGGGGGCTAAAAAAAAACTGTTTTGAGGATTACTACCCAAGATGTTTAGTGAGAAAGAAACAAAAGAAAAAAAGCTTATTGCAGACTTCCATTTATTTAGCCATCTTTTTCTGTCTATCCACATCAATAAATTTTCTGGACATACACTTAAACAGGCCAAATTACATTTCTCTGGAAATGTGAAATATTATTAACATGATTAGTATCCATAAGCATGATCCAATGGGATTTTTACCATTAACACATATACAGTACAGATTTTATTTCAACTACTATCCTGAAACAACTAGATAGGGTCTTTTTGTCTTTTCCATTTACCTAAACAGAACTTTTCCTTATACATGATAGAAGTTGACACCACACATTTCAGAAGACACCCTGCAACATGCAGAATCCCCCATCAGGATCTTATCCTTACCTTGGCAGTTAAAGAACTTTATAGTTCAAGAATGTGAGGGATACTTCATCTTCCTTTCTATAGTTTTAAATTGAATTATTGCACTCTGAATGTAATTGCTAATCATATGAAAAGACAGTTTCTCTTTCAACCCCACTGAACGGTTGGTCTTTATCACTTTCTGAACACAGATCTCTGTGCTGCTACCTCAGCTCTAGATTGTCTCTCAATTAATCAAATTGCCTTTTTCACAGAGACACACATGTCTTCCTGAAAGAGGAGTTTGATTTCAGTGAAGTCAGTGCACCCCCTCGCCAAAGAAATGCAGACATTTGTACAGCTATTTGAAAGTATGTGATATTTATCTCACATATCTACTAATATATTTTATCATGGTTTGCTAGGAAAATCGTGGCGTAGTTCTTCACTGGATATAAGTCAAAGCTAATTAATTTAGGAACACGAACAAAGTACCCCAAGGTAAGGCAGTCTGCCAATTTACAGTGCTCTCAGGATGCTCATCAAGAGCTCATTCAAAGCAGCTCATCCATTGCTGACGACAAGACCATTTCCACAGACAGTAAGCCCTGTGTAACTGGCCCTTAACGCAGCTTAGCTAACCCAGGCTGGTTCAAGAATCCAGTCTCATGTGGACCTCTGCACAACTGCAATAGTTTATCACAGCTGAAGGGTCAGTTCTTAAGGTGTGGGGTTTCTTTTCTATTTTTCCTTTAGAAGAAAAAGAAAAAAAAATATTGCACTCTACAAATGGAGAGAATACAATGCTTAAAGAGTTTTGAGGGGAAAGCCTTGTGCTTTAAAACATGAAAAAGGAATACCAGTTCAAAACCAGGAAACATACACTATTCTGGGCTTGAGCCTGAGGTCCACAGACCTTACAGGTGCTAAGAACATTTTAGACTTTTGGGGAAAGTCAAGCCAGGGCTGTCTTAAATTTTCCTTACATTGTCAACTTTAAAAAAGGGGGTTTCCTCCTCCTGCTTTTAGCCAGTGAGAATTTTCTTTTTCATAAGGGTCATCAGGCCTGTTGGTGTGGAAAATCAGTTTGGGGAGTGTGAATGCCACTGTTGCCAGTAGTCCATGGTGCTGATGAGGAGATTTATATTTGAATATGGTCAGTGTCCTCAGCCTGCAGCTGGAATGGATTATTTCCAACATTTTTTGAAAGGTCAGTTGGTGTGTTTCTGTGTCAGCATTGTCAAGGATTTATGGACAGCAAGAAAAGGTCAATAATGCACACAAAATGGCCTGCCAAAATGAGTTGTGATCTACTAGTGGGTTGTTGCCCTACAAAGTTCCACTAAACTGGAGATAACATACAAAAGAACCCACTTGTTCGTTTACCATGCCATTTGGCAATTGCTCAGCATAGCTCAGGTCTCCTCCTGAGCTAAGAAAAAAAAAAAGTGGTACTAAAAGTCACAATAGGAAAAATTTTATTATATATCATCTTCATGGTCCATTTTTCTTTCATGTGCTTCCCCATAATAATGTAGTGTTCACTAGATTGTCATGGGTATCCAGGGTATGCATGTTAAAAAGAGCTGATCATATTCACAAATATATTTGCCATTTTAACCCTATTGTTCTATGAGATCCTTAACTGTGCAATATTTTCATTAAAAAGATGCTGTTGCCTGTCTTTCATTAAACTAAGAAAGGAAGAAGTGTAGCAGGTTGGTATTATGAGATTTTTTTTAAAATTACTAGTGAAAAAGGCTAGACTATGTTGTCACATTTTACAATGGTAACCGACAATGGCTGCACATGAGAAACAGAGTGCAGAGATAAACTTCCCTTTATCCCCCCCATCCAGATTGTGTCCAGACCATCACATGTATTAGCAACTGACTGACCTAACCTTCATTAGTTTGGACCCATTTAGCTTTTGGCTCATAGTCAAAATCTATAGCTCTAGCAAATACAGGAGGACTGAGTCACCTGTCAATGCCCAGAGTAACCCACTGAGATCAGACCCAGCATGGCAGCCTTCATCACACAATGCTCATTCTGCCATGCTCATGGTAGCACCATTCTCATGAGTACTGTTAAAAAATGTCAGTCCCCAAAGCAAAGATGTGTGATGAGCACCCAGCTACTCCCAGGACAGGGGCTAACCAAGTCTCAGCACAATTACCTCCTCCTGAGTTGTCACTTCCCTTTGTGCAAAGAGACAAAACCCAGACTCCTCTTCTGTAATCCAGCCAAAAGATTCTGTGGAAAACAACGGAGTATTGTTCCTCCTAAAATCCTTCGCTATTTCCCTAAACATTTGACTATCTTCCCTTCAGATTTTTCCTGCCTCCCTCTGAGCCACCAGAAAGGGCACCTTGCTCTGACACCTCATTTTGGCCTTGGCTGAGATGTCTGAGTGGCTGCTTCTGCTTGGTGACTTGGTCACAGATGCAAAAAGGCACAGGCCCCCAACTAGAAAACATTTCTAGGACATTCCAAGTTGGTTGTTTGTGCCCTGTCCCCCAAATAAACATGCAGAAGTTAGGATATCTACAATGTTTTGCATCAGATGAAGGTCCCTCCCTCAATCTGCTTCCGTTTTATTGCTGTTACTAGATAAATTATGGAATTACATCAAAGAAGAAACAAAAACAGAAATGGCTTTTTTTTCTTCTATATCAACAATCTACCCTTACCCACTTCTGTGTCCTATAACCTTTTCAAGGAAGTCAGATAAACTTTAGATAAGCAATCAGAAATCTCCTGTTATGCTTTCATACTTCAGCTATTGTTTGTACTGCCCCTGTACATCCCAATAACAGGTATGTTTTACCTCGCATCAGAAATGCATCAAGCAGGCTTACTGTGGTGCACTCACCATGGGCTCACATCAGGCAGCACCAAAATGGGGAGAATAAACATGGAGAGAAGCTACTTTTAAATCTCAAAGTAGGACTTCGTTTTGAGTTTTGTTCATCACTGGGATCCATTCCAATTTTAATGAAACAGTATTTCTTGGTAATATTTCCACATTACTGTTCCATCTTTCATTAAAGTAGAGCCAGAAAAGCACTTAAGCACATGCTTAAAACTTCAAAATGCATTCTGAACGTATTGCCTAATTCCTGTGATATTTTTGTTCACTGGGGGTCTTAACAAGTTCAGACTAATACTAGAAATTGGCTTTGATTTAGATAAAAGCATTCTTGTGCTAAATGAGGTCAAATACAACAAGGCCAAAACCTGAAACCTTCACATGTGCTGGGGGAGACAGACACCATCATTCTTCCCTAACCTCGTGCAGTTAAAACATTGGCCACTCAGACGCGATGTGAAGAGGAATTACTAAGTCTGCTAGCTTCCTCGCTGCAGACAGCTGCCCGTTCGCTGGCCTGTGGGCTAGGTCAACTCAGGTGCCAGCACCAAGAGCAACAACTGCTTTCAGCATGGCGACTTGCTGAGTAAAGTGTTGTCCAAAATGAGCTCTAAAAGACTGTAGAAGTGGCAGCGTAACCATTGCCCTATCCAGATTTTTAGGACAGCCCTGAGTCTTTACTTTTATTACTGGCTTCTCTTTGTCAAAAAAAGGGCATTTTGTACTGTGGGATGTAATTTTCCCCCTTACGGACCTCATGTCTTCACATGAAAGCATGGGATTTCCTACGTGGTTCACAAACAGGCCAAATTCTTAATCCAGTTTCAAAATAGTATTTTCTTCAGTAGTCTTTGTGAAGAAGGTTCAGCTCCCGGAGAGCAGGAGTGGGCTATTTTAATACAAAGTAACTCACACCTTTAAAGGGATTCAAGCTGCTCTTTATATATTCCAGAAAGCCTTGCTTCGAATCTCATGCTTCCAGCATCTGCTCCCTATTCTCACCTATTCTCCTTCTTTCACCTGGGGAGTTAGGTAATGTCTGGCCCAAGTACAATAAGGCCCCCACCCCCTTTAAAGACCATCTTATTCTAGTACAACATTGTTTATGGATTCCATATGGTGTATCATTAGTGTTATCCTTGATTCTCTGTCTCTCACTTTCCTCTTGTGCAATAAAAGAGATGAAGTAACACATTGTAAAAGAATGTGTTTGCAAGATAGAATAGACATCTGCCTCTCTACTTTAGAGGCTGCTGTGAGAATACAGTTGCTACCTATTTTGCCAATTTGACCCCAACATGTCTAGGGCCTCTCAGAGCAATTGTGCGTGAACACATCAATCTGTTCATGAGCCATAGCTCTGTGTCTGAGATGGCCATTGATATTATTTTTTTTTTCGCTGTTACTTTGTCCAAAACCTGCCCGAGTTATTGTTGGTACCGTTACAAAAGATGTTAAGGATCTTTTGGGGAAGATATGACCTGATCTTTCTGGAACATTTTTAAAGAGATTGTCTTTCTTTTTTTAAAGAAAATATCATTCTTCCTTTGAGCCAGCAAGCCCCACATGCCCAGGCAAGGCCAGGAAGAAGTCATGTTTCCACTTTCAGAATTGAAGACAGAATGCTTTGTGCATTTCTAAGGAAAAACAACCCACTCCAATTCAACCACATGACTTGCCTTTAGATCTGTTGTGACAGCTTAAAAATTAGTAAGGATAATTTCATCATTAAAACCACCTGCTGTTTGATTTATGACAACTACATAACATCTAAGAATCAGTGAGCACAGTGGATATTGTCAAAAAGGCTCATATTGACCTCTTTTTCTTTACACCATCTTAAGTCAGGAATACCTCTAGTCAATTTGCTGCAATTAGCCTGCTGTAAAATGTACCAGAGGTGGACAGCTTCTAACTGCAGTGGAGCCATCCCCCCCCCACCTTACACTGGTGCGGCTGAGATAGGAATCAGGCACAAAGGCTGCAAAACTGGTCCTTAACCACACACTGTCAAGCCTGACAGCATTTGGAAATCTGTTTGTATATCTCATTACATTGCCTCTTTGCCACAAGGCCATTGTTTAAAAAAAATTATAAAATGATATGTCTTCTCTTATCATCACATAGAAAAGGATATAAAAATATAAATAAAACTGAAAGCATCAGTCTTTCTGGATTATTTGAGAATAACCTCATATTAATGAAGATATAAACAGTATGCTTTAATAGAACCTGCAGCACAAACTGTTTGAAAGAGAAATTATTATTTCTCTTCCATTTCCTGAGTAATCAAACTTGAAGGCAGGTCTTGTGTTACTTCACAGACATAAGACAAAGACTGTTTTAAAAACACTAAATCTGTTCTTTCCTCTTCGCTGAAGATCTGCTGTTTCACTGGTTACTCAGGGAAAACTATTGCTGGTGTTGGTGAAATATATTTGGACTGAGGGGTGCAGAGGTGGGCGTACTTGTTATAGTGCTAAAACTATCTTTCTCATGCAAAAGATAACCAATCAACCAACACAAATGAATAAAACCTTACTAGTTGCCAGCAAGTCCACTGAATCTTTCTTCTTAAGTTAGAGGAAGCTGAAGTATCTGCCTTCCTGTCAACTTCATTTCATGGTCTTCTATCTTCCTCCTACAGGTATCCATCAATTTCCAGCCAGAATGTTCTGTGTGCCACTTTTTTGCATGTGAACGACTCTTGCCTTATTTTTCTCTCTGCCTTCTGAAATCTCTATAATCTGAATTTATCTACAGGGTGAGAAAGAAAGTAAATTCAAATCTGTGGGAGAACCAAGGAAGTTCCCTCAGATCATCTTGCAATTTTACAGGTAAGACTGGCCAAGACCATGACTAGATCCTTCACAACTGCAGCAGCCAAACAAATACACTGTTTCCAGGGAATGCAGGTGTACAACTAGCAAAGCATTCTCCATTCACTAGAAGAGGAAGCCCTTAAGAAGGACAAAAGACTGCATGTGGAATATGGTACAGTGGGAAAGACACTAAAGATCTTAACCTAGATGCACTCATATAAGCATTGAAAAACCTCAGGTCACCTCAGGTGTTTGTTATTATTTTAATATCATTGCCTCTGACTGACAGTAAAAGTGAATTGGAAGAGTATGTTTGAAAATCCTTATGTATAATACAATTATGCCAAAATGTATTTGAACCTCTATACTTGTAAGGGTCCGCTCATCATTAGTCTGGAACTGATATTTGGACACTGCTTTTTGCACTGTTTCATTTGAACTAGATAATGGTAAAGTCTTCTTTTCTTCAGCATACTTTGTGCAGTGTAATTTACAGTGCTATGCAGATGCTGGATCATTCGAATCTCCATTCTGTTGCACATAATTTACATTGCCGGTGGCAAATAAAAAGATAAGTGCAATCCATATTGCAAATGTATCGTACCATTGTGAATTTGCATGCTTTATCCTTGTTCTTCACCTCGTGGAATTTATGTGGTCATTGTAGCAATGTCCGATATCACAGTGAATATCCTCTTATCAGTCATGTTTGGATTTTAAAACTAGCTCTTTCTATATACATCATCATAGCAGTCTTCACTATCACTCTAAATAATTTGAAAGCTACAGTAAAAAAATCTGCAGAGCTGACATATCACAGTAGAAGTAAGGACACTGCTTGAAAATAGACATGTAATGTTTCCTCTTATTTGATTCATACCCAGGCAAGCAGTTCTAAGTCAGATGTTTGGGGGTTTTTAATTAAATCACTTTACAAATTTAAATCCATTTGTGTTGGGATATTTTTTAACTCAGTGACACTTTTATGTGGACCGTATAGCTCTTTTGAAATATTTTCAGTTGAGCATCAGTGTTTCACCATGTCAACAAATGTTCCCCTGATGCAGGAGACCATCTAGTCTTTCAAAGCTCAGACACATAAATTAATCTTCCAGCTATATTTGAATCAAAGTAACTTTAAATACAATAAAATACACAGTTCTAGGAGAAGATAACCCACAGAACCTCACTCTCTAAGGTCTGGTTTCTTGTGCCTTGAATTTCCATGTTCTGATGTTGTGTAAGATGAAAGCCTGTGCTTCACTTTACTTGAGCACAGAAGGTCTTGGCTCTTTGTAGCATCCTATTTTTTTAAAAAATGTGATAATTTAGACTGATGTCTCTTTTGAAAACTCAGTTCAAATAGGCTGAAGAGTTGCAAAGATATTAAGGATGAAGTAACTGACAGACGGACAAAGAGACAATGTGGTTGCATGAACTTCATTCCCATAGGAAACCATGACAACTAGAAAGAGAGATTTGGAGATCTTTAGCTGGAGCAAGTCGTTACAGCTTCACTTACCTCAGTGAGATGGAGTGACCTGCTAAGAATCTGAGCGGTAAAAATAGATAGCAATTAAAATGGAAACACTGGGCTGGGCAAACTCTGCCTGAATGTTCTCTCTCCTCTTCACCTCCTTGTAATAAAAATACAGTGCAATTGAATATGAAGTTCTTCATTATATTCATAAAGTAGCATGGTTTTAAGTGGGCATCAAAAACAGCACTTTAAAACAGCAGTTGTAGAAGTACCTTGTAATCTAAATACAGTACATTCTTTTTGGCATAAATGAAAAGTTCAGTTCTTACTCTTGACTTTTTGAAATTATTTTTATAACACTGCAATTCCAGTGCAGGAAAATTACATTTAAGAAATGGAAATTAAGATCCTCTGTTTATTTATTTTCTAATCACTTTTCCATATCCTTCTTACAAACTACCAAAAATGTTTACAGTAATTGCTAATGCTATAAAGCATCTGTATTTGGCCCCTCCCTGTGAAGCCATTACCTAACCAAGTGCCACATAATTAAACAAATAAACAAATACCAAAATATGATCCATTGCTGTTGTGTAAAAAAGGAAAATATTAACCAAAGTCTGTTTGAAAAACTTTCATGTGATCAATCACAACTTGTTAAAAAGTCAAATGAGTGAATGTTTTCATAGAAGCAGAAAACAGAGAATTTCAATCTCTTTTAAATTCTCTCCATAAAAAATAACCTCTTAAATTAATTTGATGCAGTACATTAGTCAAACATTGTGGATTAATATACAGAACCTGTGACGTGTTGATGTGGGTAGTGAGGGAGTTGTTTAAACTACAGAAGTCTTTAAAAACTTCCTTGCCCTGGCAGAGTGATCTCAGGTGGGATGTTAAATGTATGCTCAGCCACCGGCTGCAAGTAGTCACTAAAGCAAACACCAAAGCACCCTGGTGAAGGCAATTTCAGCCTCAATCCTATCAGCCGACACTTCTGCTCAGTGACCCTCTCAGGTCTTAGAAATGGTCTTTTCAGATTCCGGGTCTTGCTGTATTGATTTCAATCAGCAGCTTTTCCTATGAGCCCCGCTTTGAAATAGACCTGACATAATTTCTACTCTCTAGCCCAAGTTTTATCTCTGGGGTTTTATTCACATTTGACATCGTTCAGCTAAATGACAAGTGAGGATTTTGTGTGCACTTGTTTTCCTACCCACATTTTTTTTTAATTATGTTTGTTTCAAACAGGAGTAAATCTCTTTGTTTACTTACGCTTTCACTCGCTCCAGCAAGGGAAGCAGACTCAGCTGCCTCAAGTGTTGTTTTCAAAATGTTTTTACATTTTTGGCCATGCTTCAGTGGGACCAAAGCATTTCTGTCAACGACTTCATTAATGTCAGGATTCTACCCCTGGCTTTTGAATGCCAGCAGCACCCCGTCGGAGGCTCTCTCACTGCTCAGATCCCCACGCTTCCCCTTTACCCTTACCCCAGCAGCACAGGCTCCGACAGCCCGCGCACCCCTATGGCACAGGCTGGCCAGGGACCAGGCAGCTGCTGCTCTGCACCAGGAGCCAGGAGGGGGGCAGAAGGGTGGAGAGTGGGCGCTGCAGCCCATCACGCCTCTCCCTCGCCAGAGGCTGCATCCACTGCACCACACCGCCAAAGGCGCCCAGCAAAGCAGGCTGGAGGCAGGCAAAGTCCCTTAAACCATGTTTGCACCTTCTTACTTCTATAACTCTTGGCGTAAATTAGAGCACCCTAAAAGGGCACAAGATGGTTACGATTTGGGAGAGGGGGAAAAGGGTATTTCATATAGTAGAAAAGTTTCAAAGTTTTTCTCTTTTTCTGTTGTTTTTTTGTTGTTGTTGTTGTTGTTGTTTCTTCTTTTAAATGAAGAAAGCGATCAGGAAATCCTCAGCTGAAACTGAGAATGGGTTCCTGATGGCTGGATGGATTTTGCCAAAATCCATTTTAAGGTTTACTTTGAGTAAGCTCAAATCAGGTTGCCATATGGAATTACTCCATGCAGCAGCCTGACCCAGAGCAAAACTGAACAAAGCTGAGATTATTTACTAAACTCCTAAACTGCTGGCTGTTTTGCAACTCTCCCACACTGGATCTAATTCCTTAGGTAAATAAGCACATATTAAGTTAAAAACCCAAGTTAACCGATAGGCCAAATAGTTGTACACAAGGTAGGCTGTTTGATGACACACAAAACGCAACCATGAGTCAACATTCATGCCTCAGACTGTCTCAAAGCTTGCTGGCACCTGCAGTTTAGCATATTTACTGCTGTAGCCGAGAAGATTGATCACAGGAAGCCAAAGCTGTTCAGTTAAAAAAAAATAAGAATCAGCTGTTTTCTATGAGCAGTCTGTCAGATAACCAGACTAATGAAACTGTGGGCATTTCTCTTGAGCTCAAGAAACATTCATGCTGGAGAGGATACTGGAGTCATTCTAATACTTTGCAGTTGTTTTGGAGGTTAAATAGAAAGCGGCACAGAAGAAAGGTTTTGCCTTTGTGATTGAAGAAAGGCAGAAACATAACATCAAAATGCACAGTTGTGCCCTCAGCTAAAATAGTCATAACACTAATACTGTATTTTTCACCTCACTGATGCGCTCCAAATTGAAAACACAAAAGATGTCTTTCACTAATATTGTTAAAAAAAAATAAAATACAACTGTCCCACAGAGAAACCAGCCAGACAAAACACAGTCCTGCTTTTGTAAAAATAATTCATAACCTGATGAAATGTCTTGTGTCAGAATCAAAACCAAGAAGCTTCATATGAAAAGTGGATCTGACTCCTGTTAGGACTGCATAAGCTGCTCTACCATCTTGGCTTTCCCCATCCTGGGCTCCAAATGAATGCAAAGGTAAAGGGGAAGCAGCAAAAGGCTCAGCACATGGTGATCTTAGTGTCCTTTGACAGGACACATCACCGACATGGAAAACACCGACATTCACGCATGGGCTTTTGGTTAGCTTCTACATACAGACATGGTTTCGCCAGCTGCCCCACTGTCAGTGCAAAAGGGCATTCCCACAGGGGCTGCCTTACCTGGCTGGATACAGGCAGGACTCTACTGGGCAAGCATTTCTTCTGCCCTGGTGAGAACAGTCTTGTGGATGTTTACTCAAGTTTTGCTGGGCAGTGTGGGAGAAAAAGCATAGTTTCACATCTTCTGGTACCTTCTTCCTTTCATTTCTTACAATTTGTGAAGCTAATAGCACGGAAGAAAGGTGGCAGCCTAGCCTAACCTGCTTTACCTCACAAGACACAATACTAATGTAAAAAAGTGTTTTTAAATGGTGGTGAGATGCTCACCGCTATTCCAGCACTCTTGCACTTGTAAACTCACTACAGGCCAGAGGGCCATTGTTTTTCATGTGACAGACATGTAGACCATCATGGTAGGTAGCACAAATCAGTGTAGCCTCAAGGCCACTCTAGCTAGTCCCAAGAGGCTGACCGTTTCAGAGCTACCTCAAGCTTCAAGGGACATAGAAGGTGCCATAGGAAGGTTCCAGTCTGCCCTTTGAAAGTGAATCAAATCATCTCTGGCACTACATCTTGAGGGGAAATTGAAAGTGTCCAGCTTAAAAAAGGAACCTTAAGCTTTTTTCACTATTTTGTCATGTTTCTCCTAACCAAAAAAAACCCAACAAACAAAAAACCCAAGTAAATGTAGCACACTTGATAATATACAAGTTTATCTGTTGGCAACACAGCTTTGGCATAATTTCCAAATACATCATACTAACAATTCCTAGGAATACTGCTGGAAGTGAAAGATGGCTCCTGTATGACATTTACCATCTGATACGTTGGGTACCAAATAGGGGAGCTGATAGCCAGTTGAAAGCTTTGAATATGCTGATACTTTCTGGGGTTTATTTTCCAAGCCTCATTTTATGCTCTGCATTTCATATTAATGTTATTTTTGTTATAGAATATTTTTATTTATAGATTAATAAGAATATAGGTAACAGGTGACAAATATAGATAACATCATAAAAAGGACAAAGCTGATGACAGCTTGTGATAATAATGGACAAATTAATAAGAATGATATGAACTGTAATAATGAAATTTTAATTATTTGCATGTAATTTAATGCATGCTTAGACAAAGTTTCCCTCTGAGGTTTATCTAATAGTAGCTTTTGTTGTTATTTTCCAATACAGGCATACATCCTCTGCTCTCACCTTTTATCTTCATGTTCTGTTTGCAGGCCAAGAATGACAATATTTTGCAATGCAGCTAAAGCAGTATGTGTATTTAGTATGCTGAAGGCATCTATCATCTTTTGTCTGTAGCTTTTCTGAAAAGTTCATCACCTCCATTCCCTCAACCAATAGCTTTCTTGTAGCAGAACTAATGCCTGTGAGGAAAAGATTGCAGGGTCCTCAGTATGGCATTTTCACCAGCTGTATAAAAAAGGGAAAGGGGAGTGCAAGTGATGGAAACTGTTGTCAGATGATAGTTATTTTCCTCATGAAAAGGAAAACACAATTTTCAGGATCAACTGAGGACACTTGCTGGACAAGCTAGATCACAGGATTTGTGAAATCACAGGCCAGGGCTTGGGGCAGAAAGGAGGAAAGGGAGATGGAAGGGGCAATGCCTGAGAGTGCCAAAAATGAGAGGAGTTTGGGAGAAAGGTAATGACAGACTCTGGGCAGAGAGAGATGTCTGTGAGGATGAGCAGGCTTGATGATGGTGAAGCCCAGCTGTTTCCATGTATCTTGTCATGTATTCCAGTCTTGTACCTGACCTCTGGACCATAGTCCAGAGTGTTGTATGCATGCTTAGTGAAGCTCCATTTAACATCCATGAAGAAACCATGTAGTCTGTCAGGCTTTGCACTGTGGTGCATAGCCCTTTTTATTCACACAGGCACACCAGGCTGCATAGCAGCAGGCTATTTGTGACCTTCTGACAGTCAGAGAAGTTGTATCAAATGAAATTGCTGATGCCGAAATCTCTGATGGCCACCATATGGGGATAGAGGAAGTTCCTGATGGTATCACACACTTTTATTACAGTGGCCATGACAGCAGATTTCCTCACTGCAGAGCAATTTGCCAATGAGCCTAGGAGTCAAGAATGCATAGAGCCTAGTGGGCAATGGGTACTCTTTATGGGCTAGAAGAGCAGTCATAGATATGGCAGGACTTTCAGCGCATAACAGTGAGGATGATACTGAGTTTTGTTGCGGAGCTAAGCATGGAGAAACTAGGACTACTGCTGTCCTATGGAGGAAAATATGGTCCCATGAGTGCCTATTGATCTCAGTGTCTCTTTCAGTATGGGCTTCAAAGGCAGAGAGGTAGGTCAATAACAGGCACTTCTGAAACCCCTCACTCATGCATTTAAAAATAAAAAGAAAAGAATGAAAGAAACCAAACACATGTTTTGCACAGCTAAACAGCATCATTTGGGGGAAAGATGACACCATTTCCTGCCTGCATGGAAAGCCAGGGCCAAATTCAGGCCAAGGAGAGGGGAACTGCCTAAACTACCCTGTAGGAAATGCTAAAATTATGAACCGTGTTCAAACATCTAACTCAATACTGCAGAGTATTGCCTAATCCCAGGAGCTTCTCCAAGAACTGAGTGCCTACGTCCATGCAGGAACATAGGACCAGCGACACAATTTCATCTCTATTTTATGCAATTAATTTCCTTGAGATCCAAAACTGACTCTTCAGTGCATCTCACCCCCATCACTGCTGCTTATGCATTTTGCTCTGAGTCTTGAGAATGGAAAATAAGTGAGCAACCATTGTATCCTGAGAAAGCTGCTTTCTGATCCAACCACCGCATCAGGTTCCCATTACTCTGACACCATCAGTCTCGCATTTGTTCACTTGCAGGGAAGACCCTCAGTGAGAATGACTGAGAGGATGGGTTTGATGGCTCAGAAACCGCTCCAGAAAGTGAACGCTGTGACCTGAGTTCAAAAAGACCTAAACCCCAGACCAGGCAAGAGTTGCAGCCACTAAGCCGCTGCAGTGTCTCATGTTTTTATGGGTCAATTGAACCATACAAGCACACAGACCCAACTAATAGCCAGCTCTCAGGTCTGAATGCAGTTTAGCACAACTTCTGGCCTATTCCTTTGTCATAATACTGCTCTTTGTCTGTGTATAGTATTTTAAGCACCTAAGGGATGTTACGCTCCAAGTCAGCAAGCTGATTTAGCTGATGCACAGGGGTGGTGGGTGGCTTCAAGAAACATGGCAGACTATTCACAAAGTAGACAACCTTAACTAAGGCCCTGTGAGTCGGCTTTTCTTGATTCAAATAGTATCTGAGCAGATTCAGATGTCTTTCTTAAATGCGGTAGCAGTATATTATCTGTGTCTCTTCATATTTTGCTAAACTTCATTCAAGATTCTGAGAGCACTTAGGATTCACAGGAATCAAAGTAACTTACCTTTACTGTGTCCTCTCCCAATTCTGAGAAATGCTACCATTAATTAAAGTGAATTCCTGACAATGTATCCTACATAGGACAAATCTTAGTTTAAAAATGTAGAAGAACAGACAAAAATTGCATATTAGTAGCTATATTTTAAACCAAAAAAAAAATCTTCACATAATAAATACATCTTATGCACATTAACTTCAAATTTACTTCAGAAAGCTATTTACAATATAAATAATTATAAATGGGAACACTTTGCAAGATATTGTTGACATAGCTAAATTGTGTTTCCTACATTACATTCCAAAGGAAAACTTCAAATTACAGATGTTATGCTACAATGTCACTAGACCTTATACATTGCAAGGCATGGGATTTGAAACACTGGCAATCGGTGTCTTTTTTTCCATAAATATAACCCGTTGGTTTAAAGGAAACATGAAATGCTTCATTATGTCTCAAGTGCTTTTTTTGCTAGATAAATAGTTTTATGCATTGAAAGATCTACCTTGGGAAAAAGTTGCAGTGCCTTAAAAGTACTTTTTCCAATAGACTTTGTTTTCTTAGAGATGTAAGGATGCCAACATTTTATAAGTGAGCAAGATTATTTCTTGCATTTCTAATCTTCCCACTGTATCGGTAGCTGAAAAGAAAAAAAAATCATGCAGTCCAAATTGCAATAAATAAAAATGTTTTAAAATTGTCTTTTGAATCCTACAATAGGTAATCTTGAGAAATTCAGTCTTGAGAAAGGGGAGTTAAATAGTGACTACAACCAGACAAAAAGCTTTGCTTCTTCCTGTATTTGATCTTGCCTTTCAAATACAGCTTCATAGATGGAGTCATAAATTACCTCTTTTCAGAAAGGGATGTATTCCTAGCAACTCAGAGCCAGATTTATCCACAGAGTTTTTGTATACATAAGTTAAATGCCACAGTGAAGTTTAACCTCACAACATATTTTTTTTTCATTAATAAATGCTCTAAGGAAATATGAAATGGAGTCACACTAGTGCTCTATCCACTCTGAACAGAAGACTATTTAATTTTTTGGCCTTCAGAATAACAGCTAAACCCTCAGCTACACCTCTAGCAGGCTTTACTAACACCAAACTGAAGGGTTATAATAAAAACTGGAGGGTTTTTTGTTTTGTTTTTTCTGTTGTTGGTTTTTGGGTTTTCTCAGTGCACAGAGCTGAAATATTTAAACCTCAATACTAAATGCAAATAAAGTAAAATGGTCCTCCTCCGCACTGTGGAGGTATCTAGAGTTAATCCAGTATACCTACAGGAAAGCATGTTCATCCACCATTGTTCCTAATAACAAAGCCTGTATTGCCTTAAGACCCTTAGGTGTTTTCAGTAAACTTGCAAATCATGGAGAGACCAGAGCCTGAATCCATTTACTACCAGACATTAACTATAGCCACCTTAAAATAGACATAGCTAGGTCTGATCCTGGAACTGTATGCTATAATCCCCATTATATACAGCTTTGTATGCAGAACGTCTGAAACCAATGTGTGTGCTATAGCTTTGTTCCTTGACTGAAAGGTTAACTGACCTTTGGAGTAGCCAGTCTGATGTTCTGGGGTGGCTGCACCTCTTCCAGAAATGCTATGTGACCTTTTATTTTTTCCAGCTCACTCAGGATGTTCACATAAATGAACATATGGTGGTTGACATACTTAGGGACATTAATGAATAAATGCTGCACATCCAGAGATAAAAACAAGATTCAGATTAGAGTGATTAAAAGAGTTTAAAAGAGCAAAATTTCACTGTGTAACCTATGGCAGTGTTGTGGACACATCAGCAAAAGCCATTCAAAGCTTAAGAAATACTTCTGGGGCTCTTCAGTGCAGGGAGATGCACTCATTTTTTCAAAGCACGTATAAATAACCTCTATTACAGAAACACAGCCATTACAGCTATTACCTTCCATAGCTTCCATACTCACATCTTGAGATTTAAAAAAAAATAAATAAATTACAACCCCCAAACCTATTGACACTTCACAAGAAGTCAGCTTTTTTGCCCTTACATATATTAAGTAGTAGCTTACTCCACAAATATTCCCATTTGAGTCAATGGGACAAATTGCTGAGTAAGGTTCTTCTATTTTAACAATTGCTTTGCAAATTTGTCCAAAATTACAAACTCCATGCCCCTGGGCTGCGATTTTGTATAGAGGGGTTTTTTGCTTCTTTAAATAAGACATATATCAAAATCATAATGCATAAAAATCATAACACACCATCCACTGATATCAGTAAGAAATGGTTTGAAGGACCTGTGGTCACTCTGTATTTGGAGTAGCTACAAAATATTAATTTGGTGTTAATAGCAAAACAGTATTATTTCAGAGAAATGATACAACACAGCAGTTTATATTGTTTCTGTTCCAAAACACAACCTACATACCTCATTTGAAGTGGTAACCTTTAGCTAATGTGATACATTGGAAATATATTTGGTAGAAATGCCTTGCATTTTTCAGTTTTGCAAAATATCTCATCTTATCTGATTTAGAAAACAAAGAAACAAAAAAAAGAAGATGATATCCTTGAAGGATACTAAATGAAAAGTTGAATTAAATAAATATATACTAGAAAAAATAAGCTTTATACCATATTGAAAAGTACATGTAATATGAGCTGCAGTGATATTATATGCTAGAATTAAGATTGCAAACTTACTTTCATGTAGCATGCGGAGTCTAAGTCTACATTTAATGATTTCTGTCAATTGAGAAGAAATTCCTGGCTATCTAAAGAAGCAAGATGGCAAATTAGCTGACAAAAGGCATCTATCTCTAGCAGGTTGTACTGAAGTGCTAAGGAGTGCCAGTTGCTGGAATCCCATGAGAAGAGCGAGCATCAGCCTTTGCTTGTAGCACAATGTGGCTGCATGTACAGACTGCTGTACTGATATATTCCATTCATTACAGTGCATTTTTTTACATTTGTCATTGTTGTGGACTGGAACTATTGAAAATAGGATCAATAACTACAGGTTGGGAAGTTTTATTTCACTATCACAATAGATAATAATGGGGAATTTTTATTGCATAGCACACTGGCTTTTTTTCCTAGGTGAAATCATATAGAGTATAAGCATCTTATATTGTACCTGGGTTTTTTTTTGAAAGTGCAGAATGCGAATACAACCGTGCCCAAACTGTGGTCTCCTGACTGCTTGTGGCCATTAGATGATAGCCAGGGAACTGCAGCTGGTCTGCAGAACTCTATTAACTTCTAATGAGAAGATTGATAACAAGAGTGCTTGGTGATCCCAAGAAACTTGAGTGCTGACAAATTCCCATTCATCCAAACTGTTTAGGAAACTCTTCTGTAATACAAAATAATATTGACACTTAGACTTATTTTTATATGTACTAGTAGGGATAATATGATACCATGTACCTCTACTCTAATTCGCTTTGCAAATTGTATTTTAATACTGTACAATGAGACTCCAAATACAAGTTTATTCATATTATTCATAGGAATAAGTGAAATAAATATGTATCCAGAACTAGATTTATCAAAAATACTTTTTCATTCCTATGCTTTAGGAATATATACAATTGTTGGGCTGAAAGAAGTCCATTTTGGTCCATTCCTTCCTCTGAGTTAACAGTTGTCAATGTTTTACTTCCCCTCAATTATTTGTCTTGCTTTTATCTTAAAACAAACAAACAAACAAAAATCTCTAGCTGCTTCTCTTTATGACCTTTATTGTTCATTTGGCAGTTAGTCAAATAAACTTCTTGCCAAATCATTTTGTTCTCATTTTGCCTTGGCTAACATTCAATGCCCTGTCTCTCATTTCTGCCACTAGTTCAAATAGTTTTAGACCATTATTTATATCTCCTCCGTGCAGAGCTTGGTGCACACCAGTGACATTTTCCCTTTCTCTTTTCCCTTGCAAAGATGACAGACCCAGTTTATTTAAAGTTTTTATTAGATCTTTCAGTCTCTTTATCTTTTGCTGAGCTCTGCTCCACCTTTTCTATTATGAGGTTTAGATAATAAAGACCAGACTGTGTTGCCCTTCCTTGTGTTCAACGTACATTTCATCAGGAGTGATCACACTGCAGTCAACAAAGATTGCTTATGGAGTAAGGTACTACTCAATTCAACATTCACAATCTGCCTTGGAGTGATCAGGACTATACACAATATTCCAAGTTCAGAGAGGTAATTTCCTCTGCTTTCAAGTACATCTCTACTTACGTGGCTTAGAATGTTATTATTTAGCTTTTGCTTCTGATTAGTTTTATTTGAAAATAGATATTTTTAACCCACCCATAGCATGCTGGTTTATATTTAGTCCCATTGATGACTCAGTCCCATATGTCGAGCTTCTTAATGTTACAAATGAAGCTAGACTTAGTGCTGATCTCATTTTAGTAACCACAAGTCCCCTTAACTCCACATTGGTGTAATAGGGAGCAGTGGTCCTGCTCCCATGGCAGTCAACTTTGAGACTTCATATAAATGCCATACAAAGAAGGACAGGTCTACCAATTGTGCCTACAAATGCCCTATTTTACTCTTTTTAGCATATGCTTTTTATTTACTCTTTTCCAAACAATTAGTGTCTCTTTGTTCATGAGATTATTAAAAATTGCAAAACGTTTCTCTGCCTCTTTTGATGTCTTCTATAAGTCTAGGACAGGCCCCGATAACATCAGCATTCTTAAGACAACTGAATTTCTTGGAACCCTGACTTTCCTCAGTATTTTTTAATGAACATATGACCAATTTTGATACCCGTAATATGTTTTGATATTCATTAAATTTTCTGCTGCAAGTAAGAAAAGAATGCCTATCTCTTTTTCAAAGTTATACCTATTACTTCACTGTATGTCCGACAGAGCAGTTACAAATTTCTATACTTTCTTAATTTACTCCAAAACTTTATCAGAAGTAGGACAAACCACCATACAGTTTCTGTCTATTCTCATCTCTCATATTTTCACACTTATGCAATTGCATTTGCATTTTACAGCAAAATTTCTAGATTCTACTGAGTTCCTTCTGTGTTTCAAATTAATACTTCATTATTCAGCCACTTAGAACCACTTTTCCTGTTTTTATAATATTACTAAATGGCATACATAGCTATAGGGTTAAATGTGTTTATCTTGGACCACTCCTAATTCCAGCCTATTCTCCCCATTTCTCCTGACAATTTTCTTTCATTTCACTCCACTACCCACCTTGTGCAACCTTGCAAAAATATGAGGACAATCTCCCATCTCTACATCAAGACAACCAAGCCCTATGTGTTTCTCAAAAGTACACTGAGAAAGGCCCTCTTTCTTTTAAATACAGTAGAAGTAAATACTTGATTGTACTAATCATAAGGATACTGCTCATTTGACTCCTTTCAAATCAAGCATGTGTAAATAACTATGCATGTGAGTACACAAGGAAATAACAATTTGAGTTCTCTCTTCTTTTTCCCCTTTTTGATTTTTGTATTGGTTAGCCATGGATGCTTTATACCATGGAGCAGCATAACATACTTGGCCATTAGGGAATAAACAGATCACCAGAAGTACACTTTTTGTTGTGTATTTCAAAGGAACACATTCCAACTTTCCGCATAAAAAGAGTGCATAGCAGTTTTGTTGGCTGGGACCTGTGGTGCACATGCAGTTCAGAAGGGCTGCCCTTGGCAGTGTTTCCAAACAGCCAGCTCTTACACAATGCACACAAATTGCTCTGCTATCTGCCCCAAGCACTCCCTGCCTAGACCTTTTCCATCCTTCTCATCTTGCATGGCACCAACGTTGAGTTTAGCTCCACTCACTCTAACCTGCATGCCAATGCATTTTTATTTTTAAAAAGTAATGTGTGTTAACTAATTTAGCCCCTCAAACCTTAGATTATTCTTTGTAGTGCACTGTGTTATATCAAATGCTGGTAACGACAAGGGCATGAAAACATATAATATCTTCCAATTAGATCTCAAAGGTTACTTTTTAAAGCACAGAAGTTTTTAGAAAAAAAGTGTCAGCTTCCATTGGTTATTATAACAGATGTTCCCTTGTGTCCTTGTGCTGGATCTTGCTGCATCCTTAAGTGAGAAGTCACATCAAAGTGTGATCCATTACAGCCTAGTGAATAGTTTCTAATGGTTTCAGTGTCATATAGATGCTCCAGGGCATATCCAGTTAATGTGTAAGAATGCTTATCAAAGTACTGCCTGTGGGAGCTGTAATAATTTGGAGAGGCTGCTGGGTGATCCCCTGGGGTTTGATGAGGAGACACATCTGAATGCAGGTAGTCTTTTGCTAGTACCAAACTAGATTTTGATATTCTGTCAGAATTAGGGCTGCTTATCCTAGACAATGTTGTGGGGCTGTTGTCATAGTCATTTTCATGTGGGCTCATGATCTTTCCATCTCGTTGCTGGATGTGTTCACAGGGAGGAGTGTTGGCAACCATCGGGACGCGGCAGACATCCCCTGCCAACTGCTGCTGAGGGTAATTTGCAAAACAGATAGCATGCTTCTTCCCTGTGCCATTAATGGAGATCAGTGGATCAGGAGTCGTTTTCCGCAGTTGTAGTCTGTTTTCTTCCTCTTTAATCATTTGCTGGGTGGCTCTTATAAGAGTTTCAATTTTGCTAGGTTCGTGTGGACTGCTTTGATATTGCTCAGCACGGTATCGGTCACCTGATTCACTGGCAGAGCCAGGATCAGGTGAGCTAACAACACTGTCCTCATCCCAGTGTCCTCTCCCTAGGAAAGATAGAAAGGAGACAAGCATTGAGATTGAAGGAGGCAAGCAATCTTAAAGAACAAGTACCCTGAATCTTATTTTACAGACAGAAAACCAAGACAGAGGCAAGTGACTCATAACAAAGTCACCAAAAATGACTGTGGTAGACCCCTTGCTTTTCAGTGACAACCTCTAGTTTCCAATGTCTGCACATGGAACAAGTGACCTAGCTGAAAATATACGAAGCAGAGGTCTAAGCACCTCAACACAGAAATCCAGTGCCACCTGAGATGCTCTAGGGTAACCAAGCTTCTGCATGGGCCCAGCAGGTATGGCACCAGCTCTACAGGAACTCTATGTCTTCTGGAGCAGCTAGAGGCTAGGCAGGGCACTATAGGGCATGTCAAAGTGCCCTCAGCACTGACCTTCAGGCCCTGACCCCTCACTACCTCTTTGTGTCAACAAAGTCTGAGTGAATTGGTACCATGATGAAAACAAAAATCTCAAGGAATTACAAATGTACATCATTCCAACGTATCTTCTGAGGCCTTTCCAGGAGCTAAAACATAAAGACAGCATTGTGGAATAGCTTGTGGCTCTATAGTGACTTTATGCAGGTTACACAACAATAAATAAACACAGGTAAGGAAGTAGATCTTTAGAAGCATAAGAACCCATAGCTATTAAACAGGGTTACTGTACAAATGCGATGTCATATCCCAACACATAAATATTTGCCATATAAAACTTTTAGAATGGGAAAATATAACTGTATTTGAACCTCTCGTTAAAAAATAAGGCCCACAGACATATCAGAGAAGGTGTTCAGCTTGCATATATCTGAAAGCACAGAATCAGACCTGTCAAACCTCACTAGGAAGAAAGCGAGTGAACCCTAAACCTGAACAACCAACTAAGGCCACACGATAATAAAGTGCTTGATAAAGGATTTGCTGAGATACATACCTGCAGGAGGGCATGCGTTGGACTTACAAAAATTACTTAACGATGCCTTTGCCTCAGCACATGCAAAGTCCTCTTTGGAGATGAGGCCCATTGGGTTGGTTGACCGGACTCCTCAAAGGAAACCCATTTTCAGACTAGCACGGCTTTCCCTGCTCTGCGTTTGATCAAGGCATACAGATCTGCCCAGCTACCACTGTGTGGCAGAGTTCATGGCAAAAATCAGTGATGGGCTTTTATCATAAACATATCCTGCCATTTGTTGGTGGAAGTACTACACTGTTCAATACTCACGAGCACAAATTTATCCTTCACACCTTTGTAAGATCTGGACCCAAAACACCAGGGCCTGGAGCTGGAAGGGAGCTCCAGCCATCCACGCACACAATAGGTCCAGCACACCATGACACACTGTGGAGCTGGTTGGCCGCAGCACTAAACCATATGCTCAGCTTGTCTCACTGCACAGACCATATCTGCAGTGTTCCAAACTTCCTGAGCATGACCAGAAATGCATGGATTCATGTGTAATTTCCAGGACCTGTCGTACTGGTCAGCTAATTCTCATTATCGTAAGGTGACTCCGAGCCCGGACTACCAGAAGATACATTAAAAGAACAGAAAAGGATGCAAATATTTTCTGCCCAAAGAAACTGCTCTGACAGCAACATTCACATAGTATTGTCAAAAGGATTTTCATTTGTGAAAGGCCAAGGTTTGAAACTGCCTAAATCTAAATGAAAATGTCACATTTGCAAAGGAAGATGAGATGTTTCTCTCCTCAACTAAGGCCAACGTGTGAGGTTTTACCCTCAAAGCTACATGCAGACTGAAGGCCTATTGAAATACATAAGACTTGATACAACAAAGAAAATAACTGCAGCACATGGAATTACAACACCACCAAGGAACAAACTAAAATCAAATTATATTAACCATTTGCATTGATTAGCCTTGATAAAGGTGTGGAATAAATATTTAACACTTTTGTATTTGTACCTCCGTATGGTATTCCTACATTACTATCTTTCTGTGCTCAGCAAGAATTACCATGCATGAAATTTCCCAGCAAAATCATCATACTTTGTTCAATTCTCTTCTTTTTTTGGAGAAAAGAAAGCTAGAGAAACAAGCATGACAGACGTACAAAAGAGACACAAGGAAGGAGGTGTGTTCTCACAGGGAAAATGGAGAACTGTCCTCTTCAAAATTTAGGGCTCCCTTTGTTTCCTCATTTTTCCACTGATTGTATTTCTTAGAACTTGCTATTTAATCATATTTCTAATCTCAATAGAATTTTCCTCGGATTAGAGTGAAATAGTGCAGTTCTTTTTTATTTCCAAATTCTCATTCTGCAAGTCACTGGAGTGGTATTAATGTAATTAGCTTTTATGAGTTCTTTAGATACAACCTATATTTTAAAAGATTATTTTAGTAGAAAAGCATTTTTTTAATTTAAATTTATTATATATATATAAATATAAAAAAACAATTTTCAATTAAAAAAATTAAATTCACTATCCTTACAACCTTAAACTCTGACTTCTGGGTCAGCTGCAGTCCTTCATCTCTCAGCCTACCCTTTAAACCCGAGGAGCTTCAGATTTTTCCAAACCCAAGATCAGTCTTTCACCGTGATTTTTTTATTAGCTTCAGCCTCTGATGATGTGCTACTGCATGGAGTTTGCAACCTGCCAGACACCAAGCAAGGCTTCAGACTTGGTGCTAAAAGGGTGAAGAAACTCCAATTAGCTAAAAATTATTGGTGGGGGTAAATGTCTGAAACCAAAAGCAAATGTTAATTTGAATTGCCAATTTTAAATAAAAATAAACAGCAAATCTTTCAGAATCTAGTAATATCCAGTTGGATATTAATGAAGAAAAAAGTAATTTGGAGAACAATTTCTCCAAAGACTTTAAAGATTTTTTAATATCTAGCTTGGATGGAGCTCTAATTTTTTGCTAAAGATATTCCACCCAAATCAGTTTGATCTTCAGTCAAATAAATAGCACATTTCTATCAAGTGTATCATTTTGTTTGTATTTTTAAGATTACCCTTAAAACCTCACCAGTCGGATATTTCCACTTTAATTTCACAGATTAAAAAAATATATAACAAAATTATATTTTGCTGCATATAAGCCAGACCATCAAACTCAACTTGAATTTTAAGCATTCCTCATCTCCATAGATGCGATCTCTGAGACCAAGACATATATCAAAAGCCTCTCTCAATTTCTGCCTCTCACATGAACAGCTGCATGTTTGTGTTGCGTTGCTCTGTCGGAGATGGTGCCTTGTTTTCGCTTACCATGAATCCTGTGCACTGACGTTATGTGGGGCATACTGTTCTCATATGCTTCTCTGCTCTCTGGGGATGACTTAGTCAGAGGCAATGCTGAACGAGAACCCCACCAGCTCTCCCTTCCCGGCTGCGGTGTGCCGAGGAAATACCGGCCAGCTTCACATCTGCCGCCTTCACAGGCCTGAGTATGGAAATGTCTGTCATCAGTCAGCCTGGAGTGGTCGAGTGCAAAACCGTAGCAGAGCGCACTGCGGTCTGAGTACTGTCTGTAGGCACAGGAGACATCATGGTGCTGGGAGCTCGGTCTGTCTGTGGGCTCCAGTAGCTGGGGAGAAGCTGTATCAGTCAGGGGGCTCCCACCCCACTGGCTCTCGTGGTCAGACTCGGATCTCTCAGTGTGAAACCCAGAATACTGCAAAACAGGAGAAGCAACAGGGAAATTACTACGCCTGGGTGAAATCTGCAAGTAATGGCACGGGAAAGAGAAAGCATGTATGTGATAGGGTGTTTTTTGCGAGCGTGCCCACATGTCTGCACCTTCTGATTGGGCTCCTAGTCCTTTCCTGTACAACACTCGGTAATGAGCTCACAGATGACAGCACAGACCTCATGAAAGCCTAAAACATCCCATGTCGACCCTTAATAGCCATCTCCTTTATGATGTGTAATATTAAGTTCAGCAACATCAATGTCACAATTCAATATTTTTTTAATATGTCCAGGTTTTTCCTATTGCTTTGAAAGCTAGTGCTTGTGCTCAGCAACGGTGCTCAAATGCTCTTCAGCAAAACACTTTCAAAAGGGACTGAAATAAGACTGCTCTGGAGCATTCTCACATGTCAAATTGAAACTGAATGTATTTCAAATTCTTTTTCTAAGGGTTCCCTCTCTTTTTCTCATCTTTCGTTTGTTGTTGGGTTTTTTTTCTTACCTGAAGTGGTATCTTTGTACTTCTTTCCTCCTATTAGTAAGGAAAAGAAAGCCTCCTGTAGATCCTGGGACTACCAACACTCCTACAGAAAAAAGCTCTGAAGTGATGGCAGATTGGCAAGAAGGTAAAAATCACAGCTCTGTTGCAACATGAGAGCAAGGAAAATCTAGAAACTATTTGCCAGAAAAGGTGACTGCTAGCCAAAGCAGGCAGAGTTGGCATTCCGCACCCTCACTTAAGCTTTCCCAACACGGAAGAAGCAAGTAGCAGGCAGTTGGAAAAGCAGAGCATGAGCATTTGTTTAGAGAGAAGTAAGGGTTAAGTTAAATGTCACAGATTTCTAGATATTCATAATGAATGTTTCAAATTTTTAGATACTTTTTGGGAAAGGAGAGAAAAAAAAAGATAAAGAATGCTTATTAAACCTCCTAGGATTTAGCTATCTCATTTTTAAATCTTTTTATTTATTGGAACTGTCAAACTTCATGGAACATCTTTAAATCAATTTCACCCATGATTACAGATTGGGATGAGACCAAAGCTGTACATGCTCGCCTCTTCACTACTGCACACTCATGTCACAAATCAATGTATTACAACATGAAACCTTGGAATTCTCCCATTCCATCACTCACCTTCCAGATGCCCACTATGCGTTTTCTTTGAATAGGCATTAGGCCTCTCATGAAAACATAAGCCTACCTTCCTTTTCATTAGATTGAGTTGCTATGAAACTCCTCATTATCAGCCAGGATCAAGGTTTTATGCACTTACCAATCGAAAGTACTGACCAGATGTTTGACTTACAGAAACTTAAACCATCTGTGCAACACCAGTAGTGGTTTTGGCATTTAATTGAGTATTTCTTCAGTATTCCAGTTTATATTTGTGAATACTGTTTGTTAACATGGTAGGCTATTTAAAGGAAAGAAAGAAAGGGTCATGGCTTTGGGGAGCTTGATTATATTTTGTTATTAGTTGTCAGAGAAATACCTGTAGGCAAAAAGCCTGCCAGTGAATATGGAGGAGGTCAGCAAGTTAGTACTACCATACTCATTGCACAGTTTTAGAGATGAAAGGATAAACTGATTTTGCATGGAGGTAAGATAGTTTCAGAGGCAAAAAAGAGTTCTTTTAAATGCCAGTAGCTCAACACACATTAACTAGGAACTTTATTCAGCCATCACGGTGTTATGTGACCAACTGGAATGTCTAACTCTTCCATTACCCTTTCAGATCTGATGTCTTCAAACTGCTTTGTCACAAAGATATCTCTATAAATACAAATTGAGTTACTGTAAACTTTTTAACAAAAGCATACAAATCAAATTAAGTTTCCAATAAAAAAATAGAAATTATTAACAAGATTTTGACTATTACATTTTAGTTAAAATGGAAATTCACAAAAGGAAAAATATTTTTGTACCTGTTCTTAATTTATTTTTAGCACTTTTTTTATTTGACTTCTACAAACTGGTTTTTTTAAATTTAAAAAGCTGAAATATAAGATATTATCAGCCTATATGTAAGTAGAAAAAAGTTTTAAGTTAATTTATTTTCTTATTAAAAACAAAACTCATAGCACATTTTTCTTTCATGAGGAAGACAAGGAAAATCAATTTCCAATAATATTATAATGATATTCCTTTTTTTATGTACAGTTTATGATTATAAGAAACATCAGAGATTCTTTCAAACTAAAAATCCTTAATTTCACTTAGCTTTAATAGATATTCTCTTATTAGTTTTCTGTTTCTAAAGACACCTCAGGGTCAATACAGCTTCTCTTGAAAGGAATTTCTCCATTTAACCAAAAACTTGCTCAATTTTTTTTTATTTTTAACCTAACCACAAAGGATTCAATTGCACAGCATTCATGCACTTCCTTAAAAGAAAGGGAAATATTTTCAAAGTACACATGTTCAGTATATGAGAAATGCACCATGTAATGTCAAGTAACCATGTAGTCAAGAGCAACAATACTTCATGCATATTCTTTGTACTTGATGTAAATGATGATTATTTGAGATCTGACCCATAGCAGCTGCTGGCCATGGACGGAATTACATTAGCACAGTGAATTATTTGTGGCACACATCGTCTACCAAGGTTTGATATGACTGCTCACCCTTAAGGTACAACATAAGCAGACATAGGCCAAAAATATGTCTAATTCCCTCCAAAGCTAATCACATCTCTATTTGGCATCACAAAGCTGCCTCTACCACTGCGGCCCTACCATTACCTCTTCTGGGAATCTGATGTTGACAGGTGGAGTCTCCAAATATGGGTATGTGTGACATGTTGACAGGCGGAGCAATGAAAGGATGATCAGAGATACTGCCTTACTGAAATGAGAGCGGAAACACTATCTCTCAAGTCAGAATTACACTCCCATATGTCAAGTGATGAAAGACCATAGAAAATGGAATCAGATTTAACGAAAATGATGGCCAAATAAAATTACTGAAAATATATAGCTTTTTCAGTCCTGGTCCTGCCTCACCAGAAACATTTTCCTTTCTGCCAATTTTTGCCTTCTGACTCCTATCAGTCAGATTTTATTATTTTGGGGTTTTTGACAAAGTTTGACCAGCAGACAGAAGTTAAACATGATAAAGAACTTCAGATAGGCAACATCTGAAATCCCTTTGTGATTTCTGAATTGTCTTCTGGCATAAACAACAATGATAAATAAATTAAATGATCCTCCAGCTGGTTCCTGGAAATGGAGTTGCCATCTCCAGATACTAGAAATGCCTTCCAGAGTGCTAATCCAGCGTACCATCGCAGTAAGAGCACACCAGCAGGATTAGGACTGGTGTAGAAAGGGGCTATAGGCCACCACTGACACTATTTTCACCCCAAGAAAAACTTTGTGATGGCCAAAGGGGCAAGGAAATAAGAAAATATAAACTCAATGTCAAAGAAAAGCTTGCTTTACAGGAGTCCATAGAATTGTATTAGGCCAGTAGACAATTTAATATTTCTCTGGTGATTTTATTTTGCCTGACCTTCCTTCCATTCCTACAGGTGTCTCACTGGCCTGAGCCCATGTCCTGTCATAAGCAGCAACATCAGCCTGCTCCACACACTGTGCCAGATGTTCAAACAATAGATGTTATAGATATTTAATTTTCTGGCAACCTACTCAGGTTTTTATCATTATAAACATTAAATATATAGTGAAACCCTCTCAGAGTTCTCTTTTCCATGAAAAACTTTCACTGCATCAGCATTAACAGCTTTCCTCTTGATTTGTGTCTTAACCATGAGAAAAAAAATCACAGATGCTGGCTGCATTGTACTACGAACATATGCATGCTTTTAAATCACTTTTATCTTACTTTTTACTAATGTAATCCTGAAATGTAAAATACATTCTTTTTGCATTCACTATTATAGGCAGAACAGATGGTGAAAAGGCTTAGATTAAAGTAATACAGTATGTCCATTAAAATAACCCCCACTGCTGGTGACTCTTCACCAGATCAGGAGTTATGTTTACTATAAAAAGAGAGGTTTGCTTTGCTTTTGAATACACTGGGAGTTGCCAAGGCTTTAGTCTACAGGCAGAAATGGAAAAAAACCCAAACAAACAAAAAAAAAAAAATAGGCTGACTAGAATTCAGCCTGATATGATCAAATAGAAGTGGACAGCAGAATTAATCCAGATTATCTGTTTAAAGGAGCTATAGAATCAATTTACCTCCAAAATCAGGTGCATTAATAGACACATACTAGAGAAGGCTCTTACTTCCAAAAACTCCTGCATGGTGTAGCACGCACCAAAGCCTCCGTCCAAGAGCTCTTGGGTACATCCTTACTTGTATACGTGCATTCCTTTTATATATATATATATATATATATATATACATATATATAATATTTACCCAAGAAATAAGATGAGATATGAATCAATAAACGTTTATCCAGATCTGACCAATAAACATTTCCATTAGAGGCAGACAACAGACAATTTTAAATGTTTTCTTTAAACAATCATTACTAATGGGAGATTAAACTCCAAAGCGGTTGTTCAGATGATCACAATTAAAATGTTTTTCCAATCTTGTTGTTATTTCCTCTGTACAGAATAAATGAGGTCCAGGGCTAGCTTTTGGGAACACAAAATAAATGAGGTCCAGGGGTAGATTTTGGGAGCCCCTCACAATTATTATTATTATGGGGGAAGACTACACACATCTTTTAACCAACTCACAATTTTCCTTTTTCTGCAAAACCCTATCAAGCCTTCATCTTTCTTGTTTCTTCACCTCTTCTTTTGGCTGTCCACCTCCCTGGTAGGACAGGACTAGAAAAGCCCTGTTCAAAGTGTCTGGACAAATCCTACAGCTGTGTCGTGAATTTTGGTTTGCTCTCCTCTCTGCTGGCCTTTCCCCTGTCTGGGGCTGGTTTCACAGAACCCAGTAGCCCACTGTACTAATGTCAGTCAGTGCTAATCATATGCTGACTGATGCCTCCAATTTAATAAACTCTAATTTTGCTTAAAGTGCCTATAAGGGCCATATTGCACCATGTCTGCTTTTGCATAAGATTTGAGGAAAAAAACATTAACGTTGTCTTAGGTGACCAAAGCATCTGCATTTTGCTCTAGTGGTAAACATTCAGCTGAAATTTATTAACCTGGTTTTCATACAGTTCACATCTCATGTAGCTATCCTAGGGGCACACAGCTGGAAATGGAGAGGCTTCTCGGTCATCACCCAGTAAGGCATATGACTCTCTTTTCTCTTCAAGACTGAAGCAAAGTAAGTGGTAAGGTGAAAAGAAAGAAAAAAAGAGGAATTAAAAAAAAAAAGGAAAGTATGTACATTTAAAATTACCTAGGTGCCCTTAACTTTAAGAAATACATTGCCCACTGCCATTATTTTACCAACAAACTTCCTGCTTCCTTTGTCCACTAAAATCCAGGCTCCTGTGTAAACCAAAATCTGTGACTTCATCTTTCAGTCATGGCTTTTGAGCCACACTCTGCTTCTCCGCAACTGACTGGCAAATTATGTAGGCTGGGGACTGAGGGACACAGGCCATGACACCTGCTGCATGTTCTTCACAGCAGCTCTTACTCTTTCAACAGTTTGTTCAGTGGTGGGGGAGGACGAGAGGGATGCAAAGCCAAGCTGCCAGTGTTGCTTGTGATGATGTGCTGCAATGAATGGTATGACCATTTTTCAAGATATTGGCAACTAGTACAGCTGGTTCTTTTTGAATTATGAAATCTGTGACTTTGCTACCAGGCAGCTGGTAATGAGGATACAAAATGAAACTGGAGACTAAACACCCTGAGCTGTCAGACAACAATCCCTGGTAAACCAACAGTCTCGACACTGCTAGTCCAGGGTTTTTTCTGGTGGCAGAGAGAATAAGGAGATACCGATGAAAGTCACATTTTCAGAAAGCAGATTGATGTGGGAGGATAACAGGTCTTCAGCTGGGATCATCCTGCTAGCAAGTGAGGACTTCTGAAAGGACTGTGTAAGGGGAGATGAAGGGTAATTTCAGCAAATCAAAGATAGTTATCTTAAAAATCTAATTTAGAATTAATTGTAGGGAAGTTTCCCAATTCTTTAAAGCATTTTTATTACAATTGTCTGGTGTAACGCATTCAAGAGAAAGACTCTCCTTTAACAACCTACAGAAATGCATATGAACAAATGATTAAACAACCTCTGGCAAAATTAGATTCATAAAATTAAGAATCTGACTTCATACCTAGGCACTTGGTTAAATATTCCCTGTGCCAAAAGCAGATGTCATTTAACTGAAATTCTTACCACCCGGTACTTTTGAGGGGAAAAAGAAAGAAAAAAAAGAAGTGATGTAGACACTTGGGCTCACATTGTACGGCCTTAGAGGTCAATTTAGAAAACATTGTGCCTGCAGAGAAACTGTAGTCATCAAGGTCATTTATCAGTTAAATATTGACCTGAACTCTTTAAAAATACATAGCTTTTAAATGTTACATCATGAAGGCATATATTTACATCCACTGTGTGGTGGCATAAGGGCAGTAAGACTTGCATCATTATTTAGTAAACATAATGGTTATTTTGACAAACAGATTTATTTGAGCTAAAGGGTTGACAATGTAAGTATGCAAGTGCTGTGGCATTCTCTGCAGAAATCAGTTGTGTTAATGTATTAGGTAGGCTCCAGTCCAGAGATCTAATCAAATTTGGTCCGTTCTCCAGGCAGGGACATGTTCCTTACACATTAGGCCTGAAAATGGAATCTGGGAAATTACAGTCCACTGATGCCAGTGGCCATCTCCTAGCGCTTTCTCCCTTTCAAAGCTTTGTACGTAGAAAAGCTTTCTTGTTCCCGTTCAGCGTTAGCTTGTTGCTTTCCCTCCTTAAAACTCAGTCCTCCTGACTAAGATTTCAGTATTAAACTGCTGTCAAACATCTGGCAGCTTTCTAGATATGCTGGAATTATCGAAGAGTAAGAAAAAGCAAGCTTTCTCAAATGGCAAAACTCACAATTCTCTCGAACCAAGTATTTCAAAACCAACATTTTCACTTTCTTCCTGTCCGCTCCTCGTTAACTCTGAGCCCTGCACTGTTATTGTTGTTGATGATGATTTATTATGCATGCTGAAACATAAATGTTTCCAGCTTTTTAGAAACAGTTTAAAGAAATATATTCCTGCTTCCAGATCTTTTAACCTGTCATCCTTTATTCCCTTTCAGTAACATGTTCTTTGGCCCATTCTAATTACTTGGGTAAAATAGCAGTCAAAATCAAGATATTAAAAAAGATATTATTTTGGTTTTTAAAGGCAGCTACCTGTGGGTATGGTGATGTCCTTGATTTTGACTTTGTGCTCGAGAGGCGAGATTTGCTTCCCTTTCTATTATCCGTTATGGTCGGAGTTGTATTTGCGTAAGAGAATGCCGGCTTGGTAGCAGTGACCTGATCCAGGGAGAGCTGTAGTCCTTTATATTCAGTATCCCTATATAAAAGGCAAAAGTGAAAAAGAAACTCACTTCGTATCTTAATGGGAAACATTTCTTCCTTCTTAGTAGGGGGTGGAAACAAAACATATTTCTAAGGAAAAAATAAAACCATCCAGGGCAAGCCACTATATCCCCCTAATACATTTAAGTAGTATAGCTTACTAAACAATCGCACTATTTTTATACTGAAAATATGATTGCTTTTTGCATCCAACTGTTATCATGCTGATCTACTTTCTTCAGTAATAAAAAACAATGGGATTGAAATTTCTGAGATTTATATTACAGTTCTGCATTGGTCATATAGCTAAGCAGTAAATAGGATACATTTTCCTCAAAACTCTTTTAACTGTACAACTACAAACTTACCACATGTGTATGTGTGTTCATGCATGTGTGGGGGTGCACATAGCAGCCTACATAGATGACTAAATAAATTTAACAATTTTTTTTTTTTATGGAAAACACTTATTTTGAAGTTATTTTTCATTGTTCACAAAATTTCAGGCAACTGGTGCAAATTTTTGAATGATTCCTCTTCTATGAGTCTTGTGAGTGTTTATTCCTCTCTTTTAAGTTTACCAGTCAGAGAAAACAGCTAAATAAATACATATCTTCTGATTTAAATGGTCTGTCCCCCACTCACCAAATACTAGAGGTTTTCTGTGGGGAGCTAGATGCAATGGCAGTTTGTGATGTTCAGTGTTAGTTTCTTCAAACTTTCTAATGAATACATAAAAGTAAGGAAAACTGGCATTATTCACAATGTCTTACTGCGCATAACGAGGGCATATGCATTGGACTGCACCCCTCTGCACACATGTGCATGTCTGCTGATACCCGGGGGAGTAAGAAATGAGCTCTCCAGCTTTCATGTAGTCATACGGAACCTATTCTGACAATGATTTATTAAAAGACAGCAAAGCAAGAGTTTCTTCCTGACCTACCTACCTGGAGGAAAAGAGGAAGGATTCATAGCTTTTCTCTTCCTTTGTGTTAATCAGCAGAAAAGTAAGAGAGCAAGGGAAAAATAACGCTTCTCTTATGCAGTCAAGGAGGCATATTCATTCACACATTACCCCATCTAAACCTAACTCATCCTTAATGAATTATATTAAGTCCAGCTTTAGCAAAAATATCTTGCTTTATAATTACACATATATCAATGTAAGCCATGAGAGTCTTAACATTTTTAGAAAGGAACTGCACCACAACCTGAGCATAGCACAGCTTAGTACACTGGAATGCTTTCATATAAAAGTCAGGGATAGAAGGACAAACTTAATAAATCACTGAAATAAATGAAATAGGATGAATCTTTGAAAAGCCACAGATAAACCTGCACAACAGACAGATCTATTCATACCAGTCCTACACTAAAATGTTTTTGCACTTGATAAACAACAAACTTGTTGGTTGAAGAGGTTTAGGTTTTTTGGCAATGCAGGCAATGTGTATGTATCCATGTGTTATATATAAACACATGAAAATTCATCACTGACATTAGAACTGTGTTGACTACACTGTTTCCAGTCCATAGAAGACAGAGATTAGCCAAGTATAATCAATGATTTCTAATAAAAAAATTACTTCTTAATGAGGCCATTTCTTCAAACTTTGGCTTTAGTAGATATAGGCTTCTGCTAGAATATTTGCATTTCAAACATCCTGCCTGCAATGAAAGTACCTGAATATAGGGATTTGCTTTGGCCTATTTGACAGGTAAAGCTCATCCACATGTTTAGAAACCGTCATTTTTTCCCGTGGTTAGCCTCCAGAATTTCTATCCAGACACCTTGACTCGACATGCAAAACATCTGTCTCCATAACTGAGTCCTACCAAATTATCTTTATGTTGTACAAAATGTCAGAAACAAAGGATGCCAATTAATCTTCATACTTTACTACTACAGTAGCATGACATATTATCAATAATCCTGAAAAAACTATCAGTCTCATCCTGATACACACATTCCCCCTGACTATTTGATTGTAAGAAAAGGAAGCCTCCTGTGGTCTCAGTGTCCAATGCAGCAAGTATTGCCTCCAGAAATGAAAATTAATCAAAACTAAGTAGGTAAATTATATACAGCCTTAGGGATATAAGAAGGTTATTTCATTTTTTAACCTTCCAACCCTTTTGCCTCCCTGTTTGCTGGAGAACCTGAAGCTCTGCACTCCTGCCAGTACCCCTCCATCCCTGGTGTATGCAACCCTGTAACAGTGTGCTGCTTTCTCATGTCAGTGGAAGAGTTTTAAAAAATTGGACGAAACACCACCCCAGCATTCAGACCACAGACTGCCACTCTAACACTACTTGGCTGCCGTTACAATCTGTGTAAGGGCCAAGCATTCAAATCACAGAGACTGCGCCATAAAATGCTTCTAGGTCACAGAAATCTAAAAAAAAACAGGCAAACGAGGCTGCCCAAAACCTTGCATGCCATTATCTGTTACTTTTCTAAGTCCTTGGTATCATTACAGTGAGGAGTCACCCTCCCAGACCACATATAAGAATAAACACCACAAGGTGGCATCTGCAGCCAGTTGCTTAGATGGCAACATCATTAAACAAAAGATAAGAAGAAAACTATCTGAAGTTCTTGCTGCGAAATGCAAAGTTTCCCCTTAGAAAAAGAACACATCTGTACTCTCCTTGCAGATGAAACACCTGGACTTTTTTGCATCACCATCTCAACCCTATCCTAGCACAGCTACCCTTCAGAAGAGCCAAGATAGACACCAGAACACCAATAGTAACAGGCCAAGATAAATACCAGATTAAAAAAAATGCAAAGAAAACATGAGGGAAGGGTCCTGTGGTCTCAACGTCAGTTGCAGACGATGTTCCATCAAGAAATGAAAATGTTTGAGTATATCCATATCCACTATGAGGCAAAGGACTAGAGGAACCAGGGCTCCTAGTGGTACACAAACTACAGATGAAAATTCTGACAACTTCCTAGAGGAATTTATAAAACTTCCACCACCTGTGGAACTGTAATCTCCAGATTCCTGTTCTCAGGCACCTGAATCCTCTATTAAACAATCCCAGCAACGCAGTAGTACTGCATCTTGTGTTCTACATGCAATTTAAAAAAAGGTGGTGGATATGAGCCTCTTCCTCCAAGGTCCTCACCTTCAGGATCCCACAGGGATCCATACAGTCTACATCTATCTACATGAGACTGCTGAGAGAGAGAGTGATACGGCATATGTTCAATTGCTAACAGTATGTTGCTGACAATCTACTATTTATCTCATTTTCTGATGCAACTATCATCACTATAAAACATCAGAATAACTACAGGAAATTAGCTCTTAAATGAAGAACAGATGGAATAAACTGAATCCAGACAAGACCAAAGTGATGCTTCTTTGCAAAGGGATACATATTGAAGACCTCCACCTTTTCATGATGGGAAACAGCCATTCTTTCCACAGTTGGATGGAAATTCTAGGTCCTCTTTGACTCCTCAGAAAACCTGGATGCAGATACTTTTGGTAGTGTATGCTTCCAAAACTGTATTATTTCTCCTCTGCCTTGTCCCTCCCCCCAGTACGAGAATCTGGCCAGTATGGTCAATGTATCAAGCACCTACAGACTGGATTACCATGCTTCACTGTAAGTGAAAAGAAATCAGAAGACAAAGTATAAAATCCTCTTGCTACAATATGTCGCTTCCCGTTTTCATCTCAGATCTAACTCGCACAAGCATTTCCACTCTGTCCCATATCTCTGGCTCTTCCAACGCCTATTATAAAGCTTGAGCCTAATTTTGAGAGCACTTGTTGATGTAGTAGAGCTAGCATCATGAAAAAAAACAAGGATCAATGGCTGTACCAACTGCACTTCTCTGCAATAAAGCATCTGAAAGTTGAGTCCAAAGCATTTTTACTAAAGGGATCTAGCTATAATTAGCTGCATAGGTAGAGAAGGACAAAGGCTGAAGCAGAAAAGCATTTGGAAGAGGAAGGCAATCTGTTTGCTCACAACTTGGATGACAGCTGGGTCTGCAACACTTGTGTAAAGAGTTCTCATAATTCAGCTTTAAGAGACACTTTCTGCCACTACCATTGCCAAAATGTACAATATGAAACATGGTGGCAACAACAGTCTGTCTAATGGAAGTTTGAGGAAGGGATAATGACTTATTAGCAGATAGACCCAAAAAAGTCTGGTAAGGGAGTATCAGAGTGCCACAAAACCTGAAATCTCAGCAAACAACAGCTTGCACAAATACGGCAACTGAATGTGTCGATAGAGCTCACCATAAAACTGAAGAAAATGAAAGGGTTTTTTATATGATATCTTTGAAGGAAAAAAGATGAGGAAAGGGTGAGTCAGCATTGCTAAAATAATGTTGGGAAGACTGGAATTACTGACAAAGGTCCCGTGGGCATGGTATGCCCCAAGACAAACTAAAACTGTACAGACAAGCCACGCTTTTTTGTAGTTGTGTTTCTTCAAGTAACACGATGAAGTCTGGAACTACTTTAACCAAAATCTAAAAGTAAAAGTGAGACTAGACATTAGCATTAGAGAGCTAAAAGCATAAATAATTTTGAAGATATTTAGATTCCTACTTAAAGACAGTGTTGGCTATGGGACAGAAAAGAACTTAAGCACTGAAAAACGCTTTCAAATAGAAAGAACAGTTCAAAAGGATGTATGCAGAAGAAGGACTAAAATAATGGCATCCATTAGTGAAGAATAAATATCCAGATTCAACCAAAATAATTTAAGGACAACCAGACTTAAAAATAGAGATCTTACATATCTACAGTCATAAGCAACATAACTTTCGAACCAAGAAGAAAACCTTCAAAACAGAAGAAAAAATGCTCAGCCCATGGAAAACCCTGCAAAAGCCATAAGAGAGAGCATCTTCTTACCTTAATGCCACAACATGCCAGAAAGGAAGAATAAGCTCTTCATAAAGTGACAGAGAATACACAGATAACCAAAAAGAGGCAGATATTTGTCATCTACCTGGACTTGTGCAAAGCTTTCGACATTGTCCCACACAATATCCTTGTCTCTAAACTGGAGAGACATGGATTTGACAGGTGGACCACTCAGTGGATAATTGGCTGGATGGCTACGCTCAAAGAGTTGCATTCAACATCTCAATATCCAAGTGGAGACTGGTGACAAGTGGTGTTCAGAGGTCCGTACTGGGACCAGTGCTGTTCAACATCTTTGTCAGCAACATGGACAGTGGGATCAAGTGCACCCTCAGCAAGATCGCCAGCACCAAGCTGAGTCGTGTGGTTGACATGCTGGAGGGAAGGGATGCCATCCAGAGGGACTTTAACAAGCTTGAGGGGTGGGCCTGTGCAAACGTTGTGAAGTTCAACAAGGTCAAGTGCAAGGTCTTGCATGTGAGTCAGCACAACCCCCAGAATCGGTACAGGCTGGGCAGAGAACAGACTGAGAGCAGCCCTAAGGAGAAGGCTTGGGGGTGCTAGTGCATAAAAAGCTGGACATGACCCAGCAATGTGTGCTTGCAGCCCAGAAAGCCAACCATATCCTGGGCTGCATCAAAAGAAGCGTGGCCAGCAGGTCAAGGGAGGTGATTCTTCGCCTCTAGTCCACTCTTATGAGACCCCACATGGAGGCGAGTCCAGAGGAGGGCAATGAAGATCATCAGAGGGCTGGGGCACCTCTCCTGTGAAGACAGACTAAGACAGTTGGTGTTGTTCAACCTGAAGAAGAGAAGACTTCAGGGATACCTTGTAGCAGCCTTTCAATACTTAAAGGGGTCTTATTAGGAAGATGGGGACAGACTTTTTAGTAGGGCCTGTAGTGATAGGACAAGGGATAACGGTTTTAACCTAAAAAAGAGTAAATTTAGATTAGATATTAAGAAGGAATTCTTTACTATGAGGGTGGTGAAACACCGGAACATGTTGCCCAGAGAACTTGTGGAAGCCCCATCCCTGGAAATGTTCAAGGCCCGGTTGGATGGGTCTCAAGCAAGCTGCTCTGGTGGAAGACGTCCCTACTCATGGCAGGAAGGTTGGAACTAGATGATCTTTAAGGTCCCTGCAACCCAAACCATCCTATGATTCTATATTTTATGATATTTACAGTGTATTTAATTCCATCAAAAGACACTAAATTGAGACGCCTTAAAGAAGATTCACAGAAATTCAGTTTTCATGCATGGAGTTATGGCATTGGATTATAAACACATATCAGATCATTCTTTCCAGCAGCAATCAAATTCTAATTTGATTGGATCCAATACAGCAATTCCAGTATACAACTGGAAACAGAACTTATTCTTGTTTTTAGGTATCTTTCAATTTATAGTCTGAATAATATGCAATTTTGTCACTGGAATACTGTCACTGGAAATCACAGCAAATAAAAAATAAAAAAGCATCATGTGGCCACATAAACCTGAAAAACACTGGATAACCTACACCCATGTCATTCCCTACACATTTCAAAGTAATTGATGACATACAAGCTGCAAGTAAAGGCATTAGATGATTTTAATGCAGCAGGTTCCTACATCATAGGTACAATCACAACTGAAACAAAGTGGAAAGCATTGTTCATGCAAAAGAAATCAAGGTGCCATTTTAATTGGTTTCACTATTTTTTCTATTGAACTCATAATATATGTATGTTCATCATTTCCTCTAGTTTTACACGCAAATCTATGAAAGGGGTCATATGCACTCTGCATTTTTTAGTTAAAAATCAGAAAAATTATTTGTCAGATTTTCTGCCAGTCTAAGAGAATACAGGATAGAAATGTTGGGATTAAACTGAAAGTGTTAATGTCATTAATGCTCAGTCTATTTTGCCAAGTTGTTGCAATTCATTTAAAATCAGCCATGAAGGTGGTAAAAGTCTGGCACATCCTCGTACATGTCTGACCACAATACTATAATATATCATTCTTCTACTTTTAAACAATGCCTGCAACTTTTAACATTTCCACACTCCAGCTTATGCAATGCTAACAGAGCGCCATTCAGCAGATGAGTGAAAATAGAACAGATTCTGGCTGTTTGTCATCTTCAGGCTTTCTAAATCAGCAGATGGCACAACAAAACAGACAATTTCCTCATCTGCCATGTCCTCTGTTCATGTACAATGTGTCTCAGAAATGTTTACAAAGGCCTCAGTCTGCTCACAAGACTTGTCAAGGAGGAGCGTATACAATCCCCTTAGCATCTTCCACAACCAGTCAAAATAAGATTTTAAACTTAGCTCATTCAGGAAGCCAAATTTCAGGACAAAGTAGGAAAAAAGCTTTGAACCTCACTGCTTGTTATGAAACTACACTGACATTCAGTTGTGCGGCATTGAAGATACTCCCTGCCTCGATATTCCCATTGGTTATTGGGATGGTGTTAGTACGCCTCTTTTCTAAAACGTCTCAGTTGAAAAGTCCCATATAGGCCTGACCTACTGCTCACCAAAGTCTTTGGAAAGACTTTCCAGAAATCTTTCAAGTGGCTGTCTATCATTAACACACTTAATGGTTAAGCAATGTATCTACTTGGAGAAGTACAAGATCTGTATATTGGATCCCTTCATTAAGTTCCAGGCACCCATTTAATTCCATAAATAGCATAAGCAACGGTAATACATCTTGAGTCAAAGTTTACAGCTCCTCCAGCCCTGAGATTCACATACATGATATTTTGTTTCTGTATTTGTGTTTCAACACAGAACGATCCAAACCAGGAAGCTTAATTAAACGATTTGATACATTTGGGAAAATTGAAGCACAAAGTTTCCTATACGAATCATTTAACACAAATATCTGAGGGTATCCTCTAGACAGCTACTCTCAGAGAAGTTTTGTATATTCAGTGATTTGTTTCGGATCTCAGAATGCATTCACTTTACTGTCAGTTGGAGTTAAATAAAACACCCTGGCCTCTAGACAACCATGGTGTGGCAGAGTTTTCAGCAGTCTGAAGGTACCGTTTGTCATTCTCAACCACATAGCTAGCATCTCTGGCTCCAAATGGAATCCTTTGTACACCATATTTGCCTTTATTTACTAGATTTGCTAGATGAAAACCTGCACCGGGGATTTATTATTGTTTGTGAATAAAATGCCTAAGATACCTTAGGCTAATTATATATAAATGCATTACCATTTTGTTACAGATAGCACTGAAAAAATGCTTTAAATAAATAAAATATGATGACCTGAGTATAATTCTGTAACATTTATATATACTGTGAGTGCTTTTTTTCAAATGTGAGGTGCCTAGGAGCACAGCTGGCTAAAAGTTATGTTCTATGTGTATTCAGCCAAGTTAAACAGAGAAATATATTTGACAGTAGTTTATAAATGTTTGTATATGTTAAAATCTGTCTGATAATGAGAAATTTGGATTAGAGGGACATAGCCAACAATGCTTTTTTTTCTTTTAGTTTTTTGGGTTTTTTTTGTTATGGCCACCAAATAGTTAAGAATACTTTACCTGAAGGCATGTTAAACCTTGCAGAACTCCATGACTCATGTCCATACTGTCAGCCTTTGTTAAATTATCATGGTGACCTCTTTGTAATCATTTGAGGGTTTCCATTACTTTAAATTCACCTGCACATTCAAAATAATATTTCTGAATAAACCAAAGGCCTGTTAAATGAGACTTCAAAAAGTCTCATTTTTTTCTCCTAACTACTCCCTTTCAACCCCTCCATAAAAAAAATGTCACTTCAGTGCATTGGCAAGCTCAGGTACGCAGCACCCCTTTAGGAATTAATGCCACATAAACAGAAGTTCTCATGTATCCTTCCGTTTTGCAGAAAGCCAGACTGACAACAGCACAACAGACTGCTATTAGAGAGGGTACATTTTCCCATCTTGGGCTTCTTAGTATTTTTCCATGTTGAAAACCATACCTTGAATACCACTGACACCTTTAAGACACCAATCTGATAACCAAGTGATGTGGATTCAATTCTCAATCCTCCCACAGCGTACGGGTGCCACACTGGACAAATCACGTCATGGGATTTCAGCAAGCACTTGGCACTTGCCTGAGCTTACTTGCCAGGTGGCCAGCAGGACTTTCCGTTTTGCCAGGGTCAAATTTAGCCCAGCACTGATCACTGATCACTTCTGAGAATCCCTACCTTAACTTTGCTGAATATTAGCTCTGAAAAGGAGCATAAAAATATGTTCTTGTAGGAAACGTTTTTGTGAAATATCTTTGTCTGTCTCACCTATTAAACTGAAGCTTTTTGTTGGAAGGAACAATCTCCCACTATTAATGCATGCTAGCTAATGTTACTAAGCTAACTCTCAGCTGCAGCCCCTGGCTGTACATCTACCAGAGATGCCAAAAAATACATTTCTCAAGACCAGTACTCATGTCACTATTGATGCAAAGCATAGCTTTATTATTTCAGAATCTCCATGTATTCAACACAAATGTTTTTAACTACGTCCTATACTATTTATCCTTGATTAAACCTCTTCTAGATAATCATTAATGATTTATTTACAGTTGCTGTGTAAACAGTTAATTCACACCTATGATATATCAAATTTCACAGACATGTTCTTTAATTGGATTCATTTATTTCTAATCTATTTAAGCCCTCACTACTGTAATGCTTGACTAAATATACATTAAACTCACTTATTTAAACTGCTAAAATAAATTTGAAATGTATTCTATGAATAAAAATACTTGATTGAATACATGTAATACCATTGTTATTGTGTACCTAACTGAGCAGAAATTCTTGGGAACAGCACACTAGATAGCTATATGATACGCTTGGACAAAAGGATTTGAGAGGATGCTGACGATTTTTTGGCAGAGATTATAGATTAACGGTTTTCTAAATCCTAAGAATTCCTATATCACATTAAGGTATGGAATAAGGAGAACCAAAATGAGCTCCTCATTATTTTCTTGATGGATGGTGGGTGTTTCCTTTTTAAAATCCAGGTATTTTTTTAGACATAAGAGCCTCATACCAGATCTGTCCCCTCATGGCAAGAATAAGAGCTAAAACAGCCAAGATACTTTCAAGATTTGACTATTCTATGTTTTGTAAGTAACAGCAGCTGAAAAGTTGACACAAAAATGGGTAAAAGTCCTCTTTCTGGGTGTTTAGAAGCCACAAAAGACAATTATGTAGCTAGGGACTCCAAGTTACTAGGGATGTATATAAGAGTCTCCTCTATGGAGCTTAAGTATGGTCTTTAAAAGCTAGTTTCAGATTTTTCTTTCTAAAACTAGTAGCCTTAAACCCTGTTTTAGTGAAGAATCCTCTAAGGTATATGTTTCTTCACTTACACTGAGAAGTTTCACAAAAGAAAGATTCATCACATTGCAGAGAGGTCACTGATAACACAGACTGCCCTGTGTGTAAGAAAATGCATGACTATGTAGTAAATGAGGATTATAAAAATGAGGTTTATACCTGTCATGCACTGACACCTCAAATACTGCATACTCTGACTGTCCCATCTGAAAACCTGAAAAAGCTCAGAGTGGGACAGCAAGGATGGTGGGCTTGGAACAGGCTTTCTATGAGGAACAATTAAAAAGACTCCTCAGACTGAAGAAGAGGTGCCTGGGAGAAGAAAATAAGATCTGTAAATTAAAAGCAACATAGAGAAAATGAGTGGGAAGCAGTTTTTCACTTTTCCTTCTAATGCAAGAAGTAAGGGCTATGAAAGGAATAAAAAGGTGGCACGTTCACAACAAAAGGAGAACTTTCTTACCACATTTACTTCAGCTTGGCAAAGGCTCACATGGTTTCAAAGGTAAGGAGATAAATTTATGGAAAAAAAAAAAAACCAAAACACTGACAGCTAATACACTCAAAGATCTCACCTCTTTCTAGGAAGTCATTTGAACTTCTTGAAGATTGGGACAAAGTGCTGGGGAAGCATTATTGCATGCTTGTCCTATTTTTAAACTCTTTCCAAAGTATTTGCCATGACCGCCACCAGTATGTGCCTGATCCCTTATAGCTGTTCTTACGTTACACTCTCTACCACAGCAGTTAAACAATTTCATACTTCAGTTCCTTTGAAACTGTGCAGTAAAGACTTAGTCCTAACAATTTGCTGTCATAATTTACTGTAAAAATTAATCTATTAATATTTCATATTTTATCAACTCCTCTGTGTTCCCCATAATTAAATCTTTTCTTGTGAAACTTTCCTAAGATCCTAAGGTGAACACTTCAAAAAATTAGCTTTTCTGCAATGACTTTCTGAACAAGCTTCTGTGATCTTGCCATAGTTTATTTGAGCAAAATTATGTGCTTGGAAAGTGGTTTGCTGTTTATTCTGTTTGTTCGTCCTTGGGAAATTTCCTATCTGCATGCCTCATAACATACTTGTCCATCATTCCAGCCTACTTTTTGTGGTCAGCTGCACCCCATAGTGAAGAGGCATGTTAAATCCAAAAGGATTCATGAACTCCATCTGTTGAAGAGGTCCCATCTGCAATAGATCGCTTTCATCAGATTAGTACTTTCTTGAGATAAGACTTTCACCTTCCTCAGAAGAAGGAAGATTTTTCTACAATGAAAGTCTTTCCCATTCACCCGTCCAGAGTTCCTCAGCTTTGGCCAAGGGACAGCACTTTGCCCCTGAGGGCCATTGTGGGCCATTACCTGCCCACAAAGCAAGCAACCATGACATCTTACTAAATGCTTTTCAACTGAACCTTGTTTGGCTTAAGTTTTAGAGTAGGTAAGGGGAGGAAGACAGGCAAGGACTTGCACGTCATCCTTGGCATGTGAGGAGAAGGGCTTTTTGACTTTTTAACAAATTAATATACCTGTTTTCTCATTTCATTATTTTTACCTGAGTTAGACTGCCTTTTAACTCCTTCCCACGCATAGCCAAACCACTACTGCAGCCAAATCTCACTAACATTACTTGCCACTTGTGTCTAAGGCTCTGTTCATATCAGACTCAGGCTTGATGATCCAGCTTTAATAGACATACAATGTATAAAGAGTTGATGTTGATAAAACAGGAAACAAATAGCAAGAAAAGCCAGTATCATGAGGCTATAAGATAGCCCATAATACTCCATTTTATTTGATACTTTCCTGGTAATCACTGATTCTGTCTCCTGAAAGTATACATTATACATGGTTATATTGGTTAAGTGGGTCCATTAAATGCTAAAATTGATACAAGATAACCTGCTTGACTACCTAGACCCTCTGGGCCACGGAATAAGTTAAACCACCATATATGGCACAACTACTGCTGACCCCATGCCTTCTATCAAATTCAGGAGACTTTTTTAATAGTAGTTAATGCTTTTTGACAATACTCCTAACAAGAACTCAGCATTAACATACACAGTCCCAGAAATGCATGCCCATGTTAAAATCCAGCTTATGAAACTGAAGAATAAGTCTCCAGTGGGTTCAATGGTTGTAGATAGTGAAATACTTACTAGGTGTGTCTAAAGTTTCTCAACAAATAAATAAAAATCATTTAATAAAACACAGGAACATCAAGCTAAAATCTTCTTTAGAAATTTAAATCTATCATCTGACTAGTACCTTTGCCCTCTTGGTCCTTGCTTTGACTAGGACAAGCAGAGGCCTTAGCCACTCTGTTTTCACTGCTTCATGTGCACATTTATCAAGGGGTTTTGGATGCCTACAAGTGTCTCTGATCAGGCTGCTGCATGTTCTCATAAAAATGTCCAAAGCATATAGGCAGATCAACTCCACTGACAACCTACAGCTGTCCTTGGACCGACACTACAGCTCATCTGCAGCTGAAGTAACTGAACATTTGATTTGGTTTGTGCAACAAGTTTAGTATATCATAATGTGTGAGGTTTACTGTGCTTATGGTGACCACTTCTGTAGCCCATACACAGCAACACCGGAGTAGCTCACCTGTGCAAACGGTGCTGTGCACCTTCTCTCCTATTGCTTTCTTGAACCCACTAGATATCATCATGGAAGCCCTAACTGCATATTCCCATGTTAAGTTACACAGTTGTAGTCACACAGACATGCAGTTTTCTTTGGACTGAAGCCATGCTCCCACGCCTCTTGGTGGTTTTCATGGACTAGAAAGCACTAAGGAGGCTGATCATCTTTCAGAAGATGGCACTTTTTCTGTAACTCTCTCTCCTACTAGCAGCTTAGGATCAAGAGAATTATTTTCAGCATTTTGGCTGCAAATGGGAGGATGCTATCAAGCTATTTACCAAATCCGGCCTTTATTTGGGCAAATACTCTACTGGGATATGCCTTGTGAAGCAGTCATTGAAGATTATGATTTTGTTGTGGGTACAAAACAGTCTTTGGAAACAGCAAGAGAAAAATTGCGTGCAATGCCTTTGGGTGGGTTTCAGTTAACCAACAACTAAGTCAGGGAAAGAGAGTTTTCTACAGCAACAGCCCAGGCTACCAGCTGCCAAACATAGTACAGAGATGATCGAAGCCACAGGCTACTTGGGAACAGGCTGCCTTCAGGGCAGACTGTGCGTGTTCACTTCCTAACCGACAGCACAGATGTAAGAACATTGAATATTGGATGTTTAAGGATCTTCACTCTAGGTTATGTCAAAATATCCACACAATGCTAGGGATATGTCCAAACTTTAGTTAGCCAGGCATTTGAGTTTCCATAGCTGGACTGAAACTTCAGCAGATAATAGCTGTTATTTTCAGCATTGCTGTCCCCAAGATTTATACACAGTGGTTTGTAGCTGAAAAACTACGGCTGTTCTTTATTAGGTCCCAATTCAACACAGTAACAAACACGTCCTTCAAGTCATCTCTATTATGGCAACACCAAGGAATATTCTTATTTCTAAGCGTGTGCCTAAGGCTTTCCTTTTATTTCAAAACCGAATTCACTAGGATATAATCATGTACTAAAAGTTATGTCTAAGCACTTTTAGAGCCTGCCATGTGCTCAAGTGCTTTAGTAAATCAGGACTTCTGCAATTTAATTGCACTAAGTGGATGATAACAAAAGACAACAACAGGAATAAATTGTCTAACTGTGTTCAAGATCATGTGATTGACTCCAGACTTCAGCCATCCCAAGCCTTCAGAAGGCTCAGGCACTATACCCTTGTTCACACAGAGCAATGCCTGCCTCCATAAATAGTGTCATCAAAGTGAAAGGGGCTGCCTCTGAAGTAACCTACTGAGTACGAACATGTGTGCTGGAGCCTAGCCCATGCTGTAAAGTACAAAAGAGAGGTGAGGGAAGGCGAATTAGATTTTAAACAGATACTTGCCACTGTTGAATGGACAAAGGAGATTTATTTGTTAACACTTAATTTAGGCCATGTCGAAATGCCACATTTGTGTGTATACGAATAAAAACTAGCAAAACCACCATAACATAAAGAGAAGTGCTTACTTCAGAAGTAGTTTGGTAACTTACCACACCTGTTGTATCTCATGATAATTACAGTGAAACAACACGGGAGCCACAAGAGTACTGAGATGCAGCACAGAGCAAAAAGAGCAAACATGCAACAGATTAAGGAAACAGAAGCCAAGCTAGTAAAACTGTAAACCTGCTTAAGGAACACACTGTTGCTGTTATGAGAGCAGGAGCCAGTTCTGCATCAAGTTTTGTGCAGAGTATCAAGGCAGTGATAGCATGGAGGTGAATCCTTAGGCAGCAGTTCAGTGGCTTGGCCTGCCTCTGCTGCACAGCCACTGACACAACCCATAGACAAGATATAAATGCCATGTGGTAAAACCAGCAGATGCTCTTCCAACCACCTTACTTCTTTCCAGGTCTCTGAACTCTCACAGAGCAATGAACATAACCCTGAGCTCCATGGCCTATGGTCTCCCCTGGTCTGCTGTGTGAGAGGACCACTGGCGCTGATCCCCACGGGACTGAAGCTCTCAGCTGCTGTATTGGTGTTCACAAACCTCATTGATGCCATTCAGAGTGCGGAAGGGCAGAGTAAGAATAAAGTGTGAACAACCTCTCTAGCAATAACAGCTGTGCTACAGTGTACAGACCAATGCTTCCATGTAAAGTGAAATCTGCGGCAGCTTACCTTAAGCCATAAACTGTGGCATTTTAGGAGTAAGAAACCCTGGAGCAGGCCCTGTACCTTTCATCAGTGGAGTGAGGCAGACAGCTGGAGATAGTAATTACTCCAGCCATTGCCCTTGCTGAATGTGTCTCAGCCCCAGACAATCATTTTACAAGATCTGTAACTCAGTGTTTGGGAGGAGGGAGTTTCCAAAGGTCTGGAACAGCTGGTATGCCGAATGGGAAAAGGATGAAGTGGAAAGCATTTGAAGTCGCTTTTCTTTCTTGGAATAGAGACACTTACTTGCAATCCTGAATTTCATGCTGTGTGAGACTATCAGTATGCATGCATTTAAACTAATGACTGCTTTTCTGTGGATCTGAGCTGCAGTCCTTTAATCCTTACTTTAGCAAATAAAACTTTCTTCATGCGAGCAGTGACTGTAGACTCTGGCCCCCAGTTTTAGTGCCTTGGCCATTACAGTCACCTGGTTGAAATACAAGCATAGAAATTTGGAGTGAATTAAACAAATGGTAGCTAAGAAAGCCCCTACATGAACAAAGAAGAACTGCAGAAACGTATTGTGGACACCTGGAAAAGCCTGTCTCTTATTTGCAAGATATATATAAACAATGTTCCAGGGAGACAAGTCTGTAATAAAAACTAATGGCAAACAAACAGAATGCTGCACTGAGTAGTTCAAGAAGAATCCTTTTATACTTTTTTCCTTTGAGGCATATGCTTCCCAAGCACTTTGATTTATTAAAACAATTCCTTGATATATTTACATTGCTAATTCAATCATGTGAGTGATGGTAGGTTTTCCAGTCTTAGGAAAAGTACATTGCAGATTGAACAGATAAATTGGGACCCAGTTCTGTGCACAATTAAGCAAGTGGCAAAATTCCCATTAATGCTGAGAAATATAAAGGAAAAGTAGCAGCTCAAATTTATTTCTGCTGTTTACAACTATTTAAGAAAGAATACATTATTCAGTTAAAGCCACTAAGCCTAATGTCGAGAATTAATGTTAGATGGCTAAGCTTACTCATACAACTGGTTCCACTAACGATATGAAAAAGGGTGTAGTAGGATTACTTCTGCGAGTAATAACTTTCCCAGTGTCTTCATTATGCCACATACTCCATCACACACTTGGGAGATACAAGAGAACATGCATCTGCCTTTGTCTAATGAGAAGACCCTGTGGCAATTCCAGATAGGTCAATTTGAGAAAAACACTTAAGGTAGGCCTGCAGGTGTGGACATACAGTTTGTGGATTCTCCCATTGACTAGGAAGACAAGAAGGTGAGACCTGATGTCCCAGAGACAGGCCAAAAAGAGGATTCCTATGAAAAGCTATGAAAATATTTCATTGTAACTGTCAAAAAATATGGGGAGAGGTTTATTTCCACCTGAAACACAAATTGCCCTAAAGCCCACTTAATATGCTGGGATGGATTGTTTTCAAAGTCTGAGTCATTACACATAATGACACCACATTGCTCATACAATCATTTTAAATCTGGTAGTACACAAAGCTATAAATAGTAATAATAATTTAAAGATTAAGTGTGTAGATACAATTAATGGTTAATTTATTCTAAATTGCATTTACTGCATCATTAAGTAAAACATTCATCAATATGGCAGTTGTTTGTAAAATAATCTTTCAAACAAATTGCATTTAATTTGTGCTTCTAATCAGCCAGTTACATAATGCAATGTAAAGAGGTCAGATGGAACTATATCATAGATGTACTATATCATCAGAACAGAGATTAGTCACAATTAGGTACCTAATCCATGTTATCTGTGTATGTTACTGCTACTGCTATTCTTTTAAATGCTAAAGGACAATGAAACGTATATAGGAAAACTTCCTTAGCTTTCTCTGGAGACAAATTATTATAATATTTGCTCACGCTCAAAAAGTCAAAAGATTTGCCCTTTGTGTTACTCATTTGTTTAAAGGGAGTTTGTTTGCGATCTAAATATAAACTTAACTTCAGCAGTTGCGTTCTCTACTAATTGACTCATACTTGAGTCCCTTTATGTGATAAACATGCACAGCTAATAATCAATGATATGGCAACTGTGTGTACAGAACAAATAAGAAACAAATATTCTGTGTCTGTACTCACATATGCCAAGCAGAATACAAAGAAGAGCAAATACGTGTGCTTTAAAGCTGGAGTCCTTAAAGGTCATTTACATTAATTTTTGACACACTGCTGTTACATAGAAAATAACCTTTCCTCTTGTTGCTAAAATGCCCTTGCCACCATACCTATTTAGTTCAGCATGTATGCTTATTACAAACATTTGTCCTCAAGCCTAGAACTCACTTTTTCAAAGCTTGGGACTTACTGAAGTTGGAAATTACCCCTTTTTTATTTTCATAGCTGGGGGGGGGTGGGGGGGTGGGGGGGGTGGGCAGGGGAGGGGAGAGTCCTTTCTGCATAAACCCATTCTCATTTTTTCTGTTTTCATTATCTATACCACCCAGGGCAGTTGGGAAGCTACAAGGTAAGAGATTCTTGCTCTTCCTCTCAGCCTGCACTGAAACTAGTCCTACAGACCAGTTTGGCACTTACACCCCTCAGTATCCATGCCTTTCCAAAATATCAGAGCACTCAGGTTCCTCTCAATAGTGAGAAAAAGCTCCTTATCCCATGAGCAAACTAAAAAAACTCCTAGGGCTTTCCCTGAGTGAAGAAGTACTGTGCAAGGGGACCAGGGACCCAGCAGGTCAAAAACCTGCACCATACCTTCCAAAGCTCACAATCCCTTTTGCTATTTTCACCCCATTTGGGTGAAAAAGACTATCACCTATTTTCAAAGGAATCTTCAGCAAGAGGCATCCCACCTTTCAAGCTCCATTCTGCGATCCCAAACACGACTGTTATTGCAAAACCACTAGTTTGCACCTCTTTTGCTTTCTCTTCTGTATCCATACACAAGAATCAATATGCAAAGGTTTGTCTTCTTCTTTCGTAAGCAGGTTTTCCCTCTCTGGGTTTATAACATGACACAGGCTGCAGCGGGCAAACCAGTGCCTCTGCCAGGGGTTGCATCTGCACAAGTGGCTCTGCCATGCACCCACTGCTGGGTGGGTAAAGTGCACATACATATACACACGTCAGCTGTTCCAGGTTTACTGGAATAATCCAATGTCATCCTTAAGGAACTGCAGTAGCTATAGGATTTGCACAGAAACAAAGTCCATTAAACACTTGCAAATGTTGAGTGCTACAGGACTTTTACTCAGCACTCCTTGGATGGGGTCTGCTCCATACAGAGGAAAACACCAAATCCTCGTAACCTCTCATTTTTACCCTGTATTTTCACCACCTACCTTCCTCATTTGAGTGATAAAATGTTGACTCTGAATAACTCCTTAAGGCAATTAAGCCATAGCTAGGTATGAGTTCAGCATCCATCCTGCCCGACTCTCCCACAAGGAACCTTTCCCCAGCAGCTCCCCTCCCCCTCAGGTTACCCATTTCAGAGGCTGGCTACAACTCACTTTTTTAAAAGCCAGCCCTTTTGCTGCTTACAGCCCCCAGCACATGGTGCAGCCTGTTTTTCTCATGTATTTTTCCAAAAGGCAGGTTAGCCATAGGGTAATGATGATAATAATAATAACAGTAATAATAATACTGCAGTGGAAGCTACGCTTGTGCCCTGCATGCAGGACAGCAATTTCAGCAGTGGCAGCCCTGCCGCAGAAGCAAGCAGGATGCAATCCCTTCCTCTGCAACACTCTAATGGAAAGCCAGGCAGGATTGATGAGACCTCGAGGACCCAAGCATACCAAAACTAGATTTTAAAGCAGTCGTGGTGCCTGCATTGCAGCCCCTGGCAGCACATGGCAGCTGCCGCAACCAACGATGAACCTCCCAGCATTCAGCATCCACATTTTGGCTAGCCTGGCTCCCTCTCTGCCCTCTTGCCGTCCTCCCCACTCGAAGCAATTAAGCTAAGAGAGCAAGGGGAGCCTTACACCGAGTGCGACGGAGTCGGGCCGCGGTGTAAGCTCAGTCTCCAAGGGAAATCTTGAAAGAACTGGAGTTCTCCTACATGTCAGCCTGGCGGAAAACGGGTTTAAATATAACCTTGTAACCGGGGAAGCCGTCTCGCCTGCAGCGCTGCTTGTCGGTTGGGGTTTGGGGGTTTGTTTGGGGTTTTTTTAGGGGGGTGGGGGAGGCTGTGAGCGCTGGGCCCCCCCACGGCCAGCGCCAGGCGGCGGGGAAATGCCGGCGGGGCGCGCAAGGGCTGCCCGGGGCGGGCGGATGGAGGCGCGGCCGAGCAGCGGCTGCGGGGGCGCAAACAAGGACTGCGAACAAGCTGACTGCGGTGGCCCCGGCCCCTCCGAGCCGCTGGTAGCCACCCTGGGCTGGGCTGCACTGGTGGTGAACGCGGCACTGGTGTGCAGGCAAGTGGGCTAGGGCGGCAGGTGGTGTAACCGGTCCCGCTGCTGGAAAGCAGCTCCGAAGGGTTTGTCTGACCGGCCCCCAGGGGACCAGGGTACTCCCTGCTGGCTTTGTTGTGCCAGTCTGAAAGGCTGGTGCCGTGGTGGTCACCCCGGCAAGAAGGGGACAGATCAAGCCGGATCCCCAGCTGACTTTAAGCTGAACCGCTGGGATGTTTCATTTCCACTCGGGTCATTTGAGGTAGAGTTCCGTGATTGATTGTCATGCATTGAGGATTAAAGGAGGGGGAAACGACCGATAATCTCAGGTGCTCATAGGAAAACATGTAGCCTTTCTGGTACAAAACCACTCTAGCATGCTAGTTGCCTTTGGGTTCCTTGTTTCTTAGCGTTATGATACACTGACTTCTGTCTTTGCAGTTCCCCCTTCACCTAAGGTAAGTACTTGGACTTAATTGACAACGTGAGAAATACAGAGAGGTGCTGGTATAGGGGAGATGGACACACAAACGTGCGGAACGGCTGGGACAGAGGTGATGGTGCCTCCGCTGATCTGCATCCTTGCTGGGTGAACGCCAGACTATTCGCACCGCCGCGCCCCCTGTCCCTTTTTAAAGCGAATAAAAAGGGTTTTCTTTTAAAGGGTCTCATGGTTTACCCCCTACACCAGCGTACTGACCCAAATGTATGCCTTTTCATGCAGGCGCCATAACCCCATTCTGCCCAGCTAGAAGCACGATGCCAGTTACCACCTTGCGTACCTACGTGACTACATCCTAGGTGCCGTGATCCCCAGCTCCTTCCCCACCCCACCAGCCGCGCCTGTACACATGGCCAGAGCCGTTCCCTCCGTACCGAGCCACTTGATTCTGGGAAGCACGTCTTAAATTCGGCTACCAAACCACTTGCCACCTGCACATGGGCGAAACCCGCAACGGCAAAACCGCGATGCTGCAGTTCTAGAAGAGCGGAGGGTCGTACCTCTCAGACGTTCCCAACACCTACATTTGCCTCCGGAATATGAAATGAGCAGCGGAACAGAGGAATATTCAGCCCCTAGGATCTACAGGTACCGCCGCCCCGACCGGCCCTACGGTCCCAACGAAGCATCAGTGCGGCCGCCAGCAGCTGCCGCTGTGCCTGCAGGAGATGCTGACAATCCCAACGATAAACACCTCCAAACAGCCCGAGCGAGCGTCCCTTCCTTCACGGGGCCTCCCTGCTTCAGTTTAAGCAGCATAGCTAGAACACAACCCCAAATACTAGGAAGTGCGTTGAGATATATGGTATCTCAGCAGTCACTGATATTTAAAAAAAAAAAAAAAACTATTTTATTTTGGTTTTTAAAAAGTTTAACTGACCCTTCTGGTCACCAACTTGCTTTGTGGTTCACTGTAAGGATCGTTCTCCAAGAACAAAAAAGAAATCTCGGAGCTTTGATAGAGACTCTGGATGAAATTAAGAACTTCAAACCCCAGATTTTTGAAAAGAAAAACAGATGTCCTGTTTGTTGAGTATAAATAACTCCGTACGTGGAAACCTTTTTTTTTTTTTTTTTTTTTTTTTTTACGGTGCATTAAATGTTAGTTAATGCCGGGTGCATTTAAGCTGAAAAAAAAAAATAAAAGGGGGGGTGGGGGGTGGTAGGCAGCAAAGTATGTGGGTGACAAACCTCTAAATCTTTTCCCCTCTCGAAAGAGAAAGAAACAGGCAGACGGGAAACCCTTCATCTACATGAAAGTGTTCAGTGTGTTTCCTAGCAGACCTGGCGAGCCTGCCCTGGTCAGCGGCAGCGCGGGGGCTCAGCAGCCGGGATCGTGAAGGGGGGAGAGGAGGCGGAGGCGCGGCCGCCGGGCCCGGCCCGCAGCGCTGCGCGGCACTGCGCGGGGCGCGCAGGCAGGTGCCCGCCGCCGGCTCGGCCCCGCTCGGCCCCGCGCAGCGTGGCGCGGCCCTCGGGCTGACTTACGTGAGGACGTAGTTGACGCTGACGATGCAGTGCGGGCGGGACGAACGGCTGTTGTGCACGATGGTGGCGTAGCTCTGCACCCACACCCAGCCGCCGTGCTTGGCCAGGAAGCGGTAGTACTTGGTGGTCACTTGCCCTTTCACCAGCACTGCGGGGACAAAGCGGGGAGAGCCTCAGCACGGCTCCCGCCTCCGTTTGGATCGGCCCTGGGAAGGGGGCGCACACACACCCCAGACCCCCGTGGGCGGCGAGAGGCGCTGGGACCCCCTGCGCAGCACATTGGGAAGCGGCGTGGACCGAAATCCACGGGCAAAGGTGGTGGAGCCCTGAGATTCGGGCCGCTCCTTGTCAAAGGCTGTTCAGGAACATTTGGTGGGGCAGGATGAGTGTGTGTGTGTGTGTGTGTGTGCGCGTGTGCGTGTGTGTGTGTGTGTGTGTGTGTGTGTGCATCCCATCACCACCACCTACCCCCATCCCAACATATCGTCATGGAGATTTCTCGCTACAGTCTCTGTAAGGAAACTTTGTGGAAGTTAGTTTCATTTTTATTCATCTATCCACGTATTAATGTCATCATGATATCAAAATAGAATGAAGAACAGCTCTCCGAATCGGGCTCACTACTGAGGTCAGAATTAGATACACAGATAAGGTTTGTGAGACTTGGTGGAAGTGGAACAAAAGTATTTGAATTTCAGTGGCATGGCTTCTTGGAGCAAGAAAAAAGGGGTTTTCCCTAACTGGAATGTGAACTGAGAGCCTGAAGTTTGCGCAGAGGAGTTCTGGTCCTACAACGGGGAGCTGAGGAGAAGAAAATAGCCTTTCACAGTCGAACCCCTCCATCTGCCTCCAGCTCGGAGTTCAGTCTCTAACGACTTGTTTCACTAAAACCTGCTGCAAATTTTGCTTATCCTCCCCTCCAGCAAGCTGGTTTTTCCCGTTCCGACCTAGAGGTAAATCCTAGCAAACCCGAAGTCCATCTGCGGGGTGGGGGGGGCAAGGTCTCTACAAGAACATCATCTCCTTACACAAGTGATGCGCGCACCGCAGGTGGAAGGTGTCACAGCCATGGACGTGGTGGTAAAGGGTCTTCTCTATCAAGTCCTGGGGCTCGTAACCTGTTAGCTCAGCTACCCTGCAAGAGACAGAAGCAGCAAACAGCAGTATGTGAGAGGACAGGAGAGGAGGCCTGGGAGAGAATAAGGGAGGGACTAGTGAAATAGATTTGGAAATAACGCCAGCTCTACCTGGAATCTAAGAATATGAGCTTCATGTCCAGGCTGGCCCGAAACATGAACATATTGCTGTGGAGCTTGATCTCCGTCACGGCGCTGGGCGGCAGCGAGTGGCCCACGGCGACCAAGCCAACGTTTTGGTAGCAGCCGTCGAAGGGGGACATGTCCAGGCTGTACTGGCGGATCTTCAGGTACCCGCTGCAGTGAATGACCTGCCGGAGACACAGGAAAGCTCGAGGTCTGCCTAGCAGGGGGGAGGGCGTGCTGTGACAGGCACCCAGCCCCGTTGGGGGGTCCCGGCCATACCCCCACCGCCCCGGCCAGTGCCGATGGGCCACCGGGTGCCCCGGAGCTGCTGCCCGCCCCACCGCTCTGGCACTGCGGCACTCTCTGAGAGTTTTCTGCTTTTCTCTTTGGGTTGGGCTTGGGCTTTTTCCATACAAGAGTTCAGCACTGATCTAAGGCCTATTAAAGTCAACGAGATTTTTTTTTTTCCACTGACTTAAGTGGTTTTTGGACCACCTCCTAACTAAGCTTTTATTATTCTTCTAAAAAGGAAAGACGCGGAAGTGCCAAGCCAGTTACAACTTTGTAATGAAGAGTGTATGCGTGTGAGAGAAAGAGTTTACATGTGTGCGTATGTCATATGTGTAAGATATGTCTATTATATAGATAGAGCAGACGCGATCCGTAGCCAGAATGTATCTTTGGACGTAGATTTAGGTATGTCTCCTAAATGTATCCTCGCAGATGACTGCTTATGTACTTCCATCCTTTTTTCTCTATTATTAGGGCGTTTCTTCCTAGAGGAAGTTCAGCAGATGTTCGTGTACGTCGTGGCACAACATCTCCTTGGGTTATAGGTCCCCACGGCTCTTCGCTGTTGTGCAGCTGACACAAAAGCAGCGAGCAGGCAGGAGAGCAGGGGCTGTCCTCACCAAGGAGCCCTCAGCAGAACCGTGTGAAACACCTGGGCAAAACCTTTGACTTGGAGAGCCACCCCTGAAACTGGCGAGTTACCCAATAAAGAAATGAATTAACCCAGGGCTGCCACTGTGTCACCTGACAGCTCCCACAGACACCTCGGGAACGCCCGTGGTCGTGCAAGCTTCAGTTTAAAAAGCAAAGTCAAACAAACAAAAAAAAAAACCATAGGGAGCTCGATTGCTTAGTTTTGTGGTTTGAGCTCTTTAACCTGAAACTCCGACAGAAATTCTGGCTCTGAACCACATGAAAAAGGGTACCGGGCTGGGACAGACCCCGCGGGCAGAGGGCGCATCCCCACCCCTGTCCCCGTTTTCGCCACCCCAGCCCACCGCGCGCCTGCGCTGCCGGAGCAGGGCCACGGGAAGGCTGGCGGGGGCGCAGGGGGTCCCGGGCGGGGTCACGCACCTTGTAGCCCCCGCAGGTCAGGCCCGCGTTCCTCTTGGCCAGGACGCACTTCATCCTCAGGAAGAAGGACCTCTCGATCTCGTACTCTGGGAGGGGGGACAGGCAGAGATGGGTTGAGCCGCGGGCTCCACCGCCTCTGCGCGGTCCCCTCCACGCGGTTCTCTCCGCGGCCGCGCAGGCCCGGCGGGGGGCGGGGGGCGGCGGGCTGTGTACTTTACCCTGCACAAAGTGCGAGTGGTAGGGCTGGTGGGCCGTCAGCACCGCCGTCATCTCGTCGTGGTCGGCGGGGTGGATGTACTCGTAAATGCTGTTGCCGGTCAGCTCTACCTGTGAGAGAGAAGGACGAGGAAGGGCAGAGAAGGGTTCGGGGTTCGCGGCCGGCACCGCTTATCCTCCCCGCACGCACCTCCGCTGTCAGCCGGGGAGGGGGGGGGAAGGCAGGCACGGGGGCTACCGCCCCCCCCCCGCGTACCTGCGACAAGCCCAGGTGCACCGAGGCAGTCTCCGAGATGTACATGATCTTGCCATCCGGAGCCACGACAAATATGAAACCGTCCAACGTCTGCAGAAAAGGGTTGAGGGGTGGGAAGTATAAATACATCAATAGAGAGATAGATCCACCTCTGAAGACAGACAGATCTATGAAGTACCTGTCCCTCTGATTTATTTTAGCCATCAGTCATCCCTGTTCAGGCTGTGACTATTCAAAAGGTTGGAAGGAAATGAACAACTCCTGGACAGGGATGCCTCTAAAGTTCTTGGACCCCCGAGACACAACGGGGCCGAGCTCAAAAGTAATGCAAAGTACCTGAGAAGTATCTAAGAAGAGCCTGGCTACCCGATGATGAATATGTCGGTCCCAGAAATCCTGAATACTTCTACCCCATTTCAAATGTCACTAGGGGTTTAGTGCTTGGATATTTGCTGAGGAGACTTCAGGCGAGCGAGGAGGATCTGAAACTCTCCGCAGTGTACATAAGGGACGAGATAAATTGTCAGGCATGTTTCAGCAGACATAGGTGGGACTTCTGGGTGTGCTGAGGGCAAAATAGACCCCCAAAAGGCCACACAACCCCACCAAATACGCGTCCTGATGGTAAACGCTAATATTCCTTAATATTTCAGTTCGCAGTAAGTTTTCAAATATGTCCTACCTCCGACGGTGCTAATTTCTGTGCCTGATGAGCCCTTCTACCCAGGACAGCCTCCCCCCAGCCTCTTTCTAGAGCCTCTCCCTGTTGTCTCCACACCACGCTGGCTTCAGCACATTGACGGGATTTGTCACCTTGTTAATAATTTGGGGAAAAGCCATCACGTTCCTGTATCCCGACACACCAGGATACACTGAGAATCCTTCGCTGAGGACCCTGTGTTGGACAATGCTGGGGCAAAGGACCCGAAGGGACCAAACCACAGCCCCATTGAAACGCACGACATTCAGCCGCTACTGTTTGTATTTCTGAAGTTGTCCCCCTCCCGCCCCCCTTTTTATTAAACACTTGGACAGTTAAAAATTACTCAAGGTGGCAATTAAAAGGGAAGAAAAGGGAATGATTTCTTTAATCATTAATATCATATGTCTGCCGTTTCCAGACCAGTACCTGCAAAAGATGGGATCCCAGTTCTCGTCCAACGTTATCCAGCGGGCTGGTTCGGCTGGAGTGGCCCCAGGCTTCTCCAAGTCCTGTTTATTTAAGACACACAAAAAAGTAAGGCGAAAATATGAAAAATTGACTCCTGTTGGCCTGCTGGAGAGAAACTTTTTTTTTTCAATTTTTTTGCTTGTGTTCTCTCTAAAACATGTATACATACAATCTTTGCAAAGCTAGACATGATTTCGTTGCACAGAGAAGCCTTTTTTGAGGAGACCTAGCTCCCATAAGAGAAAAATAACAAAATACTTATTTAGAGTTAACGGTGAAGCTCATCCCTAAGACCTAAGTGAAATAGTGTGTCAGATAAAAGGGCTTCTTAGTGCTGCCTTCAGCTACTGGGAACTGGCTCCCCGAACTTCAGGGAACGCGCTTTTCTCCTAACGCCACCGACTCCTGGACAGCACTGGGAGCCATTTAAAATGAAAGAAAGAGGTGTGCTGGGGGAAGCCTTTGATGTCGAGGGGAGGATGCGGTTAACGTGGCACGACGGTCTCTGGGAAGAACCTCCCGGCGGTGCGGGCGCTGCGGGTCGGCCCTGCCAGCGCCCGGCGAGGCTGCGGGCTCCCCCCCGGCAGCAGCCAGAGCCGGCCTCGGCCTGCCGGGTAATCAGCCAGCAGTCCTTGGACGGGGAAGGGTGAGGAGCGGCTTAGACCCTTTGCTCGCCAGAGATCACTCTCCAGTTTGGTCTGTGACCTCCCCCTCTTTCTCTGTTCGGGGCCACCGTCCTCTCACTTGGAAGGTTTGTCATACGTGTTTGGGGAGGGAGAGGAGCGACCACATGAGGCTCATCCAGCCCTCTCCGAGCCCCGTGTTAAAACACTTTTGCTTTTAGTGACCCCCACACAAGTGAGTGGCTGTCACTAAGCCGAGAGTAGTTTCACGGCTGCGGTAAGGCACATTAGGGCGGCCCAGGCAAGTCACTGTCCCACGGCGCGGACTTGTCCTCCCTCCCCCACCCCGAAGCCGGGTCTCCGGGGTTCACCTCCCTCCCCACCATTCCTCCCTCCCGCTGCGCTGGCGGGCGGCCGTCTCCTCAGGGAGGGATGATCTGCCTCCAAACAACCCCCTCCAAAAATGAATCTTTCCGGACCTGTCTAATGTTTCAGACGCCGCTTGTTTTCTCCTATGCAAAGTGAGGAGGAATAAAAGCCAGATGGAAGTCACTCCAGCGGAGTAAAACTGTTTATGAGCCATGCCTTTTCACACTGTTGTTTGCCGAAATAATTTAAACGGGGCAGTTGAAACCTTTTACGCTTATGCTACTAAATAAGGCTGAGGTGTCTGACATGCAGACACCAAGATAAAGTAAAAGGGAGGGAAAAATTACAAATCCTGATTGCTGGCTGAGGTGCGGATCGCCCGGGGGAGGCGAGAGCCGTATTCCAGCCGTATTCCGGCTGTTTCGAGGCAAAAAGGCGAGGCGGCGGCAGCATGCAGCCGCGGGCATCCCTCGCTATTGACCGATTTCACCTAGCTGTTTGCCGGTCCAAACAAAGCTAACGATCTCCTCCGCGCTGTTTGAACGGGGCATCCCACGGCGGCCCTCGCCCCCCTACCCACCACCGAAGCGCAGGAGCTATGCGCCCCTCTCACCCCTGCCTTTCCTTCTCTCCTACCTCCTTCCTGGTCCACCTCTTCACGCCAACCTGTCTCTTCACCGCTCCTGCACTTCCTTCCTCCCTCGTTAACTTCACAGGCCCTACAAAGGCCGGGCATCTCTCTGGCCTGGCCCCCACCCCGCAGCCCCAGCGTGTACCAGGGTGCCAGTTCGAAACAAGCTCCTTCCCATTACTTCCTCCACGGCAGCTGACGGGGACCCCCAGTGAGTGGCTTTTCCCTGAGTCCCCGGGTTTCTCTGTTCCCTGCGCCCTTCGAAGCGAGTGAACCCGCGGGCAGTGCACCGGGTCCCCGCAGGCAGCTTTGCCCGTCCCCGGACACCCAGCGACCAGGACGGAGCTCCGTCCCCCGAAATCAGCAAGGAGCTGGCAAATCGTGCACAGCTTTCAGGAAAAGAGAGAAACCCCCGCTGTATATTTGTTTTTCGCGAGCACCTCAGAGGTTTCTCTAAGCCAGGATGGCCCACCAAGGCAGAGGCGGCCGAGACGGCTCCTTGCGACGCCCCCCCACCTGGAGGGAAATTTGAATGGCGGGTTCCTGTATTCAGGACTAAATCTGCACTCCCCTCCTGTGATTTAAGTTGCTTATTAATCGAAGTTTACGGGTCTAATTATTCTGCTTCTAAAAGGGAAAACAACCCGACCCTGGCGGGTTAATGAACAGCTCATGGGCATTGCAGGTTAACCTCCCCCGGGAAGCTGGTTCTTCACGGGGCGCTGAACTCCTCGCTGTGCTTCAGGTGGAAGCCCCGCGCTGCTGGGCTGTGTCTGTTAATGGTTTATAATTAAACGTTTCCACTTGTCTACCTGAGCCGGTTTTTTAAAATCCTATCGCATGAGACGATTCTTTGTACTTCCCAGATGTTTCAGCATTTTCAAGTCGGAGACTATTTCTATCCATTGGCAAGCCCAGCCTCTCCCAAATCGACGGGTCCTTCTGATGCCCCTTAAAAACTGGTTTTGAAGATTATACGAGAAAACCTCGCCATTAATACTCCCTTTTATTCCCCCCCCCTTTTCGCTTTAATATCCAATTTCCTTTTATCGAGGGGGCAAACTGTGATTTCTTGCACTTGACCTACCGCAGAAAATTCTGCAAATCCTTTGATTGTCTATTTAAAACAAAACAAGGAAATCAGATCTCCCTTTTGCTTCAGGATTACGCTTGGAAACAAGATCTAAAGATTCTCTTGTAATTTGGAGAGCCAACAGCATAATAGGTTTGGAATAGAAACAAGCAGCTTTGTGAGGGGATGGATAAAGAAATCGTTTTTAGGCGAAGGATTTTCCCAGCTAAAGTGGCCGAAGACAAAGCAAAACATAATCTATTTTGGAAGATTTCCAAGATATGCCACATTAACCTTAGCAGATAAAATTTGCTGTCTTCCCTGCGTTCCCTCCCCCATCAAAGTCTGGTTTATCATATTTACATAAGTAGCCTTAGAAGGGATGTATCTATTATGGATCTAAGGAGCTAGCGAGCTCACATTTCATTTGGAAATGGAGGCGAAGTTTTCCTGTTGCTTATTACTTGACGCATTGTAGAACCGCTGCCATTTAAATACCCCGACCCACGGATTACCTCAATGGACTGGCTGCATGGGTTTTGTAATTTCCTGAAAATGAGATTTCGATTTATAAAACAAGAAACCAATTAGTAACCAAATGAGGCGAAGTAGATCCACTAAAATTGACCTAATCCCACAGGCACCATTTAGGCCAGTTCTTGGCGAATGAATGATGAGCAACCATCTAGCGTAAGCTCAAGGCATCATCCAGCTGTGTTATTCAAGCAGCAAAAATAAATGGATCGAGCTTTTCTTTCGGAATGAATTTGATACTCTTGACAAAACATAGATTATAGGCTTCTACCTAGCAATCTCCCCCACTCGAGGATTTTTTCTTTTATTTTTCCTAAGAAGTTAAACAAATTGGGCCACAAGAAATTGTTCACTGTCAGGAGGAAGGGAGGGAAAAAAAAAAAAAGAAATAAGACAGGCTCTTGATTACTTTACGAACAACAGCCTCGTACCTAACGGCGTGCGCCAAGGCTGCACGGAGATTGCGCGGATCCTGCTCGGAACAAGCGTGCTGATTCATCGTTTCTCTCAGCATTTCCCAATGGAAAACCACTGCACTTTCCACATCAAAAAGCATCTCCATCGGTGTTTCATGGGATAGCTACACCGGCGGATCCATGTGAAATGCCTTCTCCCCAGCCGTGCCCACCCCCGGCACTAGGCACGCCGCCCCCCCCCGGCCGCCTGCCCCCCCAGACAGGCTCACGGCCGCCGCGCTTGGCTGCGCTGGCCCTGTCCTTCCCCTCATCTTTTGATTGCTGCAAGCCTTGATGTCGGCAGCCAATGGAGGGCTGGGTGGGTGTCATCCCTACCCAGTGGCGATGTTGTCTCAAGAAGCACTTCTGTCCCACGGAAGGGGGAAGAGATTCCTCAATCATTTCTACCTCGATCTAGGCAAAGACGGAGGAAGGCAGGCGCAGGGAAATGAAACTCCAGGAGGCCCGGGCAGCTCCTTGGCCCTGGTTGGTCTCCGGGTTACTTGTCCCTCTGTGAGCATCTGCAGCGCAGAACCCACCTCGACCCCCTCCTTTGTCTGGCAATAGCAAAGTGGGGCGGGGGTGGGGTGGCCAGAAGGTGCAAGCCCTTACCTATTTTGTGTTGATTTGCCGGCTTTTAAAAGCGCTTACTACGATTTCCCCAACGGACTATCCGTCACGACACGTCAGCGCGATCCGGACTTACGGTAGCGCAAAGACCGGTAGAGCGGACCGTTTGACGTCCGGATTTAAAAACCACTTAGTGGAGAGCCCCAGCCTGAGCTCCGGATACGCTTCTTTGGAGGCCAGGCTTCGAGGCACAGCCATCCCCGGGGACTGCCCGGGGACTTGTCCCTGCGCCATGCCTGGCCGCACGGCCCGGCGAGGTGCACGGGCCAGGGCAGGAGTACGAGGCCCACGGCTGCCGTGCACGGCGGGCAGGTGCCGGCCGGGAGCCGGGCCCCACAGGCAGGGAGTTTTCTCCCGTCGCTGGGGTCAGGGCGAGGGAGAGGCGCAGGGGGCTCGCCCGGAGGCGGCCCGGGGCGCCGGCCCGCCGGGGCGGCAGCGGGAGCGCCTGCCCGAGCCGGGTCCAAGGAGCCCCGCCGCGCCTTTCGCTTCCAGGCGCTTCTTAAACCTCCCCCTCTGGGCAGCGGCGGCGGCCGCCGCCCCGCTCCCGGGCTCTCCCCGCCGCCTCCCGGGGGCCCCGGCCCGGGAACGTCTCTCACTTCTGTTTCGTTGCGTTTGTTCTGCCCTTTTAAGAGCCGCTCTCGGCTCGTTAAAGATGGAGGAGAGGCGGCTCGCTCGCCCGCCCGCCCCTCTGGGGATGCTAACACCGCGGGCGAGGGGTGCGGGACCCCCGACGACCTCCGCCCCGGGGCTCGCCCCTTCGCTGCGGCACCGAGGCAGGCCGGCCCCCGTCAGCCGCCCCCGCGGCGCTGGGGAGGCCAAGGAGGGGCGGCCCGGGCCTCGCTCCCTCTCGCCTCCACTCGCTGGCTTCGTGTAACCTGCTCGGCGAAGAGCCCGTAAAGCTTTACGGCGGGCACGGGCCTTCCACCGCCGTGTGCAGCTCGTAGCGCAGCACCTCTCCCGCCGCCCCCTGCTGCCGCACGGCCCTCGCCGCGGCGGCTCGGGGGACAAGCGGGGCCCGCCCGGCTGTTTGGGGAGAGGGGGGCGGCATGGCGCTGTTCCCATCTCCGGGGCGGTCATTTCTCCTTGCTGCCCAGGGAAAAGGATAAATAACAGCACCGGGAGCCGCAGGGACAGCAGCTGTACGTCCTAGTCACCGCCAAGCGAAAAGGCAGGCGGCTGCTGTATCGAGGAATTAGCTTGATTCGATTAACCATTTAATTAAATAGGCTCCCGCCAGCCCTCCGCTTTGCCATCGCCTAGCGTCCGACAGGGCTGATTTCTCAGTTAATTTAACAGGCAGTGGTTAATGATAACTCAAAATCTTGGCCAAATGAGGCTTCTGTGAAGGAGCGGGTCGCCGTCGGAGGGTTCGGATGAAATGGAATAAGCTACGTTTAAAAAAAAAAAACAATGCTGCTCGTTTCCAACTGCCTGCGGATGCCATTAGCGAGGTTTTGTAAAGATTTATTATCTCGGTAAATCACATGTGTTCATTTAGAGCAGGGATAAGTTAGCATCCCGCTTACTTTATAAAAATAATAATAAGAGGGAGGAAAAGTCCTGTTGACTAAACAAACAATCCTATTAAAAAAACGGTAGTGGAAATAATGCCGAGACTGACTCACTCTAGAAAGAAATACCAACATTTTGGCACACACGGGGTAATGGAATTGCGCTCTGAAATGCAAACAAACGCAACCGTGCCCAAATTGGAAGGGGGCGGGGGGGAAATCAGGGAAATTTGTGAGCGCAAACTGTTTTTTCTCTTCTACAGAAGATGCAAGTTCAAAGAGCCCTTATTCCGAAGAAACTGGGGAGGGAAGGGTTTGCACCAATGCACTTGCGAACACACCCTATTTATATGCAAGTTGGAAAATAGCCTCCAACATTAAAACGGTCGTATGCTACTAAGAAGGGAGGGGATGTTTCTAAAGAAAATTGGATTTTCCCCACTTATGTCACTTAGTACTCTATTTAATACATAAATTTGCTTTTTCAACGTTCGTCCTAGTAGCTTAGTTCTCACTTCACATTTTAAGTTCGCATAAAAACTGGAATTAGACAGAAGCAGCGTGGAGAGTAAACTGCAGTTTAAATGAGAAAAACTTCTGTAAGAAAATAAACACTGAAACCTAATGCTCAATCATTTCCCTTAGCAGTAAGAAAAACAGCATTAAATCACCTATCCACGTGGGAAAACGGATTTTTTTTTTTCTGCTGATCTTCCCCCCTTAAAAATAAAACAAAGTTAAGGATTTCAATATTGAAATGTTAACCATCCTGATTCCGGCGAAGTTTATGTAACGGAGCCTCTTTTGTCCTTGAAAATCAACGCCTCTCGGCGCGGAAACGATCCATCCCCATCAGGACAGAGACTGCAAACGCTCCTTTTCCCTCTGTGCGCGTAAGCAGAATAGGACCCTTAAAATATTCCTAATTAAAAAAGAAAAACAAAACCCCCAAACCAACCCAAACAAGTAAAAATCTATGAATTGCGCCACTTGTTGGTTTGGGTGGGGTTTTTTTGTTTGTTTGGGTCGGTTTGGGTTGTTTTTTTTTTTCTTCTCCCTTCACTTTTTGGATACCGGCGAAGGTCAGTGAAGAGCTACCCCACTGGTTATAGCGATGGGATCTATTTTTAATGAAAACTTCTTTAGTCCTTCGACATCCCGGAAATTTTTCTAGGTATTTCTCGAGGCTACGTTACTTGCCATTAAATATTTAATGTTCAATTGCAATTTTAGGGTGTGGGGTTTTTAAATGAAAGTTAACTCAAGAGTAAATTTATTAGGAAGTTCTGCTTAAAAATTTTTTTTGAAAAATATCTTCCTTACTCTCCTCAACGATTTAGCAGGTCTTCAGCCTTCCCAAAAGCTGTCCGATCACGAAACTACTATTTGTTATAAGCTTTCTCCTCCTGAAGCAAAAGAGTTCTAGCACTGAAACGATGCGAGCTACCTAAGCCGCTGAACACTTTTCGCCCTTGACAATTTTAATCTGCTGGAGACCTAGTAAAGTGAAATCAGGGGTAGAGAGAACAACCCAGGTGTTCTAGTAGCTTGAGAGAATTACACAGCCATTACGGGAGGGATCTCGTTGGAAAATCTCTGCTCGGTTTATCAAGGTTATCCAGTGCCACTGGTTTGTGTTTAGATTTCTGGGGGCGAGACGGGAACCGCACCGTGATTATTGCGTGCGTGACGCTCTTGTCATTTTACTCCCAGAAAACTCTCCTTTCCAAAATTAATCCGAAGTCTCCCAACTTCTCTATCTCTAGGAACCTTTCAGATGTAAAAATATGCAGACAAATGCACACCGATTCTTTCCGCCTGTTCCCCTGTCCCCAGCCCCGCGTGTGCGCGGCGATGGAGAGCGTACATCTTTCTGTACGTGACTGTTTACAACCAACCCCTATGCAAGCACTCTCCGGGCAGATGGAAATCCGCTTTTGCACCGGCGAGAGGGGGTGTGAGTTACATTGGAAGGGCAGCTCACTCTTACGGAGGCAACGCTTCTCTATCCTGACTCTTCCAAGATCTCTTTAAATGTATGACGTGACACTTTACCGTGCTTGCGAGCCTCCTGCTACCCATCTCCAGCCCTTTGGCCAACTCATCGGCTCTGTCCCAATGCTTGTATCGCTTTCCTCCCCAGGGAAAAACAAGCAGAGGGACACCCCACCCCCCCCCTTTAAATTCGTCCAACATTCCCAGCCTGCCTCCTCTCAGGAAGGCTTTTCCATTCGGTGCGCACCTTCCCTGCCTGTCACTACCTGTCCTCCCTTCCCAGCGAAGCAATTACTTCATTTTCTGGCCGGGGGCTCCGGGAGACCGGGATCGCCCCCCTCTTCCTCACCTCCCTCTCTGCAGCCCGGCAGAGCTGGAAGCGCCCGCTGCACAAGCACACCCGCACCGGGAGCCCCAGCGGCCGCCCCCGCCGCTCCCGGAGTCCCTGCCGCCCCTCGAGGTCGCGGGGGAGACCGCCCGGCCCCGGGCTCTGCTCGTGCACGGCCAGGCACGGGAGCAGCGCCGGGAGGCCGCCGTGGGCGACTCGCTCGCCATCAATCGCGGCACCGGCGACCCGCGGCTCCGGGACCGGGCCAGGGCCGCCCCCCGCTCACCCGCCCGCCTGCAATACGTGGGAGGCAGAGCGAGCCCGCCTGGGCCGCGGAGGGGCCGTACGGCCCGGCCCCACGCCACGCCGTGGCCCCGCTCTCGGGCCTTTGTGCCCACCCCGCTTGCGGCCCGGGGGTGGGGGGCGCGCGGCCCCGCGTGGGTCTGGCTCCCGCTCGGCGTCGGGCCTCGCGCGGCAGCGCGCCCCGCCGGGGCGAGCCCTCTCGCGCCTGCTCGCCGCCTTCCCGTTTAATTTGCAGTTTGCCTTTAATTAGGCTGCGGAGGCTCTGCTGCCTGCAAAGCCCCGCTCAGCCGCCCCCTCTGTCTCCGCGCTCAAATTAGCATCTGCTGCGACCGGCCCCGGCCCCGGCGCACTTCGCCACACCGCTCCCCAGGGCATTCAAACATCCTGCGCTGCCACCGAGGGACCGGGATCGGCTATTCTTCCTTTCCCGTGATTACTCGCAGCCTACAAGCAACACCATATGCTTCTTCTGATCAAACAACCCGCTACATAGGCACCGGTAATTGACGAGACCTGCTCGAAATCACGCAGAAAGGTAGCCTACTGAGACCGCAGGAGTTGACAAATCATTGCTAATAATCCTTTTAGGAACATCATGGGCATCAGAGTTTGCAATAGCTTTATTTTTATAAAGTATGCGCTGACAGTATAAAGGACAACTAGGTCTCCTTTGAAACAGGGGGCTGTCCTGCATAACGCTCTTCAAGGTGGCAGGTCCCATAGAAGAGGAAAGGGGCTTGATGAAAGCTTTAATTATTATTTAAGGCTTTCACTTATCCCCTTCTTTGGTTCGAAGTGACTCGGAGGTATGGAAGGTTGTTTAAAGAAGTTATTGCAAAATGCACTGGATTGGAAATTACTGCTGTGGACTTTAGGTATAAGCGTTCATACGTAACCGGGGGTGGTGTGTGTGGGTGTACCTCCCCCAGTCCAAATGACTGCCCGATTGCATATTTACTTTTAAAAATTAGAATTAACACCGGTAGTTCACAGATGTAATCAGGTAAAAAACCCACCCCAAACACAAAACCAACAAACCCAAACAACAACAACAAAACCCAAAAAGCACACACACCCCCCAAAAAAAGCCACCCCACAAACCAAAACCAACACCGAAAACCAAAGCAACAGAAACCCAGGCCGTATACCCACTCTTGATTTGTAAAATATAGTACAAACATAGCACAGACAGACCGACCGACTCGAGGTACAGCTACAGAAAAGCGAGGCACATAGCTGTATTACATTGTTTCTTATGTACACATACTTTTCAATAAAAGATGCAGCAGATTTTGGTTTTATGTCGGGGAAATAAAAAGTTCTTAATACTTTTTCTTTCATGCGGACTCTCTCTCCACCGAGTTGATCTAAATAAATGATTCGTGAAGTATTTTCTGGGGGGGGTTCCCTACATCTTATGAAAGCAATAGGGTGAGAACACAGGAGAACTTTATTCTGACTTTTAACTTTCTGCGCTGTTTGTTTTTCTTGGCAGCCGATGTATAAGACCCAATCCTAATTCTACTCAAAAGCAAGGCATACTTTGGCACGCTTAAGTCTGCTTTCGCTAGGCAGGCGGGACCGTTGTTGCAGCTGTGGAAGCCAGCGCGAAGGTTACTGCTTGCCTGGCTGTGGAGGAGAATCAGGCCCGGCCTCGGACGCTGGGCTTGCAGCACTGGGTGGGCAGGGGGATGGAATGTGTCGGAGAGCAAAACGCCTGTTAAAAATTGCCGAGGTCGATTAAAGCCCTCAGACTGCCCTAATGATCCTCAGAGCGAGATGCATCACATTTATGATGCGATTCGGTGTGCTCGGCTTATTTATTTAGGCTGCGTGTGGGAGCATGCCTGTACGCGTGTGCTGTACCTGTAAACCGCACCTTTGCTCGAAACTTGAACTAAGGCTTTAGGACTTTGCGTAGACTTATGTAAATATTTACCCATATATTAACTCCCCCCCATAGTAAGGCTATAAATAGGGGTGAATCGTCCCCTCTTTCGCCACGCACGTGCTTGGCGGGGGATGTACATCTTATTGGGAGACTGGGGGAAAAGAAAACCCGTGTTTGCTTTAGCAGAACACGTAGCAGAGCTCAGTGCCTTCAAGTGTTGACAAAAGCACCGTAAGTCCCCAACCAAACCTGTCATAGGAACTGAAGGGAAAGTATTTACGACAGAGAAAAGTGACAGCGGAGAGCACCCTGCCTCCGAGCACACCACCCAATGCAATTTACTTTAAAAAAAAAAAAAAAAAAAAAAAAAGTAAAAGCGGCAAGCGATACCTGGATCAGAATGAAAATAGAAGCGAATAGGCATTCCCACCTACCTTCTGGAAAAACCACCCTCATTTTTAAATAGCTGGTGGTGAGTCTGATTATGGATGCTTTGTCCAGCTGAGAGGTGATAGCTGAGGGCAGGGGTAGTAATTTAGCCAGTTCATAAAATTCACTGTTTTCTTTCTCCCGTCTAGTCCGGGCAGCATTTTTTGACTTCTCTTTCATCGTGATTTTTTCCCCTTTCCTTCCTACAATTTAAACTCCAGAGATTCATCCAAAGGTGGAAGGGAAATTCAGCGGGAATTCATCTCTCCAGAGCATCAGACAGTGATTCTGAGCGCGGCCATTACTCTGAGAAACCGTTCAGTTGCGTAAAATGCAAACAAGTATTGAAGACCAGAGAGGTGTTCTTAAAAAAAAATAATATATATATTCTTTGAAAAATCAGAGTCAATCGGATGGGAAAGGCATTTATCCAATGCAGCTCAGAGACTCCAAGCAACTGCAGGGGGGGAAAAAAGGAGGGAAAAAAAAAATGAAAGAAAAAAACAGCTAGGATCTTGCGGCCCCAGACAGAAACCAAACGACGTATTTCTGGCCCTTTTTCCTACTCGTGGCGGGCAGCATAGCTCCTCGGAAGAGGGTCATAATAATCCCGTTTCTTCCCGTGATCCGCTGTCAATCCGAGGCCCGAAACGCCCGGCCGTGGGCTGCCTCCCAGGGCGCTGGGTGCCTTCCCGGGGAGCCTCTGTGAAGACAACAGCAGTCCTGGGGTGAGAGAGCCGGTACACAACGTCGCAGCGGAGCCGCGAGAAATAATAATCAACAAGCAGCCTCCGGCGGGTGTAGTATTTTCTCCCACCAGAGGGGAAAGAAAAAAAAAAAGAAAAGAAAAGTATATTTTCCCATCTAGTGCGCCTGCAGCGCAGCCTGCCCCGCACTCTCCTCCCACAGCCCCCACACTCCCCAGCCCAGGTGCGCGCTGCATGGCCGGAACAGGGCACAACCGAGGCGGGCACAAGCCCCCAGCCGCCGGCGCAGGCGTTACCGGCCGGTTTCGGTGCGGCAGGGCTGCGCCGTCCCCTCCGTGCTCCCCCGGACTGGCTCCGCCGCGGCGGCCAGACCTCCCCGCGCTGCCAGACCCGCAGCGGGGCAAGCATTTCCAATCCCGGAGTATTTAAGCTCTTTTTTTTTTTTTTTTTTTTTTTTTTAATTTTCCCCTCGTCTCGGCCGCTTTCCTCATTCTCCGGCTGGGGTCGGTCGGTGGTGGTGGTGGTGGTCTACCCCAGCTGCACCCTAGCCAGGGGAGGCACGCTCTGCCCAGCCCTGCCCCGAGCCGGAATCCACCCAAACATCACATTTTTCCAACCAAAAAAAAATTTTTTTTTCCACCGGGAGGAAGCGACCCACAGCCTAGCCCCGCACATCACTGCGGCTCCTTGCTGAGGCAGGCAGCTTGTGGTGGGCTGTGATCTTCTTTTTACCTACCTTGAGTCCCTGAGCCCGGCAGCCTGCAGAGAGCTCTCCCGGGGTGAGGAGCCCAACTCTTTAATTAGCTCATTAATGGCACGGGGAAAAGTTTGCGCCTGTCACTGCTCCTCACACCGATGGGCAGACAGACATTGCCGCCTCCCCATCCCCTTTATCGGCTCCTGGGCTCTCCCTCTCACATAACGGGGGGGTTAGGGTGGGGTGGGGGGCGAGGTTGGTATTAATGAAGAATCCCTAATTTGCGGCTGAGAAATGCCTAATAACTTCTTGATGGCTAAAAGCCTTTTAGCACAACTTCATTTCTCTCCCAGTTTCCCCCCCCCCCCCCGCCCGGGGCCGAGCCCTCCCTTAATGCCACTCACGGACCCACCTCGCTTCCCATTGGCCGCCACCACCCTGCGCCCGGCCTCCCACTGGTGAAGGGGGCGGTGACGTCACCGCGCCCCGGACACACCCCCCTCCCCTTTCTCCCCGCGTCCGCCCTCTGACCTGGCGGCGCCGCGCGAGGGGTGGGCGCCGTGCGGGGACGCCCCCCCCCGCCCCCAGAGTGTACCTGCCTGCGCCGCTCTGTTGGGGTTTATTTTTGTTTATTTGAGGGGTGTTAGGTGGGTTCTTTAGCCATCGCGATGCAGGCGACCCTCCAGCCTCCCCGCTGGGCACCGGAGAAGAGCGGCTGAGGTCCCTCCGGACCGTGGGTTGTGAGCATCGGCGGTTCTGCCCCCTCCCAATCCCCCACACCGAAGCCCCCCAAGCAAGTGGTCGTGTTTGAGAGAAATAAGCTGCAGCCACGTGTGTTGTCATCCCGTCCCCCCCGGCCCCCCACCTTAACGGGGTACGGTTCAGCGCCGGGCTGATGCTATGTGGAACAGCGTGAACTGAGTCGCGGGTTAGTGGGGAAGGAGCATGGAGCAAGATTTTAATAAATCTTGATACACGCTGAAAAAAAACCCACACCAAACAATCCCACAGAAGACCAAAAAAGAGGGGAACCCCCCCACCAAACAACCCCAGTCCTCCTACATCAGGAGACAGAGGCACTTTAAAACTGCCCTCAAAGTGGATGTGGAGCGAGGGGGGTTCTTTCTTTCCCGGAGAGCGGGACTATTCCTAATCTCGCTAGTTCCCTCAAAAACACTCACCACAAAACCCAACAAAAAACCAAAAAACCCCAGAAGCAGCTCCTAAAACTGTTGGCTATTAAAAAGAGTAGATAGAGCAGAAAAAGAGCGCCTGGGGGGGGGGGCGCGGGGGGAAGAAGGCTTATAGAGCCTTCCCTAAAACTTCCCTAAAACTAATTGCCAAACCAGTCGGTGTGAGAGTTCAGCTAGAACAGTTTTTTAAAATGACACTGCACTGGCAAGGCAACCGTCGGAATATTTCGAGGAAGAAGAAGCAGTTTCGGTTTTCGAAAGAAGAAAAATGTCAACAGAACCCAATAGCCTCTGAAGCACCCCATCCCTTTGCTGCACGGAGGGCTGCAGCTCGGAGCGCAGGCTCCCAGTGCCGACCTCCTGTTCGCTGCTTATCACCTTAAGTCTCCCTTCGGTTAAAAGCTTTCCCTGTGTTCATTTGGGTAAATAAAGGAAGGATGGAAGGAGAGGCATTCAACAACTCCTCTGGGTGTCCATCGTCTACCAGCAGCAGAAAAATGTATCCACGTAGTCTCAAATGTTCTTTTGATTGTCTTCTTTACCGAAACAACTCGTTGTTAAACAAACACGAACGCAAGTCATTTAGTGAAGGTATGGATTTAAAAAAAAAAAAAAAAAATGGGAAAAAAACCCACCAGCTATCCCCGCCCCCGTCATGTTGTAATGCAATCGCTGCTATGGGGGAAAGTGATACTGAAATTTTCAGAAATCTTCTCTGTGCGTTGCTGCCATCAGGTATGAAGTGGGTTTGGGGAAGAAGAAAAAAACCACCTTCCTTCTGGTTTTCATTTGAGGTAATTCTCTCGCTAAAAAGCACTGACGTCTCTTGGAGGGTATTTAGACATATGGGCAACAACTGGACTAACGCTGTCAGGTAGCTCACGGGTTATTTGTCAACATGAGCCGCAGAGAATGTCTTTTATAACACCCTTGTTTTGGAAAAAATAAATAGATCAGTAGGATACACTTCTGCTAATTTATACCAGGGAACATGAGCACCTTATACCTTAGCACCCCCCTACAGCCCCGGCGAGGACAGCAGCTCACCGAAGATCAGCTTTCCCGGTGCACCGGGACTCGGTTTTTCCCCAGCAGCGGCAGCCCGGGTGGGTGTCAGCAGCCGCCCCCGTTCCCCCCGTGGCCGGAGCCCAGGGGCTCGGACTCGACGAGCCCCTACGTAGATTTTTAATGTATGAATGCTGCGGTAGATGAAGTACAAGATATGAAAGGACCGGCGTACGAAAGGCAATTATTCAGCTTTCGAAGTGATGCCAACCGTGGACAAAGTCACGGCGTTACGGCATTACTAGCGCGGGGTCAGTACGCTGGGGACATTTCCCAGCACATTTCCAGAGGCAGCTCCCGAACGATGAGAGAATTTGGCAGTTTCAGAGACATTAGCCTTCTTTCCTTCGTCAAAATACTCTACTTCTGAAAGTGGAGATCAGAGCTAGCACTGCCCTGTTCCAGGTATACAGAGAAAGGCAGCCCACAGTAGCTAAATTAGTGGTTTCCGTACCAGCCGAGAGCCCCGTGTCACTTGCGGCGGGCTCGGCGAGGCCACCGCCGCGCCCCGGTGGATCTCGCCTGCCTCAGAGGGGAGTAGAGGATGCTGCTCACTAAATACAGCGAATGCACCACTTCGGGATGGCCATGCCGCCGTTACTCCGCGGCGTACAAGCCGTCGGAGCGGATTTTTAAAACAGCGGGGCGCACTGACGGCGCGGAGCGGCCACCTGCGGGCGGAGGGGCTGAGCCCCGGGAGAGCGGGGCAAACCGCAGCTCTGGCCCCCCGCCGCCCCGTGTCCCCCCTGCCGCTCCCGAAGCGGGGAACGGAGCGCCCGGGAGGGGGGCGGCGGTGTCTTGCCGTTCGGGGCACCGGGGAAACGGGCCGAGAGAGACCCTCCGGTTGCCTGGAGCACACGGGCAGCTGAGCTGTGCTCAGATCAGATGCGTTTATTCTCGGATGAGAATACTCTGGAAAACAGATAATGTGGGGAAATTGAATAAACAGGTACTGCAGCGCAATTTTATTTAAAAAGACGCGTAATAAAATGGGATATCTGAGGAAAGGCTGGGTGAAAACAAAGCGTCTCACAGACAGGTTTCCAACTATAGGTAGCAGAAAACTTGTGCACCCAGGCACATTGTGCAGCGTATATTGCAGCATGTGTGCGTGCGTGTGTGTGCGTGTGCGCGGAGAGAGTGGGGAAAGAGAGAACTGTACAAATCAAAGCCGGGGTGGGGGGTGGGGTGGGGGGTGCGGGAGAAAGAAAACCGCTAGTGGGTCATTTCCCTACGGGGCAAGTCTGATCCAGATCCTTCTCCAGCACATTCTGGCGTATTCTGATACATTTATTAGTTTATGAATTTGGGTGCGTTGACTAATTCCCGCCCCCCCCCCCCCCCCCAAACAATAAGGTGGCCATTTCTTATGCAGAGAGAAGAATCTTTTCAAGCATAAGACATGGCTTATACACCGCTGTCTTGGCAGCGTTCTAAAAAGGTAAGTATTAGCTAATTAACCATACGGGTCACTCTCACGATCACTTAAAAAAACCCATCGGCCTGGTATTAGTAACGGAGAGATTTGGACACGCCAAACCTCGCTCCGCTCTGTACCGGCGGGAGGGCAGGGTCCCACCTCGCAGGGACCCGCACGGCTGAAGGGACCACACCGCGACCGCAGCGTCCCCAAATGAGACGCGTTTCCGTCGCCTGAGGTGCACAACCTCGGGGATGTCTGTGTAGGTGCGGGCTCCTGGAGGCTGAGGCTGTTTTTAAGAGACCGGTAACTTCAGACACACGTGCTCTGGTACCCTGGTGAATTGGAGTGTGATGTGAATTTCCATCCCTGCCCTAATCAAGGCTTTATTGACATAAATATACACGGCAAATGCTCTTTGAGACCATTCAGAAGCCATTAATATGTTTTAACTGATCTAGATCTTAACCTCCAAGATTCAAGCCATGCTCTAGGTACTTTATTCCCGGTCTTTTGCTAACGTTATTAGGATATTCAGGAGAGCAGGACAACGAGAAAACCGATTCTCTAACAAAACACAGGAAATAGTTAACAGACCCTTGGATACCAGCTCTCAGATATAAGCAGTTCCGCATACATCTCTTAAAAAACATTGTAAAATTAGAGTACTCCATCCTTAGCATGACTGTTAGCTATTTTCTGTACCTCTCAAATATTTTTTGGCGATATATCCGTGGGTTTTTCAAGCGATGCTTGGGGGGTGGGGGGTGGCACTTCGCTTAACCACGCACTCCTTTCAATTTTATTGTTTTTGGCATAAATGTAGAGATGATTTATATTAATTTTTCCAGTGGAGTCAAAGTTCAGTACCTTTTAGCCCCTATCTTATTGAATACACTCTCGTTAATGATCAGAAGTCAAGCTATTTTACCGTTACTTGGAGCAGCGAATGAAAACATAAAATAAATGTTTAAAAAATGCTTAAAAAAGATCTACTTTGTGGTCAGTAACAATTACCCCAGGCACATTTTTCTTGCCTTCTGTATTTCCAAAGGAGCCCGGTATACTGAACGGTCGAACCGAGCCGAAATGCCTTTGGAAGGGATGAGAGGTTCTGGAGGGGCACGGGACTGGAAGTAACTTCGAAGGAATGGTGAACTTTGGAAAGTGCTTCCTGCCCTCTGTCTTCACAGACATCTTGCTTAGCTCCTCTGTCTCTTTCTGCTGCGCGGCCTTTTATTGTTTCCCTCCTGCCCCCGGACGGTACCTACGGCCCGGGCGCCATCGGTGCTGCGCCCCCGCCTCCCCCTCACTTGCACCGGGCTGCCCCGGCCACAGGGCCCGCCGTGCGGCGGGCAGGAGGCTCCGAGACCCGCGCCCCGCTCCCTCGCTGCCCCCCCGGGGGTCTGCCGCCCCCGACCCGCGCCGTGCGGAGCCCACCCCCGCGCAGGGTCTCCCCTGACTTCGGCGGGGAGTGACCCCTCTCCCCGTGAGGCCGCCGCTGCTCTATTTCTCTTCCTTCTCCCGGCGGAGGGCCCCAGCGCCGGTGGCGGCAACGGCCGCCGGGGGCGCAGCCAGCCGGGCGCCCCCTCCCAGGGGTCTACCCCCTCTCCCTCACGGCTCTCCTTCGTGGGAGGTCAGAGCCGGGCTGCCGGTGCGCTCCCGCCCCGCCGAGCCTCCGGAGCATTTCGGGGCAGGCTTCCCGGCGGCCGCGGGCTTTGTTCGGCTGCGGTGCTCCCGCCGCGCTCTCTGGTGGCTCGGCAGCGGCCCGCGGCGAGCAGCGCAGCCCCGCGCCGCCCCCCGCCCCCCTGCGCCGCCCGGCCCGGGCCCGACGCCACCGGCCGCGGGACCGGCAGCGCCCCACGCGCCGCGCCGGGCCCTGCAGGAGCGCGCCTGTGCGCGCCCGCGCGGGGAGCAGCGCTTCGCAGCGCGCCCCGCCCCCCCATCCCATCCCCGCCCCGCCGCGCGCGGGCGGGCACGGGCGGCCTCGCGCCGCGCGGTGCTGGCTGAGCGCCGTCCCGGGCAGCGGCCCCCCACCTGCGGCCCGGCCCGGGGAGGCCCACAAGGCAGGGAGAGCAGCTGCCCCCCCCCCAGTTTGTACGTCCACCTGCCTGGGGTCAGACCTGCCCTCCTCGCCCTGAAAGAGGGAGCGCGAGCGTTGCGAGGGGGGCGACAAGGGGGGGACGACAACGTCCCTTTAATGTTATTTTGTTTTATTGGCTTCGGCTTGCTAGGTTGGGTTTCGCTCTCCCTGTCCCCAGTTACAGGGGGCTTTAGTCCCGGGCAGGGCCGGCTGCAGGCCAGCCACCGCAGGGCAGGGGGAGCCTCCTTGGGGGCGCAGCCTCCCCCAGCTCTCAGGTACAGCGCCAGAGCTACACTTGGTCTGCCAGGGGGGCTGGAGCTGCGTCAGGCTGTCTCCAGCCCCTTGCTATCACTGAAATTTCCTTTCCCAAGGCCTGGCTTTTATTAGCAAAAAAGTTATTTCATTAGTCGTGGTGGGGTGGTGGTGGGGTGGTGGAATCTGTCAGCAGAAGCCTGTTTAAATTTCAGCACCCCAAAGAATAATGCTTAAAATAGTGGGATCCGTTCCACAGCCTGTTCTTACTATCAACCTGACAATTAAGAGGTCAGAAACAGACTTTGTTTCAGCAGAGGAAAGCATCTTAACCCATCTCGAGAACACACTTTGCTTCGAAATAACACATGCCATTTCAAATGAAACTAATGGCAAGAGGAACCACGCCCTTCTGGTGCTCTGAAATTCTGCCTTTGGCCTCCCATCATCTAGGAGAACAGGCTTGCTCAGAGCAAAGAGGAAGGATGTGGAGTGTGAGGCTGCTGTTGCACTTGGTGTGTATCGTAGTCATCGGAATGCCTATGGTTTTGTTGTAAGGCAAGGTGGGAAGTGTTCCCTGCGTGGATTATAATAGAAGCTTTGCTTGTTTTAGTGTCATACCTGTTTGCGGTTAGAAGTTTAATCACATTTGTGAACATTGCATGCTAAGCTGGGAGCAGCCCCTCTGTCGCTTAACAGTTTCTGAATTATTTGCGGGCTCTGCAAGGCTGTCACTACTCTCCTCTGCATTCCCTACGTAGTGAATAGATGCTTTCTTGCAACATTGGTATGAACTGAGTTTGTAACCGTTTTCTTCAGAAGTGATGCAGAGGAGATGATGTCTCCAGGGAAAACACTGTGGGATCAATTGCTTATATTGGAAGGGGGCACAGGGAAACAGCATCAGACTTGTAGGTCTGAATGCAGTTTTAAGTTATTTCAGACTATGCTAAATCTGTTGCTGAAGGGTGGGGGGTGTTTCCCAAGGCTTGGCATATGCCCATGATTAATATTTTTTTTATTTAGGTTTCGCCTCACTGTTGAACTGTTTTGTCCAAGCCCTGAATTCTGACTATTATTCACTGATGGTGGGACTCCGTTTACATAATGCTGGATGTAACCAGCTGAAGCTAGAGCCTATTAAAAGGACAGTTTCCCTGCAGTGCCTCTCTTGAGGAGTGTCCTCTACTTGCAGCTGGAGGGAGGAAGCTCCAGGGCTTGCTTGCTCTGTGTAATTCCTGTCAGATTTAGCTGGTAGATGAACAAGGAATTGTCATTTCTTTGGTCTGGCAATAGCTTGGTGATGTTAATGCCACATTTTTGAAATGTGCCAAAACCTTAGGATGTACTGGGTCTGGTTTTAATTTTGGCTTCAGCACAAAATGCTCCTGGTGCATGGCTCAACCCAACCACTTGTCAGAGCAGCCATACTGGCAAGAAAGGAGAAGACTGTGGGTGTCAGGCCCCGAGTGCACTAATTAGCCTTAATTGCCCTGATTGGCCTCACCTGCCAGCTTCACACACACTTCCTGCCCTCAGTGCTTGCTTAAGCCAGGCTGTAGGGGTTCCTGGCTGCAGAGGTACTGTAGCTATGCTTGTACTTTACTAGGGACCTTGTTGATCTGGACTCTGATGCACAACTGACTTCCCAGCTTGACTTCGGACCTGCCTTGCCACTATGGACTCACCTGATGACCTGGGCTCTGGCCTGAGCCTGAATGCTGTCCCTCTGGCAGCCCTGCTCTCCTGGCTCAGGTAGGTGGGCCCTGGCTAGTGCCCTAATAGCCTGGCTGTCACATTTGGCTTGTGGCTTCCTGTCCTGTCCCTGCAGCCCAGCCCTCATTGTTTACTGATGCTGTGCTGCTTCTATAGTGGGCTCCAATGACCTTTCTGTTTTCCCTCTAGGGGAGAGGATTCTCTGTCTCTAGCCTGCTTGTCTATGCTCTTTTGCTTTTCCAAGAATAATGACTATCCCAGAAGCTGTCATGCTCTGGGGTGCTTCCTGAGAGGTACCACAGACCCCTCCATGGGTGCAGGAGTGTACCTGCAGTTATGGGACCTTAGAAAACAGGGCTGGAGAGGGAAGGGTGTTGCATGGCATAGAGCTTCCTCTCATTTCCTGGCAGGAGCAAAACCTTTGAGTTGGAGAGATGTAAATAAGGGTCAGAACTTTGGTAAGATAGTGGACTCCTAAGCTTGGGTGTTGTTCAACTGCTAAAGGGCTGGAGAGGCATGGATTAGAAAGGCTCAGGCTCCCTGCACTTGAAGCTTGCTTGCTACTTCTCCATATAGGAGAGTTATGCAGGAAGCTCTGATTGCCTAGGAGGGCTGGGGGACTCGGCAGGGGTGCAATAATCTATGTACTCAGATCAGTTTACAAGGCTGGGACCATACAATACAAGCTCTTGGAGGCAAGGGCTGTGTTTATCTCCATACAGTGTTGATCACAATAGGATCCTATTTCTGTTTAGGGCTTCCAGATGCAATGCTAGTCAATGCCTATAATAAACAATAATATTAATAATAAGTATTAACATGCCAAGCTGCAAATCACTGACATAGTTTTCTAATATTGTTGGTTACTTTCCAGTATTGTCCTCCAGTCTTACTGCAGTACATTATATACAAAAGAATTGAAACCCAATAATTGGCGTGTCGAGAGTTTAAAGGCATGATCACTTTTTTTTTTCTAAAAATGAAACTGACATCACAACAAGTGAGTTCATTTGCCTAATGAACCCCGTGTCCAGCATGCTCACACTGTTCTGTATACCAGGACATTAGTAATTAGGCTGGTAACGAGGCTGCTGTTGCATACAATAACTAGTATGAAAATGTTAAAAGTTAAGCATAATGAGAGAAAAATGTAGTGAAAATGTAAAGAGTAGACATCAGATATGACATTTATTTTTACTCCTGGGAAGACAACTGAAAGGAAGACTTTAGCTATAATTTGTTTTTTCTGCTTTACTGAATCTATAAAAAGTTTACAATGATTTCGTCCTTCTGACCACAGTAATGTAGCTTTACATTTGAACAGAAAAATATCTTTAAATTTAGGTTTTAATTTCATTTCTGATTGCAGACATAGTAGAAACTTTACCCTAAAATAATATTTCTTCTATAGCCAGCTCCTTTTGTGCTACTGAAAGAAATAATAATGAGAAAGTATTCCAGCAGGAGGAGCTGGTTTAGAAGCAAATGGATTCCATGGCAACTCCTGACTCTACATGACACCTGATAACTAGCATTTATGTTGGAAATTGTCTGTGTTATCTTGTACCCCAGATCTGATCTTCTTATAAGGTTTCCCCCTCATTTTAAAGCAATAAAACATAGAGTTGGTGTGTTGGTTTTTTTTTTTTAATATAGATCCAAGAATTAACGTGAAGTGAAATGAGTGAGTTTGCACATTTGAGAACACATTTAAATGTGTGCTTAGGCAGGCTGTTTTCAAATTAATGTAATTAACTTTTTTTGAATTATTTCAGAAATAAAGTATTTGCTGAGAAACGTATTGATCTGTCAAGGGAAGAGTTGTATAGGATCAGAACACTGGAACTGTGTTTTTTTAACATCATGAGATATCCATATTTATAGTTTGAAACATAACATGAGAAGATTCAACTGAATCAGACCAGTATCTTGCTTCTCACAGTGCTGAATGCACCAGGGGACTCTCATCATGAGCAGCTGGAGAATAACCCGGTCCTATGGGCATCCTATCTGCAGTCAGTCAGCCAGTTTGACTGATTTATGATCTGAAGAATGTGGATATTTATTCTTCTGTGCCATGATCCAATCTAGTGTATGTGTGGGGCCTGACAACTGTTGCTGTTTGAGTGTGGAATATTTGAACTTGCTATTTTATACCTAGATTGAAAGGAATCTGTTCTTAAACTGTAATGTGACAAGCAATCTTTGTCTATGACAGTTCCAGTAGTACTTCATGACCAAGAGAACATTAGCTGAAATCAACCCTGGAGATGAAGTTTTCAGTAGACACTTTCAGGCCTGGATGGTTTCTCAGTTAGCTGCTGTTTAGCTGGTTTCTTGAGGGCCTCAGATGGTAGAAGAGCATAGTCTAGGCTTGGAAAAAAATACGGATCTCTTGTGGTCAAATGAAAACTGATTCAGGTTTGTGTTGCTCATCCCTCTTCTGGAATGAAGAAAGTGTGGCTGAAGAAAAAACTGGTTTCATGATTGTTTGGCTGGGGACACGTGTAATTGGAGACGGTGTTCTAAGGTGCAAGTGAAAGGTGGCCAAAATGAGAAAGATGGAAGAGTCTCGGGTAGTCTAATCTTATTGCTAGGTGTTACTGATAGCATTTGCATTTACATATTGATGCCTCTTGAAGATGCCTAACACCATTTAACGTTTTGCCCAAGCGAAAGAGTGCTTGTTTCCTCTTCCTGTTCATACAGACAAGGTAGGCCTTGTTACTCACCTATCGCTTAAAACATGGAGTAATCTTCAGCAAATACACTAAATGGATGGGTAGAAAATGTGAAAATGTGTCTTGGTTTAGCTCATCTTTTACCGTAGCTTACAATTAGATGCTGGCATGGAGTTCCTTCAGTGGAAAGCCTGATCTACCACAGAGATATTTGTGACTAGCACTTAGAGTAGTTTGGTTTTGATCCCAAGAAGGGTTATAACAGATTATCTAGAAAAGGTAATGGAAGAAGGAGGGCAAGGCCACAATCAGACTTTGGAACACAGTTTGAAGATAAAGGCATAGAAATGGAAAAGGCAATGGAAAATACAGGAAGCCCAGAGAAAGGTGCTCTGAGTAGCACCACTAGTAAGAAAATAATTTTTTAGCTTCTTTAGTAGGTGTGTATGTTTATTTTTATCTACAAGGGAAAAGAAGATACACCACAGAAAATAGAAAGGTATAAATAAAACGGAAGCAATGCTAGACACTGAGAAATTAATACCGAGCTGAGGTAAGGGCTATAGTGGAAAAGTGAGCATAATTATGGGAAAGGAAGAAGAATTAGAAAAAAGAGAAATTTCAAACAGAATTACTTGATTTATCCTTATTTCTGCATCTTATTTTGTTGCTGTTTCTCTTAGTCTGAAGTTTTTTAGTTTGGGGAAGAGATGGCAGAATAATGTTGCATTGGTGATCTGAGCTGGACAGCGATTCTTACATGAAAAGTGGCAGAGAAAAGAATGAAATAATAATTGTGTGTGTGGTGTGCTTTTTTTTTAATTCTTTTTTTTAATTACAGGAAAATAAAGGGGTATACATAAAGAAATGGAACAGTGGAAGTTAATTTTAAAGATAGTCTTCTCCAGTTATACATAAGCCTAACACATAGACAGGGATCTGATTCCAATCAGTAATCTCTTTGCTCTTCCAAAAGATCAGAGTGACATTTCTTTTCTGAATGCTAGTTTTGGTGGGTTCTTACCTTCCTTTGATAATGGTGGCAACAGTGACTGCTAACTTCAATGGCTTGTTATGTTCATGTTAATACGTAACATGTTCATATTACTATAATATTTATGTATAGGATTATACATACACATATAACATTGTCATGAGTCTATGAATACTTCCTTCCTTGAGAAATGTTGACATAGCTGAGTATATTTTATTAATGTCACGTGCTGTACTTCCAAATGTAAGGATACAGACCAGTTTTAAATACAAACTACTTATTCTTAATATCAAGTGGGTGTGATGTAACATGAGAGCTACAAGCATAAGCATGTAAAATGGAAAAAAGAGCAATATAGTTTAGAAAATGAAGAGCAAGCACTTAGTGATATAGCTAAGAAATGATTTTAAATAGCAAGAATTTCACCCCTAAATGCACCCAGAGTGGATTTCAAGATGTGAGGTACTGAGATTCCCCTATCTGGTAAATATGAAAAATTAGGGTCTCTCAGGTGGGACTGAATAACTGCATATGAAGAGGGAAGCCTAGCACAAAGATGGGACACAGAAATGTAACTTAAATTTGGTACCTTGCCTAAGACTACAGGAGAGGAGCTTGTCTGTTTAGGATACGTTACTTGGAACCTTCCTCTGAAAATAAGAGGCTTGTTGTCTTTCAGAATGAGAGACAGATAGCTCTTGTGCTTTCTTAAAAATTTGCTGCATTCCACTATCCCATTTGCTCCCATAAAAAATTCCCTCCTTCAGTTCTTTCTTCCTTTTTCTGACCACGTTTTCCCCTAATGTGCCCTAATCACCAGGTAAATGGTAGAGGTATGCTTTTGTGGAAGCTGTGCCATCATGCCAAAATATTTTAGTGTCATGAAAGCAGGTGAAATTCTGTAATAAAACCAAACAGGACCATTGCCTTACAGCAGCCCTGTCTGCATGACTCAAAGCTCTGTCTCTCCTTGGAGATGGGATTCTTATCCTGTTTTTCTCACTAGGGATATTTTTTTCATCTAATTTCATCCAATTTGCAATTTTTCATGGTCTTGAGTTCTTAGTTTGTTCCTGTAAACTCAATGGTTCCTAATAATTAAATAACTTTAGGACATTACCTACCAATCCAATTCAAGAAAACACAATTTATCCCTGAATTAGAAATGTTATAAAATCTGCAACTGTTAATCTTTGAGTCCTAGGTCTGAGTGAGGGATTAGATAATACTAATGCTACTGTCTACTCACCAAATCCTTTGAAAGTAATAGCAGAAACTGAATTTGATCTGCTAATAATATATGTTGGAAATGCATTTCATCCTTCAGTCTCTGAAGCAAAAGGGCAATGCATCAACAGAAAAGAAACTTCAGCATATTTTTCAGTCACTTAATGTTGGGATTTCTTTCCAGGTTCTGTTTGTTTCCTTAGCAGCACCCATATTTCCCAAAAGATTATCACTAATTTGATGAAAGTAATCCAGCTGTTCCCCAAGACTTTCAGACAAATATGTAGGTACAATGTGTTTTTAAAATGAAGAAACAGTGTTTGACATTCTTGTCAGTATCCTTTTGGTGAGATTCATGTTTACAAAGGATAGAATATTCTAGCAATTCATCTGGACTGTTTATTTCTAAAAAAACCCCTATTTCTTAACGATTTTGATCTTTGAAGGTCAGCTTTCCCTGTGGATACCGGTCCTGGGAAAATTTTGGACAAGGTTCAGTTTAGTTGAGGTGCATTTAAGTTTGGAATAGAAATTTAGGCTTCTGTTCCTAGTGTTTCTCTGGGCACACTCTCTTGCCAGCGAAGGAAGCTGAAGTATGACCTGGAAGGCTGATGTACTCGCCCACTACTGTAGGATGTGTGAGGCAGTGGGGTGGATATAAAGTTTCACATCCTGTAGTGGGGCTCAGGTGCCTCTGGCAATTCAGGAGTCACAATGCAGTACCTGAGAGCTAGCACCTGACTAAGAATCTCTTGCAAACCAGAGAGAAAATGGACTAAATGTCTAGTGTATCTTTCTTTGTGTGTTCCTGGTCTCAGAGTATGCAGTAACATTGATGCTGGTATTTTGATTTCAGCAACAAAAGGGAAGTGCTGTCATTGCACGTTCTGTGATTGTTTTTCAGGGAGGTCAGGATCATATCTATGTGCCAAAGACTGTGCACAACAACCTGCTTTTCTGTCCCAAAAAAAGCTAGACAGAAAAAATCACTTTCCACACGTCGACAAAATAAAAATTATTGTCTCATGACTTTTATACTGCAACAATATGATTGTGCTTCATTCAGCTTGCATAACCCAAATGTCATTTCTTCTACTCTTGAGCACCTAAGGAGTTTGAATGTTATTGCTTTATGTCTCATGGCTTTAGGAATGGATGTGATTCTAGGAGACTGGTAGCATTTCTTGGCTTTATAGGGCTGGACTAAATTAATTTGTTGATTAAGTAAATTTTTTACCATTGCAACTACTTTAATTCATAATTTAGTTATGTTTTTTAAAAAATGATTTAGCAGTCTTCTACCCAACTATCACTTTAAAAAAAGGTTAAAAAAGTATATTCATTTAGATCTACGTGATCTAGAAAGCTTAGATCTTTGATTAATTCTAGACATGCTTAGAACAGGTAAAATCAAAGAATTTCATCCAGACAGGGCGATGATTTTACTCGGAGCTGCTTTCTCCCAAAGGATACATAGTCCTTATCCTAAGAAAGCCTTTGTTTCAGCTTAAACTCTTATCTCTGAGTACAAGCCAGACTATTTTATTCTCACTTTTTCCCCTCCAATTTTCATTCTCTTCCCCCCATCCCCCCAACTTTACAAACTCCCTCTATTGGTAGCCATTTTCCAGTGAAACTTGCCAAAAAAAAGTTAAGTGTTCTGCAATTGGATGTCTAAGTCAAGTCTTCAGAGTTACAGTGGTATGTATTCTTTCGTTGTTCTTCCAGCTTGAAGTGTGAAACAGTTTTAGGACCGAAAAAAAGTGGTGTTGAGTCAGCTGTTATCAATTGTCATAGGTCTTGTAGGCTTATGGGATGAGAATGGAGTAATTGGGTTATGAATATAGCTGCAAGAAAACAAACACCTTTTGAGCAAGTTTGTTTCTGTTTTCTCCAAGTTATAAGTTTATGGCCAGACTATTGGTAAGACTGAACAGGTTGAAAAAGCTATTGCAGTACTCCTTGGATATGTGACATGCTGTGAAGCCAAAACCTGGGGACCATCAGCAGTGTTAGGGCAAAAGCCCTCTACTATTGCAGTTGAGCTACAAGATAGTGCTGTGGTGTGAAAAAAAATATGTTTTATGAAAGATAATTATTTGTAGGTGACAATGTCTGTGTTTATCAAGAGGAGGCAAAAATTGTTAGCAAAAGTTTCAGAAACTTAACCTAGTTGTGATTTATTCTGAGTTACTGGGTAGCATTACAAAAGATGGCACTGCAGCTTTATATACTGGGTGAAAGCAAAGTCTTAATCCTTTATGAATGTGTTTTGCAATTTCTAAACTTTTCATTAAGGGGTCTTCGTGAAGTTGTGAGATTCGATTGCCTTCTGGTGCACATACTATTGTATCTAAACTATGGAAGCTTGATTCTCTTGAGAACAGCAGAGCATGTATTTTCCTAATATCTGCAAGGGTGAGGGTGAAAAATGTCAGTGTTTGCATGTTTTAAGAGTTAAGTAAAAATGTGGGAGATGCACAAAGGCAGAACTCGTACTTGACTAGATGAATACTACATGTGTGGATATGGCCTATAACTATTTCACTATGGTCAGTTCTGAGCATTTAATTACCAAGGAGAACTGAGAAATCTCCCCATCCCTCCTTTCCCCCAGATTAGCTCATTCCCTCTTTGAATCAAGTCACTTAGAATTACAAACAAAAATTAAACTGGCAATTGCCTTAATCATACAGCTAACTGTGCTGCATCTTTTGCACCTGTCTTACTTAATATATTCTTGGAGTAACATTGCATTGTATTTTGAGTTTAGTACAGTAGAGCCTTATGTGGTTATTTGTAGATCTCACCTTGCAGGAACCTAATCGTGGACCAGGACTTCCTCTGTGCTATGTGTCCTATAAACAGAGAATGAAATTCGCTTAAAGGTCCAATCCCTGAAAGCTGAGTTGAGCCTAACATGTAAGGCTGTGTTGGCAGGGATGGGGGGGTTGGGATAGTACAGGGCACAGCCATGCCAAAGCAAAAGCGAGACACTAACTGGTGTAAACTGTAAGATAGTAATGTAGTAATAGTCATGTAGTCTCTCTGGGTACTGAGTTGAACTCTTTTGTTGTATTTTCAATAGGGATGAATCTTGCTTTGGTGTTGGTGATTGAAGGGGCCTTTTTATGGAGATGGCAGGATCCTATCAGTGTTTTTTCTAGCTCCCCCTTTAGTCATTGCAATCGTTTGAGAAAATAAGGCTTAATTGCAGAATATTCACAGCTACTAAGATGACGGTTTATCAGAACCTGATATTACTGTCCCACTACAATGAGTAATTAGTCCCTAATTAGTTGCATTTGCTGACAAATACCTGATGGGAACTCACCATGTGTTATTTGCATCTGAAACAATTTTAACTTGTTAGCTAGAAGAAAGTGCTGCTGTAAAGTACGTAAGCCTAATTTTCCCACATTAGCACGGTAGAAACTCAGTTATTTCCATTTCAAAGTGCAAATTTGCTAGTGTGTGAAGAATGCTGTTGATCACATTTATCTAGAGATTTAGAGTGTATGGTGATATTTCTAGACTCCCTTTTCTACTGTTCTCCTTGCCAGTAATTAATAGCATAGCCCTATAACTATTTGTACGTGTCACATTATTAAGAGCGTGATTTTTCAAAAATGCCCAATTCACCTCTGCTGTCATTACAATTAGTGGGAATATTATTACTGGGAATGGGAATACTCAGCACAGGACACATTTCATTTATTCATTGGCTTTGTAGCACATGAACAGTAGCCAATGTCTGTCTGTACTCGCCAACTCCCTCTACACCCCCACCCCCATTCTCATTTCTATTCTAAAATCTAGATGTAGACACCCCCCCCACCCCCCCCCAATGGTCACATGATATTTTCAATGAGATCTCCATCTTGTCCTCTCATCTGTGTGACCTTTGTCATTGTGCAATGAGATGTTGCCAATTCTGTTTCGTACTGATCTTCTGCAAGGAGAAATACAAGGCTTCTACTTTTGGGTGCATGTTTTTATTGAGAGTCTTGGTAGGACAAGACTAAGCTGGAGTAAAAAAAGCAGCAGTGAAACCTAATGCATAGGCTTAGTGAAGCTTTTATTTCTGAGGAGAGATTTGATCAGAGAAGGTGATTGTGATTTTCTACGAACAAAGATGAAGAAGAAAGGCTTATTGACTTGGGTAGTCCTGGATTCTAATCACATTGATGTAGTATGGTGCTCATTAGAAGACTGGAGTACAAGACATATTGTAAACATATTTAATTGCAGGATGGCATAATCACTGTGGAGAATCCTTTTCTATAGAGCTTGTTTCTTCTGTCTGGATGGAATCCTCGTAGGAATTATTTACACAGAGACTCATTTAGTGCAAGCAGTACAATTGCTTTCCAAAGAAGTTTCTTTAATATAGAAGTTCCCTTCAGACACTTCATGAAAGCAGCTTAACCTCTTGCCGCTACCAGTATCTGACATTAATAATAAACTTGGTCAGTTCATTCTTGAGCTTTTGCAAATCACTTCAGAAAAACGTGTGTCAGAATTTCTGCAGATGTAAGTCCTGCCACAGCCTGCTGAAGTGCAGCATGCTCCAAGAAGACATGTCATTTAACAAGTTTTTAAAAAGACAGGTGGGAATCAAACATAGCCAATGGAACAGGCATAGCGTGTAAGTTGAAACAGAGTGACTGTTCTCAGCAGCAGCCCTACTCACATTTTTGTAGCTCACATGTCTGTTGGGGCATCCTATGGCATCCAAACCTTTTTGTCAAAAAATATTTCTTCTCATGAAGAATTCTCCCTTCTCAGAAAATAGTTTGGAAGAGAGAATTCTGAACACTTATGGTTCTGACTTGTGAAATAGCAGGGGCTTGATCAGCTAATTAAACTTCACAGGGTAAATACTTACATACTGATATTGGCATACCTGCACAGGGTTAGCAGAAGTGACACAGAACCTGTGGAAGACTTGCTGTGTTCTGGAGTGCCAATTGAAATAACTGGTGATTTTTAAAGTGCGTTAGACACAGTTAAGCAACTGAATTGCTTACCTGTGACTAAACAGGTAATAAGAGCTCAATTTGGTTACCTGAATGTAGATACCTAGGGCCATTTCAGATGCCTTAGGTGACTTGAGGCATCCACAGAGAGTGACATATATAGCAGCATCATGTTTCACATCTGATATCCCTCTGCAAATGGTATATGTTCTTCTGGAGCTGAATGTAGAGGCCAGGTGAGATACTGCATATTAAATGGCACTAGATATCTACACATAAGCAACTTGAAGGCAATTTAGCTGGAAGAAAGGATACCTACAAAAAAGGTTTATATAAAAATCACTTACACAAAATTACCATTTCATATGAGGTATCAAGCACACTTGGATGGATGGGTGACTTCTTTTTACGCCTGTGACTTGGCTTGTTACAGATTTTTTTTTTTTCTATTCTCAGCATTAGTTCAGACTTTTTTATGGAGACCTTTAGGATGTGGAAAAAATATATACGGTTTGCTTGTATTACCTTCCTTTGTCTTGCTTCAGTATTTACTACATAAGCTAGTGTCCATACCATGTCATAGAAAGATTAAGCTTAAAAATACCTTCTGTGATAATTTCCTGGCCCTGATATGGATAACTGTCTCCAAACGGGTATGAATGCAGGGTCTGCAGGAAGTGGAAGGAGCTAAAGGGAAGTTTACTTTAAATGAGATGGGTGGAGGCAAGACAAGAGAGTGATGATTTAAGAACCAGATGCAGTAAATAAGCCTCTTCATAGAGAAGTGATCCCTGTTAGACCAGTCCATCAAACTGTCTTAAAAATATCACAGCCTCTTTTTCTTGAGTGAGGGAGGAACATAGGAATTTGGATTCAGGCTGTGATGTGCAAGAGCAGATGCACGCGCGATACCTTATTCTTTCTATAAGCACTCCCTAGAACACTGGAATTATGGAACTTACCTTTCTTTAAATGCAGCCTATTCAGTGAATGTTCAAGTTTTATACTAGGCTCCAGGATGGAGGTTGATGAGAGACTTCTTGAAGTTTCCTTCAGGATGACCACCTAGAGATGGTCTCTAGAAGCAAACTAATGATCAGGAAGAGGAATTTCGTGTCAGCCGCATAAAACCCTGAATTCATCTGGATGCAATTGGGGCCTCCAAAGATTCAACTTACAAGAGGAAGACCTGCACGATGCCACTGATGGATTCAGTACTTGGACTAGAACCAAAATCTTCAGTGAGGTTCTAAACAACAGATTGCATTGTAAGAACTCCTTAAGAGATGGGTGATGGCTGTACATACCCAAACCTGCTCCTGCTCAGTACTGCTGTGATGCTGTTATCAGATTAGGATAGGGGAAGGCAGAAAGGTTGAAGCCACATTGGCAGACTTAAATTCATCTTGATAAATGAAACATGCATGTTTTTTGTTGCTCTTTCAAAGTTTTGGACTGAGCAGGTGGGCACTAAATGCAGCTGCCCCCACAAAGGGGAAAACAAGAGATAAAATAAAAACCTGCTTGCAAACTGGAATGAGAAACTTGAACATTAAAAATTTCTGTATGTGCTGTTAATTTGTTCACTTATCCACAATGGTGAAAGTTACATCACCAAAGCATTTATCTCTATTTTTTCCCTCCCTGTGTTTAATTTTTGTACTTCTGTTAGCTGTTCTCACTTTCCACCATTAGATATCACTGGATTGAATGTATTGATTGTTCCTTCTAAGCAGCTGTTTCAAATGCATCAGAATTCCTTCTCTTGGATTCTTCAGATAAATACATATTCTAATCAATTTTCTTGAATTTATTCTGTGTTACTTCAGACTTTGGCTTCATGAATCCAATACTTTTGTAATATCCCCCCCCCCCCCCCCTTTCAAATATGTTATTAAGAAATTTCACCAAGCTATTTATATATAAAAAAAAAATTACCATGCTAGGAAATTAAATACAATATTTCCAAACCAGAGTACAAATGGTACAAATGACATTACAGAATCTCCTTAGTTGATTAATAAAGAATACTGAAGCTATTGTCTGTCTGCAGTTAGATTATTTTGTGTTGTGCTTTTAGCATCACTATGTTGGTATGTTATTTGACTGTGGCATAGCTCTTTTTCCTAATAAATTAAAATTGTTGAGGAACAATATATTGCTTAAGCAAAGAATTTTCCCAAAGAAAGGATTTAATTTCTGTGAAAATTTACTTGCAGATTAGAGCAAACAATTATCTTAAAAATGGGCACAGGACTAATAAACTGTGTGCATAACCAAACTTTTGCCTACCAATTTGAAAAAAATCCTGTTTGCTGTGTGACGTGGCACCACATTATTTTGATACAGTCTAAAAGGCAAAGGCGGCAGTTCCGTCATCTAGCAGGCTGTAAATACAGTGACAACTTTTTCCATTATTGTCCCATTTTCTTAGGCAATAAAGTCAACCTATAATAATGAAATAAAGCATTTTTAACAACATCAGATGATGTGAAGACCTCTGAAAACACTCAACTACAGAATTATTTTAAAAACTTTTCTTACAATTTAGAGATGCCAGATACATATGAAATAGATGTTTAACTGCTGACCCTTTGAAATCCTTCTCTTTGCTGCAATGTAGTGCTAGTGATGCCATACCTCGAGTACTGTGTCTGCTTTGGGGCTCCCCAGCGTAAGATTGATATGGACATACTAGAGACAGTCCAGCAAAGGGCCACAATGGAGATGAAGGGACTGGAGCATCTCTCATATGAGGAAAGGCTCAGACAGCTGGTACTGTTCAGTCTGGAGAAAAGAATGCTCATGGGGGGACCTCATCAGTGTGTATAAATATCTGAATGGAAGATGTTAACAGGAAAGAGCCAGGCTCTGTCCAGTGGTGCCCAGTGACAGGACCAGAGGCAAAGGGCACAAACTGAAACACAGGAGGTTCCCTCTGAACTGCATGAAACACTTTTTACTGTGAAGGTGACTGAGCGCAGGTTGCCCAGGGAGGTTGCAGAGTCTCCAGCCTTGGAAATATTAAAAAACTGTCTGGACATGGTTCTGGGCAACCAGCTGTAGGTGACCCTGCTTGAGAAGGGGAGTTAGACCATAAGATCTCCAGAGAGATCCTCAGCCATTCTGTGATTCCATGTGGGTGCAGCACCACCAGTGTCATTTTCTTCTGGAAAACTTTCAGGCAACAGCTCTGCCATATTCTTTCATCTGGTGAAACACAATGGAAATGATAGCAAAATGATTCCTCAGAGAGGTAATGCTTATCGGCTAAATGCAAAGCTGAACAAGTTCAACCGTTAATACTCAGTTTAAAATCCAGTCTGAATGAAGATGCATGATGTTTTTGCAGTGTGTTGCCTCCAAGTACTCACACAAGCAGCATCTTGAATCCCCTTAAGGCCGCAAAGAGGACTGACCTCAGGATGCGTACACCTAGGTAAGCAGTCTCATCACTGCACTGTGCAGAAGATAGGTGCTGCTTCTTTCAGAAGAAGTTTCAGAACTTCTCCTTTCAGATTTATGTCTTGCAGGTGGAAGTGCCTCCATGGTATTATCGCCGAGCTGGGCATCTCTTAGAGACTACCTCTTGTCTGGCAGAAGTCTTCCTTGCTCATCAAGCCATCTGTTGCAAACTGAAGCCTCACTTTTACTTACAGAATGTAGTTGCCCACTTTAGCACTGAACCCTAGAACAGGACACCTGATTTTATATGCCTTAGTCCTTCAAAATTCAGGAAAAAACACTAAGGAAATTGTAAATATGAAATATATGTGTGGCGTGTATATATACGTATGTGCATGCATGTAACGGGTAAACTTTATGATCTATATAAATTGCATCATTGCTATACTGCAAATATTTTATATTATTTATCGTGCCTTTATAACCAGATTTACTGTTTAATAAAAATCTGTGAAATTTTTCCTTTAGAGTACCTTCAAAATGTAGTATGTGTAAGAAGAGGATATTGTTACTATACATCTCATATTTTACACTGAAAAATCTAATGCAAAACATTCTTATGGACATATTTTTATTAAACATGAAATATAACACATTCATCAATATTTTCAGCAGTTCTTACACCAAATTTTGTATTTCTCCCTATAAGTTAAAAAAGATGACTATTTAAACTACCTTAATACATAGGCTACAGAACACTTTTCAAAATTAAGACTATAGCCCAAAATTTGCACAGATTACAGTATCTTTTAGTCTTTTGTTTAGATGTGTCAAAATTCAATTAATGATATGACTTCTGAAAGAAGAAAGATGAAAGAAGAAAAGATAAATCTTCATAAAGGAGTAAGGCCACTGTGGCTAACTCTGTGTTACCAGAGTCAATACAGTAGTCATTTTCAATTTCCTTGTTGTCTTGAGGTTTGAAGTTGGTTCTACTAAGGCAAACTCATTTTTGGATATCCAGAATGACCTGATGTCTTAGCTGCACAACCAGTTCCTTTGAATGGATTTTTCAGATCACCTTACTTCACAGCCAGGTGACACACAGCATCAGCCACCTCTGCTGTGACTTGTGCTGAATTACTAGCTGGTATAATATTCAGGTAAATATCGTACTGTTGGTCCATGCCAAGGTAACTGTCACTCATGAGATACAATGTGTAGATACACCTAAAATGCAAAAAAGCAGAATAATTAGTTTGGAAATTAGGTCTTGACTACTTGGAAAAAATAATCACTAGAAGAACTTAATTTGTAAATTTGTCATACTTTCCAGGAGCTTCTGGAGTATAAAAAGCAACAGAAACAGTATTTCGATTTCTGACGTATCCGGTTCTTTTCAGGGCAATGAGTTCTTTTTTATCGACTTCTCCCAATATCAAAAACCATCCTTCATCTTTAGCTTTGGGGAATCGAGGAGCCACTGCTTTACTGTCTTGCTTTCCCTGTTGGGGAAAAGAAACAGCTTAGTAAAGCTAGAAATCACCTTTCCAAAATGCCATTCTTTCTTGAATGAAACCCAGCTCAAAACCATGTTATCATGAATCGTTACATAAGACTATAATTTAGGCACACTAAAATTTTTTTGTTTCTTTCCAGATAAGCGTTTTTTAAAAAAATAAAATCACAGTCCACAGAGAAAAACCCAGAGTACAAGATTCTGTTCCACTTATTTTGTATCCTATTAAAACTTGAATGGAAATACTGTTCTGTTTTTTGTAATTTCATCTAATATATTCCGAATGCTATTCTCTGCAGAAGGGTTAATTGTAAACCTAGTGTCTTTAAATAAAGCTAAACAGTATTGTTCAAGATTAATATAAAGACAAAAACAGCACTTGAAGTCTTTATCTGAGGTTGATACAGCAAAAGGACAGATTATTTCAGTGATTCTTTAAGACTGTGACTTTACTGCTGAGAGCTGAAGATATAATGATGCATACTCAATCAGCATTCATTTCATGTTCTGTAGATGGAAAGGTTTTACTGAAGATTTATACAGAAGGAAAAGCACCACGACAGCAATGAAGCTTCAGAAACAGTTTGATCCAGCTGTTTCTTACAAAAGAGGGATCAAATTCTAGGAGAGGTTTATAAAACAGTGATCATTTCATGAAATGTTCCTGCTCCCTTCTTTTCTGCGGCTTCTGGTTAGAAAAAGTCTCTGTCAGTAACTGGCACGGCATATAGGACAAATTATGGAGGAGCTCTGACACTTTCTCCTCCTGCAAATGAGACAGTCTCCCATTGAAGTGATGGTGACATCCTTGTACTTGCTGTAGTCAGGACAAGAAGTATTTTGGGAAAGAAGAATACTTTTCAAAAAGGACTTACAAAAGAACATATTATTTTTATCAAAAGAAATTTGTCTTTACGAGTCTTCAAACTAACATCTAAAACTGTTCTCTGCTTTTATTTTGAACTCTTCTTTGTACCTTAACAAAAATGCTGGCAACTAATTCTTAAGTTGTTTGAAATGCTAGAGAAATTAATTAGCAAAATCATTATCATATATACAATATAAAAAAATCACATATATATGTGATATAAGCATATCATATGCCACTCGTGGTATACAAATGACAAAAAATGCATCTATAAGTGATAGCTACAATGTCAGCAGTGCCCAATTTGAATGCAGGAGGCATGGTCCTAAGGCTTACAAGAGCTGACAGACAGGTACATTGAGTTACTGCTGCTGGGGGCAGAGCAGCTGGAAACCTGTGCAGCTGCTATGTTTCTGTCTTGGTGCATGAAGACTTGCTGGGGGCCCAGCGAGGTGACCAGCCCAAGGTGAAATGAGATGTGCTTTAACTGGGCAAAGGGGTGGGACTGAAATTTAGGTGTGGAAAAGAACTGTATGTAGTTTCAAAAAGCTTCACATGTAAAATAGGAGGAAAGTATCCTCAGTAAAGGCCTGAGGGTGTGTTGTGAGTAGAAACATAGTTATAGGTATGGGTTTGGTATGCAATTTGGAAGTACACGGGAATATAATAGGGAAGCAGGATATGCAAGAGTACAAGTGTTAGGAGTTTGGGCCTGGTGACTACTTAAATACTGCCTGTGAAATTACCATCTCTACTGTCGCTGCTTACAGCACCCTAACAAATGAACTTTATGAGCTTCTGGTTTGTAAAAAATGAGGGAATTTTTTCATTGACTTGAATTGGTCTAGGATTTTACCTTAAGACTCTATTTACTACCCTACTGCAACCTGAAAAACCATTTGCTTCATTATTAACACAGAAAAGGCTTTGAAAGTTTATAATATACACAATTCTTAAACGATAAAAAACAGTTATGCTGTATAAAGCATTATTGATAAGGTAAATGGATTATTGGAAATGTGTGTGCTTGGAAAGGAAATGATAAATTAATCTACCTGATACCCCATCTGGGTTCTCTGCAGATTTATTTGGAGCACGTACTCTTGATCAGCATGTAACTTGATCCATCGTCTGTCATCTCGCGCGTCTGTTGTCACAGAAGTAACAGGCACTTCGTTCTGTGGCTGAACTGGGTTATCCCAACAGCCCTTAATGCTCAGGCTGACGTTTAGAATTGGCAAACGGCACAAGAAATTCCAAGCCTGTAGAAAAAAACAGATCCCTGTGGACTACCAGACGATCTATACAAACATTGCCACTGTAACAATAACGATTCAATGTGCAGTCTACACATTTATTCTATATTAATAACATTTTATTATGTATTAGAATATCATCTATAGTTGTATGACTCTCAGTCATAAGCATAAAATGCTTTTCATTAACTTTTTAGTCTACTTCCTTCTAGGCAAATAAAACAAGTATGAAACTTCTCAAGCATGTTACACGTGCCTCACTAAGATTACTGAGGTCTGAACACAGGAAAAATTCCTTTCCACTCTCGATTAAAGTATTTTTTTCCCTATAAGCCACTTAAAAACTAGTATAATTAAGTTTTAAATTAAAACTTCCTTAGCATAATCCATAAAGAACAAGTCACTGCAGTGCTAATTAGCAATGGGCAAACCTCAGAGAGTTCAGAGGATCAGTTCAGATAATTAACCAAAAGTTCAACTGCATATCCGAAGTTATCCCTAGTTTGTTTTTTTTTTAAAGGTTTTCTTGCATTGATCTTCACGAATCCTCCTTACAGTCCTCCTGAGGAATCTTAAGTCTCTGTGGTTTCTCATGAACTGCAACAGGCCCTCAACTTTCTCTCATCCTTGTACAGGGAACTATTGTTAGAGGCATACAATTTGTGTAGTTGAACATGACACTCCCTTCAGCCTTAAAGCAGCATCCTGAAAATGCAGCCCTATGTATCTATCACTCATTTTGGTCTCTATCAGACAAGGAAAAGCACCCTGAGAAGCTGTGACAAAAATGGAGAGGGGTAATGCAGGCTTTCATTTAGTAAAAAAGAAAATCAGCATGTTCACTCAATGAAATTTGTTAGGAAGAAATGAAAAAATGGGCTGTGGAACGGAGGCAGTGATTTGTGGCTTCATTATGGCTGAAAAAGATAGATGAGGCTGGCACTGGAAAAAAAACAAACCCAAAAGACCAAGAACCACGCGCTGCCCTGCCCTCCTTCCCCTCCACCCGCAAAACAAAACAGGAATCGGCACTTCACCAGTGTTTTCAAAGAATACATATGAAAAGCTAGCGGGTGGGAGGGAGAAGAAGGAAAGAATATTGGTCTTGGTAAAGAGCCAGCAGATGTTAAAATGGGAACTTGTGGGAATGAAGAGGGTAGGCATAGTTGCATGGGCAATACTTGCATGGAACAGAAATGTTTTATCTGGAAAAACACTAAAGTATATTTTTCAAGTACTGGCTTGACTATCTTGTGTTTCAACAAAATCTATTTTCATTTAGATTGTGCCTGATGTGTCTCCGATTACTTTTTCTGTGCTGGAAGGCCTAGAGCCCTAATAAAAGCTCAGTTTGCTTTTTGGAGACACCGTTGCCATGACTCATACTGACAATAATGGTGTATGTTAACACATAATTAGGGATACAGCAGCCAGGGTAAGCAGACCTAAGATCGCCCTGCTGCAGGAAAAGGTGGTGCCATCCCTCTCTCTAACATCCTCGCCACCAGCAAGCTGTCCCCCTCTCCATCCCCAACACGTTGGCACCGCCATGCTGTGATTGTGCAGCGAGATGGATCAGCTTGCTAATCATTTTGGTGGAAGCATGAACTTAGATCAGCTTAAAGCTGATTGTGGAAGCATATTCTCTAATCCCGTCAGTACTCTGAGTAAGCATGAACCTTCAGTGCCACTGGAAGAAGTGGTCCAGCCACCTCCTCTGCTGGCACAAGCATTCATGTAGCTGTTTGGCTACATGCCCTTTCGACCGTCAGCGAGAGGGCTGGTATGATCCCTCCTCCCCTCCGCCCCGGATGCTCATTCCCATCTCCTTGCCTGAACCAGCCCCAGCGTTTGTGCAGCTGTGCAGAGAGCTGGGTCAGCAGAGGTGAAAATGGCACGGGGAGGGCAGGGCTGCCCATTTCGGCTGCAGCGCGGACTTGGATTAAAATGGCTGCATTACCAGAGCCTGGCTGAACTAAATGAGAAATCTGATTTAGGCTAAAAACTAATCTCTCTCTCTCTCCCCTCCTCTGTGTGCTGCGTGAACAGCTGTGTCTGTTCAATGGAGAAGGTGGGGAGGGCCAGCTGTGAGCACTCAGGAATTGCCGTATAAAAGCAGGGGACGCCAATGAATTGCACTGATGTTCTTAACAGTGCCTTAGCTAAGAAAGGGCTGGAAAAATGTAACAGAAAATAAACCGCCAGAATGTCAAGGGAAAAGACATCCCTCTTTGTCCCAGCTTTGAAAGGGAAAAGGGGGAAAACAAGGCAGCACCTTGAAGCAGGAGAAAAAGCACTACAGACACTCTAAATGAATTAGCCATTGCTGGAATTTTGCTACATTTAACACACAAGACTACTAAAATCACCTCCCCAGATCACACTGGATGAAACAAGTTGAGTAGTAACACCTTAACTGGCAAATGATTTTACGTTTAAAGGTTTTTAAGATGAAGCTTACTGTAGGAACTGCACAGACCTACCTATTGTGTAAGACTCTCCATGTACCAAAGCAGCGTACTTCTGCTGTGCTCAGTAGAGGCACCCTAACGTATACCAGAGTGGTGACCACCACTTTGGTTACATTTTAGATATCATTTACCTGGAAAACTTTTACATGTACTATCTCAGAGAACAGGCCCTCTTACAATTATGTTAGAACAAGGTTTAATTTCAGCAGAGATCATAATGTATTATTAACTCCTTTAGTGGTGTTACTTGTTGCTTTGCTGAAGACTATGATTTGATCTGGTTTATACTGTACAACACCAACATATTCCATTTGTCAAAAGCTGTCATGTCCTCATGTAGCTTTCATGGTGCAAACAAAGTAACTCAGTAACTTTCTAATTAGATAAGAAAGTGGTTGTAATATGTCATTCGGTCATTAATGGTTGGACTTGATCATCTTAGAGTTCTTTTCCAACCTAAATGTTTCTATGATTCTATGATTTCAGGCTGTGTGTATTTGAAAATTAAAGGCAAAGTCAGTACTGCTCAATCATTGATATAGTATGGACAGCAGGCTGCCTTTTTATCATCCATGCAATGTGAAGAAAATAAAGAAATATTTTTTGTACTGAAAAAAAAAAAAAGTCAAGTAGTAGCAGGAGAAAATGAAAAAGATTATAGGAACACAGATATTTCCAGAATAAAAGCAGCTAATACTACAGCAGGGATAATATCTTTTGCAATCTTGAGGTTTCTTTTTTCTCTTTCAGTAATATAAATATCAGCTTAGTATTTGAAAAAGTGCCTAATGCCTAAGTGACTTAGAAACTGAAAAAGATTGGTAAAAGAAATATGATTCAGAATGAATCACAGAAACAAAGATGGAGCTTAGGCCAAAGATCAGTGTTACAGTCTAAATAGCTTTTGAATTTAGGCTGTCAGCTTTTAAAGTCCTGCTGACTTTCAATGAGGTTTAGGATTATAACTAACTTTTGGAAAATTAAACTCAGGCTCCCACATCACTTGGGTATTTCTTGACAATTTTACCGAGTTGCTATATAGGATGACCTAAGCACATATTATCTCCTTTTACATTAACAACATGCCCAATGTGTGCATATACAAATATACTATATATATATATTTACTTACCAAACCCATAGATTCAAATCACAATCACATGAGAAATTCTTCATGAACCTCTGATAACATCATTAGCATTTTTTCCAATAATCTGTCTCCCCAGGACTCAGCCTAATATTCCAAATCCATGAGCAGCTTCAAGAGCTGCTATTTAAAAATTAATTACCAATCTGCTTAAAAGACATTTTCTTCTTTCCAAATGTGAAATTTCTTCCTTTTCCTGTCTGCCTCCAATTTATGTAAAGCTCAAGCTGTTTTTACTAGTCCTGTGCTAGTAACAGCTTTAAGATAGAGGTTCAATATACTGTGAGTGAGAAGTAATAGGATTGTTAGGAAAAAGAATGTTTTTGGCAATTTACTGGTGTACTTACCACTTTATTTGATTTTGTTCAGGTCTGGTGCCAGAATCCTAGGCTTAAACTCTGTGATTTTATATTTTTTATTTTTAGAAAATATATCATATAAAGATGCATTATTTATTGCAGAATTTTTCTCTTGGTTGGCCCCTGTCTAACTGTGTATTGAAAGACTTTATATAAGAAGATGCTCAATAGGCAGTCTCAAAATGAATTTTAATTCTGTGCAAGGTATTACAATATTTTTTTTCAAAAAAAAATGCTGTAAAGAATATAAAATATTGGTATAAAGATTTTACATTTGCAATGACCTGCATAATACAGTCATGGCTTTGCTAGACCCATTACGGCCATTCCCAACTCAGGGAAATGAAACTTTCTTCTTATATGATGCTAAGACATTGTTTTTCCCTCTTATATGCATCTGTATTTACAAACATAAATATATAGAGGCATAGAGTCATTCACACTGTGAACGTACACATCCCATACACCATACACACAAGCTATTTTTGAAGAAACTGCTAAGACATTTCAATACCAGCCAAACATATTTATCTGAGGATTAATCTTCATCTATTGAATCAGACGAGAACACTGCCATGCATACAATTATTTAATTAGCAGCCAAATCCTCTGCCAGTCAGCAGCCGTTCCAGGCATACTGATGGGGCAGTAGATGCAAATCTCACAGTAGTACTGCTTTTTCTCATTACTACTGCAATTAGCACTTAAATTGATGCTTTAAACATACTAATTTCTGGAATAATTCAGGATTTGTATGTTACCTGGGATCGCCTCACTGCAGAGACGACACCAGATTGCTACACAAATTGAAGCACTTTTGAGCCAAATAACCATTATCATATCAGACAGAGCCAATTTGCATTTGCTTTTAAAGATAACAGAATGGCAATTTATGCAAATAAATTAAGTAAGTTTACTTCTGAGTTCTCCCTGAACTAATTATAACAATGTTCTAATTTTTTATCACATCTAAAAGTTGGACTGAAATCAATGTGTATTATGTTAGAAATCTGTTGTTAAAGGAAGCCTTGTTTTGATGTCAATACATTTTCGTAATTCAGAATTTTGATGTTAATTTAGTTACAAATGCAGATGTCTGTTATAGACATTTAAGTACTTTTCTTCTTGTTTGCATACCAGTAAAAGGTTTAACTGAAGCTGAACAGTCAAACACAAGACATATTGCTGTCCTTTTAAATATTCAAATAAAAAAGATTTTAAATGTAGCTGTTGAAGTTTTCATCTTTTGTACATTTATTTGAAATCAGTAGGCTTAGCATGTGATGAATACTATGGAACATAGCTGTCCTTTGCTGGGAACGGCTTGAAAATCAAACTGAAAATAAGACTCTAGCAGCCTCAACATTTTGGAATAGTATTTTTTTCCTTCCCCCCGTGAAGTGTGAAATTGTCATCTGCTTTTTCTGTTTCAAACAAAAAATGAGCGCTGCTTCTTTTACTAAGGGTATTCTCAGAAAAAATGGTGTTTGACAGACCACTTCAGAAACCAGCTACGATGACATTTGCAATGCATGTATTCCTAGTGCATAGCTGGCTATGAAAAGGTGGATAACACTCAGCAGATTGAGTGACCTAGAGAAGCATCTTTAGAGCAAAGAGATGTGGTAATATCAGTCATAAACCAGACTCTGTTACTGGTTAGCAGGGAATAAGTGAAAAAAATATTAAGAAAACAGGCCGAGAAGAACCTTTGGAAAGCTAGCACTACCTTGAAATTAGAGTAATGAATGTGTTACACTTTATACAGAACATCACATGATATTTGCTGAAGGAAGTGGAGAGAGTATTTCTTTTCCCAACCACTCTTCCTTTCCAATCACATTGATAATGACCACCGATAGAAAGTATTACCTGTGAAATGTGTGCTGTTTGCAATTCACTGTCCACAATGGAAGCAAAAACATTCTCTCTTCCTTCGCAGGCAGCCATTAGTTCGGGAAGACACTCGATAGGTCCTTGGTAACCTCCACGCAGACTCTTCCTTTTGCCTTGGCTCCACTTCCTGATACAGACAGCAAAACATATGCCCAGGGAGGGAAAGCAAACATTTGTTTTCAGTTGTTTTGGTGGTAAAACTTGATACTGGTTTCTGTTAGTAAATGCTGGTCATGTATTTTCAGGCAGCATTAATTACTGCATCATCTAGGCATCTATAAGGCTTAGCATTATCTATGACCTTAAGATGGATACTAATGTATTTTTATAACAGATTAAAATAAAGAGATAATTAATATACAGAGATAGATTTGTTAGGACTTGGAACTCTTCCAGTAATCTCTTGTTAATTTGTCTGGAATCATGGTTCTCAGAATAATCTGTGGGGGTTGATTAATCAATGAATGTTGAAAACAGGAACAGAAACACCATTTGGGAAAGCATCATTGTGAAAGAATGAGTTCTGCTTCTGGTGCATTAATGAACATTCTGGGGCACAATAATGACATTCAAACACAATCAGCAGTCAGAAGTGGAATGAAATTGCAAACCTGCAAATGCTTAGAAGAATTACATACCGAAAAAGGTAAAGATGTTGTAGCTCTATATTGGGCAAAGTAAGCAGGGAAGAGTCATGTATCCATCTACCCTGAACCACCATCTGCACCAGGTTGGTTATATTCAGAGCAGTCACCAGCCAGCCATGATGTGCTGCAACGTCCAGCATTGCCTATTCAAAGGAGACGTATAAAACAAAAGAGGATGGAAGTATAACTGTGTACGTGGTTCATACAAGTAAGAGCATTTATTTAATGTTTAACATACAGGAAGTTCTAGGCCTTCAACACAGGAATTTACGTCAACCTCTACTGATGGGAGTAGGCACCTTTTGCACTCACCTTGAAAAAACAGATTAAATCCTGCACTATCATCATCATCATCAACTCTTACTCTTGAAAAGGTAATTTACACCACGAGAGCAGAAGGTGGGATCTTTTCCTTACAAAACCCCTCTCTTTTACATAATCCAACTCAGAATGAAAGGAATAAATGATTATTCTAAAGGAAGAAGTTACAATTAACTGTAGTATTTGCTTATATTTTGACATGAGAGCTTTGCCAGAACTGCGTAATTGTTCAAAAATCCTTGAATTCTTTAGGAACAACAAAAACATATTTACATTGGTTCAAAAGTTAATGCTACTGTCATTTACCAGTAGCATTAATTATTCCCATTTTAACCTAAGGACTTAAAAAATCTCTTGAACCGGACTAGGTAAATGCACTAAAATTCAGCTCAATGAGCATTTTTGAGGTTTTGTTCAACACTGACAGCTAACTTGAAATCTTGAAGAAAGATTACAAAATAGCTACAAGTTTACTTAAGGTAAGAGCAGTCAGAAATAACATGGATTTCACCCTTTGCATTGTAATCAGTTGACTGTCTTGAGAACGAAGGATACTTGGCTGTCTCTCCTTTGGCACCTATATCCTGAATCTGAAAAGCTTTCCCAAAGTACATAAAACCCCCAAGCAAACACCTCCCCCCCCATCACACTTTAAAGTGTTAATGAGCATCCTGCCTTTCATGTCTCTGTGAGTTTCTGTTCCATATGTTTTCGACAATACAAGTGAAAGATATACTACAAGTATCACTAGTATAAAGAACTAAGTCAGCAAAATTCATTATGGGTTGTGCATTGTGAGTGCCCCAATTGACAAGAAAAAATTGTTATGCTTGCTTTTTTCCTGACTGGACTTAAATTCCGTTTGGTTAGTCTGAAAGAGAATTTAAGGGTTCTTCAAAGGAGAAAGGACCAAACATGGGCTTTTAGTTTCAACATGTTTTTTTTATAGTAAATGCAGTTATTTGAATATATAATATACATTTCACCTTATCTAGAGTACATTAAAACAATTACTATGATTTAGAGAAGCATTTCAGCTGGTGAAGAAAATTACACTGCAATATGTTAGTTGTCTTGCTTCTTTTGTTAATTCCATTATGATCACAATAAAGCGCAGGTCCTCATATAACAACACTCTAATTCAGTCAAAAGTAATGCATTTAGAAGTGGTGTTCCATGTAAGAAATTTGGAATTTGATTAAAATACTAGAAAATATTTTTTTAAGAAAGCAAGAAAAGAGTCTGGTACATGGAACAATTTCAACACTTCTTTAAATACCATCTTCTTGGTACTAGAAGAGTCGTAGTTTGACTTTTAGGACTAGGCTTAAGATGTTTCCATGGGTTTTTCTTTTAAAGACAAATGCTATTGTTTAATACTTCCTCAGACAGCAGATACCTGCATCATTTCAACTTATTTTCCAGCCACTAGTGTAATGAGGAGAAGCTGTCTATGTAAGTCTTCACATTTAATCAAATGCTTTACAGACAAACAAAACGCAGCATTTACTTAAGGCAAACTAAACAGTGAAATCTTCTTTAAACAAAGGAGTTGTTTACACACGCAGAGCTATTTCAATTAAATTACACTGATTCTGGAGCAATACTGAGTTTAAAGACACAAGTTAGTTTCAGTCCTGGCCAGTCACACAGTTTATTTTAGCAGTTTACAATGCAATTTCAACAGGTTTTATTCCAGATAGGGGTGATAAGATCAGTGACACAGAAAAATATTTAAAGTGTTACCCTGCATTACACAAATGTTGCCCCATTTCTCATGAATTGTGGATAAAGTGCCTTTCAGCTAATAAAGATCTAGATGTAACATTTAACTCATCCTTTTTGCAGGAAAAGCCACAGCACCCTGAAACACTCTAGTGACATTCTTAGTGACTGTTGAAAGAGTACCTCACAGCACAGCATTAATGGTTTTCTTTTTCTGTCCTTTCACTTGGCTTGCCAAGGTGATTTCCAGGTATGATTATTTTTACTGAACAGAAAATAAAATTTTGTTAGAAATCACATTTGAAAGAAGCAGCTTCATGGCCTGTTGGTTCACATGATTTTTAGTCAGATAAAAAGGGAATTGTTCTCAGCGTGTACCAGAGTGAAGTCCCATCTTTTCAACTGACAGGACAAGTTGCTCTTTACCCGCTTCCACATTTTAAAATACACTGAAGCCTAGGCACATGGCATAGTCTGTCTCTGAGTGTGATGATGAGACAGTATGTTATCGCTGTCCTATTCTCCACTACCTGATTCTTGTTTTTTCCTTTCTGCTTTTCTGACATAGCCTGAAACATCATGTTCCTCAATGACAAGACTGCTCTATATACATGAAGAATAATGGGTGCATCGATAGCCTGTCTTTTTCATGAGCAGCAAGAAGAATACAGTAAGTTGTATGTTTAGTCAGCATGAAGCTGTGGTATTTTCACAAAATTTCTGAGGATACACGCATAACACTGTTTTCATTGTTCTCTTTTTTCTTTTATTTTTATTTTTTTGTTTTATTTTAATCTATTCCCCTACCCCCACCCCTTTCAACGGAGGTTTGAAAAGGGGAAAGGAAGAGAGAAGACATAAGAGAAAGATAAATCTAAAACAAGCTATACACTGAAATTAACTGGAGGATCCTTTCACATAGAAAATCTCCTAGAAATTGATAGAGGCCTACAGATAGATATCCCGTAGGGAGTAAGGAAAGCCTGTGTGTGTGAGACTCTGTGTTCCACATTGTTATAATGAATCCACATGGCAAATCCTCTTTTCCTCCTTATTTTCTGCTTCTTCACCCATAGAATTTATTCACAGCATCTCTATCTGGATGTGAAATCCAAGACAGTGACATTGTGAAAAAGTCAGAACAATGGTAAAGTTGGCTTGTTTCATCTGCTGCGTTGGAAACCTGCACACATTTCATTTTCTCCTAAGTAAAACACACAGATGCTTGATACTTAAATGGTTATTGAAATTCCTATAAATACTCATGGTAACAAATTGACTTATACCCCTATCTCCAAAACAGTTATATAAAATGTGGCAACTAAGTAGAGAAAATAATATAAAAGAAATAATAAAAAATCAGACATATTTAGTATGTATGTTATCCGATAAATAATATTTAGTCTCTCTAGATTCTCCAGTTGTTACTTGTTTGGTTTGTTGTTATTTTTAAGTACAAACCAGTATAATTTTCTAGAAATGTGTGGCTTCTTTAACTCTTATTTGGCAAAGAAGTAATTTCTAAATATCTTATCATTGATAACATTGGAACAGATTAAGAATATTATTAAAAACTGAGAAATGGCATAAATTGGTGATCTGCCTTTCTAGCCTCACAATTTCACCAACACAGGACAATTTCATCACAGAGAAAAAATTAAAAAAGGAGGACAGCGAGTGCACAAAATGAAACAGAACTATAAAGATGCTTTTACTTATAGAAAAAACATACAAATATTTTTTGGTAAATCAACAAGTTAAAAAAACCCAAACAACCCCTAAGCCCACCTCTTTTTAACCTAAAGTAGAAAATATGTGGTAAGTACATGCAGTCAAAGGAAATATTGCTTGTTATAATGAAAAATCTGTTTACCATCATCTTATTTGGGTCTCTTTCTGCACTTAGGAGAATAAAAGCAGAGGCCTATACTAAGATGGTTTTTAATGAAAAAATCAGGTGTCAGCTTTGAAGTCTTTCAAGGGTCATACTTGAACAACCACAAAGTAATAACAGCAATTAGTGACATATCCTTTAACATTTTGTTCACCGTTATCAAAAATAGCTTGGCTTGTAACAACATGGGAAGTAATATGCTATAAACCATGGCAGGGGTAGGGCAAAAATGCTGATGCTAGGTGTACCTGTCAGGTATGGCAAGAATTTTCATTTTGATGATATTCAGAATTGACTATCATCTTGCTTCTTTCTTCATTCCAGCAGTGCATTAATATGAAACTCTCAGCATCTATTAACAGGTTTCCATCATCTTATTTTCAGAAGCAGTGGTTGGTTATCCTTAAGTACTGAATTATTTAAACTGAACAAATTGTACCTTTCTGGTCAATTATGAAGCTAAAGTTTAACAGTTTGTCTCTTTTTAGCCAAAGTTACCACTGATGCTCGGAATTTAAATCGTGTTTATAATTCCCTACCTTGAAGAGAAGCAAAGATGGAGGCAGGATGTGGGAGAGGTGAGTGTGTAGCACACTCACGGATAGTAAAACATTAACAGCAAAACACACTGACAGCAAAACATTGCTTTTCTGTGGTGTTGTAAGCACTCTGAATATGTGCTCAAAATAACAGATACTAAATTGGTCCATATTTAACATATCTGCCTCACTAACCCCCTTCCCATTTAGGAGTTTTGTCTAGCAACTGAAATATCCGACTGCAAAATCTTCTATTTTAGAAATTTCTTGCAAAGTTTTAACACTGTTTTTGGTATTACTTTCACATCCTTCATTTGAAAGCCAGATATTCTGGATCACTCTTGTACGACTGGGTAGGTGGCAGGGGAACAGAGGCTGTACAACTAGCAGAATTTCTGATCTACTCAAATGACTTTAATTGTTTTTTCCTTTAAGATAAGTTATTCAAGTGTTAAAATGAAACAGCTTGCAGCTTATTAACAGAGATTGCATACTGCTTGGAATAATTTCTTTCTCTGTTTAAAGACACCTGTCATATAACTGAATACACTAAGCATTTCTACTTAAACACTGTAAATATAAATGTCATTGTAAACGTTGTAAATATCAATGTCAATATTTTGTGGCTAAATTATATTTAAGGAAAGTGGCAACGATGCTAAATGAACAATGACAACTGCTCTGGATACAGAGGCTAGCTAAGGAGACTAAGGTAAGTTAAGAAGTGCCATTGTAGCTGAGAATTGCATCTGGGATCTGTGATTACTCAGCTGATAGTCAACTGCCTTACAGTGATGCCGTTGGTCATAATGACTTGGTGGATGGGGGCTGAAACTTCCGGAGTACTCAGGGTGAGCTACATGGCTCAAATTTATCCACTCTTAAAAGATTGTTTTTAATTTTTCTATCAGTGCTTCACAGACTATGACATTTTCTTGAGCGCCTTCATATGGGAAATTGAAGGTCGGTACACAAATGTATATGGCCCTCTAAGCAGAATGACATTCGTCTTAGACTTGAAAGTTTATGTAATGTAAATCCAAAACATTCTTAGCCAGACAAATACAAGTCTTATTCTGCAATGATGCTTTGAGGAAGGAAACAGGTATTTGAAAGAAATGAAATATGTAAGACTAAAATACTTCAAACTATTAACTGCAGTTACATCAAAAAGCAGAGTTAAGGCTGATTGGGTTTTGTATCTATTTTTGCACCGGAATTTATTGTATATAGTATTCCAATATCAAATAATCAAAATATCCCCACTCTTGTCTTCACTGTATGCTAATATAAGTTATGTTGTCTAGGACTAGACTTCAGTTAGAAATATGATTTTAGATCCACAGGTCTATTAAAATCATTAGAATGCTGCCTAATTACAGCTGTTTAGGACTACAAAGTTTATATGACAAATATTTGTAGATAATAATATACAAAAATGTATGCATTTTACCCATTCTCCTGAAAAATATGAATTCATAATAGATCTTTTTTATACATGCTTCAAACATAGGAAGCCTTCCAGTATGTAATATTATATTATCATCCACATGTGACTTGAGATAATACTAATACAAGTAAAATATTTTTCCAGATGTTAAAGCATGCTATGTACTATAATTTTCATGGTTTTATACAAATCATGATTACGATGCTTCAATTCTATACTCCAGAAGCAACAACTAACTTGAAAAGTTGAAATTTGTCTGAAGTTTTGCAGAGGGTTTTAAGGTCACTACCTTTTGTATGTTATATATTGGTAAAACAGGTACCTACGGAACCTTTGCCCTTCAGAGATCTAGTCCAAGATCACTTTTTAGAAATGTATTAATCTGAAGGAGGAGTTCTTAAATCAGACTCATACAGCTCATACAGACTCATACATCTGTATAGTTTCAGCCTACAGACACCCCCCCCCTTCCCCCACCTTGTACTTTATCTGATGTAGTAAATAAGATGTAATTAATCCTATTCAGGAGGCACCACTCCTTTTATACTGCCCTCTGCATCTCCTTTCCCTTCACTTTTTTACAAGCATATTCAGCTCCCACTTCCATATGCTCTGCTACCCCCTACGAGAGACTAATGCTTCATTCTCCCATCATCATAAAGGTCTCACTGATGTATGCAAATTATGACCTTCCTAGCTGCTTTGTAAGATTCCTATCCCTGTATTCATCTGTTAGCCTCCATAGTAACATTACTGGTATGATTAAAACCAGGGAAAGGACAAGTCACTTACTGTCTGCATTTAGTGGAGTGCAACCCTTGGGTTCTTACTGACTTTTTTTTTTTTTTTAATAGTATTACAGAGATAAAAGCAGTTATGGAATGTGATACAAGCAATGTAAACTTGGTAGGGCATAATGCAACATGTTCAGAACTTGCTGAGTCCCAATATCCAATTTATTTTCAAATTGATAATTAATAAATTGATATTCTCTACTATGCTAGTGAATGGTAAATACAATAAAACATTTTTGATAAAAATCTCTTGGCAAGAAATCACAGTTTCCTAACATAAACAATGTCTTAAAGACAGCATTTGTTCCAAATCTTACAGAAATCTACCAAACCTGTGAAAAATATAGCAGCATCTCTCTCATAATGTATCTCCCCTCTTTAGAATTTAAAATCAGTTTCAAAGTAGTAATGTAAAATTTTGTCAATAATTAAAATTTTTTGAGTGCATTCACAAGAATCCTTTTCAACAGCAACAGTTATTCCCAGTAACTTTCTCCTGAACTTTTAGCCCCATAAGGTTAGCATTCAGGAAGCTCAGCTGCTGTCTAACAAACTTAATTAATCAAAAAGTCATTTCCGAGCTGTAACTATGAGTAAAAGTGCTTCAAGTGTGCTAGCAAGCCTACAAGTTAATCAAAATGCTAATGCAGTACAAATTAAAGTTGTGATTAACATTTCACAGTAGCTGCTTAAGTGAATTGATCACACAAATGGGTTAAGCATTACTCATTTCCTCCAGCCCCAACTGGGAAAAGGTTTGTCATGGGTGGGGGAGGGATTATATATAAACAGCACCAAATCATCATTAAACTGTCACCAAGATGCTTCCATACACCAGTTCACCAGTTATCCACAGCAAGCAAAAACCCCAACACCACCGCCACAAAGGTAACCCTCCCTTCTCCCACATACACACCTATAAAACACAAGCGGGCAGCAAGTAATTCCACCCCAACATGTCTGGGTACTTTCATTACAAAGCTCTTCATTGCTGTTTAGTATCTATAAATAAGCATTACTGGTCAGTATATGCACTACAAGTTTTTTGATTATTCTATTACTCCCACCCTCCTAATGTGAAATAATAGCCATCCGACCATGAAAACAGCCAGTATTTAAGGAACATTGCAAACATGGTGCTACGGCTGGACTGTTACTCCATACACAAAGAATACATGTAGTACCTAAAGAGATACGGCCTCTGCTCTTCGCTGGTTTCTGAATAATCCTCTGCGTTCTCAAGTTAATTGGATTCTCTTCTCTCCCTTCAGTAAAGCTGCCCATTTTTTTATAGTTGCCAATGCATCCGTTAAACAAAACAATTATCTCTTTCCCTGGGCACCTCTGGGCAAATCTTACAGACACAACTGTAAAACAGGCCATTCCTGTAACTGCTACCACCTTGCAGCAAGTGATCGGCACACCTGCGCTAGCAACGGACAACGTAAGAGCTCAGAACACACTTAAGATCTTTTCCATTTCCTCACGGGCAGGAAAAGAAATAACCCAAGAGGTATGGCTCCCCGAGGCAACAGTTTTAGTGGCTGTTACGAACTGAGGAGGTTTAGGGAGGACAGGAAGTCCAGAGCTGAGGGACGCTCTCGTTCTTTTAGTCCAGAAACCACAGCTCGGGCACCTCTGCTGTTTGCAGCTGTGTGGATATGGCCAGAACATACCTTCCGTGTGGGAAACAGTAGATACAGCTCCCACCATCAGTCAGAACAGTCTGCAGTTTAGTAGAGCAAGTGTTTTGCACATAAGCTAGCTCTGGAAAGGCGGCTGAATGGGGCAGCATATTTGACCACTCTGAACTTGTACCACAAAACTGATTTTTATAAGCAGAACTGTAGCAAAAACTGCAATTTAAACAACGTCTTTAACTATTTTAGAATGGGTAAAGCGGTGTTACACACATGATCGTTCAGCTAAGGAAATGCAGTGCTTAACCCAAAGAGTTTTTTCTTTTCTGTCAAAATTAGATGCTCCAGAGGAGTAACATGATGGGGAACAGCAGGCCACCAGTGACAGCATTACAGGGTCCTCATTTTGGGGGAGTGTATGTTTCCTCTGCAAACTAGTCTTTATTCTGCAGTTTGGAATCTGACTTCATGTCCATCTTCTCTCAGTGCACAGCTACCCCACTGAGATGCATTTAACACATCCATAGGTAAACACTTCTCAAAGGTTAAGGCTGAGCTCCATGGCAGTTCTACTCCTGGCAATATTAAAATATTTTATCAACGATTATACTACAAGTGGAGGCTTGTGGCCAATCCCAATGCAAAGCCAGCAACTGTCACATTATTTCCAAGAACAGACTGCCCTGCTGAATGTGAGACTGACAGTATTACTGCCTCAATTATCCATTTCAATTAATGCAAATATAGGCAATAGTCTTAGATCAGCAGAGTAAGAACTGATCGCTGAATACACAGTCACAAAATATAAGGCTTGAAAAAAGAAGTAAAAAAGAGATTAGATTTATTCTGTTTCACATATTCTTAAATCAGAGATGGGAAAAATAGGAAAAAAAGGTGGGGTGCTGTCTTTACAATAATAATTATATTCTATAAAAATATTAGACAAATAATTTCATTAGAGGTTTTATTCTTTGATGTTCTTCTGCAAGAAGTGGACAAGTGATTTTGGGCAGCTACTGGACTGCTCGGTACCATCTTACTGACATCTCTGTCTTTTCTCGGTAAAAACAACGCAGAGTGCTAGGCTTGAAGAGAACATGTAGTCTACTGTAATAGTATTAAAGGTAAGAGAGGCAAATAAAAATTAAGGGCCTTGACCAAGGTCACATAGGAAGTCATGGCAGATTTTTTTGAGCCATGGGAACCTTCAGTGCTTTATCTATGACAGCCTGCCACTGATAAACTTGTTAGTTTTTGACTTGAGGTTTTCAATGTAGAGCAGGGACATTCGTTCAGTCTAGTCAATGCCTCAGTGGCCATTCATTACAGAGATGGGTGTGGGAGCAGATAGGCGTTCACCTTCCAGAAGGTTACTTATTGTTAGTCCCCATATTTCTGCAGTAAAAGGGAAAGAATTCTGTATTTCACTCTGGGTATACAGATACTAAATTTTTTCTTGCTATAAGCTCCATCTATATCTAACAAATGCTAACTATAGGAAAACTGTAACAGAATATATTTCTTCCATTTTCTATGTTAACAATCACATTCCTCTATTGAGCAGCACCATGATACGACTCCTCACATTCTGTTAGATGCTTATGACTTCTATCTTTCATCATGAGTATAAATGAACTGAGTTCTGACATAACACAAAACTTCTAAGACACTTCAGGAAAATTAAAGAGTGGTTGCCTATTTTTTTTTTATTAGAAGAGAGTGAAATCTCACCTGAAATCCATCAGCTACATTTATCTATGTGATGCTGTTAACACAGTTTTCTGACTGACTGCTAACACCACACAGCCTAAAGCCACCAGCAATGAAAACAGCCCAGAGGATATCGGAGGAATGAATGGGAGGACACAACAGGTGGGGTGCAAGAGGAACCATTGGAGACAAGGCTGATTCAGGTGAAAGACAGCTCAGGAGAGTGGAGAAGTTTAATAGTCTGTGATGGAAAGGCGCAGTTTTTTTTTAACTTGCTTACATATCATGGCTCGCGATGGCAAATCTGCCCTGCAGAGGACCTGGGACGGAGGCCTGCTGTACATACCCAGATACAACCACAAGCCCTTTGAAAGATCTTGCTTTCTTGTAACAAAGAAGCACTGATGATATGAAAAGTCTGTCATTCACATACTCGTCAGCAAAAATAAGTTTATGTTCAGGTCACAATTTGAAGGTTAGCTATACAACCTTAACAGCTAAAGTACTTTGTAAGTAAATAAACAAAAGTTCAACATAACTCAGAAAAACCAATTCCCATCTCACTGCTGAATTTTATGTTTGGTGGTGCATGAGCATGTGTTCACACACACAGAACACCACCCACTGAAATGTTTATCAGTGGACCCTTCTATGGTTCAGTTCCTTTTCCCAAAACATCTTTTTTTCCACCTCTGATGACCCAGAGTTCATCAGCAGGTCAGTGCTAAGGAAAAGGTAACAACCAGTATGGAAAGTGTAACCCTGTCTATTGCTTAGATTCTGGGAACTTTAACCTCCATTTGGAAAGCGTGACTAATAAGATGGAACAAATATGCTCCCAAGAGATGTAAACCATGTGCCAACTTCAAAATAAAAAAATGCTTGCACGTTTTTTCTTCTTTTTTTGTTGTTTTTGTTTTCTTGTTAAGGAGGAACTTTTTTTTCTTTAAGACGACAGTATATGTTACATTATGTAGTAGTTAACTGAAGGCCAGAGTGCCAAGGCCGAGTATGAAAGAGTAGTATTCTGAATTCTACTTTGGTTTAAAGGCACTGTTGAATATTTTAAGGTTTTTTCTTCTGAGTGCTTATTGTTTCTGAAATACCTATTATGCAGTAACAGGATTTGAGAATAAATTTCTTAGCAAAGCAGGATAAATATTGAGCAAAATAATTATTGAAAAGAATCTTTAATTTAAATTTTCTTCCAAATATGTAATTACCTCCCAAAACGTTAATTCCACAAATGTCTAAATGAACTTTAGGTATGTGATTTCTTTGAAACAAAGGTGAATTTTCTCATGTGACACTGTTCTTTGTTAATAACTGAGCATTACGAATAACCACTGTTCATACATTGAAGCTTTCAGCACCATGATTTTATTGATTTGAAATAACTGGAGTATGCAGAGTGCATTCAAGCACTGCTGGTTGCCAAGTTAAAGACTGCACAGCAATAACATCTGTGGCGTTACTTGCTTCTTACTATTCTTAGTTTTAGTTTGCTTTTTTTGATACTAGCATTAAAAGCTTGTAGTTTTTGCTAGTGTAAGGTCAAGACTCATCCAAATCACTGGACACTGAATTGCCCAGGTATTTTGTCTGTCTAGAGCATTGATTAATAATGTCCCGTAGAGTGGTTTTACAAACTGGTAGGCTTGACACAATGATGTTTGAGGTTGCCATATTGCAACAGGCTTCAAACAAAACCAAAGCCTCATTCTGCTGGTTGACACACAGATCACTGAAGATATTAAAATCCGAACAAACAAAAGCAAGGAAAAAAAGTAGGATGCAAGAATGATTGTCCCTATTTTACAGATACTGAACTGAGGAAGACAAGAACAGTTGAAGACTACCTGATCTTCAAGAAGCTATATATGAGTCCTTGTCCAGTTCTGCTAAAGAGAGTATCATTCCCTTCTCACAGAACCAGGGGATGGGTGTTCCCTGCATCAGCTAGGTCTCACCCTTCCTGCTGTAATGGTAACTGTGTTTTCCAGATATTGCAGCACTCTATTCCAAACTCAAATCGCTGCTTTAAAATTCTTTTGAGGCGTGCAGCCGTGCATGTGATCGCTTGTTACTAGTACTCCATAGTCAGTTTAGTTTCTGTGGGTTCTGACAATGGTGCAACCATAAAAGTCACAAGCCTCCAGACCAAGTTGAAAAACTGTGTTTAGAAGTGTGTTCTTTGACTCTGTGGTAATTGGGAAATAGTAGACATATCTTTTCACAAGCCTGAGAAAAATGCTGTATCTCATCCAAAATCACATTTCAAGACATATTTTATTTATGCTTGGCAGTGACTACAGCACTTTTGGGTGCTGTAAAAATAAAAGTACCCATGGGAGACAGGTTCTTGGGGGATCAGCATAACAATCTGCAGGGAGCACACTCATGCAGGAATGACTTAAAACATTCCACAATACAGAGATAGAAAGCTCTTGCATATGAAAGAAGGTGAGCCCTATGGCAACAGATGCCTTCAACCAGAGTACCACAGTTTTTACCATGTTTGTTTACCTCCAGTTCTGTAGAGTGGGTATCTTTATGGGCATCTAGATCCTTCCTAAACATACCGTGGTATCATACTGTGTGGTACCAGTCCTCCACAGGACTGCACGAAATCTTCAGGCTCTTCTATATTTAAAATATTACAACACACTAACAATAAGTAGTAAACCAACAGGAGTTAAATACTGAAATGCATTACTATACCTGACATATTCTAATTGCCTGGTCCAGCACTGTCTTTGTATCAGTTGCATAATCTGGGCAAGGCAGCATGGCATGACTGAAGTGGGCTTGCAGCAGGAGATGTGTTTTTGTGTGTGAACTGTCAAATGAATGGGGATTGACTTCAATTGGAAGATGCTTTGCCAGTTCACTGTTCATCTGATCTTCATTGTGTCTTACAGGTAGATCTGTGTACTCATCAGCATTCTTGAAAAGAAATAAAAATAAAAAATTAACTATTGTACTTAACTTCAGAATAATTACTATTCCTTACTGAGACATTAAAAGTATATGCATTTAAATTACTACAGTTAGATTTCATTGTTAAAATAGCAATTTTACTGTCTGGAAAGTGTACTTATTTATCAAAGTGATATGTGTGGGAAAACAAAAGCTAGTAAAATATTCACAAATATTCACAAAATTATAGGTTTTAAATTTTTTTTCACATAGATGATTTCATCATTAGAAAAGAAGAAAATAAAAGCAGTGAAACAAATACATTCATTGGATGGACTCAGTATTTTGAGATGACCTACAGATTGGTTGGCTTTCAAAAACATTGCGAAGTTAGCCATAAAGAAGTCAATAATTCACATTTTCAGTTTTCAAGGTATCTACTTTTCTCTCTGTATTCAAAACACAGTGAGTTTGAAATAGCTCTGGTAAGGTTCTTTTAAAATATATCTTCAATATTTTGAGCAGTCAGTGTCTAAGCAACAGACGATCAGCAATCAAAGCAAAGAGCAAAATTGTAGGCAGGTGCTTAAAACTATCCTCTGTGCTCCAGAGTGGGCCAGTACCATTCGTGCAAAAATGAAAGCTGTCTAAGAACTTTCTCACTGTTGCAAGAAGGAGCTGCACAACATCAGGTAATCTAAATGTAGTTATGAGTAGCAACACCCTTGGGGCTGAGAGGAAGAAGTATGACTGTTCTAGCAGCCAGAGCAGAGATGTTAATTCTCCTGCTAGGGAAATCCACTGTTTCTGAAAGAAAAAATATTCAACAGAAGCATCCTAAGAACTGTAACTTAGGTTGAAGAGTCAGTTCTATGACTTAATTGGTAACTTTTTGTCCACAAAATCCTATTGTGAATGTATGCATACATATTGTTTGGAATGATCTTTATAAAGTATAAAACTTGCAAGTGAAGTAAGAATTTTATAATATGTGATCTTTTCCCTCAGTAATTTAAGACAGTGTATTTCTTTTGCCATAAAATAAAAAGTCATTTTGGTAACCCAAAGGGCAATGTCTTTCAAACTATGGGCTTAGCAGAGACCACTAAATTAAAGTGTTCATGGTTTTATATTCCTCTTAAACTATAGATTTGTTATTATGCATTTTAGTCTTCAATCTCCATTCAGACTTCCTGCAAATCCGTATTAAAGAAATATGCACAACAGTAATCAATGCAGAGTGAGGTAAAAGAAAAATGGCAATCTTAGAACAACTGATAGAACTATCTAATTGACTTCAACGTACCCTATCTGCTCATTATTTAATATCCTAACCCACAGAACACACAAATTTTTTGACAATTCCTAAAAACAGTTAGATAGTTGTTTTTCAACCCCCTTGAAAACTGACAGCACAACATTTTCTATTTTCTTTACTGGCACAGTGAAACTACACCTTTTGTGTATTATTTTGTGACATAAATGTAAAAGGAAAGGTAAGTATTAGACAATTTAAGCTTTAGAAAGAATATCAGAATGTCATCAATTTATATCATATCTCAACTGCAGATTAGAACTGAAGATTGACTAAAGACAACTGCTGCTTAATCCTGGATGTCTCTGCTAGATCTCTTGTGAAAACTGGTCATTTATTCTCTGAACCTAAGGTCACAATCTTTTTAAGCCCTATAGAAGGTTGCATGTTTGCTTCACTCTTTTTATTTAACTGGCTTCTCCTTCAAAGATATTTTAAGGAATATTTACCAAGGAGATTTTTTTAACTTAGTTTCGCTTTGCAGTTAAAAGTAGCAGAAAGAAGAAAGATAGCCAAGTTACTCCAGACCAATTGGTACTCCTGAAAATGCATTTTCCTTAATTCTTCCCCAGCATGTTTTATTTATCTCCAAAACACTCCTCTTATTTTAAACAACCTGCCTACTTAATTTCCTGTTTGTGATCATTGACTGTAAGTAAGTGAGATTCATTTTCTTATCTGCATCATGTAGGTAATTAAAGGAAATTGAGAATGGGTAGTGAAGCTTTTATACAACTGAGAATGAAGCTGAATGGAGGGCACTGAGGTCAGCAGAGTCCATTATATTTTTATGTGAGAGGCCAGTATGTCTGCCCTGTCCTTGTTTGCTTAGTGTAGGCTGGACTGACTACTAACTGCAAATCTGTTTCTCTGATTTGCCCAGCTGTCCTTGAATAAAGACATCTTCCATTGCAAAATGTTAAATGACAGTGATTGACAACTCTGTGATGAACTCTGCTTGTAACCCCCTGCTACTGTTTTCAGGTTGCAGAAGAAAAGACAGAATAAAGAAACATCCTTTGTAATCACCTCAAATAGGCCCTGCTGTTCACTCAATATTTTTTCATTTTAGTTTTCCTTTTCATTGTGAATCTCAATCTGTTCTGCAAAGGCTATAGCTTCAACTGTTCCACAAAACATATAATATATACTATTTTAGTACATTCTATCTGAATACTGTTCTTACTTCCATGGGTGAGGAAACAGATCATATTACGTATCAATCATTAATCTTCATTCTAAAGTCAAGAAACTTAATATGAACTTTATAGTTAAACCACAAAACACTGCTGTGCATTTTTCACTTTTTCTTCTGCTAAATCAGGACTATTGCAGCCCATGTGCAAATAATATGTTTACAAGCACCTACACAGTTAAGCATAACTTGGAGTATACCAGGAGATAACTAGGAATTTTAGCTATGGGTTCTGCAATCATGCATTTGGTAGTCATGTCACATCTCTTCTATAGGTCTGTAATGGACTTTCCCAATAATGTCTTCTTTTGGGCATTAGAGACTGCTGCATCATTTTGAGGGTGCAAACCTACATTTTGACCTGTTTGTGATGCAGGGTCATATAGGAAACAGCCACTTGCTTTGCCAGTGAGAAAAGTCAAATGTAGACTTGCATAAACTCGTTAGTTACATTTTACAAGGCCAATGGGCTATTCTAATAATTTAATTCTGTTTCCTGCATAACAGCAATCACAGAATCATCTTGGAGTTCTGTCTGCAACACTGTGTTCCAGATATGCAGCTTATCATCACCCTTTATTTGAATTCCTAGCATTGTTCTAAAAGTAAAGAACTCATTCCATTTTAAAATGTATCTTTTGCATTTTTCTGGTACTATGAGGCATTTGAGGAGTCAGACTGAACTAAAATTTAAATAAAGTATCCAACATGGTGAGTACTATGCTCCACAGTGTTCACAGGGTTAAGAAAAAAAATCAGATTTTCTTTCTACCCACAAAATGTGTAAGTTTAGCTGAAATTACTGATTTATAGTGAGAGCTGAACTATAAACTTATACCATATGTAAACTTTCTGAAATATTTTAAATCTCAAGTAACTACACCTCATCATCTGTCTACAACAGAGAAGAGGATACTTGTGGAGCATAGGCAGAAAAGGGATCAAGGTGAGCAACCACAGTAAACTTGAATATTTTAAGTTCAGTTCAGTCATGGGAACGGTAAAACTTGTAAAGTTAATGAATTCTAGACTATAAAGAGCAGTTGATTAATTTGTAACAATGAGGGTCTAAACCAAACCAAAAATAGTTTCTCACATTCCAGAGTTGAAGCAGTAGTCTTTTCTTTAGCCATGCTGTTACTGAAACTACCTTAGAATTGACTGCCTGTAAGTTCCTTTTCTTTATACATGTACAATGAACCCAAACACACCATATTCTCAACTTTGATAAACCTGCAACTTGTTTTGCTCTTTTTCAAGTTTCTGATGTAGAAAGAAACAAGGAAAAAGCGTTCTTAGGAAATTTGATACCAAAACTAACAGTTAAGCCGAAGTATTAAAAAAAAAATCTTGCAGTAAACTACTACTAAAAGTAACTACCAGAATAATAAAAAAGGAGAAAAGATGAAGATCATTTTTAGCTAATACAGTAATTGCATCCTCTTTACCTGAACCTTGGCTTAAATTACATAAAATTCTGGTAGTCTAAGTACTGCAGAAATCATACATTTGTGCATAGAATGATAAATAAAAAATAAGCTGCAATAAATAAATAAATAAATGGGTGGTTTTTTACAGCCTTTCTGCAGTTAACACTAATCACACATTATGAAGTAAATTTTAGTTCTCTGCTATGAGAAGTTCAAAGGTATGCCAATATGCAATTTATTTTCCCAAGTGAAACCAGCATATTTTGATCTTTAAATAACTGGATAGGCAAATATAAGCTCAACAATAATATTATTATATAATTGGCTTTTCCTTTTGTTCCATTGTACAAAGTGCTACGGAGTATTTTAGTGCAGTGTCCTGACCTGCCACTTCCACATAGTGCTACAGTGTATAGGAAGTAGCTGGACTGCAATCTTTAAAGCAGTTTGTAACTGTCCTCATTTGGGTGATATCTATGGTATCCTTACTATAGGATAGAGAAAAGTAGCATGTTCAAAACAGAGAAATAACAAGCACTGATAGTTTGTGAGTAGCTAGGTAGCTGAATAATGTCTTATAACAGATTCACAAACTCTGAATTTTTCTTTGAGGATACTTGAACTTCTGTACTTAAAAACATCTGAAATTATTTCGGTTTTTCATATATACATATATGTACATGTCTCCATTCACATGCTGACAAAAGTCTCATTTGATTCTGTTAACTGCATTATAAGGAAAATAAAAAAAATAGCTTAACTGAAGTTCTCAAGTTAATCTTCCTTTGCCCATGCTCTTCCCAAGAGCACAGAGCATATAATGTGACATAATAATGACACAGGTATATATTACGAAAATAATTTAAATTAACCAACATATTTATACTGTATTTTATCATCACATTTTCAAGTGTGAATTTGATATATAAGCAAAGACATTAAATTTATACAGATGCATCCTGGCAGGCAGCTGGAACACAATCAAGCTTACATTTACTCAGAAAACAAATAATTGTGAGAAAACATGTGCTTTAAAAAAAAAAAATGGTAAAAAGAAAAAAAAGCCCAAACTGCCCACATATTAAAAGTTGTTTTTCAGTCATACCAAAAAGTAAAGTAGACAGCAAAATGGAATTGGAGAAGTACTTGCTAGAATTACTGCTCTGAAAATTGTATCTGTGTTAGGTATTCCATTATAAACTCCTATTTTGAGGAGTTTACTGGTAGCTTATAAATGTATATGCTTTGGTCTCAGTTTTACAGGACATAATTCAAACTTCCAGAGTTTTAAATGTTTGGGTGTTTTTTTACTCTTAGATATAAAAGATCTAGGATATTCCAGTTAAAGACAGTTCTAAACATATGTTACTAGTTATAAATTTTAAGAACAAACACGATGCATGTGTTCAAGATTCATATTATAGACAAAAAGAAAAAAAAAAAGTAATTTCTACCAGCTTATTGAAGCTGCTACGTAACACAGGGCTATTTATATTGGAAGCCACCTTTTAGACAGCAGACACTGGCACAAGGCCTCCTCACCCTGTTTTATACTTGTAAAAATATACTTTTAAGACAAACTTTGCAGAAGTGACATTCCAAATTGTTAGGGCAGCCTGGCAGGCTCCTCTATGCAACAGAGCAGGCTGAGGTTTTGTAGGGATCTTGAAAAGGGGCTAACATGATGCAGAAGAAGAAAACAGAAATTGTCAGGCAAGATTAGAATACATTTCCTGCATGATACTGTAATTCATCACAGAGACCATTTCTAAATAAGCTCCTTGCCTTCATATACCATGCACCATCGCTCCTTGTCAACTGCATGTGTATGGCAGCGCCACCAAAGGGCACCCGGCGTATCCGAGCCAGCCCTGCAGCCCAGTCCTTTCCCACGGGGGCTTCCCCGCCGCCCCCTGCCAGGGTGGGTGGCTGGCAGGGAGCCAGGGCAGGCAGGGCAGGGCAAGGCAGGACGCAAAGCCCCTGCCGGGCACAGGGTCAGAGCGCGGCCCCCGGGCACCGGCTGTCCTTGGCTGCCGAGAAGGGATTCTCTCTCTGGCACTGGTGCTGCGCCTGCCCTGACTCTCCGCTCCTGCTTGGGTAACAGGAAAATGATCTTGCCGCTTCCCTGGTACTCCATCAGCGCACTCTCCACTCTCTACTTTTGGAAAAATGACAGGAGGAAACCAGATAGGTGTAGGGTGGAAAGCAACATCCAAGGGATAAGGGCCGCTCAGTATCTTCTTGAAACAAATACTAACTCTTTTTATTAGTTAATTAGTGGTTAATGCATTTCCAGAGATAAAAGATACGTCTCAAAAAAAGAAATACAGAATTCAAATTGTAAAGTTAATCCAATAAACTAGGTAGGAGCAAAATAGTGAGGCTGGGCTACCCTGGGCTCTGTCTCTAGATTTAAGACTTATCAGAGCAGGAACTGGAAGTTTCCAGTTCAGCATGAGAAACTGAAGAGATGAAGTTGTAAAACTCAGTAACATGCAAGTATGTAAATCTATTCTCTTTTAAAAATTAATTTATAACTATCTTTCAGGATTTAAAATGGGCGCATTTCAGTAATGGGACCTACAAACGTAGTTTATAAGACCATGAAAGTTAAAAGCTCTTATAGTACTCACATTAGTGATCAGAGAAATCATACATAACTGTATTCTCAGACTTACAACTTTAAACAGACAAGTGTTTGATTTTCACTTTTAAATAGCTGCATATGATAAAGACCACACATTTTACAATTATAGACATCATAAAAAGTACAAGCTAGGGCAATGAAACAGTTGAGTGATCACTTAAAAACACCCTGAAGGGTTTAGATTTCACAAGTTCACCTCTTACTTAAAACATCCAAACTACAAACTACTGATGACATTCCTGATGACCAGGGGTCAGGAGTCTGAAAGACCTTTGCCACTGTGCACAGAGCAATAGGAGGTCAGCAATATTAGCTACCAGTAGCAGAGTGACCTGGCAGATCTGGGAACTTCTAAAGTACAAAGTTAAATTACAGACCTCTGCTTCAGCATAGAGTTGCTAAAAGAAAATGCAAGCATGCTAGCACATATGAGAGGGAGGATTATATAAAATAACAATAATTTGACATGGGAAAAAAGTTCTTAGGACTTCTATACTAACTTGAAAGTCGATTTCCCTCCCCCCCCCCTCCCCCCCAAGTTTCTTAAGCATATCAGAGAAGCTAGGTATCAGTGTACAGAAATATACAGTAACAGATAATACAGTCATTATAATTGGTTTACCAAATAGCAAAAAACATATTTATAGAACCATTCTGTTTCAGAATAATTTCCTTTTAAAATTGCATGCATTCCTGAAATACATCGAACCAAGGAATGAATTCATGATTTTAAGTCTTAACTCTCACAATCCATACTTCATAAAGTTTATGATTACAATTATAACTCAGTGCTTCATTTTCCTCCCAAATGTGTAAGTACTTTCACAGTATTAAGCTTATACAACTTTCATAGAGGTGGCTTTAGTTCACTCTCAGTTTTTTAAGTTAAATTATTGATTGTAAGCAAGCTGGTAACACTTGCCCCGTCAGTTTAAGGAAAAATAAATGCAAAAGAAGACTAAAGTAGGACAAAAATTAGAGAAAACATCTGAAACTGGTATGGCATACACATTCTTCACCTACAGCAAGTTACTCTGACCATAGCAAATAAATATAAATGGAATGTCATAAATTCCATTAAAAAAGTGAATTATAGTGAGAGAATTACTACATTTTATCACTGGAAATGGGATTGTTGAGATTTTTGCCTCTCCAAGATGCCAGACTTTTCCCATTACTTTTCATGAGAATGCTTTGAACCTGCCCATTCTGAATACATTATCATCACCCCATTTTTAAAATCTCAAGACCTAGATGGGGCAGTGACCCACAACTTTCTTCCCTTGTAATCTCTGGTGACATTACAGGAAAGATGTAAACCTGACTTTTTGTGGCCATACTGAAACTAACTGTATTGCACTAACACAGAAAAGCTTTTCAGTGTGTGAACTCAGTAATGTGCTAACACAAAACTGGGATAATCTCTTGAGTGTGCATTCAAAAGTCTGATTGCCATGAGAAATCTACTTCAGTTCTATTTGGACGTTTGTCCACAAGCTGAGCTTGGCTGAATCAGCTGGCTCAACTGCTGATTGAGATGATGATAGCAATAAAAACTGGAATAGCAAATCTTGGCACACAGCTTTCCCTGGGAAAGCGATCAGTCATTTTCCATCTTTGGCTTTGATTCTCCATTGGGATCTTCCAGTGCAGAGCCCAGACCCAGGGAAGAAGTTAACAGATCTCTGCATTAAGTTAATGATACTTTGCATGGGAGACAGGAGTAAGCACTACTAGTTCTTTATGTGAAATGGGGCCCATACATACTGTATATGTTAATGGCAAGCTGTAAAAGCTCTGTGTGTTGAAAACCGTATTTCAGATCTGCTGACCTGTGGCAGCTCCCCTAGCGGGGAGCCACAAATGCACACTGCTGCATTTTTGTACTGGATTAAATTCCAGATCTAGACTACTGTGTGACCAGAGACAAAAGGGAATAAAAAGTTCACAGGCGTGAATACCTGTCATCATGTGGTGAAATGACTAGCAGCATCTGTTCAAGAAAGGCTCAAGCCAGAATAACAGAAGAACAATACAAACTGGCAGAAATGTATGGAAACTTGGAAGGTGCCTACATGCACAATGCCTTTTCAGCAAGCCAATGCTACTGGTCTCATTCTGAGCACTTTTAAATGAAAATAGTTTAATAATAAAAAAAACACAACTGTAAGAGGAAGTGACAGCTGCTGCAAGTAAATTTCAATAAGGGTAGCTCCCTGCTGATAAAAACTGGCATATCTCCACTCATTTCAGTGTAACTATGTGGATTAACATTGCTTGAAAATCTGACCCAATGTTTTGAAGAACTCAAGAGCTACAGGGTAATGCAGAGATGGAAGACGCTGATAACTATAAGGCTGAGGAAGAGAGGGAATCACTGAGGAAACAGAAGTCAGTAAAAGGAAAAATATTTGAAGTCTATTAAATAAATAGACTTATCTGTCAGTATTTTAGTGTGCTTGATTTGAGGAAGTTGTATCAACACTTCTGTCATGAATGACCAGAGGTCTGATACAGTGAGTAACATGGCAAAAATGCCTTGGACCACACTTGACCTTAAACAGAACATCCCATTACCTGAATGAGACATACCATGCACTACTAGGGCCTATCTAATCCTTTTTGGATAGCAAGCGATAATTTTTGTTGGTGATGTTCACTGCACACACATTTGTGAGGATACTGTAAACTCAGGTTCCTACACAAACTTCTACCATGTATTTTCTACCTGTAAATAAAGGCATTCATCTAATGTACACTATAAGAGCTGTATTAAAAAAAAAGAAGAAAAAAAGAAAGATAACTGACGATTAAGAGTTGCAGATATTTTGCCTCTGATGTAAAGTTTTAAGAACTTCTTTTAAAAGACAAAAAACCCAGAGATTTTCAGTACCAGATGTCTAGGAAGATCCCATTTGGCTTTGAGCTACTTAAATTTGCAATCATGTATTTATACATCTAACAGAGCTTCTGTTTCCCCTAGAATCTGAAAATTAACTAGCTTTGTAGCATCTTCCTTGATCTGCCACCCGTGCCCTGAGGATTAGAGACTCCACCTGAGCTTGTTTTACAAGCATAACAGAAAAAATTAATCTCTGCTGGCAGCGATCCCACTGGGATACTGATGAATAATGATATCCCTCTTTTGCTGCCCTCTCAGTCCACTAGAAAAGCCACTCTAACCCAGCAACGTGGAAACCGCTGAAACCATTCCAGCTGTGGATTAGCAGGCAGTCAAGCATCCATCTGTTCTGTGTGAATCAAGAGAAAGCAAACATGCATTCTTATAGCTAAAGAAGTATTAAAAATTAGCATCTTATATGACTGCATATAGTAAGTATTAAGACAATCATATACAAAAGAAAAATAATTATCTACACCTCATGTTGTTTACACTTGCTTGCTGTCTTAAGCAAATGATAAAGAGTTGTAATTCATCTCATTAAAATCTACAGAATAATGTGCATTCAATGATATAGTATTTTTTAGATAAATTTTCATAATATTGTAGGTATCAGTTATACCTAAAAATATTTTGCAAGTAGACATGCATATATACACTAAATAAAGTGAACATAGTAGCATGCCTTCACCTTGACAGGAGAAGGATTTGAGAGACCTGTTGTGAGAGGAATTTTAGCCATTTTCTCAACTGCAAAGGTGAAAGCAATAGACTTGAGTTATTTTCTCTTTCTGAAAACTAGCAGTTTGAACAATCTCTGCTGGCTTGCTAGTCTTTTCCATTAGAAGACAGAAAGGAAAGGCAGTGGAAAGTTGGCATGTGGGCAACCCAGTCAAACTGGTGATGTCTGATTTGACTCTTCCATAGGCAACAGGACGATGATCTACTACAAATTAAGGAAAGCTGTATTCAAGCATCATATCAGATAAAATGACTTAGAAAAGTGTGCAATTTGACAGTTTTCACGTACATTTTCAGTATTTTGCTGGATGTCTGGCTCACATTCATTAAGCTTCAGAGGTGAAGAAAATCTGCAATCATTTGTTCTCTAAAAGCAAGCTTAGTATGCTATACCACATTTACAAAAATATATTAACTTTTTCAAATGCTAAAGAAAGTTTTGGCTTTTTGATATCAAAAATCCCACTGCAATTTCTTCTAACATAGGTATAGGTAGCATGAGCTACCTAAGTAACTGTGAAACAAAGCACATTGTAAATATTAGACAAATAATAGGAGAGGCCAATTTCTTAAAAGTTAATTTGTGATAATATAAAACATCAACATTTAAAACAAAATTCAACCTGCTAAAGCTAGCCAGGTTAAAAAAATCAGGGGAAAAAAAAAAGAAAAGAATGAGACAAAGAAAGAATCTAAATGTAAATAGGAAAATACAAGTGTCAGATACTTCATTAAGGACTGATCAGTAATCCTCTTATGTCCTTTTTTTTTCTTCTTTAAACTACTATGCTAAAGGAACAATTTATTGGATACCAATCTTGTATGATGTAATTATTTCAGCCAAACCAATCATTATCCTGAAATTTCTGTTCCAATCAGGGAACAAGCTACAAAATGCCTTCCTCTTTCTTAACAGTTTTACAAATCTGAGCAATAACTTCTCTCCTGACAGAAAAATGTTTGTGTGTCTTTAAACAGCAGTTAGTAAGGCTGAGCTGGCGTCACTAAGTGAACTGAATTCTGTGAAAACAAATTCATCAGCAATATAATTGTAACTGTATAATTAACAGTGTAATAGTATAATTCTATCATAAGTAAAGGCAATTAACTAGAAACCAGTGAAGACAAAAGAACTGCAGGCTGCAGAGGGCCCAAATCTGCCTACTGGACTTTAATTACAAATTGGGAAGGTCAAAGTCGGTAGAACTTGTACTGACTCCCTAAAGGCACACCAAGCTTGTAAGGCTGCCTTCTGGAGTACTTGGGGCATGGGAGCCCACGGCCACAAAGCAGTGCTGTGTGTTATAGAATGTTCAGCTTTATCTTAATAAAGATGTAGTTTAGACCTTCAGTTGTGTTTCAACAGACACAAACGTTATGTCAACAAATACATTGTATATTTATTTGAAAGTAGAGTCATATGACATGACTAGTGAAAAAGTGTCATTTAATTTTCAGTATGAATACTTCACAAAGTATTGGCTGCATGTACACAACTATGCATATTTTGAAACCTTGCATAATGATGATGTCTACAATTCTAACTGCCAAGTGGTAAGAAACTTTTGTGCTGAAATCAATCAATCAATAAAAAAATGGTGCATGGTTGAACTTCCTGCAGCTTTAAGTAGTCAGCTAAAAGAAGCTTGCTATCACTGAACTTGCTTCCAGCACATATACCAAGGACAAGCACTGATCTGCCACAGATGGCAGCCAGCGTTCACATTTTTAACTACAAGACCAGGACAGTATTTGTATCTGCCCTAGCAGATACAAGTGCAATAGTTCCCCAGCTCATCAAAATATATTTCATTGGTATATGTGAGCGTTTTGCTGCTATAACTTCATCTATAGCTCCTGTTAAAGGAGTTTATTTCCACATTTTTCTGACAGAAACAGTTACTAAAGGAACTGTTTGAAATGGGGATACAGACCAAAGCTACCGGCTTCAACTACGACATATACACTTCTCCAAGTTTTTACCTCAGATGTTGCACTATAATAAAAAAAATTTCAAAAAAAAGAAACAAATTAAAGATACTATATTATTTCCAAAATAACAGTTCTTGTCTTACGGTCTGCCTCATGAGAAATGTATTCAAACCTTTAGCTTCAACTTTAAAATAGGTTTTGTTTTAACTTTCCTGAGTATTGACTCATTTTTTTAAGCTGGCAAGTAATGTCAGAAGTTGAGTAAACAGATTGGACGGAAAAAAGAGATATGTTAAACAGAGATTAGACAGTCATGTGTATTGGAGATGGGAAGGTTTTATATTTTGTGGTTTTGAACGTAATTCTTTCTTATTGATGCCATAAAAAGGAAAGACTTATGTTGTGTTCAGTTAGCTGTCAGTGGTGGGCATTGTCATCTTGATTTACCAACTGATTGTGCTTTTCTGGAGAGGCAGGCAGCATATGATGCTTTCAAACTAAAAATCAAACAATCATTTGGAAAAAGAAAAATAGGAAATAATTGTGTCATGATGCTAGAAAAAAATTACTATATTCAAGTACTACAAGAACATTAAAAACTGCTCCATCTACTGGGACCACAGAAAAATCAAGACAAATTTAATCTGTGAGTATTCATATGTGTAAGTACTCTTTCTGCTAATTACAAGGTATTTTGAATATACTGGGTATAGATGACACAATTTAGATGCTATTAAAATTCACTGTAACATTTTGTTTTATTTTCATGAAGCCAAACACAATTTTCAAATTTAGACAATTTTATTAAATACACTATGGTACTATCTAGATGTTCCAAGTGGGAACTGAAGCACAAATGTTTTAAATACTAAAGTCCAGAGAGTATAGGCCCTATAAAAGTTAAGGAAATGATCCTGGAAATGCCTCTATTTAGGATGATGTTTATGCACTGAATGGTCCTAGGTATGGATTTATTGTGAAGAAAAGATTTAATGGTAAGAGGTAACAGTTTTCTCCTGTTACAAGGGGTCACTGAAATATGCACAAGGGCTGAGGCCTGTTCCTATTTGTTGAGTGGCCACAGCAGTCATGCTCATATTGTTGAGAATTCATGATATATGTGAAACCAAATATGTAAGTTCTTTAAAGGTTAGCATGTAACATAATTAATTCTCATCTGATACAAAGTTTATGTAATAAGGTGTTTTCTATTCTTGACACTGAAATGTCATATTTAAAAAGAATAACACAATGAAGACAGTCTTACTCCACTTTTATTATGAAGAAAATAATAGTAGCACCTTTATTTTCTTCTAAATTAAATGTAAATTTAAACTGGAAAATGACTGACCTAGGAAGAGTGATCTGATTTTTTTCTGAAATGGCTATAGAACGGTACATCAGTTTTATATAATACCTTAAAAAACCCCCGAAGTAATGCTTTCTGCCATGGCTTGCAGAGAAAATATTACACAAAATAGCTCACATTAGCTTGTTCTTGGGCAGTATTTTTGTAACTTATTAACTCCCCTTTCCCTGGCATCTAACTGGAGACCAGTTGAAAAGGTGATTTATTACTAAGTCAAAAATCTTTGTGGCAGCTTTAAGGTAGAATCCTGTTGCAGAAACAGTATAATTTTTGAATGAGAGTGTAAATACTCACAATGACTCGCATATTTCCCTGGTTAGAATAGGATGTGCCAATGATGATGAACAGAAAATAAAGGTATTGGTTGAGTTATTTAGAATCTCATACTGCAAATACTGAATAGGTAGTGAAAGACAGACAAGACATAAATAACTTTCGGCTATGTATCTTGAAGAGTGCCTGTTTCATGAATCTCCTCCTTCGACCTTCCAAATCTGCTACTTCAGGAATGCCAGATTTTCTGCTGAGTTCCAAAATACTTAGTCTAATACAAGCCAGTGTAAGAAAACCATGTCAATTACTGGATAGAAATATAGGGAAGAGGTATGTGGATACCAATTTGATAAGCCCATGTTTATGTCACAGAAAGGTGGATATGTATGCCTTGCTACAACACAAATAACCATGTTGTGCTGTCCCTAAGCTCCCCAGTTAGAAAGAAACCATCGCTTATAACCAGTTTATATGAAAGACAGTAGTAGGCACAAGAAAATCAACCAGTTCTTTCTTGTAGGTAGAACTCAAAAACAAAAATAAGAGACAACATGCAGATAAAACAAGGGATGAAAAATGGTAATGTTCTCTCCTTCACTGTCTGGTATGAACAGATATGATGAAGCATTTGCTCTGTAAATAAGAATATTAACCAGATGACCAAATAAGTGCAGTAACAAATCACCAAAAATCATGAAGCTAGTGGATCTAGCCAACACAGACCTGATTAATCATCAAGACAGACCTCCTTTCTTCAAGGTACAAAAAATTGTACATTTGATTTTAAAAATATTTGTGGTGATGCTGCTTCAGTACAGAAAATTAAAAAAATATACCCCAAAGTATCTCTTACTATTTTTTACCTAGACTTCTGTTTTAAACTTTGCACCTAACTTTCAGAATAAAAGGAAACAGTCTAGGTACCACAGGGAAATCCAGCCTGTCAGTAATAATTCATGAACACTTTCTCATCAATAATACTTAATGCAAGAAGCACCATAACTCAACAGTGATTAAGCTCATTTGGATTACTACTGTCTGAAGCACAGTTAGGGAAGTTTTAAAGAAAGCTCTATGGAAAAGCATCAAACATTTTCTCTCCGAAAAATAGCAGGGTCACTAGCACAAGTCAATTACAGAAGTAACTGAATCTGAACTTTGCCTGTTAACTGCAAACCTAATGCACATTTCACACCTCCAGTACAGATTTACTGAGAGGAAAAGGAAAAAGCATGATTGTACCCCATCTATTTGTATCACTTACTACTGTATACTTCCAACGTGACTGGAGGTGTTCCCACTTGCCATGTTCCTGCTCATGTTATGGATACTTCAACCCCTAAACCATACTGAAAAAAAATCATTTGATCTTGCAGAATGCTGGCAGATGATCAAATGAAAAAAATACAACAAAGAACAGATACTGGAGAATTGACTATGAATGGTCCTGACTACTAAGTGGAAACAATTCTTGCTATCAAGCGACTTTTTTGAGAGATTCATCAGAACTAGAAACAGGATGACTCAAAACTACTTTTTTATGTGAGTTGCAAAGATTCATTGATAACTCACTGGTGAATCATCCTGCATTCATCATGCCATCAGCATGGCAAAATATCCATCTGAAACACAAAAAGCCTTAAACATTTAAAACCCTTCATATGATGATAAACTTCTGAATTCTTGAATGTGATCTTGCTTTTTTCTTGGTTTTGTTTTAAACAAATGTTTGCTCCTTTTCAAGTTACACACTGACAATTTGGTAAAAACTTGTATATAACCCATTTCAAACCCACAGCATCAGTATCTTCTTTGTTACAATTGTATACTTCTGCCTTCCTCACATACATCAGACAACTTGTAAATGTCTAAAGGCTTGCAAGATTATGAACAAAGCAAACAAACAGAAGACCCACCCATATGTCACATCTACAAAATCCTGTAACTGCATTTGGGAATTGTTTTGGTTATTCTTAAATAACACAGTCCAAAATCCAAAATTTTAAAACTGAGTGATCAGTGGAATAATCACAATTATAATTATGTTTTGCAATGAGCCTTTTTGTACTATAGCTACAGCTTTCAGTTCCAGCATCATTAAGAGATTCTTCAAATTACTTTTTAAATATCCTTTTCCCTCAGGATTTTCACTTATACCTAATTAGACTACTTACCCCATGCCATGTAATTCCCTATTGACAAAACTGCTAAATGCTTCAATAAAGAAGGAAGAGGGCACCAGTGGAGCAAGGCAGATGTAATGTCATTGGTTAACAATAGAGGTGTGAAGCAACTGCTGTAATTATAAAACTCATTAATTCACAGTGTTTAGGGGAAAAAAAAGATCCTTGGCAATAACTCTCTTGAAATGGCAATTCTTTTCAACACTACATCAGATTGAGAAAAAATCTTTTCATTTACACCTTCAAGAAGATAGAACAGTAATTCCACTAGTAATTATGAAAATCAACATCTGCATAAAAAGCACGGAAAAATTGTCAGCTATAATGGCATCCAGCATTCATACATTCTTTTCATCTTTCAAATTGAAACTGGACAATTTTTGACCCCTAACTGATTTTATTTTTAGTCTCGTTCCTCTTAAGACTGTAAATGGACAACTTTACAGATTATATTGCCAGAAAATACTAATAAAAGAATAAGAATTAAAGCAAGGTTAATGAATTTTACATTTTACAATTTCTGCCCAACAGTAGTGCGCTAGGTTTTGTCTACAACAGAAATATTTGCCATTTACCTTTGTGCTTCATGGATGCAAGCTGTTCAAATAGATGAGGAGACCTGACATAAGACAGGCAGCACTACGTTCTGCTTCCATCATTCATCTTCCATATGCTGCTCACTAGCTTGAGCAGTGTCATGAAATGTCCCTCATCTCTTCTAATGTTATTCTCAAACTTTCCCTGTCCAAATTTGTCTAAAAAGAAATCCTGAAGTTTCTAAGGAGAATTTTTTCTCTAGAGAGAAGAGATTTTAAGAAGACAGCAGCTGGAGTAAAGCTCTCACCTTGAATGCTCAGCATTATATTATTTGACTTCTGTTCACTAGTGGGTATTCCTTCTTAAAATTTCAGTTATTTTATATACAGCGCATATAGGAATTGTGGTTGATTATCATTTTGAATTCAGCCAAATAGACTGAATGTCATTTCATATAATTTGCAATGTTTTCTGACAACAGAACAACAGATATTGCAGGGTCAGTGACAGCAATTCCCCTGTTTAGGCTGTCTAACACTTTCCATTATAAAAGATTACTGTGGCCTTTATTTCTGAGCTGTAACACTCCGAATGTTTGCAGCAGGTGATTTAAATTTATCAGAAAGAAAGTCTCTGTACTAGAAAAGTGGCTTTCCTAGTGTCATGAAATACTGATCAGGTTTTGTTGAGATGCAAACTGTTGAACAGCAGTCTTTATTTTGCTGTTTGTATTTCTCCTCAGAGAAGTTTTGGCAGCATATCAAAACAATAATGAATATAAAAGAACATACATAAATACTGTAAGATGGGACTCTAGATTTGAAGTTAACACTTGGAAATCAGAATATTACGGAATTTGGGTAACTTCTATAATGTATTACAAAGACTACAATCATAAGTGGGCCTGGATAAAATTCAGGCTATTCTTGTTTTCAAATATGTTTGTATAACTAGACTTATACAATTTTGAAAAAGAGTATTTTTTAGATATAACTACTTAAGTACTTAAAAAGGAACATGGAGAAAACCTTGATTCTTTTCTGATGAGAATGTAATACTGTCATGCTGCATTGTACACTGTGTCTCCGGATTTGTAACCTAAAATTTTTTTTGTCTTACATTGCTATTTCTCTACAAAACAGTCATTAGACTAACTGTAGGAGCTGGCATTATTGCAAGTTATGACCTCAGGGACTGTGAGGTGGCTGGGAGAAGGAAAAGAATGCATTTTAGGAGACAGGTGTTCCCCATATGTCTCCCCCACTTATTAAAACTGCTGTGTCTTTCCCATCGTCCCAGTGCAAAATGGTGGCCCTGGTACAGATTTAGGATGTTGACAGGCAGTTATTATTGCGGCATTTCAATATTATACCTAGCTTAGAAAAAAACAAGTATCAGATTTGTATAGATACTGAACATTATAAAGGGACATAAAAAGAGAAACAGCTGTTTATAGTAATTTTGATGTACTGATTAGATGAAATACTTGAAACTTCAAAAATGACTCAGGTATACTATTCAAAACAACAAAAAATGAAATTATAGATCAGGAAAGAAAGGTTTTTTTTTAATTTCAGGGGTTTAATTTCACTTCTAAGTGTCTACATGTGTCATGAGTTAACGTATGTGTAAGTTAAGAAAATATCAGCACTTACTGTCAGAATTAGGAGCAATTCTTCAATGCTGCTTTCAGGTTTCAATTGATCTTTGAACATCCCAATAGTTGGATGCTTCAAATAGTAATAGGAAGCAATGCGGCCATATGTCAGAGGTTCAATGCTGCGATTATCCTGTTAAAAGAGGAATCAAATATACATGGTTCCTACAGGGTTCAATATGAATGGTTTCTACAAAACTGTAAAATATTTAAAGACTACTCTGTAAAAGAGAACAGCAAAAATGATTTAACATCATAATTTAGCTGCAACCCCAACTAAGCTCAGTTTTCAATGTAAGTCTCACAAATAGCTCCATAGACAAATTGAATCAGGAGCATGTATACTGCTGTTCCCAACTTTTAGGAGCATGTATCTTACTGAATCTTGTAAGGCACAGATTAGTCTTACCTCCCCAACTTCAATACAGTAGGAGCATTCCAAATCGAAGAGGGATTTCTCAACAAGGCTTGAGAGGTACTTATTCATAGTGTCATGGCTCACATCATCCAAGTTATAGTAACTAGATAAATTGAAAACAGATGCACTACATGAATACTTCTTAGACTGAAGATTTTTAACAATAACGTCTTGTAGGAAAACTTACAAGGCTGCTATAATACACACACATAGTTGGAACAGCAAATATCCACATTAAACAATTAAACAGAATTATTCCCTTATATAGTCTAACAAGAAATTAATGATTCTTAAATGGTTGATGAGAGTAACCAACATAATACAAGCATGTACATAGAGAAAGATGGCAATTTATCTGTCTATTAATAGAAAAATTGATACAAACAGAACTCAACTGGTTATATTTTGTTAGTGGGAAAATTCTCCTGATTGCATATTTTCCTGATCATATAAGTACAAAAGTCAACTAGCAATAATAACACAACTAACAATACTTTAACTTCAAGAGAAAGGAAGAAAGCCCACCAAGGATAGCAAATGTTCCTACATCCTGGAACTCTGAAAACTAAAACTAGGCACATACAGTGACATCTCTTTTAAATGTCACCTTAACCCAATCCAAACACTCATGTTTATTGTTTTATTTTCATGTAATTTGATTCTCAAAATCACTAAAAAAAGGAATCAGGTATTTTTTCAATGTGGTTATTTCACATGTTCATTTTCAGGTAAAAGTTATTAGGTTCACTATATACAGCAACAATGGCTCTTAGTATCTGTATGAAGGAAAAATGCTTATAAAGTGTGCCAAAAAATATTGTTATATCAGCCTATAACAAAGACCCAGTCACTGAAGTTCGTACTTCTTAACTGCAGAACTTCAGCTGTGTTATAAGATTCTTACTAACACAAACTAGTATCATTTCAGGGAGAGCTCCAGATAAAAATGTAGTAAGAAGTTTTGTCCTAGATTCAACATGGGCACCAATTCAGAAAGTAACAATTAAGTTCAATGAGCAGTAAAGAAAAACTGAGCATGCTCAGAAAGTTCAAAAATTCTGAATTTAAGCAGAGCAATTAAATCATGACATTTCAAAGTGGAATTCAAACAAACAAAAATTTTGATGATTTACTGACGTGTTAAAGGTTGTCCCTGTTCATTTAATTCTGTAAAATACTGTCACACAGACTACCGAGATTGCTGCAATGATGGAAGATGCTCCTTTGTTCATACTAGCTGTTTTACTAAATTTTCCTACTGTTACGATGTACTCAGCATCCCCACTGGGAACAATACCACATGCTGTAATAGAAAGTAGGTTCTTTCCGTGTTATTTTGTGTAGGTGAACAACAGGCTCCAAAACACTGTGCTAAGATTCATTTTAGCTGATTTTACATAGTTACAGCTACAACAGAGTAAGTCTTTTTAACTCCCTTTACTGCCAGTGGAGAGGAACATGTGCTTGCAGAATGCCATTCATCTGAAGTATTCTATATATCTGCTTTAGGATGAGGTGAAATGTAATCACTGACTGAAAAAAAGAATGTTAGGCAATCAGTTCAGTTGTTGATGCCATATTTGGGCAGATGAACCCCATTCTCTGATTTAAGCTCTGTTTCATTCACTGTAATGCTGCTGTTAGCAAATTTCAAAAGATGGAGTTGTGTTTTTATATACTACAAGCATCCTTCCATGACTGTTTTATTAACAGATTCTGATTTGCATTATTATTTTCTTAAAGTTTTTAACATTTATCCTTTTTAATAGCAGTACCATACATGAAAAAAGCCTGCATGCTAATGAGCAGTACAGTAATTTCCACATTTTTTCCCTTGTTATTAATCCCAAATTATGGGGTTAATTCTCTGATGCTTTGAATGTTCACTTATAATTGGGTAAAGATGGAGTAAAGCTGGATTAAAAAAATCTGTTCTGATAGCAGGGAACAGCTACAGTAGACAACAACAAAGTGTGTATATATATGGCAGAGGAGTTTTCAACTCTGTGATATTTCATATGGGTTCATGCTGAGATGATCTCAAATATTTAAAACATAGCTATTGTCCAAAACCAACCCAAACCAAAAGAAAAATTTATATTGACTAAAAAGTTTTATATGGTAGACAGCCAAACATTATCAGCCTTATGTGAAGAAAATTTAATTGTAGCAAAAGTACTCTAACATCATTTTCAATGCAACTTAATTTTAATGAGTCCTCTTTTAAATTTACTGAAGTAATATAGCAATGATAAAAAATGGTCAATATTTCCATCTGCACCTTTTATCTGCCTGACATCATCAAACACATTTAGATTCTGTTTTATTAGCAAAAATTACTTTGTAACATTTTGTTTACCTTCTGAAAATAATTGAGCAAATTAACTACATAAATTGTTTAAAGATGTGGAAAGATTTTCTATTTTATACATCTAAACTAATAATTATTCATTAGTATTTTTCTTTAAATTGAGTGTAACACTACTGAAATGATTATAATTAAGGCACTTTGTTGTCATAGTATTCAGACTTTCACGGTATCATTTCAGGACTGTTATTTGCAGTACCACAATATTAATGATGAACATCGATAAAACAAAGGAAGAGACATGGGCAACACACTGAAATTCTTTTCTGAGACTGCAATTTAATACACTAATTTGAACAGCTTTTATCTTATGCTCTGCTTAATTTGCAGCATTTCACACTAGACGTAATCATAAAAGGCATTATAATGCCTTTTAAAAACTATGTGAGTTCTAAAAGTGCTGATTTTTGCTAATTTTTTGTCAGAGGAGTAAACATCTATCTGCCTAGTGTGAATAAAACAATGTAAAGAAAAATCTTAAATGGTCTGTAATCTTGAGTGAAGTGGCACCAGTGTGTTTTAACTACTATCTATAATGGGGTAAATATAATTTTGAGCACACCCACAGGAGCTTCTTGGTCACTCAGCACATTTTCCCTTAATAAAAAGCAAAGCCATTCATCTAGAAAGACTATGTTAAAATCATTAGTGAAAACAGAGGTATCATGACATTAGACAGTGTTTTGAATGCACAGGCATAAATGCAAGTTGAATTTTGCACGTTGGTATGCTCCAAGTATAAAAACTGCCTTGTATGTGAGTTCCTCTATGAAGCTTTATTACCTAACTATTTAATTACAGATAAAGAATAAAAACAATGCAGTTTCATGCTCACTGCATTGAATCATCTAGTCATTATTTTCCCTTTGCTATAAACAGACAGCCTACCTTTTTATCAGCACACCATTTCATTTATTTCACAGTGAAGCCCAGTTTCACAATAATTGACTTGTCAGAAGCTCTAATTTATGAGGCTGGGCTCTGTAAGCCTTCTCCTATATTGGACTCAACCTGCACACAAGCAGGGTTGAATATTTACAATGCTGTTAACAGGTGCTGAGTTGTTTAATGATTCTAATAGCCAGAAGCGTACTGAGAAAGCCAGCGGGATCACAATTACAGGCTGTTTGAACACAACAATTACTCGTCCCCTGAGAGGTGTGAAAGTCAAAGGCAGTTTTATCCTAACAGCATCTAGCACATGGGCTAGACAGGCTAACTTCTATTAGTAGTCCATTGGGAAAAAGCAATAACAAACCCCTACGTATCATAAAAATTTACAAAGTATGTAAAATTTAAACAATCAAAACCTGAAGGAACTTTTTATTGTCTTTTAAATATTTAAAATCCCAAATCTTGTAGAGCTTAGCAAGAACAACAAACCGTGAAACATGAACTTATTTCTCTAATCTAAGGAAGTGTGGAATTTCATCAGCTGAGAAAGAGAGAGACACGTGCAGGAACATAAAATGTAGATGAAGTTACACAAAACATTTAGGATTTAATGTGAATAGTGGCAATCATTTCCTGTTTAGCTTATGTAAACCTGACCTGAGATCTCTCTGGAAAATTTTTCATCAGCCTTGAAATGGTCTTGCTATAACTGTCAATGCTGTGAAGTCATTTGTAACAGCACCATGTTTTTTATGTTCAGATTATACGGTAGTAATAGTGACACACATAATGAAAATCGGTGGCAGAGTCAGCCAAAAATATTAAAAGGACAAACTTGCTACCCAGAAGGCCTTTTGAAACAAATATGCAAAAAAGGTGAATCTACAGCATTTATTTGACAGAAGAAAGTGTGCTGAGACTTTTACTGTCCTGAAAGCAACATTTTGTTATGAACAAGTATGGGGGAAGCACAGACAGCAATTTTTGTAAATCGTTTTAATGCAGCCATCAACTGTGTTTACTTTCATCAGCTTGTAGCCTTCAGCAGCTGCCATCCTCAAATGGTACTGGGAAATGGTACTGAGTATATGGTACAACTGATGGACCATCGTAGCCAGAGAGCTATGAACCAATGTACCAACTCACTTCTGTTGCGAAGGCATCACTGACTGACTCTGGAGTCCGTGACTGGCTTGCTATAATGCATTACAGCATGCACAAATGCTGCAGACAGTAATCTCTATATGTATTTTATGATATTTTCTTGCATTCACATATTGACTTGTGCCAGGTATGAGAAATAGGTACTTTGCTATCTTTAATCAGTTTTTAGTATATTAAACATTGTGGTTATTTAAGAAGATCAAAAAACAGCCCAGTTTCTCCGACATCAGCAAGGTACTTGCCTCCACATCAGTGTTTGTAATTAAAACACTTACAAGAAAGTTTACCTCCTAAGATGCATTCAGAAAGAAGAGAAATCAGAGGTAATAGGCACATGTAAATTTGCTTACATATTGACTGGGCATTTCTTTTTTCCTGTGATATATTCCAACAGATAATTTGTACAGGTAAATCACATCCAAGAGTAGGAAGACATTTACGTGAATCTGCTTTCTGAACGGGGAGTTGTGGGGTCTTCAGCTTTGCATTCTCACTGCAGACTGCAGCACACTGGGCAACAGGAGGTGGCTCAAATACTCAGCAGCCTGGGGCTTCCCAGTCTGAGAGACTCAGAAAAACTTCATTCATGTGAATAGTTTGGTAAAAGCATATAATGAATTACATTCCTGTACTTCTCATATCACTGTGACCCTAATAATTTAAAAGAACAAGCTCTTGTTATGAAATTCATAATAATGCCTATAGCTGTTATTTATGAAGTATATATACATGCACACAGATCTAAATGTGACTGTAAAAGAAAGAATTCAACCTCGAGAAATATCTTTTTACTCACTCAAAATATGGTTATTGGTAATTACTGTAGTGTAATACACCTACACCTTCACCTTAGCTTCCGCCAACCTCTTCCATCTTATGTCTTAATCTTAACTAATTTAACTTGCTTTAACTAAATCTCCCCCTTCTGATTTAATTCCAAACTAGGCCTAAAATTCTGAATAACTGTGATTTCATCACTGAAATACATATAGTTCTATCCTGACTGGCTGATATTTGCTGTCACTTCAATACCAGAAAGTATATTAGAACAGTACATATTCAGATGTTTTATTTACATGTTATTAGAAATGCTCAGCTAATCATACTGAGAAAAGAAAATTTTAAGTAAAATATAAGTGTACGATGACAAGAGCATCAGTCTGAGAAAATTTAATTATAATTTATGCTACTTTATTCTTTCACTCCAGAAAACTTCATAAGACTCATGCAAAGTGAAAAAAACCCTCCCCAATAATAATTCTGAGAATAAATTAATAAAAATTTTTTTTCAGATCTTCACAAAGAATTTACACAGAAAAATCATTTTATAAATGTGTAAATATACACACACACTCATATATATGTATAAATACATAAAAAACCCACACACATTTTAACAGTGATGTGATTTGATGCTCTCAGAATATCTAAAAATTAACTTTCCAAATGAAAGCTGATTCTGCTTAACTTTATATATGTTGCAGTTTTCTAGTTCTCTTTTACTGCACATGTATCTGGAAAATATAACTTGATTTACAAAAAATGTCTCCCATAGCCATTTCTCCATTGTAGAAACTTGTGGATTATCATCTTTTATAAGGGTGAAGGAATGAAATAGTCAAGGAATTTCAACCAAGGAAAGGAGATAGACAAGCCTCTCAAAATAGCCCCTTTCAAAGAATGAGGCACTTTGCTGATCTAGTTTGTATGATCTTATTTAAGGAAAGAACATACTGGCTAAAGCTGTATGTGGAAAGGAGAACACACTGTAGTACTTGACTGAAGTAGCACAGAAATTTTGACTTAACATGCAAATTCAAAACCCTCTCTATATTTAGGAATAATTGCTTTGAGGGAACAAGAAAGAAAGGGAAGAAACTCTGGATATTGAGACTGATACACTTTGATAAACAGTTTTACTTGGACCACCCCTCTCATTTGCACATCATCTCTTGAACAGCATGCACATGAGTAGTCAGTATACCTCTGAACAAAACCAGCACTCAGCTACTTCACTCCGCCAAATCAATAGCTCAATTACTCCTCTTAACTAGACAGTTCAAACCCATTTCACAGATTTCAAGATACAGGGATTCATCAAACAAGAAAATTAAAATGTTTTGATGAAAAGAAGTATTGTAACACATAAAATTTTTCAACACCACCATTAAAAAAGCCATTATTACAAGTCTAACCAATTATCTCAAGTGTGCCAGAAAAACTTTTGTAATAATTCCATGTTTAGAAGAAATCTGGATACTCAGAGCAAAAGGATACTTCGATCTCTACCTCACAACAAAGGTAGATTAACATTACTTAAATAATACAAATTGTAGGCATTTAGTAAGGCATTTTATGATACTGGGTTGGAACAGAATGATCCTAAATTTGTTTATGCAGCTTTAATACACAAGTAGCTAAAACTGACAATAAATGAGAATATAAATCTTCTGCATATTATCTAAGCCCATTATTTTGGGGATTTACAGCATCACATGCAATGACTTTTATGCCAATGAATCCCAAGGCAATTTACCAATCATGCATGCAGGAACTACTTATTCAGCACTAAGGTACAATCACCTGCTGGCTGGAAAACAGTTCTGGCTTCACGGTGGAAAGCAAGCTAACAAAATTGCTCTGGGGCAGGACATGATAAAGAACACTGCATCAAGTGACACTACGTGGTTATTGTGTAACTACCCAAATCAAAATTCAGCCATTGTGCTCCTACTCTTTCAAAGAAAATAAACCCTAAAACCTTTGGATTATTAAGGGTCACATCACAAATAGGTCTTGTTTGGTAATATCAATCGCTTCATATGCTCGTCTATGGAACAGTAAACTCTGTTACCATACTGCAATTTATTCAAAATTGTCCCAACTATCACTGACTTCTGCTCATAAAACTCTTCAGTCTTCCTTTGGTGTACCTCATTCAAACATCAACCACACTGGAACTGCTTGGCTTGTGGGAGGTCTGAAGATACCACAGACAGTAGGTCTAGGGACGCTACTAACTGGCTAGTTTAGTAACTTCCTATGAAACTTGATAGAATTTATTGTTATGTCAAAGAATGGAAAGCATGCGCATCCCCTGCATTTTGCACTTGGTACCTAGAAGTGACCTCTTTGACACAGTCAATAACATCCTTCACTTTTCTCCCTGCATGACTGAGTTCAGAAGGAATGCTGAATGCCTCTGCGTGGATGAGACAGGGAGTAAAGAATGCCTCTGCGTGGATGAGACAGGGAGTAAAGCAGCACTACTTGTGAATTGTTCCAACCCCCATGTGTGGCATTCCAATCTCTAATTTCATTAGAGACTTAGACTTCAAGATGCATTTCTATCTTGCCACTATGGACATGAGTAGCCAAGGTCTGTTCATCTTGTTTCTCACTACAAAGGCTCTGCATCTTACTATGAAATATAGCAGGTTCCTCCCCCTTCCTCCACTTTCTTCCCACAGTCCTCTCAGAACAGCAGAACTTTTGCTTAGAAGTTGATATTGTGGTAACTTCAGATTTAGCTTTCCATGACACTGCACATTAAAGAAACTGCTGAGTAAAAAGGACCATCAGTCAACATGCCAACCCCATACTCCAGTGGGAACCTTCTTTTATATTGGGAAGAGCTTGCCTATTAAATCAAACTACTATATTTCTATATTCTACACTTACCTTTGGGCTGTATGTTGTGTCTTAAAAATCTACCTACCACAGATACTGCACGATCAAAGTTTGCCAAAAACAAATAATTAAAAAATCACTTTAACACAGCAATTCAAGAGCAAGACATTTTAAAATAACATCACTTATTCTTTATACTAAAAAAGAATAGCGTCTGCAGTGGCAGAGTTTTTCACATTAGTTGCAGTATGGATCACCTGTAAATTCCGAAGTCATACAAATAAACACAGTTTTACCTACACCAAATTACACAAAACCAGAATTTAGCTGTTCGTTATTGACAGGGGAGAAATACCTTCCACATGAATGTATTCATTTTGTTCATTATGAAGTGAGAGAACTGAATATGTTTTCTTTAGTGTACAGTTCTAACACTCTGCATTTTTTATTTCCCAAGAAGATTAGGTGGAAATTCTGTTTTGTGGGAGATTCTCAGCATAGGACTAGATGCAGAATTCAAAACTAATGAAGACTAATAAAAAATTTAAGAAATTATTTTATCACCTGCAGCCTCCCACCAACAGGTACCCGTAAGAATCCAGCCAAAAATTCAGCCAAATGTTATAGACGTTAACATGACGTCAGGAATACAACATTGTGGAGTACATCAATAAATATTTAGTGCTATTAATGCCTAATTCTTTTTTTGCCACATTATTTTAGTGGGTGAGTGATCACATGATAGGTAACATACCGTTTACCCAAAACAATGTTGTGGCAAAGGCAGACTGCATTGCTGGAACAGCTCAGAATGATCTGCATACCAGCTGGAGCTAGGCAGGATGATAACAATCACTGAAAGTATTGCACACATGGTTTCACCAGGACACCCTAATGAAAGTAAACTTTATCACAGAGAAACAGCTGATAGCTATTCTCCCATTTATTAGGAAAATCCAGGTCTTAATAGATTTTCTATAGAAAACTGGGCAGAACATATCAATGTAGTAGCTAAAAAAAAAGTAACACATTATAAATACATACCTAAAGGAATGTGATAATCTGGAGTTTTATTTTAGGGATGCTGATGTAGTCCTCTCAATAAGGCTATTTTATAGTTGTCAATAAATTGTAAAGTTATCTGCTATGAAACGCATTTATATTTAAGAGAAAAAAATATTAAAACAATGTGCACACCAGTTCCATGTGAGGGCCAATAATGCTCCTACATTGGAGACTGCTAAGTATTCTAGGCTCCAACAGCACTGGGATCACCTTTGGATCAACTCTACCCTCAAGTTACCTTTAGATTAAATTGCATTTGTATTTTATACTTACGTTGGGTTCATTATAAGTCGACGGAAGAAATAAGTCCAGGTGATATAATCCATTGCATCCTGCTTAGAAGTAATAGTTCCAGCAGCAATTTCAGCATTTAAGTGGTCAGCTAGGACTTCTAACAAGCTGAAGAACAGGAAACAAGAGGACTTAGCTGACTTTATAATCACAAAGGCAGGTAATGCACTTTGTAGAGTTGTGCATTACAAGGTTTATTGCTTTTAATCTGAAAATATATATTTATCTTCTGGTAAAAGAGAAGCAGGGAAGAAGGGGGAATGTAATTGCAAGGTCACTCATCTTCTTTACATGATAGTGGAATGAAGATCAAATTATTTTTAGATTGGACCAAGAATGCACAAGTTTAAGTCATTCATGGAATGTATTCAGATGGAGCTACTCAGTGGTAACTTCTGAATACTGTATGTTGACCATATGATCATGCTGGTTTAATCCAATAGAGAATCATATGGAAAGACAAACAGGAAATGAAACAGTGGCAATAGCTTAGCTAATACTTGACAAATACTTGAGGGCTATTAAAATTACATCAAAATTGCTTCCCCCAGATTTTGCCTCATCTTTATCCAAGGTAAAAAAAAAAAAAAAAAGAAGAAGAAAGAAAAGGCAACTACCCTTACCCAGAAAGATCTAAACTCAGAAACACAGAAGAACAAAAGAAGTTTAAGATGATTCTTACAAAGTAAAATACTGTTTAGTGTCGTTAAATGGAACAAAGACCTTCATTAGGGTATCTAATGAGATCATGCCTGGCCAGAGTTCAGTCAGAGAATGGCAAATACCCTTAAGGACCAAGCTAATTTTTCCGGTATTATAATCCTTTTCTTTTCCTACTGTTCTTTTTCTATTGCTAATATTTTGGTTTTACTGCTCGATACCACTGATTGCATGCTTCTGAAGATAAGAACTGAAGACGTTCTACCCAGATTGTCCAACAGAAACCGGACAGATGACAGCTATTCCATAATAAAGAGTGCTTTCTCTTTTGCTTCTAATGTGCTATATTTCAGACCCATGATTGGTGAGAGCACAAGGCCTGTCATATGAGTTGTGTACTCAAGTCTTACAACTAATACATAGACAATGACTTTTGGAAAAAGCTTTAATTAAAAAAATATGAAGTTTAATTTTACAAATTGGAAATACCACACAAAGCTGATAAATCTGTTCTTTGGTAGAACAGATGGGAAAGCATGCTGAAGCTAAAAACCCTCTAAAAACCCCCAATCAGTTTCTCTTCAAAGCTATGAAGCTTCTTAGTTCAAATACTTGATCACAAAAGCGACCAAGACAACTCTTGAGTTAATCAGTTCACAACCTACATAGAACTTAACGAGATTGCTGATACGTGAATTTTTCAAATATTCTCTGTTTATAATAAAAGGTGAAATATATCAAACTACAAAGTAAATATATGCACAGAAAATGGAACTACTAGAAACATACAATATTTATAGTATTCCAAAGCAGAACAAGGTGTGATTACTACTGTTATATTGAAGATACAATTTCTTTATTTAGAAACACCACTTGCCAATTAGTAGAAAGTTTTCCTAGTTTATGTTAGTGCCATAGAGTCTGGATATATCATCAACATTTTACTCACACTGCTCTTTTGACTTATTAACTATCGTTTTGAAGTTCAACTCCTTGCCTTTTGTGCTAAGTGCAATTTATATGTTAAAAAAACAGAAAAGTGTGGTTTCCTAATGAAATGAAGTACATGTCTCCACATTCTTTCTTTCTTTGCAAAAATTGTATGTCTGTCTCTGCAACACAGAAATTAACGTTCAAATACACCAGCCTATTTCAACTACATTTCACAGGTGGATAGCACTCTCAAGCTCCTACAAATTTCCTGACCAGATAAAGGTCCCTTTATTACTTCTGTTGAGGGATGAAGTTTCCTTAGGAGAACTATACTGTGAATTCTTCCATCCCTGAGAAAAGCTTTCAGTAATGCTCATGCTTTATTAGATGTCTGAGAATTCCTTGACAAAATCTGCATCTATAGGAGACCAATGTAACTAGTTCTGCTTCTTGTTGAACAACTAAGTATGTTATGAATATCAAAACCAAGGCATAAAAAGGCTAGACAGCAAACTTTCTATCAACTAAGTTCAGAGAGGCTGCAAAAAGATGGTATTTCTACATTTCTGTCAAATATATTGCAATTTTGAAGTGAAACGTGTGTTGAAATGTATTAGTAGTATTTTACACTATGTAGATTTCTTTGTGAACTTGTGAGATTTTGAAGAGTGTGATATCTCTAATGGTACAAGTATTCTACGTAAAACGTGACAGAAGCTCACTTCTCTTTTTTTTTTAAAGAATTTATCACAGAATTTCAGAGAGGGTTCAGAGGATCACATATAGTTGTTCTAGACACTGGCCTTGAAGAACAGTTTGTGCTCTCATTCAAATGTCTGAGATAAGACTCAGAACCAGAGAAGCATTTGCAGTACTACCTGGGAACAGACTAAAAAGCTCAACAGTGCTTCAAAACTCATGGAAGAAAGGATTTTTCTGCATAAAGATGGGTAATATTTTTTGGAAAATGATTTCCCTCTAGGACCCCAATATTTAGGCGGTGTTCAGCACAGGAATTTTGTTTCACTTTTCTCTAACCCTCATTTGTAGTATTGTTTATAGTTTGATCAGCTTTTCTGATTGCTTTCTTTACCTTGATTCCACTGGGAAAGGTTCATAAAGGAATTTTTTGTAGAAGTCTTTCTTAATATCATGAACTAGAATTACAGCTTTTCCTTGGTCATCAAACTGCGGTCTGCCAGCACGTCCCATCATCTGAAGGACATCTGCCGAAAGACAATAATGTATAAACAAATGTATTTATTTGAATGTATAAGTAAATGTATTTACATAAGTATAATGTGCAATACAGGATATTTGGATTTCTTTGGCCTTATATGCCCTATTCGTTTTGACACTTCTGATTTTTTTTTCCATCTCAGATAAATTTACGATAAGCTTCTTTCTGGCAGGGTCGATCTTCCTGCATGCTTGAAGACCACCCACTGCAATAGAATCCAAGCTTACATCTAATATAAATATCCTTTACTCCCCTTCCATTCCAGATCCATCCCTTGTTTGATCATATGCAACTAAAGATGGTAAGTAAGAGAACTCATGATGCCTACAATGGCAACTGTCTATTTCCTAATTTTCAAGTATTTGACTTTACAATAATAAAAGTTCCTTGTATAAGCTTTTCTGCTATATATGATTTCTTAGGATTTGAGTATTTCAGCGATAAAATAGTACAGGCAAATTCTAATTACTGACAGCTATGATCTTTACCACTCAAACTTCAGGACAAGTTATATTATTTATTAGCACTGGAATAGAGATGGTTTTGCATCATATATTGTCCCTGTATCAGATCACAATATATGAATTTAAAAGCAGGTATGGTTAAAGCTTACCTCTACTACCCTGCCTACACATCATTACTGGCAAATACTAGTTAATAATTTCTAAAAACACTGAAAACACTAGTTTATACAAAACACGCTCAACTTGCTTCCTGGCCACCAAGGTAAGTATCCCTATCATCTATTTGTGTCTTTTGATAATCTGAGAAGTGCATCTGCATAGACTGTTTTGTGTCTCGTTTAACAGAGCTCTGATTCCTTTTTGGTACCTCCAACTGCTACTTAACTTCGAAGAAACAATGGAAAGAACTTAGTAAGTAAGTTTTACATCTTCATTTTAAAACTTTTTTTTTTATGCTTTGTGGATTCTCTATGATTCTCTGCCATACCTGCACAACATGGCTTGCAGTACCTGGCATTTTGAAAAGCAGTATCTTTGGCTTCAGAATCATTAAGGTTTTGGCCCAATGGTCAGTTGGTGAAGGAAAAGCAAAAGGGTGTAGAATGGGATAAGGCAACAGGCCATGAAAGGAGGAAACAGCCTGATGACAATAGAAGTTTTCAGTAACACATTTTCACTTGTGTACCTATGAGCTATATAGACAGCAATGTTTTTTATCAGTTTATTCCTTTTGTTCATTCAGTAGTGACATGAAAATGTAAAATGAAAATAGTTCAAAAATTATGTTTCTGAATAGGTTAGTGCACAAGAGGGTGATGAAACAACTTCTTGCTACTCTAATGTGGTGAATTAAATTGTGCATAATACCACACAGGAAATGGATTTACCAAAAAGCGTCAGGAAATGATTTTTGCCAATACCCACTACGTAATTATCCAAACCCAGTATTTTCTTTAGTGACTATATGTTGCTTGTCTGCTTTTAATCTGGACTAAACTCCTAACATGTTAAATATGATCCAACTGGCTAACAAAACGTCTGGTAACTGAGAAAAGGCCCTCCCCAAAACCTCTGACTTCACTCAAAGAAGCACTTTTACTTATTTTGAAATTACTGAATACACCAGAACGAATCATTCTGCCCTCCGCTACTTCCTTGGAGCCAAATGCACCCATGATACAGAAAGGTAACTTCAGCAGGGAGAAACCAAACTACACCATGACAGAAAGGAAGGCATAACTTGAGGGCAGCATTAAAGGCAGTATTGTGAAATTTTTGGAAGTATTTCAGAAAGAAATTAATCATATTTTCATTTTATTGCTGCTTCAAAACTGTACTACCTATCCACAGAACTTCCAGATGCATAAATATTCTCTAGAAAGTTAAAAATAAAAATGCTCTAAGTAAACCACACCACATGTTTCTTCATAAAGTAAGGAATCTGCATTTTCGGTTGCAGTGCAGACAACAAAATCTAAATGCTTCCATTACAGATGGTGGTATTCCATCCCCCCTCCAGTCTTACTGAAAATTTAACAACCCCCAATGTCCAAGTCACCTGAATTCAAAAAAGCAATAAAGAGTGCAAGTATAAGCATTCCCTAAAGCCTTTGTGTGTACTTGTACGACAGATTTACAGAATAGCATAGTAAGCCTTCAATGCTTATTGAGTTTCTGATTTCTTCTGAATATACTATTTTCTCGAATACTGATCTCTGACAGTCCTACAGATTCAACATAAAACTTCAAACTACAGCTGATTTCTTTCCTCATCACTTTTTCCCATTCAGGAATAAAGTCGCTATTCTTCCAGTTGGGACTCGCAAGATACTACTTCTCTGCAGAGACTGTAGTATGTTTAAATCAGCCAAAGTCTGTCACAAAAGGCAAGTGTGCATGGCTGAGCTCCCAGGTCATACCAGAATCTTTGAACAAGAGAGCTGGTCTGGAAATTGATCCCAAGTTTCCTGCAGAGCTCTAACCACTAAATTAAACTCTATGATAGGTTACTTGGAGAAGTAACCCCTGTAGTATTTTCAGTTTGAGCTTTTTTTCATTAGTAAACTTATCAAACTGAAAAGACAGCATGTGGTTAAAAAGACGCAAGTTCTCTATTTACATGACAAATAACATTCAGATTGTCCTTAGGTGTACACATCTCTGGCATAGCATAGGATTAATTAATCTCTTGCAAAAAGAGAAAGGGAAAACAGAACAGGAAACCTGGAATAAATTTAGCTTGTCCTCATTCTTCAAGCTTAGTACCATCCAGAGAAATATTCTCCCTGTCTGAACTCTGAAAGAAGTTCTTCTATGGTTCACTTTCTTAAGATTGTTGAAAACACTGCAGAACAGTTTATAAAAAGTGGAGTTGACTGGAGCTAGAAATCAATAAAAGCCTATATCAAACCAGAAATTAAAATATTTAATTTAGCTGTTTGTTTCTTAAGTATCACTTACATCACTGAAGACACCAGACTAATGGTTTTTTGCTTACTGTCAATTGACTATGTATTAATTTTATGTTCTCATACATGTGTGAGACAAGTTGCATTTCAAACCATGGCTAAATTTAATATTAAAAACAGATTTGTTCAAAAAAAAGGTTTCAAAAATGAAAAAAAAAATTGCATGTATGAAAATTTCCTTTTATACTATATATATATATTGTATAAATAGTAGTAGCTAAATATAACTTTAAATTGCCCCTATAACTGTTTAATGTCTATTTTGAACAATACCATTAAAGGAATTTAGCACGAAAAAAGATTCACAAACCAGAAACATTTTCATTATTACGTAAAATCTTAAGAGTTCTTTTACAACTTGCATTAAACAAAGAAACCCTTTCCTCAGTACTCCTAGTCTACCCAAATTAGGCATTTTCAGTGATTAATTACTAAAAAATCCAGATCATTTGCATATGCTTGAAATACATTTCAGCATATGAGCATTCCCATAATTTATGTGAGTACCTGTAATGGGATAATCCACGTAACGCCTTGTTTTTCCATCATAGTATTCTGTTCCTTTAACAATTACTAAATGAGCTGGAAAATTTACACCCCAAGCTAATGTGCTTGTGGCAATAAGAACCTAAAACAGAAAGAAAGATTAATGAGGTATATGTAACAAAAAGCCAACTTTTAAAATTCCATGTAAAACTCATTATGGCAGGATTAAAAGAACAAACGTACCTGGATTTTGCAGTTCACAAACAATTCTTCCACAGTTTTCCTGTCTCTCTCATGCAGACCTGCATGGTGCATGCCTATTCCAAAAGCAAGTGTCAGCTTCAGATTTGAATCTCTAACTGTCACTATAATGTCATTCATCTGTAACAGAAAGGATAGTTGCATGCTTTAAAACAGACTACTCAGAAATTTTAAACTTTTAGCGTTGTTATCTTTTTTTCTTTATAGCAAGGATAATTTGCTCAATACTGTTTATACAAACAGGAAAACGCAGTCTTCAGTCTCTGAACAGTCTGGTTTTAGTCTAAAAAAATCAACCATATTAATGATGGGGGGGAATACAAAACACACATGACTTTATTGACATACCAAGTAGTGCAGATAAGGAAATGAAAATGCTGAAAATATCTTGACAGGTCTGGGCAAATGCTGTGCATTCTGCTGTGTGTTTGTTTAATGCAATCCCTAGTATCAAAGGGGTTAGAACTGGTATAAAACCATAGCAAATCCCTGCAACCAGTAACATAACAGTCATGAAAAATAAACCTGGCTCTCTTTAATACCTATGAAAAGACACAGTTTTTCAGTTTGATAATTCTGTAATTATTCACAAAAAAGTTTCCTATTCACAGGCTGAATGCAAATTAATTTGAAAAAAAATTTTGAGTGTTTTTAATTCATAGACTCAAGCCCTGTACTGAAATCCAACATACAATAAGTGTCTTCATTTAAAACTTTTAGAAGTCCAGAAAAAAAGCTATTTATTATTATTATCACTATTTGTTTTTTCAAATGTCACATCAATGACTACTTGTAATCATTTTAACTACTATCATTTTCACTGTATTTCTTGACTATCTTTCCAAGCAGTAAACTTCATAATAAGCTCATTTATATCTGTAGATGACCTCTGTGAAAAGCCCCTCACTAACAATGAACAAAAGCTTTGTAACTTTTGTCTTGTTGAGTGATTTTACCTCTTAATAGTCCTTCTGTTGTTTTACTTCTTAAGGCCATTATTATTTTATGTGATTTTAATATAATTATAGCCAGGAACTTTCAAACCTCATCTCTTATTAGTGGTTTCCTGGTGCCACCAGCAGTGGCATGATGATATTGCATACTTATGGGCAGCATCATTCACAGTGAACCTAACAGGTATAGCGCCAAGGTTAGAGACAAAATAGTAGCGCGGAATGAATTACTCAGGGTAACTGAAGGTATTCAGTCTCATCTCAGACTGAGTATCTTAAAGTACTGAGATATGATACCTGCATGACTGCAGTGAAATCTTAATTTCCACTTAGGACTCTGAGGTGTTGCACCTCTGATCAGAACTGTAACCTTCTCTAAATGTCTCCTGGATTTTATAATTCTCAGACTTTAACGTTAATAAAATTATTCACATATCTAAACTCAAATGACATATGTCACTACCATTATAAAAAAAAATCCTTAAAAGGTACAAAAAAGCCAGAGAATATAATAGTCCATATTCAGGTTTTAAAAACTATCAAACACACAATATAGATTTTGTAAATCAATTTTGTCAGGAAGAGCAAATTGCAAAGCATTTTAAAATATCTATTGCTTGAAGTAGTATTGACTAACAGAACCAGAATTGATGGAAGTAACAGAAAACCCAATTTAAAAAAAACAAAACAAAAACCACAATCAAGTTTTTGCTTGGTTCAATCAATTTGATCTGTCAATGGAAGCTCCTAACTTTATTCTTCCTTACAACACAGTTGACTGGATGTTCCTGAGAGTCTCCTACATTATAAGACATGGAAGGTTTGTTGTATAAACTGAGCAGGCACGTCTAAAAGAAAAGGATGCTTACAAAAGAAAAGAGTGAAAGGGACTATAAAACACTAAAAGGAATGGAAGCAGAAAGAATAAAGCAATGAATTGAGAAGTGAAGAGGGGATAAGTCTACTTAGGAAAGGGAAACAAGAAGAGGGGTAGATAAGTAGAAGAGAGTAAAGAACTGAATGAAAGGAGGATATGTTAAAGGATAAAGTTTATCTATCTAGATACAATCAGCAAACCTTTGATTTCTCTAGTCAACATGTAGGCATGTGACTGTAGTGTAGACAACATGAATTATGACCCATCTTAAAGATTTTTTTTTCTCCTAAGACAAAAAAATAGCTCCGTAAAATGAGAACCTGTATACTGTTTTCTCTACAATTATGACCATCAACATACATTACTAAATACATTCTCGAACCTATTAATACTTGTTGTGCTATGGATTTATGAAGTGGTACTAGCACTGCACAGGCTCCTTATGCTTAGGTACACACTATGAGAAATAATAGTTATATGTATATATTTGACAGGAAATTAAGATGAAAAAGTAGAAAATGGCACTGGTAAATATCAGAAAAAATAAATGAAAAAATTAACGTATTTACATTTTACTCAATTGCTGCATTCAAAAACTGACAAAAGATACTATATTGCTGAATAAAGTTTTCTCTTCCCCACTAAGAATCATCATCTCATGATAGTTCTATCTTGAATGTAACAAGCCAGTTCCAATGACGTTTATCTCATTGTTAACATGAGCAAATTTGGTACTGGGAAACTAATGAATCTAAACTCTCTTTTCCTTTAGAAGAGTACAGGGATCAAATTAGCTGATTTGGATTAGTCTATAGCGATAAGACCGCTCCTTCAGCACATGCAGTTTTACAGTGTTGGTTATTTTCAGTACAGAATCAGAGCTAAACCTTTTTGCCATGTAGCTGACAGCATAAAACTTCCTAAATTCACACTGCTGGGAATTTATTTGAAGATGTTCTTCTTGCTTTTACAATCAGTGGTGGTTATTTTTTTTTTTTTCTCTCTGACTTGTATTACAGCGGTGGCCTGTGGTGCTGTTAGTCATACCTGCAAAGCACTGTAATTTACCACAGGAAAACTAAAGAACCCTTAGCAGGAGAGCTGGCACATGTACTACTATCCTGTCATTTTAGCAGCAGGGAATCCTAGTCATTTTTAGCTGACCCCTCACTTTCACATAAATCAATGTAATAAACATAACTATTTTACCCATAGGCACAATCCAAGGCTTAAAATTCTCATGACAATTTATTTTAAAATAAAACTCTCATGTCAGTGTAGCGTAAGAATATTATCACTTTGTATTAAGGAATAATAGCACAATTAATAGGTTCATTAGCCAGAAACAGACACAGCATTGTGACTACAGAACAAATCTAACGTTTCTATATTGTTGTAACTTCATTACTATTCATCTTTCTGAAAACAACAGTAATGTTAACTCATAAAAGGGTTAAAAAAATTACATTTTATTTTATGAACACAAGTGTATTAAAATAATATAAAGAAATATACATGGTACTGACACAAAAACCCACCATACAACACTGATGCAGGGAACTTAATGCAAGGAGGGATTTTTTCCTGGACTCCAAGACAGGCAGGATTGGGCCCATGTGGTTTTGCTATCCTTTTCTGATGAACAAACAAAAATATCTCATGTGCTTTCTGAACATTAGGCTGATTAGGAATCCATCTTTTAATAAAAAACCTTTGAAAACCAAATTGGGACTCCAGTAGCACTGAGAAATATTTATTATAAAAAATAAACTTTATTTCTACCTTTAATATTCTAATCTCTTAACAAGCTAGATTTTTCTCAAACTAGTAAGTAGTCATTTTCTTTGTTCCTGCACATATGTAAACTGTTGAACCATTTACTTTAAGCTAATAGAACTTTTTTATATTTTAAATTTATTATACTTAAAAAGCTTTTGTAGAAAGATAGGATTCCATTTAAGTAGATACATTACCCTGTGCCTGAAATACATTCCAGTCAGAGTATAATTCAGCAAGTTGATGACAATGCTGGCTCCAAAAGAAAGGAGGAGACCAGATTGGACAAGAATGAGCTAACAGATTGTGCAGCCCAATTCTGTCCCTTTGAGTGTGATATATTGTTTCAAGATGCTAAAAACCCATACTTTCTCAAAGCATATCTGTTGTGCTGGTTTTCCCATTTTCACAGAATCCTCATTATTAGTACTCTCTACTCTTTTCAAAGCACGTCAGACTCAGACCATATGCCACTGAATAATGCTTATCAATTGTCTAAAATGCCCAATAGAAGAAAGATGTGCCAAACAAAAGAATCGTGAAAGTTATGAAGTCTTTTACAAAAATAATTACATATTTCACATCTGCTACAGATGTTAAGTGTAATAAAAACATCTCCTTGTTATAACTAAATGTTAATTTTTTATGACACACTTTTGTGTCATAAAAACAACATCTTGTAGAAGGAAGTTGAACTACTATAATGAGTGAAACACTTAGAAATCATTCTTGGGTACCCTCCTGATCTTCGAAGGCAGAAAAAAAAGTCATCTTACAAAATTATTTTTGATGAAGAGTTGACTTGTACTCCAGAACTCTCCCACACAAAACAAGATGCCTAAATTTCTCAAAAAAGATTATTCAAGAAACATTTGAAAATACAGTTTAAACAATTGAGATATATTATTGAAACATATATATTTAAGGCTAAAAATCTCATCTAAAAGACAGCAATATACCTATTCATGACATAGACCAGATTCTTCTATTCCTGTTTTATAGCACAACATTACCTCAGAACATTAACATGGAGATAACAGGTTATTTGATTTAAAGGTTAGAGAAGGAAAAGTCATCTTTTGTCTTTCCAACAATTCTTGGGATTTTTTTTTTTTTAGCAATGCAAACCAGAACTATACAGTAAAATTTAATTCACTTTCATACATATGTCTATGCATATTTCCACACAGTGTATGAACACATATACAAATCCATAATTAGCGCACACATGTTTATACACTCACATAACTAAAATCACAGAATCTGTATGGGCCTGATTCATTCTTTTGGAGTCAACGAATGCCCTTCATTCAAATGCCTTTGAATTCAGTGGAAGCTGGCTATTTCTGGTATGGATGCTATTGAATATTACAGAAAGTATCTTTATGCTAAAGGATTTTAGTTATTTCTAGAGGTTTCATAAAGAACAGTCTTAACAAGATGCAGATGGTAAAATGATGCACAAAGCAGAATGCAAAAATCATTGCGGTTAAAGTTAAAACTGTGTACATGGGTACATTTCTTATCCATCCTTGAACTGTAAGTATATAAAAAAAATCCAAGTATCTGGCCAGGGAATAAATTTCTTAAAAAAACCCCCAAGAAACCCAAATAAGATAACACCCTGCTTGCTTGCTGGTAAGGACAGCATTCTAATTTCAAACAATAAACAATAAACACTACTTTGTAGTTTTGTTTTAGCTTAAAAACAATAAGCAGTAAAAACATTAGAGAAAAATAAACTGAAAAATAAATAAACTGATTCTAATAAATTATGTTGTAAAAAGACTGCAACATCTGCTGCCAGAACAGACATAGATGCAATTTTTGAAAGAAAAGGACTTGTTCCTCTTTAGGCAGCTCCTAACGCAGAACCGTAGAAGCGATCTTACCCCAGCTTAACACCACAAACCAGTGGCACTGGCTGTTTCCAAAAGGATAATCTGAGATATTGTCCCTTTCAAGAAGATAAGTAATGGGTCACACGCTTGAATGTGACAGTCCTGGCTAACAGCTCCAAATTAGAATATTAGCTAGAAACTGTATATTTAAAAATCATCTCACGATGATACAAAAAAGCAGGGTAAGCATAAGGTTTTATTTTTTCATTGCCACATTGGCATCAATGAACAAGAAAAAGAAATGAAGAATTACTCAATTTACAGGGGCAGTCTTCTTGAGGTGCACTGCCTATTCACATTTCTGTCACAATGCACCTGTGCCTCCTAAGTGTAAGTGGGATGATCACTACAAAGTGATGTCTACTGAAGTGTCCTTGGAACAACTGCAAATGGCAAGGAGGGCAGCTCCAGCTGCTTCTTCACTCTTTGGTAAAAATAAACTGTGTTGGGACTGCAAATCGAAAAAGGGATAGAGAGCTCATTTTGGAATGCGTATGGACAATGCACTTTACAGAAAAAGAAAAAGCTTCACTTCTAAGGCTCTAGAGATAGGTAACTATTCTTTCAAGAGACTGCCCACTCAATCTACTTTGGGCAAACTGTGGCAGTCTTGCTTAAATCCTGAAAAACATCTGCACGTGCTATCCATAGCAATTGGCAAATGCAGAGATGAGTTTTGAAGTATCAGCCACAAATCTCAGTAAGTAGGGTATTTCAACATCACTGGAGGCTTTCTTGCTCAGACTAAACTAGACATGAGGTATTTGAGTGGACATTTCCTCACAAAAAACATGTACATAGCCTGAAAATTAGTTGGATAGAATATGTTGTACAGATCTAACTATTGTGCAACAACAGTTCCGGTAGAACTGGAAAACTTATCTGTACTAGAAACAGCAGTTTTCATCAAGTACTGTTCAGTCTTATGAAGACTGACTGCTCTCTCAACTCTCAGTACCCTTCAGCTTTCTGAATACTGCAGGAACATGGGTATGAGCAGGAAACTACATCAGAGATAAAATTCAAGGAAAGCATCCAGGAAGAGCCATCTCCAAAAACAAATGGAGCTGCCTGTAATATATATTTTCAGTAGATGGATGCAGGACAAAATTCCTTCTTGACTATAATTCAGTTGCACCTGCTAGGCAACTGACTCCTTTGAAGGAAAGAACATTTTGCATGATTCCTCCATGATCCAGGTATGCTGTTGTCTGCTTTGGTGGCAATGGTTGAAGGGCTGTTTTTGTACATCATTTATACAAATAGATATTCCAGAAGATTCATACAAGTTCACGTTCTTTGAAATATGATTGTTTGAAATATTGACTGAATCTGGGACTTGGAGCTGGGTGGCAGAGATGGGGATGGATTTGCCCAGTATCTGAGAGTACTGTGAAAAGAAGTAGTGTGGTTTTGTGAACGGAACCCTTGTGAACCATCCAAATGAGAGCATGGCTTGGCACTACCACTACAGGGAGAATCTGTACGCAGAAGAGGAGAGAAGCTCAGATGATGGCATAGCTGATAAACAAGTAACAAATATCAGTGTTGGTCTCTCCCCCTTTCCAATCCCCGTCCCACAAGGCCTGAATCTCTCTGTTACCATCACAGAAAAGCTGACATGTAGGGTAACAGAGAAAACTCACTTTTAATGGCTCTAAGAATCTGTCTACCTCAATAGCAGTCTTCCAGGTATTATTATAGATTGCATTGTTTACAGCATTTTAAGAAGGTTTATGAAGTCTACACACTGGGAAGCTAACACAAACATAGACCAACATTTGGCTATCATGTAGAAAAACCAATTACACCATTAAACAAAACTAAGCAATGAGTTCTCAAAGGATTCTTATGTCAGTCAAAATTAGTATCATACAAATAAGGCTGAATGAAGAAAAATGCCAAGGCCTGTTGTAAAGCTTGTAAATGTTGTATACAACCACTTATGAAAAATGTCTTATATCTCAACATACTTCACAATTAACAATTACAAGTATTTTGAAAATAAAGTAATTTGTCTGTAAGTTCCCCTAAAGGAACACTGGTTGGCAAAAAAACAAACGTGAAAAATTGACAGGCAACAAAAATTGTTGTTTAAGGGCAACAACAATTTATGTCTTCTAACTAGTCCATTTTTATACCACATGGAATTGAGAAGCACTTGAAATATTGGGCCAAGTGTTTAAGACAGGGAATAGCTACTATAAAGTAAGCATCACTATTTCTACTTCTAATGCTTAAAAATGCTATAGCAATATGGAGAGAATTTTGTATAATTCACCCAGTTGAAGCCTGAGTTTAATATATCTTGAAGTCAGACTTTTTAAATAAAATAAAATTATTATGGATAAAGAATTAAGCAGCACATATGCTACGTATGTAGCACTACTATAGCTTTGTCCTTTGCTTCAATGTTGAATGAAACTCAGGCTAATCATGCTTATTTAAAACACAAAACTACAAACCTGTCCCATAAATATCAACTTGAAATTGCAGGTACTTCAAACACAACTGTGTTCTGCATAATAGGGGTAAGATATAACAATTTAGGACTTAATCCTGTCCTTTACACTTATGTAGTAAGAACTGAGTAACTTGGTAGGTATCTTATGCTCCAAACATTTGGCTTATTAATTCAAATACAAATCATATGCAAATATTATTAAACTAATAAATGCAAAGTCTGCTTGTCCTTGTTGGCTCCTCTTTCAAAACCTTCACAGGTTTATTCTGAAACATATGAAATTCAAAGACTCTTAATTGAAAACCCTTTTCCAGCAAATGAAGAAGCTTCAGTTACAGTTCTTTTCAGGACAGTAGTGGCTCACAGGACATGAGGAAGCTATTTATATTAATGCAAGTAATTTAGGGCAAGCTGGATGTTGCATATTCTAGTTGTAGGTGAGATTACTACAGCCAACTAGCACAAGGTGCTAGAGTACTCTACTATGCGGTAATATTTTTGATATGAAATGTTTCTGTTATGCTCAAGAAAACATTAAATACAGGTTACACAGTTAGAAAAGCAGCATCAAATTGAGACATGCTTTAGTACTCGTAGTTTATCAGCCAAGACATCCATTTTCTCTTTTAAAATCCATCTAAGAGAGCAAGGATACAGATGTTATGCTTTATTGCAGGAAAATCACACTTTAGTTTTTTGCAAAGAGCAAACAAACCCCCAAAAACTCATCTAGAAAGCTACACTTTTTGGCATATAATTTTTGGTATAAAATGGTATAACTATTCATACAACTGTTGATATAGAAATACTCATATGATATTCAATTTGGATCTTTTATGTATGAGTCACGTATTTTGATGCATTTTGGCCCTATATTATCACAGAAATTCCTATGCACAAGATTTGCAACCACTAGAAAAAGCTAACTTCCAAAATCTATGAAATCTGAGTATAAACCAAAAAACCAGTTTTGAGGCAATAATACACTATAATCAGGACCATTAGTCCAGAAGGAAATACACAATTCTGTATTCAGAGCAGGTGCTGAACTGAGTGCAGTAAATAAAATCTAGTATACATTTTGAAGAATGCAGATAAAAGAGAATATTGAATGGTTGTTTATTATTTGACCATCATTCATATTTTGCAATAAATGAAAGAAGGATTTTTTTGAGAAACAATACAAGAAAATGTAATTAAAATTATATTGCTTGAAAAAGAATAAAAAGTTAAACATTTACTCCAGCATTGCTTAACATCTGAGTGTTTGACTTTGTAATCTTTATGTTCTTACAACAAAGATATTGGCAGAAGGTATCCTATTTTTTTAAATAACATTTGATTTATTTCATTGATATGCAAGACTGAACCATTCCTAAAGGGTTGGTTCTGCTGTGTATCTATCTATATATATGTATGAATATAGATGGATAGACACATGTATATACATACGTACATATACACACAGATACATATATGCATATACATAACTCTCTACACAGAGTTACCTTATGAGAAGGATGCTTTTGCTCCTAAAACACTGAAAAAGATTTAGTTTAAATTCCAGCTGTAAACTTCGGAGAACACTAGTCTTCTTTCTTATATTCTTTGTCTTATCCTTGTATCAAAGACTTGTACCATGTGATACATGTTGTCTGGGACAAGTGAACCAGCATTAATAATAGATAGCAGAAAAAACAAAGATAAAAGAGTTGTATTTAAAGTTCAGATCTTGAAAAGATGCTTATATAGTCTTAATGCTGACACCAGTTTTAATATATACTGAAGTTTAGCATATGCATAGCAGTTTCAAGATCTACCCTCAAATGACTCTTTTGTTCTAGATGTATTTTCTTTTCAAAAATACATCAATAAAATAGAAGGAAAGCACAAATAATACAGGTAAAATCATTCTACCTCTCCTTCATCCATCTTCAGCCATTGTTTGGGATCGTCCTCAGTGGCTAGGAAAGCTATCAGATCTAAGGCAGTAAGCCTTGTCTGACGTCTGGATGACACAAAAATAAGGACAGGCTTGGCTGGAGAATGACTCCGAATTGCTGTTGAGGAAAACAGAAATTGAGAATTAGGCCCTTTAATGACAAAAATTAGAGTTTCTCTTTGCAATACCTAGACAGCTGATACACCTCTTTACAGGTGATACACAGATATGTATGTTTGGTCTCTATTCTGCCAGATATAACGGAGATGAGCATATACCGTCTCTCTGAATCAAAGATCACATAACTACACTTAGTCAAGTCTGAATTCATTCGTTATGCTACCCCACCAATCATTTTAAGCTAATTAAGAGAATCAGTTAGGACACCCCCCCACCCCACCCGCCTAAACCACCATAAAATCTGGACAAGCTTTCTAGACTTCAAAGCTTGTGAATTTCTCTATCTCAGCCTAATAAGTATGTTATGTTTTTTCTACCCTGTTGGGATATGTTGTCAAGCTAAGTGCCATCAAGGTCCAAAACTTGCTTTCTGCCTGACCAAGAGTTTATGCCACACTGCATAAACTCATGTCTGCCTGCAAAGGATCACTTCAATCTACCACAAACAGAAAAGGTGAAAAAGGTAGAAAGTGACTTTGCAATAGCTGCTGTGAAAGTGGGCATTATGGTACAAAAGGACTTTGTTTCTGTTGTTTACTAATTAGTCTGATATATTTAAATCTATTTGTTTTAGGACTTTTTAAAAAAGCATTTTCTTGTTCAGCCCATGTTTGAGAAGTTTCAGGTTGCAGCGAAATTTTTATGGTCTCAGGAATAAGTATTGCCATGAAAATGCTAAAATAACCTTGACTATATCATGTCAAACAAGCAGGGAAAAAAGCCCTCAATAAATCATATGTCTACAGATTTTTCTAACATCAACAAGCACTAGAAGTACAAACAGGTGTACATAGAATTTTAAATACTCTCTCTACATCTCTCACAAATCCATTTGTGTATTTTCTCATGTAATTCTCATTCTAGCAATTAAAATTATGTATTGATTTCTGAAAACTATTTCATACTATCCACCGTCACATATTGTTCCCCAGTTTATGAATACTACCCCGCATGTGCTCCTGCATATACAGACACTATGCAGTTCTGAAATTATTGAAATAGAATAATTCATGTGTATTTATACCTTACAACTATATATCCCAATATATCTATACATTTTAAAAGCCCAGCATCTAATGGATTTTTGTTGCTACAGGAACAGGTGTGGCAGAACAGCCCAAGACAGATTTATTGTTCATTAGTGTTTTTGTACAATGCTCTTGTGGAGGTGTAAATAATCTGAGCTGTCAAGATTGGTCTCTAGTCCACAATCAATACTTTGCTTCTGTCATAAGGCTAATTAAAGCAGCTAAAAAGTCACCTCACAAATGTCACCTCACAATCAACAGCAGTTCACATTACAAAATTTATTTTGGAGGTTATTTTTAATTGATACAATAAATATTCCTTATGTAACCAAAACAAAACATGTTCAAATAAAATATGAGTTTTTCTTAAATCTATCCTGCTTGCCAGCTTTGTTAAGAATAAAAAATTGAAAACAGAAGCATATCTGGATGCACTACAAATTCTGAATTTTATGGTTATTGCTTTGAAACTAGAATTATAGGAGGTTAGCCTGACTTGCAACTTCTGTTCACAATTTTTTTAATGCTTACATACAGTGGGTCCATATGAAAATACCTCAGCAGATTAATAATATGAATGGTTTTATTACTTTCTAAATTTCAAATATTTTTACACAAATATTTCTGTATGGTGTCAAACACTAAGAGAAAACACATTTTATTTCCCCTTCATTAGCACTAATTTTATTCTTCTGTTCTAAATACACTACATTCCTCTGTTATATGTTGCATTTGTGGCACGCTTTATGTTTCAGACAAATAGCTTCGGGCCATTAGCGGAGCAGATTCCCCCTATACATGCCAAGAGTACATACAGTAACACATGTTGTAAATGTGCTGCAAATGAACTGTGTAAAGCGCTCAGTCTTTTTTTCTTTCACAGAAAGAAGGAAAAGGTCTAGAAGCTTGTTGCTTACCCTGAAATGCAGGTTTGTTCATGCTAGCCATGCGAGGACAGTAATGCTGTCCAGGGAAGCCCTGAATGTGCACCTCCAGAGGAACGGGGCGTACCGATGGTCGGAAGTTGAACAGACCCATCTACAAGAAAATATTTTTTTCAAGTTTAACCTTGAATTGTCTTATAAATTGTTATTTTGTTTTTCTGCAGCACAAATACACATCCATCTTCTGAAACATTTTTCATACCTGATTAATATTTAGCCAGTCAGCAAGGTCTCTAGCATTTGCTAAAGCAGTGGATAAACCAACTACTCTTACAGGCTTCTCTGTGTGAGATGAAATGAAGTTTGTCCGAGACACAATCACTTCCAATACTGGGCCTCTCTCATCCCCTAGTAAATGAAAAGTCCATTGAAAAACAGAAAAAAAGAAAAGGTTCAGATGTCAAAAAGTATATCCACATCATACGTACCAGCACACTTCAAATTTAGCAATGATTCTAATTAAAAACAAAACATGCTCACCTAGCAGATGGATCTCATCTATGATAAGAATGGAAACTTTCTGAACATAGCTTCTGTTCTGCCAGCTTCTGCTGACACCATCCCACTTCTCTGGGGTAGTAACAATCAGGTCAGCTTGGGCAATAGCTCTCATATCAGGAGTTACATCTCCCGTCAACTCTACAACCCTGTAATCAAGAAAGATGGTGGCTTGTCTTTACAAAGCTTTAGAACATCTCAGCATTCCAACACTAAGTCCTAAACATAAAGTGAAGAAACAAAATTAAATAAAGTAATTTTCTTTTTGGTCAAATACTTCTAACAAGATTTTCAAAACTGTTTTAAAGTAAATAAACCTGTGTATCTGTTTTCCTAGCAAATACCATATAAACACCAAACATAATTCCTTAGCAAAACCATATAAAAGGAAGACGATGAATACGAGTCCCTAACCATATAATATGGTTAATTTTTCAAAATGAAGATACTGTAAGAATATTAGTATGATATAATGTGAATCATAACATCCTGTCATAGCCAGGATAAAAGCTTTCTAGAAAGCTACCAAGTTGCTGCCTGCTGTTCTGTACAGATCTCTGGTTTGAATAACGAGGCTAGATTGCAGTATATCTGCATTTGTTGATGAAGTTCCATTAACACTGGAGCAGAAATTATGCTGAGGTAATTTTTTGGGAAGATTAGCAGAGTCTTTCCAGCTGTTTGCCTTACTGCCCTTTCAAGTTCTACCAACAACGTTTGAGATGAACCATCATTTCAGTCTGAATATAATGGATTTTTGACATTTCTGTGACACTTCTACATCCAGTTGGAATTCCTCATAATAGAATTCCTCAGCGTAATGTGTATCTTCTGTTCAAAATGCCAGTCACAAGTAATAGAGTAAATTTCAAAAGGAAACATTACTTGAAAATATTTTAAAGGTATGAGGCAAATAATTTATCCTCACAGGCCACTAAAATATATAAAAAAAATGTAATGTCACTGCTGGTAATAGGAATCTCACTGGCAATTTCATGTACACAGAGTAGCACCTCTTTCTATTGGAACCTGTGGTGTGCTTTGAGCTTTAACTTAGGAAAAAAGCTATATACAGGAAAGGAAAAGGCCCTAAATAATGCATCCCATGGATAATATTTTTAATTCAAGAAGGTATAGTTTTGGAAACTATCAACATGACTGATATACCTTATATGTTATAAAGTAATGGCTGAACTCCGGCACCTGAGAAGATCATCAAGAAATTAATGTTACCAAGGAATACTACATCTAATTTATATATGAAGGACAATATATGAATACTAGAATACAGTTCACGCAACTTTTATGAGTTCCTTATAGCTGAGGTTTCTAAAGAAAGCTTATTTTGGATTGCAATTTCAGTTTCCAAAGATATGCATTGAGAGAAATCTGATCTTCATATATGTTATACTGGCTAGTAATGAGAATGAAAGTAGCTGGGTGTATCTCTTTTTTAGGTTCGATTTTGCTATCACAACAATGACCATTGATAGCATTTTTTATTTTTTAAGTACTATAAATTTGAAGGATAGTATACAATCAAAACCTATCATGAAATACTCAGAAGTATTCTGTAGATTTTATTCATACTTGATGGGCTGTTCTTTTGCTTCTCATTTCTCTGATTAGGTAAGGAGAAACATACTTTTTACCAAGTTTTTCTTCAATCCTAACTTTCCAGTCCTCAATTCTTTCACGAACGAGTGCCTTTAAGGGCGCAATATACACTGCCTGCAAAAGAAAAGATGCAAAACCAGAGATTAAACAAGAAATCTTTATTAAGTGTACCTACAATGAAAAAAAAATATATTTAGTACTTGTGAGATTTGCAAATACTCATTGTCTATCAAATGATTAAGGCTCGAGTTCCTTAAACGACCTACAGCAGGATTATATTTAAAACAGGCTTAACACTTGAAAATACTGCTTTATTTCCTGAGCCATTAGCAAGCAAATGAATTAAAAAAAAAAAAAAAAGAGTAATTTCTTGAAAAGAAAGTATTTATCACAAAATTTAATATCAAAATCCATTTATATAAATAATGCCATTTATTGCCAGGACTATAAAATCTGCAAGCTAACATTCTAGAACAGAAATAATCTGAGTTTCCAGCAAGCAATATCTTACCTGATTTCTAGTTACGTCATTAAATTATTAAAACATTACCAATTAAATTAAAAAGCTGGTTATTTTAAGGAAATGTTACAGTATTTTCCTCAAAGATACCTGCTGTGCAGGGGGGAATACTTTGACAAGTAGAAACAATATTTATTTACAGATTTATGGTTACATATTCTGAAGCTTTTGAACATGAAGAAACTGCTACATGTAGAATCCACATAAATTCTTTAAAATGTATAGCCAGGTTTTCAGATTTATTAAAACCTAAAATATATATTCCTTTGAGAATTGGCTATTTTGTAAGTCTAATAGATAAGCTGAAAATGTACGAGTGTCTTGTTTATGTCAATTGGACTAACAAATTACATGAAGATATTGAGATTTCAAAGATGAATAAGGGATTTATGCACATGATTTCTGTTAATTTCAAAGGTTATTCTTTGGTTATATCCCACAGTCTGATACAAATATCTTTTCCAAAGGCTTTTAAGCTAAAATGTGGCTATGACAAGATGGTTAAGTCAAGTTACACATATATATTCACTTTGAAAACAAAACCTCAAAAGCTGAGTTGTTCAGCTTTTAGGGAGTTTCAGAAACAAAACACAGGGGCAAGGTGGAACAGAAACTTGACTTGTAGTAATTAATTGCAACTTATTTGTTTAAAAAAGAGACAGACTGGGCTAGCTGTATTCACATGGAAGGGAACTAACAGCCACAAAACACTACTGCTAGTAGAAGGAGATTAAAGCAGGAAATGCAGGTAAGTACAGAAAAGGAAATCCAGCATCCCTGTATGTCATGTTTTTAGACTTAACTCTAGCTGTACAGTGATTAATATGTAAAGTTGAAATAAAAACATAATGTACATAATGCAGTACCATTTTGTATCTAGACAGGTATAAACTGGAGAAAGCAAAATTCAGTTTCCCATAGCCTTTTTCTAGGCTTTTGTATTGCTGAAAACACTCCTACATGAATTCATTATAGCAAACTTATTTTACAAACCTTTGATGTGGGATACTTGTTAAAAACTCTAAAGATGGCTAATTCAGCTGCAACAGTTTTTCCAGAACCTGTAGGTGCTCCAAGAAGAACATTACAGTCTGTGTGATAAAGTGTATGAAATATCTGGGTCTGGATAGGGTTGAAATGTGTGAATTTGTATAGGACTTCATATTCCCGATGTCCCAAGGCTGTGATAGGCAAAGGCTGAAGATCCAGAAGCTCTGAAAATACAAAATAATCATAACTGCATGATAACAGATATCATGACATAACATAGTTTATTATGAAGATAAAGATATTAACCAGTACTTTAGTGGAAAACAACATTCATTGGAAATTGTTTTACTTAATATTTCATATGACACACAGTCCACATTTGGGTCATTGTTAACTTCGATGAGGAATAATGAAAAGTTCATTTTATAGCTCTGAAGTATTTCTGCAAGTACTGTAGTTAGTATTCTGATAGCTGTGAACCAGCCATTTGCATAAATTAATCTTTCTTTTAAAGTTGTTTCCTTTTTACCCAGTTGTAGTAAGTTCTAAACCCACTGCATTAGATTATATGTATGTCCAGCTTCTTATGATAATAGAATGCGGAGTTGGAGAACAGCAGTCTGTAAATTTCAGACTGAAGGAGAAAAAAAAAAAAATCTATTTGAGAAGGAAGGATTCTTTGGAGTTTCGACGTTGATGGAGTAATACAATTCAGATGAATTCAACTCAGTTTTGCATCTAATCCCTTAAACATGTAATTCAAGACAATCTTAACAAGTAAACAAACAGCCTTTCAATCTATGATTCTCAATATATCTTCAGGGCATCTGCTACCCAAACAATTAGAGATTGTGGAATTTAGAAGATGATATATATAACCAGATTGGATTTGGAATCCTACCAAATTAAGGAGACTGCAGTGATTCTGCTATGCAGATGCTTGCTTTGAAGTGTGGTGGTTGGGTTTTTTTTTTTTTTGTTTTGTTTTGGGTTGGATTTTTTTTGTGGCTGGAGCTCTCATTGTCATTTTGGGGTGCTTCACATTAAGGTATGATATGGGAGTCATAAAATCTACTGAGGCAATGATGCCTAATATTCTTCACATGCCTTTCACTGATACCTTATGGCTGTTTTATCATTCCCACTGAAACTATGATTTCTTGGGCTCTGTTGAGGAGAAAGAAGTTTTTTTTGCTTAGCAGGGCCTCTATGTACTTCATTGTTGAGTGGGAACCAGATGGGAATTGAAATCAATTACCATAAATCCTAGAGGCTCCATAACTGGTGATGTGTAAATATCTTTCTGTTTCTTCTGAATAGTAGTCAGTGATCAGTCAATTAGATAAAAAGGTTACACATGCTTTTCCAGACAGCATAGGTACAGTATAACAATAGCTAAATACTTCACAAACACATGTGAATTTATGCATGCCAAAGGACAACACCGTATGAGAACTGAGTATTTCTGAAGGCACTCACTTCACAGACTGCTAGATGAGCCAAATGTAATTACAGTAGAAAGGTTTTACAATGACATCAGGCACAATGAATGTATAAAGCAATTTATGTATCCAGAAAAAAAAGAAGCAAAACACAAACATATGCTTCTGTGCCAAGTGTTAAAAAGGGAGGGGGAGGGGAAGGACATGACTTGATCAGCAGTGCGGAATTGAAACGCGATGGTAAGTACTGTTAACAGTGCTTGCTATGATGAATTAATTTTGGTAAAAATAGTAAAATGTTTCATATTTTCAAAATTTTAACTGTTTTTTCTTTGCTGAATGCCATTAACAATACAAACAGCCACTCTAAGATTATTTTTAACCAGTCCAGAAGAAATGTAATGCTTACAAGCACTAAGATAAAACATACTGTAGCAGAGAGATGTGCTCATTTTTATATGACAGTTTCAATTTCCCTATGGTTTTTAGTGAACCTGGAGTAACTAGAAGGCTGGTATTATGCTGAGATGAAATGAGCTCCTTTTTGTTCAAGAATTTAAAATTTCAGAGAGCTCTAAAGTTTGTAAAGAAACGGTTTCAATAATACAAATATATCACAAAGTGGAATTCCATATGTTTTTCTATGATGAAGCAGAAGTTAAGAGATTTATTGCACTATCATAAGGAAAATCAATATAAGCAAGATGAATTAAAACAAAATGATCAAATTTGAAGTTACCTGTGTGGGGTGGATGTCTCTCTGGAAGAATCAGATGTTGAAAATTTATGATACATACAGCCTCTGCTCCTAACCATCTATCGGACACAGCTCGAATGTAATATTGAGAAGGGAGAGGTTCAAAAATTGGGATTGTGAACATCAGCAGTTGAGGTTCTTTAGTAATGACCTAATGCAAATGTGTAGAGAATAATTACTGCACAGAAAAATCAGTAACTTGAAAAATCATAGTTTGCCTTATTTCCATAAGCATTACCAACACAAAGCAATAAAGTATGTGTGCAACTCCATGTGCAAAATAGTCACATCTTTGTAAAATATTTCACTACTGGGAACAGATTTTGTTTCCATGGACTTCAAAAGATAAAAATAAGACTGGCTCTTCATCTTTTTCTTTAACAGACAAAACTATTACAGTCTTTCTTTTTTTCACCTGGAAATAACTATGCCACCAAAAGGGGAAGACAAAAAGGGACATCTGAGATTAGAAAACATATTTGTGGAAGTCCAAGCTTATAACGTACATCTGAAACTGAAAGCTGTGCTACCTAGGTCAAAATACTGTTTGACCTTATAAATCCACATCTAACTAACTTTATTTTTGTCTTGCTATGAGATTCTGAATAAAATCCTTTACCTGTTTTTTTTGAATGATGAAGTACTCTGAATGATAAATGTGATCATTAGTAGGGTCTTCTACCCAAATCCACCAGGGCTCTCCAACAGTGCCGTGTACCTTTAAGAATGGAAAAGATGGCTTTGTTATAGTTGTAATGAGGTGCTCGTGATTTGCTGGGTATATTGGATATATTCCTAAATGATGTAGCCTTACAAAGGAATAGAGAAATATAGAAATCAGAGGTAAGAGCAATATAGCATTTTTAATTGGATCAGTCTGTGTAAAGATTATGTTTCAATACGGATTTGCTTAAGGTACTTATAATATAAATGGACATGATACAAATGCAACTGAAGCTAGTGCCTAAGCTGTTTATAAATAGACTAAACTCCCAGGGTTTTCTCTAGGCTGCTAAAAAAGGACACATTCTCCTTTTTCCTCCTTGTACTTCTGTCTTCAGGTTCTGTATAGAGGATTGTCTTTTGCTATCCAGTGCTCATTTTTCAGTTAAAAACATTATCTCAGGAAAAACTGGACATTGAATTGTGACATTCCTCTCTCCTCCTCTTTCTCTTCCACTTTCCTCTAGAAAGATAGAGTAAGTGGACTCAGAAGGCTGTAGATCTAGTTATTGCTACAGGTGAAGTGGGAAGAACATAAATAGAGCCGTCTCTTGATGATTCCCATGCCATCTGGCAACACTTTATTCCATCCTAGATTTTTGTTTGCTTTGTTGTGTGCCTTACTTTGCAATGCCAGCCACAAATCATAGCTAGATGGGATGATCAGTTAAGAATTTTTGCTTCTTTGTCAGAATAAATGACTTGTGCCAATGTACAAGCATTTTGCTTAAATCTCTAGGAAAAGAAAAACGTATAGTAAAGGATTATGGATGACATACTATTAAGTGACATAGGTTTCTTATGAGGACTGTGGTAAGGTAGAAAACCAGAATGAAGATGAGAAAAAGTTGGAATTATTCCTAAATTTTAGTTAATAGGAAAAACCACAAAGCACATAGTTGCTCCTAATGGCAATTTAATGCTACAGGAATCTGGTAATGATTCTCACAGCATACACTATTTTCAGCATAATTCATTATTGTGTATGTGTTTGAAAACAGTCTATTGGCTTTTGGAGACAAAAATACATATTAAGAATAGAACTAAGGTGCTTTTAATTCTTTTCCAACATGGTTACACAATAGATAAGTAGATGGATAGTAAAGACTAAGTCATTTTCATTACATTTACATTTCACTAGCAACTTCATGGAATTGAAGCATTGAAACTGAAAGGACAGAGGTCACTGCAGATGACACTGAAAAATTACAGTGAGACTATTACTTTATCAGGGTTTAGGAGAATTTACAGAGAGGAAAGAAGAATTAAGCAAGGTGATAAAGTTTAAAGCTCAGAATTTTTATTATCAACTGTAACAGCATCTTAGTTTTGGAGAGTCCTGTGACAAAGCTGCATGGGGAAAGAAGGGCAATATGTAAACAGGCAACACAACACGCTCTCCAGTAATGATTCTCAAGAACTCTAGGGAGCTCTTAAGAACTGACACATACCTGTATTTTGGGCAACCACTGCCCTAAAACTCAGCTAATTAATACTAGTTGTGTTATTCTGTATCCCTGCTGGACTTCTCTTGGCTGCAGTAAGGCTTACTTGCTCTGTCTGGGTTTGTTTACAGTCCTTTGCATCTAACAATATAGTAAGTATTTTCCACTGGGATATGGTTCACATGCTTTTACTGAACTTACAAGCTCCCAGCACTGAAAACTGCAGCCATTAAAAATTAAGATGATGTCATATCTCATGACTACAAAAATGTATCTTCTATCTCTTGTAAAGACAAGTGCAAAATTTGGATGAGATCATTCTAGAAATAAGTATCCAGATAAAGGAACTATCTTAAAACCATGAAATGTTAGCTAAGCAAGGTGTTTCAGTTAAGTATGGTATTTCAGTTTTTAATATTCTGATTTTTTTTCACTACTCCCACTCTTTGAATGGAATTTTTTTGGCAGCATGTTTTTGTACCAATTACAGCTATACCTATAAGTTTCTATAGTCTTCTTAATAGCTTGCTAAAATACTGTTTGATGATGGAGCAGTTTCAGTGTCAATGGTTGAATTTAAAAGACTGTTAGTCATTTTTAGAGACTATTAAAATTTAACAGCTTTTTTTATTTATTTGCTGTGATAGAAGTTTCATTTACTGAAGAAACAAGAAAATCAACAGCTACTTTACAAAAATAAAAAAGAAACAAAAAGATTTCCAAGTTTTAATGAGTACCAATATATAAATTCACACAAAGAGAGCTCCTTAACTTGACCTGATAAAACAGTCATAATGTTTCTAAAGCAACCATTAGGAAAACTGTGTCAAGGGAAAAAACAGCAGAAAATAGATTTTTGCTAAAGTTTTGCTATAACTTTAGAAATTGAGAATTGAAATAAGAAAGTATGATTATGTGTGGACCCCTTTTCAATTTGTAAAAATATAGAAGAAGCTACATTTTGTAGAAGAAACTAAAAGCAGATTGAGAAATTACTTTGTATTAAGATACAGTTTAATATGAAGAACAGTCATGAGTTTCTTTGTCTTTGATATATTACAGGTGAAGTGGATGAAAGATTGAATAATAAAAAATTGTTTCAATCCTAGAAAGTAATGCTTGTTTGCCTTCTGAAGTATTGCACATAAGTAAGGCAGCAAAAAATAAATCATGTTATAATTCATTTTAGGAATCCATTCAAATATTTCTGTAATAAATTCAGGTAGCAAACAAAATCTAACTTTCTATATTTTGATCATTAATCTCTCATTCGTAAGCTAACTTGTTGAAACTTCCAAAAGAAAAGAAAAAGCCTTTAGGCAGAGAAAATAAATTCTAAAATAATCTAAACGTTTGTGGAATAAAACTCTAATTTACTAATGATTAAGGTAAATTTGTAATCTAAGGGTATTTTAAAAATATTTTTTAGTAAAAGCACAGATACTTAATATCCACCTTTCAGAATGATTTATCTTAAAGTGTAAATGTCCTAAGCATAAAAAAAGAAAAATATGCTTGCCCACTGAGGTGTCTTTCCCTTGTTTCAGTAGAAAGTTTCAGAAGTACCAGCAACAATACAATGCCCCCATGTGGACATTTGTATTTCATTTACATTTATCTTACATCTTAAATCTATTTGTAATGAACAGATTCTGAATCAAAGGGTGTGGGTCTATCTAAATGTGCAACAAGTACAACTCTTCATACAAATTTGCACCATAAAATATAGATGAATATAATTCCAAACATATCTCAGTTTTTCTGTTCAGACAAATCCCAACAGAAAAAAATGCATGCCGTGATGTTGTGAATGTATATTTGTAAAGCTGTAAAGAGCAGCAGAACTTGGCATGCATGAACTGTACCTCAAGGCTTTTTTTTCTGTTTGACATTCATTCATTGTACAGACAGCTCTCTGTGTCTTGCTTTTTCTTGCTTCTTTTTGCGTGTATAACTCAAATCTTTGACTACTGTTAATATTCAGTATAAGCATGTACTTCAACATGTTTTAAACACTGCACTAACTAATAATTAACAGAAATAAAAGGAAGATCTTTGGGTGCTTTTTTCTACAAAAGTCTTAACAGTCATCCCATTCCTATTATCAAATTTGCTTCTCGGCTAAGATAAATACTTTTTTTCTTATCCAAACAGCTATGGACTCCCTGTGATCATCTCCTTTACTGAAGCTAAATTAATGCTTCCCATCCTGCCTCCACCTCCTTTATTTTTACCTGATCACTCCACGTGAAGTCAGGAGCGATGTTCAGCCGAACTCGGAGCACTGTGCGAGTAATTGGCTGAATCGTTGCTTCCATTAGGATGGAGGGGATTTGATGGACACACTGTTTTACCTTTAATCCAATCTTCACATGATGCAGCATATGACCTGCCAAGAAAACATTAGGTGTAACAGATTTGCATTTCCAGGAAAAATAATATAACTCCGACTTTCAAATAGGCTTTTAGAGAGCAGTATTATTGCTTGCTTGTTTTGCTGTTAGGTGCGTAAATGTCTGACTCTCTTGACCTGGCGTGTCTGAATATTTTGTAATACTTAACTTGAATTAGCAATTTAGAGCCTAGAAAAATCAGTATTAACTCCCCTGTTGGCTATAACTAAGGGGTTAAAATAACTATTAAGAATTCACACTGAAAACATTATGTCAAGCTAGTTCCCTTTACTGACTTTTTGACCAGGCTCTTACCAAGCCATATAGTTCTTTAAAGCATGAATAATGACCTTTTATTTAATGAAGGGCACACATTTGAACTTCTACAATTCCTCTGTAGTGATTCAAAGCAGACAGAATGCTTTTCATAAAATTGAATAAAGGTAGTTAATAGCTTAGAAATACACACAACTAGTAAACAGCTCACAGCAGCTCTGATCTTTCAGAATACGCCAGTGTGCAACTGAGACAAAGGAAAAACTAAATGTTGCAATGTTTATTTTCTATCACAATCATGGTAACTAAGGCAATAAAGTGATTATATTAATTAATTTTTTTTCCTACTTGTATTTTACAGTTGAAATCTCTGCTCCCCTGCTCTTCGTTTTAAATCTGAAGTATATAGCAGTGATTTCTTTTTTTCCTGAAAAATATGGCAGCTTCTATCTTATTTAGGGAAAGAAGGCTGATTTATCACATCTACACTGAAATTGCTTATATAATTATGTGGTGCATATTTTAGATTTTAAGTATAATGGTCATAAGAACTTACTGTGAAAAGCTACCTTACAAATGGCTACCGGTATTTCCTGGTATCATTATGTGGTTCCTGAGCATACTTTTCCCATTAACAAAAAAAAAAAAAAAAGAAAAAAAAGAAAAGAGAAGAAATCCCGTTATTTGCACTATGTGCAAAGTGAAAAGGTGATACAAAATTTTTCTTGCTATTGCATGAAATTTAGGAGCATAACATCTTGCAATTGCTAATATTTTTGTATTCATCCTGACTTTCGCTCTTCGTTTTTTTTTATTTAACAAACTGGCAGATTTTGCCTCACACAGGCATTTATCTATACTCTGAAGTAATGAATGGTGATCTTGCTTAAGCAAATCCCTAATGCAAAAGTTTTAATGCATATTTAATCAGTTTAACTTGTGGTTGGTAAAATAAGTACACCTCCAGCAAGTGGATTATTAAAACCCAAAACAATTACATTGGTACAGCTCGGTGATACATGCAGTACTAGAGCATACCTGCACAGTAACTACCTTTTGCAATTAGGCGGTAAAATTTCAGAAATCATGTTACATAAAGATAGGCGACAAATTCAAAGATATGACTCAATAAGCTTACGTAGGCAAGTACATTTTCTAATGCCAGAAATAATTTTCTGTATCATCATGTGTGAGGTGAACTTCTGTGTTTGTATTTGACAGCACTGAGGTTTTGTACACTTATTTGCTAGGGGAAATAAGGCTCCTCTCCCAACTGCTGTAAAATATTATAAAACTCTCCCCACCCCCCCTTTTTTTTAAATAGTCACATTTTGAGAAACTATCAATGGTGTTTAAAAAAATGTTAAAATCTTCTGAACAAAAGCTGAGTATTCAATAAAATAGGCATGTTTAACAAAAGAAGAATACATTTGCTTATTCCACAATGATTGTCATCTGTATTCTGATAAACCAGGACTGTTTATCTCAGATAACATAGTGGTTTCTTGGCTTTCTGGAAATTCCATGATTACACTGCACTAGCGCATAGATTGGTGTTGACCAATTTGTGGTACACTGGAATCCAGGATCCGTGCACAAACATGCTCTTCATTCACTCAGAGAGCTGGCACCCATCTGATGCTTTTATCCCTCCCTAAGCCATGGACTGAGTTAGCCGGCTAGCCCCTGTCTTTTTTAGTCTACTCCAAGGTCACATGAACCTTTAAAAAGGAAGAAATGCCAAGACTGAAATTAGTCCTATGGAGTAGAGAACAAGGCAGTACCCGGAAGCAGTGCCTTTTCCCATTTCAACAAGGCTTTGAATTCAAATAAAAATAAGGTGGCTGCCAGGCAAGTGCTTCCTTCACACCCTTGGTGTCAGAAAAAGAAGGTAGGCAGGAAGAAGTATGCCAAGTAACAGCACTTCACAGAGATGCACAGATCAACTTGCTTTGATGTTTATAAGGCTGAAGAACACGAAATGTCATTACATATAGTCAGCAATGATCTATTTTCACAGATAAATCCCAAGTCTCATCTACTTCCATACCAATATAAAACAAAACTAGACATTTTATAGGTATATATTGATATATTTCCATCTTGTCAATACTAATTCCACTACACTGAAGGAAGCAAAACTGGTTTTCTATTTTAATAAAAAAATTATTGCTTCTCCAAGGGCAGGTATGGGGAAAAAGAAGCATTAAAAAAAGCTGAAAGCACTAATACAATTAATGGAAAAGAATATTAAGTAATAAAACCACTGCACAAATACATACCAAATTAACAAATCTGGAAAAAAGTGTGCTATAGTGCTTCTGAATAGAAAACCACAATAATGCCAGCACTTCTAATAAAATGTTATACTTTTAATACCTTTAAAATTACTACATATTATAATGCACAGTTAAAGTAAGCCTTTAAAATTTTCTCATAGTGCTTTGGCTTAACTTATTAAATAAAAATATAGCCTCTAATTCTGCAAGGTTTTACACTATTTATCCGATTTTTCCAACCTAAATTAGGCATGTAACAAAGCTTCCTGAAATAAGAATGTAGTTCTCCTGTGAAATGACAGAAATATCAAGTCAGAGGTCACAACTTCTGAAAAGGAGTGCCTATGAATTGCATTTTTACTATTAAAATATTTTTTTTTAAAATGACAGTTTGTTTATCAGCTATTTAGCAATAACAGGTGCAAAGAAAGCCCCAATAAGAAAAAATACACTAAGATACGAAAAAAACCCCACATTAGAAGCATATTTTTTTCCCAACTTCAGCCAGCTGGTGGACAGTTTATGCACAACAGTTTATACACACATACTAGAAAATGCCATTATCTCTATCAGTAGGCTTGTGGATTTTCTCATTATCAAAGTGTCAAATCCTTTAAAAAATTCCATTAAGGTTCTGCTGCAATGACACCAGTGACAATGAATTCTCTGTGTTCAATGAAAATTAAAGCAGTGTTTCAGAAGCAGGCCATTTACTGATAGTAAACCAGGACATAATAATCTGCTTTCATTCTTTTTAATGTTAATAGTATTTCAATTAAAAAAAAAAAAAAGCGCCATATTTTGCCAGCTGGCAAAAATAAATAGAGGCTTTTATAGTAGTGTATTATGTAATGTGAGCAAGAAGGGAAGCTCAGGTCAACATAAGTGTGTATACATATATGTAAATATATGTCAATACACATCTGCATTCCACATGTGTTCTGGGGTTGCAGGGACATGGCCTAGCCTTACCTTCAAAGCTCTGCCATATTACAAACTGTGGAGATTGAATAAATGTTCTTTACTGGACAGACCATAATACCATATTAATGTGTGTATGTGGCTTCCAGATCAGAGTGATTACATTAATGAGTAGCTCAGATTTAGTTCTAACTTGCCCATTGATAACTAAAAGTTTAAGCAGATCAGCATTGCTGATTTCTCACCTATTTCATCTTTTCTCATGTCCTTCATCTTGTCTATAGTGAGATTCTTCTCTTCCAGCTTGGAAAGGACGGATGGTGGTAACACTGAGAACTGTCTCAAAGGGCTAACCCAGCCCCACAGCCGCTTGTCGATGACTTTGCTGAGATTCAGTAGTCGATATGTCATTGCAGGCCAACGTTTCCTAAGGGCAATCTCAAAAAGGGCTCGAACAATACGAGCTGCATTCTGGAGAGTGGAAAAAAAAAGCAAAAATGTTGTAATTCTTTCAAGTATTCTTTGTAAAATGAAAAGGATCCCATAGACTGATCTTTGACAAACCATAACAATAGATTTTTCTTTTCAAACTTATTTCAAACATTCTTGAAAACTATTTTTTCCATCAGTCTACTGGCAGAACTACCTCATGATTGCCTACAGAAATTATGGAAAGAAACATGTGCAACTTATTAAAATTGTAGTGGCAGGTCTGTCACAGAATTTTGATCACAGTTATGCTAACATTAGGGAGTACTATATTTATTGCATCTCAATCACTTCTGAAACAAATTCACTTACCATATTTAATATCTTACTCTTTCTTCCCCCGTATAATACACACCTGCAAACTCAGTTGATATGGAAATCAAAGTTTTAATTTTTCACTTCAGTTGTGCTTCCATAATAGCATTCCATTTCACACTGATTTTCAAAACATTTGCACAGAAGTTTAACAGTAGTGACTTTTTTTTAACATGTTACTATCTTCTGAGACTATTGTATAACCACTGCATAAACCTGCTTTGGACTTGGAAAAGTAATTACTAACATAAGATTGAATGAGGTTAGTCTTATCCTGGAAATGTAAGTTATGGCATTCCTTTCATAAACTTATCAAGCTGTATTATGAAGTTGTGCGGTTTTTGGTAGGGTTTTTTTTTGCCTACCGGTGCTATGCCTGGATTAGCAGTTCTGTTCTTGATTCACTGAACAGAATACAATCACTCTCTACTGGCTCTGTAATGCCAATAGGAATTAAAAATAGAAAATTACTTTTTCATGATAGGAAGCATATGTTACTAAAGAAGCACATTTCTTTTACTTTGAAAGGATAAATGACTTTCTTAATAGTCACTATCCAATTAAAAATATTCACAAATTGTTACACTGGTTCCACATGTACAATTTATGAAGATCTGAGAAGATGACCATGTTGCCTCATTGAAAATGCTGTAATTGAGACAGACAAATGAAAGCAATTGTCTTGAAAGAAAAGATTAAAAGAATATACTGAAAATCATCTTGCTGTGCAAGTACCACAATTTTTATGATGTGCATAATGATTTCAGAATTTTCTTATTTATACCTATACATGCTATGAAATGTAAACACTTCTGAAGAAGATCATGTCAGTACGAAGATCTCACTGAAAAATATGTATACTTTTGAATATTTAACTCTTATCTTTAGCACAAACTAAATGCAATTTTACAATCAATTCTTTCTAAAATGGTTTTGTAAGGATAAGAAAAAAAATGATTCAATGCAACATGTTGCTGCATGTTTAAAAAAAAAGGAAAAAGAGACATAGGATGGGCTAAAAGGTAAAACTTTCTAATCTATTTTATACATTCATTATTGTTGCACATCTGGGATTGTCTAAGAGCATTTTATCACTTGGAGTTCTTCAGGATCCAGAATTCTAAACTTTCAGGCAACATTCCTTTCTTTCTAAGATGGGCTTTAGTTCTGTAAGCAAGCAGCTCTCTGTCACAGATTTGCAGTTCTCTTTTTATTCTGTGTAATAACTAAACATGCTGTATAACTATCAACCATTCAGGTGACAAATCAAGCTGAGAAACAAATATATAGATTGATATGTACATTGTATGATTGCATCTAGCAATAAAATTGTAATAGCACATCTTTCTTGTGTAAACCAAGGTATGTGAATAAAACAAAAATTATGTTTTGCAGAGTAAAATATAAAAGTACACAAAACCTAAAAAGAGATTGCAACAGTTTTCCAGATTTACAAGAAAATCCACTAAGTTAAGAACAAAGTTTCTGTGAAATCTCAGTTAGAGCTGTATAGTAAGACTACAGGGATAATACAAACCAAAAGGACATTCATAATTAACAAAAAAATGGAAGTCTCCCAAGGTAGGCTTTTGCAAATCTTGAAAATCTTGCAAATACTTAAATATTATACCACACAGGTACACACACACGGCTCTGATTTTTAAATAAATTTGCATAAAAAATGTACAAAAATAGTTGCAGATCAAGCACTAATATAACTGTAAACACACGGGAGAATGAACACAGCGGACGACAGCAACAGATATGTAAAAAATACCATTTTTACCTGTGCAACATATGCAGAATCTGAAATAAGGGAGAAGCTGTCCATCTCCCCTCTGCTAATATATGTTTGAAGGAGGATATTAATTTTTCCATAATTGTTTTCCACACCTCCTGGAGCAGGAAGTTCACAGAAATCATTCAGTAAGGTATGCAGCTCTTCTATTTCTTCTTCTCTTACCTAAAACACAATTATACATTATGAAGAGGCTGGAGCAATTTGATAAAAATTTTTACTCTGAAATCAAATTTTCCTTATAACATAGTTATATTATTTTTAAATGGAGCCTCTAGTTTTAAGCAAAAAAAAAAAAAAAAAAAGCACCAAACCCACATCGTCCACAATGTACCTAATAGGCCATAATTGAAACTATCTTAATAGTGACACAATTACATTTTATTATTCATCACCATCTATTAAGGTTGCCATTGACATACAAAAATTTGATATGCCACAAAAATTGAATCTTCTGACCCTACCATCCTTCATCTGATGAGATTTCATTTTTTATTTGACCAGAGTAAAACCTCTGTCCATCTGGATTAGGGCAATCTTGAATTAACATTAAATGTACTCATTACAGTTACATAGTTTGCATGCGGCACAATACATTTTTAACTCAAAACTATGAAGTACTATGATTCATGATATTAAAATTTTCACTGTTAATAAGATTAAGTCTTAATATGAGTAAAGAAATATTAATATCTATGGTTTGAATAATGCATAACATTTCACATTCTAACTGATGACCCCAACATGGCAAAACCAGCATAAATCTACATATTCTTTGATTTACTGATAGTCTGTTAGTGTAAAACTTATTTAAAGAGGGTAAATGTTTGGTCCCCGCAGGGAACCAGCTGGAAGTAATTTTCATTTGGACCTGACTACCTGACATACAAAAGACCCTGAGACAATTGGGTTAAAATCCCCAACTATCCAGCCACTGGTCCTACAGGAAAGAAAATTATGAAGGACACAACCATCACAGATGACTCCAGTGTCAGGGGAATATTATGCTCTGCTTACAACAGCATTTTTGATAATTTTTTCTGCTCTTGCATAGCACAGTACAGGTCAAATCAGATCTGTATTTCAGCTACTGGTGACTCACCTATCTCAAAATATGGAATTTTTAAAGGCATTATGGAAACACGATTCATATTAACAAAAGTCACAATTGTATCACACAGAGGGCTAAATCCTGAGTTACTTTCGCAAAAATCAGTTACTAATTTTGCCATTCAATGCTGCACAGCAAATGAATCACATAAAATTGGAAATGATGGTTACTGATGCCATACCATAGAAATCTGAGAAAGCAAACTAGAAAAACTATGCTTTAGTCAAGAAGCATCACTACTAACTTTATTACAAATATAGCAACATATCACATCATATTTTCCATATGCCTTCCTTTTAAATACTCAATTATGCTAAATTTAGACCTAGCAAAGCAACATCACTATCATAAAACCCCCTTCTAGTTTGGAAAACATTTCATGTATCACTGTAAAACCTCACTCTTATAATCTTCTATAATAGAAGAGATTAAGGCAAAACAGAATTTCTCCATTAGATAAAGAGATGTTAATACTCAGAAAACGTGTGTGAATATGTAAATATGTAGATGGTGAGAGATTCACACTGCCAGTTTGTAGAGCCAGGTGAATGAGAGCCAACTCTGATCTTAAAATTGTATAATTGTGGTAAAATGGCAATAAGCCCAAGCTAATAAACCCTGTGGAGTCTGGCTCGCACCTCTATGAAATGGAAGCATGGGCAAACAAGCTTGTGCCAGCTTGCAATGTATTGTCTTGTGTCCTACCCACACAGGAGGCAAAAGGGAGGTTGGATCTGAGCTGAGTACACTAGTACAGTAATCTTCTAGCCTGCACAAAAAAATCTGTTACAACAACAGGATTTCTGCTTGGATTTCAATTTTTGGAATTTCAAATTTGAAAATAATTTATCAGAATTCATCACTCTGCTAATCTAATATTGTTCCCTGCATGAAGTACATCACAGAGTTTACTTCAGTGAGTCCCGCCTCATTTCTGACAAAGTAAATTGTACAGCAAGACATCTAATAGTGGTTTAAACTTCAAACAGAAAAAAACATCTCATCCCTGGGTGCACCATTCCAATGGACACTTATCTTCACCTTTTAATAACTGAGGAGCTGAAAAGTTCTTAACATAATTTAAAATGAATTCTCAAAGATCCATAACTAGTTATTAAATGTGTACCATAGTTCAAGCTGAACTACACATAAATTTGAGTGGCAGCATATATAGTTCAAGGCAATTACGCCTACTTAGAAAACATTTTATAATGGAGCTTAATATTTAACAAAACTTGGGTCTGTGGACACTATTTATGGAGTGACTACTAAACAAGTGTCTAGTTCTAAGGCATTCTTTGTACAAAAGGATACAACTTTACCTTTATCTGTTCAAATTCTTCAGCTTTTGATACTATAGCAAGAATATCACCTTCTGTTTTATGAGCATCGAACAATTCATTGAAAGTCTATTAAAAATAAAATGAATGGATTTAACATTCAAAATAAATATACACATATAGGACAAAAGAAAGAAACATTAATCAAGATTTTAAAAAGCACATAAAGTTCAAATGTAAGTAAGATATTGGAAGACCAGAGTAATGCAGTTTAAACAGGAACAATTTCCAGCATGAATTCTCAGCGCCTTCACAAAAATAGTCCTTTGAAACTTGGTCACCCCAAAATCAAGAGACATGCAATCTATGGCTATTTCAAAAAAAGTCTAGGACATATTTGAGTGAATATGTGAGACTAATTATACATAGTGACAGTAAACAGTTAAAAATTATTACTGTGAGCCTTCACCATTTATTCAAGAAAAACACTTCCCACAAAAGAAAGGTTTTAAGATGAATCTGTACATCAAAATCAAGCTTCCAATACTACCAAGTTTTGTAAAATGCATCTTCCTTACATATTTGCAACACAATCTGATTACAGGGCCAGAAGTTGTTTAAGGTTGGCAACCTGATAGGATTTTCATGCAGAAAAACTTTTCTGTTATCAGACTCTATACTGGAATGTACCATCACGTACCAATGGTTGCACACACTGTTGATATCAAAATGTTTCTTACAATTCACCAAAAAGAATGCAGAAACCATAGAAATTTCAAATCTCACTGCACACCAAATCTGATTTTTCAGTATTGCTTTATACTTAGTTTCTTTCTTTTTCGTATTTCCTCTCTCCCCATTTCATTCAAATATGATTTGAAAATGTATTGGACAAATCAGCTATATAGTCTGTAGTATCTTACAACTATTTTAGGTATAGGTTCAAAAAGAAGGAGAAACCCCCAGAAATAGAACATCATATTTTACCTCTATAGTATTGTATTTAATATAGTAGTGGCTGGCAGTTCTGCCTAAATCTGTTGAAGAAAAAAAGCCAGTTCGTTCTTCAAAGCGGATCATGCGGGCTTTGTCCAGTTTTCTGCCAACTTCGATTACCAGTTGCTCTCTGTGCTTTTCTAGACCTGGATCCATCTAGACATGAACCACATACATTAATTTGTATAAAATACAAATGTTAAATAAATAATTTTATTGAGATAACCCAGTCACACAATGCCAGAAATCAAGTAAAGGAAAGGTACAGTTATTAAGTCAAGATTTTCCTGAGATCTCACTAATAACATTTACATTGACATTATTGACCAAAAACTCTATACAGGAAAAAAATAATCAGAACAATATTTCTTTTACAATGCTTTGAGACCATCAATACAATGTAGACTAATACTACTTACAAAACAGTAGCATGATTATGAAATAAATTTACATTTAAGTTTTTGAAATAACTTTTAACAATAACATATTCTTCATGAAATTATCATTACTGTATCACTTCAGAAAAACATGCCATCTTATTGTATCGTCTATTTATGAAAAAGGCTGAAGATATACCTTGGCTGGGTATCTGACATGAGGATGGCTTTAATTGTATCCCAAACAGAATAAGCTTCAAATTAGATGGCTGAAATGTTTACTAGCAAAAAAACTTTGGGTGTGTCAGCTGGGATACTCTCATTACCGAGTTATAGATGTACCACATAAACATGTTAAAAGCACACAAGAAACTTGCTGTGCCCAACACCGCTTCTATTGATATCAAAGTTCAGGAACTTGGACATTTTGTCCAAATAATAATGCACATTATCTCATTAGTACATACATGGCTGGACAAAACTCCCATCTCAGTGGGACTGCTGTATAATTTTCTCTTTCCACATCACGCACCCGGGATACCCACACTGACAGGGATGGAGGAAAAAGGATTCATAGTCATGTTAACCCTCTGGCTATGTGTGCCTGAGGTATGGGGTCTAATCACACAAGCAATGACTGGCCACCAAATTTGACTGTTTAAACTCTGTTCTAGTTGACAGGAAGCATTCTTATTTCAGGGCTTGTATAGTTCAGTTTTCCTACAGAGTAAGTCATACCAGCCCTCTTGGTTAAGTCTGCACCAGAGATGTATGACCAAGAGTACAAAAAAAGAGTAAGCTCGAAGAATTGCTATGCCTTGGTTTCCTCTGGTTTTCCCTGGGCCAGAATTCAGTTTCATCTTTGTGCCGAAGCCCTTCATCTCATGTTCAGTGAAGCTGCAGATGAACACAGCCATCTCCACAAAGCAGCTGCAAGACTAGTGCCTAATATTCCCTGTCTTTGCCAGTTACTCTGAAGCTGTTTCTCCTTAGTTATGGCTTGCCTTAGTTTCAAGTCAAAAGCTAAGATGGCAAAGGTCTAGAGTGCTTTTCTCAATAGTAAGTCATGCATCGAGGTCAGATTTCAGAGCAGAGATGGTCAAAAAAAAAAGTAATCAGGATGCCAGATGTTTAACATTTCTTAAAACTAAAGACGAGGAAAATTTTAAAAAATATCAAAACACTTCCCTACTCCTTTGGCAGTCCAAAATACCTGCCAATCTGTTGCCTTACATACAAAAAAGCTGAAGCTGTAATAGTAGACTAACATTTTTTACAAATACAAAGGTTTTAACTTTAGAGGAAAGGTCACAAACTTGAACAGGCTGTGAAACAATACTCCAATCTAGAGAATCCGTGGTTAGCACCCTTCTTGTTGAACTTGCATAATTAGAAATCCCACAGAGTAAAAGATCCAGACTAGAACAGCTTTAAGCCATACTCTTAAAAACAAGCCTTGGCATGTCCACAGCAACAAACTAAGCAGGTCTGGAGTATAAATATGGACATTTAAGAATGCATGATAAAGTACATTATTATTCATTGTTTTCGCTAGCTGAGGAGTGTTGGGGATAAGTGCCTCTAACTTTTACAGATGTTCTAAATATAAACATACGGCTTATGGGGATAAAAAGCTTTGTTTAACTGTGGGAACACCAAAGAGTGGAACCAAAAAGAGGAGAAAACAGACAAAGGGGTTACCTTAAAAAAAACCAGCCACCTTTCCATTGGAACTCTAAATGGATGAGAAAAAGCCTGTAATTCATACCACAGGCTTCACTAATACAACACTCAACATTTGCTCCACTTTTTCCTTCCACTCTTTGTTTCTTCTTGCTGTTCATCATAAATTCTGGCCATTTTCCCAACCCTATTGGCACGCCTTGCAAACAACTTGAAAAGTCACAAATCAAAGCAGTGGGCCTAGGGTAGACTATGCCTGGCACAGCCCAGAAATGGGCTAGGTGGGGAACAGTAATATCGCAGATGCAACATGTGGGGTGCAGAATGTGTCAGTGCACGGCAGATACATGCTTGCCCTGGTTTCCCTGAGCAGTACAACACACCCCTTTTGTGTAGACAGGCTGGACCTTTTGTGCCCTAAAGTAATTAGCAGGTGTGGTGAGTGCCTGTGGAAAGGGAAAGGGGAACGAGTTTGCATCTTCTCAGCCCCACTGAACAGCTGGGAAGTGTGACCCACGATGGTTATGCAGGTACATGGATTCTGAATGGGTAACATTGACTGTCAGCCAAGACAGAGATAGAAATTGGCACACTGCAACTTTACTAAGAAACAACAAAATACCAATTATGAGAATTGGATACCTATAAGCAGAACAGAAGGAATAGAATGGCCTAAGTGAGCAAATCTGTGGTTATGCCCATACCTGGCACTATACCATCCATATACATATGTCTATAACATATGCGCTTTGAAGTTTAAAACTGGTTTATCTAGAAAATAAGGGGATTGGCATTGGTTTTGCTCCGACATGAATGGATAACACTTCAAGTTGATATAATTTGTTACTGCCCTAACACAAAAATAGGACCGTCTATTATTAGCACATCACATCAGAAGGGGTAGAAAGGAGGTTAGTGGCAGAAAAAGACAAGTGCTGGCAATCTCCAATTTCTCATCAGCTGAATAAAAAAAAAAAAGCAAGGGGAGGGGAAGCAACTCTTTTTCATTACTTTTTAAATTTATAAAAAATATTCCTGTTAGTGTTTTATTAATTTTTTTTCACCACTTATTATAACCATGATTACATTTCTTTTAATCTAAAATTTGTTACTAACACTGGTCAAAAATATCTAATTAAAAAAAAAAAGGAGAGAATTTTATAGGAATGGGACAACAGCATTCTTCTCACTAGTAAAACAATTTTTGCTTTTCATTTATCTATTGCTTTGTGATTTGTGTCATATAGTGTTATATTAACATATGGTAATGTACTGTAAGGCTTTTTATAGAAAACAGATTTGAGATGACCAGAGGTCTAAAGGTGTCTGCAGAAGCTTACTTAAACAATAGCCTATCTACTTCCACTGCAGTTTCAACTACCAGGCACAAAAGCTATTAAAAAAAGTATCTCCTGACATACATCTCTACATGATGCAATGACCTGAACAACTGTATCTCACAATATCATGAAAAATTATGAACTCACAAAACATATTCAGGACATGTGAAAAAACCTGCAGTTACCATACACTTGTGAAATTTTCACCTGCATTAGGCTCAATTACCTGTGTCCAAACCATGCCAACATTAAATGCTTATAAGCAGCTGTACAGAAAAAAGTGACAATATTTAGATAATCTATAAACCAGTAAACTTCCTAAAAATTACATATAATAAAAAAAACTTGAAAAAACTTATGTAACTGTGCTCTGATTTATATCACTGCAAGGGTGCACTTTAAATAAACAAAAAAAATTTAAAATAAATGAATAACCCCCCCCTTATAATTACTAAATCGCAAGAAAGAAAAAAGCAGTTAAAAATGTAACTTTACACTTTATAAGATGTCATGCGATGAAACATTCTAAAACAAAAGCTGAATAGGGAGGGGGGGAAGCAAGCAACTCAAGAATGCTTTATTTTATCATTTATTCCTAGCCTACAAAACTGAAACACTGACAATAGGCTAAGTTACGGTAACTGATAAGAATGAACGTTGTCCTTTGGAGCATAACTTGGCCAGTTAAAGTGTATTTTTATTGTGAACAGAAGGGGCCTCTTAATTTAGTGTTAAAAATACCCTGCTACAGAAAATATCTTCCTTTTTCTAAGCACTTTAAAAGAATTGCTGATGTCAGGTTAAGTAGAAATAGCAAATATTTATCCTCACATCAGGGAAGGATTAGAAACCCAGAACAGGTTACAGATTTTTTTAAAATGCATTTTATACCTGATAAGCTTTGTGACTGATGCCATATACTAATGGATTTGCTCTCATCCGTACATAAAGATAAGTGTAACTTATCCACTTTACTGCTTCTTCCACATTAGTTACTGTTCCAAGAGCAATCTGGAAATAGGAAAAGACACAAAATTAAATGTATATGTTAAAGCTGAACATAAGCATTTGGCTGGAAACATATGGAATTCAGAGCATTAGCGCTAGATTAAAGAAAGCGTCAGTATGGTTTCAACAAATTATTTTAGAATAATCATAAGACAATTACTTGAACCATTTGCACATCTTTACCTCATGAACATTTAATAACATGGTATGCTCTGTGACATAATATTATAGACAGCGACCCACACGATCTTTGCTACACCACTTAATGATTTTTACAATTAGAAGATGATACTGAGTGAGGTATAAAAGAATGACAAACAAACCAACATAATTCTTTAGCGAATATGCTCAGGGTAATTTGAAGAAGAGTACCTTTAAATAAAAAATCTACATTTTAAAAACTTATTTTTTCATACCAATGTAAAAGCAAAGTGTGGTTCAAATCCTAAACCAAATGATACCAACAATCTTTATGATTTTCTTCATCATGCTCTCATAGTCGGCAATCTGTTTATACAGTTTTCACAAATAGTTTTCTCCTTTTGTATCTGGCAAGTTAAACATACAGGTACCTGCTACATTTTTGTTCTATCAAAACATAACAAAATTGAACAGGTATTAGGCACTTTTATATATATATTTATATATATATATTTGTTTATTTTTCAAGGCTAGATAAGGTATACCGAACCAGGTTTTTTTTACTATTTTGCTAATTCAATAGTTTTATCATCAAATTATTTATCACACACACATTTTTACTGGATAAGTTGAGCTCTATTTTGTATTGGTTACATTAAGGAGAAGCATTGTACTGCTTAATTGCAGTTAACCTCATTTTACCAGAAGAATTTAATATTTCCTGCATGTTGCATGAACAAACATTTTTTGGTTGTTGCTGGTTGTTTAAAACAAGCAAAAGTTCCTCTTAACAAATTTTTGTGATCCATTACTAAATTTTTAAAGTTATTTTTGTTTTATTTGTGTTTGGATTTCATATAAACGTTCCACATGACTTGGCAAAACCTAAAAAAACCCCTATGCAATTGTAAATGATTTCATATGCATGTTCAGATCTAAGCATCTAGACCTTAATAATAATATATATTGGTTTTGAAATAACATAAATATCTAGTAAAATGCATGCCAAATCTGCCTTGAGTTAAAATAACTTAAATCCAGTAAAGCCTTGTTGATATCAATGACTAATAGCATAGAGTAACCCCAAGCTCTGCATATACGTTTTTCAGGTGATGTTTTGTTCTTCAGCAGCATAAGGAGGTTGGGGGAAGCTGGATTGTGGTGTTTGTCAAGCTACATAGCTACATAATGCACTGAAGTAGCTACAAAAGCGTTCAGTTCTTCCTAGACTACTACAGGGAAAAAACATCTAATACAGCCCACAGGTTATTATTACTCAATTGGCTACCAAGGTTGATTTCAGTGTTTCTTTCCACGATTCAAATGCCTTTCAGTAAACAATTTGAAATAGCATTAGAACATTGTCCAATAGTAACGTTTTCCCCCAAACAGCCACTTTCACAATCATGAAAATGTAAAATTCTCATTACTGAGGACAGTGAAGTCTGACAATTAAAAGACACCCCCCCCATTTTTTGCCTCCTTTCTTTAAATATCTCACTGTATTACTTACAAATTAATTATTTTCACAAGTTAAAAGTAAAACTGAGGGAAAAAAGTGGTTATGACATACAGTTTGGTTTCATATATGGTACTGAAATATAATACTGTTCTTTCCTTCCTCCATCAACTTCAATGAATACTCACTGAATAATATGCAGACAACAAAAAAAGGCAACTTCTAAATATTTGCTGCCATCTAGTGTTCAAGGAAAGTTCTTAGGGATTGTTTTGAATTTATACCTTTGTTAAAACTGTATGACGATGGAAGCCATCACATTAATAAAAACACTTCAGAGTAATTATGAAATAAATTATTTACCAAGTTAGGAGAGGACTTCTGTTATGATCTAGGACATGTAGTATTTATGAAATTAATAAATAGACAAGGTGATACTTTATTAAAACAAAAGAAAAAAGTTCTAAATTTTTCAGCATTTCCTCAACCATGTATTAGGTATCTAGTTACAGATGGAATAATCAACGAGTAGAAATATTTACTATGTTGACATTGTATTGTCTGATTGCAGCCATCACACAATGCTTTGTTTTTAAAAACTGTTCAAATGCAAACAATGTGGTATACTCACAAAAAGAAAACTTGACTATTATATTAATCCAACTCACTGTGTCATTTTAAATGAAAAAAATCATCAGCATCAGAAATTTTCAACCAATTGTTCAATGGCTGATGCCACCATCACCAAGTGACATGCTTAGTAGTCTGCATTTTCATTACATTTTTTTTTTTTAAAAATGGTATCCCACAAATTTTATCAAGTTCAACAGCATTTCAGAGGAGGTGTTTTTGATATTCAAAACAGTGCAAACAGATACAAGTAGCATGGCTTTTTGAGGGTAGTTTTTAAAAAATGAAGTTTTCTATACAGATTAGAAAATGGCATAAAAACTTTACTGATAATACATACTGTATGTATTATATAATATAAACCATAATATACTGCATTTTTTTACAGAAGAATGTTTAGTTGCTATTATATTTGTATAATTAAGTCAGATTACATGGATGAAAAATTTCTATATATGAATCAAGTATCTGTTAAAGGTAAGAGAGGAATCTTTCTAACAACCTAATAAGCAGGTTTTGGTTTGCTTTGGAAACCAGTGTATTCTGAATTACTATTTCAGCATCTGAAGTGACTATGGTCTTATTCCTGTACAGCTTTTGAGATAATTTCTTAATGCTACTGGAATTGTCCCCAGTGGGACAGAATCTCCTCTAATCACACGTGACCACAGGACTGTTTATAAGTACATCTGAACTACACCAAAGCTGTCATTACCTGTTAACTCCAAATAACTTGTCTACCATTTGGACATGGCAGCAGAAGGTGAGGGGAGAACAGATGAGGGTGCTGGTTTCATGCAGCTCAGGTCAGGCCTCAGTGCCCTGGACACCCAGGGAGAAAACTTTAGTTCCCCCCAGCCTGTGCTTTGCCCCATTCCCAGATTAGCTGTTCAGTCACCCAGCTCCTGAGTGATTTTTTTGGAAGGGCTTCAAAGGAATTCTTTGTCTCTTCTGAGAACCACAACAGTTGCCCACTCTTTCAAGGCAAAAAATAGATAAAGAGGTTTGTCCCAATTAAACAAGTCACCACCTTTTACATTCCTGACTTCACAACAAAATCATAAGTAAATGCAAGGAAAGGCACCCCCCCGGGGAATGTATACCTACTGCCAGGCACTGCAAATCCTCTCAGTTTGTGAGCTCTCTGGGGAAAGGAGTCATCCCAGCAGCAAGCTGGGGTCCAGCTGTGGATGTCAGGGAGGGCTCTTTCAGGTGGAAACAATTAGGAAAGGAATGGTGACCTGCATTGTATGAGCTATTGATGATAGTTCCCAGATAAGTTAAAGTTTATGGTCTAATTAAACCACATCCCCTGCATCTTATCTTTCTTCCTGTATCTCCAGAAAATATAGCCATAGGTATTTTCTGTTTGCCAGCTGGTCAACTGACCCAGGACTGACTCGCTCCTCTCAACTAAGCACCCTAATCAGCTGTTTATTTTATTCCTTTTCACATTCCCTTATGCCCAGTGGCACAATTTCAGCAGGAAAGGAAAAGGGCAACTTCATGCCTATGTTGCTCATCACTGACCATTTACTCTTCTACTCATTTTTAGAAGAAAAAAAACCCCAAACCAAACCAAAACTCAAAACAAATCTGCAGGAGAGAATTCTCAGTGGACTGAGGTGCTGAAATACATGTTCAAAGTCTTAATTTTGGTGTCAACTCAATGAAGTTGGGTGTATTTCAGCTTTCCCCACTCTGCAGCTTTACTAAGAACAAACATGCTGGGACACGAAGGCCAGCGCGCTCTCTCTGCAACTAGACAACAGCAAATGCTGAAGGGCAGAAGGTGGCAATGAGAAGCGTCACATAAACTTCTCCCAAATTCTTCAACTATTGCATCTCAAGGTCTTTAGTTAAAGGTATTGGCTCTGTATTTGATAGCTTTCAATCGAGTTTTATTTCATTTCCGTACAGTTTTTGACTACCATTTAGATACAACTTGCTGCAGCAATATGGTCTAACCACCCAGCTGGCATCCTTTTGTGTTTTCTGAATCTGCCACTGATTCACCTCAGCCAATATTTCCTGATTCTTGTCCTAGGAGAGATGCATTCATTACTTCATAGAACTCTGCCATATAATATCCCATTTGTCTTTGTTCTCACCTGAAGCATGCAGGTAAACCAGTGTGTTTCTTTTATAGGAGCTGAACTATTCCTTTGCCCATTCTTTCTGAAAATTTCTGCTTCTAGAAAATGAATTTTGAAATGGGAATAAGAAATACCCCAGTTTTCTTGCATCATTGCTCAAATTTTCTCTCCTGCAGCACATAAGCCTAGAAAGGCTAGAAAATTCAAGGCTCCTGATTCCACTTAGTGATTGTGTGGTTAGGATTATGTATTGTATTACCCCAAATATCAGAATAATTGCCTCATTCTTACCACCTACCTATTTCTGCCAAGAGACCTGACCTAGATAAAAACAACTTCATATTCTTGTGGAAACATGGAGTCTTCCCGTATTTCCAGCTGCTACCTTCATTTTACTAGTTCTTCTTTTGGCCACTGATCTGTCTATAACAAATTAAGAACTTAATTCAGCAGCCCTTCTGGCCTTTGATTGGTTTCTCTTTACAACTACAGCATAAGCATTTGGATTTCCTGAATGACTTGTAATAAAAGCAGACCCAGCTCCTAAAATATGTCTTTTTATTACACATCAGTGCAGATTTCTTGGTGCTAACAACAGGCTTTTTTATGGCAAAGATGACAGTGGTCATCAGCATACCATCTAGATTTCTGTAGCGAATCATATATTTTGTCTCCATAGAGTGCTCTTGCTACTGCCTAAGGGACAATGCCTACAAAAGATGACCAAAATGGAACGTGCTTCCTAAGATCATCTACTGATTAATACCATGGCATATGTTTTAGAATATTTTTTTCACAGTGCTGCAGCCTATGGAATAGTCATCTCCAGGAAAACATAACAATTTCTAAAACACCTGTACACTTCTCAGAGGATTCCACTATCTTAGACCAAATCAGCATATATAGAAGTTTTAGACTGACTCCAATTATGATGAAGTTACTTTCCAAAAACCCTAACACAATACCTCCTTGTAACTGCTCATTGTGTGGATTTCCTGTAAACTGGCAGGTGCTAATTTTTCATGCATGTCATGACAGAAGGATAATTAACATCACACATATCAGATGACAAAAATGGTGGTTTCATGCCCTTGTTTCTCTATTGCTTTTCAGCTTTTTCCATTGCTATTTCTACTAAAACCCATTTATCACAGCAATTAACAAAATTCTGACTGCATTTTCAGCTGCTGTAACTGTACTGCAGCCACAATCTTCAATAATTTAAAGCCAGGAGTACACTGTTCTTTTCAGACACACTACCATTACATAAAATCTGAAAAGAAATAGCTCTGTCTGAACTAGTTTATCAGTTTTCTGCACTCTACCCCAAACTCCAAATCCTGTGGAAGAAGTGCTGCATTTCGCAAACTCAGAAGTAGTTTTTATTATACTGTACATCACATACTTCCTGTATATCTTTGATTGGGTAAGTTTAGATGACTGCCTCCAATGAAATCAAATTATTGTTCTGTTCCACTAGTTTTTTCTTCTCTACTTCAACTATTTTAACAGGATAAGAGAATTAACTTCTTAATTTTACACCTTCAATATGACCAAATTATTTTTGCAGTGTCTACTAGCAATATTTTTCGGAGAACTACTTGGAAAGTCAATTACTGTTAAAAGACACTACATTTGTGCTGAGATTTTCTCTACTTCTGGAAAGAATTTCACTAATGTGTAAATATTTGAAAATAAACTATTTAGCAGAAATACATACTTCCCCAGACAAACAATCCTCTTTTTAGGTAAAAATCTAAATAAAGCTTCATGAGTAAGATTGCTTTTATTGCTGTCAGCCTCATCTAAAATTGCTGCAACTATTTTTTTTCCTTTTGGACAATTTTTAGTGTTTCATAATTACTGCACACATTACTATTCTAAGCTCACAGACCCCTTTCCTTGTTGAATGTCTTGCTTTTTGATACTTTTTTCCCCTCTTCATTAAGTATCCATTTGGACATACTCAGCTGGTGCTAGAGAATAGTATATACATTTCCAAGTGTTCAGTGATTTCTTTTTTAACAGCTTTTAAGCTAGTGGAGTGCTTACTGTTAAATGTAAAGAAAAGGAAAAAAAAAAAAAAGAAGATACTACTACCTTTAAAAACTGCTGTTAAAATCACAAGCCTGGGAGACATTAAAATTGTTTTGTATTCAAACAATCAACCAGGTCTGTTCGACGTTCAATGGTTTTTTTGGTGCTAACTCCACCAAAGTCAATGCTAGCAGCAGCTTGGTACCTTAATTAACTATCTAGTATAGTAACACACAAACATACAAGTAGATATTTACTACATTATAAATATTTTGTTAAGCCATTCTAAATATTCCTGTGAGATAAATACCTAGGACTTAAAACTAAGAATTTGCAATCTGTACAGTGGAAAAGGAGGAAAAGGAGAAGAATCCTAATGTCTAACTGTAACCAAATACGTCTTTTCTTCGTTACTGGAAATGTAATCACTTTTAGAATTTAAATTTTTTTTTTCCTCTGCACAAAATGTAAATTCACTTGTCTCCTCATAAAAAAAAAAAGCCCAGACCCAAACCAAACCCCCTTTTTTCTTTAACCTTGTATATAATAATCACCTGCTTTCTGGCCTTGCTGGAAAATTTGTGCATTTTGGAACTACAGCTCAGATCAGAGGAACAACATGCTGTCCATTAAAACCTCTCTCTGCAGAATAATACACATTGAAAAATTTTAGCTTACATCTCATACTTTCTTAACTAAGCATTCTTAGCTGAAAGGAAAGAAATTGGACTGCAGCTTTTGATTCATCAAGTCAAATCTTTTCCTCATATACATCTTCCATACAAATCCCATCACGCATTACAAAATCTTCACTGTAGAAAAAAATTACATTTCTTTTATCTCCAGTACGGCTAAAAGACAGGCTGTTCCAGATGCTGTATTTCAGGCAACCTTACTTATGAGCACGGTAATTAATTCTTGTACTGGCACTGGTCAAAATTGTCTTTTTTATTTCTTTTTCTTATTCATTTCTAGTTCTGGCTACTTATAGAGAGCTGTCATACCTCTTCTGAAACTTTTTTTTGCTAAGCTAACCAACAAAATTTTTTAGGGTATGTCAGTAAAGTATTTTCCCCACACAGGCTAGCTTTTCTACTGGAGCTCTGCAGAAGGAATGCTTGAGATTCCCAGTGTAATTCATGTGGGCACACCAGCACATCCACACACCACCTAGACAGTTTAAGGCATTACAGACCAAGCCTGAAAAAACAGTAGCATATAGCCATGCCATTTGTTTTTCACAGCATGCCCATCATAGAGATCTTCTCTGATCCAGTTCAAAATAGGTGCTTATTATTCCATTGTCTTTGTAATTCTTCACTGACCTGAAGGCGTTCTGTGAGATGGGAGGACTAAATTTCTAACATTAAAATAAAAAAAAATGAAAAATAAATCCTTTGCTGCAAAGAATTTATGGAAATCAGGATTAAAGAAATAGGATTAAAGAAAGCCTTTCCAACTCTTTTTTTCTTTGTCTACTTCATGTATCTCAAGAAAAACAACAAAGCTTTTCTATGAAATCTGGCTGTATTCTTTCCTAGTGAAAAGGTACACAGTATTCCAGGACTAGATCTCTCTCTCCTAATTTCTTGGGGTGCTGAACAATAACTACAGGTAATCCTGGCCTTCACAACTGACTTTAGGATTTAATTTGTCACTGCTAATGTGTAAATTGCTACTATTCAATTTTAAAGAACTGAATTTCCATCCAGTTCCACTTAAAGAACATTCACAACTATCCATCTCCAGGAATATAAAAGTGTTGTCAAAAGGAAGCAGTTGAGAGCCCTACACCTGCCCGCCACAAGCGTGCCTTCCATTTATTTTTCCTCTCTCTTTTGTGGTGGAAAGATGGATGGGAAAATTCCAGATGGCTCCTTCTCATCATATTTGTGTCTCACGTTGACTAAGAGTTCCATTTCTCTCTTCCCTCTTGTACTCAAGACCACTCCAGAGTTGAGGTAAAGAGGAGTAGCTGTGAGCACAGACAGCTCAGTTTTCATTCCCCCACATTTGTGTGTGGAAATAGTTGGAATAACAGTTAAACCTTATACTGCTTCTGACATGTGACTGTACTTGGGAAGATATTTTCCCTGTTAACAGGAACTGAAGAAATAAGTTATGAGACCTCCTTAAAACAAAAAAACCCAATACCCACCAAAATCATGAATGATCAAATTTGATCATTTGTAAAGAATAAAGGAATGAATCTTAACATTTTAAAACAATGTATCAATTTATGCTCCTTTCCAGAATTTCATTTAAAAATTATTATTTTTGACTGAATAATGAAAAGACTTAAAGTGATGAAAAGGTAAAAAATAAAAAGAGATACGTAAGAATTATATAGATAAACCAGAACAAGTATCTTAAAAATCCAAGACTATTTCTAATAGACCTATACCTAATAAACTTCACATCGTTCACAGGGATAATCAGTTTTAAGACATCAATGCACACTTCAGTTTAGCTGAACTCCTTTACTTTTATCGAAAAAATTTCCAGTGCTTTTGAAAAAGTATTCTCTTCTTCATCTAAGCATGTTTAGATTTCTTAATTTTCCTTGTAAAAAGTGTCTCTGTGTGTGTATATACATATTTTTAATTGTTTATTACAATAGGCAGGTTTTGAATCATTATATTTTAATATGACAGAGGTCAGTACTTCCAATACAACCACAGCATTTTCAAAGAAAATGCATTATAAGATTTAAACTGAAGCAAACTCGGAACTTCCGATTTATAATAAACCAGTTCTGATTACCATTGTGAAAGAGAAGAATTCTAGGGCAGATACGTTATTCTTCCTACATTGCAGCGAACCATGTGAAGTAAGTTTGCTTATATACATACAGACATGCTTTAATTTTTTTTGCAGATTTTAATTTTCAGTTATGAAGAACACTTACTAAATTCTAATAAAGCACTTCTGATTGAAAGGTTTTAAGATGCTGTGCTTCTACAACTTTATCTTAATGGTATTTTGACCCTCTGTACTGCTTCTTATAGCTACTACCTTTTGTAAAAGGCCCCCAATATTTTCATGTGTAACAGTTCACTCCTCTTAAACATATACACTTACAGATTACCAGTAATAATAAAATTTCCATTTTAGATATTTTAAATGTGACAATATTGCATTTTTGTTTCAAATAATATTAAACCTTTAAAGTTTGGTAGTTTCTGTAAATGAATCAAAGGTTACCTCTGCATTTAGGTTGTCTGCAAGGCTTTCAAGAAACTGGCTTTCAATTGGATTCTGCTGAGTAAGAAGAGTCAGGTAATGACTGAGTTTATCATGAGTTGTAATAATGATGCCTTCTCCGAATTTGTCAAACTGAGGCCGTCCAGCTCGACCAAATATCTGCATGACATCTAAAATTCCAAGGTCAACAAAGGAGCCTCTTTTTGCAGCATATATTTGTGTTCCCTGGTTGAGGAAAAGTTAATAAAAATTAACATAAATACACACGAATATAATCCTGATGAGCTGAATACTGAAATTAGGCAAATATAGCATGATTTCGGAAGTGTACTTTAACTAATCCTTTCATAATCTTTGATATATTTAAATCTTTACTATACAAACCAGACTCCCACTGGAGAGAATCAGTTTAATGAGATATAAATAACATTTCAAGTCAATCAGACATCTCGCCTCCAGGCCCGAACCCCACAATAACGATCTTGCTATCTGTAGTTTTTTACAGGTTTCTTTTAAGACTGATACCCATGTGTAGAGTAATGGAAGCTCTTACCTTAATAACAACAGCATGAGCAGGAAGATTGACACCCCAGGCAAGTGTAGCTGTACAAACTAAGACTTTGATATGTCCGTTAGAAAACAAGTTCTCAACCAAACTTCTGTCTTGCCGCAGCATTCCTGCATGATGAATACTAAATCCGTCTGGAAACAGCTCACGTAACTGCTTATTTCTGGATCTCTGTACCTAGAATGGACAAGCATAAAAATGAAATTCACACCTAATTACAGTACAAGAAGCACTGTATTAAAAAAAAATTACAGGGAAAAACCCACTGAATATTATTATGAGTCATATGAAAGAAACTGTTTCTATCAATGTCAAACTTTTAATCAACACCAATACGGCATGATTTTCTATACATAAATTTGGATTCTATTCTTATTTTCCAAAGAATAAACTTCCTTATTTAAAAGAATTCTTTTATAAAAATATAGCTTCAGTTAAACAGAGATCCAAATTTACTGATAAGCAGTATGAACACCAAACCTGAGAACTCACGTATTGCATTTCCTTAAAAGCAACCCCTTCAGACTATGCAGGCAGTTAGGACAGGCTTAAGGCAGCAGGCCACACACTGTATGTAACATTAAGGAGGGGATACCTTTCCCTACCATCAGCCATTGCATCAGCTCAGGACAGCGTGTGGATTAATAAATTCACAGTACAGAATCAAACTGTTCACCCACCCTTCATTTCTACCTCTCCCCACCCCCACCCCCCCCCCACCCCCCGCCCCAGGAGGCCGGGATCTCAGTCCACAAAACCCCTGGCCCTCCAGCATCCGCTGCATATGAGGCCCGTAAGCACGCCTCCACTATTTCTGGGTGCTAGCTGCAGCATGCATCACCTAAAACACATATTGACTGAAAGTTAAGAAAAACTAATACACCTCCCTTCCAAACACTAAGCTCTGAAACTTGAATTGTTTTGGCGTGTGCCTTCCAGAAGCAATAGGGAAGGAAAAAAGAAACCCAACCACTTAAAGAGAAAACCCAAACTACTGCAGTTCATGCCATTTTAGCCCAACAGGAACAGTTGCCTTTCTGTTCAAAACAAAGCTTTGGGCTAAAGGTCACGTATCACAAAATGTACAGCTCTTTTATTACAATTAAGATGACAGGAGGAAAGGCATGGTAATCCTGTTGTAAACTGGAATAAAGGACCTTCAACCAAGCTTATATGAGCTTAAATACAAGGTCAGAGAGCATACTGTGTACAGTCTCCTTACTTCTGCCCTTGGCTACTGGTTTCTCAGCTCTTCATGTTCAAATGTCTCTGATTTTCCACAAACACCTCCATATTCCTAACTGCTACACTCGGTAGCTACAATCCAAAATTGATTGCTGCTGAATATGACACTGGAGGGTTGTGGTAATGATGACTAATCTTTCCTTAAAATGGATTTCTTTATTACCTTTGTCAGCAGAGAATCTTTACTTTTCCATAGACCACAAGAGTTAAGTATTTTTTATCATTGTAGTTTCAGCCCTGTGTATTATAGTGACTTAATTCTAAGATAAAATTACTATTACTATCATGACTATTACTATTTTCTCAATCTTTGCATTTACTACTACCTGACACACAGCCACTGAGAGTTGACTTAAGTGATACAGAGTGGATAAAGCAAAGCAAAATATGGTTCACAGTACTGGCATACTGCCAGTCATGAACAATAAATCTCTGCAAACACAGAAATAAATAGGGAGATGGGAATGCAATTATAAATGAGGACATGAAAAGAAAAATATTGTGGGCAAAACACATTTTTCAGCTTCACAATTATCCAGCTTCTCAATATCTGATCTTTCCTGCTTTATCAGTAATTATTTACTATTCATTTAAAGGAAATCAAATTCACCTCTTAACTACACATGATTTTTTGGCAAATTTAATTAACTGCTGTAGTGCTTAAAAATGAATAAATAAGAAATTAGGAAAGTGGCAGTGCAGTTCATGAAGCTTATTCTTTATGAGTTAGCAGATGGAAACATATTTCATAAAGAACACAAATGCACCAAGGTTTGCATTTATATACTTTTTTATATATATATTTAAATGTATCAACAACAAATCTCACAGAAGACAGGCATGTGGAAAATTCACGTCAGCTGCAAATTTAATTGTGAAACAGAAATTTGTATCGATCTTGATTACATTCAGAATGTGGTATAAACATTTAACAATGTAATTAGGCTTTGTCTTAAATAAAGCAAATTTTCCTATGTGATAAGACAACTACCAGAAATTTTATTTATCAGTAGAGCGTGTTGTTTGGTGTTGCATTTCTATTTTACAGGTATCAAAATAACTACTTTTCAAAAAGGAAAATTATTCAATATAAAAACCTACACTTTAAATATTATAATCTGTAGCTGAAAAAGCCAAATCTTGCTCTCAAATGTCCACAATTTAAAAATTACACGCCTTTGTTTGTAACCTCATTGTTTATGTTGTTTAATGCAATTGAAAGACAGGGCAATTTATTAATGGGAAACTAAGAAGAGTAAAATTTCGTACTACTATACATGGCAGGTAACTGTATCTGTTTACAGTTTTAGGACATAAAATTTCACTAATTTAGAGAAAGGAACTTGTAAATACATGAAAAAGGAGGAGGAAGGGGAAAAAACTATGACAGAAAACACATTAAGATATGGCAATGCTAGTCTGGCTATAAATCAAGTACTACCAAGCTGTTTAAAAATACATAGGTACATCAAGACGTATCCATATGGTTGTGTTCAGAAAGAATATCCACATACTTCTAAAACATCACCACATTCTGAAACATCATCTTTGAAATAATTAATATTCAGAGGTTTTGTCTGTTCATTTATTGAATTTATGAAATGCTAGAATTCCAGCTTACACAGTAACCAGTTTAGAGACGCATTAAAGTTTTTTTTTTCCAACACAGAAGATGAACTTTTTTAAATGAAAAACTGACAGCCCACTTTTGACATGGGAAAAAACAAATGCTGAACAAATCGAATCACTGATTACCTTAGATGATACCATTAACTGCACAGAAATTGAACTCATTTTATAAAGATACAGGCGAGTTAGTTTAAGAACAATGAAGTAACCCATTATTATAAAGTTACGCTTGAGAAAATAAAATTAAAAAATAAATAACATCTCTCAGTGATGGCCTGGAAGACTGCTCGCACAGCATATCCTTTAAAGGCAATGTATTTGCAAACAGACGTGCCAATAAATGGCATGATTATTCTATTCAATCTGGATTTTAATGGTTGCAGAGACAACAAAACCAACGACTACTAAATAAGGGAAGTGAAACTATAAAAAGTTATACTACTCCCATCTTGTTCTATTATAGACTAAAGGTTTTCTTAAAATGTATACCGAAATGTTACTAAGTGCCTCAGGTGTACGGAGAAGTTGTTATTATGAGGTCTGGCACTGGTCTCCTGATGAGAATTGATTTTCTTTCCCCTCCCTTATTGCTCAAGAGGGCTGTAGATTTATGACCTTTGCTTACATGTGTGTGTGCATCTAAAACAGTATGTATTAAATAAAATTCCTACTTTAGCTTGCTGCCACCTATATTTCTCCTTTAAATGTCTAGAATTTCATGCAGTTCTTGATTAAGACACATTAAAACTGTCACACTTAGACACAAAAAAAAAGTCACACATAATTTTAATGAGAAGTGAAGCATATGTATAAGAAAAAAAAAGATTTAATCAAGCCTTAGGGTATTTCAGCTACAGACTTAAAAAAGAGAGCACCCTTCCTTACCCTTTTCTTGCATCTGGTATCGCAAAGGTATCATAATTCATAAAGACTGCATGCTTTTTGTCTGAACGATCAATACTATGTGAATGAAAGCATGAAATTTTTAATATGTTTATAGCTATTTTTTCCTTATTTTATCTAAAAAACAAGTAAAAAAAGAATAATAAAGCTTGATTATGAGAAGCAGCTGCCAATTGATTACTTCTTAAGTGAAACACCAATTTACGTCTTTTCTTTAATCTCCAGTTGCTACACTCACCTAGGACAGACTAAGTAGTTCACCACTACTTGGTAAGATCAAGTTTTTTTTTCTTTCCATAAATTACATATTTTTTCTTTCTGCTTCTTCATTTGAAGATACTGTTTGCAACTTTGAATTATGGCGTTTTTTCCCCACTAATAACACAGTTTTTGACTTTCATGTATTTTCTTCCAGTAACAGAAATGGCACAGGCTATTCTAGCATTTTTCTCACGATGACCTTACTATAGCGAAACTTCATGCTTGTGACCTGAAGACTCAATCATTGTAATTTCCTTTCTGTGGAGTTCACAATAGGGCAGCACTTGCAGTTTGTTCAGAATGCACCATCATATTTGTTCACTGGTTTGAGCAATTCCGAGCAATTTATTCTCATCCTTCATTCTTTGCACTGTCCTGACACCCTGCAAAGTACCAGCTCTTAATTTTGAGGGCTCATCAGCTTCACTTGATGAGTGTTGGTGTTCAGATAGCACAGATATCAGAGACACCTAAACCAAAGGAAGGTATATTTTGCTGCAGCCTTCAATGAAGGGCAGTTTTAATCAGTGCAACTACTGTGTAATTCATACAATTGGATTATTTCCAAAATAACTATTTTGTGACTTTTCTGAAGACATCCAAAAGTGTAATTCTTAGGTTGACCTAAAGTGTTTTAGGTACCAACAGGGCAAATGCCTCCTCTTCCTCATTCATATTAATCGTACTGCTGGAATGTACTCTGCTGGTTCATTTAAAGATTATCAATTGTCTTTCAAAATTTTTGAGCTCAATGTAAGATGTGAGAAGTCTCCACCTGATCAGGAAGTAAAGCAAAATGAAAAAGGGGAAGTTGAAGAGTCCATCAATGGGCTTATTCCTGTCCTACAGGAATACAAATACAAAAAACCTAGCATGTCTTCTGCATGTATGAGAACTGAGAGAAATGGAAAGAAATGATCAAAGGATTGCATGATCATTCACCATTTTTGCTCTTCAGAATTTACTACATACATACTGCATATTAATTAATCTATACAAGTTAAATTTTGTTTATTCTTTTTATTCACAGCTTACTCTTTTATTCATAACTGCTGGTTCAGAGCGGAGAGATCAAAACCTAGTGCCAATAAAATGATGCGACGGGGTTTTTAAATATGAAATGAAAAGATAATTTACTGTTACAGAAAAAAAAAGTGAGACCCTTTAATATGCAGTTAGAGCAATTATATGAAACCTAGAGAAAATACTAAACCATGAAGATGAGCAGTAACAGTATCTGACAGTTTATGAAAGAAACTGAACATGAAGAAATACAGATTAGAGTCTAAAGCGAGAAAAATGGAATGCATTTGAGCTACAATGATTTTACCTGAGGACTCTCCTTTTATGAATTAGAACTTTTATTTGTATTAATCAACATGTACTGTCTGCATAATAACTAAGCTATCAGCAGCTGTTTCTAGGACAAGGATGAAGTGGCATGTTAAGTGGTAACAGTAAGATTAAATTACTATTTTTATTACAGAGGCAAAGAATTAACTTTGAAAGAAATTTTCCTTGAAGGATTTAAAAGTTGACTGAATTTCTGTGATGAATATATATATTAAACAATTGGTCCTTATCTTGCATTACCTTTCACACTGCTTGAGAAACAGCATAAAATGCAAAATTATTAGTATGTACTAAACATGTAGTAATACACTAAATCATACATAAACAACTTGTCATGAGGCTATTCTATAAATTTATAAATAAATCACTTTGTAAAAGATACCCAGCAGTTAAATACTTTGGATTCAGGTAATGCTTCTGTGTTGATCTGCCCTCAGATTACTTCCCTTGCTTCTTCCTGGCAACAGCAGCATTAGCTTTGCTGACTGTTCACCCTGCAGCTAGTTCCTGTGAAGAACCCAGAGACTACTGAGTGCCCTCCTCAAGCAAGATGACTTACATGACCTAGCAGATAATTTCTGGATAGATGCAGGCTGGCCAATACGCTATTCTACTTAATGACTATACATACTCATTCTCTGCATCTTTACTTTTTAAATGTATCCAGCTATTAACTTTGTATGGTTATCCTGAAGTAATATCTCTGTTCAACACTTATCCTTTTACTGGGTTATAAATAGTGGGTACCTGGCAAGAGAGTATTTGAAAGAGGTAATTCTAGCAAACAAATGTGAACCAGTTTGCATTTCTCCTGGAAGAGTCAATAATCTAATTGTCTCCCTCTGGAGATTTAAGTTCACTGTATTAAAGTTAGAATTCTTTAAATCTAGGAGTTACTGATCTGATTAATTTACTTAAATCACCTCAGTAAGTTCTATACAATATACCTCTGAAGGAGAAAGAGAGTAGTGTAGAAACTGCTTTGCTTAAACACCTCCCTCTATCAGTATGAAGAAAACAATGCTTTGAGTACAATCACCAGGAGCACATTATTCAGGACTAATTTTCTGTATTATAGTATTACAACTTTTTCTTCTGAACCGTCTCCTCTGTGTGTGTATACAGGTTTCTATTGATTTGGGCTTGTCTCCTGTCAATTTGTAATTTAGAAACACTTGTTTAGAATAGGAATCTGTCTGTCCTTAGTCCTCAGTAGGCCACAGACCGTCTTGCAACTGAATCAATTACTGATTCTCACATAAAAGGGTTTAAGAACTTAGAATGAAAAATAATTATTCTGTGAAAACACACATGGAAAACAGCACTAGGTTTAGATAGAAAGGAAACATTTGTTACAACGACCCAGTTTAAGCTCTACCACTGAGTGAAAATGCAGTAAAAATAACAACAATTTCCATATATTGTATGATGATAAACATCCTTCTATTGTTTATAGCAAGTGCAATACAAATTATATAGGGACATTTTTGTACTGCTTCAGTATGATGAAAATCTGGACTTCACAGTGAACAGAAATCTGCACCTAAGGAATCTCAAATTTTATTAAAAGAAGTGTCAAAACATTTCAATTTAGCAATAACATGAAAATGCACAACAATTAACACTGAATTAATTGCATAACATCACAATTCTAAAATTCATGCAAAATCATGTAAAGCTCTGGTTTTCTTTCTCATCAGTTTAGAATTAAACTGTTCTCTTTCTGAGAGTAGATACACAAACCATGTAAAATACAGCAAGGTATCCATTGTTCTTCATCCCTTGAGACAGGAAGCCCTGTCATCATACGTGCTGACCACTTGGGAGTACACAGATGAAAAAGTCATCAGTCTTGGTCTGTTTTGCCGACAGCACAAGTTTTCAGTGTGCTGTTAGAAAACTAACCAGTAGGGAAGATACACAGCATGAAAAGAAGTTGATAGAGCGAGAGAGACAGTTTGATGACATGCGAGGGTAGCATTCCAACAGCAAGTATGAATTTGTACCAGTTTCAGTTTAAATTCTGACATCCTCCAGAGACCTAGTTGAACCTTTTGTTGCTGTGCTTAGCAGTGCAAAGATTTCAATATTTCTGCTTCAACAAGAAACTCAAACTGCATGGTTTCCATACAAATATTTGTTATATTTGAGTACACCTCTTTGCTGTGTAATACTCAAAACTGCCACTCTGCTGAGCCATGACAATACTGGATGCATTTTTACTCTGAGACAATGAGAGCAGAAAGTGTTTTCAAGATCCTTCCAATATAGCTGCAGCCTACTTATTACATATCATCATGATTTTTAGTGCAACTCCTCCTCAAAGGCTATACTGACTGAGACATCATTAACCCTGCAAGAAAAAAATCCATTTGTGAACATTAACCGTATTTCTCATTTCATAATTAAACCGTAACAGTCCACTACAACTTCACAGCTATGCCAAGTGATGGATTGAGGATTCTTCAGAAGAATGGAATTTCTCTTACAAGCTTATAGGTAATTGGAAATGTGCAGTATGAATTAATAGTCTATAGGGTTTTCAGTTTTAGACTGGCATCAATATGTAGGACATGAAAAGCTGAGAATTATCTTAAAACAGGAAAATAATTTTTGGAGATGAACCCTAGATATTAAATGTCTTGATTTGCTATTGTGGCTTGGTTTCTTCACTTTTCTAGCTTCTGTCCTAGAGCATGGAAGAAATAAACGTAACAATACTAAGCGGACATGATAAAAAAAACGCAAGTCAATAGAAATGGTACAAATTCCTAAACTAAAAAAAGTCAAAATTATACTCACCACTCATTGAGTAACTTGAGCTATGTAACCTGAACTTTAACAAGAAAAAGATAACTAAATGAGAACATCAGACCATATGCAGCACCATAAAAATAAGTGTTTTTCACCAATACCTGTGTAATATGAAAACCCATTAAAAAATCCATGATGTAATTCTCATCATATAGTATTTATTTGTACGCTAATAATATCAAACAAGTCTCTGAACTAAAGAAATTTTATTCCTACTGTGCCTTTGCTATTTTAACAGAATTTCAAGGATTCTGTTATAGTAACACTTTGTAGTTCAGTGTTGCCAAATGTTAAATCTTACAAGACAAGCACTTTTGAGAAATCTCAAAAGCATATGAAAAATTATAGATGTTTATGTATTTTCTTATTGCAATATTCATAGAGTATTATAATAATCTGATTAATGATAATGTGGTAATTATTTACTTTATCTGCTAAAGTACTAACACAAAAATAATCCTTTGAGAAGCCAATGTACCTTTAAGTGGTGGGACCGGTGAAACCCAGTTTCCTATGAATTTTATATTCCTTGTGCCCCTGTCTCAACTCAAATGCATGCCTCATCAGATTTCCATAACCTCATCTCTCCCAGAATTATCTCCTTGACTTACTGTTTCATAAATTTTTCCACTGCACCCGCAGGACAAAGATATACATCTTAGAAATGACATCTGTAAGACTTAGGCTCATTATCAACACTGCCATCTGACCATTACTAACACCTTTGACAACTGGGTTGTCTTTTTTGTTAGTTTTATTCCAAATTACTAGCAGGCTGCTCTCTGAAATTCTGCAACCTCAGTACAGAACTGTGAAGCCTGTGAACTATTAAACATCATTCAAAGTCAGTTTCAAAGTCAACATGACGTCTTTACACACCTAAAGAGCACAGAAGTAGCACCTAATAAGTGATGAAGCAAAGTTTATATTACTATGCTCTTTTGGCCAGGAAACTTTGGAATTTAGGGACAGATTGTCAGTTAAACTGAGACGACTATTAGGCTCGCTGCCAGAGGAAACCAGCCAATGCAAGAAAGGAGCATGCTATAAAGTTACTTTCATAGAGCTCAATCTTACAGCCAGATCCTGTTCAAATGTAGGGTATTTCCCCCAGACTTCTGCTAGTTATGAGATCCCTTGTAGTTTTAAATTCTATCTACTAAAAAAACCTCAAGGTTTTATTACTCCCTCCTTACTTTAAAACAAAAAAATCTCCTCAAATCCAGCCTTTATACTCCCAATATTTTATGTCACTTACTAACGTTATGTTTCATACTTCATGAAGCCTGTGAGATTATTGCTTTATAAAGTTTAAAAATCACAGAGATGAAGACAATTATGTATAATTAATTTGGCTTTAAAAGACTGTTTTCTATGTCTATAGTTCTTGAAGCATGTACCTAGTACATATACCACCTCTCCAACACTGACATTTTGTGCAAAGGATGACTTATTTTCTTGTGCAAGTGATTTTTATAATATATTTACAGAGATCTGAGAAAAACATTGCATTGATTTTAATTCATTGATCTGCCTTGTCTGAGGTTTGTAAACTAGATCAGAAATCCTCTGTCAAAACTGAGGAGCCCAGTACCATTAATATATTGTAATTCATATACCATTATTTTAAAGCAGGCTAAACAGTTCTTCAGCAAGCTAGCTTTATGTGTCTTACCCACACAGCAGATAGATCTCAGGGAAAATTATAGCAAGTGTCTCACATATCAAGCATACCATGGAGACTAAATTATCTGGTATTGGAAGAAGTAAGGAGACTTAAACTTTGTCACTTAAGGCAGCGCATAGCAGCACAAAACAGGTGAGAGGAGAGCTGCTGTGATGCTTCCACAGTCCTTCTCCAACCCTGATTAATTCCTGTTTTTCATACTCTGTTTACTCATCATGCATACATTAGTGCTAATGACTGCACAAGTGTTAGATGCCATACTGTGAGCTTCATTTTCTTTAATCTTTTAATTATATTAACAGTCTTTCTTCTGTACAATTAATAGTCAGACCTGTTAAAGCCATTACATCCTTCATGCATTTAGTCACCTTAAAAATGTTTGTCGTCTCACAACTCTGTCTTCTTTTAAGAGCAGCTTAATTTCAAAAGGCTTTGCAAAATTGTTTACCTAGAAGTTGAACTCATATCTGTAATGCTGCATTTATTGGGGTGTTGGGACTCTGGGAGGAAAGCAAATAGTGAACAATGCCAATACTTGCCTTGAAATAAGTGTGTCTATATAATTTACCACTTGAAGTAATAACACTGTCAAACTGAATATCTTTATATTGTTTTAAATAACAAAAATAATTGAAGCTTAAGTAAAAACATATATAAAAATAAAAAAAAATTTTACTTACTTTAAGACTGAAAGCTAATACTATCAATCTAAAAGAGTTCTATAACTAACACTGCAACCTCTTTCAAGATTTATTAATAGGTTTCCTATATAAAAAGAAACTTTATCTGACTGTACAGAACTAAACCACATACCATGGTTCAGTGCTACGGTAAATACCATGTTTGTGGAGTTTGTAACACACACAAACTACCGGGTTATCACCAGGATATTGGTTTTCAGTGGTTTCAAGTTGGTAATACTGAATCATGAATTGAAATCAGAATAAAAGCAGTGGAGAATCTTTGACTCTCACAATCCATAAAATTTTTTAATTAGATTGTGAGACAGATATTTTAAAAACTTTCACTGTTTTGCTTGATTTTCTTATTATATACTTTGAAAGCTAACATGAAATATGATATATTTTATATAAAATGAATGTAAACAACAATGTATAAATAATAAATAACATAAAATATATTGCAGAGTTGGTGATCATATCATCACCCATTTTTAGATATTGGTTTACACATCTAAGAATATTTTACTTTGCAAATTCAAATATTTTAATTTCCTTCTGTTAATTTTGTATTTGGATTTCAACTAATTTCTAAATTTTTTTTTTTGAGCTCCAAATATGGAATTGCCAAATATTGTGTCACAGAAATTGTACACAGAATGGAAACGCAGAGGCTACACTTACCTATAACAATGGTGTTTTCTCTGCTATCCCCAGTGACCACTCACTAGAGGAAAACCTACTGAGCCTGTTTTCTGTGATAGTATTGGACAACCTTTCTGATGTGATTTATAGAAACAGACTGATGACTTGTAATTCTTGGCATAGCCTTTTCAATCTTGAGATCAACCTAGAAAAACTTCCTACTCTATTTCTTTTTTGAGGAGGCATCACTTGAGATAACTAGATAGTTCCATCATACGTGTTTAATCTGCACGCTGCTAGAACTGAAGATAAGAGGGCCAGCTAATGCTGTTTGATGCAGAGAAATATCACCAGAAAGTAACTGCTTGACCATTTGAGACAGGCCACTTTGCCAGCAGCTTGATACAGCAGTGTTCAGTATGAGATTAAAACACTGTAGAGGCCTACAAGCAGATCTGTACAGCTGCAGCAGGAGTCTGAGCACCCTTCGCAGTCAATGGGCATCAGACAGCAGGGCTTGTACAGTGCTTCTGCTCCCTGACCACCCTTTGTCAGCTCATGGTTGAGCACAGGCATCCTCTCGGCTCCACTACCTGAACTCCAATTACAACAGGACCACAGAGACATCATGCATTTGCAGTTACCAAGTGCAGTCTTCTAAAATCTGTGTGCTATAATCTTAGCCTGAAAAGTACTCCACTGGGGTGCTTCAGATTTAGACTAGCGAATAGGAATTATCCTGGAAAGAATTAAAGACAAAACAGACTCTCAAATAACTCCATTGCAACAAATTTATATTGTAACTGACTCAGGTGGCACTGTCTCCACACTCCCAGATGGCACATACCAGTAATAGCTCCTAATTATCACTCCTATTCCAAGTAAATTGGAATCTGCATTATCTGTCTTCACACTAATCTTTGCTTATTCTGATATTGAATACCTCCTATCACAGAGAAAACGAAGAAACAATTGAAAAGTTAATGGCGCTATACCTGAAAATTAATCAGATCATCCTATGGTTCTAAATGCATGAACATAAAGAACTAAAGAACATAATGCGAAAAACAGGAATGAAGACTTTTCATCCTTTCTATTCGCAACAATGGAAACTTAACAAGGGGGCATTATTTATCATAAATTCATTTTTCACTTGTTAGAAACACCAAATATACTTATACACCTTCCTATAAAATGCTACATCCCCATAACCCTTTCTTTGCCATGGACAAAATTACGCAATACATTCATAGGATCTGTCCTCATCACACTTGGTGCAGGTCATAGTGCTACTTGAAAGTACGACAAGAAACAGTTTTCCCCAAACATGACAAAGTTTGTAAGAACATACTGTAACTGAAATGTTCCCAAACTGTTGTTGTCAGACAAAGAATGGGATTAAATGTCTAGCTAATCTCAATTTTCCCCTACTAAAAAAGAGAGCAGATGTTAAATGATTTTTTTTTCTTATCTGTGCAAATTTCTACAGTTACTGGTTTAACTTTTAGTTTGAGTTCAAGAGTTTAGTGTTTGATGAAATGAGTTGCCTATGAAACCCTGAAGTTGTCTGAGGGTCTTGGGTACAAATTCAGCCACTGAGGAAAAAAGGTTTCCACTAGTATCAGGAATTAAGTATGAACCTTATGGGGAATCCCAACCCTACCCCCTCAAAGTCCCAAAAGAAAATGCTTGGTAGAGTACTGGTACCGCTTCAACCTCTACCTTTAAACACAGCATAGACTTTATTACAGAACAGAAAACTCAATTCAGGAAACCCTGGATTGCTACTTTGACTGATGGCTTCCTGTATTTCCAGGAGCCCTTTTAGAGTCACAATAAATTTTGACGTCTGTCCTCCAGAAGACAACAGAAATTCATAAATCTGTTTTGCAAAGCTATGTTCAAGAGTAATCAATTCACCTTCATGTGTTTTCTCCAACTCATCCCAGTTCTGATGCCTGAAACTGATTTCATACATGCATTTAATAAAGAATAAATACAAACTTGGAGGATATAAATATTGAATTTTTCTATTTACTATTAACTGTTATTCCAGTAATCCAAACAATTACTAAGAGACAGGAAAATAAATGTTTAAACTGTCAAATTTCGCTAGCTTCGTAAAACATTCACTGTCCAAGAATTTCTATTTTTTTAAGCAACAATGAATGTAGTCCATATTATTATACATGTATGTTATACGTTATACTTATTACACATGTAACTTACCTATCCTGCATTTTATACTATCATGAATTATTGTATGCAGGAAAAAAGGAATAGAACAAATGAGGGAATAAGAAAAAATTATCTCAGAAATTTCATATGAATGCAAAGAACACATGTTTCAGGTCAAGCAGAGAGATGCACTTCAGGCTAGATGCCTGGAAGTAGAACATATTTATGGATTTATTTTTAATTCTAGCCTGCAAAATGCTCTGAAGTGAAATGATGAACAGGGGCCTTTCACCCACCATTAAATCAGCACCATACAATTGCATTAAAAAATATGGCCACAAGGTGGCTGTCAATACTCAGCATTGAAAACTATAAATCTGAAACTGAAATAGAATCTCGATTAGCTTTGTTTTCTTAATATTTTAAGTGATGTGTTCCACCTCACTTATTCTTAGAAACATAAATTTCCATACTAGACAAATACTTTACAGATATTTTATATTTATTTTGTTCCTTAACATCATGAACCCTTATATAAAGAATTCCAGTGAGAGATTTCCAGACTCAGTCTGTGACAGCATCATTTTCCTGCAGTCATATATTTCTCCCATAATCTGAGCCCTTTTGAGAGCTGGAATTCACATATATATAACTGAAATAATTTATTTACTGTTTTTCGGTTAAGTTAGTTTTCAACTATTTACCAGTACTAGCTCTGTTTCACGATGAAAACTGTATGAAACTTCTACATAGAACATGCATTTGAATGTGGATAGCACCTTATACATCTTGTTTTTTCCCAGTATGCTCTAGGTATATTCTTTATGTTCTTAATTACCATTTTATTCTTCCTTTTACAGGTTTATTAACAGTTATGGGTTTTGCTGGAAACCTTCAACCCATTTTTGTAGTCAGTTTCAAAAATATCTTTGTTTTCATTTACCATTTATTTTCCTCCCAAGTGTGGAAATCTGAAATTTAAAGAAACTGGACCATGTAGAAAAAATAATAAACAGGGTTATGATTGTTCAAACTAGTAAAGAATTACTGATTCTGAATCAGTGAATTGTAGAACTGGACTATACTCTGAAAGGATAGAAGTCTCTTAGAACCATCATCTTGGATATATTCCTTAGACGAGATCTTGGTGGTTACTGCAAGGAATATGCTCCCTCACCAGAAGAAAATCTAAGAGAATACCTGAAAATAACTATTACAGCTGTTTTGAAATCACAGGCCCATGCGGCAAGAAACCAGCTATGTTTTCAATGGTCCGCTGCAGTACAAACGCTTTTTTACTACACTGTAACTACTGAATCAAGAGCCCAGAAAATAATTTCTGAGTATAAGGGATATTTACAAGAATTGTAATACTGGTGAACCTATATGACTGTTTTTAACCCATGAATCACTGGGAGAAATTCACATTTTCTTATTGCTTTCAGCTCAACAAGCTTGCAGAAAATCTGCAAAAAGTTAAACACTGTTGTTTTCATTATGATACACTATTTTGTGCTGTATTAAGTTGTGTCCTCAGGGCTTACTCCAAAGCCAACAGTCTCTTTCCCATTAGCTTCAGTACGTTTTTCAACGAGATCCTTCAACTGCAAACCAACTAGGACTGCTCAATTATTCAGCAATACTACAGTTTAAATGAAAACATGGCAACATGATGCTAAAGATTTCAAACCCTTTTCAGATTTCTCAGTTGTCCTTGATAAACACACATAGCACAATACCTGGAAAAAGTGATCTCTAGAATCAATGACTTTGCACTGGAATTCTACATGTGATTACACAACTCATGGGTATCAAAGCCAGAGGTACCCACACAGACAGAAAATGTGCAGTATTTTTCATCCTTCATGCAACAGCCTTTGATTCCTGAGCTAACTGCTTTTGTTATTATTACGAAGTCTAAAAAGGCTTTTGCAAAGCTTTTTATACTACAGATTCTAGAACCTAAGGGTCTGCCATCCACTCCTAGGTTTTTAGCATTTTGTCAACAGTTCTCAATATTTTACAACTTCCAAATTTATAAGCCAACAGTCTCTCTTTTTCTCTCTCTTTCTCATAGAGAAGAACCCCCAGCACACCAATTACTAAACTAGAGGTCATAACTTTAAACACAGAAATAATGACAGTTTTGCACATGGCAAATTCAATTTATATCTCATAGTGTTAATAATCATAATGAAAACTAATCATACAGTGTCACCTATATAAATTACAGATCCTCATAGTAGTTAGCTGAAATCAACATGGTTTCTTCAAAAACGCTGCTGAAGGTCATTATTCAAATAGGTAACAATTGTAGAAAAGCTCTGGCAACTCCTTGTTTGGAAAAAAACAACTTAAATTCAAAAGGAAAACATATCAGAAACCGTGGTCACAAGGTCTGTTGGTCACAAGTCCTTTGCAGGTGTGTGGGGCAGAGCATCTGGGGTAGTGCTGAGTTCAGGCAATCAGCAGCTTTACACATAAAATTTTTCTCCAGGTAACAACTACTATGTTACACAGTTATATAACAGACCACTTTATTTTTCTTATCCGAAGGTATTTTTTGATTGTTAAGAAAAAGTAACTTAATGCAAATGTTTTTACTTATCTTTACCTATGTGAACTTTATTTTGGTCTTAGTCCTCTTGTATCTATTGGGAAACATGGACAATTGGCTCAATTATTTTTTTTTTAAGAACCTTCGCTAAGCTTCATCAAAATGTTCCAGTATTTAGGGAAGTTGCTGGCCTATGTCCACAACTGCCTCAGCAACTTGCATCTTTGCAATTTCTCCCTTCTGTCACAGAAAACATTCACCAGAGAAGCTGTGCATAAACTTTTGAAATCATGTATGTAGTTTTCTTACAGAGGTGATAAACCACCACAACACAGCAGAACTTACGTACAGATATGTATTTTCAGTAAATCTTCAGATATGTTTCATTAGGCATTTTTAAATAGCTGGGCAGATCTGAAGCTGAGTTACACAAAAGACAGGTTATTTATAAAAAAAAAGATTTTGATTTCTGCTGCAAGGGGCACAAAACATGAATGTGAGAAACTTGTGAGGTACTGGGCAGGGCAGAGGTATGGAGTGCTATGGCTGCAAAAGCACTGTCAGAAACATGACAACTTCACTACATGCTGACACCATTCTTTACTGAAGAGGTAACAAAGACCTATATATTTTATTAGAATTAAAATGCACCAATGGTTGATTAACTAATTGTTGATCTCAATATAGATAAAGCAAGATACCATAATGCTCATAATCATATACTGGTTTTAATCTATAATATATATAATTTATAATCACAGTTTAAGTTCCATGCCTTTTGACTTAAGATAATTAAATATTCAAGATCTTTGCTCAGTTCTCCTATTATTGATTATCAAAAGAACAAAATATTCTCAGCATCATTATGTCTGCAGAAGAAGTTTTACTTGTTTGTAAAATTGGAACTGCTTTAAATTTGAACTATACCAAGAAATACAAATTCTAAGCCAAAAACCCTTCAAAACTGAAAGTTCTGTGTAAATTTGTTAGAAAAGTTTTCAGGCCATATGCACATCATCTGCAAATATGTCAAAACAGGATCTGTCCTGCTTGTCTTTTGTTGTTTTTCTAGTTTTCCTTACAGGTTAGAAATTATTTTGCCCAACAAAAGTCTGATGCTGAATAAAACCACTGCCTGAAATGCATTTCAACTCCTCCCACACATTTGGTGTCCAAATGTTCTAGAAATACCATCCTAGTCCTTAATATTCTCTTAATATCCCATTCTAAAGAATGCATTAGAAATGTTGACATTATTAATTTCAAATGGCTTTTCCATTTGGAGTATGGTAAGTACCGGGACACGGCACTTCTGGGGTTTTAGAATTTCTTAAAATATTTCATGCATAAATTATATATGATTGTTTCTTGGAAAAGAAACAGATTCTGCTGGTTCCACAGCACCCAGCATTGTAATAGCCATCATAAACCAAATCTTGCTTCTTACTCAAGTTGATTGACTTAGTAAGCAAAGTTAGTATTTAACAGGAAGGAAATATCTTAGGAAAAGACCTACTCCAGTGTCAGTGTTTTTCAGTATGTCTTATTCAAGTACTAAAAATGAATGAGTTGAAGACCTTGTTCTACCAAAAGCCTGTAAATAAAATGTTAAGTTCTAGAAGTTTAGACATATTCCATTATTCAGCTTTATTGACTAAAATGAATTAACTACTTGTACTGATATTGTCCAACGCCAAAGGCCTGTTTAGTGGCATGGTGATGGTGAACATTTAGTTTTTCTAAGAATTCATACTTAAGCACTGAACTTTACAAGTCTTCTAATATTGCTGTCTTCCTACCTGCACTCTTCCAGCAGCTTCTCACAAGCCATATACTTCTAAATCAGTCTCCATTTTTTTTATCAATTTGATTTTCATCCCATAATACAGAGCAAACTCCATTTCTATTACCTACCAATTTTCATTATAGTTCATGCACAGTTTGTGTATACTCTAGTCTTGTCACAAACATGTTAGTCTAGTTCCCACGATCATAATACATAACCTTTAGTTTATTTTGCTCTTTTGCTGAAACAAGACCAAAATTACTAACATAGTACATATACAAAGATGTATCCAAATACACATTTATATGATGCTCATTTGAAATCTTACTAGTGGGATAAAAAGAATACTGTTTTTTAGCTTTTTATGTTTTTGGAAATCTGTAATCAATCTCTGGTGTTTTTGATGTTAACCATTTGCTAAAACAAAAAGAGGTTTCTGAAGGAATTAGGTTGTTCAAAAGAGACTTGGCAAATTTAGGCAAAATTATAATTTTACTTTGATAAAGGTGACATGCAATGGTACCTGTACATCCTAAAGCATACTGTTTGTTGTTTTATACAGTGCAATGCTTTTCTCCAGAACAGTGATTTCCAGTTAGCAGGGATTCTTCTGAATCTTGGCTGACTTTTGAAATTCCAGTTCAAAGGAGCTTAAAATGAATTCAAAACAACCAGAAGATAAGACTATACGTTAAAGATATCAAAGCTTCCATATCTTCTGGCCTCCTACTATGGAGAAATGTTGATAATATAAAACATACAGAGGACATGCAAAAAAGCTGAGACTGACTATACACTTAATAAAATTAAACCAGAAAAAGAAATACACAGCAATAAATATGCACAACTTTCTGAAAGTATGCCTAATTACTTTTTAATTTATTTTGTTTTCTCCAAAGCACCTCTGGCTCTCAGTATGTGGTATTAACAGACTGTGGATCAAATTCAATTCACTCACTCTTAATGGGTATTTCTAATTGCTCTTTTTTATTTAAAATTCATAAAAGCGTGCACTTATTTTAGTCATTTCACAATTCATTTTAACTAGATGTCAATGCAAGCTGCAGCACAAAAATGCTCAGTCCAGTTCTGATCTACCCTGCATACTTTGCAAATAAACTAAAGGAATAGTTAAAAGGCCCAACCAAATTTGCCTAAATTATGGTGTTTGGGGGAGCTGGAAGTGGAAAGTGGATGACAACTGAAACAGTGTGTACATAGCTAAAAAATTATATCAAACCATAATCAAATAAAACTGTATTCTTAAAGCTTTTTTATTTTGAAAATAAATGAAATTAAGAATATGAATGGAAGCAGAATGTAATATTTTTCTCCATCTGTTAAGAAAATCATGTTTTCTAAATGAAAAATTGTATCAAGCATCTAAATGTACGGGGGTGGGGGGATGTGGATCTAATGTTTGCCACAGTCTGAGTCCAACAGGAAGAAATCTATCGATAAGTAAGTGAACAGAATATTTCATGCAACAGGTGAATTTATTTAATTGCACTTATTCTAATCATGTTTTTAAAGTGACAGTCTGAGATAGTTTCCCATATAGCAGTGATCTTTTCTATCAATTAGGTGTTTATGAACATGTATTTTTCAATTATGACAGGTCAGAAACTTCAATTAATAGTGATACTCTGAAAGAAAAACATCAAGCAACCTTAGAAGAAAGCACATAGATTTATTCTGCAGGATAACTGTGAATATAGGTTTTGTTTGGAATTCTATTTCAGGAAAGGCAACTACAAAGGGTGTTCTGTGATGGCCTGCACCTTTAAAGCAATGACCATTCACTTAAAAAACCCAAATATTATATCCTTCATTTACAATCCCAAAGAACAGTACTTCAGGATTTTTGCAATGATCCTTTATAGGTCAACTATGATGCTAGAGAAAAAACTAAAATCAAATGCAATTCACTGAACCTCAGAAAATTTACTCTGTTAGTTCCTGTATAAGAAATCAAATATAGTTGCTCAGAATGTCAATCACTGAACAGGATGAAGTCTGTTTGAGAATAATGTAATCACCTTGAAATACAAAGTACAACTGATTAACAAGCAGCATTCACTATCAGTGCACACTGCAGAAAACCCAGAAATCATTACTAATAGCTACTGTAGTTACACTGTTTTCCTGATAATTCCTAAGTAGATAGGATCTCTTTAAATACTACTTTCTAGTCAGTATATGGTTTCTGTACTAAGCTACTTAAATTGCAGATGACCAGAACCATTTGACAGTATGGTTTGGTGCATCCTGTAAAGAAAAGGTGCCTGAAAAATATGATTACTGCCTACAGCCTCACTGTGATCATATTGCGCACCATTCTGCATTGCAGCCAAGGACTTACTGGCTTGGAACTTGGAATGCAAGACCAAGGGCCATCAGTAAATTAAGCATTTCTCTTTAAATTTCTTGCCTGGAACAATCCCATGAGATTGAAAGCAGCTGAGCAAACTATGCTTTTTGAGGGAGGGCTTAAGAGGGACTAGGCCAGAGAGCACCTGTGCTAACTTTCATATATCTTACAATTTCTTTTTGCTGGAGTAACCAGATATTTCACAAGTAACCAGATATTGCCAGCCTGTTAATATTGACAGAATATGTTAAATGATTCTGAACCTGTTAAATGACAGAAGAAAACATGAAGAAAAGGGAACTTCACCTCTCGAAATCTTACGTGTTTTTAATATATACCTGAACTTCATTATATATGGTCAAAGCAAGCACTGGCAAACATCAAAAATGGGTAACAGGCTGTGTTGCTGAAGTGGAGAGTGTAGTCCTGTTTCCCAGATTTTTGAGTATGAAAGCAATCACACTGGGTTTTTTTGGTTTTTTCTGTCCTAAAGAGCTTTGAAGTTTTATTTTGAAATGTATTTCTTTAATATTAGCATAGCTATTTGATATCCATATATATTTTATGTAACAATGAGACTTCATGTTGACATCATCTTACCCAGTGAAGCTATCAATTAATAACTACTGTGAAAAGACACAGCACACTTTTTTCTTTGTGACCTGGATTACATGTTAAAACATTCCAGCAGCTAACTGAAGGAGATTTCCATGGTCAAAGGGAAAAACAACGCTGTGTGGCTTTTCTGTCAATGCCCCAGAATGAGGTTAAAACTTCAGGAAAGATCACAAATTCTCATGTAAGAAATAGCTAAGAATGCACAGGAAAATGGTTAAAAAAAAATAATATATAAATATATATTATACTTACATTCACTTATTTACATTGAAATAAATTAGTTTTACAGTAATATCAACAATCAAAATGACAATTTTAAAGGACAAAAAATACACATATGCTGCTACTGACTGTGCAAACTTCTGTGACTGTATAACCAAGCAAATAACTTGTTAGAGCTACTCATTACAGTAAGCAGTGTCACAGCTGGCATCAAGGAACCTCTATTAGCCTAATATTGTTCCCATATCCCAGAAAGAAGTTTCAGTGTATTTTAATCAAAGACATAAAATAAAATAATAGATTTAAATCAGATTAACCATTAGCAATATTGTTTTAAACAATACAACACTGAATTTCAGTTTCTGTGTTTACAAGCAGAAATAAAGAAGACATTTTAAAAAATATATTTACCTTAAGATCTGAATTGACTGAATGCAAATACTGCACTACCTTGCAGCAAGTTGCAATAGACTTCATTTAGGGAAAGAAGCTTAATCATATTAGAAATATGACAACAGTTTCAAATGATCTTACTAAGTATATTTAGTATTTAATAGGAAATTTTGTCAACAATGAAAGGGGCTGCTATAGGCAACACATTAACCTACAGTTTATCAGAGCATTTCCATGGAGGATTATAAGAAAAGGCATTAAATCTTAGATTTACAGCGATGAAATCCATTACTGATTTTAACCTGAATAACTCTGAAATTGCTGAAAAGTTGTGTACTAAAGCATAAAACGTCTTTTTGTAGTTCCTTTGAACAAAAACATCAGCATCCCTGTCAGCTGTATTTGCAACCTCAGAGATCACTCTAGAAAAAGAATTGGTAACCTATTTTGTTTCTAGGAGTCCCATTACTAACACAGCACAGCTTATGGAAGTAGAACAAATATTCATGAGGCAGCTTTCTGGTGATAAACAGGATAAAACTAAGCATTGTGGCATATCAAGTTGATGCTCAGGATAGATAAAACAGAATATATGATCAAGCCAACAGATTAGGGAAGAAAAGGTCCATTTTATTTTTCACAGGATAGCAGAAGACTGTTACTTGTTACCTCAGTGCTGTAACTATCAGAGCTCGAGAGACAAGCCAACAAACCTGAAATCCTTGGATCAGAGACTTTCAGAGATTTTCAGAAATATAGCTGATAACAGAATTCAACCCATACCATATATTTTATACTTTCTGATTCATAATAAAAACACTAGACAATTCCAGTAGACTGTATACAATGCACAGGAGTCCACAGAACTACGAATAGAAAATAGAACTACAAATCTAAAGCTGTGCAAATACAATTTCTGGAGTGACATGTAAAAAAGTAACTATTACAATAACAGATGTATACATCAAACTTCATATGTTTTTCCTTTTTAAAGGTCAGGAAAGCAAAAGCAAAAAGGAATTGTTTACTGTTTCTGTCAACTTTTTATTTCTGTTTGCAATACCTAACGCTTAAGTTAATTCTAATACATAGGAATACTCCAAAAAAAAGATGAAGGCAACATTTTTCTATTGTTCACAATGTACTTCCCTGTAAACTGGTGTTGTGGTTTAACCCTAGCTGGCAACTAGGTACCATAGAGCTGCTTGTTCACTCCAAAACTTAAATGTCTATCTAAATAACTCTTAATACTAAATTCCACACCTCAGGATTCATTAAAATAGTGGGATCACTCTATACAGAATACATTTTTCTTCAGCCTATCAATTGCTAGGACCACATCATCTCATGAATTTTGTCTCTGACCTTTAAGCAGAACTACTGAATAAAATATCCCATGAAAGAAATACAAAGAGCTTCATTCCATTCTCTGAGATAATTAGCAAATATTTTTCAAAAGTAAAAAAAATGTAGTAATTATAAAGCAAATAGGGAACTTCAATATATGTTTGACATTTAATATAGCCTAATGTATTTGAATACATATTCTCATTTTATTTTTTATAGGTTTTTTAATGACATATCAAATATTAGATATTTTATTAGTAAAACAAAAATAAAATGAGGATTTGCTCTGAAATAATTAAATGTCAAACAAATGATTACACATCAAATATTTGATGAATGTTCTCTAAAAATTAATTTCTAATAATTTAAAAACATGTGACAGATAATTAAGAGGATTAGCAAAATTGCTTTCAAATTTTAAAGGCCGGCAAAGAATACAATGGTTTTAACTGTTCTATTTTTCATTTCCTCCTCTGTGTTCAAGCAGCCTTCACTTACACGTGGTGTGTCTAGAGTAGAACATACATGATTTGGGCATTACTTATTCTTGTAAGTCATACACTGGATTTCAGATGTTTCCAAGTATCTTCTTAATCCATTACAGTGGACACTGTATACAGAATACAATATAAGGACTGTAGTACATTATCAAGATTATTCTCTGCCAGGTATTGCTAAATTTCGTCAACTGAAATGGCAAGACTGAATGGCCTGCAGTCTGTTCATTTTGGGAACTGTGACAACAAACATCGCTTTACACAAGATAGCTCTTGTCAGACAAACATGATATTATCATCATGAAGCTTAAATTAATCACTTTGCATCACACAGCACTGATATAATGCAGTTAGACTTGTGTCAGAAATTTCATTTATATGGTATGGCACTGGGAATTTAGCACTACATAAAAAGAATTTCATTTATTAAGGAGATTAAAATTAGGCAATGATGATCAAAGAAATTAAGTGCATATAGAAACTCTGACTTGACAGAACGTCTAATTAGGTTCTTCAGAGATTCAATTTGACCCATGGATATTTCCCATTTGTATTGGTGATCAAAAATTTAAAACATGATCAAGCTGATTAAAGGTACAGTTTGGAAATCAGAAGCACTCTGAAGGAATGGTAAATGCTTGCTAGGACAGATCAGTTCCACAGTGCCATTTGGCTCACCTACAGGCTGAGCTTTAAGATATCCGGGGAGCAAAGAACCTAACAGATTTAAAAAAAACCCTGAAAATCTCTTACAAGTCGTGTGTTTTACCATGTTAATACATCTTATGCAATAAATTAAATATCTGATTTATAGTATAAGGCATAAGAGCTGCTGTGCCAGGTCAGATTGAAAGTCTGTCTAGAGCAGTATTCTCTGAACAGCAAATGCGTAAGAAAGAGTATGTATCAGTGCTCTTCCCAGTATATTCTCCTGGCAATCAGAAATTTGCCATTAAGAGACCTACTGACTAACTTGATCTACCCCTAATAACAATTCACTATTATTTAAAAGAATGAGAACTTTCACTGTGAAAAAAATTTAAATTAGTGAAGAGAACCAGCATGAAATCCTAAGTCTAGAGCAGCAGGCAGGCCAATTCAGACATGAAGAATGACACACATCAAGGCTATATACTGGGTAGAAATTATTGCTGGAACTCAAACAGAAATTCACACCTTGCTCAATTCTCTACTTCACAGAATAAATATTTCAAAACAGCTGGTCCTCCTTGTCCACAAAAACTATGAATCCATTAGTGTCTCTCTGTAGTGTTTCTACACATCTGACTTGTTCTGTTTAGAACCGCACTTGGCTGTAGTGACAGTGGTCTTTTTCTGGTAGTTTTAATGGTAGAAAACTGAATGGTTATAATTCCTGGTGACAGCCACTTACGCCTATATATGTAGGCTCTGTCTGTACAAGTAGGTGGTACTGAAGTTCTTACCTTACCTTAGCCAGTAAAACTCCACAGTATCACAATTACCAGTGGAGGTGAAAATTTCTACACTTTCAGGTTACCTGAACGTAGATGTGTATTGCACATGCTTAAGACAGTGCTACGCCAGCCTTAGGCGTTCAGTTACAGGATGGGTTTATTGGAGGGGAGCAGAAAGGTAAGGGGAAAAAAAATCTCTTTATATCCAGTTAAATAAATAACTGCTGTTACTATAGTAATTTCCGTTAGAAATATTTACTTCTAAGAAAGAAAAAGAGAGTTTAGGCTGAACAGTAATAGCTTTAATAACAACCCCCCACATGCTGTTATCACTGAAGTCTTTGGTGTACTTGTAAGTCTTAATATGTTAGCCTTAACTGCTTAGCAAAATATTGCTAGCATATTACTCATTTTATGATTATTGATGATTTTTTATGCAGAGTTGCTGCCTTGGCAAAGTATCCATTTGATTAGCATTCTTATTGTAATAACTGTATATAAATAAAAATATGCCTCAAAGATACATGCTGTGACATAATCATTGCAGTACATGAGCTCTGCACAGCCAAAGATTAACTAACAGGGAGTGCAACTCCATCTTTTCCTCTTCCCTGTCTGTCCTTTCCAATGTGGTATACAAGATGCATTGCCTCAGAGAGGTAAGCTGCCTGCTCTATTCACAAGTATATATCACATCAAAACACATTCATATTAACATTACTTTCTGAAGCAGTCAGAAATGCTATAAACACAGCTGATTCCTCCTTTTGATGTAGTGTATACTAGCACATCTTTTAAAATGCCTTTTACAGTACTATGACTAGGATTTTTTGCTCAAGCTAAAAAGCAGTTAGGGAAGAGGCTGACCAAACCCAGGATACTCTAGCAGGTCAAATTCTGGCAACCAACAGTTCACTCCCTCATGGAAAAGGATTTATGGGAACAGACAGAAGATTGAATGCGTTATTTTGGCAAGTAACGTATGATTTAAAGATGATAAGACAACTACTTTAAGGAATAGACAATGAGTTTATTAAAAAAATACCCCGATTTCAGATGTGCTTTTCATAACTAAATAAAAAGAGTTTCTCCTTAGTAATGTCACAAATCTGATACTACTTAAAAGACACTGACATCTTAAGAAAAAAAAGCAGCCAACACTGGTACAATGATTCTTATTATGCTATGTTTAAAGACCTCTTGTCATAATGTCTACTCATTACACTTGAAAATAAAATATCGAAATAAAAGTTTCAGGCATTTCCAATGGAGAATAATCATATCTTTCATACAATGACTCCACTTCTTGTGGTGACAGTTTTTAAATGTTTCGGTGAATTCCCAGTGAAACTTATTGAATATCAGAATAAACAGTTATTTTTTGTTGGCAAACTTTAACGCTTATATTTATTATATTTTAGTATTATTTATTAGTTTACCTTCCTAAGATTCTGAGGTAGTATAATGAACACTATAGTCTCTGGCTTTATTATAGTATATGAAATGGTTGTTCACAATACCACTCATACTACTTCAATTAAATTTTTTAAGTCCCTAAACCTTCTGGGTAAAAGGAACATTTTTCTGTTGTAATAATGCAGGAAGTAGTCAAAAAGAATCAAAGATTTCCATGAAATATAAGAATTCATCTGTATTTAATTACAATGAAGGCCATTTTGCTTTATTACAAAAATCAGATAACTTAGAATCATGGAATTGTTTAGGTTGGAAAAGACCTATAAGATCATCAAGTCCAGCCATTAACCTAGCACTGCCAAGTCCACCATGTCCCTAAGTGCCACATCTACACATCTTTTAAAAACCTCTAGGGATGGTGACTCAACCACTTCCCTGGGCAGTGTGTTCCAATGCTTGACAACCCTTTCAGGGAAGAATTTTTCCTAATACCCAATCTAAATCTTCCCTGGCACAAGTTCAGGACAGTTCCTCTTGTCCTACTGCTTGTTACTTGGGAGAAGAGACCAACACCTACTGTGGTGTATGATTGCATGGACTCCGGGAGCAGATCAAATGCACGAAGACACTTTATTAAAATCAAGCAAGTCTTGTATACCTTTATGGGGGGCTGACGTGTCAGCCTGTAACTATGCTCAGTAATTTTCCACTCTTAGCTCTTTTTTTTATTACAGACACAGAAGCTTAGCAACTCCTTTTATGTACAAGGCCACAAGCCCTGCAGACTACTCCCTATCTTGAAGTTTCTCTTCTTGCTCCCATGGCTTCCTTCCAACAAGCATAACTGTGTCTCTCTCCCAAGGTCGGTTTTTGCTCACTGATGCCGTTGAGCTAGCTCAAGACATACCCACAACCTACCATGTTACGACCCCCTTTCAGGCAGTTGTAGAGAGCAATAAGGTCTCCCCTGAGCCTCCTTTTCTCCAGGCTAAACAACCCCAGTTCTCCCAGCTGCTCCTCATAGGACTTGTTCTCTAGACCCTTCCCAAGCTTCGTTGACCTGCTCTAGACACGTTCTAGCACCTCAGTGTCTTTCTTGCAGTGAAGGGCCCAAAACTGAACCCAGGATTCAAGGTGCGGCCTCACCAGTGCCAATTAAAGAGGGACAATCACTTCCCTAGTCCTGCTGGCCACGCTACTTGTGATACAAGCCAGGATGCTGTTTGGCCTCCTTGGCCACCTGGGCACACTGCTGGCTCATGTTCAGCTGGCTGTCAACCAGCACCCCCAGGTCCTTTCCCCCAGGCAGCTTTCCAGCCACCCTTCCCCAAGCCTGTAGTGCTGTGGGGGGTTGTTGTGACCCAAGTGCAGGACCAGGTGCTGAGCCCTGTTGAACCTCATACAATTGGCCTCGGCCCATTGGTCCAGCCTGCCCAGATCCCTCTGCTTAGCCTTCCTGCCCTCCAGCAGATCAGCACTCCCCTCAGCTTGGTGTGGTCTGCAAACTTACTGAGGATGTACTCAATCCCATCATCCAGATTGTCAATAAAGATATAAAACAGAACTGGCTCCAGTACTGAGTCCTGGGGAACACCACTTGTGCCCAGCTGGCAAACGCATTTAACTCCATTCACTCTTTGGGCTCGTCCATCCAGGCAGTTTTTTACCCAGCAAAACATATGCCTGCTCAAGTCATGAACCCCCAGTTTCTCCAGGAAAATTCTGTGGGAAACAGTATGAAAGGCTTTACCAGAGTCTAGGCAGACAACATCCACAGACTTCCCCTCACCCACTAGCAGGTCACCTTGTCATAGAAGATCAGGTTAGTCAAGCCAGACCTGCTTTTCATAAACCCATGCTGGCTGGGCCTCATCACCTGGTTGTCATGTACGTGCCACGTGATGGCACTGAGGATGACCTGCTCCATAACCTTCCCTGACACCGAAGTCAGGCTGACAGGCCTGTAGCTCCCCGGAACCTCCTTCTGGCCTTTCTTGTAGATGGACATCACATTTGCTCACTTCCACTCAAATGGCACCTCCCTGGTTAGCCAGCACTGCTGATAAATGATGGAGAGTGGCTCAGTGAGCACTTCTGCCAGCTCCTTCAGTACCCTCGAGTGGATCCCACTCGGCCCCATAGGCTTGTGTGTGTCTAAGTGGTGTAGCAAGTCGCTGACCATTTCCCCTTGGATCATGGGGGCTTCATTCTCCTTCCCATCCCTGTCTTCCAGCTCAGGGGGCTCAGTACCTAGAGAACAACTGGTCTTACTATTAAAGAGTGAGGCAAAGAAGGCATTCAGCACCTCAGCCTTTCCCTCATCATTTGTCAATATGTTTCCCCCTGCATCCAATAAAGATGGAGAATCCCCTTAGCCCTCCTTTTGTTGCTAATGTATTTATAGAAACTTTTTCATTGTCTTCCACAGCATTAGCCAGATTAAATTCTAATTGGGCTTTGGCTCTTCTAATTTTCTACCTGTATAACCTTATGACACCCTTGTAGTCCTCCTGAGTGCACTGCCCCTTCTTCCAAAGGTCATAAACTCTCCTTTTTCTCCTGAGTTCCAGCGAAAGCTCTCTGTTCAGCCAGTCCAGTCTTCCCCCCTGGCTCATCTTTTGGCATGTGGATATGCCCTGCTTCTATGCCTTTAAGAATTCCTTCTTGAAGAATGTCCAGCCTTCCTGGACCCCTTGTCCCTTCAGCACTGCCTCCCAATGGACTCTGTAAGCCAGGCCCTTAAACAGGCCAAAACTGCCCCCTGGAAGTCCAAGGTAGTGGTTCTGCTGCCCACGCCCCCTTACTTCTCCAAGAATTGAAAATTCTGTCATCTCATGATCGCTATGCCTAAATGGCCTTCTACCATCACATCACATCACCAACAAGTCCTTCTCTGTTCACAAACATGTCCAGCAGGGTGCATTCCCTAGGTGGCTCCCTCACCAGCTGTGCCAGGAAGTTATCTTCCATGCACTGCAGGAACCTCCTGGACTGTTTCCTCTCTGCTGCACTGTATTTACTGCAGAAGCCTGGGAAGTTGAACTCTGCCACAAGAATAAGTGAGTGACCTTGAGATTTCTCTAAGCTGCTTATAGAATATTTCATCTGCTTTTTCATCCTCGGTGGGTGCTTTATAAGACTTCCGCCATGATACCTGCCTTGTTGGCCTTCCTCCTGATTCTTACCCATAAACACTCAACCCTATCATCACCATCATTAAGCTCTGTAAGTAACTTCTAAAGCGAAGTCAGCTTTTCTATAATTTTTCACACAGATCAGCATTTGGCACTACAATCCTCAAACAATTCAAAATTTGATTTAGAACAGATGCTCAGATTAATTACAAATGTATGTGAGCTGGGCTGGGGATTTAGGGGATAGAAGAAAAGCAGGGAAATTTGCTATTTTACTCAGTATCCCCTAGATTTCAGTATGATGCATAAATAATTTTAGAAAAAGAAGCTATTTCAGATATGCAGCCAGCCAACCTATATGCCATATTATCTACCACTCTCTTAATTCGTACTATAAATGTTACCTTAATACTATCCAACTACATGCAGCAATAACCTGTATTCCAATAGGTTTGGAACTTTTCTCTGTGATATTTTTGTGGTTCTCATCAACATAACATGCTTTCTAACTCATTTAATCCCAGAATGAAGAGAAGAACTAAACATATAGCAGTAGTTTTCACTGAAATACACAGTAAGTTGGACAAATACTTTGACAGCTACCTCGCATACTATGCACTGCTGAAATAAGCATATAACTTTTCCTAACTTCTTTAGCAATAATTTTGTGTGTCTAAATAAGCACTGGTACTTTCAATAGCTTAAAATATTTCCCCCCTATATTAGCATTGAAAAATTAATATTATTTTTAATAAATTAATGAGTTTCAGGTTTTGTCCCAAGAAATCTAATGAAAAAAAGTTCAGCATTAATTACCAGTGTTACAGTAGAAACATGGGAACTCCAGGTTCAGGTTTGATATTATTTTTATAAGGCAGCAGATACTAACATCCACTAGAAAAAGAGGGGCTTTTTGATATGTTATTTTATGTAATATAAGGATATCAATTTATAAAGCACAGATTTTGAAATATTTATTATTGCTCTCAGAAGCACCATGACAGAAAGAAAAAATATGATCCTGATTTTAAAAAATCTTTTCTAAAACAGAATTTCCTCTACATTTCAGAAATTTGAATTTACCAACTGTAACATCTATGCTCCATTCAAAATTAGTAAGTATGAATAAATCTTTCCACATTTTCAGAAGTATAAAATAGGGTAACATATTTATTACATTTAAAGACAGACACAGAATCTAAAACCCTCACAACATTCCTAATTCACAGGGCCCCAAAACATTTACGAGTTTATAAATATATTTGCCAGGGAGAGAAGGTATCTTATAAGGATATTAAACTTTCTACAATGAATAAGTATCTCTTCTATGTTCTGCTATTTAACTGGGGAGAGAGAAAGAACATTATTTTTCAGGGAATATTAAGAAGACACTGTCAACTCTAATATTTAGACCTCAATATCACCAAATGCAAATGTCACATATAACAGTGAATTAAGAATTGTTTTGGCAATATCGTCTCATCAGAAATGCTAGCATATTGTTGAATAAATGAAAAGAAGTTGTTGCAGACCGTGTTACTTCTGATTGTTATTTATCAGAAAAAAACCATGGAAGGTCAACTAACATAATTCATAGACAGAACTGTTAGAATGCATGCAAATGTACAGTTTCAGCTGGCAAGTACTTGGGTACTGCTCAAAGTACTAGTAATTTATGATACATATACATATTTTTAAACATGAATAGATTAAGGGGGCTAAACCTTTGTGAGATTCAAATGGCCATGCCATTTTGACTCTTAAATAGATTATTTTTTGATTGCCTACCATTAGTTGATTCATGAGGGAAGTCAGATGGTTCTCCAAAGATGTTAAATGTACAGACTAGGTCAGATTAATACTTTAAGGCAGTTTTCTGTCTTAAAGAGTGGACAGTACCAGGTGCTTAGGGGGAAAGTGCAAAAAGCAGGAAATACGTGCTCTCCCAAATTGTGGCAACTGGTGTCTTTGGGACTTCCTGAGCTGCAGATTATATGAAGACTACTGTCAAGTAGTACAAGTTGCATAAAACACAACCAGTTATCAGCTTTTCAAAAAAACGTAAAAGTAACAGCACTTTTCTTTCACTGTTACTCTTTCCTCTATTCAGTTCAGCAATTCCACACATCCCTTCAGAGCAAAATATATCTCCCCAGAAGCTCAAAAATGCTTCATCTCTTCCCACCTTGGACTGTTCCAGAAAAACATGAATTCTAGGATTTCAAAGTCTACCAATGTAAATTACTCACCTGTTTCTCAGCTAGTCCGTAATCTGACCCTTGGGGTGACAAGAAGTGGCAAATATGACCATTGTTTTTTGCTTTTTCTCGAAGACCCATAGCAGTTCGTACTGTGGCATTTCTAGCATGAACAAACACCATCACCTTAAGATGGAGAGAAACAGGGATGATGAGACAAAACAGAAGTCTTAAATAATGAAAACACTTTAATTACAAAATACTTCCTATAGGAAAGAAAAAACCCATAGTTAATACATGACATACTGATGAAAACTAATGTTGCTTTAGGGAAGGTAAAGCGTGATCCTGCCTACATTGTATTTAATGTTTTCAAAGAGCTTTTGAGAAGGTTCTCTTTTTTTATTCTTTAGTCTTTAAAAGATTGAGAACAATTGTTGGATTTTCACAAAGTAGGGAGATTGCCATTGATGTGAAGAGCTTTTTGACACATCCTAAATGATCTGGAAAGCAAATAGTAAGGTGCTAATTTTCCTGACAGTACGACTTGACTATGTGAGGTAGCTGAAACAAAAACTGACTACAAAGAACCTCAGGAGGATACTTCAGTCCCAAACCACTGGACAATCAAAGAGAAGAATGAAATTCAGCACCAACAAATGCAAACCACATACTGGGATACAAATTTTAAAATAACAGATATGATCATGGGTTTTAAACCACATACTATCACTCACTAAGATACCTCAGAAACACTGTGGACAGTTCCCTGAAAACATCAAGTAAGAGCTGAGTATGTCTGACATCATTGTGATCATTCATTCAGAAAGACATACGACTATTACACAAAAAATAACTAAGAAACAAGCATTGTATAACTGTCCTCCACCCAGACGCTCTTCTAGTTTTTATAAAAAGCAAACCTAATTTTCAGATGTGTAGCGTGTTTTCTCTATGAAATCTCCCACTGTTTTTAAAGTATATAATGCACACCTGAATTCATTCACTTTTCTGTATTTCATGATCACATATCAACACCTGACCAAATTTTAAAATTTAAATTTAAAATGATTAACAATAAATAGTGAGAGGCAGACAGACACCAAGTCTGATTAAACAAAATAGACCACTTTATTAACTGATAGAGGTGCCCAACATTAAGGTTAATGTTTACTTGTAATCTCAGTACATCACCAAATAGTTTGTAAAGAACTAGCCCTAGCTAAAAATTGACATATAACACCTTGTTGAATGTTTTTGCCCCAGTGAAGTTCATAAGCATTTACCAAATACATTGTGAGACAGCAACGTGATCTTAAGAGGGTTAATTTAGCCTGTCCTAACTATGTCAGAGAATATTATATTTCAGTGGCAAAATCTCCGTGCATTAAATTATGCAAATAAGTTAGGAAAACTAATTTAGAATAGAGAGAAGTGGTTCCACAGCTACAAGCTGTGTAATTAGATCCGTACTCCGCAGTTCAAAGCTAGCTCTGGTGTATATAGCCCTAGTGCTGAAAGCGTCTGCTGCTGCTCTCCTGAAACCAAAGCTTTTAAATAATAAAAAATATACAAGAAAGGAGAAAGAAAATGTCTCTAGCTAGGTTACCTCCCCAGAATTTTCTCAAAGTATGAAACAAATCAAAAGTTTTCACCAAGGACTTTGTTAAAAATTCAAAGGAGGAAGTGTCTGCATTTCCCAAGTGTTGCATATTCCAGGTTGTAATCTTTCTGAAATGCATTAGTGCATCACCAAAGCACTGCAAAGCGTACTATTCAAAATACCTACAAGAACTAGTACTTTTCTGTTATCAGAGACATGTAACTAGACACTAGTGGGATTTACATTTTCACTTGGAGAAACAAACACACAACATATACACATAACAAAAGTATCTAAAATCATTCATGAAAATTTGTATCAGGTACTTGAAATACCTTTCTTCTGCCTTTGACAGTAAAGATGCTTTCACTAACTTTTGCTACTAGGAAATGCGTCTTTCAAACTAACATTCTCTGTAACAACTCCAAAATGGCGTTTTCATCCTTTTGGAGAAGCACACTGACTCTTTCAGGTATCTTTCCATCCTGTTACTAGAGTGCTAGTCACTCAGTGCTTGAGTTCAGCATCTCTTTTTGCTTAACACCTCTCCTTGAGGACAGAAGGCCTAGGTTTTGCCACCCACTTTGCATCACATCTTTCAAAGAAATTAAGACAAAAGAATGAATTTATTTAATTCAATGTTGATATTAATGATGTAGTTAAGAGACAAGTATATATACTTTATTTTAGCTTCAAGACATTGTTTGGCTTTGCTCAACTTAATCCTTATAACATGTTCTTTTATGTGGTATCCAGTTCTTGACCTGGGTATCACTTCTACTGAAAATGAAGTTAGGAATATGGATCAACTGATCAATCTATCCAGCCATTTTCTCCCTTAAGGTCAGCATGAAACCTTCTCCAAGTATTTTACAAAACTCTATTCGTAATGAGGTTTTAACATTTTTCCCCAAGGAGAGCTGACTGCACCTGTTTATGTTAAACAAAATCATCCTTTGCACCTCATTAAACAGAATCATCTCCTACACCAAGTACAACTCGCTAATGTCTAGCTTTATTCTAAGGAATAATAAAATTGTTTCTCTCTTGTGTTGTGTTTTCCCCTCGTCTACCAAGATACAGTTCAAAACTCCAGTGCCTAATATTTACAGAGCGAAAAGCATATTCCACGCAAAATATAAATGAAAATAACACATATGGTTCACTAATTGCTCTTGTTCAAAAACATTCACTGCAAAATCAGAATGTCTTGATTACCAGATCTAAATGACAGCGTGACAGTGATTTCCCCTTCCCTAATATCACAATGACTTATGAAGATCGCTATCCAGAACTAGTAACTAAAAGAGCAGCAATGAAGTATATGAAATAAGAATTTTTATAAGGTGACCTATAGCTTAAAAAGTTTAATGCAGAAATCTTGCTTTAATTTTAGCAGATATTTTTATTTAGAAAATTAAGTGTTTTCACATCTTAACATCATGGGAATGGAAAAAGCTGAACGGGCTGTGTCACTTACCAAGGCAACAAGAGAACTTGAATTTATTTTCTAATTATTTTAATTCATTTTAGTACATCTTGTATTTAAAGGAAACACTGATATAATCTGCATGTGTGTGTATTAAGATCTTTTACACTACAAAACTGAAGGATTACTAAGCTACATACAAACTAGTTCTAATGAGACATTTCATATATCCTTCATTTTGTATAGAAAATTCTTCGCAGGTTAAAAGCAGACTGCATTAACTCATCATATAAAATTAAATGATGTGCATCAGAATACAGGAATTTTCATTCAAGCTTGAGGGGTCAAGAATGCCAAAAAAAAATTCAGCAAGTCACCATCAAAATATTTATACATTCAAGGGAAACATTCAGCAAACCCTGCTGAAGAACAAAACTACACAGTACTATACAATATTTTAACAGAAAATATTAATGAATAACAACAACAAAGAAGCCTACGATGCTGCATCAGGTAATCAGTACTGTATTGTGATATATTCTGAACTCCTGATAGATTACCATTAATTGCTCTCTGCTAAGCTTTAACTGTTCACTCAAGTAAAACCCAGGTTTTTTGACAAAACCTCTACAGAATCTAATAAAAAAATCTATTTAACATAGCTATTTATCTAATTATATTTCTATTTAGACATACCAGCTTTTAAGGGTAATAAGTCCTATTTAGTTTACAGATATTTTTACTATCATAATGTGCACTTGCTCATCTATTTATACGTAATACTACTTTTTAAAGACATCTGTCCTATCATTTCAAGTTTTTAGTTTATTTTACTGTGAAATCTATTTTTTATTTAACACGAGCCCACCCTAATGAATATTGTATTGTACAATCCCATCTAATTTTTATTACTGCTCATGAAACTTTATGTACAAAGCTATGGTAAGGACATTATATTGGAACTTCTTTCTTGATTTTCTTCCTATCTGCCCTTCCTTCATTTAGCCTTTTGTGTTCTAAATCTATCCATAAAACAGGCTTCACTATTGTACACATTCTGAAACACTACCATCTTTCTTGTTCCTCATTTCTCTTAAAGAGTTTCCTTCTTGATACACCTTCTGCTGTTTCTTCTCTGACTTGTTACAATCTTTATTGTTACAGCTCTGTTGTAATTCTCGGTATAAACTTAGTTCCTCCTGATTTTGTTTTCTTCCTTTTTCCTTGTCTTTCCTCTATCTTTGTTGTATCGTGTCTAGCAAAAAATCTTCCCACTTAACAAGACTTAAACACAGAACCTGTGAAACGATTACCATTTAAAGAAAAATTCTGTAGGCGTTGTAAGTATGTAACAACTTTTGTCTTTGATGGAAAAGAAATACTTTTGTAACAGTACCAATTAGTTCCAACAATACATATGTATGTTTTTTAACATGTTTTTTTCTTATTTCTGTATAATTTATAGGCATTCTGAAAACTTACTGGCTCACTGACTTCTAGGTGTCAGGAGATGATTTAAAAGGTGCACAGAATCCCTCATGAAAGGTAGGTTCCACCACAAAAAAAATGGCCTACTACAGTAAGTTATTACATTGACTTTCTAGGATTATATCTAACAAGACATTTTAGCCTGGGGTAACCAAGGAACTTTCTTTAACTAGAAGTTGATACATTTTCTTCCTCATCTTGTGACTTCTTTCCCCCTTCATTTAAACATTATAACCTCAGCTGAATTTTTTGCCCTTTTTGAAGATGGGGATGATGTGCTCTCTTTCAGTTCTCAGGAACCTCCCCTGATCACTATGATCTTTCAAGGATTATCATAAGTGGTTCTGCAATATCGGCCAGCTCCTTCAGCATGCGTGGGTGTCCAATCAGGATGCATGGATTTATGTAAGGGTAAGTAAAAGGATAAATCTTAGCTCTGATCTTTCCCATTTGTCTCAGGGATATCCTTTGGTATATCTCAGGATTCCTGTAGGCAAATCTTATCAGCAAAGACCAAGGTGGAGACTGAGTAGCTCAATCTTCTACATGTCCTTTGTCACCAGGTTTCCTGCCACACTCAGCATTTTCCCTTGTCTTCTTGCTGCTGCTATATATGGAAGCCCTTCTTGTTGCCCTTCACACTCCTTGCCAGATTCATCTCTGGGTGGGCTTTGGTTTTTCCTAATCCTACTTCTGCACACTTGGACAGTGCCTTTATACTCCTCCTGAGCCTCCTGTTCCTGCTTTACCCTCCTGTATGCTTCCTTTTCATGTTTGAGCTTTGTCAGAAGTTTCTTGCTCATCCATGCCGGCCTTAGGCCAGCTTTGCTTGATTTCCTGCACATCAGGATGTACCGTTCATGAGCTTGGGAGATGTGATCCCTGAAAATCAACCACCTCTCCTGGACCACCTGCCATACAATTCCTCCAAGCAGATCCCTGAAGAGGCCAAAGTGCTCTCCTGAAACCCAGGGCTGTGGTCTAGCTTTTTGCCTTGTTCCTTCCATCAGAATCCCGAATTCCACCATCTCATTGTCACTGCTGACAAGGTTTCTCCCAGCATTCATATCCCCAACCTCTCCTTCCCTTTCTGCAAGTACAAGGTCCAGCACAGCATCAAATCTCATCAGCTCCTCAATCATCTGTGCTAAGAAGTTGACCTCAATGCACTCCAGAAGCCTCCTGGATTGCTTTTGCCTTGCTGTATTGTCCCTCCAGCAGATATTGGGGTGGAAGTCCCCCAGGAAGACCATGGACAGTCAACATGAGGCTTCTTCTAGTTGTCTGAAGAAGGCCTCATTTACTTTATTCCCGATCAGTGGTGTAGCAAACTCCTACAACAATGTTGCTCATGTCTGTCTGCTGGCTAATCCTCCTCCTAAGCTCATCCATCCCTAGGCAGAGCTCCAGGTATCCCTGCTGTGCTCTCAAATGCTAACAAGTTTCTTGCCATCCTGGCCTGACCTTGCTCAAGAGCTTGTTTCCACCCATTGCAGCACTCAGTCATGTGAGCTATCACATCACATCTCTGATTCTCAATATAATCTTAACTCAGGATCTGGACGCAGACTGCTAATTTCTCTTTTTTGTTCCATATGTTGCATGTTGTAATGCACAGGCATTTCACAGAGGCACCCAGTTATGCTCATATAAAACATGACATGGTGTCTTCTACCACTGTGTAAAAATGAAAGATATAGGGTTTTAGTGTAATTTCCATTCAATGCTATGGATAAAACAGTTCTGGACCCGTAAGCTTGACATTAAGCCTCTAGCATTAAAATAAAAGACTGACGATATCAAACCTTTACAGTGAAGAACAGTCAGTGTGTATACTGCAGCACTAATGGGAGGATGTTTCTGAGAAAAAAAGCATTTGCCCATGTGAAACTTCATGACTCTTCCCTTATACCTATACAACAGTTACATACATTTTCCACTAATGTATGCTGATTGGTTTGTCTGATTTAATTTACCTTAGGAAGGTCTAAATTATTAATTACTTAAAAATTGCAAGCACTTGTGTTTACGATCTTGTTTTATTATATTTTGAACTATATTAGATGGTCTATAAAAAATATTCAGTTATGGAATCAATGCCTGAATATGGATTCTGGATATTAGAGGAAACCTGTTTCAGAACAGCATAATGGGATCTATGCTGTCTTCAATTTTCTGGCATTAGCCAAATATATGAAAAAATGCAGAGAAAAATAAGTAGAATGAAAATTAAAGTAGAGGACAAATTATTCAATAAGACAAACAAATAACACATTACTGACTCCTACAGGTAGTAGAAATTATTCTGAATTTTAATTAACAGGATAGAAATAGAAATAGCAATATCTATTCTTGTATAGAAAATTAAGCAAGAATAGCTAGTCTATTACTATGCAAATATGTGTCATTAGGCAGTTAAGAATTGCATTTTTGCAGATGCCAATGGACTTGAACGACAATTATTATTCAAAATTATAAGCTGCTTTTCACTGCGTCTTTTTTTAGAAAAACAAGTTCATGCAGTAATTTGTTTCAAGCATTTCCCTTTGTCCTGTTCTGACATTAACTATTTTGACTTTGTACAATAAAATATCTTTCTACATTACCATAAATTATATTTTAAACATGTCTACCATATCTCTCTTACTATTTATACTTATATGTATACCATCCATAATGTGAAAAAATAACCCAGGAGCCAGTAGTGATAAGCACATTCAGCTTTACTGAAGGAAAGAAACATAGAGGACAGCGGACAAATCTTTGCATCTATTCCCATTCCTTTTACTTAAGTAAAAAGGTTAAGAAAATTGCCATGTCAATCTCTGTATCTTCTGGTTTTGTAAGATCCAGTAACATAAATCAACCTACCAAACAATTAAAGAACAGAACAGTCAGGTTTTCTAGGTTATTTCTTATCACTACTGATTTAAAAACACAGACCTTTATACAGAAGCTTTTTTTGCTCCTAATCAACAATTCTGCATCATCAGAAAAGTGAAGAACTACCTTCAAGAACAAGCAATGTTTTTAATACGAAACTTAATAGTTATGAAGAATTTAAATGATGCAATAGTTTGTAAACAATAGTAAACTGTGCTAGAGCAATTAGAATGTCCCTCATAAACCCATACCTTATATGTATCTCAAGATATCCTCTCCTAAATAAGAGTACTATAAATACCTCACAGTTAAATACATGAGAGTATACAAATGGAACATATTCTGGAGGCATCTCTTCAGTAACCACAAAGAAAATTATCAGCATCACAGCACTGCATATGTGAGAAATCTCATACTCTGGAAAGTGAACAGAGGTATTAAGTCAGAAGGAATTCCTTGATGCATCTTAGTGTCTTAATATTAAATTCCCATCCTTATGGATTTCTCAAAATGGCCTATTTTCTATAGAATCCTGTAATAATGTATATTTCAAACTAAAACCTATGAATGACATTACTATTGGATTCTCATGTAACATCTATTAAAAAATCTGTGATAGCCATAAGGTCTCGGTGGACAGTAATTATATCGTTACATTTTGAATAATTTACAGTAGTTTTAACAGTAACAAGGAAGTTTATTGGTTGATACTCCCTGTTATGTTAAACTAAGCACACAGATTCATTTCTTTCAGGACTACAGAGCAAGAATTTTCAAACTTTTTGGACTACTGACAACCATCAACATGTCTTCTGGAGCATCATTTATCCTTGCCATTAAATTCTTACTGGAGGAAAATGGGAAGAAATCCTAAATATCGGTTAACAGAAATCTTTTTTAGTAGGGTGGGTCACTGCACATCAGACAGGGGATCATCCAGCTCATCTCTTGAACAATCAGGTAGACTTACTGGCCCGCTTGGCAAGGGTGGCCACAGAGGGTGAAGAATAAAAATGGGAACATCTGTTAGAACAGCTACATGTTAAACAAGACCATTCTGGAAGTAAAGATCTGTTTAAGGAAGCAATCAGTAAGGGGTGGTCTGTGACAAGGGAAGTGTGCAACACCATTGTCTCAGCATGCAACTCATGCAATACTCGACTGGGAGAGCACAACCCCCACAAGGATCAACCCCTGCACTTAAGAGACAATAAGGGGCTGTGGGACACCTGCCAGGTAGACTACATCTGTCCCTTCTGACTCTCAGAGGGAAAATGTTATGTGTTGGGAGGTGCTGAGGTGATTTTGGGACTGACTCAAGCAGAGGCAGTATGGCTAGCAACAGGGATAACACAGTAAAAGGCTTAAAATTGTGGTTTAGTTGCCTGCCTAAACCCAAATCAATTCAATTGGACAATGACAGCCACTTCACTGCTGGTGTGGTCCAGGAGTGGGCATGGGCTGAAGGGATACAGTGGGTTTTCCATATTCCTCTCAGACAAATTGTATTGTGGAATGCACTACTGGGCTTCTAAAATGAGCCTTGAGGTCTCTCAGCCCTGGATGGGCGCAATAGGTGTCTGATGCAGCAACTAAGGTTAACAGCTGTTGGGGAATCAATATTAGATGTTAAACGAGTATGTTTATGTAACCTGCTCCTGATCCATAGCATTTTGTCCCAAACCTTTGTCTTTTCTACCTGAGAAAAGAGAGAACAAAGATCCAACAAAACCACTCCATTATGCTAGACAGCTTGTTTTGCTGGACTTACCCTCTGTGGGACAGGTATGCCTGACTGAAAACTCTGCTTAACCTGTATGCATGGATAGCCACCAACATCCATGGAAAGGACCACCGAATCCATACTCGATGGAGTATTCTGTCCTTTTAATTATTCTTGGTGTTGTATATACATATATACACATACATAGACAGCAGGCTGTGGACAAACTTGTGGAATCCAGGCTCCTGATTGCAGTGTGGATTGCTACTTGTATTGTTTGTTTGATTTTGTCAGGAATATTTTTGCATTGCACTAAGGAAAGATGTGGTAATGGAATCATGGGGTGAATCCCCCAGTTTGGCTTGTCAGTTGTACAAAGGTTTGGGTGTAACTGGAACCAGATGGACCAGGGGATAAGTGTTGCCCTCACTGCTTTGGCAGCAGAGGGATTCAAATATACAATGATTAGTTTAAATCTTACAGAAGTATTGGAAAATGAGTTTAAAAGGTCATAACCTAACAGGAAAAAAAACCATCACATTGGGAATAACTGAATACTCTTTTCTTGAGCAAAAAGAGAGACAACTGTGGAGAAACAATGGGACATAGATCAAATACTCATGGGTTTGCATCAACTCCTGAACAATTCTACTTGGGAAAATTTGTGGAATCAAACTTGTTATTGATCTCTAAACAAAAATTCTGGTATCTGCTTCTGTGCCTTGTACTCTAGTACCATGATGGGATTCCTGCTCTGAAAGTGATTATTTTGAACATGAATATAACATGCATTGGGACACAAATTGGTGTATACACAATATGGTTTCAGAGAAGCGTTTACAGATTCAACAGGTATCTAAAATGACTTTACAAAATAGATTAGCTTTAGATGTGTTATCGTTGAAAGAACATGGGATATGTGGAATGTTAAACCTAACCAAAGGGGAATGCTGTATTACCATCCATAATGCCTCCACTTCTACAGAAGAAGCACATGCAAAGATGAAGGAAATTGCCGGTAAGATCAGAGAATTGTCCAAGCAACACAGCCAGCAGATTGGTTTGATGGACTTGGCTCTGGGATAATGGCAAGTGATAAGCATTTCTGCTACCCAATTATTTACCAATGAGCCTAATTATGGAATAAAAGTTTTTGTTCACCTACGGACCTCAGGTATTGTGTATACCCTATTCCAACCAAAAGAATCAGCAAATATGAGTCACTCCTCCCTCCTCCTTGGTGGGACATGATAGGAATTAAATCTGATTTTTTGTTTCAATGATTTACTGTACATTCATAATACCAGAAGAACGGCAACTCTAAATAGTAGCACTTGTTACCTTAAACAGTGGTATATCAATACCGACCTTATTGTATGGCTGTGTAAGACTACGGACATAAACTGAACACCTCGTGAATTCATAATTAACGGAAAAATACTAAATTGCTGCTTCTGGTCAACATAAATCCATTGTGAACACCTGAGTACACATATAGAGACAAGCTACTATGTAAATACAAAGATACATGCAAAAATTAGAATAAGGCTAACTTATTCTTAAAGCATACTAACATTTAGAAGGCCACCTAATTGAAGAATAATGCGTTATTATATACATAACTTGCTATGGCATCCATTTCCAGCAATTTCCTCAACTATTCGTGTAGGCAGCTGACAAGTTATTAAACGTTTAAAGCCAAACAGATTTGACCAAAAGATATAGAGGAAAATAATAGATATGTATCATTTGAAAATAACATGAAATATCTGCTACATAGTATTTTTTGTAGCATTATCTTCCACACAGCACATCCAAACAGTATTTTTAATTAAAGTAAGATACAAAGTTTCATTTGTTCAGGCTTAAGCTTATATTAACTATCACATCCTTAAAATTGCAAAAGGCAGTTATTGTGGAAATGAAGTGCATAAATAAATGATGAAGATGCAGAACAAAAATAGTGTACCATCATTGAATTAGTTTGTCTATGATTTTGTTAAAGAAACCATACATACAAATGAGCCCTAATTGTGCAAAAGAAATTCTACGGAAAGAATTAAGGTCTTCACTTAATCAGCAACACAGAAATAACAGTTGAGTTGCATGTTATGGGAATTACTATAGCAGGAACCCCTTGTTGATAGCCAGGCTAGGAGCATGGGGAGAAGTTCAGTGCAATGTCAAACCCTATAATCTGGCCTGAAGGATTATTATTATCCTCTGACCAGAGGTGGAGATTGTAATGGATATACCTTTAAACTGTTGTAACCTGAGATTTGAGTTGCATGTTATAGGAATTACTATAGCAGTAACCATCCAAACCAGTGGAGGACAACTCTTACAGGAAGCAGTGCAAGTGCAGCAGTGACTTGACCCAAGCTGGCTTTTGTGCCCAGTTAATCCATGCAACACACCATGTCTCCAATCCTGACTGACCACCATAACAGATGAAGCCCAAAGTAAGAGACTAAATTAACTCAGTGGACATTTGTGGACATTTTACAGAGGCTATCCGTCGACTATCAAAGGATGGGAAGGGGAGTGGTGATTAATGATGTTGCACTGGAAAGTGTGGCATGACTAAATGGTATAGAATAAGGCGTGGATACTGTCCTGATTTCAGCTGGGATAAAGTTTTGTGGTGTGGTGGTGGTTTGTTTTTTTTTTTTTCCGCTCTCTCTTAGTAGCTGGTGCAGTGCTGTGTTTTGGATTTGGTGTTAGAATAATGTTGATAACATATTGATATTTTTAGTTGTTCCTGGGTGATGTTTATAGTAAGTCAAGGACTTTTCAGTTTCTCAGGCCCTACCAGCCAGAGGGCTGGAGGGGCACAAGAAATTGGGAGGGGACACAGCCAGGACAGCTGACCCAAACTGGCCAAAGGGATATTCCGTACCATGGGACATCATGCTGAGTATATAAGCTGGGGGAAGAAGGAAGGCAGGGACGTTTGAAGTGATGGTGTTTTCACAAGTAACTTACACGTGATGGAGCTTTGCTTTTCTGGAGATGGCTGAATGCCTGCTGATGGGAAGTGGTGAATTAATTCCTTGTTTTGCTTTGCTTGCCTTATTACAATGTCTTTATCTCAACCCACAATTTTTCTCACTGTTACTCTTCTCCCCCATCCTACCAGGGGGAATAAGCAAGCAGCTGTGTAGTGCTTAGTTGCTGGCTGGGACTAAACCACAAACAACATCTACAATCATCAGCCACAATTCAGCTATCCTGCCAGACCACTTTCTGCATTTGTGTATTTTTATACACCTACATACATGTGTGCATATATAAATTTAGAAGCAATATATACACTTATATATGCAAATAAGCTACACCAGGTGGTGAAGTAGAAGTAATCTGTATAGATGCAGTGTTACAAAAACTCAGACTGAAAAACTCTTAGGCTGTAAGATGAAATTCAGGGAAAAAAAACAATCTAGATAAAGAATACATTTTAACAAATCCAGTAACTTTTCAGTTATTTGTCCGAGTGTGCTGTAAACTCTTTTACCCAGGAAAAATGCTAGGACAAGCTTAATTCTCAGGGTACTAAGTTCCAGAGAGACCTCTGAAGAAAATACTGTTTTATTAAATCTTATCTTATGACACAGCTATAAAAGCATTGTCAACAGTTGCAGTAACTAAGCCTATTAAACTTCTATCTTCACATGGCTTCTGCAACCAAATAATAGCTGGAAGACTGATAATAAAGAAATTTAATCCATCATTTTTACAGATGAAATTAATACCTGTCAAATTCACTTCTGACAATTTAATATAATAGATTTAAAGTAACTACTCAGTGTTTCTTTTTTGGTTTAAGATAGCATTGTAAGAAAAACAAGATGACACTTCTTAGATCTGCAAAGTTCAAGTCAATTATTGTAAACAAAGAACAGACTAAGTGATTGCTTTATGTGCAATATATAGCACAGAACCAGTTTTGACTATAAAATTCAAGTGTAATCTGTTTCTGATCTGTGACATCAAAAATCCTGATTTGAAACAGTATTAAAAATCTGTGCAAGGTGATACTTAGAAATTATGTCAAGATGTAAAAAGTATATAGCAACTCAGTATTACTTCTATTCTAATGAACTAAATGCAGAACAGTGTTATGGAACGTTTTAATTAAGTACATAAATTCTAATTAATAAAGCAAGCTTTTTCTCTAGAAAACTGCACACTGACCACCCAGTGCATACACTAATTAAAAAATTAACAAGTATATATACTTTGCACATTAAAAAAAATACAAATTTCATTTTAAAAGATAAAGCTTGTCATAGGTATATTGGATGCAGTTAAGACAATACTGCAAAAGCAAAACATTAATACAGAAGAAGACAGCTAAACCTAAGAAACTAGTTCAAATCAGAAAAGCCAAAGCTCAGAAGCTAACAAGGTACTTGAAAAAGCACTTTTCTTCAAAAGATTCTTAAGAAAACTGAGCTGAAATAAGCACAAAATGGCAGTCTGAAATCACCACTCACAGTGCGTCATTGAGAATGGATGGTTTATATCAGACTGTTCATTATTTTAAGTAGTTTTTCTCTACATTTTTAGTCCCAGTAGTAAGATTTTCATCATGTTAATTCTAAAAAGATTGCCATATCTTCACTGGTTTACAGTTCCTAAAGCCTGCTTCACTTGAGTTACCCAGAGTTGTTGCTACATAGTTAAGAATACTACTACTACATTCATTTTTGGATGCTGTGGTGAGGCTGTGTGAGTTATTTACCGTTTCAAAAAAACAGGTCTTTACAACAGACGACTTGGCATCTTTGGCCACCAGAAAAGCTCTTCCTTGTGTATTGAAACCACTCCCTGCAAAGCAGTGAAGCCTCCTCAGTATTTACGTACTGACACCTTGACCCTCAGTGCCTGCACTGACAGCAAGGGCAATGAGAAATTCCACTGAACAGTCATTTTTTGCTATGAACTGAAAACACCAAGCTCAGTGAGAAAAGGAACTTCCAAGGAGTTGCAGAGTACCAGAGCTAGCGGAAGAAAAGTGAAAGCAGACAATATGTCATCTCAGAATTACACAACACTCTCAAAAGCAGTGGAAAAACAGGCATTCATTGTCTTAAAAGGAAAAGAGGTTTCAGAAGACAGGAGAATGCCAAAAGCACTCCAAGTTGAAAACTGTAATAAACAGCCAAAACAGCAAATGAGCAAAGAACATTGGGTAAGGAACCAGGACTGAAACTTAGGTATCTGTGGCTGAAGACAAGTAGAGTAACAGAGTACTGAAGGTCAGAAAAAAACCATACAGGACAGTAAGGTGCAGAGAGTAAATACAGGAGACCTGCTGAAACAACACAAAGGGCAGAGAGAACACAGGACTTATTTTGAAGGTTTAAGTAATATTAAAGAGAATCAGCTATGAGAAAAATAAAATAAAATAAAAGGTTGCAGGAACAGAAGAGATGAGTAGTCTGGGGAATATAGCAAAACCAAGAGTTTCATGAGTGCAGTTTGTGGAAGTACTTCCTCTGAAAGCTTTTGAAGAACTTCACCAAATGCCCTTCTACTTCATAATGCAAGTAATTAACAAGATCCCAAGAAATTTTATGCAATTTCAGGTTTTTACTTTTTTATTTTTTGATCAAGAGAGACTGTTCAGACCATCTGGGGGAAAAAAAAAAAGGAAAGAAAAAGTAAAGCTAGCAAACAGTAAGGTTCTGACATCCTTAACAGCAAAAGTATTTAAGATGGGATGGGGACTATGACAGAAACGTATGATCATCTCTCAGTAACCAAAGTAATGGGATAAACCAGCTAAAGTTCAGCAGCAGAAGAAGATATAATGGATGTGAACCTATACAACCAGTGATGGTCAGAGTCAAGAAGTTAATTCCCTAGGATACTAACTTAAGCAACTGAACCCTGGCAAGCAGCAACAGCTCCATATTTTTTAGATAAAGGAATTTAACATCATATGGAAATTTTCACTTTACATGTTTCAGAAGGAAAAATATCCCCTTAAAAATAATTGTTATTTCTTAAAACTCCTAAAAATACTGTTACTTCCCAAAGCATAGCATGACAAGGGTGCTTTTCCCCCTCATACATTGTGAAGATAAAGGCAGTATGATATGTGTTGTCCTAAACTGGTTAGTAATGCAACATTTCAATTATAAAAATGACGTTTATATGTATGGTCTTCAGTCATTGTCTTTGCTGATCTCATCAGGTTCTCTGCTGGCTGCCTCAGAAAGGTGCTACCTGCTCCCCAGAACTCATTGCCACTAGATGCCCTTCTCACAAGGCTGTATAATGTGAAGAAGCTTTTCCAGCTCTGTAGCTGAATTAATGCTGTCAATGCATGTGGCCCACTGCTAATGATTGCCTAGCAAGATACAGCTGTAACCACTTTGAGGTAATGATAATTTTCTGTGACCAAGACTTCACCCAACCTTCAAGGGAACAGTATCCCAGCACATATATGCTGGCAAAAATACTCTACCTGCAACTGAGCAAGAAGTCATATTCTCTGATTAATGAAGTGTAATTTCAGGGTTTTTTTCCCCCTTTGTTTAAAGAAACTTTGGTTTGTTGAGAGGTTGAAATAAAGCTCCAAAAGCGCAAATCAGTCCAAGAGAACCTAACATCTTTTCAGATAAGATCAGAACAGAGTAAATTCAAAGAATGACAGGAAAACAAATTTTCACTAGCTAGTATCGAGCACAGAAGGACAGTCCCAGGAAAGCAGACATAACAGCCCTAGAGGTTCTCACTTAAAGCAGTCTTTAAGAGGTAAGATCTGACAAAGAAACCTCCTAATGAAGATCCACATTGTTATTAATCCTACAAAAAAAGCACACTGACTTGAAAAGCACCTGGAAACCTCTTGGACATTCAATCATGATAAAAATTTTCTGTAACAAACCCCCTAGAAAACTCAGTAGGGCAAGCCATCTATCATTATATCTTTCCTCAAGTTAAACAAGAGAAGAATTGTGCTATAAGACAAATGTTACAGTTTCAGTTGCATTTGGTAATTCAAAGTGAAGCCTACAAATGAGATATCTCATTAGTTTGAGCAGATGGATCAAAATTAAAGGCTGAATCACCAACTCTTTAATTTCCCAGTAGCCAGGAAGAGCTTGAAGTCTTGCAGAGGATGACTGTTGAAAAATCAACATAAAAAGCTTCTCTCCATCTGTCAAAACACATGCCTGTAGAATAAAACTACCTCCTACCAGCCTTTAGTCTTAAAAAATGAAAACACATGTACAACTATTAAAACACATGAACATATCACATCAGTCAAGCATCGCACTATAACCTATAATATGACAGGAACACATCAGCATGACTTCCATAAGAGTAAATTATTTGTTTCTGGCATGGTAGAATTCTTTGAAAATGAGTTAACAGAACAATAGGTAAACAGTGTTGGATTTAACTTATTAACACATTCCAAAGACTCTGGCAAAAAAATCTTAAAAGAGATGACACTGTGAAAGTTTGATGGCCACAGAAAGGTGTATATTCACTCATGGAACATTATAAGAGCAAAAATATTTTTCTCCAATTCTGGTATTTCTTTGTTGCACTTCAGCATAAAACAGAACAGGTAGGGTTTTGGCTCTATGGAGGACTGCTAATTAGATCTGTGTCTGTCACACATTACTGCCTGAATAGCTACAAAATTCCAACCATGTCCTGTATTCCATACAGATATACAACTGCAGTGGAAATTTCTTCTAAAGTATCGGGATGCAAATACATTTTTCTAAGAAGTATATTTAAAAATAACCACAGCTTTGTTAAAAAGCAAACAAACTCTGCACACACAGAATGTAATTGAACACAAGTTTCAAGGATAACACAAGCTAAGAAAGGTTAACAGAGCTTGATGGTAACAGACTACGGTGGACATGGACACAAGGTAATGGATTTCTAAAAACTAAGAAAATTAGAGGAAGCTACTAAACTTTAGAAGATCAAAGGATATTCTCAAAATTATGAAAAGACATGAAAGAAACCCATCCTAGTGTAATGCTCATCATATTAGCTCGTAATCTTCATCTTCCACTATGGGCCAGGCATTTCAATGTAGATGTATCTATGTGAACTTTTTAAATTTTTGCCCTTTTTTAACATCTGCAGTTGGTTTAATGATTAGAGAGATCATTTGTCATAGCATACTCATTAAAAGGAAAAATCCCTAATTTTTAATGTCTCACAATACTACATACTATAATTAACTGTATTATACAATGAGCTGATATGCTTGATTCTGCATTGTCAAAGACTGTATACCAGTGTTTGTATATCACTCATTTCAGGATATGAATTTTTGTTTCATAAGTATGAAGACTCATATGTTTTAAATACTCTGAAAGGAAGTCCAGTGTAACTGGTTGGTATTTAGACATGTATTTAAGACAGTTCTGCAACATAGCAGAACAAACCTTTTCAAGCAAAGAAAATTCTTAACAATTACAATCAATTGAATCAAATTAACTGAAGTGTTTTGAAATCAAATCAATATTTATATAGCAAATGAAACAACACTTCTGCTTTGTCTGAAATATGCTCCTCATTTGGTTGTTGGTTTGAAATACAGTTTTCAGAAATTGAGATCAGCAACAGTGTCTGCTGCTGAAAATGTAACATTAAGTAGACTACAGTTCTGCACTTGACCTCTTTCAGCTGTAGCTCATGCCTTAAATCAGAACACTCATGCATTCAGCTGCTAGTACAGGAACTAAAACTGTTCTCAAGGAAAGCTACAAAAATATCTGCTAGAATTAGGCAACTTACTGTACTTGATTTTTTCCAAATAGTATTATATATGTTTGTAGACAGTTTTTTTCCTCGGTGTGAAGAAAAGAGAGGGGAAGAAAGCAGCAATAAATATGCTGGGACAGCATGCAACTTCTGACAAGAATTGAAGACGTTACTTATTTAGACATGCCAATTTAAAGAAACTGCTACTTGTAGGTTTATCCACTGCAAGTGAAAATATGAAACTGTAACAAGAAATGAAAGATAAGAAACTAAACATAGCTCAATGTTACAAATTTGGTAGGGTATGTGCATAATTGACAACGAGGAGAAAATAAACTACAGTTCCCTTGGTACTGCCAATAAATTTTGTTAACAGTCTTCACTCAGGAAAATGTCAGAATTTCCACATGTTATCTTCAAGAAAGTTTTCTGAATGTAACAACAAGTAGCTGATACAAGAGAAGGTAAGTGTAAGAATGGTGTTAAAGCAGGGGAAGCAGGAAGACTAAAAAGCTGTTAGTGAAGTATCTTCCCCTCCCCTGCAAGTCATAAACCAACTGTTCATCTTTCAGAAACATCACAACCTGTATTTATGTGAAAAAGGGAAAACGTGCAATTCTCAGTGTGACTGTGTGGGTGAGTTTCCTTCTTTTTTATATAGGTTATTTAGTGAAATGCCTCTTCGAGGATTATAATGCACTAGCATTTGTTCCTGCTCCCAACAGGTGCCCTATCTGCTACAACTACTGCTGCATGTGCAAATTTGTAACAAAAATGAGACATTGTGTGTGGGTGCTTCAGGAACATAACAACAACAGAATGAGAAACTACTCAGGCACATGAGTTAAACCCATGATCTTAGTGGAGGGGAATATCAGACTTGAAAATTCACTGCAGAAACCTCTACTGTAAAGCACAATGAAGGATTACTTCCTTTAAACAGAAAAAACCACAAACCCCAGGATATTTTAAATGACAGATGCTGAGCCCTTGTGCACCATGTCTTGAACACTCTGTAATTCTCATCACTCACCTATAACATGAGACACTAGAACATGAAAGATCTGGGAAAGGCTAAGAATAATAACTAAGTGCTGTATTTTTTCTTTTTTTAATCATGAAATGTACCTTAGCATAAAGTCTCTAAAGCACTGACCTACTTTGCCTTGCCATTTTTAAAAAAAGTGACATAAATATACATTAATTACTTTGAGGGATAAATAAAGTACCAGGAATTTTCACCTTAGCTAGAAGCTAACGTTATTTAGCCTGTTTAGATTTTCTTGCATGCTGTTTCCATAAAGTGTTTTCAAGATTAGAAGTGACCTCTGAAGTGATGTATCTCAAAACAATTAAAAAAAAATAATTTCTTAATACATTGTTTTGATGATCAAAACTGCTTTCTTTATGTGTGTTCTGAATGTAAACAAAAGCAAAAAATAAATACCTGGTGTCCAGACATGATTTGCTTCAGCACATTTTCATAACATACTTCATCCATATGATTCAGCTGCTGTACCTGAAAAACAAACATCATACTTCATATTAAAAGCACTTTTATATTTATGTATTTTCTAATAGATATCAAGCAATTTACAGTGATCCATGAAACAAAAATGTGATTATGCAATTGAATTTACAATATTAGGAATGACTCCCATTCCTAACAATATCATTTTGATATTCTTAAATTCACAAACAGAACATGAAAATAAGGAGAAAGTATGACTAAGGGCAGTGGACAGAAAATTTATTATGTGGCTTTGTCAAATTTTAAAAGTTTTTATTATTTTTTTTAACGATCAAAGAGACGTAACCCAGTTCTGTTCTTTGATTTATCTGTTTCATATTAAGAAATCTTACTTCTACAGTACTGATGAACTATCCATTTAATGCACCATTTTACCTCACTAAGTCTTTCCATTTGGTAATATAACAATAAGTTTTTACATTGCATATATATATATATGTATCTCCACAAAATTAATGATTGTCAGCTTTGTTGCCATAAAGAACAGAAATTTTTTTCATAGTTGGGTCATGCATGGGGAACAGCAGGAATATGATATACAGAGTTTCCCATTATGGATAAATATAATGTTTCAGTAAGGTTCCAAACTAAAGAGTTCAGTTGAAATAAAAAGTATTCTTCAAGCTACCTTAAAGATCTTTTTTTTTCTATTTCTTTAATGCATCACAATATAAATAGCATGCATCTAATTGAATGAACCTCAGCATTAAGGTTCTGACAAATCAAAATCATTAAATGAAGTTCAAAATCCGAACAATCACTTCATTCTTCATTTGCGCATTCATGTTTTCTGACCACATTTTTTTTTGACAAAAAGCATGTAAAAATTCAAAAAAATGGAAATTCAGTAGTTAAGAGTTATCTAGAGTAGCTGAAAATTGAAAATCACAGCTTTAAAATAGCTTTAGGGGGAGAAGAAGAAGATTCATATTTGGAATCATACCAGTATTATAATAAAAAGATGAGACAATATGGACATACATGCAAGAGACAAATAGCCAGTCTAATTATTCTGAAAATGGGAGGTGGGCATTTTAACTAACTATTTTTTTCAAATAATAAGTGAAAATCATTAAGGAGAAACATACATGAGCAGTGCATAGGTACACATATGGACATATATACATACATACATGCAAACAAACATAACTTTATGCAGTCTTTGCACCTATACATAAAAAGCAAAACATAAGCACACATAAAGAAAAATATCCAACATTAACAGACCTCCAACTGAGGCCGCCAAACATTAGACTTGGTCCCATATGCTCTAAGAGTTTCAATGTACAGAGTTTTTATTAAGCATAGAGGTTAGCCATGAAAGCTCTAAATACACCACACTGTCCTTGCCTTTGAAAGCTTGCCCACGGTTTGCATGTGATTATGCAAATCCCTAATCAGCTCCAATTTTCTGGGAATTTTTTTTAGATGAAGGATGTCAGGAAGCTGTGGCAAAGTGTCTACCTTAAGTAACTAACAGCCTTCTATCTCCTTGCAACTCACCACTGTGGATATAGACATAGCATTGATAGCATTTGCTCATGTTCTGCAAGAACTGCTTTTGATTCTGTGGGTTTTTACATTGCTTTCCTCCTGTCATATAGACCAGAAGGACGTTGATATTGGCAATAATTTGGCAGCTTTAGTATTAGTAATATCCTGAATAGAATCCTTTTTCAAAGAGGCTTAATACTTTTACTTTCATTTGCTATGAAGTGTATTATCTTGATTGCAAAATATATTTTAGTCTATGAAATCTCTAACAACATTCTTCTGAAAAGCAACAAGAAAAACTCCTGGCTGTGGTATTATCAAAATGGTGTGCCAGGTACTCACATTTCAGAATAACTACTACCTCCTATTATTTCCTCATATCCTCATGTTTTTTTAGGAAACTTACTGTTTTTTAAAATAATTTCAAATTGTATAGGATTATTTGTGTATTTCTTTGATTTTTAAATCACAAATGCATTCTAAAGTGAGTAGGAAGAAATGGAGTCTTTCCTTTTTTCTTACCATACAGTGGAAACAAACTACATATTCAAATCAAGTATCAGGAAAAGATTAAAGAAAAGGAACAGCAGATAACAGTAAAGGCACTTGAAACAATTAATGAAGGTTAAAATATGCAAATCATGGTAAGCACCATATGGTAAACTATTCTTACGTGTATAGACTTGAAATGGCTCTCTACAGATGCAAAATAAGTTTTTTTCCTGCACTGGAGATGGAATGAAACTACTTAAATAACCTAGTAAGAAAGGCAATGTCCATTTTTACAAGAGAAAAAAGCTATTATCAATTAAGCTATGAAATTAAGTTTTGATTTAAAATGTTTTGATTTCTATTAAATTAAATCATAGCAGAATAAGCTATTTAAACTGTAATTACCAGCTAGTGAGATGCATTGAAAATCTTACGGAAAAGTGTTTGTATTAATTCCTGTATTTAAAGAAGAATTATAATTTAGATGTGCAAGTGGCACTGCACTTATGATTTTTAATGAGAATATTATACTTTACCATAGCCTTAATGCTTCCCAAAAAGAGCAAGAGCACTAGGAGTAAAGAAGCTTATTTAAGGACTACTTTAATGTGTTTTCTGTCAAATGTGCACATACAATAGTTAATAGTTGAGCATGACACTATTTTAATCAATAACTTATATCCAACTAGTATTAATGCACATCATATTAATATATATACACATATCTATCTCCAGATTTCATATATTAATATTTTCTTATAACATCTTTTCAGCTAAACAAGAAGTACCACTGCTTCTAGCAAATGGAAAACTGAAATGAGAAAGAGAATAATCAGCTGCTACAGTGACTCTGCAATTGAGGATGATTATTTCTCCATCAAGCAAAACTTAGTAGCAAAGCAGAGGCAGTGCAAAGCTAGATACCATTGCATGCAACTGCAACAAAGTCTATTTACAAGTATTATAAAGTTAGAAAATATGATTCTTAAGGTACCTTTCAATTATGTATATCTTTATACAGAAGAAAATATGCTTCATGAAACACCTGTAGCATAATAAGCCCGTACCCCCTACACACAGATACGTGAAGCATGATCAAACCAAAAGCAACCCTTTCCTTGGCATTCATGGCACTTTACCTTATTGGTTGTCTTAATTCCTATAAAGGTTTGCCCCAGTGGTACAGGTCGGAAACGGCCATCGAAGTAGAAGAGTCCAATGTAGGGATTGACGTGTAAAAATGCAGCAACATCAAGATAATTGGGTAATGTAGCTGAAAGGCCCAAAATCCTAATCATACTTTGTGTAGATTCAACCTATTTAAAAACAGAAACCTGTATGTGATCCAAACGTTACAAGCCAAGAAATCAAAAACAGAGTTTTAAAATATCCCTCAGAAAACAGTAATGTGAAAGAAGCAGTTAATACTTTATACAAAAGGTGAACAAAAGATGTGAGTTAGTGATTATCCCGTATTGAAGAAACGAGAGCACACTGCAATGCCATCAAGTCTTGCTTATTCATCTTCCTATTCTGTTGTATCTTTGCTCTCTGAACGGTTACTTGTCATTAACTGACATGGAGGAACAATAGCAGTAAAACCAGCTTTGTTAAGAATGGATAGTCCATTATATTATGCCCATTTATAGGCAAAACTAGGACAGCCAGTTTGGTATCATTTCTTCCTTAGTCCAAATCACACCACAATTCTGAAAAGAAAGAAGAACGTAATTCATGTCATTCCTCAGTCTTGGCTTTTGCTTAACTATTTCCACAGCTCTCTTAGACAATCTACTCTGGTTCTCTGTAATAGAGACATTTTTTTCTTTTTTTTTTTTTTTATTTTTATTTGCCCAAATGTTTGCATTATATGCCTTCCCATTCGATGAAGGGCAAAAAAAGGTGTTTTGCAAAAAAATAATCTGTTCCACAAAAGCCTGCATATTATATGTATTTCCAGGGAATTGTCAAAAAGAATGAAACCAGCCAAAAGACTTGAATAAGGCAAGTATGCAAGAATTTTCCTATTTCCTTTTGGAATACTGAGAGCCATGTAGGCTGGCTCACAACTTTCTTACTAGCATAATTACTTAGAAGCAAAGTTCACAGTAATTTTCATCAAAAGTCTTTTTAGACACTATAACTGAAGCCATATACAAGGTTCTCAACTTGCCTTAAATTCGTGAATGTCTCATGAAAAGTAAGGCTGGTAACGTCAACCTGGCTAAGTCCTATTTAAAACAATATGAGGTTTCACTTGGAAGACAGATGTTTAAATCATTCAGGTGCTTGAGTTAAAGTGAAAGGAAGTACCATGTAATTAAAGCAGACAGAAGTTTTCAAAAGAGCATTAAAAAGTGTATGGGAAGCATTCTTAAGGAAGATAAAATACACCACACCATTAATACAGAGCTGGTGAATAGCAAGCACACCAAAATAATAAACCAAATTCCAAAAGAAGCCACCCACCACAACCGTACAGACATCAAGCAAAGCAAACCAATACTTTGCCTCGTAATGGACATGTCCCATGGCAAAAATTTGGATGCTTAAACTAAGGATGTAACCTACCAAATGACACAGAAAACCTACCGACCCTTTTACGCTTACACAAAGAGCAGCTTTGCAAAGGGAAGCCCATGTATGACAAATTCTTATATGTAAATGCAGATTTTGAGATGACTGGGATAAAGGAGGGATTTAATTGTCAAAAGTCTTCCAGCTAAAGGGAACGAAAGCAGCATTTACCTTTAAGAGTACAAAGAAGCATTATCATTCCTTACACATCTTTTTATAGCTGGATTATGTGATGATGCAAGGGATACAGTCAACCTCAACTACATTGTTTTGAGGTGTCTGAGGTTTTTTTTTGGTTGGTTTAGGTTTTTTGGTGTTTCCCCACCCCCACCCCCAAGGAGGGTGAGTGGGTGGTTTTCCTTTTCATTTCTTTGGGGTTTTTTGTTTTGGTTTTGGCTCAGTCCCCTGGTGCACTGCCTCCTTCTGCACTGACCCTGATGTCTGTGAGGTTGTTTCTCACACTTCTTTCCTCACTCCTATCTCTCCCTCAACACCTGCACAGTATTTTTACCCTTTTTTTCCCTGAGGCACCACCTGCAGCCACCGCTGCCAGCGCCTGGGTACCAGCAGCCAAAACAGAAGTTTAATTTCCTTAATGTTTATACACTTTTTTTTTTAAAAAAGCCTTGAATCTCTAAGAACAGTAACCACTTGCTGATATATTTCTCCTGTACTTTGTTCACAATAAGCACAATATCTGAAAGGGTAACAGCTCCAATCTGGAGGATATTATTGATTTTGCTAAATTCAGTAACATTTTTTTTTCAAATCTTCTAAGAGCCTGAAAGCACTAGTTTGAAAATGTGCTCAGTTCCACCTGAAGGTAGGAAAGCATTTCAAGTATTTAAACAATTACCAAGAACTGTGCTTAGTAACCATGGAAGTATATGTTTTTATAGCAATTAACTGTAAGCTGTTTGTTCAGAGTTTTCTTTCAAAATATAAACGATGCCTAAAGAACAGTTACAATTTACCGAGACCTGCCACTTTCAAAACCTCTGTAAAAAGAAGCCACTTCATTGATCTGGCAGTTAGCCCTACAGTTACGGAGCTGATTGAAACCCCTGAATTACAACTCTGCATAAAAACTGCAGCGGAGAGTTAACACAAGCAAGTAATTAAAATTAATAATGTGCACAGCATATTTTAAAACAAAATATATTTTTGCATATTTTATATTATACTTTACATATATTTCTGCATATGTATGTAGCACCTACATAACTTTTCAACTTGTAAATATAAAATTTACAAATTACTTGGACAAAAATCAAGTCAGAGTGCTATAAGAAATCAGGCAATAATGTCATTTGCTCTATAGTAACATTTTGTTATTTATAATTAAATAAAGACTATTAAGACTAAGTCATTCCATCAATTTCTTTAACTTCTTTCAAAGTAATTAAAACAAAAAATATTTGGGTTTTTGCACCTACTTTTATATTGACTTAGCAACACAAAATATCAATAATATATATATGTGTGTGTGTGTGTGAAAATAATCAAGAAACAAAACCAGGTAAATTTACCACATCAGACAAAATGTAACAATTCTCCCAAATATTTTATGCTCCTATCAAATTTAAACTGTAAACTAAAACCCTGTGTGTCTGCACATCACATACATATACAGAATGAGTTTTGTTTATTCTTTTAATTATACACAGCAATATCCAAAGAGCAGTGACTAAAACTGCACTAAACTTCAAAGTCAGAAAAACAAAATTACCTGAATATGCAATCAGAACACACTATTTATTTTCATATTTTCTTTGTGATTATAGTTCAGTTTCATTTATTTATTATTAATCTATCCAAGCACTATAGAGTGTAATTTTTCATAATAGCTTTTAGTATTCTAACACATTTTTATAACAGAGTTCTCTGCATATATTTTTCAACTACTTTTCTGACTTTCCCTTGAAGAGCAAGATTAGTATGTCTTGCTCTCAGATGCTTCTAAGGAAAAGTAAATCTTGAAAGCGCAGATTTGTGTGTACCCTTTGTAAATAGAGTACATTCAAACATTAATACTTTTTGTGTGCTGGATAACTTATTTGGTCCTAGAAGTCCCAATTAAAGATCATGCTTTCATATATAAGACACTATGAACATATAATCTTTTCCTGAAATTGCAGTAAAAATTACTGAAAAGGCATTTTTGATGACAAATTTTATGTTTACATTCCCTATCACTGGCTGGTGGTAAGCAGCCAAGTGCATTTCCTTCACTACTGGCATACAATCTCAAACATTTTGATCTTCATATGTGTCCTTATCTCAGTAAAAATATAAGTATCATTTAGAACTTATAAGACCTTTGGAAAATTGAACTGTCACAGTGTTTGCACATCATGTTCTCTGAAAGCTTTGCTATATTTTATTGATGCTGGTGTTACACTGGAAGTTAAGAAATAAAATTGCCATAACTATATTTAATTGACATATCTAATTAGAATATCTAATTCAGAAGCATTAATGACGGCAAGTGGAGAATTGACAGCACATTCACCATACACGTTTGCAGAACACAATTATCACACCATGAAATTCTACGTATACAGCTATCCAGTACTGATTTCCACACTCAAGCATCATCTGCAATTACACTGTAAATGATAAAGGATCAGGAATTGGAAGTGCCTCTCTGGATTGTAAACTGATCACAGCAGGATCATTTTCTTCCTAATAGGTTTTAAGATTTGCGTATCATCTCATTACATTACAGCCATCACTTGAGAGCAAACAGAGTATGCACAGAGATACTCTTTTGTCTGACTTCTAAAATTCTTCCTGAACTTTTGTGATCTTCGCAGTTGGTTCCATCTCCATATATTAAAATATCACATTCACAGAATGAATTACAACCAAGCTGGAATGCACATCCCTGATTGTTCAACTTGAGCACAGAATTAAGTAGAGCAGACAAGTTTACATATCCTGATCTTTGAAGAATTGTCCACTGTTAGAAATTAATCTGATATTCAGATGACCCAGGATTACTTCAGTACACCCTCTACAGTCAGCCTGTATGCCCTTCAGATGTACACTAAAGACAAGATACACAGAAAATGACACACAAGCATTTCTTGTTTTTCAGTCTAGACGTGCAAGAAGATGAATTTGTAACTTGGGTTCCCAAGTTCATTCATACCACTGTTGAACAGGGAAGTACTGCATATGAGAGGATTCACATTAGTTTTAGTTAGATACCAGCCTACCCACAGAATGGCTATAAGTTTCAGTTTCTCACAAGATACGTGTTTTTCCCATTGTTCAAAAAAAAGGAGAAGAAAGGAAAAAAAAAAAGTAGGAATCCTTAGAACATTAAAAAAAAAAGAATTAAACATGTTTCAAAATGACTAAGTTTGTTAGAATGTTTCACCAGTGTTTACTTTTTATTGATATCTTGTTAACTGTCTAATGAAGAATCAAGAAGTTGTCAATAAATCCACATAGGTGGTAATTTCTTATCTTTAGGAACAAAAATGGAAAACTGAGTAAAACTGCAAAATCAAAAGTACATAGTGAAAATGGAATTACTAATACTGTTTTGAAGATTCTACATCGGACGTTATCTACAACCCAAACACTGTGCACAGAATGCATTTGTTACTAGGCAACCATCTAGTTAAGTAATTTTATAAATGAGTTCTACTATGCTTCCAGTGAACCCTGAAAATACTGTGATCTCAGTCCTCCATTTAGAACATATTTAAAAATCCATAGGTACTGAAAAAATGTAACCATGCAGAAAGCACTATTAGAAGCCATATGATTTTCCCTCAGCTAAATACTAAGTATGCAATACTTTGCCTTAAGAAATGACATTTTGAATGTACCTATTAAGAGATTTCTAAGACCTGCACAATGCCATGCCTGTTTTTCTTGAATGACAGAATGCCTTTTCATGCTATGCTTACTGTTTTGCTCCCAAACTAAGAAAGAAAAAATACACAGTTTAACAGCTTTACCATATTATGAAAGAACATAAAACACGTGACAATCACTATAACCTTTTAAACTCCATGGATATATCACAAAAATGGAAAAACGTTCACAAATCAATAATAAAAAATGACAGGCAGAATGACTTCCTGACATCACTTCCATTGAAAGTAATAGAAAAGCTGAAGATTAATTTAAATATCTGACATGTAACATTTTCTGAACAAATGGAGGTTAGGTTTTGCTTTAAAGAAGTATTTTGTTTTAAAAAAGTAATTTTTACACAGCTACAAGGTTGCCAGAAAAGATAACAAGCTAGGTCTAGACTCATGTATTCGACTTAAGGCTGCACAACACACTGTTTAAAAATAGCATCACAGAATAACAAGAAAACATGTGTTAAATTTATCACAAGCTGACAAACTGACAGATTCTAAAAAGAATATATAATTGAAAAACAGCAATTAAAAGGGGACGCCCCTAACTGCTTTCTAAGCCTAACTCTATTCAATAATTTTATCCATGATATGCAGTAAATAAAAAAATAACTGGTGACAAGAGCAGGTGATTGGCAGAATTAATACAACTGATGTGTGTGTCAGCCACACAGGTAAATCTAGGTTGATGGTCCCATTCAAACTAAACGTCTTTTAATTTAGCTTATTCTAAAACAGGCCACAGCTGCAAGACAAGACTATTCTCAGGAAACATTCTCATAGCAACAAGTGAATCCTGCAGCGACTATAAAGAGGTTTGTCTGAGGACTTCATGAACAAGCATCTGAATGCAAGGTCTGAATATGATGTCTGAGCAAGTTAAGTACATGCAATTCTTAGGGATATAAAAAGGACAGAACTGAGTAATAGGAGGAAAACACTCTACCTCTGCCTGTGCCGCAACCAAACTAACACAAAAGTTTTATACCCAGTTTTGCTGATGTTTTAAAAATACAATCACAAACATCAGTGAAAAAAGTCCTACAACACTATAATTAGAGACAAAAAAATTATTGTATAAGGCTTCAGTAAGCTTGTTTGGTTTATCCTGTAACAGAAGATGCTGAGAAACTTGATTAGCCTATATAAGGAATATCAAAGAGACAAAAGACTAAAAGCAGTCACTCAAGATGAGAAATGAAATGCCCAATGCCATTCTAACCTCAACAGACATATATAGGAACTACAGTGGGCTATCATTAGACACAAGATATATAGATCTGATCAGCTGGTTTTAGGTCATTATCTATCAGCCTTGATTTTTCTTTTTTGAGTGAAGAAAGCTCAGAAAGGAAATGTGACAACTTCCAGGGGAAGGAGAACAACTCCACCATCTCATGGTCACTGCAGCCAAGGCTGCCTTAGACGTTCACAGCCCCAATGAGCCCCTCCCTCCCTTGCTGGTGACTATGAGGTAGAGCAAAGCACCTCTCCTTGGCTCCTCTGCTGCCTGGAGGAGGAAGTTCTTTCATCAGTGCACTCCACAAATCTCTCTGATTGCTTATCCTGCTGTATTGTCCTGCCCATTATTTATCTAGCAACTCTGTTTATCTAATACAAAAACATGAAGCAATTGAAATTTAAATTTGAAGAGTAAGACTGATGAGAACAATATTTGTGTGTCTAAGATGGGAACTTCAGTTCCTCAAAATCTGAGAAATCTTTTACTATGGTCTTTCTTTATCATTCACATAGTTGAGAGAAGATATCAAAACTCACGTATCACTTCAGTGTAATACAATATGCTTTTTGTGAAAAAATACCTGTAAGCAGCACAGAAGTCATAAAAATCTCTGAATAATTATGACAAAATAATTCAGTGTCCTTTAAAAGCAGACAATTTTTTTCTTTCAAGCTAATAAGCTTAGTAGCTATTACAGAAGTGTGGAAAGTTTGATTAAAAAGTTTAAGCATTTCAGTTCTACATCTGCATTATGCTCTAGACAAACTTTAAACATCAAAGCTATATAAATTGGATTCAAAGAAGTTGTTTGATGTTATACCTACAGTATGTAACAGAGCTCAAAGCAATTTTTCCACCAAAATGTTTAGCAAAATCAATTTAGTCACTTGCAGAAACATTCTCTAGAATTTAAAAAGTGCAACCATGCATGAATATGCTGTTCTTTCTGCTATTAGTACAACTGTCAGCAATTTCAATATATATGCTCCTTCCAGGTTTAAAAAACGCCCTGATTCTAAAAAATGCCATAAGTTAAAATGAACATGTTAAAGTCTTACAGTAAGTGGTGTGACTCAGTGTTCATCTGGGGGGGAGGGGGGAAAGTACAACAACAGTTCAAGTATTTTGAGGTACAAACTAGGACAGACCTGGTAATGCATCAGGATATTCTTGTTTTCAGGATGTATTTGTACAGCATATGAAAATGGATCTCAAGCCATTCTTTTCTGCCACAGTTGTAGGCCCAAGCAGCTAGTTGAACACTAAATTCTTAAGACCAAAAAAAATTCAAACCCCCAAACATTTGTTTTTCTATTATCCACCATCTAAGAAAAACCCTCACACGCTCCAACAAAACAGGAGATAGACTTTTTTGATAAAACAGGATAACAAGCCCTGCAATATGTAAAAGGCATTACACGACACATCCTGACCTGCACAGAAGTTGTGACATTGTCTCATAATAGAGTCTCATACAAGCTAGAGAAGTATGATCCAGATGGTACACAGAATTATTATATAGGTACACAGGTATAATAGGTATATTATAGGTACACAGAATTATTAGAGTAGCTATTAGTGATTTATTGAAAAGGCTGAAGTAGTATTCAAAGGCATTTATCACAGTTCTGCCCTAGAAGTGATCTAAGAAATGACTGTTCCAGGTCAGACCAAAAATCCAACTACTTCAATACACTGTCTCCCACAGTGGGCAAAAGGGACAGTACAGAAACTGGGAAAATGTCAATGATAGTTGCCAGCATAACTCCTGGCTACTACAGCCCCTAGTCTAATCTAGTGACTATTAATCTGCAATGGATTTTTGTTTGAATTAGTTGTCTAATCACTTTCTGAATCCCTCCACTCTGAAAGAGGAAAAACAATTTCTGACATCTTAAACCGGTATACAAATAGGTCATTTCAGCAATTACTGCAGTGGTGTAATTGGCATAAGGATATTTTAGACTGATGTTGTCAATGGAGGTTTTTTTTGTTTTTTAAAAATGGAACAATTATTCTTGTTTGCATGAATACTGCATGAATATGATGTTTTTATAAATATAAATGAAAAATATGTTCTAGAACTACTTTCAGAAGGGCTGGAGAGGAGCTTGATGTTTCATGCAGAACCATCGAAACCAGCACATTGTCCAGGGATAGGCTGAATATCCTGCGTTTAGTTCCTGCTCCAGAGACATTTATGAATTTTTATCAAAATGCGTAAAACAGAACTATAAGCAGAGCACAGAACCAAAGAACTTTAACCAAATATTTTTTCCTTTGCAAAATATAATTAAAACATTATTAGATGTGATTTTTTATGCTTAAAACATCTGTAATACTATATTCAGTAAACTCCAGTGAAATACTTCTGAAATCAGAAATCTATTGGGTGACTAAAAGAGATAACATACAAGTTTCAATAATTTCATAATTAGTTATGGATGTATACTGCATACTTCAGAGAGCTATCCAGGTGGGCTCAGATGCTGCAGTATAAAATTTCTTTTTTAAATTTTAAAACTAACCCTCTTATTATTGTTTCCATATTATAAAGGTAAAACAGCTGTACAAAACATCTCCTGTTTCTTTGTCCGCAAGCTCTCTGGGACGCTTGCAATTCAAAATATTTTTGTCTGGAATTGTTTTCTACTGCATAACTCTAAATATTTCTACAAGTACTTTTGTCTTCTGTTTAACTGTGGGGGTTTTAGTGTACTTTTAAAATGCAGTTTTTCCCTTTCTTCAACAACCTGCTTGTAAAGATTTAGAGTGGTCTCTTTCTTAACAACTTAGAATAAATACGGGTCTTCAGAAAGGTGGTGAGGTAGTTAATTTCAAGATTTGTGTTTTGTTTTTCTTCTCAGCTGTTTCACTTCAGAAGGGTTACAAATTAGTAGCTTCAATTCTGGATGAATTAAACTCCAACTTGGTAGGTAAAACGAACCTTGAAATTCTATAAGATTAAAGCACTCTAGAAAGCTATTTTTTAAATAAGTGTTGAAGTAAGATACTGATTTATTACAGTAAATGCACTAAATGTAGGAGCCAGTACCCAAGACATAATTGCCTCAGATTTTATATTCCTGAAGTTACCTGCACAGGCTTGACAGACACAAAAAGGAAAGGATCTATGGAAGATTTGTGTCCAAATGAAACAAGGATGCCAAGCTGAATAACGCAGGACAGACACAATGGCTCTAGACATCTATTTTGGACAGCTGATGCCTACCTTAGAAGTCTCACAAAACTTTGCATTAGAAAATGAATGAGTCTTGCAATCTGACATGAAGACAATGACCATCATGGCCACTGCTAAAAGCTGAGATGCTTTACTTTAAGGACACCTAAGGAAAACAAGGTTATCAAAACCATTTAAGAAAAAAAAACACTGTATCAAGCAGGTTAAGCTTCAGAGCCTGTCCTGGTTTCGGCTGGGGTGGAGTTAACTTTCTTCTTAGTAGGTAGTACAGTGCTGTGTTTTGCTCTGATGTGAGAACAATGTTGACAGCACACTGATGTTTTTAGTTGTTGCTGGGTAGTCTTTACACTAAGCCAAGGATTTTTTGGTTTCTCAGGCCCTGCCAGTGAGAGGGCTGGAGGGGCATGGGGAATTCGGAGGGGACACAGCCAGGACAGCTGACCTGAACCAGCCAAGATGTATTAAATACTATGGGACATCATGCTTTGTATGTAAACTTGGGAGGGGGGAGGTTAGCTGGGGCCTGGGGATTGTTGCTTGGGGACTGGCTGGGCATCGGTCAGTGGGTGGTGAGCAGTTGTACTGTGCATCACTTGTTTTCCTTTCTCCCTTTCCCTCTGGATTTTATCCTTTCCCCTACCTTTCCATTATAACTGTTGATGTTATTTATTATTATTATTGTTGGTTTTATTATTATTTCATTTTTATTCTGTTTGAATTACTAAATTGTTCTTATACCAACCCTCGAGTTTTACATTCCTTTCCGATTCTCTTCCCCAGCCCTCTGGGTAGTGGAGGGAAGTCAGCAAGTGGCTGTGTGGTGCCTGGTTGCCAGCTGGGGTTAAACCACAATGGTGCCTTTGAACCAGGTAGTCTAAACTTCACAAAGCCCTACTCTCCATAAAAAATAAAAATAAAAATATCTTTCCAAGTTTAGCTTCTAAGCAATTATTACTTATGTTGTACTTTACACAGGAACTTTACATTTTCTGTACTGGATTACAGCAGACATGCATTTTGTTCTGTTCTTAGAGGAGCTGGATTCAGATGATTCAGAGCACCTTAACAAGGTTATTGTAGTCTTACCAAGCAAAAAGCATCTTGAAAGCTAAAAGGCTTTAAACATTTAACATGCTACAAATAAAGCCATAACAATAGCAATTGTGTTTATTTTTAACTTGTTACAGATTATTTGTATTGACATACTTTTGCTCTGCATGACCAAAAAAAAAAATTGCACTCTATCCTCTCCTTACCATTATTTATCCTAATTTAATCCTTTTTATTCATCCCTAAATTCTACATTTTATTTTTCTGGTAAACACACATCTCACCATTGAGACCAATCTTTTTTATCACCTAACTGTGAATCCTTCTTTAGTACAAGATTTAAGAAAAAAACCCCACAAATTTATCCTTTTCTCCTTCTGCCGTTTCAAATCTTGATATTTAGGAACTACCACTAAAGCATGAGGAAAAAAACACAAAGGACCAATTATGCTAAAGTACAAATTACGTAGTATTTTTCTAGCAGTACTGAAAGTTTTATCTAGATTTAAGACACTACTCTTACTTAAAAAGAAAAAAATCTAGGAAAACTGCTTATTAAAAATCAGCATTTCTGGTAAGAAAATATTTTCAATTTTGTTTATGTTAAAAAATTAACCTGATTATTATTTGTTTAAATACATTTAATTTTGCTTTTACTTGTACAGTAGGTAAATCAAGTAAATAAATCGTAAAGAAATAGCTCTGTAATAGATCATGGAATTTGTAGCTGATTTAATACAGAAGAGAAGGTAGAAGTCAAAAATTTTTCTTCATTCTTAGTACAGAATAGCTATGAAATAAATTGCAAGCTGCCTAAGCATTGCTCCTTTTACACTGACATCTATCTATTCTTGACCAATATAAAATTCTTTTGAACATTTTTTTTTGCCTCTTACCTGTCGTAAAGTACGTGCTACTATACTTTCAAGTACTGGTCCTCTGTCTTCGTGCAACAGATGAACTTCATCAAGAACCAAGAGTTTTACCAGCTGAGAGAGGGCTACATCACCGACGCTTTTTCTTGTCACTACATCCCATTTCTCTGGAGTAGTCACAAGCATCTAGTAGAGCAGAAAAAAGAAATATTAAGCATTCACAAAGAAAAAATCAGATTTAAATTTATTAAAAACCCCAATATTTTAATACACAGTAGAGTAAATGCAACGTAGAACTTAACAAAGCTATTTTAAGTTTTACCTGCTTTATATAAGAGGCAGACACAATTTGCTGCATCTACATGTGTTAGCCATTAGTAGGATTTTGCATGGAAAACCATATGGAAATATCAACTAATAACTTCAAGCTAATGTGCATCATTTGTATACATTTTTCACATTAAAACAATTAAGCAGCTATACAGAATCAATTCTTTATATAATCATGCAAGTCATTTAGAACCATAGAATCATTTAGCTTTGAAAAGACCTTTAAGATCATCAAGTCCAACTATTAACCCAGGACTGCCAAGTCCATCACAACACCATGTCCCTAAGTGCTGCACCCTATGTGTTTTTTAAACACCTCCAGGGACGGTGTTTAAAACACCACTTGCCTGGGCAGCCTGTCTCAATGCTTGACCATCCTTTCAGGGAAGAAATTTTTCCTAATATCCAATCTAAACCTCCCCGGTGCAACTTCAGGCCATTTCCTCTTGTCCTGTCGCTAGTTATCTGGGAGAAGAGACATACTTCCACCTGCCTACAACCTCCTCCCAGACAGTCATAGAGAGTAAATAAGGTCCCCCGTCAGCCTCCTTTTCTCCAGGCTAAACAACCCCAGTTCCCTCAGCTGCTGCTCATAGGACTTGTGCTCCAGACCCTTCACCAGCTCTGTTGCCCTTCTCTGGATGTGCTCCAGCACCTCTATGGCCCTTTTGAAGTGAAGGGCCCAAAACTGAACCCAGGATTCAAGGCGCAGCCTCACCAGTGCCCAGTACAGGGGGACAATCATTGCCCTAGTCCTGCTGGCCACACTGTTTCTGATACAAGCCAGGATGCTGTTGGCCTCCTTGGCCACCTGGGCACGCTGCTGGATCATGTCCAGCTGGCTGTTGACCAGTACCCCCAGGTCCTTTCCCCCAGGCAGCTTTCCAGCCACCCTTCCCCAAGCCTGTAGCGCTGTGGAGGGTTGTTGTGACCCAAGTGCAGGACCAGGCACTTCTCCTTGCTGAACCTCAAATGTAACGCATGCATCCAACTAATAATTATGTGATAAAATATCTATAACCTTCACCACAGCAGATACTTAAGACCCTCATCATACCTAAGCTTGAGCTAATAGTTCCCAGTTCCCTATGAAATACTTTCTCCCTAAGGCATAATTTCAAGTTGTACATATTGATATCTTGATCCCAGGACTGGCAAAACAGATTAAACTACTTCTACGAGTCCGAGAAAAGATAATTTCCAAACTTTACTGTTTCATGCAGATACATCTGTGGTAAGTCTCTATTATGGTGCCACGCATGCTCTTGCATGGCTTCTCTTTTTGCATAAATCCCTAAGTAACAGACTATCAAACAGATAAAACCGAGGTACGGTTGGTCAATTGCCAAACAATCATAGTACCCTCCATTCCACACAATGAGAACATACGCAGCAGTCACTTCATATGACCTTAACACAAGAATTCAAGAAAGCAGCATTTTAAAATCTAAAATCAGACATAAAGTGGTCACTCTAAATAAAGCACCTCACTGCTCCCCTCAAAAAAATTCTCAGCACCTTTTTAAATAGAAATAGAAATGCAGATTTCTTATACACTATTCAACAGAAATAAATTTCTATTTAAGTGCCAACTGCTATGTACAAATCCCACCTAGAACTGAATCTCATCTACTGAAACTCAATCTAACTTGCCTGCAAGTTGTGACTATGATTTATGGGCAATTATTTATTGCCTACTCATAACAAATCTAATGAATCACCACCTATAAAAGCTTGAGGTTTCTGGGACAGGCATAAAGCTTACCTTACAGTATCACTTATTTCACAAAAAAAAAAAAAAAAAAAAAAAAAAAAGAGCTTAGTACTACTAAAATAAAGGTTACTTTGCAGTTGAAAATCACTCAGAAAATAAAAAGGAAAATTCAAATTTTGCTGTTTCATAGGTCCCAATAGAAAAGTTTAGAAATTGGGCAAATCTTGTTCAGGTGACATCTACAGCAAATTGAATGCTTTAATGAGTGAAAGAGAACAGGGACTGTTTGATTATCTTGACTGAAATGAAACTTCTTTAAAATTCAACTACCAATCATTGAAAGATATTAAGAACTGGCAAAATGGGGAAACTTCTAACAGCTTTGATAAATAGGCATGATACTAAAAGAAAACACAGTGATCATGAACTACTTGTTTATAAATAAGCTTATCAACTTGTGACAGGATCTAGAGAACAGCACACTTGTTTTCTAAAACTCTACTGACATTGACTAAATTCCAGTCAACAATTTCAAATTACCTTATCCTACAAAGAGGACAGAAAAAAATGCTTGATAGATGACCAAACTTGGCTATGACAGAGCTTTCAAAATAGGAATTCTGAATTGCCTTCCTACTTCTAACAGTATAACCTGATTTGACAAAGTATTTTTAACTTAATTGCCAACTGCTTCCCCTCAAACACACGGATTAGTTTCTTCTGACAGATTTTGGTTCCAAGGTTATTTCAATACAAATTTTAGTATCAAGGCCTTTGATTCTTAAAGCAGTATTACATTCTTATTTTTCCTCTCAATAATATTTTTCTGTAATTCTACTTAAAGAAAAAAAGAATAAGCAGTAATAAGTAAATGTTAATATGTAGTACTCAATGAACACACACTTCACATCACAAATAAGAGTTGAGTCTACAATCAGACAGGAAAACATGCATCTGATCCCTATCAGTTCTTTCATAGTAAATATGTTTTATGACTGGGCTTTCTCTCAACTTTAGATTTCCAGAAGTAAAACACTAAGATGACACACAGTTCAGCCTAATAGATCATAACGCTTCTACAACAAATATAATAGTAGTAAGTTCCTACAAAAGTTTATCCAGAAAACAATTGTTTGCATCTAGTCAGCATTTGCTATATTCCAAGCAGCCATGGTAGAATACTACAGAAACCCCCATAAATTAACAGTTGACCAGATACTATCAGTATCCGATCTCACATTTGACCAGATAATGTAAACCCAACACAGTGATTCATGGCATTTTCTTCTCAAACAAAATCTATTATCTGTGAGTATACAATGTACAAATAGAAAATAGATGGCTGCACTAGATCCCACACTGAAAAAATCCAGAAAGTGTCAAGACAAGTTAGGTGGCCTCCAAATGTGGTGCTGTGAGGTATAAAAATGGTACAAATTAGTGTTAGCACCAAAACCAGTTTCTTATCACAGAAATTATACAACGGAAGGGGTAAAGCCACTGGGTAATTATGAATAATGCTTCAAGGCCCTGGCTGAGAAAAGCAGATGCAGAGAGCGAGCAAAGACTTATAAAACCTTTGTGAAAACTCCAAATTTGAGCATTTCTCCCCATCAGAACATCCAACTTGGTGTCCACTGGCCATCCCAGGTCCTTCTCTGCCAAGCTGCTTCCCAGCTGGTCATTCCCCACCATGTATAGGTGCATGAGGTTATTCCCCTCCCCAGGGGCAGGATGTTGCATTTGACTTTGTAGAACTTCATGACACTCCTGTCAGGCTATTTCTCCAGCCTGTTGAGGTCCCTCTGGGTGGCAGCACAATCCTCTGGTGCATCAGCCACTCCTCCCAGTTTGGTGTCATCGGCAAGCTTGATGGGGGTACACTCTGACCCATCATCCAGATCATTAATGAGGATGTTGAACAACACTGGATGCAGTATTAACCCCTGGGGTAGACCACTAATTTCTGGCCTCCAACTAGACTTTGTGCCACTGATCACCACACTCTGAGCCTGGCCATTCACCTGGCTTTCAATCTACCTTACTGCCTGCTCAGCCAGCCCATACATCAACAGCTTCTTTACGAGGATCTTATGAGAGGCAGTGTCAAAGGCCTTAATGAAGCTGATGTAAACAATATACAATGCTCTCCCCTCATCCACCTGGCCAGTCATTTCATCATAGAAATTCATCAAGCTGTTCAAGAATGACTTCCCCTTGGTGAGGCCAAGCTGACTACTCAGGATATGATTTTCCTGTCTGTCTTGTCCTTGTTTCCAGTATTAGCTGCTCCATCGCCTTCCCAAGTCAGGCTGACTGGTGTAGCATTCCCTGGCTCTCACTTGAGAAGTGACATTTGTTTTTCTCCAGTCTTCAGTCACTTCTCCAAGTTACCATGATTGATCAGTTATGATATCAGCCAGCTCCCTGAGCACTCATGGATGCATCCCATCAGAACCCATGGACATATGCATGCCCAGTTTGCTTAAGTATTCCCTGACCTGATCCTCTTCCACCTAGGGTACACTTTACTTGCTCCAGCCTTTCCCCCAGTTGCTGGGACCTGGGATTCCTGAAGGCTGGTCCTGCTAGTAAAGACTGAGGCAAAGGAGGCATTCAGTACCTCAGCCTTTTCCACCACTGTTTAACCAGGTCCCCTGTCTCAGCAATGGACCCACATTTTCCTTAGTCTTCCTTTTGTTACCTATCTTGTTGTCTTTGACATCCCTGACTAGATTCAATTCCATTTGGACTTCAGCTTTCCTAACTGGATGCTCAGACAATGCCTCTGTATTCCTTCCAAGTTACTCATTCTTGTTTCCACTCTCTGTGTGCTTCTTTTTTGTGTTTGAGTTTGACCAGGTGCATCTTGTTCATCCATGTAGGCCTCCTGGCTTTTTTGCCTGACTTCCTATTTGTTGGGATGGACCTCTCTTGAGCTTGGAGAAAGTGATCCTTGTATATTAACCAGCTTTCTTGGGCCTCTCTTCCCTCCAGGGCTTTATGCCATGAGAGTCTTCCAAGCAGATCTCCCCAGAGCCAAAGTCTGTTCTCCTGAAGCTCAGAGCTGTGAGCTTGCTTTTTGCCCTGTTCCTTCCACTCAGGATCCTGAACTCCATCATCTCATAGTCACTGTAGTCAAGTCTGCCTTTGATCTTCACATCACCAACAAGCCCTTTCTTGTTGGTGAGTATGAGGTACAGCAGAGCACCTCTCCTTGTTGGCTCCTCCGTTACCTGGAGGAGGAAGTTCTCATCAATTGACTCCAGGAACCTCCTTGACTGCTTATCCTGCTGTGTTCCTTTCAAAATATTAGAAAAAAAAATGTATCTTACACAACACATGTTATTTATGAATACTTTTTTCTTCACTTATCTCCACAAAATATATCCTGATAATATTTATTCTCCTCAGAGAAGTATTTTTCCCTGCACTGCCTCACAATATTGTTCCAGTCCAATTATTTTACTAACATAATGTATCAGTCTTTACTAATTACCAAGAATTACTCCTGAAGAGACTTTGTGATATTACAGAAAAAGACATTCCTGTCCTGCAATATTTAAAACTTAACACATGAAAGACTCACTGAGTCATTAACATCACTGAGAGAGTGGTGGTGTGTTTCTGTTCTTTTAAAATATTACTGGGTGCATTTTGTTAGCAAATACAGATTTTTCAAATGCTTTTACAAAATAGTACATGTAAAAATGTATAACCATAATTTATCAACTGAATTGTAACACTACTACAGATGCGACTGTTATCACTTTAAAATGAGCCATGTCAACCACAAAAAATTAGCAGCTGTACTTCCACAGAACATTAATTAGCAAACAGTGACGAAATATATTTAGCAATGCATATTAAGATTTTAAGGTGTGAAATACTACAAATGCAAGCTACTTAGCTAATTTGTTAAATCTAAATTGGCAATGTTCAGAATGCAGGGTTTTCTTCCCCCCTAATGTCAGTCATGTTATCAGGATATCTATTTTAAATGGTACCATTAATTCTGTTTCTGATTCATGACTATTCATTACAATGATCTTTTACTTGGATCTTATTTTAAAACAGCAATGTTAGTCAAAGTAATGACCTGAATTAAAAGCTATACTTGATATACTGTCTCATTTAGTAAGACCAGCAATTTCCAGAGAATGTCTTCCCAGAAAATATGGTTGGTTCTTATATTTATTTTTCAGATAGGAATTACGGTTGAAAAAAAAAAAAAATCCTCAAAAAAACCCTGCCAAACAAATCAGCTTTGCAGTCTCAAACCATAAATTGAATTAAAATATATAAAGTATAATTAAAAATATCAGCTAGAAGAAAATGCTGATGATCAGCAAATGTTAACATAGATTTTGTCAATTAAAATAATAAACAAAGCAGCATTATGATCCATCTCATAATTATTTTAAATGTGTTAGTGGCATTTCTTTTTATAATTAATTTTCAGCGGCAACGTATTTTATCCACAGTCATAAACTCAAAACTCAGATTCAGCAAAAGAATTCTGCTTTCTGTCTGGGGGCAAGGGAAGGACAGAGTAACCAAGTCTCAAAATATCTTTTTAATATTTTTTTTTTCACTTTGACTTGAGTTAGCAAACTGAGAAACATGTTCATTGATATTGCTATTTCACCACTTCACCTCTTTCACTATTGAAACAGCCTGAAAACAAAGCATCACATTTACTTAATGAACTGCAACTCATGCAAAACATTTCAATCTGTTTTTTTATTAGGGTATGACTGAACAGAAATTGGTTAACTGTCAATATTTTTACTGTCAACTTGAATTTCTCTCCACACATACAATTCTCCTTTCCCAATGCTTTTTGGATTATCATTAGTAACTACTCTGCACTGACTTTTTCTACTAGCGAAAACATGGGCTTATCACATGTTATCTGTTTCAGGTGAGCACTGCCACTCAATTTTATACCAGAAATGGTAACATTTTTTTAAAAAAGTAATAAATCTTTCAACTCAAAGTGATTGCATTTAGCTTTGCTGTTAACATATCCCTACATTACATTACATACTGTTCATACTCAAAAATGTCCAATTACTTGATTTTGAAAAATGAAGTCAAAAGTGACGACACTAGCTGATAATTTCAATGTGAACTGACAAAGTTTCAAGTGACTGTGAAATAGCATTTTTCTGTAATTGCATGATTTGCTAACTATTTTTGTCAGTTTCTCTTCAGTCCTCTTAGAAGCCAGACTTAGTGGTATGAGGAACTTACATTATCGCCACAGTTTCATAAGATCTGCATGTTAAAAAAATGATGGGTTTTGTTGTTGTCTGGTGTTTTCTTAAGTCTGAAAAGGCTTACAGTCTCACTGAAATCTATTTATCTTCTATGAATTGCTAGCAGTTGCATAGCCTGCAGCTCACTTGCAATCCTCTGACTTTTTTTCTGCTTTAAGTTCTCCCAAACACATGTTGCACATGACTAGTATCTGACTTCTGCTTGAATAATTTGTGCAAGGCTAGTAAAACATGGTAATTCCCTCAAAAAAGTAGATTAAATTCACACTCCCACAGGTTCAATCCACATATGAAAATATTTCAGAACAACACACAATAATTGGTTGTAATGTGCCATACTACAAAATCCATGGCTTTTAAGTTCTTCCAAGACTATTTTTGAGAAGTTTTCCTCTCTTTAGCCACTTCAGCCTCAAAGCATGTCTGCCACTTATCTGACCTTTTGTTCCTTTCATACATACAATAAATCAGAACTTAGAAAAAACCCCTCACAGATAACTTCATAACTACAATGATTTCCAAGAAACAATTAGAAAAAACCTCGGTCATTCTTCTTATCTACCAGATATTGTCAAACCAAAATGTATAAAGAACTGGTTGACTCATATATCAGGTTAAACATCGCCTGGGATGATAGAAGAAGGGGGCTGGTGTTTTATTTTTGTTTTAGACAATACCATTCTGATTACAAAAAGAAGAGGGAGAACAGCTGGTTGTGAATTATCAGGTTAGTAGATTAAATTCTCCCTGCCCCATATCTTAAAAGTGGATTCTCAGAACAGTCTACTTTACATCTGTTCAAACCTTTCTGGACAGTAAGGCATCATTAGTAAAGTAGGCATGCATGGCAAATTTTAAACATGTTCTCATTTTAGGTTTCTGCTTTATCAGACCTGATGACAACCTAAATTTTGAGATGACAATGGTTTTATATAAATTTGCATATTGTGATTGAGCAAACACCCTACAAGCCAAATCATACCTTTGGCAATTTATCTTCAAACAGATATTTGTAAGTTTTTATTCCTGATGCACATGAGAAACAGAATTCAACTAGTATTTAAATATAAGACTTCTGAATGAATTGATGAAATGATTACAAAGGAAAGACACTGTTAAAATTCTTATAGCAGAGATTTTATGGACATTCCTGAGAATAAAAATGAAATATTCCCCACAAACAGCAGGAACAGAAGACTGGAAACTAGTCTGCTGTAATCAGCCCCATTCAGAAGTAGATCTTGCTGCCGGTGAGCTGTTCAATAAAATAATTTTTACAAAATGAATGAGTAAAGGCTTTTGCAGAACTACAAAACTGGTATCAACCATTAGATTTTAAGTCCAAATGAAGAGCTGCCAATCTTACAGGCACTAGAATTAGCCAGTAAAACAATCCCAGAGGACTAACCTGAACTGAATCAATGAATTAAAAGCTCTGAATAGAAAACTAACAAAGATGGCAAAAGGTGTACAAAATTCTGGACCAAAACAGAGGATGCATGAAAGAAAATCTTTTGAGAAAATCTCTTACACTGCAGTTGCTCCACCTCCAAAACACTTAACTCATCTTCAGCTTAACATTCACTTCCATGTTTTAATTTTCCTGCTACTGCTGTGTTCACAAATGAGTTACGAGCAGTAATTCTTTATGTACAGTGTTCCCCAGAAACACCAAAACTTAAAAAAAAAAATCAAAAAAATCAAATGTTTTAAGTAGGCTCATATAAATGTTAGGCCAAGAACTGCTAGAGATGGCAAGCTGTTGTGCAACTGCATGTGAAAGGTGGGAAAAACATCTTTCAGAGAAACTTTTCAGAGAAGCAGCAAATATCTGTCATTAGGAACAACAACCACTATCAACAGCGGTCAATTTTAATGTTTAGCCATGACCATTATTTAAAAGAATCAACTGTAGCAACAGACTTCATCCTCATCTAGGCAGGAACAGATAAATAATCTGCTATGGTATACAAAATTTTTCTACTACAACACATCTATAGCTCACCATAGATTCCATAAAATCATCGTCCTGTAGGGCTTTAAGAACTTTACTACACAGATTCTTATACTACATTAATAAATGCAATATGCAAGTCCTTTCCAGTAAAGTATTATATTGATGTTCTCTATCATTTGTTTACCCCCATGCCCTGTGCACGGGCACATAGTATTTTAAGATGTAGTTACATAGCCTTCTATAACATAAAAGGTAGAAAAGTACCTTGTACTTAGACTGGATAGTGCCGATATTCTGAGTATCAGCGCTATTCCAGAAATAAGCCTGCATGCTAACATACTGTAAGCGGAGCAGTAGTAGTACCAACTGACATCTAGTTTCAACATCTTTCCTTAACATTGGATGTAAATATGTATGCCTTTATTACATTAGATTTATGTAAATACACACAATGGCATGCACACATACTTTCAAACATTTAATCTGTAGGTTTGACTTCATATTATTGTATACACTGGGCATTAATAGCTATCATTCTTTCTAGAAGGAAACTGTAAGTAAGCTCAAGATTATAAGGAAAAAATCCAGAAGCCTCCACATGAGGAAAATATTGTGGATGTCAAATGATCACAATAATAAAGCTTGTTTGTTATGGGAAGTTTCCAAAATGAAATTATCTTCCCAAAGCTGGATCCAGATTTCATGGCCATATGTCATGACAAACGTTTCATGACCATATGTCATCGCACCCCTGCAGCACAACAGATATATTTTCATATTTATCAAACCTACAGGAAAGTACTACTTCCTCTCTGCTTTGAAACCATTATAATAGCTGCTAAGTAAACAGCAAACACTGTTTATGTCTTATTTCTCTGTGAAGTTCACAATATTGTTTCTCAAAGCATTGATTAAATCAACAAGAAATACACATTTCCACCGTAATTTTATTTTTTGGTTTATTTTACCCTCTTAATAGGCATTTCTTTTTCATTTTGCATTAACATATCTTCATAACTTTCCAATTTTCTATTAAGAAACCATCTTAATATTTCAGTATCCTTCAGACAAGAAAAAGAAAACCAAATCTCGTTACAGAAAAACACTGATGCCTGCGTTTTTTTAGCACAGGCTACCTCCTGTGCAATGACCAATGATGCTGGAGTTACTCATTCTGTTAGCACAAAGAAGTCTGATTGAAGATACCACAGCCAAAACTAAGGAGAGGTAAAGAGACTAAACCAGCTAAAATACATCCTGGAAGTAACTGAAATACATATTCTCCATTAGAAAATGCACGTTGGGTATTTCAGAAATTTGCCTTTTAACAATATAAAACAATGATTAGATACGACTAGAAATTATTTCATCATTTGCAGATTAAAGATAATTCTTTTACTGAAATTAAATGTGATGAAATAAAGCATCATTCCAAATATGGGAATTCTGTAAACTCACAAAAGGTAGTATTTTCTGAAGCACCTTCGATGATGTTGGAGAAGAAACAATTTTAAGGCCTATTTCATTTCCATATACAATTAAAGAGAAAACATAGTCCATGTACAAAATATAAGCTCTAAGGATCTAAAAGCTTTGGAAAGCATGGAACCACCCTCTTTCTATGTTAGTGTCTGTAGGAACTTTGTCCCCACCACAGTGACTCATCACGGATGGATGGCAATAAAGAATTCTGGTCTAGCCACTGCTGCTTTCTTGTCAATATTCAGACACTCAAGGATCTACTTCTGTAGATTTCAGTGAATGTAACTTCCTTAATCTTTATTGTTTCCACATTGCTACTGGTCATCTCTCTTCTTTTCCCACTCCTTTACACACATGTATAATTTCCCCTTACCACACCTGAAAACAGCATTTAAGAATATGCTGCTCATCCTAGAAAAAGCTTTGCTCAGTCACAGCCAGCAGTCCTCATCTCCTGACAGCTTTTTGGCAAAGGGGCACAGACAACCTACACAGTTTACTCTGTTCATGCTATGACTATTTATCTTTGTGCTTTGTTCTGGCAGCAAATTCACTGCAAGAGCTTTACTTGCACAGAAATGGAGAGACAAAACTCCACACAACTACACACATCCACCCAGAGCAGCCTCTTATTGGAATGCAGCATATTCTACAATTCTATAGGGAGAGCTGCTATGCTGGGGCTTTGTACAATTCAGAAATACTTCCCTTCTAATCAGTGATGCTTTGGAGCTTCTCGCAAATTTTAATACTAGATACCTGATATCACACCCCATGAGGGACACTTTACCACTTTGGCACTCTCTGAGGTAAAAACTTCATCAAAACATGTTATAAGAGCAGCAGCCTGCAAGTCACTTTCATAAGGTTTTTTTTATTCCTCTTTTTATTGCACTCTTACTCTGTATGATTTATTCAAGCGTTTCACAAAATCTCATGTGAGCTTGAGCTCAGGCAGGGATGGGATAACATATAGAAAGTAAAACCGAGGGCAGCAATTCAAACAAGAATTTGAGGTAGAGTGGTAGGAAGTAATAAATAATGAATACAAATATTTTGTTTTGCATAGATCAGAGACAGCCATGTGATGCTGTGTTTTACACAGTTAAAACCGAATTATGTCTGCAGCAAAGCAGATTCCTTACAATACAAAGACATGCAGATGAGCAGTATGCCCATTTGGGTGAATAGGTCATGTTATATCAAATCTTAATGTGTATTTGTGGTCTAAAGTAATAGCAATACAGGATTACATATACATATGTAAAAGCATCTTAGAAAAATTAAAGAATAAAAATATACCTACAAAAAGTATCTACATAAAAGACCAAGTTTTTCACGTTAGAAAGACTTACGGAGGTGTGTTATATTGATGCATAGTAGCAGCAATTAGTAAGTCACCAAAGCTAATGCCAATAATCAATCAACAACAGGTCTAGAAATCAACAAGAAAACAACAAAAATTCTAACAGCTGCCACTCAGAACTCATTAAAACGGCAGATTAATTTTTAACTAAGGAAATTTAACATTGTTCAGCATGTTTTATTCTACAACTTAATCCTAAGAACTCATAATGATTTAGCTCCTTTACAGAACCCAGCTGGTCCCTTAATGAAAAGGCAACCAATTCACAATGTATTAGCACACCACCTTAGAGGAGCAAGATACTTAAGGACACATCTGACACGTACTGTTGAACTGATTTTTTTCAGGTTTTAATTTGTTCTGTGTTCAGTTTCACAGTTATGATTAATAGATATAAGTTCTTACATTAAGACCTAAGATTTAATGCGTTCAGCACAGTTCTGGATGTCCCAGATTTTTACAAAATTACTTCACAAGTTCCAACTACTTTCAAACCTCAATACAACAGACTGACAGAATCAAAATAAACTAGACTCAGACCCAGTAAAACCAGTCAAGTTGATGAATTGGATAGAAGAATTGGATAGAAGAATTCCTTTTGTTACTGCTCTGATATCATTGAAGAATTTATATTCTTACTAATAAAATAAAGTTTTACATGTGGAGTATTTGCATTAATCTGAGGAGAAACTATGGAAAACAATATACATTAGGGTAACAATAGCTGTACTGAGATGTAATATGACACGAGCACCTGCTTTCCGTATTTTTTTTTCTAGGAAAAACCAGTTTGTTTAGAGTCAGTACAAACATTATTTTAACAGCCATAGTGAGGAAGAACAGCTTGCGTGCTTTTTGAAATTTAGCTCTTGTAAAATATATAATTAGCCACTCAGGCTTCAAGTTTCAATAATGATCTAAATGTTTTAAAGGAGTTCGATCCAAAACATTACCCTCTTTTCCTCTTTGCTGTTAATCAGTCCACTAATTATAGTTATACTAACCTCTGATATAGTACTGTCAGGTCTGATTGATGCCAATAGCTCCCTTAATCAGATCTGACAACTTTCAGCAAGTGTCTGTCTCTTGAGACACTGCATCCGGCATGCTTGTTTTCAAGTCTTCCCAGTGTTATTTTGCATTTTCTTCTTCCCCAGTCCCTTTTTCATATAGCACAGAGTGCAAATACACTTTACACTCATGTTTTGTTGTATTTGTGTAAAGTTTTTAAACATCATTATAGCAGTATTTGGGCTAAAGTTGATAGCTTGTTCACTGGATAGGTAAGAATTTACAAGGAAAAATTAAGTACAAGAACATTTTTTGGAAATATATTGATGTTTCTGAGAAACACAATATTGTTGCTTGGTTGGTGACTATTTTTCCTTTTTTTTCCTTTTTTTTCCCTTTTTCTTCTCTTTCTTCCTTTTTCTCTCAAAGCTGCAAGGAAAAGGGTTTCAAAGTCATTCCTCCTCTGTTCTACAGGGAAACTTTAGGCTTGGGTCGCACAGCTTCAGGAAACAAAGATAAAAGACCACCTCAGCTACCAGTTTTTCCAACATATATGTATTGTTACACTTTTAAGGCCTAACACAATGGCCCTGCATATCTCATTAACTGTAAATATAAAAAGTTCAGAATAACTTTTGTTGGAATAATCAAAATGTTTTATTTATTTAATTTTATTTTAAGATTAGCCAGAGTAGGGGGAGAGAGAAGTCTGTGTTCCTTTTCCTGGTACTTGAAAAAAAATCAGTGAGCAAACACTAATTCTCTGGAACACAGATAACTTTTTGTCTAAATGTGAGGAACTATTCAAGAAGCAGTTGTTCTTGATCAGCTTTTTCCCCTCTGTTCTGCTCTGCTCCTGTAAAGCACTACCCCCAAGGTGTGGATTAACTTAATATTATGTGAAAAAAGGCTAGACTGCAACAGTGACATTTTGTTCCAAATATAATTTTTAACACACTTTTCCTCAAGTTTTATTTTCTTTCATAGATTTGTATGCAAGAGGAAGCAAGTCATGTTCATTTTGTCTCAACCCAGTTTTTTTGAGAATCAATGCAAATCACTGATTCAGAGGCATACTAAGTATAGGATGAAGAAAGGTTTCTTAGTTCAGCTGAGATGCTGATGTTAAGCAGATATTGCATTAAAAGCCAACCTCCTGACACCTGTCCACAAAATGACAACCCAAACACCAAAACATTTGCGTGAAAGCAAGTGATATTTCATGAAATTGGCTTTCAGGTCTACACTCCAGAGAAAATTATGTATGGTAATATTAACGATAACGAGTGTTGAAGATGATTGCAACAGACCTACAGTATGACTGTCAGATTTATATTCTCCAGTTATATTAACTAAAAGCTAGCACACCCTTTGGATTTCAGCAGGATCCTTTAAGCAGTCAGAGGCAATACCAGCAGTTCACTGTTGTAATGAAAGGATCAAATCAAATGGAGTTCCACAAAAGTCCATCCACCTCAATGCTACTGCATAGTTTCATGAGCAGTCCTAATGATAGACTAAAGATGGCACTCACTAAACTTTCACTTGATATTATCCTGCACAGAGCTGTAAATGCATTGGAGGATGGAGCAGGAATTTAAAAATGCCTTAGTAAGTTGAACAGATGCATTAATGGATAGAAGTCAGTAATACAATTTCAATATTTTACACCAAGGATGAGATTCATCTTGCCTATCTTACCTGCTAATTTAGAAATTCACCATCTAACCTAGTTGCCTAGGTTCCCTTCAGCTGGTTCATTTAATCTGTCTTGGTATGAATCAGCCTTAGAAACTTACTCTTGGTAGTGTTCTCCCTACAAGTCTGTGCAAACAGTTTAGACTAGTTGCCTAACTTTTACATGGCTAAAGCTAAAATAGATTAATCTGACCTTTAGGAATAATTATTTCAACAAATACAGCATGTAAGACAATTGGCGAGACAGTAGTTGGGCAGGGAAAAGAGAAAGAGCCTATCAGTCCGCACATGAACTACAAATGCTATGCTGTTGCGAAAACTTTGAAACCTTGGAACAAAAATGCTGTTATTTGGACATGCTAAATAAACCTTCCACTCTGTTCAGCAGCAGTATGACCTTGGGGCAATACATTATATTTTGGGCAACTTAATTCAAGAAGTGCAAACCATCTGAGAGTCCAGAAGTGAAAAATGAGAATGACTAAACATAAATGAAGCATGACCTTTACAAAAAGTTTAAATGAATTGATGCTTAGGCTAAATAAACATGACTGAACAGAGACAACTACAAGAATCTTCAAAAATCAAACAGCATTGGATGGGGAAAAATGACATTCAGATAAGGAAAGTGGTATCCAAATCTGAGTAGGATTTACATTGAAAAAAAGATTCCTCTTAAAAATAGTAATAATAAAAGAATCTTCTAACAACAAAGACAGATAACCCCTGAAGGAGATTCACCAGGAAGTTTAGGAAAGCTCCATGATCAGTGTGTTCTAAGATTAAATTAGACCAATATTTATCAACAGGGCAATACATGTAGTATTACATCTGTTTTCACAGGAGGACAAATTAGATTAATTCTTGTACTATTTTGCATAGTTTTAAGATCAGCTTAGCATACATAACTGCACTTAATGTTGCATTAACACCAAGGTAAATGTCCTCAAAAATTCAATTAAAAAACATCTTTAAAATTTCGATTCTAAACTAATAAATATAACCTATATCCTAAATAACGTATTCAATTTATACTCTGTATTAATGATATATAATGCTACTAATATATACTCTACTACTTTATGCTAGAAGATATAATATTATACATCTCATGCTAATAAAATACTTCTATTATACTAATAATACCTTAAACAAATTATATATACTCCAATTCTATATTAGTGTATTTTTTAAATGTAGTGTAGAAAAAGCTTCACTTTTAAATGCAGTTAAATTTAGCAAGATTATCTACAATATTTTTAAGTATTTAAACTATAATTTGGTTTTTTTTCCAAATAGTCACAACAAATTATATACAACCTAAAATATTCTGTAACATGCAAAATGACAACTTAGAGGATATTAATTCTACATTGCTCTGATGCTGTTTTGTAATATACTTGCATTTTCAACTGACCAGGAGCTGTTACATTTGAAAAAGAGCCAAAAGCGGCAAACATTCCCCAAGCAACCTGTCCTCCTCTACTCAAATAAGCTATCTTTTTGCAGAGGAATATTCACTCAGCAGGCACAGCTGTTATTCTGCAAATTTTACATCTAAATCAAAGATAATTGGACTGCTGAGTACCTTTAAATTGTACTCTGGGAGAAGGGTCTAACTTAATGCATCATTTGCACTAACTATAAAAGACTGCTTTTTTATCATGTAAAATTTACTGTGCCTAAAAAAGTATTTGGAAGCGCAAAACAGTTAGTAATTTTATAGACACATGGATTCTTTTTGCACAGAACCTTTTCAGCTATAAAAGACCATTAAAACCAACAAAAGTAAATCATTTTTCCAAGTTCTTCATAAAGAAAAAATTAATAATAGACACTCTTTAAAATTATATTCCTAACAGTTTCACTGAAAATTACATTCTCAGTGCCAAAAAAAAGCTTGAGACAAAACTCCATAATAATATTTTATTTGGTGATTTAAATAAATTCATTATTTATTCATATGCAGATGAGCAGTTCATACCATGAAGTACTTAAATTTCAAATTCTTTGCTATTAATTTAAGAGCTTCAGTTGAGGCATTCTTTATTGTTACTTAATAAGATTCACTGTTCTTCAGAATTGAATGTACAGACAACATCTTTAAGGATTTTTAGTCTTAATTTTACCTATCAAAATATGAAAAGCATCCTGTTTATTAGTCTTCCACCACTGGAAAAGAAAATCTGAAATTTGTTTGACAAAATGTCATCTTTAATCATTATATGCGAACATTGTGCCAGGCAAAATGGTGTCTAAAATGGTTCCTTGCTCATCTTTTACTGCATGCAGCAACACACAGAGTAAATATCACATAGGCAATTCCATCAATATAAAATAATCTTGATTTTCACAGAATCGATAAGGTTGCAAGGCACCTCTGGAGATCTTCCAGTCCAACCCACTGCTCAAAGAAGGGTCACCTACAGGAGCCTGCTCAAGACCATGTCCAGTTGGGTTTTAGTATCTCTAAGGTGAAGACTCCATGTCTTCTCTAGAGAAACTTCCAGTGTCTGACCACCCTCATGGAAAAAAAAAAATAAAATCTTTTGTTTACAGAGAATTTCCTGTATTGCAGTTTGTGCCCATTGCTTCTTGTCCTCTCACTGGACACTATGAGGTCTGGCTTAGTTGCTTTTACATGATTACACAATGCACTCATTCACATTGACCACATCTGAGCCTTCTCATACCTGGGGCTGAATAACCCCAGCTTGCTTTGCCTCTCCTCATGTGTCACGTGTCCCTACCCCTTAATCATCTTCAAGGCTTTCTGCCAAGACTTACTCTAGTATGTCCTTGTACCTTTCATAACGGGGAGCACAGAACTGGACGCAGCACTCCAAATGTGTCACCATGAGGGCTGAGCAGAGAGGAAGAATCACCTTGAGCTGCTGGTGACACTCTTCTGAATGCAGCCCAGACTAAAAGGCTCATTGCTGGCTCACATTCAATTTGTTGCCACCAGAACATCTGTATCTTCCGGGAAGCTGCTTTCCAGCTGACTGGCCCCCAGACTGAACTGATGCATAGGATTATTCACCCATTCATGTGCAGGACATGGCATGTAACTCTGGAACTTCATGACATCTCTGCTGGCCCATTTCTCCAGTCTTTCAAGGTCCCTCTGAATGACCATACAACCAACTGATCTATGAATCGCTCCCCCCAGTTTTGTATTGTCTGCAAACTTGCTAAGGGTATACTCTGTCCCATGACAGAGCATCACCATGACCCTTCAAAGGTAACTGAGAATTAAGTCATGATGACTGATGAGCTCCCTCAGGACTTGTTGGTGAATCTCATCAGATTGCATTGACTTGTATTATGTTCAGTTTGTTTGCACATTCCCTAAACGGACTTTCTTCCACGAAGTGTTAAGTTTTCCTTCTCTGGAGTTTCCCGTTTGCCTCAGGGGCCTGGGATTGCTGAACGAAGTCCTAACAATAAAGGCTGATTCAAAGAAGGCTGAAGTACCTCAGCCTTTTACATGCCCTTTGTCATCAGGTATCCTGCCCCGTTTAGCAGTGGTTTTCCCCAGTCTTCCTTTTGCTATACACCCATAGACACCTTTCTTCTTGCCCTTCACATACACACCTGGGCTTTGGCTTATGAAACTCTTTCTCTTCATGCTTAAACAGCAACTAAAATTCCTCCATGTCACCTGGTCCTGCATCCACCTCTTCCATGCTTCCTTTTTATGTTTGCTTTTTGTCCTGCAGACCCTCTGCCGCTCTTGACTTCCTGCTGCTCATTAGGGTGAACCACTCTTGAGCTTGGAGGCATCAACATGGACTAACAAGTTCACAGGATAGTCTCCTCAAGTCTGAAAACCTTTAAGTTTTGAGTAAAAAATACTGAAGTAGGTTATTAAACTCATCAGTATCATATCCTCATTAAGTGATTTACAAAGGAGTGTGGTAAATATTGCAGTAACATGTTATTTGATCACTTTTCAATGCCAGACCATTTTGTTGAATAATGCTACATATCTATAATACCCTTACACACAATGCACTTTCTGAAGAACACTAACTGGATGGAAGACTCAAACTTATGCATAAAAGATTAAAACTGAAGGATCATGCTGCATGACAAATGCATTAAGCTAACTGAACTTATTACAACTATAATACTGGATCTACAATATTTGCATATTAGCACACAACTGAATTGGAAGTCTTTGGAACTTTCTACTACATTAGGAACTCTTCTCTCTCCCCCCTACCTCAATACCAAGGTCACCAGACCGATGTAACATTATCTGTTTTGAGAGATGTAGGAGTGAATACAACTTGGCAAGTAAACAAGTAAATAAGATGGACTATCTGAAACACAGGAAAGCAAGATCAAATAAGTGGAAGGAGCAGCAAAGAAATCTTGTGCTTAGCACTATGCCTTTGACACGAAGAAATAACATCTGGTTTTCAATATCACTGTCTAAAGATTTTTCTTAAATGGCAAAAGCACTCTAAATAAAGCACAAACCAAAACTGGTGTCTCTGAAGACCCGAGAGATAGGTTTAATCTACTACTGAATCTTATGTAAGGTAAACCACCTGACCAGCCAACACAATAGCCTACACAAATCTATTCAGATCTTTCTATGCTCAGAATCCACAAGACTGATGCGTATATGTACACACACACATGTATATATGTCTGGCAGCTTCCCCATAGGAGTTTCAGCACTCTATTGCAGGAATGGGAGAGCAACTCAGCAGCTCCAAATGGGCCTCCTTCTTCCCACAATCACGTGCTGTATTACACAGAGGCCTCACTGACAACACCACTAGTGTTCACGATGTAGCTTAAAACATTACAAATACTTTGCAGCTCACAGGTAATTCAACAGCCCCTGGATGATCATTACATCACTGTAATAATACAACTAGAATTCCTTCACATAAAGGTCAAGACAGAATTTGAGCCAGTCCCAGTCATTGAGAAGTGACAAAATACGTTTTCTGGGGGTTTTTGTTTGGTTGGTTTTTTTAACTAATTACAAGCCTGGCAACAGAGAAAGGAAGATACTGAAGCCTCCAAAAATCACTGAAGAACAGCAGTCCTCTCTCTTAACATAAATAATCTTTGTACATTAATCTACTTTCAGAAAAACTTCATTAATATTTGTTGTATTGAAGTAACAGGTTCAACAATCTAAGAGCAACCTTTTACTTATACAAATCAAAAAAAATGTTTATTAATCTGAGTTTTTTAAGCCAAATGCAGTAGTTTTGCCATTTAACTTAACATTCACTTCTGCAATAATCTACCACAATGAACTGAGACGAATCATCAACAATGAATTTTCACCTCTATAAAAACATGTATGATAAATTTTAATATCATAAATCACATGCATTTTCAGTATAATTCGATTTAAAACAGTAAATGTGCAGAATATTCTCAATAAAATTGTTCTATATACATTAAAGAATGATTTCCAAATTTTTTAGCAAGCACTTTGAAAAAATATTTTGAATGACATATTTGCAGTTGATTTCATAACAAGAATAAGAAGCAAAATGGATTTAAAATATTCATTGCAAAGTTATTAAACCAGATCATCCCATTTTCAATAAGTAACTTGTCTGAAATTTCCACTTAAAAAATTAAGAAATCTACTTGATTCACCTGCAGGGGACACTGTTGGTCTTAGCTATACAACCGAAGAGCAACAGCATTCCTCTCAATATAGTCAGTTGCAGTCTCGATCAATGGTGTATCCAAAACACAATTATTTTTCTTGTATTTGTATACTAGTACTTTCAAAGTTCCACTGTGTTATGGATAGCAACTAAGCACCACCCAGCCACTTGTTCACTCCCCCCAGCGCGATAGGAGAGAGAATTTGAAGAGTAAAAGCGAGAAAACTCATGGGTTGAGATAAAGACTGTTCAATAGGTAAAGCAAAAGCTGCACACACAAGCAAAACAAAACAGGGAATTAATTCACTTCCCATCAGCAGACAGGTGCTCAGCCATCTAGAGGAAAGCAGAGCTCCATCACATGTAATGTTTACTTGGGAAGACAAATGCCATAGCTCCAAACGTCCCCCACTTCTCTTCCCCCAGCCTTTATTGCTTAGTATAGGATCATATGGTATGGAATATCCCTTTGATCAGTTGGGGTCAGCTGTCCCAGCTGTGTCCCCTCCCAACTTCTTGTGCACCCCCAGCTCGCTTGCTGATGGGGTGGCATGAGATGCAGAAAAGGCCTTTACCCTGTGTCAGCACTGCTCAGCAGTAACTAAAACATACCTGTGTTATCAACACTGTTTTCATTAAAGCCCAAAATTGTCGCAGCACTCTCTGAACTAGCCGGCTGCAACAAGGTCTTTTACCATCACGTACCAACATACTCTTCATACCAGGCCCTCTGCTGCCTTCTCCTAGTCTCTCCTCACCCAGGGCATGTTCTCTCTGCTTCTTCCTCCCCTCTCTTCCTTGGCTGCCCAGCCTCTTCACAGAACCAGCCACACCTGCACCTTGTCTACATCGACCAACTTGCTGCCCCTGAAGCCAGCCCACAGCTGTATATTATCAATGTTAATTAACCCAGCTTCATTCCTATACAGAAAATATAGCACCATACCAGCTACTAAGAAGAAAATTAACTCTACCCCAGCCAAAACCAGCACACACTGTAATATCAAGCCGCTGCAGAAACAGTGATTAATGCAAATGCATCAAGTAGAGATCTTTTAAAATTGAATTTATTCTGATTAAGCTTAAAGTAAATGAAAAAAAGGTGCGCACTGGAGAGGAAAAAATAAAAAGAGCATATACCTATAGCAAGGACTCTTCATCCAAATGGAATATTTGTATATTTGCATTTAAGTGCTTAAGTACAATAGAGTTATATCAATTTATTTACAAAATAAGGGGAAGGGGGGGGGAGAACCACTCCAACCTTTGGTTTCAAAACAATTTAGAAAAACTTGTAGAAAATGGAGCCAAGTCAGGCATGAACATAATTACTTCCAATAAAAGGGAACACAACCAAAAATACAATTAACCCTCTATCCTTTAACTATGAACACAAAGAATAATTTTTTCCTGTTGTTCAAAATCATGGTAATTTTATCTGGCATCATTTCAAATAGATTTTAAAACAAAGATTAACTCCCACCTTCCAACCCAAGCTAAACAAGAGTTTTTAGTCAAGTGAGTCACACCAAAGAATACCTGTCAATTACTCATTTTATCAGAGTATGTGGCATTTGATTATTAAACACAAAGTAGGTTACTCAAAGGCTGTATACAGTTCTACAGATTATGTAGTAACAACAAGCAAGTAGGGATGTAGTATAATAAACCACTGTGTCTATTTGAAAAATAAATTATTTCAAATAAAATGTAAATTAGTGTCTTAGAGCAGTGATTCTAATTTCTGAAGTATGGAAGCCTGATTTTAGTAAAATCAAGATGGATTCTGTCATAAATCTGTCACCAATTAATTTAGGTCACAGGTAGCACCTCCAGTTCCTCATACAGAACTACTATTTTTTATTCAAACTGCTACTGCTTAATGATGTATAAGTACTTTTCCCCTCCAGCAAAATCTTAGCTGTCATAGGCATATATATTAATGGGAGAGCAGTAAATCAGAAGGGCTTCCAGCAATCCCACTAAGGTATTAGAAGACTGATGCAAAACAAAAAAAAAAAGGATGGAAGGCACAAATCAATAACATCAACCTCAGAAAGCAATACAGTTGTCCCTGCAATAAACCCAACAGAAATAATACAGACAACAATTCAACTAACTGAACCCACGAAATGTTATCCAGAAATCTCTTATACAAGCAAAACTTAATTTGTTTCTTAATAATTTTCATCATCAGACACAGCCAGGAGTCCTACATGTGAAGTCACAGAGTCTACTGCCTTTATTTCTGAGGGTTAAAGAATTCAAAGAATTAACATTACAACATACAGGCCCCAAAAGTTACCTCTCTGCTGTTTAACAATTTTTTTTCTCCTGCTTTACTATTTCCCCAAGTTGGTGTAAAGAAGGAAGAAGACTGTGGGAAAACAGTATACTTCATAAAAATGGCACCCATGGAAAAATTCCTTCTTTGTATTTAAAGACATCCCTTCTGATTTTATTTTAATAGTCTTGCTTTTAGAACTGAAACTAATTAAGAAATATACTTAACATTTACAGAAAGAAAGTTTTAAATGTAAACCAGAAAAAGATTTATAACAGCCTGTGCAGTCCCATCAAGCTTCAGTGCTTCAGAGAGATACCGGATAGTGGTATTTTAAACACAATTTGCCCTGAAGATACCATGGACAATGAAGCAGGGAGCGAGATTTTATTTTGCAGACTGGGAAGACTTCTGAAATGAAGGAAATCCTTCTGGAGATGACAGTGTGAAATGCAGATGACTTCGGGATACAGAAATCCTCTTGTATAAAAAGATTTTGATCCTGACTCAGCCATACACTTTAGCAAGCATTTCTGTTCTAAACATTTTAGTATACTTCTCTCATTTGAAAGGTAAGGTGTTTTACCTCATTTAGAAGAAAGACTCTCACTTTAAATAGTGCATAACTTTGAAGATTCAGAAGAAAGGACATTTTCTTTTAGCAAGGTTGTAATACTAAGAAATATTTTGGAAGTTTTCTCAGAAAGAAAGGCATGTCCCTTCCTCTTTCCTTTTCGTATTAGATTTTGATGTACTCTTGATAAATTATATCTTCCAGTCCAAATGCTGATTTAAAGAGAACATTCTGCTCCTGAAGCCATAGGTGTGCATAGAATTCAGCACTACTTTTTTTCAGCCCTATCAGGCTCAACTCTTCTTTTGAAATGAACAACTTGAAAAGAGGAAGGCTTTTCAGTATTGGTGAGCTTTATAATGTCTGGATAGCTTCTGATGGCCACCTCATGACAGTTTTTCTCCTCATCCCAAAAAAGATTTGTAGACTTTATTGCACCTAATGCATATGAAGTTTCTAGAGCAAGGAACCACTCTGTTCCTGAAAGAAATAGACTGGCATCTGAAGTCAGCAGTAATACAGTGGATTTTTACTTGCGGTTATTGAAAACACATGGCATGTAACTGCAGATGAAGGCCACTTACGGGAAACTAATATCAGAGTAAGCGCCTTACAGGGATGGACAAAATTACCAGAGAAGGATAAAGATTAGACAGTGATGAAGCATCAAGAGATGGGAAAATAAAATAGTATTATCTTGCTTTAAAGGCACTTTAGATTGCATAGTCTATGTAATTTTTCAGTGTAAGCACTTAATATAGTTTTCACAAAATGCTATGGTAACATGAATGGGATACCAATTAACAATGTCAATCTAAAAATTTCCCAACAAACTTTTCTCATACATTTGATTTCTGTTAAAATGCAGTACAACATATAGCCTGTGAATTGTTATTAAGGGAGAAGAGCTGTTAACATTCTGAAATAAAAAAAATCATAATTCTTGGTCACTGTATTGAAACATGTTTATATGAGTAAGGTGGTGTGCGTAGTAAGATGACATGCCTGCATTCAATAAAAGAAAGTGAAAAATTAAGTTCCTACAGGGTCTGTTTGATAGCTAACTTACTAACCGAGAAATGTTGAAGACTATCAACACAGACAGTTCAGAAATAGAAATATATTTGGAAAATAAGGCTTTGGGAGAAATAAGAAATGCAACACTTTTCCATGTTTTAATTTCATGATGTAATGTAATTTCATACATTTTAGCATTACACATGTAACCAAAAGACCAATCTACTTGCAATTAAGGGCATGCTGCAAACCCCACAAAATCAGGGTTCTTTCAGTTCTTCTCTGGTTTGGGGGTAACGGAAATATGAACTAGTGAATTATTTTTGTCTGTGCTGATCATGTACCTCCGTCAAATTCTTAGCCATAGATTTGTTTTACTAGATTTTTGCACAGACAGATTCAATAGACAGTTTCCAGTATCTTCATGTGTATCAAGCCAGGCTAGGAGGTCTTTTTAGCACACTATTAAATAAAATTTCTTAGTAGTAACACTTAAGACTGTTTCTTTATAACTGTACCCTGGAAGATCACCTCCACAGGACTCGTTAATTCCTACCACAAGCTACGAAAAGGACAAAAAGAATGCCAAGAAAAACAGAGTTAAAAGAACAAACCCACACCACCAAATCCTGTTTGTCAAGATTTTTCGTTTTTACAAAAATCCTTTGACATTGAAAACGCTGCTTACATAGATTTATAACATTTATCACAATTCAAAATACTTACATGGCTTCAGAGTTAAATAGGTCCAGAAGTCAGTAAGAAACACTTAATGTCTAACATGATTTAGTGGTAATTCTGTCATCACTAATTTTTTTGTCAGTTCCCAAGAGCAAAAAAATCCCCTTTGATTTCAAATATTCTCATCCTTTATTCACTTTTCCTAATATAAAGATGTCCTCATTTCTGGTTACACATAAACGTGCATGCAATAGGTGTGTAATGTTTTTTTAAATAAAGTATGAAAATGATTAACCACTGTGAAGAATCACTATATCATGTACTTACTATATGCATAAGGTAAATTACTATGTATGAATATTCAGCTTCCAACAGCGGGCTTTGTATATGCATGAAATGGGAAGCACATACAAAACAGATGATCACAGAATATAATGCAATAAAAATTAACAAAATTGGTGTATTTCAATTTCCATTGGAAAAGTAGCAGAAATCAAGTTCACTCTTTGCTTTTACCTAGAAGCATCTCCGTACCTTATTAAAGTGCAGGAAATAAGAAACAGTGTATGAGAAAAAGCAAGCTGTAGATGAAACGGAAGGCACCTCAAGTTTATAGCCCTCTTTTGCTTCAAATATTTTCAGACTTGATTAGTTTTATATTGCAGTTAAGAACTTAAGAAAAAAGCATTATTCCATTTTATTAGTATCAGATTCCAATAGGGAATAAAGCCTTCATGACTTAATATCAGAGTCTATCAGCTGACAGAATCTATCAGAGTGATCATTCATATCACTCAAAGGTCCTGATGCCATTTGCTGTTCTCAGAACCACTTGCCCTGTTCAGCTAATGCTTTTGTGGCCTCTGCTTCACTTCTCACTTCTGCCTTGCCAGCACGAGTACAATTAATCAGCTAATCTTTGAGATGTCAAAATACATTCAGTCCTTCAGGCTATTTCCTTTCCTCAAGAAAAGAATTCTGTTCAGTAATCAGACAAATGTATTTGCCAATGCAAATGCAGCTTACACAAATTCTCTTTTCATTTGCAACACTGGTGTTTTCAAAAACACCATCAGTACTGTCGTAATACTCACGCTTTTCAATAAGAATTGCCCTTTTGTTCTAAATTACTCTTATTTCCAGTATAAATAGCTAGCTTAAGTTAAAAAGAAAAATAACCAGTTAATAAAATTTGCAATAAGCTAACAAAACATGTTTCTTGGATTTAAAATACCAAAAGTAAAATTTCAATGAAAGCAGTAACTTTAAAAAAAATCCAAAATTAAAACTACCCATAGTGTGTTGACCTTCGTTGGCTGCCAGCTGCCCAGCCATGCTCTCCCTCACTTCCCCTCCTCAACCGGACAAGGGGAGAAAATAAGATAGAAAAAGTTCATAGGTTGAGATAAAGACTGGGAGGTCATTTACCAATTATTGTCATGGGCAACACACACTTGACTTGGGGAAAATTAATTTGATGTACTGCAAACTAAAAATAGAGTACAATAGTGCGGAAACAGAGAAAAAAACCTAAAAATCCTTTCCTCACAGTCTCCCTTCTTCCCAGGCCCAACTTCACTGCTTGGTTCCCATCTCCTCCACCTCCCAGGAGACAGGGGTTGTAGTCAGTTCATAAACCTTTGTTTCTGCTGTTCCTTCCTCACCCCGGCTCCAATGTGGGGTCTCCCCCATAGGACAGTCCTTCACAAACTGTTCCAGTATCGGTCCCTTCCAGGATACACCTGCCCCTGTATGGGCTCAACTTCATGGTCCACAGTTCCTGCCAGGAGCCTGTTTTTGCATGGGCTCTCCACAGTCCGCAATTTCCTTTAGGGCACCATCCACCTGCTGCAGCGCAGGGTCTTCCCAGGGCTGCAGAGTGGATATCGGCTCCACCATGGCCTCTTCTATGGGCTGCAGGGGAATCTCTGCTCCCAGTGCCTAGAGCACCTCCTCCCTCCCTCCACTCTGAGCTTGGTGTCCGCGGGGCTGCTCTTCACACTATTTTCTTCAACACTCTCTCTCAGCTGCTACACAGTGGTTCTGCTCTTTCTTAAATAGGCTTTTATAGAGGTGCCACCAGCCTGGCTGAGGGGCTCTGTGCCCTGTGGCAGGTCTGCTGGAGCTGGCTGCAACCAGCCCTGTCTGGCACCCGCAGCCCCCCTGCTGCCAGCGCCTGGGCACAAGACACCCCAAACATGGGCACAATGTGCTTCTAAGGTGACAAAAAGACACTCTGCTCAGTTACTGCTGGGTTTTTTCCTTAATTGGGATCTTGGAAATCATTCAGATTTTAAAACTGCTCAACAGGTGCAGCACTTGGCAAATGAAAGTGATATCACTACTCATAGCTAAAGCTTTGAAGGATGGTTTCTTAGCTAAATGTTAAGATAGTTTTTACATAAACTGTGAGCAACATCAAGAATCAACTCTGAAAGCCACATGACATTAGCTTACACAGGCTAACGAGCAGAGAACAAATATGACAGCTAGCTGCCTGTTTTCTGACTGGCAATGCAAGTCAGGTTTAGGTTTAGCAGGACTTTCTCCACACACACACACACTTTTTTCTTTCTTTCTTTCTTTTTTTTTTTTTTTTTTTTTTTTTAAACTGAGCTGCATGGATAAAAAGCCTAATCTTTCACTTCAAGTCTCTGTGTATTTCATTGATGCAGGACACTAAAGCAAACAAATCTAAGCTTTGAGTTTGATTCATTTGAACATCCTGGAATTTTTCAGGGTTGTAAAATAACAAAAGTTTATGAAGAACGCAGTTCTTAACAAACAAACAGATGAATGCTACTTCAGGTTTCCCACTTCCCATTCAGGAGAAACATTTAGAAGCATTTTAGGTTGAAAACAGACCAAGGTCAAACGCAACATTTGCTTCCAGTACCCCTTTCTTTAATCAGACAAGGAATTAATTTTTATCAAATCCGTGACAGAAAAAATGGTATTTGGAGGCCTGCAGAAACCTAAAAGTTTTAGAAACGTCTGATTCTGTGAAGGCTGGAAGGCCCATGTTAACAGGCACAGCCTTGCAGTTCATTAAAAGTATACATTTTTGTGGTATACATTTCTGTGGGCCTTGAAATATTTCAGTACTATGTAAACACTACACAAAATCCCATATTAAATTTTAAATGAACAACCTTGCTTTCTGTATAATCAGTTTCTTGATCGAGAAGAACAGTAACAAAAATTGGAATACTTTGCACTATTAAAAAACATATAAATCCATATTCCAAGAAAGTTACAAAAAAAAGTATTCAATGGTTCAGAAGTGCTATCAGAACTATGCCCACAATAATAGTTTGATTCATTTTCCCCTAATATTTATTTAAAAGGCAATAAATTTCCTTCTCCTGTTCTCTGAATCCCTTTAACTCCAAGAATATGAGAAGGAAGGAACAGAGATATATAAAGGTTTATAGGTTGGGGAAATTAGGCCGCTTTCAAAATTTGACCAGATTTGTTTTCAACTACTACATAATTTTAGCAACATAGAAAGCACTGATAATCTGGTCTTAAGACCAAGACATATCTGTAGTGAGCAAGCCTCGTGACAGTCTGGCAGTCTTCAAGGCAAAGCAAGAGACACAGGACCCATAAAAGAAGTTTTGCTTATTATCTGCAGGTCTGAGACACAAAATAAAGCAAAAACATGACAGAAAATTTATCTCAACTTTAAAATGTCAGTCTCACTTGTATGCACTTATCTGAAGTAGGATGCTAGCTGTTGACAAGGACTGTAGTGTAACACATCTTGTACAAAACTGCTGAGGTACTAGTTTAAGGGTGAGCAATATTCACAGTAACAGAAGATGCAACAGAATAGTAAAATAACTTTCCTTAAAAAGAAAATAAAATACCTTTAACAGGATCATTTTTTTTACATTATTTTTGAAGTTTACACAGATGGAAGAAATTGTAATAAATTTTCACTGTGCTATGCCAAGGATCTTAATTTTGTTTCATGCATGTACAAAAGATTAAAAAGAAATTATCTCCTACATGTGTTTTGATGGCCACTAACTTTAAAAGCTACCGTTAAAGCCAGAAGGCATTTCTGCAACTCCCCAGAGGCTACCCCTGTTTTGTACAAGTTAAGGCATCACACTAGTCATTAGCTTACAATACACCATGCTCAGTGCGGGGCAGTGCCTTCAGACTTGGCGACTACATTATAAATCTATACTGCTGTAATCCCAGTTGTATTCTCCAAACTTTGAAAACATAATTATTACTACTATTCGTTGCAAACACAAGATCAAAGGTAACCATTTCGAAAGCCCACAGGTTGATTTTGAAGTTGTGTTATATAATTTTCTAGACAGTATAAAGCAAATATCTATGAGTATATCTATATATATACGCACACTCAAAAAAGCCATAAAGACAACGACTCAAATAATCCATTGCCTTCTAACAAAACACTTCATGTTGTCCCAAATGCTACCCAGCAACATACATAATTTAATACTTCTAAAAATATTTTCCATTTAAACATTGACATACCAAAACCGACTTACCTAACAATAAGATTATGGCTAGAGTATGCTTAATATCATTGTGTTTTAAGTAATGTCCAAGTTATCAGAGATAATATTATGTCAGTATACAAACATGCTTAGATAATAGGTCAGAATACAAACACGCTTAAAATAGAGCCAATAGGAAAAATACCAACTGCAGGGAAATAAACCTCCTTAGATTGTTTTTTAATGAGGGAAAGAAAGTGAAAAGTTAATGTATCTCTATTTAGGCTATGAAAAAAGGCTTAATAACAGAAGATACATTCTTTACAAGAACGGGTATAATAGCTAATGTTATTTATCTTTGTAACAAGTTTATTTTGTTCTGTTCCCACGTTCAGTAAAGCACGCACTTACATCCAGATTATTTGGTAATGGACCCTGTATCTATTCTGTCTGAAACTTTACAGCAATATGTTAAATATTTACACTTACTCCTTTTAACAAAAACATAAAGGGAAATTGTGTCTTACAGTTTTAACACTTACCCTACATCTTACACTTAGAGAAGTAGTAGCTGTGGCTTTCACTGTACAAGCTGGGGAGCAGGTTAGAAGACTGACTGAAGAGTCAATAAAACATTATTTTGATTTTTCTTTTAAAGATAATTTCATTATTGGTAACATGAGAAATAACTTTTTTTGAAAAGCTTGGCTTCTGAAGTATGTGTTGGAACCATAGTACTGTTAATGATTATTCAAAGTATAGTATGGAATAAGATGGAAGTAAAATAATCTCATGTATAATACCATAAAAGAGTAGAGCAGAAAGAGACAGGAATGCCTTCTGGAGGAGTATAAATGACAGTATGGAAAGCATAGAGAAAGTTATTGCTGAAAAATTATGCTTACAAACCTTCTTAACGGGGCATATCTTTCAAAAACATTTAAAGATTTTATTCCATCCTAAAAGAATGAAAATTTAAATTACTAATTACTTTTTTTTTGGCTTGTTAAGTGTGGATTCCTAAGAAGTGAGAGAATCAGCAGTTTCTCAGATAAAGCAGTTCTTCATCAGCACATGGCAAACAGATACATGTAATGACTTACAAAATACACATATTTAAATACACACAGAGAAAGTATGAAGGATGAAGGATGGAAAGGAAGGAGAAAATTATCAGGATTGTCCCTGAAGTGCTACTTCTAATTAATACCTGACAATTATCTCATTTTTAAATCCTTCATTGTGACTGATTTGATTCACCCGAGGATGAAAATGAAGATGCTGAAAATGGAGCTGCTCAGAAAAGCAGAAGACAACTGTGACGGAAGACTTACATAAGGCCTTCAGTTTCCTAGAAGAATCAGCTGAGATCTTTTGAAACAGCGATCCAACCGGAAATACCTGCCATCTACTTCAGTTGATGCCTTTTATCCCCCATACTATATATACTATCCCTGTGTATTTAAACTGTGTGCATGCATTTACCTGCTGTAATATTAATTCTTACAGGAAAAACTGCTTTACTGTTAAACACAGGCACTTCATCTATTACACTAATGAAGGCTAGAAAGCAGGGTAGTGATTAGCAAAGTAACTCTGAAACTATAAGTAAAGCAGCAACACATATCAGAGTATTCCTATCTGAGAAATGTATACATTAGAGAGGCTGACAACTAAAATAAATATTTGAAGCAAGAATCTATTTAATATAGGGTAAAAAGCAATGAAAGAAACCTGCTTGCATGAGGTGGCTTAAGTGCACAGTTCATGAAAGCAAGCTCCTGAGTTTTCACAGGAAACAATATACACAAAGAGCAGTAAGCAAGATCCTGCACAAGCAAGTGCCCTTTTCTCAGTTTATAATAAGGTTACGTATTTTCTGTGCACTTTTATAAGCAGGGATAAAACAAAACCCAATGCTCGTCACCAGAGTCTGCAAGAACAGCAGCAGCAATTACAATGGTAACTCTTGGATTGGTGTTCTCTCTCTTCTGCACCTCCTACAATTCTGACTAATCATAACGAAAGACTGACTGTCTACAAAAAGCAAAAGAAAACAAACAGAGTATTTCACAGTCCCAGGATTTTTGGACTTTACGTATTTGTCTTTTTAACCTTTCAAATGTTTTCAAGAGCAAAGAAGCAAAAGTATTACTGATGCTAAAGCAAATGTGAAATTAATCAATGTTATAGTTCCTTTGAAAATCTAGAAGGTAAATTTTGGGTCATAACTAACATAATGTTTTCCTAATTTTCCCTCTTCTGAGGACAATTTTTTCTTCCACCTGCTTTCCCCCAAAACGTTTAGGAACTACAAATACACTACAATTCAGATTAGTATTTCTATCCTATGAAGTACATGCAAAACTGTAGAAATGCTTTGAAGGTAAATTTCAGATAAAAAGAAATATTTAATTTCAAAGCAATGAGCTAAATCCATGGCAGAAAAACCCCCCTGATTTTTACCTAGGTCCTTCCCTTGCCATTTCTTCTTGAATTTTATACAGAAATCTACTTTACCTTCTTCCCCAAAAGAAAATAAATTATGCTACTAGTAGTATTTTGGACTGAAACAGGAGTGCATGATAAAGCAGACAGTCTTTCTACACTTGAAGTTACCATGTTGCTCTAAATTAATACATTGTATATATTAATTTCCGATTACCAGAGTAATAAAATTTCAACTTTGTAAACTATTTTCCATACACATTTCTTAATAATGCCTGAAATGTTGGTTTTTGTGGTCCCCCCCCTTCCACCTTACATCTTTACTGGATGCAAGCAGAGTTTTAGTAATGAGGAGAGATTTTATAGCTGAAAAGTTCTTTAGTTTTTACACCCAATTTTTATGCAGATGGTGTTGCAAAGTAATTCTGATAAATTACCAGTGGTATTGCTGTTACTGCTTGTGTCGTTATTTATTGGTTACCACAGCATTGTGGCTGTATGTGTCGATACATACGCACGTACATCTTCTAATAAATAAGATTACTATCCAGGACTTAATACTAGATTACTGCAGTGGTCTTCTTTATTATTAATTACATATAGACATCTTTTCTTGTCATGTGAAGAGTTTTCTCTAGTTTTACAAAAATGTAAAATACATCAAAGCTAAGACTGGCAAAATATAACTCATCTGAATCAATAATTACTACAGGTTACATTTATAAATGTTCATATCAATAATACAACCAAGTCTTACTCTGTCTCTTCATCCAGGCAGGAGGAAGAAGAGTAATTACAAGGAACTTGATGAAAGAATATTTATAAACGTATCTTAATATTTTGGAAAAATGATATTTCACTGACATAAACAGCATTTGTGTGAAATACACATGACAAGAAGCATCCACTAAAAAAGAAAAATCTCCATCTGTGCAACATTATTTGGAAGCTAAAAAAGCAAATAATATTCATTTCTATGAATGTTCAGATGTTTAACCTAGCAATGTCTTATACTTTTCCTAATTTGTGCTTAAGAAGGAAAGATAAGATCAGCTATTAACAGGAACCTGCAGCTTTATTATCTTTTTTTTTTTTTAATTAACAAGGTAAGTATTATTTTAACATATTTGCAACAATGTTGTTACAGCATTTCAAATTTATTTAAGATTTACCATTTGCAGACTAGACCTTCAAATTTCAAAGATTGCTATTATCAAAGAATGTCTAATCTGAAATTATGAACGTTAGGCTCTTGCAAACACATACATACAACACTTGGTTTATAATTCTGGAAGGTAAGGGGCACAACCCACTAAGGTTCACAAGCTGGAAATCATGCAAGATTTTATACAAAGAGTGGGGCACCATTCTAGTAAGTCTGAATGGGAGAAACCAAAATGTTTAATGAGCTAGTTGCTTCAGATATTTCAGATGCATTAGTGTTTTAATCACTTTGAACTGAAAGTCACATTTTGGAACAGAACCGAAGTAATTACAGACTCGGTAATAACATTTCAGCTGCTTTACCAATATCTTTAACGAGGAGTTTGAAGAAAAGACCAGCATACCTATAAAGAGGTATGACTACATACAGAGAACATTTTAAAATATTAAGCATACCTGTGTTCGCAGAATTTCACCTTTTGACAGTTGCATATCACCGGTCAATTCTTTCACAGTAATGCCTAGTGGTTCCAGACGCTTGCTGAAGTAATTTGTCATTTCAGCTGCCAAAGCCTTCATAGGAGCAACATACACAATCTGCACCAAAAGGACACTTGCTTGATAAATGAGCAAACCCCACAATGTCGTTTGTTTCATGGCAACCATTACAAATCACAATTTATTCTGAAATATGATGCCAGGCGCTTACAGTGAAAAATCTTAATAGTGATATATGAAAAGTAGTTATCTTTGTTGGATAAGTGTGCAGCTGTTTAAAGGACAATAGATTTTGTTTATACAGCCTCATCACTTTGAAAATTGGTTCTGCATCAAAGCTAAATGCGTTTTCATAGCTTTTTACTTGCATAATAAGACTTCTAGAACACAAATAAGAATGGCTTTAACAATAATGAAGTAAATCAAAAATAGCCTTATCTTTGACTTGGAAAACCGTAATACCCTTGAAAACTTCCTGACTTCATATTCCGTATATAACATACAACGGGTTTTACCTTGTAAGTTGAAAAGCTGTTACTTCGTTCATTAAACTCCTACCTTAAACTCATCCTTTTTGATAACACCATGCTGGACATGCTGGCGAATTTCATGAAGGACTGTCAGCATGGCAATGTTAGTCTTCCCAGCTCCAGTGGGGGCACAGATTAGCATGTTTTCGTTTGTGTTGTAGGCGGTCTCGAAAACTATAGATTGGATTCGGTTTAGTCTTTTCACGCCTTTAAAAGCAAGTTGTCCAATCTGTAAAAACAAACAGCATGCATATTTTTGATTTTTCATATATACATGCATGTGTGTGTATATCTACATATATTAATCGTAAGAAAAAGACCATGTGGTAACAAAACTTAGGATACCTGTTGAAATGTATTTATTATTCCAAGGTTTTTATTCTGAGGCTACCACTCGCACCCAACCCTGAAATACTGAATCCATAAGGAAAAGAAATACAGCAGGAAAATACGTATTAAAATCAATCAAAATCTCTAGACACATGCTATTTCAGTATTTAATTTGTTTTTCATCAAGACTGCGACCAAAACTACTATACAGTAATGACCTGTTAATAATTATACATCAGTCAAATAGCAATAGTCAAGATTAGAAGAATAATCATCTTTAAACCTAAGATGATAAACTGTGACTAATAGAACAGGCAGCAATACACAAGAACCTGCCAAAGAAAAAGATTATTTTAAAAATTACTTATGATCAATTTTGTAAACAGACAAATTCAGTAACAACCTTCTCTCTGCTTCTGAAGAAATCTCCATCTTGCAATTGCTAATGTTCAGACCTTTCTCCAACAATATTTGCAACAAACTGCAACCTCCAAAAGGAACATAAAACTTGCCTGTACAGTCCCAAATAAACTTTGAAAATGTTTTCAAAAATTAAATTAAATTATATAGTTAAACCAGGCAATTACACTTCTTATAGTTTAATGCATGTTTAAATCTTACAAAGAACAAATCATCAATTATAGAAATACTTTGTCTCTCTTTTTCAGACAACTGATTTTTCCACAACTAATTGGTGTAGACAATTACAATTTCTGCATGTGAAGATTCTAAAACTTTAGCAACTAAAGAACAGATCCTTAAGATATAAAATTAATTTTCTAATAAACTTGCTTTTTCTTAGTTACTTTTCAGACACTTAAAAAGGACTGCAGAACACAGAATTATTTCCTTTCTACAGATTTAATTACCTGCACTACTTCTACTAATAATCATGAAAAGTATCTGATTTTTTTTTTGTGATTATCTTTTTTATTTTAATTGTAGAAAGCCACAGATGTACAAATTCACTGTAAAGAACAGTCCTGAAAACACCCTCTGAAGATTTCCCTTTCCATTATTCTGGAAGCTTTAGTTAATTTATAATTATATAATACAATATATATTATTATTTAATATATATATATATAATATATAATATAATAAAATAATAATTATTATATTATAATAATAATAAAATATTATATATTACTTTTGCTATGGTAACAGTGTCTCCAATACTAATAATATTCTTTCCAATGCTTTCCAATACTAAGCAAATTATTTGAGCAGCACCCCAATTTAGTACTACCTCGAGCAACACAAGCTTAGGAATGAGGGCTTCATCAGCTATTCAAATCAACTATTCTATTTAACTTTGTGACAAACTGCACTAGGTCTATCATTTTGCTGCAGCTTCTTATAGTAGCCTCATGTGAGAGGCTGAGATACAAATTACAAATTTAGGATAATACATAATACTCTTTCACTCTACTCTTAAATGTAGAGGAATAAAATAACTGGCCAACTGTAGTTGGATTCTAGAGAACTTTAAATATAAAAAAACCCCAATCACCGATGTAAAAGTCAATGAAACTGCTATGCAATCAATTACACTAATTCTTTTTGAAAAATATGCTTTTTCAATTTAGGATTACCATTGTCTTCACAAAGCTTTCAGGTTGAAAACTTCTCGCACAACATTAAAAAAACCAAATTCCACCTAAATCATGAATTGCATTTGTATTTATAGGATTGACGCATCTCAAATATATTCAAATTTCTATTCTAAACTGTTAAATGTCTTCAGTTGAAAAAAAAAAAAGTAATTAATGCAAGTACTTCCAGTACTTTTCATCAAGTTTCTTCAATTAAGTGGCTGAATTTCAGGATTACATCAGTTCTTGCTATCAATGTTCTTTCACAGTTTATTCTGCTTGCAAGATTACAGGGTGAAAGCTTATTTGTTTTGCACCAAGTTTTGTATACATAACGTTTATGCCATGCATCATCTTCAAAATTCATTTCATCTCCATGAATGAGACTATTATAAAGTGTTAATGGGTTTCCTGGAGACCTGCTGATTATATTAGTGCTATCAGGGTTCAATCAGCTATTTTTATGGCCTGCTTAGTCATTTTAGGTTTCTAATTTGCCTGTTACTTCATTTTGAGATTTCTTGTCAGGTCTTTGAAAATGGTTATGTTTTTCCTTTTCCCTTTTCCCTCCCAATTCCATCTAATTGGTTTTAGAAGCTATTGTAAACACCATGAAGTTCATAATGATAAACACTGTTTACATTGTTAATAATAAAGGATCTATGGACAAAAAACTAACAAACACAACTGGTGATTACAGAACTGAACTAACAAAACACTATACTGCACGGTATGTATATTATTTAAAGAAACAGTTTTTAAACAGAACCAGAAACATAGCTGTCTAAATGAAGTCTGGTCTAAGTATCTTTAGGAAAGAATGACAGGAATTTTTCACATTCACATAGTTGAACTGCATGGCTTTATATAAAATGGTCTCCTTACAGCTGTGACGTACCCTTAAATAAAGTACGTCTTTAAGTGTTTTCTTAAGAGTACTGCCTGTAGGAATGTATTGTTCCAGCTTCTCTTAATCTTGAAGTTGGCAGTGTAAGACTTTTTCCTCTACATTTGGAAGAAATTACATATACTATAGCCCTGGGACATGCAATTGTTAGCAAAAATAAACAAATATTTAGGTAAAGAAAAATATTTTCCTCTCTTTTCCTATTGGAAAGTAGCAACATCATGGATTGAGACTGACTTAGTAAGCAGCAATAAACAAACAGAATTTCCAGAAGCATCAAAGAAAACTGTGTAACAAGTTAGAAAAATAAACATCAGCTTGTTTTTCTACAAAGATGCTACACCTGCTTGAAACAGGAACATTAAGAGAGAAATAAAGATTAATAAAAAAATAAACCCCATAAAAGTCTGGTTAAAAACTAGAAGAGTTTGTGGGTTTTTTTAAATAATGGTATTCTGACCAGAATCTAGACTTTCATTCAACACACTGAATGAAAACTTTCAAGCAACTCAAAAGAAAAATGCGGGCAGTGACATATCAATATACAACATTCACAATCACAACACACAGTCAACGCATAATATTCTTTGAAGGGTGACTCTGTAGGAACATATTAAGGATTAAGAAAACTACAAGAGAAAGGAATTCTAGAGGAAAACAGTATCTTAAGACTTACTCAAATCAACTCCCCATTTGGTTGAAAAAGTATTACAGGTTAACTCTTTCTCAAAACTTCACAGTATTCCAAACAGTACCTGTAAGCACCTAATCCAAAAACAGTAGTTCTGCCCTTAAAAATTAGTAAAAAAACCCCAATGGACAGAAATGCAACAGTATGCACAGAAGTCCACAGTTTGACAAACTTACTAGAAGATCTGCTTTTTTAATTTGTCATTTGCACAAGCTACCTAGCTTGAAAGCTGAAAACAATTTTTCGTTTCCCCTCTGGCATATTAACGTCAGTCAAGATTTCTACAGACCAATTCTTTTTCAGATAAACCAGTGAAATCCACTCTTACTTAACAGACTGGTAGCCACTGGATGGCAGAATCTGGTTTTTTTGCTGAAGGTGAATGAGCTGTAACATTTTTCAGCTTTCTATTCCACAGCTGATTTATTTAGAATTCTACACAAACCAAAGAAATTTAAGCAGAATACAATCTGAGTGCTACTCACAACAAACAGAATTTCATGCCTAAAATGGTGCCTTTTTTACGTAAGCATGAATCAATATGAAAGACGACTGAAAAGCAACTCTTTCCACAAACCAATGATACTCACAGCAGCTCTGATATGAACCTTTATTTTTACCTCAGTAAGCTTTCCAATTCTCTCCCAAAGAATTTACTACTACAACTAATGCATTTATGAGTAAACAAGATTACACTTAATGAAGACATTTGAAATAAGTCATTTCATTAAAAAGATATTTGTGTGTTGGTGCTCTAAGATGCAATTTAAAAATAGGACAAAACAGTAAAAGTCATTAAAGTAATATCCATTAATAAGGTCATACAATTCACTCTGCAGGCAAGCTACAGCTCAGAAACACAATTGCTTTAATAACACAGTAGTAACAGTGTCTGTTCTAAATAGCACAGGCCATCAGCACTTTAGACAGAGTTTAGTCACACAATTCATTAGCCAGATCTTACAGTTCTACAGAATTTAATGGTGTGGTTGGTGGGTTGACCTTGGCTGGATGCCAGGTGTCCACCAAGCTGTTCTATCACTCCTCTCCTCAGCAGAACAGGGTGGGGGGTGCAAGGGAGTGTAAGATGGAAAAATAACAACTTGTGGGTCAAGATAAAAGCAGTTTAATGAAACAATAGCAAAAGTCATGTGTGCAAAAGCAAAGGAAAACCAAAAGATGTTACTCTGTACTTCCCATCAGCATGCGATGTTTGGCCACTTCCCAGGAAGCAGGGCTACAGTAACGCGTAGCAGTTGCTCCAGAAGACAATCATCATAAATAACAAATGCCCCCCTTCTTCCTCCTTCTTTCTCTTAGCTTTTCTATCTGAGCAGACATCATAAGGTATGGAATATCCCATTGATCACTTTGGGTCAGCTGTCCTAGCTATGTCCCCTCCCAACATCTTGCCCACCCCCAACTTACTGGTCAGAGGGGGCAGGGAAGGTTGGAGACACAGCCCTGATGCTGTGCCAGCGCTGCTCAGCAGCAGCCAAAGCACCGGTGTGTTACCACCGCCTTTCCAGCTACCAGTACAAGCGCAGCACCATGAGGGCTGCTGTGGGGCTCAGCCAGGCCCACTACAATTAAATGCCATACAGAAGACACTAAATTTTTTCCCAAGACATACCTGTGAAATCTGCTGTGTTCTATCTACGGTCTATAGCACATTCCCTCACCAAGAACGAAAGGGTGCTAACTACAAGTTCCATTAAAAGCTGAGATGATCTTTCATTCTCTGTACCACTTTATGCATTAATACTAGTTGACAGAAACAGCTTGTCAGATGCAGTTAACCTCTATCACAGATTTTCACTTGGTGGCCTAATATGTTCTTAAGTCAACTTCAAGGCACAATGCCAGCATTTTAGTAGCAGCTTCTAAATTCAGTATTGGCATGCACAGACATAGCATAGTATGTCTTATTTAATTTATCCAGACCAACACCAGAAAAAAAATATAGCTACATTTAGTCCTTAGCAATTTATCCAGAAAACATGTTTGGGTGTTACCTCCCTTAAATGATCATATTTTATTGATTTATTGACAGAACATTCTCTATATATTCCTCATTCCAAGAGATTTTTATCTTGTCCACATTCATTTTTTCCAGTTTTCAGGTAATACTAGACAAATTTTCTGATGGCCTGAAATAAAGAAATGTTAGTCATCTGTACTATTTTCCACAGCATAAAATCACCTGAAATAAATAGTCTATAACGATGACTTCTTCTGTTGTACTCTAACAAAATAATAAAATTACTACCCTTATCATAATCTACTGCACTCAAACCAAGTTTAATCTTTTAGCATTTTCCCTACTCATTGGCTTAATTTTAATGTAGATATATTTTAATCAAAGTACCTTATATATTTCAGGTGCAACAAACCCCATTCTGTATTCAGTTGGTCAATTGCACTTTCAGTTAAAAAGATAATTTACCTAACTGGTAATAGCATGACTAATCCATGCTGTTTTACAGAACATCCATGACAACCAGGAAACGAAGGTCAGATGTCCCTTGTCCTGGCATATAAATAATCACTAGGTTATTTTTCCCCTTTGCTGCACTTTGGAACATTGGTTAAAACATCTATCCATGCACACACTCTCATATATATATATTTGTATATATCTCTGTGTGTGCGTATATATATGTATATATAAATACCTACACATTATCCCTCCAAATTATGAACATTTAGTAGTCCCCCCTGCTTTCTAATAATGTATGTATACACTTAAAGCACTTTTGTGCCAGTGTAAATGCCATTTTGTTATTGAAGGTACACTAAGAAATAAACATAGGTATACCTGGGGACCTGCACGTGCTCCCTTCTCCTAATGATACTTTTCATATTCTGCTACTTTAATGGAGGTGGTAGCTCATGACATTTAGGAACAATAATAAATAAAAATATAACTATATAAATACCATAAAGGTAAAATTATTTTTGTATTTTCTTGGAAGTGCTATTTGAGAATACAATTTCCTATCTGCTCCAGAGACTTACAGTGTATATATGCGTTTTAAAAGACAACACTTAAGTAAAGGCTCATAACATGTAAAAGAAAAACTGCATGATGATTGGATCTGCTCCATTTAGCACCAAATCATATCAGTGAGATTTGATTGGACTTAGGGGGACAATTTTTGTAGGAACAAGTTGCATACACAAAGATATGAAGATTATACAAGTGTACCAAATAGATTTTAGGATTGGCTTTGGGCCATAATCTGCATAATAATTTCTTCATGTCAGTACAAATGCCCACATCCAAAGTGTAGTTAGTACCTGGAGTTATGTGCTATAAAGGAAGCTTGGAGTAAACCCATTTAGACAGAAGCAAGTAACAAAAGGCATGAGAGAACCCGCAGCTGGTTTCAAAGCTGTTGGTGCTGCAAGTGTCTAAACTATAACTAAAAGCAATTATTGCATGGTATGGCTATCCATGTCACTTTTAGTGGTAATCACAGATCACAGAATAATTTAGGTTGAAGACCATCTAGTCCAACCCTGCTGCTCAAAGCAGGATCACCTACACCAGGTGGCCCAGGACTGTGCAGTTAGTTAAATATTTCCAAGGATGGAGACTCCACAGCCTCTCTGGGCAAGGTGTACCAGTGTTTGACCACCTCACAGTAAAAAAAAATAAAAAATTACTTTCCTGTGTTCAGATGATACTTCACGTGTTTTAATTTGTATCAGTTGCCTCTGGTGCTGTCACCGGGCACCACTGAGGAGTTTGGCTTCCTCTGTTAATCATTCTCACATCAGGTATTTATATACACTTGTAAGATTCTCCCTGAGCCTCCTGCCCCCTCAGGCTCTCCTCACATGAAAACCACTCCAGAGTCCCTTAATTAGATTAAGAAGCATGAAGAAATCAGTAGAAATGACAGATAATGAACCGTAGGGGTACTATAGAACACAGAATCACAGCCCATGAGACTTTCATGAATATGTTTTTAATTTGAATTAATCATCTTTTGGAAAACTATGGAATCTTAATTTTTGACATTATTCCCACATTCACCTGTTAATGCAGTAGGTATTTCAGTAGCAGTAGCCACAAGAAACCAAGGAAACTGTCATACTTTCAAATTATGTTAGTGTCATTGAACTCAAAACAAACTGCAAAATTTTCCTAGATCCCAACAGAGTTCACAAGTTAAAAAAAGTATCCCGAGGAGGGCAGAAAACCCGAACACATGTGTTCATTATGTATGAAAGGATTACCTCTGCTGAAAGCTATCACAGCACACCAACTATGAAAATTATTAGTTTCCCTTTATTTGGAATGCTGCTTTTAAATCCTGATTAAACATTTCCTCTCTGACTTTCAGACTTCATGTTTGCCAAGATACCGAAACTGTTATTTTTCTGATGTTATTCAGTTCTCAGAAATGTGAAAATTCTGGACAGCTTGTAACAGCGAGTGCTCTTCAGCAACAAATGTTCATTAGAGAACCAGTCTCTATTCAAAGAAAGTCCAGAACAGCTCCATTGAAAAGCAAGATCTAGTAGTGTATTAGTCTCCTACTAACTATGGTAACATAGGCACTCCTTGAAAAGAATAGCCAATAAAAATACCAACAAAAATAAAGAAAAAAAAAAAAAAGGTCAGGTTTTTTTTGGTTTGGTTTGGTTTTAAATCATTAGTCCTACCATCTGCTCTTTTGAAGAAAGAAGAGACCTATTCAAAAGCAAGAGTTTTTAGGGGAAATATTTAACTTCACACATGACGGCTAAGAGCTAACATGCCTGAAATAATTTTAACAAAAATCCTTTTAGGTTTATATATAGACTGTGACCAACATTATCTAAACTATTCTCCTGAGAACTACACTATACAAACACCTGCAGCAGTCATACCTTTTCTATAGATTTCTGAATTATTCAAACATTTACTGTTGCATTAAAAATAAAACAAAATATTCTTTGGTTAAATTTATAGATTAAAACCAAAGACTTCAGCATGTAGAGACCCAAAATCAGTTTGATGGAAATGATGGGACAGCACCATACCTCCAAGGCTTTCACTCCTCTGAGTTAAAAACACTGAAAGAGCTTGGGGAATCTCCTCCCCTCGCTAGGAGAATTGTTGTGTTCCTCAGCCTAGTTATAACATGACAAAAGATTATAGACAGAATGATTATACCCTCTAGTGATTTTATTTGAGAAAATGGATAACGAAGTGTTTCAGAAAGATTTTTCCATAAAAGCAACTATTTCTGCAGCACAGCAAACATACATAAATTCTGGCATCCAAACAGACACACAGGGAAGACTCTGATTTCAGTGACACTATTGTAAACTCAAAAGTATCTAATGTCAAGAGAATTATTCCAGATTGTAGCAATGAAATCGTGATCAGAACACAACCTTCTCTTTGAGCTTTCTGATGCCATTTGTGAATTACACACAAAAATTACATTGAAGTATCGCAGCTAGTATGAAAATAGCAAAAGGGAAACTGGCAACAGTTGTAGCATTTCCTAATAACATCAGAAGTTAAAATTTTATGAGGTTAGAAGGATTTGAGTTTAATTTGCTCACTTTTCATCCATATTAATAGTATTAAATAAACAAGGTATCTTTACCTTAAAATTTAAAAGTGACTTAATGCTATACAAAGCTAAACACATGGAAGAGTGAAATACAAAAAAAAAACATTTAAAATGTTGTTACCCTTAACAGCAAGGTTCCTTCTGGACTTAGTACAGACGTACTGACACCTCCACTACCATTATCTCCCTGACTTTTCCAGATGCAGCAGTGAGGAACCTGATGTTTATAGGCCACAGTCTATTCTACAAGTTTTGTTGGGGTTTTTTTTTGTGTGTGTGTTTTTTTTTTGTTTTGTTTTTTGTTGGGTTTTTTTTTTTCAACTCGGAGAACACTCTTATAATTTCATACACTTGTATGCAACTCAGACTCATAACTCTGCTGATGACATATTGCTCCCTTAATTTATTCCCCTGGAAAGACACAGTGCGTCTTTTTTAAAAAAAACACACTGTTTCAAAAGTAACAAATCAAAAGAGTTAATACAGAAAACACTTTTCTAGTTGTTAAAGAATATAGACACTGCAAAGGGAGAAATCCAGCAAATAAGAAGGAAAGATAACAAGGGCATCCGCAAACTCGAACAACTACTCCTCTTCAAAAATTTTAAAATTTCCATATCATCTTTAGGTTAATAGAAACTGCAAGTCTGGGATGAATAACCTATCAGATATAAATTAAAAATTTTAGTCATGTAGGTCCTCTATACCAAACCCTTTTAAAAACATTTAGAAGCATTTGGTGATTTCTAACTGAATCCTTTTACCTCAGTTGCATTTCTATTACTGAAAGTCCTAGGACATTCCTATCCTAGATAAGAGATTCATATCTCAAAGAGAGTATAGAAACTTGTGCTAACTGAAGACAAACACTAAAATCAGACAAACTATAATTTGTCTAAAATATTTTCAGTAAGAGTTAATCTTTTAAATGTTACAGCGTATCAGAATTAGCATAGACTTCTTTCACCTTTCAAAATTCTCACTTTGAGACTACATTTCTTAAAAACAATAATTTTGGTCTTGAGTATAATATTAATTAGAATTTAAAATACTATCTTGTATTTCTCTGTAAATTGAAGACTGATGACTCTTAAGAATAAAAGCTTGCCTTCTGGTATGCTATCAAAGTAAAGCAGACTACTTCATTCTTCTTCCACAGTTGTACCATGAAATTCCATTGAGAAATGGCTATCCCCTTAACAGGATGCAGCAGAAGCACATTATTCACTCTCCAGTTTTAATTATCAAAAGGACTAAAACTACTTTGAGTTATTTTCACTAAAAATTTTACAGATCTCTGCATGTGCTTTATACCAGAAAGTCTCTATATTCAGTCAATGACATAAATGTTACTCTTGAAAGAATGAAAAATGACCACTTTACAAGTTGCTTCCTCTATTTAAATATTTCACTTATGATGATAATTTAATGAGGTCAACAAACATAACAGCTGCAAAGTCACCAGGTAGGTATAATCTGATTTCAAATATTACACTGATTAAGCACAAGAGGAAAAAAATGCTGTGAACCAGAAAGCTGGATTTCTTTGAGCTACATGCAGCTGCACTGTGGCAGAACACGTCTACCTGAAATGCTTCTTAGATTTTTATTAGTCATTGGTTTTACTCTACAAAATTTAATACATAAATAAAAGCCACTCAATTTACAGTCAGTTGAATATCACAATTTGGAGCCTAAATATTTCCTTCCTTTGAAAGCAAATTCAAACCTATCTTTAAGAGCAGGGTAACAGCACTTCATATTATACTTTCAAAGTATAGGTTTTTTCAGTATTCTTATTTTTAAATAAACCCTAATTAATAATTCAATACTATTTTTTGCACACAAAAGCATCAGTTCTAACTGTTCATATAGAAATGGATATTTAAACTGCTAATGCAGAAGCCGCTTCAGGATAACATTTTCAAACTATTTACTTCAGCTTACCCTTTACACATGACAAACTATTTCTTCCGAATAACACTTAATGAAAACCAGAAAAACAGAGAGCTCTGAAGGATAATTATAGTTAAAACCAGTAATAATTTTCACACATCAAGTACAAATGAAAGAATGGCACACAGAAGAATATTTCTAGAGGAATAACTACTGCTGTCATAATCTTTCTACAACTCAATTTTCTTCTCTATTTCAGTTAATTTCACACTACTGCTAACCAAGAAGGCAGTACTGTTTTGCAATACAGATGCTACATGACTTTTTCTTAAATTTTACAAGAGAAGACTACAAACACAATCAGTCTTTTTTTCTACAAGAACACAGCTATTTTGTTCTCCCAAATCTCAACTAAATCAGCAGCATTCACTAAGTTTTTCTTCCTAATCCACTGTTGGAAAGGAAAGGTAGGTGAGGGCTGATGAACTTGTGTGGTACGGTCACCAATGAGTGGGAAAAATAGAAGTTAAAAGTATCAAGACAAAAAGTGCAACAGTTTTAAAAAGTATTTGGGGAATTTGGCTAATGACTTCTGATTATACAGCATATTTTTGTGTGCGCATCACTACCCACAATGAATCAAACACGCTGCAGTGAAAAAAGAAACATACCCTCGCAAACCCCCTGAGATCTATCTCTCAAACCAAGCCAAACAAAACTGGAAGCCTGCTCTTTGGTAGCATAATCTCTCCCATTCTGACTACATCTTTTAGTAAGACACTACGCACAGCATAACTGAGGCTTTTGGCTGCCATATCTGGGTTTGATTTTATTAAAACAAAAACATAAGATAGTTATGAAAATGAGAAGCTTTCAGAGGCTCCTACTGCTGAGAAGTGGAGCTCTTTTGCACAAAAAACCACTCCCACCTGCCCACCCCACCCCTCCTTTTTCTTTTCTTTAGGCATTCAGAATTAGTTTAAGTAGTTGAATCTTTACACAGATTAAAATCCTGACAGGTAAAACCAGGTACTTGCTAGATTACTTGTAGCTACAGGCAGATGCATCTATTCCCACAGTGGCTCAGCAGGTGCTTTTCAGCAGCTGGTGCCCTTTACCAGTTTGCCTTTGTAAGTGTTCCCATCAGATTTTCAACCGTTTCAGAGGCAGCACTACACAAAATACACACGCTTGGCAGCTGTGTAGAAAATGAAACAGGCTTAACATTTTATTTAAGTCAGATGCAGTCAATTTTGCCTCATGTTAATATTAAAAAGTGCATTTCCCTATTCTTATTTACTATTTGCATGAAAAGGAGTGACCAAAATACCAAATAAGTGTAAGAATGACAGTATCTAAAAAACACTTCCCAGCAATTTTTGCTTAGTATATTATACACAGCCATGCTAGTTTAAAGAACAGACAAAAAGAAATTAAGTTCTCTATATTCAACAGTACATCTATTCTCATATTAGACTTTGACCCATGCTGTCAATTAATTGTTCTTGACTTCAAAGTTATAGTGCTCAAGAAAAGATAACTCAGATTTTACATAGCTCTTTTCAATGAAGGAAGTTGTACATTACTAGTACTTAGAATAAACAGAGTATATATAAATGAGAAGATCTCTTTAAGTTTCAATTACAATCTCACTAATGAAAGGACATTTGAAAGTAATATCTTATATTCACAAGGATTTTTTCCTTGCTGGATCTACGCTTATCGGTGCTTTTCACATGTTTTCATTAATATCAGGCCTTTGACAATAAAAACGTGCATAAGATCACAACCCAGACAGACACAATTAAGAGCATATTTATCAGTTTTCCATAGCATTGTTGCCACCCTTAACATCTCTAGTGTCTTAAATGTGGCTTGTTCACGTAACACAACTGTCAAACTTCTAAGATGTTAAAAAGCTCTTAGATGAGTATGTAAACAGATAAGCCAACACCAAAAATAAAGCTATAATGTAGTACACTATACTATCCTAATAGTGTTTAGAAACTGATGTTTAATGAAAAAAGACAAAAGTCTTGGTAATCTTAAAAAGTATAAAAGCACAAGACTACAAAATGTCTTTACACTGCGACAAAGGCAATTTAGAGAACAAGTAATCAGATCATATTTTAAGCAATTTTAAGACACTACAAGACAGGGAAAAGCATTAGGTTATAGCTGAATAGCAGTAAGAAACCTATTGGCCAAAAAAAAGAAGGTAGTTTTTCATCTTTGTGAAAAAGTAATCTGAAAAATTTGTGTAGATGAGCTAAGACAGCACATACTGTGAAGAAAACCCTCATTCAGCCTGATTCTACAGGAATCAAACTTGCCCAGTGTCAAACCAAAGCATATAAACCTGCTGTTCAGCCTACAAAAACAGAGGTTTATGACAGAGCTAGACAGAAAACATTCTTTTGGAATAAGAAAAAGGTTACATGGCAAGTTGTTGCATTAGTTGTTTTTTTTAAAACCAGCGAAATGTACAATCTGAGTATGTGGGTGCAAATGGTTATCTATGAATTTCTGCAATAATTCTGGTAACACAAAAATTTAAGAAAGTATCTGCATTTCTTCCCATTCTTATGGGACAATAATTAAAGCCGGTTTTCATTATATTTCTCTGGTGAACGTTTTTCCAATTTCTGTAAAAATGATCTGCTTTTAAATGATCAGTGATTTGATTCACAATGTCACACCAAAAATAAAACCCACATCATATGAATAGGCCAAGGAGGATGTAGTTTGAGCAAATACAGGCTTACATCTGATCAGTTATATAACACCTAGCTCTGAAACTCATGGGCGGCATAGCATATTTGCTTCCTTTACCTTCACTTCTCCCCACCCCAAAAGTGAACTATGGCATTACTTCCACAATGGTGGGTTGACACAGACTGTTCAGAATGTATGGGCTACTGCTCAGTGAAAGCTGCTTTTTGCTTTTCATAAAATCTGACATATGATCATACTTTGGTTCTTGTCTCTCTCGAATTATTCACCATCCTCCTCTCCTTTTTACATCCTACATACATCTGTATAAGGGACGCAGATTGGCATGACTATCTTTTTTGCATACAGATCTTTTTTCTATTTAGAAATAACAAAGTAAAAATCTGGTAAGCTGAGGGAAGCAAACGGGAGGATATATAAAATAGCGGTGATGGGTTTGTTAAAAAAAATCTGTTACTTTAAAAATCAACTCTGCATTAATAGGAAATACATATATACCCCCATATATGTTATATACATGTGCTGTGTGTATATATATATATTATAAATATATTTTTAAATATCTAACATTTATATATTACCATTTTTTTAATAACTATGACAATGTTGGACTAAGAATGGAAGAAGCATCATGGATTAAGGCAAAGAGTCCAGTCATGTCACACCTGCCTAATGGAGAGATGTTTCAGAGAAAATAGTTCAATTTCTCATCCTGTGTTAATAGGCAGGTCTTCTCAAAGACTATAATAGTGTCAAACACACCTTTTTGCAGAACCAAAAATCACAGTTTTCAAATGCTAAGGGTATATGACAATCCTTATTGCCAGGTATCACTGCATTTCACAATGTTATTTTAAAATAACTGTACATGTTACAAAATAAAATGCTCTGGGGGATACCCATGACATTGCTAAAACATGAACATATCCAATACTGTGTTCAGCTCTTAAGAACTAGCACACACCTAGGATGTGTATCTCGGGGAGGGGGAAACGTTGTATTATGTGTTTTGTCAGAAAACAAGATGTCAGTCTCTACTTCTTGCTTTTGCATTTCTATAACAACTTTGGTATCACTATACCTGATGACACTTCGCTTTCTTTTTGTGTTTTACTATTGTTACCTTTAAAAAGAAAATCTTTATCCTAAGTACAACTCTTCAGAGACAGTTCACTCTTTCTCATATTAGCACTAGCATAAGCTCTTATTCTAATGTTCTAGGAAACCCCCATTACATGTTTTGATACAGATTTCAGAGATGCAAAAACCCTCTCATTTCAGGCAACAGTAGATATAGGTGGAACCATGTTTAGAATGTTAATCTCAAATTATCAGAGAAAATTATCCATCTATAAAGCATTTCTTGATTACATTGTTTATTCTTTTATTGTCTGCCTGCTTTATTCCTGATCTTCCCTTTTGGTGTTGGTTTTCAGTTTGTCAAACTCATGGCTGCTGGAGGGTAGTCATAATCCCTGATCTTCCCAAGCTTTGCTCCTAAGAACTCTGCCTCACTGGAGCTGGGACATCCAATGTGTCATGTTAAATCAAGGAATTCAGACTTTCACGTTTCATTCTGACATAAATTCAAGTTGTACTACAACAAAGTTGTACTACGACATTCATAAATCCTTGCTATCACTGCAGCGTACCTGTATTTCAATTAACAAATCAAGTCTATTTGATGTTGCCATATCAAGTCTTTTTCTCTCTTTAAAGTATTTACATATGTTTTGCTTTAAAGATGTTAACCAAATTAAATCAGGTTAATAATCTAGTATACAATAAAATCAGTGATTCTGTTAAACAAAAAAAGAGCATCTTACTGCCAAACAAATACTAGTATTTAAACTAATAGAAAGGTTTTATGAATCCAGGAAAATGCTATGGTAATCATCTGTAGTATTAACGGCTTTATCAATAAAGTAAAAGCATTTTTCAAAATACTTTTCAGATACTTATCACAACGGTAAGATGTTTTCTATTGCTGAAAGGAAAAGAACTATTTAGCATTCAGGAAACAGTATAATGATATCTAAAAATTGGAAAGCCGCAGTCAAGTGATACATGTTTTAAAAATGTTACGTTCAATGAGTTATATTCAAGTACAGCAAATGTCTTCAAACACTGAATTAGTAGTCAGCATCAGAGCACATGTTTGCATTTCTCCAACACGACATTATAGGTAAATTTTAAGACCAGAATACCACTTTAGAGGTTGCACACCACAGCACAGATCTTTTTGATGAAGCGTTAATAAACCATTTCTAATAAGAAATAGAGTTTTCTTAACAGAAAAAAATCTTAATCTTACACAAGACAGACAATAAACTGCTGGTTTGGCACGAAGCACATATTTTCATGTGCTTTCGGCCAAAGCAACAGTATTTGTTCAGACAGTTTACACAAAACAATGCACAAGTGCCTCAGCTGAGGCTAAGTTAGATACTCGAACAATTTGATGCAGAAATTGTAAATATTGCACCTGGAATTCTAAAGTAATGATAAAATACTCATTAACGCATACGAAAATTAAGCCATAACTCATACACTTTTAGATTAATATCCATGTAGAATCTTAACTCAAATATTCTTGTTAACCTCTTATTGCACATATTCTACCTTCTTTGGACCCTGCTCATGAAATATGAAGACAGACTGCAATTCCTAATATACATTACCAGCTATTAAAATTACTGTATCTTGACCTACACTTTTTTTTTCTTGTCTTACATTGGGACTAAGGATTACAGAACTTGTAAACTTTCTTCTGAACATTTTTCTAGTGTACTTCATTGGATAAGTGACAGATTTCAATACAATTAAAAATATTTTTTTGAATATTCAATTCAGTCCAACTGTCAATTGCTGTTTGGAAAACATGCAACTGGAATATACACTAAGATCAACTTAGGAACAAATGGTCCAACATTCTGGATGTGAAAAATGTAATTTATGCAAAAACATCCATACTTATTCAGTAGACTTAACTTGTACAATTCTAAAAACAAGAAAACATTACAGGAAGAAAGAAAATATTGATTTTGTAATAATTCCTTCACAATGCAGAGAGGAAAAAAAAATGTCTTATTTAGATCATTAAGTAGTGCTAGTAAAAGGAAATGGAAATAACATGAAACAAAGAAATAAATCTTACCCTAAACACCCACTTTAGGTAAAAAGCTGAAGTAATTTTTCACTAACAGCAATTTGTTAGATTAAACCTGTTTTCACAGTCTTGAAGAGGAACTTTCCCTGACCTGAGTTTATGACTTTCAGGGTACATTTATTTGGCAAAAAGGCTTGCACAAAACCACCTTTACAGAAGTACAAGAAATATATTTCACTAATGGTCAAGCTGCATGTCAAAGAGACAAAGCTAATAAATCTAAGCTTGCGCTTACTCCATTTTTTAGATTCTCATTATTGAAACAACCTAGCTAGCATGCCACTTTTGGAAGTAGCAGTACCATAATACTTCAGACTAAACTGGTGTGACCAACCAGCTCTTATAAGCCACATGTGCTTGCACTACGGTGAAAACACAGCTCTCCAAATAATAATAAATGCCAAGAACAATTATCTACAAATTGAGTTGGGGGTGAGACTTACTGCCTTGCAGTAAGGTGAGAACCTTTTGCCTTTGCAACTCCTTTATGGGATGCAGCACACCCTGCCACCAGAGATGCTCCTGAGCAGCAGCACAGCACCCTCCATACAAATCACTAGCTCCTTCTCCCAACTCAAAGGGACTAGGAAATAAATACTATAAGATGCCACAAGTAGAGTTAGAGTGTGGCAGGAGGTAAAAAGCAGTTCATAGTGTAGAAAGGCAGGGGTGACAAAGCAGAAAAAGGAAAAACACAGTAGGAGAGTAATATCAGCAGTTTATGACAGATACTACAGTATGATTTTATGGCTGCTAAATTGTGAAACATCGGCCACTCCTAATCTTGTATTTGCAGCTCACAACAGGATTAAGCACAAAAATTTGGACCTTTGTCAGTTTGTTCACAAGTTTCATCTTAGCATCTGTATTCTTACAGGCACTGATTCCATGACACTTAGAAAAAACTGCCTGTGGAATACTTTAACTAATCACGAAGTTAAACTCTTCAGAAAAGCTCTGACCCTTTCCAAGGAGGCTCTAACTAAAACTAAATAATTACTTTGAAAATACCAACCATAAAATTTCTGACAATATAGTGCCAAACCTAGCTAAAATGTGTTATTTCTTCATTCTGGAGTGCAGTGGAAGGTGCATCTTGACTACACTGCCAATCCTATAAGAACTTCTTGCATCTGTGCTAGTTTAAGGCATTGCTGCTCCCTTTGGTGTTGGTTCACAGAAGTTCTGTCATTTTCTCTTATGTTTATACAAAAGAATCAAATAAGAAAATGAGTCTATACATGTTTAAATAGGGTTAAAATGCAGTTGTTTAAAATGCTGTTAGAATAATATTTAGAGGAATACATTTCTCTCATCTCTTCTCAACCTATTACATCAACTTAAGGAAATGAAAAAAATATGTTACCTGAACTAATACTTAAAAACATCTAAAATGAAAGATTACTTCAGCTTACATGATCCAGAAGTTTAACTTTTGTCTAACAGTTCAAAATATAAATGAACTCCTTATCATGAACTTAGTTCTGACCTTAAGAGCTTTGAAGATTAAAATTAATAGTGTATGGTGCAGTACACATTACATGGTTTAATATTCCACCCAAACTGCTGACAATGTGATTAAAGTCACATAACTCATGAGAAATAGAATCCTTAAAATTATCTTTGTGCAAATGAAAACATACAGACCAAAAAGAAAAGAAGCTCCTATGATACTTCAAAAATTCTCACATTAATATTCAGTTGAAAGTGAAACATTTTTGGAAACAACACATACTAGCCCATTTTAGACTAATTCTTGCCTTCCCTATTTTAAAAGGAAAATGAAATTAAGCTTTTTGACAATTTAGTTTCATAACCACCATTATGTTATGTCTATACCTCACAGATTTTCTCACAGAGCTCCTTTGTATGTTAAAAGACAGAGGTGACACAAACGCAAACTAGTAGCTGTATAACAGAATTTTCACCTGTTAGGTAATGTGAATAATAAGTTAATGAAGACATATAATGAAGCTATACAGCACAGCTTCTTGGTCTGTCTTTGTACATTCCCAGATCCACTCTTGTCAACGTACCCAATACTAATCATTAGTGAAGAACTAATTTTATTCTGTATTGGTACTATTCTTCTCACACTCTTTCTTATTGGTCACGCTTCATAGTGAGGTTTACTTCCCTTCAGTCCCTTGGGGGAAAATGATGCAGTTCAGGTTTTTAACCTTGAACAAGCAAAGGTGCCACTGGAAATTTTCAAATCAAGATGTAAGATTCTTTGTATTATCAATGGCATATACATTTCTTCCCTTTATACATTAAATAACTTTCCATAAATGAAATCTAAGTAGAAGCAGACTTCCCTCTACAATGCAAGAAAGTAGAACATCAGCTGTGTAGTACTTTTCCTTACTACCTACACTCCCCAAACTTGGGCTAGGTAGTTAGCAGGTGAAGAAGGACCCAGGAGAAGGCCTAGGCAATTTTCTTATTGTACAAAAATTGCTGTACTCTGTACCTGAAGCAATGACCCGTATGTCCCACAGATGTGCCTCATGTTTCAAACAGGACCTGTGTTTAAATAGAAAGGTCAAAATATTCTGTAGTGCAAACCCATTTCCACTTCTGCTATCTAGTCACAGCTTCTCACAGCAAGTGAAAGAAAACTGGCCCTTACAGAACAGAGCCTGTTATTACAAAAAAAGTAAATTGCAAACAAAGGGCATCACCATTTTTTACCACTATTGCATAGGCAAAGTAGCTCCAGAAAGCTTACCGGCAATTCATAACAGCTGGCCTCCCTCCAGCAGGTTGACACCCTACAGCTTTAAAAGCTGAGGGATGACTCCTGTCCCCCACTGTGCTGAGCACCTGGGGCTCTGACCTGTCTCACCTCCTCCTCACCCTCTTTGCAGTGGCTCTGTGGCAAAAAAGAACTTAAGAGCTTAACCCTTAAAGTCAGTCAGTAAAACTATTCTTGAAAAGCAGAAAAGTGATCTATTTTCTGTATGTAAAAAGATAATTTTACAAGGAGAAATGCCTTAGAAACCCCCAAGATTTTGAGTCTTTGAATGTCAGGACTAACAAACATTAGTACCTGAGGCAAGGAAACAGCCAGAACTGGCTCTCAGCAAGGCAAGAAACTCACCCAAACCTAACAAAAATAGGACTGGTGAATTGGAGAACAGATGAAAACTGAATGAATAAGCTCAAAGGAAAAAGAATATTTACAATCTTTAAAACCACTGGGATTTCTCCTTAAAACAGCAACTGCTTGGAAAGCTGTGATAAATACCCTTGTAACAGCAACCACAGACAGTTTGGTTGTTCCAGAAAGCCAACCAAATCCTGAGCTGCATCAGAAGAAGCATGACCAGCAGGCTGAGGGAGGTTATTCTCCCCCTCTCAGCTCTCGTGAGACCCCACCTGGAGTACTGCATGCAGCTCTGGAGCCCCCAGCATAAGAATACCACGGACCTGTTAGAGCAAGGTCAGAGGAGGGCCATGAAGATGATCAGAGGGCTGGGGCACCTCTCCTATGAAGACAGGCTGAGACAGTTGGGGTTGTTCAACCTGGAGAAGAGAATGCTCTGGGAAGACCTTACTATGGCCTTTCAATACTTAAAGGGGGCTTATTAGGAAGATGGGGACAGACTTTTTATAAGGGCCTGTAGCGACAGGACAAGAGGTAATGGCTTCAACCTAACAGAGAGTAGATTTAGATTCCCTACCACTAATGGCATCTCGTAATAGTGAACAGTAGCAAAACTATCAACTTCCTCATGATGCCTTTAGGTGCTGCTATGAACTATCTACGGTTATATTTACTGTCACCTCTCCTCCTTGCCCATCTGCTTAGATAATCCTGCAAACATATCTATACAGAAATATTAAGGCAGCTATCTTATAAACACCTATATATGCTAGGGATAAAGCTAAAAACCATTATTTTGCTGCTTTTGCTTATCCTAGTTCACCAAAAAGAATAAAATACATTGACAGAAAAATTTCTTGCACTTTGACTCAAGTTAATCGGTAAAAATTTTAAGTACCAACCAAGATTTTATGATCTCAGAGATCTATAACAGACATACAAAGGAAGCAAAAAGAAATTTCACCCTAACCAAGATATTTATGTCTTGACCAGGTATATCTTAAACAACAGACATGCTGGCAATTTCAACTTCTTTACCTCACTGAGAAAAAGGCACTATTCAACAAGATTCAAATCTATGAGTCTCACTAACAAAAATAGGAATATGACAAGTCCTGCAGTTGAAAAAACATTCATAAATTTGTCATCTTTTGTTGCAAGCTGATATCAAAGTTAGGGGTGGGAATTAAATATATAGGTGTTCAAACATACTAAACTGTATTTGCTGTTGATACTTGTATTCAATCTCCTGTAATAGGAAACATATGCAAGAGTAAAGTTCTGAAGTAGATTGTTTCTATTTCAAAATTTCACTGTAAAACTGAAAAGTATATCTCTTGACAATACACAATCTATAAAGGAGATTAATTATTTGTGAAATTAGTAAAAATGATGCATTTTTTAACATTTATTTTAAATGTGTAAAAATCTGCTAAAAATTTCTTTTAGATATTTATTTTTCTGTCTAAACTATATTTTTTTCTGAAACAAGTTATTTTCTATGAAAATATTGGTACAAGAAGTAAAAAGTTTACAGATTAGTAGGCAGTATTTAGCTTAGGAGAAAGATATTTCATTGCAAAAAGCTGTCATGCTGAAAATTGTCATATAAAATGTCACTTTTATAGCTAAGGTGGCTCAACTTTTCTATCTAGTTAAGCTGTCAGTCACTTCATAAACATGACATTAGGTACTGTCACCCAAGCAGAAAAGAATAGTTTCAGATTCTAAAATTAAACTGTCTTCAATATTAAGAGTTGTATGTAAGACATAATTTTTACTCAGAACCCCAATGAAGTATTCCAGATAACTGTATTAGATTTATATTCTCATTTCCTGTTTTCCCACACAGAAAAAAGGTGGGAAACATTTTTCCATATTGTATGCTGCTGAAGTACTAAGAAACATAAAACCTTTTTCATATGTACACACAAGTTCACTCTTTATGTCCCTGTTCCACGTCAACAGCAAATCTCCCATTCATCAACAGATCCGACATATACAATGAGTGAGCAGGTACACGTGATGAAGTACCACAAGTTCTAGACTGTAAATAGTAACAACAAATATAGTTCCCTTACCTCAGCTTTTTTACCATTTTAAATCAGTAAAAGTTAAAATGTTTTACTTGCATCTTCTCTCTCTGCCCTCTATTGTCTATCATCAAAGCTTTGCTTCTGCTTAAAGAAGCACTATTCCAAAAGGTTTTGTAACCCCATACAGTCTATAACACTGTAACTCAACACCCCCACAACTGCATCATACTGTAAGACTGGTCTGATGGACTGCAAAATAGCGCAGTGCAGTCACAAGCCAATCTATACAAGTCAAGATAAAGAAGCCCAGGCTCACTTCTGCACGTGGTCTCCAGAAAAAGAACAGAATCACCATAATATCTTATTTTCATTTCAGTGATTCAGATCACAGCTCAGAACCATAGATAGCTGAACAGGTAATGCCAAAAGAATTGAGAATTGCAACTCATGAACAAGTAGTTTAGAGCAGAAATTTCTTGAATCTGAGTCATCATGAAAGGGATTATTATCACTGAACTACATTCCCCAATAAATACTCTCAAAATTAGTAGCAAAACCTAACTGGCTGCACTTACACATTACACATCACAGTATTAACCGGTAATCTTTTCCAGTTAAATATTTTTAACATGAAGCAAAACGTAATTTAATATATTTAAATGGTTTACTCACCTCATCTAAGTCTTTAACATAAACAATTTTCTCTTCAATACCAATAGGCATTGGCTCACTATGGGGTATCTTCACCTCTTCATACATTTTATTGTTTTCTCTCTGAACTGCCTCTGGTAAGAACACCTAAACCAGTATTACAGGAAAATTAATTGAAAGTATGAAAACAGAAAGTGTCATTATGTATAACACACTTTGAACAATGGTTTATCACTTTCCTCCAAAAATGAATCCAAAATAGAAGCAATTCTCACTGATTCATTTTATAGGCAGCACTGAACCCCCAATATGGAAAACAATCAGGTTTACTACTCAGAAAATAGTCCCCAAAAGACAAAAAAGGTAACTCCATTTTATTAAATTTCAAAAGCCATTAAGTCTAGCATTTCATAAAGCATTCATTTTGTGGAAGTCTATTCAATGGTTTCCAAAAGACAGAAAGAGAAAAACAGTATTTAAATTAAGTGACCCTAGAAATAAAAACACAGTAGTTGAGAATGAGATTTTTTTCTTCTACAGTCAAAATAAAACCAGAATATATGAAAGTGTGTAAAACCCTCTGCAAAGAAGCACTGCTTCATACATTGGACTCCGATCAGGAGACTCTCTAAGGGGACAAAGAGAACCCTGCTGCACATTATTCACTGGGAAAGATGTACTGTTCAAGAAGGGTCATGCACCAAACACGTACCTTTGCACCCCCAATGAATGCTGATGTTTTCATAGCTTCAGCTCGGGAATCATAAACATGTGGATAATGAATTTTTTCAAAGTCCATCTCTCTCTGTCTGCCTAGGACTGGCACACTTCGAGCATTCAAAAGCGCTAGTTCTCTGTGAGCAGAAAAACAACTGCAATAATTCTGCCTATTACCCATTACAAAACCTGAATATCTTATATTAAAGTCAGAGCAAGCGTTGTGGAAATTTAAGGAAAAAAACATTGCATAAAATAATCAACAAAGGAATTTTACAGTGTTATTTATCTGGCATCAGTTAAACCAAGTCCTTGTAACAGACTGTTTAGATAAAAATTAGAAGTGCAATCCAGTAAGTGCAAGACTTTCCTAAATGCAGCTTTGTCTCTTTTTAAACAATACAACACATGTATTCACCATTACCAGTCCCGCTGTATTTTTCTCAACAAAAAATACAGCAGCTTATTTGCTCCATATAGTTTCCCTCCCCTACTCCTCCCACTACCTTTAGCTGACAACATGGAAGATAGTACCCATTAATCTCTAGTGGAAAAAAAGAAAGATAGTTCTGATAGATTTAGTATAGACTTCATAAATCTTAAGCAAGCAGTGTGGATAAAGGAACTAAGAAAGAAAGCCTACCCCTCTAATCTGCATCTCCAACCCACATAGATGAAATGAGGAAGATTCTCATTAAGTAGATCACTGCTTTCTTTCCCTGAAAATTAGGCTTTCGTATTAAAAAAAAATTCTACACTTGTAATAAAACGTGACTTGAAGTCAGAATCATCTAATCACCAAAGCAAACTAAACCAAAATAAACTGTTATGATATGCTGAAGTAGCATTTACAACAGAAGCATTTCTCAGCTTTTGGCATTTATTACCTTTGCATCCGCAGCTCTTTGGGATCAAAGCACATTAGTCCTTCTCCAGAAACTTCTCCATCTTCCCCAGCTTGTTTTTCTTTTCTGGCATTTCGCTTTTCTTCCCGACGATATTGTTTCAGTAACAGTTTTTCTTGTTCGGACTGAATTGTAACTTGACAACCATAATTGGGCTTAGCATTTTCTCCTATAAACTTCTTGTACTGTTCTGCAATATGATAACAGGTATGCATATCCGTAAGTACTGCATTCCATCTCTGTTCTTCTCAGTTTTCTTCTGAAGATTTGTTTTCTGATGTTTGTTGGTCTTTTTGGAGGGTTTGGTTTTTTTTTAGGCAGGGGTGGGGTGGGGCATGTATGCTTAAAGGCAGTTTAATTTTATGTAAATGACTGTGCAGCAGTTGGCCTCAAGAAACTAAAAGAAGTATCAGCTCATGTCCCAAAGGTAGGATGTTTAAAGTTACCATCATTAAGCAAACAAAACTTCATCCAAAAGCAACAGGATGGGCTAGCAGCAAAAGGAAGGGCTTTCTATATTTATAACTTCATCAGCAGTGGAAACACCACTTGTGTCTCCTTTCACACATAACTTTTCTCTTACATGTGTATACTGATGAGTAGAATGGTGTGAAATCAGATTAAAACAGGCTGGGTTTTTTAAACAACCTCTTCACATAACAATTAAAAGTGTACTCACAATGTAATTTCCCTAACAAGTGAGAAGAGAAATTCTAATCTATACAACCACAAGGACTCCCTCCCTTTACATGGATAAGCAGCATGATTGAATCAAAAAGGATCAGAACCACAAAACAACTACAGTAATAAATCTAGGAGAGCAGGGAATCTGAAAAAGCCCAGTCACATTTGCCATTCCAAGGCCATTACTGGCCAAAACCAAAGATACAACCAAGGCTTTTATATGCAATGGGTTGGAGAGATTTGTTTTGGTTTAAGTATATCAGTGTTTTTAAACTTTGTTTTCAAAATTCTGCAGATTATTAGTTTATGTAGGTTTGACTGCATATTACATACTTAATTCAATTGCATTTCATATGTACTTTTGCAGTCAAATTCTGAAGCCAAAAATCTGAAAATGTTTTTTCATCAAATAAACCCACTTGACTGATGTTTTGAACAATTTGTGCCACTTAATTTTCAGTTTTCACCTGTGGTGAAACTCCTACATCTCACAGCATGCATACTGGATAAGGTGACTATAACTTGCTAAATAGCATTGAATCGATTCTAATAAACTGTCAAAATGTCCACATTCAATACCATCATGTCTGTAGCTTTAACTCTTTCTCTTGTATTAAAAGGAGACAATGATGCAATTTCCTGACTAAATTTAATTCAGACTGGACACACCAGGACAAAGAAGTGTTACTTGATTTGTCTGATAAGCACAACAATCTTTACTGCCATGAGGTAAATTACATATGAAATAATCAAATAATAGAGTATGCTACAAAAATGCAGTACATGTACAGTTCATTGACTTGTGCTTATTTTCTCAAGACAGAAATTACTCAAAGATAACTAAATTTCTGCAGACATAAGTGACTTCCTTCCCTAAATGCAATTCTGGAAAGATAAAACTTCACTCCCCATTAGAAACACCATTTTGATCAACTTAAAAAAATAAAGCATTATTAAAATTAATAAACTGAATTTGGGGTAGAGCATCTTCAATTTCAGAGAAGGTACTTGAACATCATTGACTTCTTTACCACAGTGAAAGAAGGGTTCTCCCATCAGTGGAAAAAAGCATACAATCAGTAACATTTTCCTATTGTCTCAAAAGCACAACATTGAAAATATTCTTCCTCCACATTCTAGCAGAAATTACTGTGGTAATTTTACTGATAGCATAGTGAAGAATAAATTCATAAAAGCTTCCAAAATACTACTTCTGCTAAGTGAGAAGAAAATACTTGTGGAACTAAAAATTGCATGTAGGAGGAAAACAGTAATCGTTCAGTTTCTACTGAATGTATTTTTAATTTTTTTATTACGTGATTATTTGAGAAGGGAAAAAACACCAAGACAAAACCTTGTTTAGCAAGACATTCCACTTGGAAATTACAAACTGATAAAACAACAGTTGTTCTGATGAGTTTAGACTAACCATCAGCATAAACTCCTAAACACTTGCTTATATAACATTTCATTTAGAGATAAATGTATTAAAAAATGCATTATTTTGCATTTTTTAATTATTGTGAGGATACATAACTCCACCATTACCAGGTTTTTTTCACATTTTTCTAACTCCGTATGCTGTGAACATGCAATGGGCTGCACGGTGCTATGTCCATGTAAGATTTATGCCAAGTCACAACCTATTGACAGTAAGATTTATTTTTGCCAGAGGAGAAAATGAGAAGACTTGTTTTTAAACAGCAATTTGTAAAATGGATTTTAAAAGAATTAGCCTTTGTATTATAAAAACAAAAAACACAGTATAAAACCTGAGGTCCTTTTTTTCCTCTCACTCATCGATCCTTAAGCTTAACTTTATTTTTTTCAGACGTGGTTGTTACTGTGCTTTTTTGTGCCAGGACCCACATTTGATCATAGTACAAGAAGTAGACAGTAAGCAGGAAAGCAGATGAGGAATAACCAAAGATCAACTTATTTCCAGAGTAATCCATTAAAACAGAAAACGAGCAACAGTTAATAAGTTTAAAAATTACACATGCCCATAAGCAGTTGAAAAGTAAATAAATATATGCAATACATGTTTGTTTCCTCTGTATAACCAGACCCCAATTTCTTTGTTTAAGCCCGTATATACATGAACCCCACCTCCCCGTTTTTTTTTCCTTGCTTTTTATATACACATAGACAGTACTGTTCTTTGAAATACAACTGAACAGTTTCTGGTATCTGGTTTGGAATAAAAATTTTGTAGTTGCTTACCTTGCAGTGTCTGGAACCTGTTATCATTTGGACAAGTCAAAGACCTTTCCAGAATCAAAGATCTGTTCTGTAGCAGTTTCTCTATGAGTTCAAAACCTTCAGGGCCTAGCAGTTCAAATAACTACAAAGAAAATAAAGTTTTAAGTCATCACCTAAATTAACATATACTTATAAACATGACAGCAATATTTCTATCCCTAGCAACACCTATATCCACAAACAAAACATACCTATTGACAATAGTTTAAACAAATTAACGAACTTCAGCTCCAAACTATTCAAGCCAAAAGGTATCACAGCAAGTATTCAGCTAGCTAATTATTACAAAAAGGGAAAATTACAGAAAGTTTTCAGTTGGAAACATTTAAAATCTGTGAATTTTGTCTATGAAGTAAAACTCCATTTCTCTCTGAGATTCTTGCATAAAATTTAACTCTTTTCATGACTAAACTTCATGTGTCTCTGTTTATGGTTATCTACATAAACTATGCTGCAAATTTATTTCTCCACAATCTCAGCAGATAAATCAAGAGAGCCAATACTTTCTCATAAAAGTCAGATAAATAGGAAGTTATTCCCATTCCAGTGAACAAGAGATATGGCCTACTGCATTTTCACAGTCACATCCCACAAAAAAACCCCCCAAACAACAGATGTAGAGTGCAGCAAGAATTTTAAGAAACAAGTAATATGACACCAGGATCAACTTCAGTCTATACTACTTGCACATATAACACTGTGTGAGTGTGCACAATTCAAACACATGAAGCAGGTCATGTATGCCAGCACAGAATTCCATACCAGTAAGCACTGTTTTGGCCCAGTATTTGCCTTGCTCAAATGACTCACCTGTGGCAGGTTAGATAAACACAGTTCCCTATTTAAAGTTCACTTTTCCCTAGAGCAGTAAGTTACTTGGCACCCATTCTTGATTTCTAATACTGCTTAAAACAATTTTTCTCCATTTTTTTCCAACTTCCAAAAAGTAAAACACAGCAGTTTCTCCTTAGTGTTCTTTGTTTTCTGCTAATATTATTCATGTAACTTTGGGAATCAGGTAAGAATAAAAGTTGTGATGTACTTTGATGTGATGTTTTATGGAAGTAGGATTGCAGCACTGTAGGATTCAAGTATTTCTAACTATAAAAGGAGACAGGACTCTTACTATCCTGTATTTAATCTGCAAACTCCTTAACACATAGTTTTTTCTGTGGCTGTCTATGACTACTGCCCTTTGGGAACACCTTGAAATAACTTTATGCTTCCTCTTCATATATTTGTAAAATTTTGAACAGTGCCAAGGGCATCAGATCAATGATCCTTTTTTTCAGGCCAATCTGTACTTCATAATATAAGATGTCATTTAAAAAAAAACAACAAACAAAACCCCTAAATAAAAAAATGTTACTGCTGGCCCCAGGGTTTCTATGAAAAACATAAGGTTTATGCAAATTAGTACGGTGCTGGCAGAGTTTGCAGAGACCATGAAATAACAGCTCTTAAATGCCTAAAGTCTTGTAATTCTTGTATTTCTTTCATTAGAGTAACTACTGGACAAATAGAAAATTCTATACCCTGATAGAAGGAATAAACTACAAAAACACAGGACAGGGAACTGCTGGCTAGATGTCAAATCTGCTGTCAAGGATCTCAGGCTACGATGGCTTTCTTTTTATCCAGCCTTCACTAACAACAATTGTTAATTCTTGTCTTTTGCATAGCTATTCACTGTCACCTTACTGCCACATTTTAGCTAACATTATCTATAGGTCCAAGACAACCTTGTTTTTATTTTTCAAAAAAAGTGGCAAAGTAGTAGTGGTGAATTTGAGGAGTAGGCATTTTCCAAGGATAAATGCTAAGGCAGGGATGGAAAAAATATTACAAAAGCAAGAAGCGTATTTAAAATAGCTTAATTGTATGAAGAGCTGAATACAAGCTTCTCAGTTTTGCTAACTGTGGAATACCAGCAAGACAGGGAAACGTTTTCAATTCAATCAGATCTGGGCTTAAACACTAGCTTCTCATCAAGGCAGCACACCACAATCTAAGTATTTTCAAACGATGTTGCCCCCAAAAACCAAAATAAACATCCCCCCCCCCCCGAGGACAAACAAAACATCAGCCCTAAAACATCCAGTGTAGACCCTTAGCTTTGCACGGGACTCCAAAGCATCTCTATCATTGGAAGGTGTTAAGAACAAGCTAGAAAAGTAACAAACTATCAATCAGGAAAGGCGGGTTTTGCTGGGGAAATAGATGACACTCTTTAGGAACAGGAAGCTATTTTTCCACTCCTATCTTCTCAATATATTCTGAAACAAAAAACATCTGTATCAAAACTATTTCAACCAATTAGAACAGCAGAGCTGTACAAACAGTAATGTTACAATATGCATTCTACTTCATGGTCAGAGGTCATGAAGTAAAAGCAGTATCACTTAGTCCATTCCCAGTGAGCTAGGGGCTCAAAACAAGAGTACCAAGGTGAAACAGCACATCCTGCTCTCCAGACAGCCTAGTAGCCAAAGAGAATGGAATCCATACAGTATTACATGATAGACTGCAATGCTCACATGGTAAAGTCACTCCATTTTGCCTTCTTGATTGGTGGACAGAGCATGGTATTCATTTGCTAGGAGCAGTCTGAGAACTCTGTATCACCTAAATGATCTTGCTGCTGTCTGAAAAGGAGGGAGGTTTTCAGAACATTTTAAACAGCTAAGACAGACCAAGCTCATTGTTCAAGACTAAAGGAAAAAGCTAAAGAATACAGAAGACCAGAAGCAATGACCTGTTCTTACTGACAAGATGTCTCCCATGCCCACTAGAAGCCTGCCAGAGATAACAGGTAGAAAACAACCACTGAAGTCAAACCAAGACAGAAGTAGAAGTGTGGAGAGATGGAGAACAAATTAAAGAGTAAGATCTGTCACCATGTACTACTGATGGCAGAAATGGTGACAATGGCAGAAAAAGATTGTGAAGAGCAGAAATAGCTAATCTGGGGGACTCATAAGACCAATGTTATTAATCACCAGGTTTGTTCACACTATAGGAGTAATTCACTGCCTCCTAATTAAGGTATTAAGAACTACCACACCACAGAATGCTGCTGTTTCAAAGTGCAATTCTTTATCATATTTGTTTACACTTCCAAAAACATGAGTCCCTTCTGAAGGCTTTCTACCATTTCAGAACAACTTCAACATTTGTTGAAGTTTTTAAGCCTAATTTTCATAGTAATCAACAAATTAAACAACAACCTGAACTTCTGTAATGATAGACATCATTACAGATCTAAGCAGCAACTGCTCCATATGGTAACTCATGAAAACCAGTATGAGTTGGAGAGAAAACACTGCCTGTCAGGATCCAGCTTCAATAAAGTGAATGCTGAGTCTGACATCTTCAGAAATAGCACAAAATTTGCTTTCTTAAAAAAAACAACTTTCCACTGTCAGAATTACATTTTTATTATTAATAATCACACTACCCAAATAATCCTGACCAAAATTTAGAGAGCAAAAATAAAACCGCAGAGAGTTTATCTTACTCAAAAAAGAAAGAGGTGCTAAAGTTTGTACAAAGTCACCACCTCACTACTGCTATCATTCTTACACTGGAATGCACTTACACTTTACAGTGACAGGTTGACTATATAAATCGAAGAGCAGGAAAGAAAAAATTTGGAGCTGTGTTGAGCTGCCTTATGCCTCCTAGGAGAAATGAAGCCCCAAGGCACAGAAAACATCTGTCCAAGAAATAAAATAGGCTTTTTTTGCCAGGACATATTTTTCCTATAGTAGTTTTATTTTTTGATAGCATAAATTTAAGTTATCAACATAGGCTGAAGTGGCTGAACCAGCTGTAGAAGAGCAAGATCCACAACACCCTCCAGTACTGACAAAATGCTGATATACCCCTGCCCACTGCAGTTCAGCCTCATGCCTGGATGTTCAGCTGGAGGCATAATGCTGAAGTGACTCCTTACTAAAGTTGCTCTGCATGTTGATTTACAAAATACAAATGTATGACTTGTCACAGAAGGCTGTGTCATTTATTTTCTAATGCGCAGAACAGGCTTCCTCATTATGATGCTTAAGGTGACTGCCCTACTACTCCACAGAGTATGTCCATAAAGAAACAAACTCCACAAAGAGTAGTGAGAGAAAAACAAAGTAACAATTTCTGTAAAAGGTAAAGCTTAAGAAAGTTATGAGGAAAGCTGTCAATCCTATCTACTCTTAAACCTCTCCGAGTGATAAAACACTAACCCCCAGTGAGCTGCATTGCTCCCTTGGACAAGTATCTAGTGTAAGCTGCACAGAAATTTCTAATATTCACTACAGAAAAGGAGAACTTCTTCAGAGCTTTTACGCTGTTGAGAAAGGAATTTTCAGGTACATTTTGCTTTCTCTTCTAGAGAAGAAAAAGCAAATTGAAAAACTGTGATGCACTCCTAGCAATTTAGGTAGCTTAACAGGCTAATTATTATGTTTCATTCCAAATGAAATGCTTTCCATTAATCAAACCCAGGAGTTAGCAGGGTGACATCCAATCCAACAGTCCGTGGGATGAAATTTCTAGCATTCAAATGCCAACTAGAAGCAATGAATCTTGGAAGGACAGTAAGGCTGGGGACTATGTTGATGACAGCCAAGTGGTAGCTTTTAATGAAGAAACTACCAGCAAAACAGAATTCCTTGAAAATATTTTCAACACTTTCCTAGCATCATATTTATTTCTATCATAATGAGCTTCCAGCACTCATCTCAAGTGCTCATCCCAACAAGGGGACAACAGGGAAATTTATGCTTGAAATAAAGATGGTGCAGGTTTGAATGGCAGACACATATTCCTGGCACTTGAGCCTGTTACTTCAATGCTGTTAAGGCCTTCACATTGTTTATGGAAAAACATTAAACATGTAACAATATGTAACATTGCATGTAAAAAACCCAACAAACAACGCCACCAAAAACCCAAACAGGTTCTCAGACCAACGGGAACCCAGATCATGATCCTTTCAGGACAACCTGGTAGGAAAAAAAGTATCTGTGCAATCTTGTTTGTAAAAAGCTGTGAGGGTTCTGACATAGAAGGGTGCAATTCTGTGTTTAGCGTAAGTGCTAGCATTTCAGATTTGAAACATCATTACATATTCTGGCCTGAAAAGTCAATGTCCAAGACCATGAAAGCAGGCAAAGGAATGTGAATGTTCACAGCTGCCTTTTTATTAAGCTATATCAAGATAAACTAGACAGTGGGCAACAGTTGGAGAGGCTGCGTGTCAATCCTTGGTTTCTTGAATCCCAGCCAAACTATTACGTTCCTTGAAATCAGTAACAGATTGTGCCCAAAAGGCAACCCTGACTGCCTTCAATAACAAAGGTCCCAGATGACTTCAGCTACTACTCAGTGACCATAAAGACATAAATGACTGTGATACATAGTCACTCATATTTGTTTGAAAAATTTTTACATTTCATTTTATGTGCATAGTCTTAATATCTGGAAGAAAGCATAATGAGTCATCAATCTAGGAACAAAAGGACAAGATGTGTCATACTGCATTAGAAAGATGAGGCAAGGTCCCCATGCTAATGTTTTCTACTGAATATATGCCAGTTATACGGAAAAAAATCAAGGAAACAGACAGCAGTCTTGCAGATAGACAGCAGTCTATCTGCCAGTGTAGGTAATGAGAAAAAAGCTGAACTTCAGTGAGATGCATGACATTGTAAATTTTTTCAAGTAAGACTCAGCTGTAAAAAGTCATCTTTATTGTTTCACTCACAGTTAAGACTGAAACAAGATTTTATTCTGGATGTTAAATAGCTAATATTACTTTTCCGTTCTATAAGGCACAATTTACAAGGAACCTTGGAGGTCCTCAGGGTGACCTCAAATATGAGGTTCAGAACTGTGAGCATTACTTTAACATCACAAACTATCTGCCATCACAAGGTCATTTTCTTGATTTCTGCATCTTCTATGAGTGGGAAGGGATGCTATAAATCTCATAAAATATTTTGTTTTTCAAATGCAAACAGAAATAGACTAGGAACAGTCTCTGTACCTTGCTTGAGTCTTAGTACTAAAGTACTGCTCTGCAGCAATAAATGAAACAGAAAACCCAATTCAGCCAACCAGTGGTTGTCCTCTGTATCTCTCTACCTTTAGAGCCTAACAGCTGGTCTAAGTTACACAGTACCACCTACACAACTAATTGCTATGCCTGCACTTAATGTCTTGTTTGCAGATGATACTGCTTTACAAGGCACAGTTTTCAAACACCTGTAGAAGAATCATCTCCATGGCATAATCTCAAGTTCTGTTCTAGCAGCTCTTACGTAACTGAAATGACTGCTTCACTAAAAAAGTTATAGGGAAAATATGACATTTTTTTGGGCTACAAGCTTACTGCAAAAGCTGTCTGGATATAGTACTGAAAGAATACCAGACAAAAAAATTCGTATTAGCTCTTGCTTAAAAGACTCAGTAACAAAATCAAAGAAATTGAAGATAGGGTGTTTTTTCCCCATAAGAAAGTTCAATGCAAACTTCATGGATATAATATATACACTGATTGGTAATGACTACGATGCTGAAAAGTACCAGATTATCACCCCCTTTAACAGCTAAAGGTCACAGAAAAACACTTGGTTTAAAAACAAGTCTCAGATAATTTGTATTTTCATGTTTCTTACAGGTTGATTAAAGTAAGACAAGCCAGACAAAGCACAATTTCTTACCACTGTTATTAAAAACAGGTATCAGATGTGTCAGAAAGTCATTCAGCTCTCAGATCTGCTTTTTTTCAAGCCTGGAATTTTTGAATACACAGCCCATCACATTAAGTCCATCTACACAAAAATGATCTTCCAGTCCTAGAAACCATTTCCACCTAGGACACTTGCAGAGAGCTCAGCTTAATTGCATCTGCCTCACAAAGAGAACAGTTGCCAGGCACCTCAAGCACTTTGAGGGTGAGTTGCAGATAAAAGTATGGCTATGCAGAATGCATTTCTGATGGCTATTCCTTGGTACAGGGGGTGGAGGACTTTCATACTGCAGCCTCATTCATCACTGGGATCAGATATGACAGACCAATGTGCCCACAGGCAGGCATTCTAATGGGACAAGGAGCACCTGGTTCTCAGGCAGCCTCCAGCAGATCTAGGTGCCAGCTTCATGAGGATGAATGAGATGTTACTACTTGTTGTAAGAGCAGTCTTAAAAGTCTCTCTGTGCTATCAGTTAGCTTTGAATTTTTGGATTTTTACTTTCAGCCATCAGTTGGAAGAAAATAACTAAATACAAATTTAAGTTAAAAAGAGGCAGATTGAAGAAAAGCAGCAAAATTCTAGGAATTCTCCCAACAAAAACTTTCAGTATTACTTAGAAGATAGAAGGCAGAGTAAGGAAGCAGATGGAGAAGTTTTCATATAACATTGTCTTTGGGAAATATATTCACATAAAGATAACACATTCATGACCAATTCTTACTCATCATTCAACTTTTGGTTGCTTTTCTCATTATTATATCTGCAAGAAGTGCTTGAAATCTGGTCTTCAGCATGGGACACATTTTTAGTTCAGGACTACAAGTACAAGGTGCAAATAAAGATGCAGCCAATTACTCTTTTTAATACCACCTCTCCTCAGCATATCAGCATTGCCCTCTACTTTTATGTATTTCTGTACCCACAGATTACTACACAGCTTTTACTTTAACAATGCACTAATAGAAATATATGAATCAAAGCAAAAAAATTTCCAAAACTATTATTAAAATATGAAAACTAATTTCTTAGAAGAGTCAGCGTACAGGTAACAGACAACACTTTTTAAATCAAATTGAAATTGATCATTTAAAGGAAAAAAACCAATTAAGATAATTATTTTTCTTATAACAAGACTCAAAAACCAGACTATCAGACTGAAAGTATATGTAAATATTGCTTATTAGGCCTAAACCGCTCATCTTCCCTATTTAATTTCTTATCGGTTTTGATCACAGATAATCTCTTTAGTATTTTTGCTTATATTAAAAAAAATAGCATAATCTCTTGCAATATAATTCTGAAATATTTGTTGGAAAGCTTTCTCCAACAAAAGAAGATTGTGCAAATCCATGCAAAAACTGCCTACCGTACTTGACAAAGAGACAAGCACAAAGTCAAAACGCACCTTGGTAATTTTTCTTAATATTTTTAAGTGGAAATGAGCAGACTGGAGAGATCATCACCAATGTTTTAACACTAATTAGAAACTTACACAGATGCACAGTTTCGAAGATTTCAAACATATAGCTACAAGGCAAATTCTACCAGCTTATTTAGCCTAAAGACTTTGGCAATTAGAAATAATGTCAAACAGCAGCTACAAACAGCAGACTACCCCTTTGCCTTTAAAAAAGGAAGCCCTGAAGACCAATTTAAGTGTAGAAAAACTTGCTGTTACATGATTCCTTAAACTAGTATTTATCTTCAGAAGTATTCCGGGATCAGCTGTTAATGAATTTTGAAGAAAAAACCAAACCACTAAAATTAACTAATCAGTGCACTTGCCACTTTTCTTACCCATAGATATAAGAACACAGAGTTAAGAAATTCTAACTTTACCCAGCAGAAAACATATATTTGTAGAATTAGTTTCTGTGTAAGCATCAAACTATTTTGCAGTGTGTGGGAGGGTGTGGGGGTGTGTATTTCAGATACTTACAAAATAGTGGTGGTTGGTCCAGAATTATTTCCTGCAAAACAGGGCAATCTACAGGTTTTCTTAAATGACAGCAATTTTCAGATCTGACCATTTCAGGAGGGGGACTTGGCTGAGCATGGAGCTGTTCACCTCTACTCCAACACTTCTGCTATCCCAATGTGTACCAACAGCGTAAAAAGAAAAATACCAGCAAGCCAAGGAGTTAGTTCATGTTGCTTAACAGAGGCAGATAATGAAGAGCAGCAAGGGATTCTGATACCGAAACCTAATTTTATCCCAACTAGGATAATAAAGTCAGCATTTTAATATCCTCCATGAAAGGCTGCCAGGCTTCTCCAGGGAAACAGGCCAAAATGCCTTAGCCTCTGCTCACGTCAGCCAGCCCCAGGACACACACTTCAACACCCTGGGCTGCCATACGCCCACGCGGGGGAGAAGGAAACAAGGCACGTTTTTGCCTGAAACATAGCCTTTTGTATTCCTTTAGGAGCATGTCGAAAAGAAAAAAGGCTCCAGCAGAGGGAAGATTAATTTTTAGCCTAGCTTTCCAAGGAACCAAGGCCTACCAAATCACTCTGTACCTTTAGCAGCATGTGAACTAGCAAACAAATTTTAAGCCTCCTCAGTAACTTCCAGATTTGTTCAGGAACATTCAGGGCCAGTAGAGGAGACAGACCTGAACGACTGCTCTCTGTGCCTCCTGCTCTTGCCCTCAGTGCAGCTGTGGCACCAGCGGTGTCACACATGGGTGAGCCCAGCAGTGAGGCACCGGCACGGCACCTCCCTCAGCCAGCAACGCTGCGGCAGGCACCCGGTAACAGAAACCACACAACACTGCAAACCACAGGAAACCTGGCCCTGTGACTTCTGCAGCTCAAGCAGCTGCTGTTTTGGGATTATTTTTGTGGGGTTTGCCCCATTCCTGCTTTCCATAAAATGAATTGGAGGAAAGTGATTTTGTGTCTAGTTAGTAAGCCTTAACCTTTCAGGCGCCATCTGGAGAGGGGCATTTATAAGGGCATGTACTAATAGGAAAAGGGGTAATGGCTTTAAACTGAAAGAGGATAGATTTAGATTAGATATAAAAAGTTCTGTACTGTAAAGGTGGTGAGACATTGGAACAGGTTGTCTGGAGAAGCTGTGGATGCCCCATCCCTGGAAGTGTTCCAGCCCAGGCTGGATGGGGCTTTGAGCAACCTGGTCTAGTGGAAGGTGTCCCTGCCTGCAGCAGGGGAGTTGGAATTAGATGATCTTTAAGGTCCCTTCCAACCCAAACCATTCTATGATTCTGTAACTGGATTTCTTGCAGAAGCTGTAGCTCCTTATGTCTCCATGTGGATGTGACAAGAACTTCTCAGCATCAAAGAAAATAAAAAGGGAAACTTCTATCAGCTACAGACTGGCTTGGTCTAGAAAAACATCTCATAAGTTTAACGATATATCGAAACTGATTCAATAGTTATCATGAATAGATGAAGCCTCATACCACCTCAAAAGATACAACAATCTTTCAGTACAAAACTGAAGCAAAGGAGTTGACAGGAAAGAGGAAAGGTTACTGACAGGAAGGAGAGCGACCAGTTCTTAGTACCAGGATAAAGCCTACCATCTCTTGGCTCTCACTGTGGCTCTTTGATAATTTCTTAAGCTCTGTCCTCAAAACCCAGAACTCAAACACCATTCAATTTGGTTTCTTGTGAGGGGAGACAGCACGGCTCTCTTTTCACAAAAAGACAGTTTCCTGTCATCCATGGGGTTTCAACAGTCCTTGGACATCAACAGAGCTGTATACCTCTGATTTAAAAAAAGAACGCCACAACTAAAAAGAGAGAAAACCATATAAAAAAATAACTGGATTATTTTCACTATATGAAAGGGGAGCAGATAAGCTCTATGGTCAAGAAAAATGAGACCTAAGCTTTGTATTGTCTGAATACAACTTTCTTAGTAATTTTAATAAAATTACAAAGAGAAGAATATGAGCTTGAAAAGCCAGTCTCATGCCAAGTTAGAAGCTTTGATGATAAGATAAAGATAAAACACCACAGGGGGTGATCCACATATGCCTGTACTTTCCCAAAATGGGTACTGCTTTTGTGAACTAGGTAATGAGGAATAAGCTTTGTAATATGTTAATTTGTTAGGGCTAGAAAGTCCTTTTACTGAACCTAAGGAAGAGATACTTTGACACTTTAAACCAAACGTGCTTTATGAAATAAATTGCTTTGACATGAAAATATCTGAGATGGAAGGGTACACACAAACCAACTAAAAGCTAAAGTTGTAATTTCAAAATACATTAAGAAAAATGAAGATTAAGTTACATCAACATAGTATCACATCTAAAGTTTTCATGTGGTGTTGCATATACATAACAGTGAACATTTAAATTAGCGAGTTTTATGTCAAAATGGATGTTAAACAGTAGCTTTTTGAACTGTTCTGTCAAAGGAGCCTCACAATGAGAGCTAACCCACTTCTTTATTGATTTTAACCAAGAAAAAATTTCTAAGGACAGACTGAATTTTGTTTATTTTCTACTATGCAAACAACTTCATATAGTAAACTTGTGTGTGACTTAAGAGACAAACCTAACAAATTAACTTTCAGTAAACAGTTACATGGAAGTAATACAATGGCAATGGAATTCTGTCTGTCCTCAGGAAAGTTCCCTGGCAGAAGTCTGTAAATTGTTCAAAGACAAAAGAAGAGCTATACAGCATTCAGGGAGTGTTGCAGATGAAATTTAGATGTGACTTCAGGGGGGATGTAAGGAAATAATGACAGAATAAAAGTAGGAGGAATGTGAACTATTAAAAAATTACTGTGGCTATGAGCACTTCCTCTTCTTATGTCCCAGATACTTCAAAAAATACTAGATATTGCTCTTCCATGTTTTCTAAAAAATTTGTTAACTATGATATTGAAGTTTGGGATTCATAACCATTTGTAAACCGTCAAGACAAGGATCCTCAGTAAGTTTCCGAAATGTATAACTAACTTTACAATCACTAGTAGATTAGTAACAATTACTAGTGGCCTGGTTTAAGACTTAATCCAGGAGCAAAAGATTAACATTTCTAGAAGTCAGGTAAGTACTTCCCTTTCCTTCTGGATCACCAGAAGGTGACCAAAAATAGTCACCAAAAATAATCCAAATTTTCAAGTACCTTATATGTTTTTTAGGTAACATCTTAACTATCATTTCAGACTCTGTTCAATATTGCAAAAAAAGATACCAAATGAACAGTGGTTCGGTAACAATTAAAAACTGTTCTACCAACAGTAGAAAGTATGTAAACAGGTACAGGGACATAACAATACAACCTATGACAATTCCAGTTCTGAAGAGCACTGGCAATCTAGCTATGTCCTATATAAAAACAGATATTGAATATTTACTGAAATAATAATAACCTACTCTGGATTCTCAGAGTCTGCTTAAAGCCCTTACAGGCAACTAATTTCCATGTCCAAATGGAGCAATTAGGTAACTTTCAGCATCCTGGAGAACCGCTCACATGGAGTATACAATAGCTCTGTGTGTAACAGTTCTGAGAGCTGATGCTCACGCACACTTCTTTTAACAGTGAAAATTGCTTAGTTACTGCAAAAGCTATGCTACCACCGGAAACAAGCTTGCCTAAAATCTGAAAGTAACTGAGACTCTCGGTGAGATTTTTCCTCACTAGGAAGAGCAGCCAATATTTACAAAACGTTTGTTTTATGCTGCCAGTCTACCGCTATCCCCTCCCTCTCTCCGAGTGCCTTTTACCACAGGCCACAGTCCGTTGATGCATTACTCCCACACTAAATATGTTTGTACTACTGATACTTCTTCGCATCAAGCCAGACTGGCAATTATTTCTTCATATTTCATTTCCTCAGTTATCCATGCTTTATTTCACATGCTACCTTCTATATGATGGACCTCCTGTGAGCCCTTTTCCAATTATTTTTTAGCACCTCCTATATATAGTAATGATGAAGTCATCTTCTGAAACTGCTTTCCCTATCAGTAGGCAGTCTATATTAACACATTCTCCAGTTAAGATCAACTATGAGATGTAGTTCTAACATTGAAAGCATCTGGCAGTACTTACAATGAAGGTCTTTAAGGTCTTTACAATGGGATATAAACATAAGAGATGTTGATGTCTTTGAAATATGTTCAGTCCAAATAAAATTTTCTGGTTGTGCCTTTTTTGGTTTTTATTTAAGTATCTACATACCTGGGTGAATATTCTCATGTTTTCAACATCTGCATTTTTTAAAATAATGCCATTTCAAGTAGTATGTCAAGATATTTAACATTTGATTACTTTGAGTAAGGATGGTCAGTAAACTCCTTACTCTAAAATTCCAACATTCATAAGGAATGGTTTAATAACGACTTCTACATAACAAAGTATTATGTTTTTTTGCTATTCTTACACATAGCATCCAAAAACCTAATCTCCACAAACTTCTGGACTCAATAAACATTGCCAAGTAATACAAGACAGTAATGTGTAACTATGCCTATAATATTCTGTATTTATACTATATATAATATGTAGTAATACAAGATGCTGAAGCACAGAATGCTTTTGTTGCTTTTCTGCAGAGTCCATGCCTAGCTCCGGCACAGCTTTAACATGCTAAGTTTAGAGGCCTGGAGAACTTCTGCAGCATGACAAATGTACTCCTGAGACACTCAGTTTTGGCATCAAATATCCAAGATTTTCCCTTTATTAATGAATTTCTGAAAGCTGTTTCACATCTTTTGTCTCTTATGATAAATAACTACGGTAATAAATACTATAGCTCATAAAAAACAGTTCATGTTCTAAACCAAGCTAATTAGTCAGTTTTTATGACAAAAAACCCCAATGTACTATATCTTCCATTTTGAACAAAAGACTTGGAGTATGACTACCCTCTGTTCACATGAGCATTCAATTTTGTTTAATATTTCACATAATTATTACTACATCTGCTTATACCAGTTTTTCAAGACTAATAGTATAATACTAGTTAAAAAATCAGTAAAGTAGTTAACTAGTCAGTGTATAACCAAATATCCAGTTCCTCAGTGGGACAGTCTCATAAAAACACAATGACACCATAATGTTGAAGCTCTTCTAAGTGGCAAAAATTTCCCAAGCCATGTAAAAATACATGTTAGTGCAATCCTGTTTTGCAATGGTGCTATTTTACTGGCTGTGTGTGTAAAATACCAGCTATACATACACAAGTTCAGAAACCATCTCTGTAAAATAAGTTAAAAAGATAAGCACAGAGTAAGACAACTAGTAAAAAGCCAAAAAAACCTTTTGAAATCAAGTATGAATCTCCAACTTATTTTAATACTACTAGTATTTGATCCTAGAGGTTTTGTCTTTGAACTTACATGTTTAATTATTATTTCAAAATATATTCAATTTTCATATTTATTTCACTTTGGACAATCGCCAGCCATTTCACCACTGGCTTCTGTTTCTGGCCAATTTGATTTTCTCGTTCACTAACAAGCTGTACTGTTTACTTATGTCTCCATAAATTATGCTTTTTATTATATTTCAAAAAGTGTTTTCCACTATTTTTTCTAAAGATTATATGCTAATTCTGTTGGCCTCAAGTTCTGCCAAATCGCATTTTGACACCGAAGTTGTCTTTCTCCACTTAACGGCTTGAGGAAAACCATGCAGGGAAAACAGCAGCCTTGCACTGGGGCTCTCAGAGCACCTTTGGTTCTGCTTCAGCTGCATTAGAAAAACTGCAGCCGGGAGTCCTAAGCTTGAAGAGAAGAGCGACAGCTTACACAAAAACGCCAAATGCTGGCTTTGACAGGGAACAGAGAACCTTCTGGGAACAAGGAAGCACACGTAATTAGACTGATGTGCCGAGCTATTGACAAGTAAAACTGAGTTTCAAACAAACATTCATATTTGATATTTGGAAGAACTAGCATCTGCAAAGTCCAATATCCAGCATTCTACAAAGCAGCAAAATATGACACAAAGCATCAGCTTTTTTTGCTTAAGGAAAGAAAAGTCCATGCCTACTTTCACACCTGCATACTGCACTTTGCTAATGGAGAAGGTCAGCTTATATCTAGGGCAAGAGCTACCCAGCATATGCAAACAAATGCCACTTGCCCTCTGAGCCAAGCAGAAGTATTAGTCAAATACTGAGCCAGAGGCGATTGCACTGCGCACCGATAATGCAGCTTGTTTCTCTAAAGCACCTCTGTTGCAACCTGCACAGTATGTCAGAAGAAAGGTCTCAAAACTAGCACCTTTAAAACCAATTACATATTCAGATGGCTCAGAGAATCACTCTCAATACAGACCTAAGAATTACTAAACTGAATTCAGGTTTAGAAGTATGAGCTAAGTGTTTCTTAGGTCATTACATTTTTGGATACTAATAGTTAGAAATACAGGTTTTATTTGTGAAATGTAAACACAAGTTCTGACTACTCATGAAAGCAATGAGCAAGACGTAAATATAAAGAACAGTGTCTGCAGTGTGTGCTACTGACAGCACACCAAGTCGCTAGTACAAAACAAAATCTACGCATGCTTGCTTAGTCTTACTCTCAAATAATGTGATACTGCGCAGTGCTGTATATGTCCTTCCATTCATTTACCTGAAAGAGTGAATAAGTGTGTGCAGTCTGTAGGAATTCAGAAATCCTTTTGTGGCTGGTTTGCATTATGAGCTCTGAAGTATGCTCTTTCTTGTTGAACTGTATTTCAATGTAATTTCACAATGTTACATTTGTCTTAGCTTACACACTGAAAAAACCTTAAACCTTCACATAAATAATGTTAGGCTTTTAAAGGGGATGAGAAATTTGGTCATGTAAATTAAGATGCTATGTATTTTCTCGTAAAAGAATGATGACCATTACACAGATTCTTGTTTAATGCAGGAAACCAAATTTCTCTGAACAACAAATGTCCATTATTTAGAGATACTTAAATTCGGTGACCAATTTAACACATCTGAAATCAAGGTCACTTTAAAACCTAATTGAGATTACTTGCAACACAAGGACTATTTATTTCCTGTATGCTGTAATTCATTAAATGTTACACATAAGGTTAAAACTAAGTACTTAAAAGGGGTACTCCACTTACTATGAGATTCTAACAAGGAACTTACCACAAAACAAGAATTTTTTTAACTTAAAAAGAACATATTAGGGTAAGGGACAACTTACACTTGATTTTAATGCAAGAAATAAAGCATCAAAAATGAAGACTTAAATTTATACAGAATTAGTAATAGATAGAAGAGTTTTCTCAAATTACTTCTATTTATTAAATTAAAATGACAGAATCACAGAACGGTTGAGGTTGGAAGGAAACTCTAGAAATAATCTAGCGTCCAGGACTGGAGACTCCACAACCTCTTGAGCAAACCGCTCCTGTGTCTGACCACTCTCACAGTGACAATAAATATTATGTTTACATGGAATATTCTGCATTCCAGTTTATGCCCACTGTCTCTGGTCCTGCCACTGGATATCACTGAGACAAGTCTGGCTTCACCTTCTTTACTCTCTCACCATCACATCTGATCAGATCAGATCCCCCTGAGCCTTCCTTTCTCCAGGTTGAACAATCTTAGCTCTCTCAGTCTCTTCTTGTACCTCAGATGCTCCAGACCCTTCATCATCCCTACGAACCTTTGCTAGACTCAGCATGGGAATACTGGACACCACCTTACACTTTTCAGATTTTATTTCTTGATCTCACTGCTCAAAGCAATAAAATGCATAAGTGTGATGTCAATTAAGAAAGCCTAACATTTAAGTAATAACTACAAATAGTTTTCATAGCTTTACCTCTGTGCTGCTTGCATTCCTCTCCATTTTATAAGCAAAATTAAACAAGAATACCTATTAATAAAATACCATTAAAAATAAAGTCAAAAGAAACAGTGACATGCATTCCCCAGAATAAAAGGCAAGTACTGATCAGTCTAGACACACTTTCTGTCATGATCAGACTATCATGTGAAATGCAGTATCATCATTTCTTAAATATAACTTTTTCAACTTTAGGGGTCAGTGGGGCAGTGTAGGAAAGAAAGCTCTGTTCAAATAAGAGGGGGCTGCATAAGATAAAGAAAGCGATAGCAACCCAAAAACTGTGGGGGCTTTTTGAAAGATACTCATGATAGATGAAAGTGGTATTTACCCAGCCCCACAACATACTCTTTCCTTGCAGCACTGTGAAATGCTGAGGGTAGTTTTCCCCTCAACAACTCCAGCAAACACAATAGTGAACATGATCCAAGAAAATTTAAGGGGTTTTATGTCCTTTAGCAACCCATCAGATTATACAGTAACATACTACCCAATATTAATATGCATACCTAAAATTGTTTCAGCAGCCAATACTAAAAAGCAACCCACAGAGGCTTTATATGTTCTAAAAAAATTGTGCACCTTTCCATGGTATCCCTGAGATACATGATAAAAAGCTTTCTGGAGGGAAAAAAAAAATGAACTGTAATTAAAGGCAATAGGAAAAAGTTGTATTATCTGTTGACTGCTGACCTCTATAGTTTCTATTTTGATCAATTAGCAAAACCGACCAATCCTGGTTTACTGTGAATGACATGCCCTGTGACTTGCAACCTGCAGTGTGAGGCTGCTACTTCTATCGCCAAATCTGTCCACTGTGTTTTAGTTTAGACATAAAGAGATTCTATAAAAAAATCATTGCTGCAGGCTGAAGCATACACAATTTTAGAAATACAACTTAGTCTTCAAGTATCAAAAAACCACACAGAAATCCAAGTTTGTCTAACACAGGAAGACTTTATAATAAAATCTGTGAATGCCTTTTCCTTATTTAATTGCAACCATCATTTAATAACAGCTTTATATGTGAACTGCCTACTTGTAAAAAAACATGTATGCTTTCAGATGCTGGTGATGCTATACTATATTTGACTGGGTACACTGGAAAGACTTCTTAAAAGATGACTACAAAGGGGAAAAAATGAAAGAAAAAAATTCATCTCCTGTTATATATTTCTTTTATTTATCTTTACCAGTACAATTAAGCCCCACTGGTGACAAGACTTGGAGTCTGCTCAAAATGGAGAGAAGTGTACCAGAGATAGAAAACCAGACAAAAACCTGTTCAGAATGGCAAGGGCATTGCTGGGGTGTGCAGAGACACAGTTGGAACGGCAAAAGCTCAGTTCAAATTTAAATTGGCCAAACATGTAAATAAATACAAGAAAGGATCCTTCAGGTATGTAAACAAGAAGAAACAGAAGGAAAATATTGGCCTGCTGTTAAACAGAAGAGGTGAATTAGGCACCAGCAGCACTGAAAAGGCAGAGTTTCTCAACACGTTCTTAATTTCTTCACCTCTGTCTTTATCAGCGCTGTTGGGCCCCAGGCCTTGGGAATAAAAATCCAGGTTGGTGAAAACAGACCCACCATCAGTGAAGGAAGAGCTGGTACATGAGCTGTTACAGGAGCGTGACCCCTACAAATCGATGGGCCCTGGCAACAGCCATCTGAGGGTGTTAGGAGAGCTGGCTGACGGTGTTGTGAGGCCGGTCTCCTTACTCTGTGAGAAGCAGCGGAGAGTGGGGGATGCGCCACAAGACTGGAAGAAGGCTAACGTCACCCCTGTCTACAAGAAGGGCTTAGAGGAGGACCCAGGAGATTACAGGCCCATCAGTCTTACTTCAGTCCCTGGGAAAGTTACGGAACGAAACCTCCTGGGGGCTATCCCAAGTCCAATGAAGCACGTGACTAGGAAAAGCCAGCACAGATTCACCGAGGGCAAATGCCTGGTTGATATGGGGCGAGCGATGGACATTGTCCACCTGGATTTCTCCCAGGCGTTTGATTCGGTTGCCTGCAGCCGCCTCCCGGAGATCCTGACGCACTGCGATCCAGACGGGCGGCCTGTGCGGCGGGTGGGGAACTGGCCCGCAGCCCGCACCCAGCGGCTGGCGGTGAGCAGCTGCGTTTCAAACTGGCAGGCTGTCACAAGTGGGGTCCCCGGGATCGATATTGGGCCCAACGCTGTCCGATACCTTCACAGGTGGTCTGGGTGATGGGATCAAGCTTGCCGTGATGAAGATTGCCAATGATGCCAAACCAAGCGCGGAAGGGGATGCTTCGGTAGGGAGAGCCACCCTGCAGGAAGACCTGGATAGGCTGGAAGGGTGGGCTAGCAAGAACCTTATGAAGATCAACAAGGACAACATTGCAACCTGGGAAGACATAACCCAGGAGTGCAGCACAGGCTGGGATCTACGCGGCTGGGGAGCAGCTCTGTGGAAGGGGACCTGGGGGTCCCTGTGGACAGGAAGCTGGAGATGAGCGACCAGCGTGCTGCTGCGGCAAGGAGAGCTGGCAGGATGCTGGGCTGCATCAACAAGGGCATCACCAGCGCAGATCAAGAAGCCACTATCCCCCTCTACTCAGCGCTTCTCAGCCACACCTGGAATATACTGTGTTCAGTTGTGGTTCCCGCTATACAAAACGCCAGATGTGGGCAGGCTGGGGGGCGTCCAGAGGAGGGCCACAAAGATGATCGAAGGACTGAGAAGCCTGCCGTGTGAGGACAGGCTGAGAGAACTGGGTTTGTTCAGTCTTGAGAAAAGAAGGCTTAGGGGAGAGCTTATCACCGCCTTCCAGTGTTTGGAGGGCGGCTACAGAGAAGATGAAGACCTCCTTTCTACAAGGAGTCACACAGTAAAGATGAGGGGTAGTGTGTACCTGGGGAGATTCCGCTTGGACTCAAGGGGAACATTTTTCACAGTGAAAACAGTTAGCCGTTGGGACAATCTCTGCAGGAAAGTGGTGGATTCCCCAACACTGAACGCTTTTACGATCTGGCTGGACAGGGTGCTGGGCTGTCCTGTCTAGACCATGCTTTTGCCATGAAAGGTTGCACCAGATGATCCTTGAGGTCCCTTCCAACCTGGTATTCCTATGATTGTATTTACTGGTTTATATCACTACATCAGGGAATAATTTTAGTGTCTTTTGCTTTGAATTTATCCAGGCGTGTTTTCCATTCAGAGTTCCACGGACCAGGTGATTTCGCTAACTAGGTCCCTTACTGTAGCATAAATTTTCCTTTTGAAAGGGAAATTTTGACTCTTCATTATTTAATTACTGACATGTTACTTCAACGGATTTCAATTTTAAAATTCATCATAGACAATTCTGATTTTTAAAGAAAAATGGTTTTGGATATAAGGATAAGTTGGTTAAAGAATAAAGAGTATGGATGTAAAAGTGATCACATGGAAGCTAAGAACAAAATTCAGATCTCACTGTTGCAGCTTGAGTGTAAGAATCTTTCATAAATCTTCAGACACTGGCACATAAAATTGTAGGTCAGGGAGCACACACCTACAAGTGCAATTATACTGTGGATAAAAAATATAAATATGATTGCAGAAGAGTTAAAAGAATATATTTTTGAAAAAAATCACACAGGTAACTGGAAAACGGCATAAACATAGCATGGGCTTGCTATTGATACATCACTTGGTCTAACACTTCATTTATCTAGTGAATGAATAAATAGCAGTTGTTTCACATTTGGACTTCCTTTAAAGCATTGCGATTTTCCACGAGAACTTGTTAAATTCATGAAATTGGGCATTAATAGAAGAATTAAAAGTTGGCAAGGAACTGCTTGAAGAGTAAATGAAAGGAAGGGCAGAGTTTAAAAGGAATAGCATTGTCTGAAAAAAAAAAGTTACATGTGCAGTTCTTTGATGCTCATTTTCTAAAACGGTTTAAAAAAAAAAAAAAAAGGACAACTGTAGCACAGGAAAAGTTATCATAAATCAGCCCTGAATAAAGCCAGAAAGCAGATAACGAGTTCATTTTCACCACCCAGGCAACAAGACTCTGGAGCAGTCTTCACCAGAGAAATTGGGACAAACTTTCCCATAGTCCTTTATTACCGAGTCTTCCTTAGTTTAAGATACTGTATCACTGACAGAAAAGATCCTTCCCGACTCTGTGAAAGTTTGAACAGATTTTGCTCTCCTTTACTCTTCTGTACTACTTTTGCAGAAAGACTGGCGTCAGACACAGAGGAGCTTCCTGCCAGTTTGCTGAATTGACAGATTAGTTAAATTCCCCTTGTTCTTGATCCCAACAGCATTTACAGGTTTGGCCAACAAAGCACACTGGCAGACATTTGTGGTAGGATTAAGACAGGGCAACAGAAACCATGTAGATTAACCCAAGCACTGGGGGAAAAAAAAAAGTCGAAAATTATATTGCTACTAGCAACAAAGGCAGCTAAAGAAAAGTTACAGACAGAAGCCTAAGAGACAATAAAGCTCCACACAGCAGAGCCAGGGGAAAACTGTCTAAAAGCCTGTGGCTACATCAAGCATTCAGAGACACACAAACATCACACAAAAAATCCAAGTTCATGAAACAACAAAATAATCTATTAACTTCTGTTCTGAAATAAGCATGAAAAGAACGACATTTCTGTAATAAAGGTGTAACCTTCTGGCTCTAATGATGAGAATATTACTGGATGCATATTTTAAGAAATACATACAAGAAGAGGTGCTGCCCAACTCTTGACCTTCCCCCCCCCATATAAAAACCTATATTGCACAACTTGTACTTTTCCGATTTCAGGTTTACATTCATTTGAAAGGAATGTTTTTGATGCTTGAAGGATGCAACACCTTCAAATTCCACATTACTACCCTTTGGTCTCTTATGGTAGTTTTCCTTACTCAAATATTCTCAGGTGCTTATGACAAGAAGGAAGAAGCCATATCACGCTTTTTCAGTAGGAATGATGAATAATGAATTATCCTTAGAAATGAAACAAAAAGGAATGTTTTTACCACAACAACTTGCAATATAGCTGGATTGTATTTAACTGATGGAAGTCCTGGATACTATAGTTCAAGTATGTTTATATGCTAGCTTTTAATGCAGGGAGCTGGAGACAGTCAAAACTATAAAGCAGACAAAAGAAACCTAAGCAGTAAAACTCTTGTGTCTTCCTTTATAGGGAAATAAATATATCATATATAGAGGTAAGTAAACATATGTACTACTCACATAATACACAAACTACTAACAATGTAATTTTCTTGGAAGACTTCTGCTGTTTTACATCATAGCCTGGTATTCTAGTCATTTATACAGCATTTAACATTATCTTGTCTGAGAAACACCATTTAATCTAATATGCTGAATGACATTAAGGTTTCTTAATTTTATTTGGGCAAAGTCCTTTCCTTTGCCTGAGACAAACTGCACAGTTTTTCATAATCTGTGCAGTATAAATTAGATCTTAACACAATTCTCATTGCATTTCCTTTTTTTCCTCTAGTTATTTTAGCTCTATAGAAATTTCTTCCTGTTTGAAGATAAAGGGATAATGCACCTCTGCATTAGTGTAAAAATAGAGATAAGTATTTCCAAAATAAAATTCAGAAAAATTTTGCAAATTAACTATGTCAAGAGTTCACAGAAGAGACACACCCTCTGAGAACGGCAGAGGTGTAACCAAAGAGGGACTTAACCCCTCCACCTTTTTCCTAGTTTTCCTGGGATGGGTTACGTGGCAAAGTTGATAAAATACTCTCAGGTGCCTCCAGTCTTCATTATGGAAGTGCCATATACTAGAAACTGAGTACTGGAATTGGAGGAATGCACTGCATACTAAGTTTTAATAAAAAATAACAATAAAAAAGCACAACGGTTATTGAGCAAAACTCCATAGTTTGTCATCAGCTTTTTCTTCCTGTTTTTAAGTAATGGTTTTGTTACCGCATCATTACCATTTCATACTCAACAAAATCTGACATACAGTGAAATCATGCTCCAGTAGTTGTCATTTAGCTTTACTAGACTTTATGTCCCCAATGAAAAGCACGTGCCCCAAACACTAAGTTATAACTCCCTTGTCACTCCAAGCATAAGAATCAATTTTCCTCTAATTAAGAGTCACTAGTGATATACCAGATAAACAAACTGTCCCAAAGGAAGTGTGCAATGTTCTTAAACAGTGACAACAAAGAACAAAGTATTACTTTCTTCTACCTCACCAACAACTTTAAGCATAAGCTAATACAGTGGTGGAGGAAGTAGCTTATTTCACCTTGTACAGTTCATAAGTAGATAAAAACCTAAATAGGATACATGTTGTGTGTGCCTATACATATGCTACAAAAAAACCCAGGCTGTCACCTCTGAAATGATCTAAAAATGCTCATAGTTTTCATGTGATCTGGAATCTTAATAAACTTTGCTTAAAGATCAAATGAAGTTGTCTTATAGTAAATCCACTCACCTATATCCTCAACACCAGCATGTTCTTTTCCTGTTTAATAATAAACAGACAGTTCTGTCTTCCTAGACAGAAGAATAGACACAGCCACTATTTTAACATATTAATATTTTTTTTACTGATCTGGATTTTTATTTACAAAGAATTATCCTTTCATATCAATAGTTCTTTTTTTCTTGGTTTATAAAGAAAAAAACCATTTGTAGAGCATGGAGACCTCAGCATCTATGCATCACCCCAATTAATGTAAGATTTTCAGTATGCATGATCCATGATCATTCAAATACTTGTTATACCATCTCATTTGGCAAATTATGACCTAATTCTAGAAATGGGTTATCTTCAGGTTTAAAACCACCATCTGCTCTTAGTGATGCCACCAGTAAAGTTGCTGTAATAAAAAACCCAATAATGCCTAAGTGATGTTAAAATCCAAAGTCCAAAGAAATTTTCAAGTCATGACTACACTTACAGAAAGCACAATACAAATGCCACTAGCTTTTAAGAAAAGGTGATCAGGTTCAAATTAGTCTCACCCCCTTCTCAGCCCCCACATTGTGCAATGAACAATGAATTAATAAGAGTGTTGCAAGGAAAGGCAACATGGGGGCTGAAATAAGAACTGGGACAAAATGTATTTTTTTATTTCTAACAGCTCTTGAAAATCCAAAGTAAGAAACAGGTTTCAGACACTCAAGGGAAAGAATCCTTTTTTCTCTAGTAACAAGAGACAAGGATTTAATCTTGCTAAATAATCTTCCGATTACTGGAAGAGTAAATAATTTTTTCAAATTATCAAATTAAAATTCCTGTAAAGCCATCAGAACAGACATTTTACCAGAGCCAAAGGAAAGGAAGTCTTTATTGGTGATCCACATAAACTGATAGCTTGAACTGTCTGCCAACTGATTTAGCAATCCATTATAATCATACTGTTGCAAAATAAAAAAGTTACTACTTCTTGCTTCAAATGAAAGGTTTCAAACATTTCCTTTAATATTTTACAAATTCAATTTAGGATTAAGTATGCATTATGCATAAGTATGGAATTATTTCTGCATACCCTGTGACTATATCTGAAAAGTATTTTGCTGATCTAGAAAAAAAAAATTGAAATCTTTATCTCCGTACAATTATAAACTTCAGGTCCCTATGGCAAATAAAAAAAGAATGCCTTTATGTTTCATCTGACACTCAAGTTTCTTTATCCAATCTCTTTCTCCAAGATCTGTTCAGTTGTCCATTTTCACGTGTCTTCCCTCAATAAAACCACCCAAAATATGAAACTGTTTGCAGACATGCATAAAAGTGTTATTTTTCAAAATCTACTTTAATGCAGTAGAAATTATATCAGCTTCTCTTTATATTCATGTTTAGGCTCTCAAATTAGAATAAGTTTGTAAGAAAATATTCATATACAGAACACAGATCAAAGGACAGCTGAAATGTGGTCTATTGACTTTCAAATGAAACAAGACGAGGGCTTTGGGAACTGTATCACTATGCAATAGACACCAATACATAGTTATCTAAACTTAAAATGAAATATTCAGCTCTTCTATCACTTACTTTTTTGTTAAGAATAATAAAATCTACTACTGTAACGGCAAAATCCAGCAAATTTTCATTATACTGTCTTTCACAGGATTGTCTATTCCTACCATCAGTTGTATTTCTGTAGCAAATTTTCAACATTTAAAGTCTTTCTGAAGAGTCAGTTTGAGATTTAAGTATTGGATATTTTCAGGGGATGAAAGCAGAGCAAATAAGGAAAAACAAAGTAGACATAAGAGTGCACAGGAAGAAACAATAAGCAAATTGCAGGAATTCTTTCCCAACCCCATTCAAAAACAGTTCTCTTGACTAGATTAATCCAATCATCTCTCCTGCACACACCTTGAAAGCCTCTTCACCAGCCTTTAATCATGCTCTTTCCCCTTTCTACCACTATGCTTATGCTTCAACTCCAGTCTCCCAGCATCTGTTCTCTCTCCCTCAAGCTTTCTCTGCCCTTGCAATAAACCCACCCCCTGTTCTTATTGAAAGAAATGGAAGTGATGTGACAAAGTTTTAAAGTAGCACCACCTGCACAGTCCTCCAGCTTTCCTTCCAGCTACAGGAAGGCTCTGAAACTGCAGATGGAACCTGCCCAGGAAAATTAACTGATTTGTTTTCACAAGTTCTGACATTTGTATACAGTAGCTTGATTTGGCTGCTGCTTAAAAAGAAAATATGGGGAAGCTGAGCAAATGGCCAACACCCCACCCCACCCCTCCCCCCACAAACCGCATGTCTGTTATGGGGAAAAGGAGACTATTCACATGAAATTCATGCTGCTCCCATATTCTGCCCGGTAAATTAAGATGCTTCCATGTAATTTTTTTCAAGACAAAAAAAAATTAAAATATCAATGACACTTGGATAAAGTATACTGACATAATCCAGTATGAAATAGTTGTGTATTTCTGCAACTTTCAAATACATGTAGTATGGTTAATATGCTACTATACCTCATTTTGAAGTTCATCGCCACTTTTGGTAGAAGCAAGCATCTCATACAAAGTACAGCAGAGGTCTTCTGTTGTTGGTCCTCCAGGGGTACCCCCTTGAGATTCATTCAGATACTTTCCAACTTCACACCACAAAAAAGAATCATCTACTTTTTCCAAAGACTTGAGGTCGGATTTCTCTTCACAGTAATTCTGTAAGTGATTCAGCTGGTTATTCAGAAATTTGTTATAATCTAAGCTTATAATTTTCTGCGTATCAGCCTCACCATTCACGGGCAGCTCCTCAGAGTGATCCAAATCATGCATATCAAATGAAAACACTATATTTTTACCAAAGAATACCCTGTTATCACCATTTTGCTCTTCAGCCATCTGTATGAGGGCTGTAAGCTGTTCTTCAGTGAAGTAAGAAGCAATCCGACATGTGGCATTGCAAGCTGCAGTAGCAGATGATGATGGAAATGGCCCAAACATCTGCTTGATCACCTTCGTCTCATCACGGCCAACATATTCTTTCCCGTGAAATGTCTTAAAGAGAAAAACAGCTCCGCTTTCAACTGCTTCTTGTCCATTCTCAGCTCCAACTGTTAATGAAAAAAAGCAAAAAGTACCTTTATATACTTCAAACTGATTTTCTTTCATTGCCTATAACATAACTGTATTCAATTTCTTGCTGCAGTTCTCATCAACAGAGATATGAAGACCATAACAACAAGTACCAATTGTTGCAATGTACTGAATTATAAAAGGTATATGATAATAAAGCATCTGTCTTCATTATGCTTCTACTCACTAGAAATTCATATTAAGGATTACCAATGCTTTCTCATTTTTCTGAGTTAGACAAAAAACTTGCCTGAGGTCTTAAACTCATGATGGTGTATTTATGAGCTTTTTAAAGGTAACAAATTTCCACTCTGTCTCACTGTTTATTCACTACCTAATCTGAATATTCATAACAGACTAAACATACAGAACTCAGCTGGGAATTACTACATTCTTGTAGTAATTCCCAGCCGAGTTACTACAGAATGTGTGTAGAAAAATTGCCCAGAGAAATTAAAGCAAATAAATGCATGAATTTGGATTTATATCTACAAAATATCACATTATGCAAATAAAAATATATTAGAGACAAACATGAATTTACCTCTTTACACAATTATTCACAAGGGTACTCAAGGAAAACATATGCAAAACCTCCATATGATGAACCAAAATGTCACTGCTAGACAAAATTTTAAAAGTCACCAAGCATAAACTAAACAAAACCATCCAGCTCACTGGGTTTTTTTGGTTTATATGACAAGAGCATGTAGAATTTTTTTATGAAGTTTAAAAAACGTTTTTCAGTAAGTTGGATAGGTTACTCCAACATTTTTAGTAGAATATTTCTTACAAGATTGCATAATTTTAAAAACATCTTAAAAGCTTACTGTGATGATTTACAAGCTGCTGTTCTCAAGATGCCTATCTGGTCAATTCTTTACATCAAGATCAACTCATAGAACTCCAGCAAAGAACAGTGCAATTTAAGTGGTAACACTCATGATTTAATTCTTGGTATGGCTAATTCAAAAGAACTATTAAAGACAAACTATTTATTTTAAAAGGAACAATATTATTCATTCTTTAACCCACCCCACCCACAATGGCACCACTGACACAGTAAATGAGGCTATTCTCTTTTCAGTAATCAAAAGTGTCTTGTCACTGCCTCTGCATACCTGTTATCCAGTTACAGGCCTATGTATTTGCTCTACTATGTCCCAGTTTCCTGGCTGTTAAAATACTTATTGAAGACAGTGGGGGGGGGATTCTTAATTACTTTGGCATCATTACTCGATTCAACTTAGGCTAGGTTTAACCCCAGCAAAACCAAGGGTTTTTTTCCCCAACAGTGTAATAGGAAAAAGCAAAAGAAATACAGCATAAGAAGATGGAAAAGGCTGAGTAACTAGAAACATAATGTATAAGTGGAGGTGCCTAAAAATTCAGTATTTCTCTTAAACTTTCCTATGGTGCACTTTGAAAACCTGAAAAGTTCACGGAGAGGACTGGAGATGATATTTACAGGCTCATTAGATACCTTCATATGGAAAATACATGACATAAAGATAAGGCACATACACAACATATATGTAAATGTATCTCAAAGGAAAAGATTGTTCAGCCTTCCTCTCAGCATTAACTATACGGGAATCACAGGGAAAAAAAACCCTAACATCTAAAAACTTACACACCTGAGCTTGGCTGCATAAACCTTACTCTTATATTCCTAACATACAAATACACATCATTATTTAAAGAAACTTCTGTGAGAACAGAAGTACACGTTACCAAACTAAGAGAGCAATTGTACTGAAAGATTTGAGAAAAGGCTCTTAGCTTTATTATGTGCTAATTCTCCTTTATTATTAACATCTCCCATTCATGGAAGCATCTTTTGAGAAAACACTACCCCTCCCTACTGAATATAATGAGCCAGCCAAGATGGCACTACTTGAAGCAACTCTTTCCTTTGTGGTTTTAAGCCAGTCAGATCATTTCAGTAAGTGACGTTTTCCCTGTAAAGTATATCAATATTACAGTATCTGTTGCCTAGGCTGAGATTTCATTTCCTTGAAAATGAAGTAAAAAGACATACAAGCAATTCCTTTTCTCTACTACATGCTTCTGATGAGGGCATTTGGAACATTAGCACCAGTTCAGTTTGTGCCTCAGTCACTGTAGCCTGTTCTCATTTGTGTAACATTCCACATCTATCTTTATTGAGAAGCGTCAAAGCTGATAGTTTCTTTCCAACTTACTCTAAGTAACCATGCATTTGTTTTCATTAGTTTTGTCCTCTCTGATCCATCAAACAAATATTTACCACACTATTACTTTCAAGTCTCTCAACTTACTCTACCTACGGACCACACTGGGCCCACTATTAAAGCTGGGGTGGGGGGAAAGAAAATTAGAAAGTTTTTGCAGCAATCTTTGGCAAATGTGAAAATTAAATAATAAAAAAAAGTTACACAGGTAATGCTTGTTTCTGTCATTAATACTGAAAACACAACTCCACCGAATTATTTTCATAGATGGCATTTGCAACTAAGAACAGCAAATGCTCACTTTGCTTATAACCTTTTTTCCATCATCAGACATTTTTTCCTACTTGCTGTACTACACATGGTCTTACTTTTTGTACTGCAAACGTTATAATCTTTATATATTTATCAGCCCTAACTTAACTGACATTTTACTTCAGTACTTCTTATGATTAAACTATAGCCAGTGGATATTTAAAACACCTATGTAGATCTTCTCAATCAATACAGGTCTATTATCAATACAGACTGCACCTTTTCCATATTAACTTTGGGCACTGACGATTGATACAAACTCACTCCCAATCTTGCATAGACCTTCCCTCAAACCTTGTGTATCACAAGTGCCAGCTGAAATCTGAGCACTGAAGCAGAGGTACCTGAGCTGGGGCAGAGAGGTGGCCCCTTCCTAGAGGCCTGTCTCAGAAAAACAGGCAGCCACATGCTTAAATTCTGGCCTGAAGAGGTATAAGTCTACTAATAGCATCAGCTCTACTAATTGTATTAGAAAACATAAGATTAAAAAAAAAAATTGCACCAAATTTGTAAAAATAACTGTTATGTCACTAACATGGAAGAACTAAACCACAAAGCAAAGTTTAGAACACATGTATCATCAGATGAGTTTAAAACATTTTTGTCAGTGATTTGAGAAATACTCGAAATTTTTCTTCTGATGACTCACGAACGCAATACCCATTACAACCATTAATAGCTTTAACAGACATCTTCCATGCAACTGTGCAGCACAACTGATTACTACATGCTGGACATGAATAACTTGTCTAGCCTTTCTTGAAAGTCTGTGTTTAGATATTTATTTCTTTCTCAATTTGCTAGTTATTTCCAAAAGAACTGTTGAGAAATAGAAACACAACTGACAGGTTAATATTTGTATTGTGATAAAAACCATTGGTGTATAATGCCAAAAAAAGACAAATATACTTATCTATATTAGTTCTCTCAGTCTTTTTACTTACAAGATTATATTCAAGATATTTGAAATTATCAGAAAAGAAGAAAATATACCTATTAAATTGAGATGAAAAATTCTTATGTATATGACAGCTAGAGCTTGGGCCATGTGCTCAGTTTATGAACTGATGAAGTTAAATTCTGCTAACAACACAAGCTGGATTAGTTTTAGTCTTTGATCAAAAACTAAGTTTCCAATCAAAACTAGGTTTTCACACTTCCTTTGCTATAACATATTTCAATTTTAAAAGCTTAATTCCAGATGAGTGAAATCTATTATTTATTTCTCTCCTTAACACCAAACACTTCAAGCAGAAAATATTTCTTAGATTTTTATTTGCCTATGTGTCTGTGCAATTTTTCATGATACCAATCACATGGAATTAAAGCAGGTAACATCACGGTTGTTCTCTTCTCAGAGTACTGCCATTCCAGAAGATGTTGCTTTTGCTTACTAAAGGTCCATCACAAACCATACCATGCACTAAAAAACAGTAATATCAAAAAGGAAGACTATCCACATAACAATGGTATCATATTTTAAAATAAATAAAATAAAAGACCGAAATGTGCACACACAGATCAGATTAACTGGAGTTTCAAAGATATTTCTGGGCAAGTCTGGCATCAAGGTAGAACTAAAATTGTACCAGTATGCAAAGTATGCAGGCAAAAAGCAGCTTGGAAAAAAACCAACAACGAAAGAGTATATTATTAGACTACTAGAGAATGAAAACATACCTATTTGTTTTGCAGCTTGTAATATAGTTTTTAAATCATCATTTACAGTTTGGTTTTCTTTTTTATCCAAATTGTCATCAACAAACTTTATTATCTTCTTCCAAGTAAGATCAGACTTCAGCAACTGTGCATGTAGTTTTGACCTTTTAGTCTGAAAATGCAAAATATTTAGGGTTTTTAATTTATTTCAAATGACTACACGGAGGTTCCTTTAAAATTAAACACCAGATAAAACCACTTCTTTCCAACTCCATTCAGTCAGTATGTAGTAATGATTGCAAGCAGTTTCCCTATTACTTGTTCTTTACACCCTTTCCTGAGCATAAGGAAGAAGGAGGATACACATGCACAGACTGTCTGACTACTTTACTCCTTCCAAGACAGAATTCTCTGTAAAGCCAAACTCTTGCAACTTCAAGAGATATAGAGCTCCCAAGATTCCAAATTCATTTCACATTACAAGTTACCACAACACATCTATTGCTTTAATGCACTATTTCTTGCAGGGAGGAGAAGCATCTAAATTCAGTATCACTAAACTTATTCTAAATAAATCCCAACAAGAGTCCAAGTTGAACTTCGTATTCAAAAGGAAATGTTTGGCACCCCAGTTCTGCATAAGCTAAAAACATACCAGCCCAGCTTAATGTAACTTCCTAAAAGATGAAGTAACAGGGCTGTGCTAACCCAGCCAAACAACACTATCCATATAGCATATCATCGTTGTAAGCGCCTAGAATAAACCACAAAGCTACAACAAATCTGACTTGGAGTGAGGACACTATAAAGGAATGCACAGGAAATTATACGCACTCTTGCCCTGTCTTGCTTCCCTCCTCTTATAAAATGGCAATGCAAACAAAGGAGGCAAACAATTCTTACTGTATACACACTAATACTTTACAATTATGCTTTAGAAAAGAAAAAAATCTTTACCGTTAAGTCAGCTAATTCTTCACTGTAATCCTCATGTTTAGTGACATTTGAAAAGGAGCGTAACGCGCCTGTAAGACGAGGCAAGGCCATCTGTTACTCATTCAGTGATCCATAGGATGAGAAATGAAATCCCAGTTCAAGCACCTAGATGAGCATAAAACAAATAACGTGGCTTTGTTAATGCTATAAATACAAACACATCACAAATTTGAAAGACCTTTCTGAGCAAGCAGAACGTGACTGGCACTTCAATTAAACAAGTTTAAAAAAAGTCTCAAAACGCTGATAATCAAGATTCAATAGAAGGGAGGTGTAAAGCACAGAGCATAGGCAAGTCATGGAAACATGCAGAGATCACTCAACAGGTTCTTCTCTCTCCTCGCTAAAGACAAGTTACCAGCAATGAGGCAAAGTGGCAGTTATTCCTTTACAACCACTAAGACAAGAGTATTATAGTGAAATCTATGTAACTGAACTTTAGCTCCCAAAAGCAGTTAAGTGACTACAACCTACAAGAAGATTTTCTCTGAACCAACCCATACTGGGAGCTTTAGGTCATTAGCAGCCTCCGGCGCTGATGCAGGGACATCTTTCTTGACAACCGCTTAGCCATTTGTAACTAGCAAAACAGGCAAAGAAAATCACGACAGGAAAAAAAGATTGTAATATGCAGAGCCCTGAACTATCATAGGAGATAAAGGGAATAAAAGGACTAATGGGAAACTGGAAAAAGTATGCCTTGGGATGTTTCCATCTCACAACTGGAAGCACGGACACACGCACACAGTGTGGGGCTCTCTCTAGGGCTACAGCCTATTTTTGCACAGTCTAATTTCCTCTGTGAAACAGGCTCATATCTATACAGCAAAACACAGCTGTTCTCCATCTGAACTTGTACTCATTCCAAACCTTTTACCGAAACTATTCTCAAAAGTTATTTAATTTCAAGAGATGTCCACAGCTGAATTGTTTAATGAACTCTAATGCACAGCTACAGCTTCAGATGGTAGCAGATAGATACAAGTTTAGATTATTTTTGAAACAATTAATGATATCATTATAAACCTAATGATCTGCATCGTTCTTAGCATGCCTGAAGACCACCGGCCATCCAGAATTTGAATAACTTAAACCAGAGTTAATAAAATGACTTCCCCTGCTCCCCGCCCCCACCTCCCCCCAGTCATACACTGTATAGAACTCCCTGGTTTAATCCAATTATCCTTAACATTTTTCTTAATTTAATAGCTGCATTTGTATTTTAGCTATCAACTATGCAATACAGCACAAAAGCAAATCCAGATGCAGTGTTCCAGTCACAGACAAAGAAATACCACTGACTTGTCACCTCTACTTGTTTTCTCATCTCACATTAAGATGCTTTTTGGAGAAAAGCTATCACATCATCTGATATTTTGGAGATAAATGTTATAACAATGAAGCTACAAAACATGGAAATTCAAAATCTGTAACTGTGAATGTGATAGGGCATGTTTAAATTCAAGCCTGGAAGCCGACAGAGCCAAGCAACAGCGCAGCTTTTATGCTTGGCTTTTAAGATGTCCAGTGGATATATGACATGTAATTCATACCAGTGTAGCTCCTAGTGAAAAAGCCCACGAACATTATAGCCACCATTATAAAACATGTCCAAAATTTGAGGGAATCTAATCTGACCTTTTTTGTTTGAACCCAACAAAAAAGGTAAATCACTCTCATGCTACTCCAATGACAACACTGCCATTAGCAATGGATCACTCCATTTGGCCATTTATTTTATACCTACACTCAAATACCTTTTTCTATAGCATTATGGTCCTTTGCAATAACACACAACAATGCAACTGTACCATTATCATCTTAATTGTCCTTTATGAAATAACATGCATAGTAATTTATGAAAGTTCAAACTGACTTTTAAGTAGTTCACTTTTTACACATGGTTTTAGGAGTTTTTAAAGCATCTCCAGCAAGCCCATTTGTCAGAAAATTGGATTTTGAGGGGAGTGTTTCTTCCTCCTTTATTCATTGAGTTATTAGTACTTTCTGAAATAAAAAACCTGGAACCCCAGAGGACAAGGGCACACCTCCCTGACCGCAGGCTTGGCCAAAGAGCCAAATCCAGCCCTAAAGCCCTACAGTTGAGCCTGTACTAATAAACACTGCTCCATACGTGCCTACGTGCTTCCACAGCTTGCCAGTCCCTGAGGAGGCTGGTTTGGCAAAGCAGCTGCACAAGGCTTCTGCACCTCATTTACAGGCGAACCCCACACGTGCCCTTCACTTCTGGTCCATGACACCCACCCTCGCCAGGGCACCACAAGAAAACAAAACCTGCCATCAATTAGAAAGTGGGGGACAGGTGCAATTACTGTTAACAGGAAAAACAAGGTAAGGTTTATGAACTTACACTATTATTCCACAACATATTTGAGCCAGCTCTAAACACTGGATCAAAAATGCTGTGGCCCTTACATTTGTTTTAAAAAAAACAAAACTGTTACCTGCTTTCACATAAAGCTTGCTAATGTAGGTACCTGCCTGCATCACGTTGCCTTTAGAATGCATCAGCTACTGCTTGTCTTCTCACAGCTACCATAACAGTAACTAATTCCTTCTGATTTGACAGAAATACATGTTTGCCTGCAGCTTCACCTGAAACATCTGTACTACCAAATGATCCTGCTAAGATCTGCCTGTTTTGGAACAAAGACCTAAAAGGCAGCAGCAATTAAATCCTACTTACCAGGGGCCACATACAGAGATGCAAGTTGAACTTTTGCCATTCTTCTGCCCATTCACCCTCAAGACAAGGGTGTGAGAACTGGTACCATGTTTTCATGTTTGTAGATGGACATGTGGAATGGAAATTTAACCTTAAAATGCGTGCAATTTTACATGATAAAAATTATCTCCCCTCACACACTTCAATGTAAGGACAATCAGACATTCTGCTAATGATTTTTAGGAAAAGGAACTGAAGTTTGACAATTCCTTGAACTATTTCAGATTTCCCGTCTCTTAAAAAACCCCTTCACTTTCCACCAAGCTTCCGTTTGTAAAGCAGAAAAAGCAATATCCGCCTTTCTGAAGCTTTGTGAAGATGAGAGGCAATAACTTTTATAAAAGCAAGTATGATTTTAATGCTGAAACTTTTTATGAGAGGAAGTAAAACCTAGAAGCAGATTATACTCAGAATTCAGATATCAAACCATTCAAACTTTATTGTTTGAAAGCAAACATGGACCATAATCCCAGCTGGTTTTTATTCATTAAACTGAAACATTTAAAAAAAATGCTAGCAATATCACAGAGGTAACAAACGTTACTAGAGAAGTTTTCCACTTCATACTTTCACCAGCCTATTAAGTTTTCCTCCCACTCCTGGCCTTCCCATATTTTTTCTATAATAACAGTCAGTCTTTCTCTTGCCCACTGAAATGTTAAGAGAGATTATGGTCAAACAGATGCTCTTTTAAAATATACTTAAATCCTGTAATCTCTAAGAAATCAAGCCAGCTGCCCAGTAGGGCTAAGAGAAGGGGACTTCTGAAATTTGGTACCTCAATTTTTAAGTTGAACACAAACCTTAACAGAATCAGAGGTAAAATTAACATTATCAGAATCATTAACAGAATCAGAAGTAAAATCCATGCTTCAAAGTACTAGCTTCTGTAGCCTCTAGTATTTGACTTAAGTCCTTTAAAACTTCACAGCACTCATTTTATTTAAACTGTTTAAGGAATATTGTCACGTTACCAGGTTTTGCCTATATTGCCTATAATTCTTTAAATTATTAACAAGTTTCTTGCTGTCTATGTAAAGTTTTCATTTATAAAACCTGAAGAATTTATTACTAATTACTATTCCCATCAACGAATATTATAATGAAAAAAAGGCTTTAGACATTGGCAATTAATAGCAGGTTACTATTGACCACATAGCATTTGGATCAAATGGCATTTTCACTTGCTCTTGTGAAAGCAGAAACATTTCAAATGAAAAGGAAGTAAACAGGCAAAAGATATCCCAGCCGTAAGGCAATACAAAAAATAAAAGGGACACTGCAGTACTTTCTGCACTTTAATTGTATTTTACAAACATTAAAATAAATGTTAGCCCAGGATTATTTAAATCAAACACAAAAGCAGCAAGACCATGAGGACACATTAGGACATTTTCAAAATACCCACATACAGAATATTTTATTGCTTTACTATGCAAGAGGAATAAAAATAAATAAATCCCAAAATGTTAAAATTTAGTGAACATGAACTCATTTTAGAACTGCTAAAATTAACCTCAGCAGCTTCATTAACACAAAGGTAAACTTCGTATTTTATTTACAAATAAATACAGTATTTAAAACTCCCCACATTCTATTTGGTGTGTATTGCTCACTGCCATTTTAAAGAAACAAGTAAAAGCATTAGATGAAAAACCTATTTTACAGCAATGGGGACGATTCACTTAAACTTCTTATCCAAGCTTGTTTGATGCAAACAGTACAAACACAGCCCCTAGCACTGAAGTTGATGACAGCCAGGGATAACAGTGGTTTAATAATGTTTGGGACATTAATCATAACAGCAGGTCAAAGCAAGATACTACAATATTATTATATTCCAACTTCATATTTTGCACCTTTATAAGCAGTGCTATATGATGTAGTAACAATTGTACACTTTCAGACAAAATTTTCTGCAAAAGGCTCAGACATCACACTGGAATTCTCTCAAGTTGTCTGTGTTGAATATTGCTGATCTCGAGTCAAGACTGGGTCAGTCTTTGAAAGCAAAATGTCAAGATTAAGGACTACGTACTCAGGAAGAAATAGTGGCTGCCTGATACATGGTATTCATCTCACTGAATACCAGAATTCCAACAAATGTTTCAACATAATGAGGAGGCATAACAGCACCTGTGTGTGCCATCTTTCATATAAGAGACAATTTCAGGATCTTAATTATATAAGTCACCAAACAAAAGAGAAAACCCAAACCCCTAAAAAACAAATAATGGAATTGTAAGTCATGCATTCAATAGAGTATTAACCCTTTCCCCCTCTCACTACCGTAGCCATGATTAAACACCAGCTGCCTAACTCTGTTCCAGCTAGCATCAGCTGGCAAGGCATTTCAAGGTATTCCCTGTGATTATGCCCGATAGTGCACTGGTATAACACCAAACATGGCTTGGCCCTTTAACGTCTTCATTTTAGATGTGCTCTGAGATCATTCTAAGGATAGCTGTTGTTTCTAAAAAAAATAATAAATAAAGACCAACAACAAACAACCAAATCCAACAACCACCAAAATTTAAACCAACCTTTTTTTCAGAATAACTCATCTTTCTTTTTGAGGAACATAAGACATAGTTCAATTGTTACATTAAGAAATGCCTGCATTTTTATGCCCCATAACCTTTTCATTCCCTGCTGCAAGAGACAAACTGCATCCCAAGCAACAGAGACTTAAAGACTTGCCTTACAGGTGGAGATGTACTATGAGCAAATCTCCAATTTCAACATACATAACATGTATGTTCATTTAAACTCTAGGTACAAGCCACAAATACAACAGGCGGAGGGGGTGTTTGTTTTTGCTTTACCTTAACAGGCAGCTCTCTATACATCTCTTTCTCACACTGTGCCATCAACAGAGGCTGAAAACCACCCCAGGGCATCCATCTCACGCCATTCCAGAAAAGTTTGTCACTAAAGGAAAAACAGGAGCTGTATGGAAGGTAAATATGGATGTACATGTGCAAAGGAAGTAAAGGGAGGATGAAAGGCAATACATAAGTGAGAGAAAGAAAAAAACCTTTGAGCTAATGACAGCTAAGTAACACATGATGCATACATATGCATACATACGTGATGCATAAATATGGCTGAGAGGACATGGGACGTGCTTCAGCAAATACAACTACTCTAATCATAATTGCATAACTGCTGTGATATTACCAAGGTAGAGCACCTTGTCAGATGGTATTAATACAGTCTCCATAACACATTCCTGTAACAAACAGCAAGCACACTCGAGGATAAAGCCTCCAACTAACTACAGAGTCTACAAAGATAGCATTGCCAGGCTCCTTTTAAGTCAGCTTCAGGAGGTAAAAGAATTGCTTATAACACTTCCTAAAGATTCACAGTAACATTTTAATGGAATGAACTTGATACTACACAGAGGTACAATTGGATGATGCATGTGAATGAAAATCTGTACAAGTAATAGTCAGCAAGGATAACAGGTTTAATGCAGCAGAAAACCACTAATAAAAGCTTTTATCTTTCTTCTGAGCTCTAATGGGAAAGCAAAACCAGAAAAAATAATAACTGTATTTCTCTGCTGTGTGGCCTGCATTAAAAATAATAATCTGTGCAGATCAGGTCAAACCTATATAGAATACGCAGCCTGAGAAAACAAGTAATCTTCATAAAATCATAGAATACCAGGTTGGAAGGGACCTCAAGGATCATCTGGTGCAACCTTTCATGGCAAAAGCATGGTCTAGACAGGACAGCCCAGCACCCTGTCCAGCCAGATCGTAAAAGCGTTCAGTGTTGGGGAATCCACCACTTTCCTGCAGAGATTGTCCCAACGGCTAACTGTTTTCACTGTGAAAAATGTTCCCCTTGAGTCCAAGCGGAATCTCCCCAGGTACACACTACCCCTCGTCTTTACCGTGTGACTCCTTGTAGAAAGGAGGTCTTCATCTTCTCTGTAGCCGCCCTCCAAACACTGGAAGGCGGTGATAAGCTCTCCCCTAAGCCTTCTTTTCTCAAGACTGAACAAACCCAGTTCTCTCAGCCTGTCCTCACACGGCAGGCTTCTCAGTCCTTCGATCATCTTTGTGGCCCTCCTCTGGACGCCCCCCAGCCTGCCCACATCTGGCGTTTTGTATAGCGGGAACCACAACTGAACACAGTATATTCCAGGTGTGGCTGAGAAGCGCTGAGTAGAGGGGGATAGTGGCTTCTTGATCTGCGCTGGTGATGCCCTTGTTGATGCAGCCCAGCATCCTGCCAGCTCTCCTTGCCGCAGCAGCACGCTGGTCGCTCATCTCCAGCTTCCTGTCCACAGGGACCCCCAGGTCCCCTTCCACAGAGCTGCTCCCCAGCCGCGTAGATCCCAGCCTGTGCTGCACTCCTGGGTTATGTCTTCCCAGGTTGCAATGTTGTCCTTGTTGATCTTCATAAGGTTCTTGCTAGCCCACCCTTCCAGCCTATCCAGGTCTTCCTGCAGGGTGGCTCTCCCTACCGAAGCATCCCCTTCCGCGCTTGGTTTGGCATCATTGGCAATCTTCATCACGGCAAGCTTGATCCCATCACCCAGACCACCTGTGAAGGTATCGGACAGCGTTGGGCCCAATATCGATCCCGGGGACCCCACTTGTGACAGCCTGCCAGTTTGAAACGCAGCTGCTCACCGCCAGCCGCTGGGTGCGGGCTGCGGGCCAGTTCCCCACCTGCCACACAGGCCGCCCGTCTGGATCGCAGTGCGTCAGGATCTCCGGGAGGCGGCTGCAGGCAACCGAATCAAACGCCTGGGAGAAATCCAGGTGGACAATGTCCATCGCTCGCCCCATATCAACCAGGCATTTGCCCTCGGTGAATCTGTGCTGGCTTTTCCTAGTCACATGCTTCATTGGACTTGGGATAGCCCCCAGGAGGTTTCGTTCCGTAACTTTCCCAGGGACTGAAGTAAGACTGATGGGCCTGTAATCTCCTGGGTCCTCCTCTAAGCCCTTCTTGTAGACAGGGGTGACGTTAGCCTTCTTCCAGTCTTGTGGCGCATCCCCCACTCTCCGCTGCTTCTCACAGAGTAAGGAGACCGGCCTCACAACACCGTCAGCCAGCTCTCCTAACACCCTCAGATGGCTGTTGCCAGGGCCCATCGATTTGTAGGGGTCACGCTCCTGTAACAGCTCATGTACCAGCTCTTCCTTCACTGATGGTGGGTCTTTTTTCACCAACCTGGATTTTTATTCCCAAGGCCTGGGGCCCAACAGCGCTGATAAAGACAGAGGTGAAGAAATTAAGAACGTGTTGAGAAACTCTGCCTTTTCAGTGCTGCTGGTGCCTAATTCACCTCTTCTGTTTAACAGCAGGCCAATATTTTCCTTCTGTTTCTTCTTGTTTACATACCTGAAGGATCCTTTCTTGTATTTATTTACATGTTTGCCCAATTTAAATTTGAACTGAGTTTTTGCCTTTCCAACTGTGTCTCTGCACACCCCAGCAATGCCCTTGCCATTCTGAACAGGTTTTTGTCTGTTTTTCTATCTCTGGTACACTCCTCTCCATTTTGAGCAGACTCCGAGTCTTGTCACCAGTGGGGCTTAATTGTACTGGTAAAGATAAATAAAAGAAATATATAACAGGAGATGAATTTTTTTCTTTCATTTTTTCCCCTTTGTAGTCATCATTGACTGCCATAGTGAAGACCACAAAAGGTCTGAAAGTGGCCAGAAGAAAAGCTTACCAAAACAAGCTTTCCCATCCTAGCTCTGTTTCTAAACCATGCTGGGGAGCTGTTTCTCGGTTGTCTACCCCCTCTCCGTCTCCCAGGAGAAGAGTTTACAGGTACATTAGTCCTTTCAGAACATCAGAAGGTGGTGTCCCGTAATATTTCACTTCAAAACATCACTGCAATTGAGCTGGGAGGGCGAACTGGCCTTACATTACATGAAGGGAGAAAATGGATGCATTTACATGTCAAAATCCTTCAGCAACTCAAGAAGAAAAGCAAGAACCAGAAAATAACCATATTGAAAAACATTCTTGCAAAGATAAATGCTTCTTGTATAATACCATTAGCTGTAAGTGTAACTTAATTGTGCAAGAATTAAAACCCATCACATTATCGCTCCTCTAGAATGGTTTGTTAAATACTATCTATACAAACCCCGTGTGAGCACCTTTATGCAACTGAGGCAGATTAACAAAAAGAATTATGAAGAATAGTATCAGCTTTAGTGTGCAATCAGGTACATCTCTTATGGATAACACACAGCTATGCCTGGACATTGACCACTACGACATATGGTGAAAAACCATACGTCTTTTTGGAATTAGCTAGTAACAATTCACAAGCAGAAGAGATAATGCCTCAGATTAATACCACTGAGGTTAATAAACTGGACCTCTACTTTAGCAGAGCAACCATATTACTTTACTTATTTTTATTAACTTCTTTTAATAATAAAGCTATAATAAGAAATTCACTATTGGATAATACAAAATATCCTTAATTAACTGAAATACCAATGCATATAATAGAAGCTTACTGTTGGGATATCCAACACTCAGAAAGCAAGTAAAGTTAACTGATTAATGAGCTTTCAAAGGACAAGATAAATTATACTTGGTTCATGAGCCTGGTGTACAACTAAGATCAAGATCTGTTTTTTATTTTCTTTTGAGAAGTTTCTTATGTTTGGTACACAGAAGAAAACAAAGTCCAAAGGACTCTTCAAGGGAAATGGGAGTACCAGAAGAAAAGCACCTTCCTACTTCTTCAGCAACAGAAAATGAGTAAGACCAAAAGGAGACATGTATTTAATAGATGCATACCTGAAAGCGCAAAACAACAAACTGTGCATCCAATTATTACAATTAGGATACCTAAGTCATACTGTTCACAGTAGGTACATCTTATTCATAGTTTAGTTAATTCTGCTTTGGTATTCTCCACAGAAAGGAATAACTAACTAAATTTTTTAATGTTTGAAATCAAGCTTGATTAGCATGGGTTTGCTTAAGGGAAGGGACAAACATACCTTTATTTAAATAATAAACCTTCAGCAGATGCTACAGAAATAGTAAAGATACCACACAGCTTCTGTTCATTATCAGTGAATTTGGTTGAAAATTGTGCTCAGGAAACAGAATATGCTTATTTTTTTCCTCTCCAATGCTTCCTCCCTTCCATCTCCATTCTTAACAACACTAAAATACTCAGTGCTACAAATACACCTGGGGATTGTCTGGAGCATTTGACCACTTCAAACTGATGGCTTAAGAATGTCTTTTTGCCACTGCTTCTTGTGAGAACAGCATCGGTCCGTGCCTGCTGGAGGAAACTATTTCTGAAAACTTCGCACTCACATTTGCCCTTGAACCTCAGCAGGTGTGGGGGGACAGACACAGACCAATCCTGGTCCCTAAAGTACAACTCGAGATGCAAATCCTACACATACTCCCAAAGTTTGCCTACCTTGCCTAGATTAATCCTAAAAAATAACAAACATAGAGGCTGCTTTTATTCAGGTCTAAGTTCAAGTTCCTAAACAACTGGAAACAAGACTGAAAAGCAGAAACAAAGTCTTCATCTCCATCACAGAATAAATTTGAAAATTGTTTGTTAGAAGGTCTACTATTCTCATTTGATCCCCAACATGCATCCACGTTACCAAGGAAACAGGACAGGAAAATTAACATTCTGAATACTGCAGCCAAGACCTCTATGGACTCATACCTATGTAATTTAATAAAAGAGCACCTCACCTGTCTACTGTGGTTATGTTCACGCCACATACATAAGCAGACACTACTATGCTTAGACAGAGAAGTACCACACAAAGCCTACAGCCCATTTCCTTCAGGGTCTCTAGGCACATGACATTTTTCTCTCCAAAACCAACAATGTGAAAACCTGTCTGAAGACCCATGCCTGAATCATGCAGAAAGATTCAAGTTTCCCTTATGGCAGGCACCTGGGTGAGATTCAGTCTCGAAGCAGTGTCCATGGTGTCTGAGACCCTTTATAAGTATCAAGGATATTTGCATGGACCAGTAGATGTGACACAGGTCCTGTGAAATATCCACACCCTCTGAAACAGCAGCTGGATACAAGGTGTAGTTCTGTGAGGTTTTAAAATTGGCAACAAGCGTGTGTTCAAGCACCTGAATCACCAGATTTACAGACAACTAAACAAATACCTCAAATACTGTATTATCTCCCAGTTCTAACTAACTGGATGCTTGTTATCCACTCAACACCATTATTATCCTTCATCATTAACTCTGACTTCCTTCAAAATATGATTTCAATAGGCCTCAAGGTTGGAACTGAATCACTCTGAATTTAGAGCATCTCCCCCAAATGCTTTTGAAGGATACACAAACCATCCCTTTTGAGAAAAACATAACCTATTTTAGCATGATGACTCAAATGCAATAAAACAAAAGACTAAGCGAGATACACTAATCTTTAAGACACTGCCCGTACACTATTACTCAAGCCACAAAGGAGAGGCTGTACAAGTATGATTGCTCTCTTACTTCTCATTAACCCATCTTGTAAGAATCCTAAAACTTTGGGAAAGTTTTTGAAACAGGGTCGAGCTAAAATAAAAAAGTACTATGGTAAAGTCTAGGAAATAGTTTTCAAGAGGCATGTAACATCCACTATATATCAGTTGCCATTATTTTTAGGAGACAATACACAAGACATCTAATGTCAGCGTCCCTGAAGCATGAAGCTTCCTCCAAGACCTAAGGACTGTGTGGCCACACAGCTAACACGTCCCTGTACAAACATGGGAGTCAGTACCAGTAGCCTTAGGAATCCAAAGCGGCAAACACCCTACAACACCTCTAGTCAACTGAAAAGGTCCTAATGTACAGATTTTTCAGAGCCTATTTTGTTCTTACCCTGGTTCCCTATTTGAAGTGTAGCAAGATCATACTTAGGGACATGGTTTAGTGGTGGACTTGGCAGTGTTAAGTTTACAGTTGGACTCTATGATCTTAAACGTCTTTTCCAACCTAAATGATTCTTTATATATGTATGGTATCATAAGTAATTTTTACAAACTGACCTGAAAGAAAATGAAGTCTTCTGTGTACATAGACAAGTCCAGCTGTATCACTGGCAAAACTCTTACAGACTTGGAAAATATATATCTGAGATTCATTTTACAATGGTCAAGTCAACCATAACAGAATGTCTTTTTGAAGTTGTAATACTGACTGGATGAGTTGTGTTGCTATTAGTACCACCAAAATCGGAATCAAGGATTTATTAATTAGTTAAATAACACTGTCTCTGGTACTTTATGACTATTTCACACCCTGCTAAATTCATCATCAAAAACTATGTCCAAGAATTTCACTGGCTTGTAAGTAAAATGGTGACATCATTGGCATCATCAGAAGCCAATCACAAAATTCATGCTTTATTCAGCATCCACACAATGCAAAACAGACAAATTCTACCAATTTTGTTTTCTGACCACACTTTGGCATTTTGAGGGGGCATCGATTACTGGATAACTTATACCTGTTTTCTGCATAAAACAGCTAACAAGAAACCCCGATGTGCCTTCACTTTCAAAGTGACTTACAGCTAGTCTCCTAAGTCAGATGACTTACCATTCATCTCTGCCAATAATCAATGTCTTCCACAAGACAACTACTTACTTGTTAGCACTATACTACCCCTCAGTCTTTCTAACACTCCTCCTAAAAGTTTCTGTCAGCTTATTTTAATACTTTTCCAAAGGCATGTCCACTGGGTCCACATCACAGCACACTGAATGTTCAGTCCAGCTGAGTGGTTTAAAAATGTTGGCTTTTCTGATAGCAAATACAAACAGAGGCACATTCAAAATAGAGCTCACTGTTTGACATTACATGGCCAAATATCGAAGGGTGGGGAAGATGCATACAAATTCCTAAAAATCAACCTATCAAGACAAACTTTTCCAGTTGAGGAAGAGCTGAAAGGAGAGTCCAGACCACCCCAGCCTTCCAGGCAGCTCTGGGGATGCCTTCCTCTTCAGACCTTCCTCCTACTGCCTGGAGGGAATACTGTCTTCTCCCCTGCAAAAAAGTCATAAAGAAAAGCTGTCCCAAGGCAGACAACTGTCCACTTTTGATTTGGCATAAATATAAATTACTCTGATCTGTTATTTAACATTAGTAGGGTGTAGGAAAAAAATGGCCAACATTTCAGCTGGAAAAAACGGTGCATGGAGCACCTTTTAAAAGTATACTCCTATATCCTGAAAACATGCATACTTCTTTTTAAGGTAGGCCCTTCTACCAAGGAAAAAAAAAAGTTAATTATAAATACTTTTAAAGAGCACTCAACTATTGAATAGACACATAGTTCCATAAAGTAATATTATTAGAGAGAGTCCCTTGTCTTCTCTTTAGAGCTCATATACTACATAGGCACTTCAAACAGCACATCAGCTATTTGATGGCCAGCAAATACAGTAAAAAATTATCAGTTAGGAAGCTGTTTACTGCTGCATTCCTGTAATATTACAATGCATGCAAACTAGAATCAAAACTAACACCTGCTGCCCACCCTTCCCTGGCTGACTGCTTATAGTGTTGGCAATACAAGAGGATATTTTGAGAAAGACACGCAATTTAGAAAAAATGTACTGTAAGAAATATGCACATATTAGTCAAGATTCTGTTATTTAACAGTTAAAAGCCTTTGAACAAGTATCGTATTTAGCACAGCAGATACACAAACTGTTCAAATTTATAGGAACAACTTTTAAAGACTCTCCATAAACAAAAATGCCACTCTAACAAGAAAATTATATAACCATACAATTTATTTATATTTATGTTTCAGTGGCAACACAGCTCTATATGATGTCATGCTCAGCAATAAAAACTCAGGGAAAGGAGAAGCAAGGGGCTGGGGGGGGAATGACACAACACGACATGACACCTCCATGCTTACAGTGTCTGTCTTCCTAAGCAACTGTTACAGGTCTCCTATTTTCTCCCCATCTCGCAGCAGAAGGGATTGAGAGGCTGGGTGGGTGTTTGGCTGCTGGCTCAGGTCAACTCACCATAAATAATATATTTCTTGAAAGAAATGGAAGAGAGGAGTTTCAGAGATCCTCTTTACTCCCCCCTAATCTTTCAAGGAAGACAAATTGTTTCCCCTTAAAGCAGCAGCTAAGAATAATGCCTTCAATCTTCTTGAACAAATTAATCACAAACCAGTTTCTAAATACAGACTGACTAACAGTAGTCTTCACCAGTTTCAAAGAAAGGAGTGTTTCTATGTTTTAACAAACATTTGAACACATGGAAGTCAGTCACCACTGTACAAACTCATCTACTTACTCTTACAACTTCCTCGGAATCTGATTTCCAACTGGAAAACTGAAATTTACTCCACAAATCACCCCACAAATGCTTCAATTGCCAACCCATCATTCCATGATTTATTTTTACTGTATGACCAGCTTAAGATTGAGATTCAGGCCCATTAATATCAAATTCAGTTTATTTTTCAGGCCAGACTTCCAACCTACCTTTGGGCAACCAAAAGTAACAGATGCTCAGAGTAAATACATGCCATAGAACAAATGATGGGAAAGTCTAGGGAGGTGTATAATCCATATCCCTAAGTTGCGATCCTAAACTCAGCATACAATGAAAGGGGAGAGCTAGCAACTTTTGCTTCCCTAAAATCAGTTATGTAGAACATTCTCCACCTTCCTGTTAAAGATATTTCTCTCTAGCACCAACAAAATTTAACGGGCCAGAAAAAGAACACAAGTTTTAATTTGAATCTTGAGAGATGCAACCAGAGGCTGACCACCAAACTCCAGTCCACACATTAATGTACTGAATAAAACAGAAAACACCAACTACCCTTTCAGCAAGTACAAACTCCTAAATGCCCAAGCAGTCCAGCACAGACACCATAACCTAATTAAGTCTTTGTTTCTCCCTAGCCTAACTGATTTTCAATAAACTATGCAAAGTTGTGTACAACTTCAATAGGAATATTCCATACCAAGTGACTAGAATCACCTCAAAGAACACAGGGCGTAAGAATCTTTCACACCACAAGTTAATTCAGTGAGTACTGTTATCACAGAACCAGAGTGTGCTGCTATTTTTTCCCTCAATCATATTTTAAGGTGCCGGCGCAAAGTGTTGAGGTGGGTTGACCCTGGCCAGCAGCCAAGCAGCCACACAACCATTTGCTTACCCTCCACCACAGTGGGACAGAGGATAAAATAGGAAGAACAAAAGTAAGAAAACTTAAAGGCTGAGATATAGACAGCTTAACAGGGGAAGTAAAAAAAAAAAACAACAAACAAAAACCCAACAACACACAAGTGAAGGAAATTGCTCACCACATCCCACAGGCAGATCAATGCCCCACCAATCTCCAAACAATAGACACCTTGGAAGCAAAAAAAACCCCTTTCTTCTTCCCCTACCTCAGTTTTTATTTCTGAACATGACAACACCCAGCATGGAATATTACTTTGGCCAATGCAGGTCAGCTGTCCCAGCTCTGTCCACCCCCAGCCTACTCACTGGGCATGCAGAGAGGGAAAAAGAAAGCTCTGATGCTATGCAAACACTGTTCAGCAACGGCCAAAACATTGGTGTGTTATCAACACTGTTTAAGCTACAAATCTAAAGCACTATGGCTATGATGAAAGTTAACTCCTAAACCCAGTACAAGAATGTACTTGCATTGCTTTGTGCAGAGGCGATCAAATTCCTCAGAGAGAGATGAGCATAAAAAGTGCCCTGACTGTATATCCCCATAGGGATTGTGCTTGCAACAAACATGAAATTGCTCATTTCTGTGATGTGATAAGGTATTTTAAAAGCAAGAATGGGTAAATACAGATGACTGACTGTTGCCCATAATGCAAGAATAAGGTGGTACATGATGAAACTGAATTAGTGAAAACAATACCAAATGGAATGCCTTTTCTATGTAGAACATAATTAAATCTGGGAATTCATTGCCACAAGATGCCAAAAAGACTACAAGTTCAAGTATGCTCAAAAAGTTAGATGAATTAATGGAAGTCAGTATCTGACTTGGTAGTTACCAAACTCAACATCTTAGAGACAGATCATCAGTTATTTAAATCACTGACTACTGAAAAATAATATGAAAGTGAAGTCATCACTGTATTTGTTTTCCAGGGTTGTTTTTTTTTCCCAGTACATTGCCTAAGCACTTGCTACTAGCTGCTACAGGAGAGCTAGCAGACAAACGTTTTGTTTGAAAACAGAGCATAAAATGACAACAGAGATTCTGAGGATTACAATTTGGGATTAGGAGCCTAATGTCTCCTCTAAATCACTTTGTGGGTCCAACCCACGTTTCCTTCTCTTCTTAGGTCAGACATCAGCTATCATATTTCTAACTAGCTATGCATTATAGGTCATATGTTGAACTGCTTTTAATTTGATAAGCTTATCCAAACTAAGGAATAGGGTGGGTTTTTTAATTCTTTCTCCAAACATTAAAGTGCAATTCTATTTTAAAAAGTGCATAGGCTAGAAAGTGCTCAACACCACCTTCAACAATCATTACTATAAACTATTTACCAGGAAGACATTCATCTGTTATTTGGAGTAATGAGAACTTCCAGCAAATTTTGTGCAAGAATCAATTCTAGATTGATTGAGCTAGAATCAATAACATATTTAGCAGCTTCCAAATAAACTTTACATTGTAACTATCCAGCAAAAGACAACATGTGCCTTTCCTGCCCCCACCCCAACAGTGGCTGGTATGACTATGCAAGAGAAGAGGAATGAAACATGCAGGAAGAACATGGGCCAGCATGAGCTCAATTCAGTATTTATAAAGAGCAATTTTGAAAGAAAGAACTGTAGTTTAACAAGAACCTGCAGAAATACACACTGGTAATTTACGAAGGGCAAATTTTCTATTAACTCTGTAAAAAAAAACGATTTTTCAACTCTAAATATCCTTCCTGACAATAGAATTAAGACTACACTTAAGAATTCTGTAAATGATACTGAGATGCAAGGTACTACAACTGTTTTAGGGGTCAAATTACAATTTACAATTATCTTGAAAGAACTGTATCTAACATGGCTAGTAAAATATATTATATTAAAGCAAGAGTAAGAAAACACAAAAGCAGAGTATGCCAAGAAACAACACATTAGTTACAGTTTTTCAGAAACACACCTACAGAGTACAGCAAGCAACAATCATGTCATTTGTCATGCTAGAAACACGGAAAGACATGAAACATTAATATTTAAAGACAAGAGTGAGGCCTTAAAATATACCAAGTTGTCCTTTCACTAGTCAATATTAAAAGACTAGATCAGAGTACTGGTGCATTTGTTGTGCACCCTGTCTCTAGAACAGGGGTCCTCAAACTACAGCCCGCGGGCCAGATACGGCCCCCCAGGGTCCTCAATCCGGCCCCTGGTATTTACAGACCCCCCCTGCCCCGCCACACCCCCCCCGGGGGTTGGAGGGGGGGGGGGGGGGGGGGAGGAAACAAGCAGCCGCAGATGACTGCCTGCCACTTCATCCCTGCACCAGCCCCCTGTTTAAAAACTTTGAGGACCCCTGATCTAGAAAGATAAAGTTTCAGAGGATGTTGTGGAAGATTAACAAAAACGACCACCAACACAGAAGACATTACCCACTAGGAAAAACACAACAAACAAACAAACAAAACAAACACTTTAGATAGTTTACCCGGAGGAGAAACATATTGCTACATGTCAAATAAACACAGGTCAGTTACAGGAAGGAGGGAACAAGAAAACAAAAGGCTGAAAAGGAACAGTGTGCACCTCTTAATTTTAAAACCAGAAAGCCTAGCTAAGTATCAGGTTTAGCTTGAAAGGAAGCTCCATAAGCACAGAACTGCCTGAACAAAATATCATCATTTGACAATTTCTTACCTTTTCTCTGATTCAATGGAACTACTGATCTCACCTTTTCCAAAGGCCAAGCTAGTTTTCAGAGAAAACAGATCTAACAAACTAATTTACACAATGCATAAAGGACCTAGCTGGGAGTTGGTCAGTGTGCCCATACAAATGGGAAAAGTTCCTCTAAATATCTACACACGTAGTTCCAGGATGATGCAAGTTTACTCTGTCATGGCCAGAAGCAAATCATATCCAAGGGAAATTATTTTATTACTGCTGAAAAGCTGCATGTGTTTATTTATACTCAGCACCTCACTGAAATAAATTAATCTGGTCTTCAGATGAAAGGCAGCTCGCACCTGCACTGACAGCTGGTTTGGTTTTCTTCCTTCTAAAAATTTATCTCTGCAACCTACCATGTGGATAAACATAACCCTTGTTGCATCGTACCTGGAATTTGTAATATTTTTTCTACTGAATTGGCTACACTCAACACAAGCCTTTCCTCAAGAAAATAACTAAGCTTGACTATTAGATCTCTTCTTGGTAAAAGTGAAGATTACCAATTTAATTTCAACGGTACTAATTCACAGTCAAATCTTTGAAAAGCCTTAAGATTGAAAAGGGTCTACACAAATGTTAGTAAATTAAAAACAACAACAAAAAAATCTAAATTCAGAACTCATAAAAGCTTTTAAATAAAGGCATTATTTGAATTCAAACACAATACACTCTCCTGGAAGCACCTAAAGGGTAAGGGTAAGCCTTAGGATGCCAGAGATCGTGATGTATTTTACAAGCAAAGCGGTCAGTTTACCATGACCAACCACAATGAAGCAAGTAGTACTTGAAAGGGGAAAACCCTTTACACGATCACGTGCTGGTTCTTCATTCTTCATTTCTAGTTTTCCACACTTATTAATAATAGCAGTAAGTACTGAAAGTATCCGGGCCTATTCAACACCTGTGCCGTTTCCCACTTGACCATACCCCTGTTACCCGTTTCAATAACCACACTGAGGCCAAGACCAGGATCAGAATGGGAGGAGAACGGGCCCCGGCCTTTATTAGTGGTCCCGCACCGCCCGCCGAGGGGCGCGCCGGGCTTGGGCACACGCTGGCGGCCGGCCCCGCCTGCCCGCCCGCCGCCGAGCCCCCGCCGGGAGGCGGGCCGAGGGGAAGCAAGGCCTGGCACCGGCCTCGCTGCCCCAGACCAGCCGGGCCTCGCCGGCAGCCCGGCACCCCCCGCTCCGCCCTCCCTGCGGGGCGGCGGGCAGAGACCCACGCACCGCCGCCGTGCGGTCCCACTCCTCACCGAGGGGGCCAGACCGCGGCTCCGCACCAGCCGCGGCGGAGCGCAACGCCCGCCTCATCTGCCGCAGCGTGCCGAGCTCCGGCCGCCACCGAGGCCCGAGGCCGCCGCCAGCAGCCCCCGCCCGCCCCCTGCCCGCCCGAGCCTGCCGCGCACCTGCCTTCCGGCCTGCCGGTTCCGCTGCCGCGAAGAGCCGGCGCGGCGCGACGCTGCCGTAAAGCGAGCAGGCGGGGGGCGGTGAGGCGGCGGGGAGCGGCCCTGCCCTTCGCTTTGCTGCCGCCGGGCCGGCTCATTTGCTCGGCCGGCCTCGCCACCGCCCGCGCCCAGGACGTGCTTCTGCCCCCCCCCGCCTACTCCGGCTCTGGGCGCCGTGCATAGGCCCACCCCGGGTACAGGCCGCGCCCCCGGTTTGCTCCACGCCCGCGCTAGCGCCGTCAGCTGCCTTTGCTATACAGACAAACGGGACCGCCTGCTGCGGCCGCCCGCTTGTTCCCTGCGTGATCAAATACACCGTGGGGGCAGCACCCGGCAGCGTTTCTGCGCCCGCGTCGGTGCCTCGGGCGTTCCTGTACACGGGGTGCCGCGGCCCTCAGCCTTCTGTGCTCTTCACCGGCTCGTCCATCACTGCACACTCGGTGTGGGCCTTAGCATGCTCCTCCACACTTATTCCTTCAAGCTTCCAGTCTAATCCAAGGGCACCATAGTAAAATGGAGCTAAAGACCAAGCTGTGCAGAGAGAGGGGGAAAGATGAGTGAGCAATGTCAGATAATTTTGGGACAGAACCAAGCTGCGAGGAAAATGCTCACTCTAGAGTGCTTGGGTATCTGTACACAAATGCATCTGGACTTGTAAGAGGCCTCCAACTCTCTGGCTGTTAGCATTCAGATGATTTATTTCTGACTTCTGTCTTCTTGAGTGTTGTGTCGTGTGTTCTGTCTTGCAAGGCATGTAACGGCACTATCTTTTCAGATGACTGGACTGCTTTAATCTCTACAATTTTGGCAAGTGTTCTGCTCATATGAAAGAAGGCAAGCACTCGTGCATGTAGGTGCCTGTGTGTGTATTTGTACAGCTGGAGATGTTCAAAAACATACTCCCAATAGATAGTAACATAAGCCATCCCTTGCTAAAAAGAAGGAAACATACACAGTTTGAGGGCTGCTTTGGGGAAAGAACTCCATCTCAGCCAGACCCAATAGATGGTGTCTCTTTTGTAATGCAGCTAAAACCTTCTTGGTATCTACCCTTTTCTTTTGCGTTATAAGTCACCTTTCATATATTCCTCTGGATCCTAAGGGAATCTATCTGTCCCTATTAAGGAGAATGCAGGAGGGGCTTACAAGATATCAGCATCAGGAGGTCTTCCCTCGGGATAATGTTCCTGTTGGGAACATTCCTGCTGTTCCCAAAGTTCCTGTTTTCTGTCTCCTATCTTGTAACTTGATGTTTATATTTATGTTTTCTTAACACAATCTACGTCCTTCTCATTGGCTCCCAGCTCAAGTCTGAAAGTTACCCTAGAGCCTTCCCAGACTCAGTTGACAGAAATGACTATCATTTTGTACAAACTAACTGCCTCAATTTGTCAGACTGTCCATATGTGATATTGACCGAGCTTAAGATAAAATACATCATGCCATAGTCAGCTGACCGCTAGACAACTGTTAAAGCAAACTATAACCCACTCAGGCTGAGACAAGCCAAGACAGATTCTGAGACCCTGCACGATCAGTCAGTACAAAGCCTGAGGTCTTCTCCTAATGGGGGCAAAAAGGAAAATCATGTTTGCTGGGTTACATTTATTTCCTTATCTTGGAAAATGTTGAAACTACATTTTTATAGCTCTTTGGTTTTTCTTGACTTTCACTTTCCAACAGGCATTAGGAATATACCACAGCCTTATTATCAACTAGCTTTCAAAGACCTTGAATGTGCAAATGGTTGTACATACAAACCTACTACTGTTCCAAATTTTAAATAATTTTTGAAGCAAGTTTTTTAACTAAGTGGCCTATGTTCTCAGTTGTGTTAATACTGAACGTATGTGTAAGGTGATGTTTTACAATGAAGATATTATCTGGTAGATTTATAGGTGCCGACATTGCATGAAAATATTTTTATCAAATGCAGATGACTTAACATAAACTTACTAAGTACCTTAGGAAAAAAACCTTGATTTTCTTCAGTATGTACTGTTATTTTTTTTGTGATTTCTAAAAGTGATAAAAAAATAATTCATCGAGAGGACTTTGTGTTAAAAATTTATATTCCTGCTATACAGAAATCTATGTCTGTGCTCATCTTCTGCATTTTCTTAAGAATCAGTGGAAGCACACAGGTTCTGTCCATCTCACCCTAAAATCAGATGAATCATACTGTAAGAGTGCCAGTGCTTCTCAATTATCCGTAAAGGGAGCATAAAATGACCAGCTCACATGTAGATGTGTATGTATTCTTGTAATGTGTAAAGTTAGCTAAATGGAGATATACAAGGTGAGTAGAATTTCACCCTATTGACTAAGATGAAAAGAAATATTAATTATGAGATGAACTTAAGAGAAATTTGCTCCTCAGGAAAAGAAAAAAAAGCTTTGTTATTTCTTCTTACATCATTTGTCTGATGTCCACACCTTAAATAATCCTTTGCTTATTCTTTTTTGCATAGTACCAGATCTCTTGCAACATTTCAATGTTCTTTAATATGTAAATCTGCAGTTTATTTTATCTTGTCCTTTGGCTGTTATACTTCTTACCTGTCCAGTAGAAAGGAGTAAAAAAGTCTCTGTCTTTTTCATTAAATCCTTCCAACATAGCCATGTGAGTTTTAACTTGAATTTGAGAAAAAGGTTTCTCAAAATTATAGAATCTGAGAAGCAATGAATGTACCTGATTTTAAGTTTGCAAAATACCACGCAAATTTACATGAGTGAATTTGCTACTGTATTTGTCACTTGATGTGTTTCTTAACCAAGGGATATTGCATGCAGAGTTAAACAAGGGTTTTTCACATGGAGGACAATGGGTACTCACAAGACCTGATCCCTAGTTTATGGTCATTGTGAGTACTGCCAGCTGGTGACACCTGAATTATTATCTGCAAATGCATTGTAATTTATGGGCTATTGAATTGACACTTTTGTTTCTTTTAACAACTAAAATCTAATGCTAATATGTAAACCATGAGTTTTACAGTTACTTGAAGTATACTTCAGATTCAGAAAAGAAATGGGCTAGTAATTAGAATGACCTTGTCCTTACTTTGACAACAGAAAACATTAACTCACTGTCTTCCAAAAAATTTAACAAATTCAGCCTCTATTGAAGTTGTAAGACAAACCTGACAGACATCCTTGACTCACTGTTGATCTCTGCTGTGATCAAGCATTCAAAACTAAACTGCTCTCTGCAGATGCTACTATTACCAACACCGGGAGAAGAATTGTTAAATCATTGTTATTATGTGAGGATAATGCAGTTTCCTCACAAAACATCCAAAATCTCTATTGCTATGATTACGAAGTAATCATATTGTGCATGGCCACAACCACAATGCTAGCAAAAGTTGGTGCATCAGAGATGCTGTAATTCAAATGAGCTGTAATTCCTTACAGTTATCTTGTTCCCATGGCTTTTAATACTTTATTTAAAAGTCACTGTGTCAGTTTGACCCTGGCCAGACACCACGTGCCCACCAAGCCACTCTATCACTCCCCTTCTCAGCTGGACAAGGAAGAGAAAATATAGTAAAAGGTTTGTGGTTTGAGATGAGGACAGGGAGATCACTCACTGATTGCTGTCACATACAAAACAGACTTAACTTAGGGAAATTAATTTATTACTCATCTAATCAGAGTAGGATAACGAGAAATAAAACCAAATCTTAAAAACACCTTTCCCCCACTCCTCCCTTCTTCCTGGGCTTAACTTCACTCCCAGTTTTGTCTACCTCCTCCCCTCCAACAGGATGGGGGATGGGGAATGGGGGTTGTAGTCAGTTCATCATACATTGTCTCTGCTGCTCCTTCCTCCTCAGAGGGAGAGGACTCCTCACGCTCTTCCCCTGCTCCTCCGTGGAGTCCCTCCCACAGGAGACAGTCCTCTATAAACTTCACTAACGTGAGTCCTGCCCATGGAGTACAGTTCTTCACAAACTGCTCCAGCGTGGGTCCCTTCCATGGGATGCAGTCCTTCAGGAACAGACTGTTCTAGCACGTGTCTTCCATGGGGTCACAAGTTCTGCCAGCAAACCTGTTTCAGCACGGGCTCCTCTCTACAGGTCCATGAGTTTTGCCAGGAGCCTGCTCCGGCACAGGCTTCCCATTGGGTCACAGCCTCTTTTGGGCATCCACCTGCTGCTGCATGGGGTCCTCCACAGGCTTCAGGTGGGTATGTGCTCCACCGTTAACCTCCATGGGCTGCAGGGGCCCAGCCTGCCTCACCGTGGGCTTCACCATGGGCTACAGGGGAACCTCTGCTCTGGTGTCTGGAGCACCTCCTGCCCCTCCTTCTGCACTGACCTTGGTGTTTCTCTCACATAGTCTCACTCCTCTCTCTGGCTGCAGTTACTGTTCCACAGGTTTATTTTCTCCTTCTTAAATATATTATCACAGAGGTGCTACCGCTGTCACCGATGGGCTGAGCCTTGGCCAACAGTGAGTCCGTCTTGGAGCCGGCTGGCATTGGCTCTATCAGATATAGGCGAAGCTTCTGGCAGCTTCTCACAGAAGCCACCCCTGTTAGTCCTCCCGCTAGCAAAACCTTGCCATGCAAACCTTATATAGTTGCACAGATATTTTAAGTGGTCTGCAAGTCATTGAAACTTAATACATAGCATATCATAAGAAAATACTGCTGAAGAGGATATGCATGAGAAAATATGTAGCCACTGCTGCATAAAAATTCATAATTCAAATTTGTTCTTTGAGACTTGAGCCTTTTTTAATGTAATGCAGGCTACATAAAGGGGATATATCATCTCCATTATTACTGTTTCGTCTGCATTGCTCTCTGACTTCAATCTGTTCATATTATCTTCTACCGGATATGAATATACTGAGGTTTAACGCCCAGTTGCTCTTCTTTAATGTAGTGATTTTTCAGAGCAATCTTATATTTTGGCCAGGGTTTTTCACATTAATCAGCACAATATTCCTTCTGTGCTGGTGAATATCAATGTAGCCAGAACGGAAAATATATTTCTTATTAGTTTCCATTTATGTTTATCTATAATTTCTTAAATTTATTTAAAAGTGCAACAGCATTAATTGCTTCACAAGTACGGACAAAGAGCATAGATATGTCACACACATTCTCATAATTTATCAGGATCCTGGAGGGGTAGCGGACAAGTTTTCTTTCAGTTGTTGAGCCTAAGTCTAAACAGTTCCCAATTTCCTGGTAATCTGCTATAATTTTTTTTTAATGCTAATAGAGTTAATCATTGCATCATGAATAACTTTCCATATGTAACAGTGGAATAAGGAATGCATTATTATTTTGCTTTTTTATTTTCTTTCAGAAAATTATGATCTTTTATTTTTTTTTCAAAATAAATACATCAGACCCTAATAGGAAATTTATATTGTTATTTTCAACATGGAGCCTGAACTTAGAAAACATTAAAAATATTTCAAAAGATTTACCAGTATTGATCTAGAGCATTATTTTTAAGGGTCGTCTGTAGCCATAGTGTTTCTGTACCTGGGTCATGTGTCAAGTCTGATCCATGCTTGCATAATTTCAAGATGACTGCACTATGTGTCATGTCTTGTGAATTTACATTTATATATTTGCCAGCTCTGTATCAAAGGAGAATGAAAAAAGAAAGTAAACCAAATGGAAACATCCTTTCATTCTGAACATGAAACAAACAAGTAACATTTCATTTGTGAAAATCACCACATGCAGCTGTTTAAAGATAGAATAGAACAGAACAGAACAGTGTAGAATAGACTATTTCAGTTGAAGGGACCTGGAAAAATCATCTAGTCCAACTGCCTGACCACTTCAGGGCTAACAGAAAGTTAAAGCATGTTATTAAGGGCATTGTCCAAATGCCTCTTAAATGCTGACAGTCTTGGGGCATCGACCACCTCTCTAGGAAGCCTGTTCCACTGTTTGACCAGCACCTTGGTAGGGTAAAACTTTGTAAGAAAATGACAATTGATGTTTGAAGCAGCCAAGTTGTTTCCAGGGTTTAGTCTTGGTGAGAGATATTCACAGGTTTCACAACTCATAACTTACCTATGTGTTGATATGACAGTATGTTGTCAGAGAGAGATGATCTGTTGGATAATGTTTTGGTTAAACAGTGAGGAAGTGTAGAACTATTAAAAGCTATTAAGCCAGGGCAAAGCCCAGAACTGAATCCCGTGTTTCATAATTTGTTAATTTATTTTTAAAAATTATTTATAATGTAAGAAGGAACTATATGTGTGGTCAAGAATGGGGCCTGCTCAGAAATACAAACCAGAAAGAAGTTATGTTGGTATGAGGTGTGTATATGGTGTCCTTTTTCTGGTTTATTTCTCATTCTTTTGTTAGTGATTTAGAAAGACTGCACATTAAAATAATTCTTTTATATACATAATTTCAGGTGTGGTGTTGAAATGAACAGAACTGAAATGTTGAATCATCATGGTCAACAGACTGGACTTCACGCCCATTTAGGCTGATTCAATTTCAGATTTGGAACCTGGTGGACAGACCTTACCTGTCATCTTATGTTTTCTATGGTCTTTCTTCATATTTCTATATGCCCTGGTGGCACATACAAAAAGTGGTAGAACTGGTTCTCCATCTCAAGTATACTTGTCCTGATTTATGCTGGGATAGAGTTAATTTTCTTCTTAGTAGCTGGTACAGTGCTTCATTTTGGATTTAGCATGAGAATAATGTTGATAATAACACACTGTTGCTTTAGTTGTTGCTAAGTAGTCTTACCCTAAGTCAAGGACTTTTCAGTTTCCCATGCTCTGCTAGTGAGGAGGTGCACAAGAAACCAGGAGAAAGCAGAGCCAGGACAGCTGACCCGAAATAGCCAAAGGGATATTCCATACCATAGCATGACATGCTCCGTATATAAATTGCGGGGAGTTGGCTGGGAGGGGCTGATCACTGCCTGGGGACTGGCTGGGCATCAGTCAGCAGGTGGTGAGCAGCTGTATTGAGCATCACTTGGTTTTGTTTTTTTTTTTCTTGTCTTTTATTCCTCTCTCTCTCTCCCCTTTTCACTACAATGGTGGCTGTTGTTATTATATTTTAATTTATTTTAATTATTAAATAGTTCTTATCTGAAGCCATGAGTTTTATCTTTTCCCAGTTCTCCTCCCCATGCCACTGGGATGGGGGGGGGGGGCAGGGGGAGCAAGCAAGTGGCTGCGTGGCACTTAGTTGCTGGCTGGGGTTAAACCGCAACAATACTACTGCAATGATTCACACTATTTATATTTCCTTTAATAAGGAAAAAATGTCTTTGTCAAAGAAGAGCAGCTGAAGAAAGTAGTTTATTGAAGGAAGTATCAAGATCCTATCTCTAAATACTGGAAAATGCTGGAGAAAGAAAAATGTAAGTGATTGATGCACATGGGTTTTTGAAAAAAATTACTGGGAAAAGAAATGTCATTACAGCCACAGCACCCACCCACCCCACCACACCCCCTTCCTGCCATCAATGAAACTTGTTAGTTTCAAGCCAAGAATGCTGAGATCTAGTCTTCAGTATTGCTTATCTCAGAATATAAGCAGTCTGTTTCCAATATGATGCATTCCTTAAAAGCAAGGTGGCTGTATTGTAGTTTTGTGGTCTGAAGGTGATAGTTACTTAGCCCAGATGATACTCATCTAGAGTCACCTTAGGATACCAGCAAAATTTTCACAAGAAAGAAAGAAAAGATTGCTCTTCTAGCCAGACACAGAAAAATTCTTTTCTCATTTTAACTGATAATTGATCCTTTAAAGGAAGATTTGAGTCATTAAACAGCAAGAACAACAACAGTATTCTTGCCAGATTCTGAAACTGGGACATAGTCAGAATTCACTCAGTCAGCTACTGTTGCAAATGTAATCTCAGCTCCGTTTTCTGCTTGCTTCTTCCAAGTTCCACAGCCTTGTGGCAGGATCCTGGATATCCCTGTGAGCTCTTGCTGAAAGTGGAACATCTTTTTCAATGCCAGGTGCTAGTTTGTTGTCAGTTACGCTGCTAGGTGTTTGCCATTCTGGCTTATATCACTGAGCATAGCGCTGTAAAAAAAAAGGTTAGATTCTGAGTTTATTTCAGAAATGAATATGTGAAAAAGGTTGGTAGCTGTGAGAAACTGGCAAGGGTCTTCTGTAGCTTAACGGTTCACTGCTTACACAAACTGCTGATGTGTGTGTGTATGTCTGTATATTTAGATATCAAAAAAGTAACTCAGGATTTTATACAAGTTTTTATTTAAAAACTAATTGTGGGTTATATCCAGATAATTGTTGTGTGGTTTTTTTATATTAGGAGGTTTCTCAGAGGCCTATGAAGCATCTAAAAAAAAAAATTTGTTATCGAAAGCTTTGCTGACACAAGATGTGATAGCACTTTAGGGATTCATGTCACATATACTGCAGGGGAGGAGGAGGCTGTTCCTACCAGCAGCAAAGCAGAAGCACCAGAGACACAATAGAATGATTTCTAGCTAGGACTTTTTAGGAGGCTGTTCCTACCAGCAGCAAAGCAGAAGCACCAGAGACACAATAGAATGATTTCTAGCTAGGACTTTTTAAGTCCTACTTAGTCACTAACTTGGAGAATGACTTCAGGCAAGTAATTTCAAAAGCTATTAAAAAAAGAGAATATTCCAACAGATCTCATCAGACACAGACGTCAACATTTGCCCTGTTTGGAAAGGGAATTCTGAATGAAAAGGGAAACAGTGAAGTTGGGAGACACTTAGAAGAGTGCTGCCTGAGGACACTAAAGGACAGAGCTGTCCCAGTATGAGATGAGTAATACCTTGTGCTTTGTAAATTGCTGAAGCTGTTGTGCTCACTTCTGACTTAGAATGGTTGACATGAAGTAATCAATAAGTAGAGTTTTAAATAGTATTTTGTAATGGATACCACAGTTTTTTACCTATTTATTCAGAGGGATTATATTAGCCAAAGGACTTTTTAAAGTACTTCTATTGAAAAAAAATGTTGAGATATTCCTGCTAAGATTATTTCTTTGTATCTCATAAAGGATTGTAAGAATTGTCCAGGTGTCCTTTAACACACTAATAAGTATGATTATCCTTTTGTTGTGATCGTCATGCCCCTTTTTCCTTTTGAAGACTGTTCAGGGAACCAATTACTTGTATTGAATGCAATTGTCATATGAACTGAACAGAAAGACCCTTTAACAGAGTGGTCTTATTTAAAATGTTAATACTTAGTTTGACTGGAGGGATATGATGCTTTTTTTTTGTCATATGGCTCCCATGTTACTGTTAGGATATGTGGTAAAAAGCTTTTCGGCACCACAGAAGGGAGCACAGAGAGACAGCTGCCAGCAGGGGTACCTGAATTATGGACTTGGAGGACACTGACCAGGCCCCTGTCAGGGCAACCCAGGAGAGCCTTAACCATGGGCTATGTACTCATACATCAGAATGAGTCTCTGGAACACCTTGAAGATGAAGGGAGTCACTGCACAGGGGTATGGGACACATTATGGAGTGCAGAGAAAAGACCATTTTGGGATTATGTGAGACTTGTTTAATGGGATGTTTAAGGAAGGAAAGGCGGCAGGGAAAGAGATGAATCTCGGTGATTTGGGGAAGAGTAATCATAGGACAATAGAAGGATAAGGGGATTGAAGGGGCCAGTTGCAGGCAAACAAGATTGGTACACTTGTTTGGCCATACCCTGTGCCTGATCAGCGCAGTCTGTTCTGTCTTATCAAAATCCATTTTCTAACCCTTTTCCTGGGTAAGAGGCTATGTGTGGATGTGTCTGTGGTGCCAGTGAATATGTGAGCCCTAGTGAAGAGCAAGCTAGACTAGGCAGCAAGTAAGTGCAATGGCCAGGGAGCTGGTTGTGCCACTCAGGGTGAGACCAAGGAGGAGTTGGGGACTGGGGACCAGGATAGTCCCAGCTATCTGTCTGTGTGTGTGGATCTGAGAGTGAGGGGGTCTGCATCAGCAGCTGGAGTGAGGCTGTGGCCTAGGGAGCTCACATGCCCAGGTGCCAGCGACTGGGGAGACTGGGGTCTAGGAGCAGCTTCTGGGCAGAGTGAATGCCTGAGCCCAGCTGCTGGAGGGACCCACATTGTACAAATGTATGTACAAGGTTCACAGTAAAAGACTCATCCTGCTCAGCCAGAAAGCAGAGCAGAATGAGGGTATTGCTGCTGTTTGTATGAGTGCTCTGTGTGTCCACAGTGCTAGGAATATATTCTCATCCTTGCTGCTGGTTGGACCTGGGGGCATGGATCTGCAGCAGCTTCACCTCTGTCATGCTAGTGGATTCACTCCCCTGCCCCCCCATTTCCTACGCAACATTTACTCTGTCATCTGATCAAATGGTTTTTGTATTTTAATCACAGGACAATGAGCAATCACAGATCACACTGGTGACAAAGCTGCTTCAAGGACTGATGCCAAGTTTACCTTTTGCACTCTGACATAGGGGCACTGTATTATACATTACTTACGTGGGAATTACATGGGTAAAACCAGTTGAAAACATGCCCTATGCCCTATAAATTATGAAGATTTCTGTTTACTATTTTCTATACCTAATTAATTTGTTATATTTGACTGCCATTTCCTTTAAACTGTGTGGTTGGTCTGTCTGCTGGAAATCTGCAATAACAGTCTGGCCCTCTTAGGTTCTAGCTAGTACCATGCCATAAATGTTTATCAGCCAAAGATCAGCTAGGTGGTATTTAAGATACTAGAAGAGGTATGCTTTCTTATGCCTCCAGGAGATAAACTTTTTATGCCTTAATCTCCCTAACAGAACAGTGCAATTCCTTAACTATAATCTTGTATTTCTCCACAAATAAACTACTTCACATTTTTATAAGTATGCATGTATCAGTGATGAATAACACTTCTAAGTCATGATTATAATTTGCATTATAATGTAAGAGGTGTTAATGTTGTACATACTGTGCTTCCTTACTTTGAAGGACATGCACTCTTCTCTACAAGTGTCAGATGATCAGATGATCAGCAACTTGTCCCTTGTTTCTGGAAGAATAAAACAAAAGCCTGTTGAATATGTTGTGTCATATTCTGTTTACACAAAACAAGCAGCTACAAGAGAGTTCAGATACCCTAGAAGGGCAAGCAGTCATCATTGATGACTGTTGTAAAGAGAGGACAGAGAATCCACCAGATACACGTGATTTTAGTAAGGGATGATGCACATTGAAATTAGTTACAAGACATTCATGTGGAACTATACACTTTAGGAAGCTTCAGTTATCTTGAAGGGAGGCAGAAGACAAAAGCCCACATAATCTTCTTAGAGTCATTCTAATAGTACTGAAAAGGCAGAAGATACCAGAGGGGACTACTGTTTGCATGGCTGGTATGAAAGGGAAGTTTTCAGTTTGTCAAACATTTATCCTAAGAGATGGTTGCATTTATAAATACCACAGCTTACTTCTCTCAGGAAAAAAGGTGATAATCTTCTCAACTGGCGATTAGCTTGAGCAACTGTGAGGCTATTAACACAAAAATAAAAAAGGAAACTTAATAAGAATGCAAATGTGGTATAAACAAACTCAGGATGTTGTGATCAAGGTCAACAGATGTGGAAAGGATGTATTTTTCAATTGCTATATGCTACTGCTTGAAGGCAATAAGCAAGAGGAATTGGAAATTCGCATTGATTAGGAGAAATCTGATATAACTGGTATTCCTAAAAGCTGATGAGTTGATTTGCATGATTAGAACATTAAAATCAGTGGTTATTACCCACTTTAGGAGAACAAAATAGGCAAAAGAGGTAGTAGGGTATACTGAAGAAACATCACTGTGCTAACTAGCATAGTCCAGATGATTGAAGAACAGCATAAATGAAAAGAAAAATAGGTTATTGTCAGTAATGCTGTAATCTTTAGAGACACATTAGAGGTCTCATAAAGCCCTTAAAAAAGCATCCTTTAGTTCTTTTAAACGTTGTAGATTACTGTTTTCTAACATGAAAGATTCTGCTTCCAGTGTGCGGTTTCTCTGTTTTGATTGTCATTATAGCAGATAGAGATGAATTGGTCACCTGGGCTGAATCAAAACTGGCCATTTTGTTTATATACAGTCTGGCAAACAAATGAGTGTTTTCCATTAATCAGAAATAACTGATGAAAGTTTACTAGTGGACCAAAATTACTGGATCCCACAGTCAAGGCAAGTCCCCTCTGCCTCACTGGTAAAATGAAAGTTAGAAAATAAAATACAATATACAACACAAGAAATAATAAATATATACTAAAACCTGCCTGCTAGAATTGTTGTAAAAAAAAGCTGAAGGAAAGTGACAACCACTGGGAAAAGATCCATAGTGGCTAAGCTAACAATAATAGAATAATTTTTTAAGGATATGACGAAAATATTCAAGCAATATGAATACACCACATTTCTCATTGCTGATTGTCACTGAATATTTCTCTTCTGCATTTTGAAAGAAGTGCAATAAAGGGCTTATTTCACAGGAGGGTGATAGAGTATGTTCCATTACTAACCAAGAAGGTTAAAAATGTGTTGTGACAGACAATTCTGAATTCACCAGGTCTGGATAGAATTCCAGCAGATGTGACTGAAGCAATGCTTGACCAGCTGATGTGCATTTTTAAGAAGTCTTGGAATAGTGGATAAATTCCAGAAGACTAAACAAATGGATATCTTGTGACATAACTAAATAAGACACTTGAAAGAAAAATTAATAAAGAGCTGTTTTAATATATAACAGTAAATTATTGAAAAAATTAGTGATGTTTCTCACTGTGCATTTATAGCAAACAGGTCATGTCAAACAAACTTGGATTCCGTTCCTTAAGATTACAGATGTGATTGCTAAAAGGAACTGCTTGGATGTAACATACTTTCATTTTTGTAAGTCATTTGACTGTGTCTCACATCATATCTTGATTATAAAATTGCACTACACAGTAGTGATAAACTATGCATTTAGCGGACTAATGAGCTGGCCAATGTATAACCTATGAATAAGTAGCTATCAACAGAATATCAGCCTCCATGAGGGGTTCTGCAAAGATTGGGAGTTGACCTGGCACTATGGGGCATTTTCACCACTGCTCTGAAACTGAAAATTTGTCAGTTTTAAATAATGAAAGCTTTAAATTATACTGTATGACATAAATTTCCTGGTAAGATACATTCCATCAAACAAAATTTATTTAAATGTTGCCAAGTGTGAAAGGTATAAATGCCTAAGACACATAGTTGAAATTATACACAGTGAAAACAATACATACACAAGCTTTCAACTGTCTACCACTTTCTGTGATGTTATGCTCAACCTTCTACTGTCCCTCTGGGTTTTACAGCAAGTCATCAGCTTCACAAGTCCTTCACTGGGAGGAATGTTATGGCGATAGTGTCTTCTGCTTTACTCTAGGATCCACTTGGTGTCATTTTTATGTTTGTTAGAACAGTCTGCACCTGGATCTTTCTCCATTGGTCTTCAAGTCAATGTTACATCCCAGTTTGCAGTATTTTATGTAATTTATGTCTTAGATACTTTTTCTTTGCTCCATCATCCCTAAAACTGGTTTTGCCCCATTCTGAATGCCCTATTACTTTGATGACCATTGCTACTTACTGCCAAGTGGCCTCTGATGTCTCCTGTACTTTCAAGGCTTCCACTATCATCACATGTCCATGCTCCTCTAAATAGCATTTCACGCTAGGGCCCATAGATAAGTCATTACACATAGCATAACTACATATTCTATTTATTAGTTACAAAATATATGTAGCAATAGGAGCTGTTTACATGACTCTGTGAAGCCCAGCAAAAGCTGGAACAAAGTAGGTAGTAGTGATTTGGTCACTGGGTAATTTCTGTCACGTGCTAAAACAAATCTCCAGGCAGGCCAAGACTAGTCCAGACACAGCTTGACCCATCCTGATACCTGTGTTACTAACTCAATGCTTACCCTGTGGTCTGTTACAAGCAGTGGCAGCTCCATATTTGCTGGGCTACAAGGCTACAGTATTGTGCTAGAAATTACAAGGGTAGGTTACTTACAATTCAAATCAGGGTTTATTTTCAGTCTGATTTCCATATTTCACATTAGATTCTGTTTGACCGAGTCTAATAATATTTATTTTTAAAGTAAATGACGTAGTTTATTTCTTCAATAGGAAAAGCAAATTTAATGGATGGGGTTTGCTTCTTGTTAGATTGAGATACTGCCGCCTTTGGTCTTGGAATGGTTTCTTCTACAAAAAGCAAGGAAAGAAACAGAAAAGGTACAAGGGGGTTTTTTTAATACATTGTCTAATATTGCCATGGCAACATTAAAATTTCCTCATTAAGGTTAGTTCTGTGAAAACAGAAAAAAGCAATATTGTTACCTAATGACTTGGCTCAAGTCAGTATACCATCATTTTAAATCATCTAAAGAGAAAATCACTGTGAAATGTCTTAGTTGTCTGTGATTATATGGGTTTTACTGAAACAGAGATGTTCCAAACATCAACTTTTTCTGACACAGAGGCAACGTACTGTAACAGTATGTTCTCTGATTTGTGTCTGTGGGCAGTCAAGTTGTCGGGCTTGACCATTACTTCCCTAGTTCTTTGGGGTGTGGTTATTCTAAGCAATTGAATAGTACCTTGTGCATGTAGAAAAGTCAGTTTTCCTTTCTGATTTAGCACAAATTTCTTGGAACAATGGAGACACTTTTTCTTTTTAGAGCAATACAGTAGGTTTAATTACTTTTTGAATATTTGAACAAACCAAGGAAAAATATTGATTCAGTTACCAATGCTACTCTTCCATCCTAGGCTCTGCCTTAAGAGGTGGCCTCATGTTGTGGCTTTCAGGTTGTACCCCTGCAAGCCTGTGCTGTAGAGCATGCTCTCACAGATAACAACAAAGACTCTCAGTACCTGGTTGCTCTGGATGCTTTTGTGGCCCAGGGTTTGCGTAGGGCTTATACGCTTTTCTGCTATTGAACTGGACTCAGCAGGAGCACAGGTGATCAGAGATTGTTCAACATAGGAAGCACAGGTTTTACATGACTACATTTTTTTTTTAATTCATGCATTGGGATTTCTCTTTTATTTGGGTACAGAGACGTAACATCTTCTGCAGTTTAGTACCGTAGCCTGAATGGGTTAGGTTTTTAAAGACCATCTGAGCAGATTGCAGCCTTAAAAGCAAACTGCATTATGGTATTCTAGTTTTCTTTCTTGAATCACTTGTGTCAGGCTTTATGGATCACCAGTGTTACAAATAAATTCCCATAGATTTTTGTGCACATTCCTCACTTAAAGTTTTATTTCTATTATCTTCTTCCATTATTTTTTTTATTTTTAGCTATGCTATGTCTGTTTTAGATAACTTATTTTTTGACCCATCCTGATATTTGCAAAAGGTTATGGAAAACTTGGGGTTAATATGGTACTTCTGCCACTATTTTATGTTACTCATGTCTGAACCTGAAAACAAACAGCAGTGCAATTCTCTGATGTTGCCAGAGGATCTACAACTTTTTCAAATTGCCTAAAGGTGACCATTATAATTTCACTGTCCTTTTCCAAACTACAAATACAAATGTCTTATCTTTTATATACGAAAAGCCATTGTAGATATGGACATAGCCAAAATCCCTAGGAACCATAGCAAGACAGACAGACAGTCTGCGGTTCTTTGGCTCCCTAGACAGCATTCTGCTGATTCTGAAGCAACTTCAACATAATAAATTGACATTTACATATTCACTTATCTAATATGTAAATAATAGCTTGACTGTTGTGCAACTTACTAATAAATTAAATATCTTTCAGTCTCTGTTGAGCATGTATTATTAAAATTCTTTGGGTTTATTATTATATTTGTATACATGTTCTTTTAATTTTAGAGAGTTTATTGGAAAGGAAAATGTTAAAAATAATTTCCAGCTTCTCTGTAAGAGACTGGGGCAATGTGATGACAGCCTTGCAGATTTAAATTAGGATTGAAGGATAAAACCTTTTAAAATAGAAATAGTAACAACAATAACAATAGCAATAACAGTAACAGCATATGGTGGTTCCCCTTCCTCTACTGTCTGTTGTTTTTTGCCTCCCCCCAAATCTCCCACAAGTTTCCTTTTCTTCAAATGCATGGAAAACAAAATCAGATGTATAAACACCTGCATTCCAAATGAGGGAACAGAAGCCTTTTTTGGACAAAGAAGAGAAAAGAGCAGAGAAAAATAACCATTTTTATCCTTTTTTTTTTTTTCCCTCCCAGATTGATTACTATTTTTGCTTACAAGGCAATCATAACAATTGTAGTTTAAACTTTGATTCTTCTGATCAGACTATTTCATTATCTTCATACCATTTTGCCTTTGCTCTCATGATCCCAGCTTTCCCAGGTCTTAAGGAATTGAGGAGTTGTAGTCAATAAAATTTAAATAACAAAATTAAAAAACTTTTAGAAATGGTTTGAACTGATTTTCTCTCCCTGGTAATATCTCAATTTCAAGCACAATAGAGGAGACTAGAGGCAAGACTGGAGGCTCATGGCTCTGTCACTGGAATGTGAAGATTTTGCTTTTCTAATGGAATAAAATTGATGATATAAGATGTAAAACATTAAAAAGAAAATATTTAAAGATTAAAGCTTCTTGCAAATGTAAAACTAAACTGGGTCATGGGTCTGTTTACTAAAGAAGCAGAATTTTTATACTTGGGAAAAGTAGTTTGGTCATAGGTAAATTAATGAGTCAGTGTAAATGGCAAAGTGATACAATTTTTAATCCACACCTTTTTTGTGGACATCATCAACACCACAGAAAAGATTACAGGTGCTGAAAATATTTTCTTTTTTTTTTTTTTTTTTTTTTTTTGTGAAGAGTAAACAATAAAACTGAGTATGAATTGAAGGATTTATCCAGCTATTTTGAGGAATATCCGTGTTCCTGCATCTCCCTGGAGGAGCAATGGACTTGCTCAAAAAACCAGTGATACTGAATGGTGCAGAATAACTATGAATGAATAACCTCTGTTTCTGACTTGGAGGAGATGAGCTATCAAAGCAAAGAGTGCTGCTCCTGTGCTGTCTCTGGCTTGCAGCATTCTTGATGTCTGTCCAGAATACTGACAGCTGACAGGAGACACTGCTTGTTTCTTGATTAGCTTGCTTGCAGAAGATTAGGTGCTGACAGTAGTTGATGAAGTTGCTAGTGTCTGCTAAAGATTTATTTAGTCCTAGACAGACTTCTGCATGTTTTAGGAAGAGTGATCAATTTTCTGTCAAGGGAGGTGTTGGTCATCTGCCTAGTGGGAGGCTTAGCTCTTCATTCTCATATTGCCCTGGAAGATGACTAGGGTCCTAAGGGCTACTGTTGGCAATTTCTGTGATTGTCAATTTGAATAAGTTGACTGTTTGGAAAGAAGGTACAGTTTCTCATCCCACACGCAGTTTCAGGTTGGTTTTTTTTTTATTGGACACTTATAAAGCTGTACTATCGATTTCAATTTGTTAATCTTAGGATGAGATTTAACAATTGTATGAATATAATTAAAGACACTGATAGTATTTCACTGAAATGTTCACCGTTTCAGTCTTCCTTCCTCATTTTGATGCAGAATTGATCATTATTGTCAGACAGTAATGTATTTTAAGTATATCAATGTTAATAGGAATAATAATTTAATGAGAATATGCATACTGAAGATACAGACTATTTTCCAGTAGTATAAACTTCCTATCATTTAATTGTTATCAGCCTCTTCAGCAATGCTATGTGAAAATATATTGCTTGAAAGGTGATTTAGTGTGAACTTGAAATTATACATATTGCTGGTAACATATCTCATGCTTTGTGCACAGAGTGGGCTTGTGTAAACCTCAGGTTTAAAGACACCAAGTTGGCTCTGTACAGGACGAGCATACAGAAAAACCCATGTTAGCTCAGTATGAGACTGATAGGTGTAAAGATATACATGTGTTCAGGACACTGTACCTGCTCTCTGTTTTCAGAAGTTAGCTAGGATAGTGATGATTTCTGCATTGCAGTGTATCCTAAATATGACTGCAAGTTTTAATAGAAGCAGCAGCTGAGGACCATCGTGTGACTGGTACTCAACTACATGGGACAATGTGTCCACATAATGCATTTGACATTACAGGATATCAGGGTGGAGTTAAGCAACGGCTTCGGTGTGTTCTTGACTGAAGAGCTGGCCAAATCAGTGGTAATGAGTCATTCCATCATTTAATCATGTGGATTTTCATGTTTTCCTCATTAGAAAGAACAGTCAGAGCACTATATCAGTGATTTAGCTGTAACTCACTGAATTTTTCTTTAATTGCTGATGAATTCCACACAATTTTTGTACTCTGTTATCTTCATGATAATGGAAAGGAAAGCCTCTTTTCCCAGTATATGACTTCCATGGACTGCATATGCCACTATAATTACAGAAATTTCAAGCTGCTAGTTTAGATCTAATGGATGATGACAACTTCAGATGTGACAAAAACTGACACATTAGTTTGGGTTACACTGGTTCAAGGTCTGGCAGAGCTTTTCTGTCCAGGTAGAGGAGAACCTTTCCCGAATATTTTTTGCCAGTCATTGAGACCATAGAGAGTGTGTGGTGGGATCAAGAAACTTGGGCTCACAGACACTCAAAGAATTTTTATCTAAAATTGTAGAATTGCCAAATTCCTCAGTACCCTGATTTCCATTGCTGTTGTTCTTATGTATAATTTTTTCTAAGCAAGGCATTCCCGTTTTTCCTTTTCCCCTCAAAAAAAGGAGCTGCCTATAGTTGTGTAGGGAAATAGAACCTATACTACATGGCATAAATGTCTGGCAAAAAGGCTGTCACTTGAGCAAGATTTAGTTTGTATTTAAAAAGTAGGTGTCTGCTGATGGCCATATTCCATGAGTCAATGAAGATATATTGAATATCATTAATAAAAACCAGAGAACAATTTGGTCCTGTATAGGTCAGTTGCCTATTGACTTAGCACCTGAATCACATGCTATGATCCGCATTTTCTCAGTATCTATAAATTGTAGCAGAGGCTTAGACAGCTCTTGTGCCTTCAGAAAATTCAGTGGAGTTGTTTAAATTATGAAATGAATCTTACCTTGTATGTTGAGGACCTGTTATCTTTAACAGTGGTCAACAAAACAAGAAAAGCATACTTAACTCATACAATTACTCCTGTGTAAATGCTGCGGTCAGCTCTCATACATTTCTTGAATGGTTATCCTCTTGAATTTACATTTTCTTCTAAGTATATTTCTTTTCCTGGAAAGGGACCCCAGATTACCTTGGCTCCTGTTTTCCAGAAGTTAGATATAGTACTGGCTTATTGCATTCCTCATTTAGGAAGTATATATCAGTTTCCACTTTCCAGCCTCTGGAAGCTCTGAGCATTCATACATAGATTGTTTCATAACTATAACTTATAGCAGGACTGGGTGATTGCATGCTGGAGACAAGATGCAGTTCACAGCTTCTTCCCATATGATTTAAGGCAGTGCTGCCTTCTTCCATGTTACTGGAAAACATTCTGTTAGTATGTGGGTTATCATGGATTGCAAGTGTTATTTTCCCCCTTCCACCTTGACCACCATTAACTACTTCTACCTACTTTTCACTTAAAACTTTGCCAGAATAATAACTGGGAAATGCTACAGGATTAGTTTGGGGGCATTTGAAAATTTTCCAAGTGTTTGAGCCACTTTTGCTGATACCCTACGGCTGAATCTCTAATACTTACAGATAACTATTTATTTTGCTCAGTGATGGAATCAACTTTGTTGCTTTGTCCTCCTTGTCTTTCTGCACCGCAGTGCTGCAGTGAGCTGACACACGGTACACTGTTCAGGTTTGCAGAGCTGCCTTAATGGGAAGCCCTGATTTAACTGTTGACTTGTGCTCCAGTAACTGTGTGGCACATGCCTGCAGCAGCTATACGGCCCAGAGGCAATTGAAATGCAAGCTAAAGGTGGAGGCCAGAGATGCTCATAACTCTGTATTTCAATCCACAAAAACATTGCAAATGCAAAGTTAAGTCTCTGAACAGATGATCTCTGGAGATTTCTCTGAGTTTGTACTTCTAATGTTCAAGAACAAGTAGCTGGTGTAACAAATATAAAAGCCACTCCGCAAGTTGCTTTCGGAATTAATCAGTGTTGTTTCAGTTCATATAACATTTACTCATTCAAAGTTTATATTGGACCTATCATTTTTATCAGGAATCTTATTTTAGATCAGAGGATCTTACGGTCACACGATTTATGACTGCTTTAATTTTTCCAAAGAACCTGTTTCAACAAAAATTACGAATGTTGAGAAACTGACATTATCCCTCTGAAACTGATAAAATTACCTGTTCAGCACGTGAGACAAATGCTCTGCCCACCTTTTTTATTTCTTTATATGCTATTTAAATCTTGCTCATTTCAGTCATGTTATGACAGCCATCTATCTGTAAAAAAGTGTTAACATTATTTCACTATAAAAATGTTTTCCATCAGGCCTTTCAATGGAACTTCTTTAATTTTTCTGTCTGTAGAATTTCTATTCCCATTTAGTTTATGACTCTAATGTAGAAATTCACTGTGGGTTTTTTCAGACTTCCTTTGCCCAAGTAATTATATAGTTCTAATTCACTTTGTCTGATCTTGACTTCAGTATATCTGTCTGTGTAGGTAGTATATGTCACAGCTGCTCCTGTCAATATTTCCTTCTTGCAGGTGACATAATGTGGTTGCTATCCCCAACAAGTTAGTGCCTTTGCGGTGCCAAGACATTGGGCTTAAGAGTCGTTGACTAATTGGATGGTCATGTAAATAATTGATATTTTGTGTTCTATAGCTGAGCCCCACTTCCAAAAAAACACTTTCTAAAGCATAAACCAGGGTGGGAATCTGTCAAATTTAAATCATCACATCACTTGGCTAAGTAAAGAGGGGTTTACGTGAAACCCTAGAACAGTATAGTCAGTTTTCTGGTCACCGTGGTTCTGGAAAGCTGCTGGCTAACAGAGGGAAGGTGCTCAAGCAAAGAGCAGTAATACTAAGAAGACAAGGGCAACTGACACAAGCAATGACTAACAAGTTGCATATTTATATTAGGAGTGCCAGTTTCAAAACTTACTTCTCAAACTCAGATTCCTGAAAGAACCAAACCCTGCAAATCTGTTCTGCACAGAATACTCTTTTGGCTCAGTGGAAGCTCGGTGTGTTGAGGTTTTCCAAAAGTAGATTCTAAGTATATCCCTTTCTTTTCAAATGCTGGTAATTTCAATTTACTTTTGTCTGTATCTCACAGGGAAATATTTCTGTTCAGGTGCTGAGTAGCTAAAATAAAAATCTCCTCTAATTTTGCTATGACCAATGAATTTTGTGTATACCATACACTAAACAGCTATACTTCAGCAGTTCAAGAACAAGTTTCTCATATGTGTAATGGTTGTTTTATACTTGAAATTAGAACTGTTTCAATAAAGAGGATTTTTTTTTTTGCATTGAGTGGAATTTATATATTGGAAATACAATGCAAGATTATTGGAAACTGCTATTATGGTAAAAAATACGCTAATTTTGTATTACCTATTTTGTACTTACGTATGAAATATATCCCCACATTTCAGACAACTAAAGCACTAAGATAGAAACAAATGTAGTTGATAATTGTAGATTTGGATATATGATCTTCTAGTCAGTTTAGTTGTATACAAGTTAAAGGGCTTTGTAATTTGCTCATTGTATACAAAAATTTATCTCCTGGGAAGAAATTTTGTTGGCCTGGTCTACATAATTACCTTTTGTGGAAAAAGTAGTGAATAAAATAGAGGATAAAAACTTATGGTGTTTTTAGGAACACAATGTATATTTAGAGAAAATTCTATAGGAAAATGGATTGCATGGATAGATCCTTAGTAGCCAAGACAGATGACGTGTGCTGAGTGAAATGCATCTTTACTGGCTTTAATACTGCTTTGTCCACTGCATACTGTCTGATCAACATATGATTGAGGTATTAAAACTGTAGGAAGAAAACATGTTTTTACACCTGAAAGGTTACATCTGAATGCATGTGTCCCATGGGAAAAAACCTAAGGATTAACTTTAGCCTTTCTGACACAAGCAATTAACTTTTTAGCTTCAAGGTGTAATGTAACTTACGTTTAGTATAGGCTGTTTTCTTATCGTTTACACTAATATGTAGGTGGAATAAGATGAAAAAATATTCTTGAAAGAAATTTTCACGAAATCACGGAATGCTTGAGAGTGGAAGAAGCCTCTGAAGGTCATCTGGGACAATACCCCTCATCAGGCAGGGCCACCTAGAACCTGTTGCCAAGGACAATGTCTGGGTGGCTTTTGAATATCTCCAAGGTGGGAGACTCCACCACTTCTTAGGGCAATCTGTACCAGTGCTTGGTCACCCTCACACTAAAAAAGTGTTTCCTGATGTTCAGAGGGAACCTCCTATGTTTCCGTTTGTGCTCATTATCTCTGGGCACTGGGTACCGCTGAAAAGGGCCTAGTTCTGTCCTCTTTGCATCTTCCCTTCAGGTACTTACAAGGTTCCCCCTGAGTCTTCTCTCCTCTAGGCTGAACAGTCCCAGCGCTCAGCCTTTTCTCCTCATGTGAGAGATGCTCCAGTCTATTGATCATCTTCTTGGCCTTTCACTGCACCCTCTCCAGTAGGTCCATAACTCTTAAATATTTATTTCTGTCTAGCATCGTATCTATCAAATTTTGTCATTTTATTCAGGGCATTTTTCTGCCATGTTGCAGAAGGTTGCAATGAGCATTTGTATGTAGTACTTTTTACATTTACATACAGAAAGAAGCAAGCTGTAACTAGAAAATATTTTTCTGGTGCTCCTATCCTGATAGTCCTGCCATGTTTTTTCTGCTTCTCTGTCACCTAACATACCAGTTTGGCTTGTGTACTGTTATGCTTGAGTACAGGGTCTGACAGCAGATGGGAAGCTGAAACTATCCTTACACTTTTCTCTCAAACATACCAGTGTGAATCCTGTACTAATATGGGCACTATGAGACTGCAGCAGTCCCCTACTGATTGTACTTTACATAGCAATTGCCATAAATTCCCTTTTGCTGCATATTTCCCTTATACAGGACTCCATATTGTTTTAACTGTATTGTCTTTATTTAAAAAAAGGCACATAATGTAAAAGATATATAACATTTATATATGGAGATATTGTTACAAGTGATTTTGACAAATCAAACTCAATCCACTAGCCTATTTCACTCATTTGCTCAAAAAAATGCTAATAAATAGCTCTACAATAACAGATATTTCTGGGATTGAATGACTAAGGAGAACCTTACAGGAAGGTGAGTTATTTTTAAGGGATTAAGGCAGCATTAGTAAATATTTTTCTAAAATAAAATGTAAAAGTTGAGATTATTATAGGATTTGTAAGCAAATATGCTTATGGTTTTGGTTAGCAGACTGTTCTCTGCTGTTTCTATCATTTCCAGAAGTTTTTGCTGCTAGCAAAAGAATTATGAGACTGCTGTCCATTCAACACATAAATTATCATAATTTTCGGCAAGAAATGAACATGTGCCACATGAAGAAGTTTGTCCTTCCTAGATATCTTTATCAGAGCATGCACATGGCTTCCCCCTCCCTTCCCTCTGTTGAAACCACCTACAGTTTTGACAGGAAGATGATACACTGCATACAGTGGATATATTCCACACCCTGGGTATTATCTGAAATAGCTCTGGCAGGACTGCAGTTTGTCATGCTTGCATGGCACGAAGCTGGTAAAATACCAACTGCACACTCTCCCTTTCTTTTCTTTCTCCCTCCCCTCACAACAGCATATTGTCTGTGTGGCTTTCTCTTGACCTTGTACTACTCTTAAAATGTAGGGTACATCCAAGGCCCACCTGCACTGGAAAACAATAAATTTCTGTCCATGGTTCTGGATTTCTCCCACCCATGGACAGTCCATTCACTAAGCAAAGTCTGCCAGGGTTCAGGCAGGAAGAAGAGCAGTACACTAAAGTGTGGCTAGTGTACCCCGGTACCCTTCAGAAAAAAACAGGACACTGGATTCTTTCTGTGTTGCAGGCTCTAGGTTAGGAAGGAACAATTTGCATAGTCAGGTGAAGAACCTTTTATTAAAGTTCCCTAGGACTTTGGACTGAGCAGCACCTTACATGACTGCACCTGCAGATCCAGGCACACAGAACTGGAGGAATATCCCACAGCTGACAGTATGGGCAGGATTCGCTTCTGTAAACCTAGGCTTCTAGCATCATTCAGCATGCCTCCAAATATTCTGCAGCTGCCTTTTCTACAGGTCCCATAGAACAGATCATCTTGAGTGCCATCACACAGCATGTACAAGACAATGAGATGATGAGGTCCAGCCAGCATAGGTTTATGATAGGCAGGTCCTGCTTGACAAGCCTGATCTCCTATGACAAGGTGTCACACCCAATGAATGAGGGAAAGACTGCGGATGTTGTCTACAGACTTTAGTGAAGCCTTTGCCACCATTTCCCACCGTGTTCTCCTGGAGAAATTGCTCATGGCCTGGGCAGGTGTGCTGTTCTCTGAGTAAAATCCCGTCTGGCTGGCCGAGCCCAGAGGGTGGTGGTGAATGGAGTTAGATGCAGTTGGTGGCCAGACACAAGGGTGTTCCCCAGGGCTCAGTACTGGGGCCAGTTTGGTTTAATGTCTTTGTCAATGACCTGGATGAGGGGATTGAGTGCACCCTCAGTGAGGTTGCAGATGACAGCAAGCTGGGGGGAATGCTGATCTGCTGGAGGGCAGGAAGGCTCAGCAGAGGGAGCTGGACAGGCTGGACCAATGGGCCGAGGCCAATGGTATGAGGTTCAACAGGGCTCAGTGCCAGGTCCTGCACTTGGGTCACAACAACCCCCCACAGCGCTACAGGCTTGGGGAAGGGTGGCTGGAAAGTGCCTGGGGGAAAGGACCTGGGGGTGCTGGTTGACAGCCAGCTGAACATGAGCCAGCAGTGTGCCCAGGTGGCTGAGAAGGCGAGCAGCATCCCGGCTTGTGTCACAAATAGTGACCTTATTGCTCTCTACAGGTCCCTGAAAGGGGGTTTTAACTTGGTAGGTGTTGGTCTCTTCTCCCAAGTAACAAGTGACAGGACAAGAGGAAACGGCCTCAAGTTGTGTCAGGGGAGGTTTAGGTTGGGTATTAGGAAAAAAAAATTTCCTGAAAGGGCTGTCAAGAATTGGGACAGGCTGCTCAGGGAAGTGGTTGAGCCACCATCCGTGGAGGTATTTAATAGATGTGTAGATGTGGCACTTAGGGACATGGTTTAATAGTGGACTTGGCAGGGCTAGGTTAATGGTTGAACCTGATGATCTTAAAGGACTTTTTCAACCTTAATAATTCTAAAAGAGCTCTGGAAAACTTGTGAGTGGGGAGGGGGGGGAGTGAGGCATAAATCCTGTCTTATAGGTGCACATTCTGTTGATGTACTTTTAAGAGTTTGTGAGAAAGCTTAAATGTAGAGGAATGAAGCTGGGCTAATTAACGTTGATAATACACAACTGTGGGTTGGCTTCAGGGGTGGTGGGTTGGCTGATGTAGATGAGGTGCAGGTGTGGCTGGTTCTGTTAAGTGCTTGGACAGCCAAGGAAGAGAGAGGAGGAAGAAGCAGAGAGAGTGTGCCCTGAATGAGGAGAGACTAGGAGAAAGCAGCAGAGAGACTGGTGTGAAGAGTGTGATGGTAAAAGACCTTGTTACAGCCGACTAGTTTGGAGAGTGCTGTGACACTTAAGTGCTCCTGCAGGCACAACAGGGGTCCACACAGTCTGTTAGAAAGGATGTTTTTTTCCTGAGAATATACATATATGCAGTACAAGATCATAATTATTAACAATGAAAGCTCAGCTTTACAAAACTAAATATAGCAGGAATTTTTGTCTTGATCTTGTCTACATTCCTCACCAAGACTTCCTCCATAATTTTGCAACAGAGAACCTCTAATATTCCCTGATTTCATCTCCCCTTTCATGTCTAGACCTGTGTTTCTGAGGGACAAGGAGAACACATCATGAATTTTTGCTAATGCATCCCATCCAGGGCATGCTCCTCTCTATTACACCTTAAAGGTGATTTTCCTAGGGCATCTTTCAGTGGAATTACCACAGCTTTGAAGTGCAAAATACAGAAAACATTGTCCAACACAGAATGGGGAAAGTGAACAGGCTTCCAACCAATAACTTAAGTTAAAAAAAATCCCAACGCTGGGAATTACTCTTTGCTCACTCATTTGCAGAATAATGTTTCAGTTACATGGCAGTTTCTTGTCTCCTGATTACTGCTGGGCATCCTTTTCAAAAGGAGACCATTTGATTTAAGAAGTTGGACAGCTTTAGTTTTTACAGGTAGAGTGCTGGGCAAAAACCCCCACCCACAACAGCTGCAAAGGACATCTGTGGTTATTGGGTCCTCTTCCCAATGCCTAAATGTTCTTTTTGGGGCATCTGCTACTGATAATCAAAAAATATTACCAGGTTCTTAAAGTGCCTGTTTCATGGGATTCCAGTGGCTTTCAGACTTAGAATTAGGACTTTTATCTGATAAATTTGTTTAGGGGGCTGTTTACTCTGTGAACGTATTTAGAAGTCCACACTTGTGACATCAAATATTACTTATATACTGTGTGAGCAGCTAATGTAACCACCAATCTGCCATTTTTCATCTCTGCTTGAATTTCTTTGAGATTTGTAGCCTTTACTGCACCTTTTTTTTAATGTTTAGCTTCTGAGTTTATGTTGAGTATCTGTCTGATCACTACTGGTTAATAAAAATTAGACATAAAAGACCCATCTCAGTAAAGAAACAACAGCTTCAGGGTTAGGTAGCTGGTTTTCACAAATGAACTTGTGTGTAATACAATTACTTTTAGACGGTTTTTCCTAAATGTTATGAAATGATCTGAAATAATTACAAAATCAGTGATGGCAAACCAGTGGCATTTCAAAGTTACGGAATTACTTTTTAAATGGATGTTCAATGTCGTACCTTTGTTCCTACAGGCTACAAGCACTGAGCTGAAACTAATGACAGTGAGTTACCAATGGCTTTACTGACAAGTGAAGATTTACTTAATAGTGTAATAGAATTGGAACCAGCAATATTTATCGCTTTATCTGTTCCTTTATAGTCAGCAGTGGGGTTTTTTTCAGTCTAGAAGGCAGAATGTTCAAAGAAGGAAGATAACTGACTTATTTCCAGCTTTGCCAATGACTTCTGTTTGGCAAGTCACTTAACCTCTGTGTCTGAGTCTCACTAGCTGTTAAACAAAGATAATGATATTTTTCTTCTTTTGTAAATGACCCTTCTGGGCATATGACAGAGCAAAATAGCATGCCCATAAACATGGGTACAAGGTATAAATATTACAGAAAACAATGGCTGTCAAATGAAAAGCAGCTCTGGGAATAAATCCAAATGGATGACAGAGGCATGAATGCATATAAGCACATAGAAAATGCAAGTAGCCATTTCTAGGACAAGAATGAGTGTGATATTGGCTTATTAGCACTGTTTTGAACAATGTGTGTAGTTATAGGAGGGGAAAATTCAGAGCTCACTGGAGGCTTAAGGAAATATGGCTGCTGACTAGGGTGGTGTAGAGTAGCGGACCACCTGTCCCTTAGATGGGGATTGGAAGAGCTGGTCCATCCTCATCTCCTGCCTTCACAGGCTGCAATCTCTGCTGAGAGCCGCTGGGGATGACAAGTATGGGAAGGGACTGCTCTTCCTCCAGCAATAACTTGTTTTTACCTCTCTTCATAAGGGTGAAGTCATGCCTTCCACTGTATTCCACAGCCTCTGACCTGGCTCTGTGGGGCATCTGGGAGGCTTAGTGGGGTGCTCTAAGGGTTAGCTGTGAATTGGTCAGGGGAAGGGGCTGCAGGAGGAAGGGAACAGCTGGGGAGATGAAGTCAGCAGAGTGGGGAAGGAAAGAGAAACCTGTGGGGTGACCTTGGCTGCCTCTCTCCTGCTTTCCTTCCTTTCCTCTATTTACCCCTGTGTGACTTAATCTGTTACTTTAAGATTTTGCTGGCTGGCTGAAAAGCCTTAAGGCATCTCCAAAATAATGTGGGGATTATAAATTAGTATGTAGAAATAAAAAAAAAAATAAATTAGAAAAGTATGTACTAGGTGATAGAACAGACATACACAGGATTATATTGTCCCTTAGGAACAGAGTATATGCTGCTGTTGTCTCGGTATAAACTTCCTTACAAATATTAGTCAGACTTTGGAGTATTTTGCTTTACTGATTGTAATTGTCTGATAAATAATGAACAGTAATTCACAGAGTTTTATGTGTTGCAAATTGGTGAGATTCAACAGGAATTTTATTATTTAAGTTAGACCAGAGAGTATCTGTGCTGTTCTCATCTGTGCTCTAAATGAATGACTTACCAGCTGGGTTAGGTACATTTACGGAGAAAGATGGAGCCTGTCCTCCAGGACTATTTGAATTTCACAAGATGAAGTAATACTAGCACATATGTAAGAGAAACAGAATATATATTAACATCACTGCTGAGTATCCCTTTTCTCTAGCCTGTCAGAGCTTGCCAGCTGAAATGAATTACCTTAATAGATTTTAAGGACAATGATGATTTGTGATTACCTGGTCTGCCCTTCCGAATAATATAGCCTATAGAATATCTCCCCGGTGTTTTCTGCATCAGGCTCTTAACTTCTGTTTGTGCTATATGCCACAGCATAACGACAAATAAGAGGACACCTTCAAACACTCTCCCCCCAGTCCAAAGATACAGGTGGGGGATTTCCCCTGTAATAAAAAATTCAACAAGGAGCTACAAAGCATGGTAGTAGTGACTCACTAGGTGGCACTCTTACTTCTGAATCCATACTAAATTAAATCCCAGGCATCTATTTTAAGGGTTTTGTATTAAGTAAACCATTTGTTTTTTCGGGAAGATATTATTCATAGTCCTCAACCTCCTTACTGCTTATGATTTCAAAGTATTATTTGGAAGAACTTGGTAATCTAGAAGTCCATTATCCTTTCACTCTTACGCCTCTTTTTGCCACAATCTGCGTCATTTTTCAAACCTTTAATAGTTACCAAGGAGTTAAAAGTGTAGAACTCTGCCAGATACAATTTGCTGCATTTGGGCTTGGTAGTAGGCTTGAAACAAAGGAAACGATTATCAAAGGGTGCATAACCTGTCTTTGAATGGAAGTATTTTGCATGTGGGAAATCTGGCCTCCTTGCTAAGATGAATTAGATATAACCTATATAATTGCTTTCTGTACTCTTCAAGAATGGGGGACCTGGGAGCTATACCAATTGGCTTCTCTGTTACTGAGTGGGTTAAAATCTCTGCTGGGACATTCTTAGTCAAGTAATTCAGTTTTGATCACTGACCCTCTGAGAAAAAAACTGAGAAAAAAAGTGGAGGGATATTTCCTACCTCTAGTGAACCCTGCAAGGAAAATGAGACAGGATGATAGCATTGCAGGTTGGTGATGTCCTCCAGGAACATGTACATTGAAATTGTGTTTATATACAAGAACCTTCCCCAGGTTTTCTTTGTATAGAAAGAAACTGATTTCTTCTATTTGTAACTTAGTCTGTAGAATATTTTAGCATGTCTAAGGTATGGAAAATACTACAGTTCCAACTTTGTAAAGACCTGATTGTATTAACTAGGTCATTCCAGTAGTATCATTAGCACTATTTGCATAAGTGAGCACAATAGGAGATAGGTTTGCTATCCTATCCTGTTATTAATGTTCTCAGTTTTTAAATTTGCAGTGTACTGGCATTCCGTGCAGAACTCTTTATATGTACTGTAATGGGTTGCACTTGTGATTTATGGTTATATAATTTATTGCAACATTGTTTTAGGGCCATACAAGGGTATAAGAAAAGAAATAGGTAGGACTATGTACCTCCATTTTGGCTGAGAGTACATCCGCATGAGCAAATAGTGGAATTGGAGCAGATCAGAAAGCAAAAGAGGTAGCAATAAGGACCCAATGTCCACATCATATTCATCTGCAGGATGTTGTGTTACTTCAGAGTAGCTCTGCTCTGCACTGAATGCCAGTTGTTTGTTTGAATGCATGAGGTGTGTGTCACTCTACAGCACATCTTCTCTTTTAGTTTCATCTGAAAGCAATCCAATTTGTGTGCTCAAGACTGCTCCGCAATATGAATGTAAGCAGGGAAGATCAGAAATTAGCAACAAAAGGCACTCATGTTCTGAACTAAAATGCTAATGGAAGAGCACCCTAAGTATCTTCATTTTCAGTCCAGTGGTAGCATCCAGAGAACAGTACTATGCGCTAATGGAAGAGTGGATAACCAACTGCTTTCAACTGAACTGATTTTTTTTCCTGCAAAAGTCCTTTTCATCAGGGATAACCTAGTCTTCTGAAATTTAGAGGATTTGTTTTCCATTTCTCAATAATTTAGTCTTACCTTAAAAGAAAACTTTTGACAAAGAAAGCACACCTTCTGATTCTACTGTTTAAAATATTGTTTCCCATTAGAGGGGAATTTTGTATCATTTTCCTTAAGTTGTAGTAGATAATGAGATCCCAGATCACACTGTGTTTTCCATTTTGACTTGTATGTCTTTTCAAATATAAATAGTTGCATATTCCCAATGACTAGCATCAGCTTCATGTATTTTTGCTGCCAGTTTTTTGCTTAATAAATGTCAGTAGGTGTCAACCATGTTTTGTAGATGCTCATGTGTATTACAGTGATTTATTTGTTCACATATGTCTGAACCCACAATATGGTAGGACAGGAGCTTTGTTTTAACATGCCTGATGCTACAGGGATTCAAGGTGACAGATACAACTCAATACCACATACCCTGGGTATTCCTAGAAATCTGTAGAACTTGTACCTACTCAGTTATAGCCCACAAATCATTGTTGACACATTGGATACATCATTCTTCATTTTGCAAAAAAAAATTGATATAGTATACTTGAGCAGACTTGCAGTATCTTGTAGCAAAGCCATCTATGAGAAGCAGAACCACTAATATAGGAGAAATAAGCTGTCGTCATTGGCATGTGACTTATTTTCTCCTTTCCTTAAAGGTAACTGACAGAACCCATGGATACACTGAAGAGAAACCTACTTTTTTTTTTTTTTCCCCAAGTTTTGTGGCTGGCAATGCAGTGGCTTTAGTTTTCTCTTTTCCTTTATTGGAGAGAGTGTAAGAGGGCATACGTGGGTGCTATATTCCCTGTCAAACTTGTGCACTTTTGATCTTTTTTGCTTTAACAATTGTGATGTTCTGTTAATAAAATGATAATGAAAAGCTTGCAGGAGACTGAACTGTTTTATGCAAATGTTGTGCCTGTTTCAGTTGTTGTCACATTCGGTTCATAGATTACTGTGTATGATTTTGCCCCAAGGTTGGCACCTCACAGTCTGCCCTCTTCTATTTTCTTTTCATCAAGTTCTTTTCATAACAAAATTCTGCTTAAAAGATGACAAAAAAATACTCATGAAAACAGGAACCTACATAATGAAACAAAAATATTCAGCTGGTAACATTTAAGTCATTTCATTGGAATAATGAAACTGAGTGAAACCTTCTTTCCTCTTTGCTCTGTGCCTGCCTTCAAAATAATACTAGATATTATATTAGATGAAATTCTCCCGGGCAGCCATTGTTTTATTCTACTGCAGAGTTCCTTGCATAACTAGGCCATAGGGACTTCTCTAGTGAATGTTACAAGGATAGTAGGTCTTGAACTCAAGAAAACTCTAGGAATTGTAAATTAGGTTTCACACATATGAGACACCAAAATGAGAACCTGTTTGGAGCCCTGAACAAGATTTTATCTTGTGCATTTTGACTCCTTGGGCTCACCAGTGGTTTTAAATGCAGCATGGGCTCAGACTAGTTCCTTGCTTGGTATGGTGTTCCATGACTGATTCTGTGCTATTGCCTCACCCTGGGTTTCTTAACTATTTTTCTTCCTCTGTAACCCTTAGAGAGTAACAATATTCATGTGCCAAAGTGAAATTCCCAATACAAAATTATTCTGGCCTTCATATTAACTCCCTTATCCTCTTACAGTGCTTTGATCAATGGCCAAATAAGTAATGTTGACAAGTTGATCTTTCAGTTATTATCAAAGCACATCTGAGTTAACAATCCATTAAGCAATTCACACTCCCAGAGCCCTGAGTGCTAGCTCATGCAGATGTTACAACTGCCCATGTTCTGACCTTGTTTTATCTGCAAGGATTAGAGAGGTGTGCTTGTTCTAATAAAAGTTTATGATATTGAAGAACCTAACAATAGTACCCAGGAAACAAAAGAAACAGACCTTACTTAATTAAAGCATTTGTTATTAGTAGCTAGTTCCTTCTTTAAATGGATCTTAAATTGCCCCTTGAGCCATCCTGCTGTGAAGAAAAGATTTTACTTCTCTATGAGGAGTGCTTTAAGCCATGTTTTGAACTCGGTCGGGGAAAAAGAGAAAAATTATCCAAGAGTTGTAATGAAATGTGGTAATTCAGATGTCATTTGTGCTAGGATTTATTAGGAATAAAGAGCTAAGCAGAAATCATTATTATAGTATGTCAATATGTAAGACTGCAATTTGCTCATAAATGTGTGCAGGTCTGCTAAAGACAATAATCACTTTGCTTCAAACTAAAGGTCAGCTTACCTGTCCTGTCTCCAGCAGTGGTCAACAGTGCCTGTCCACAGCAGGGGAGAAGAGGGAAGGTATATGTGATCCTTCACTAGAGTTCTCTTCCATCCTCCAGCAATTTCTGCCTTTGGAAATATTTGGTAGCTACTTAGAAGCCTCTGGTGGCTTCCTCCTGAACTTGTCCAACCTAGGTGTGACTTCCATGACACTAGCATTTACGGCTTATTGTGACACAGATTCTGCATTCTATACTGTGCTGGTTTTGGCTGGGAACGAGTTAATTTTGTGCATAGCAGCTCATATGGTGCTCTGTTTTGGATTTGTGACCCAGACAGCGCTGATCAGTGTCAAGGCCTTTTCTGCTTCTCACACCACCCCACCAGCGAGTGGGCTGGGGGTGGGCAAGAGGTTGGGAGGGGGCACAGCAGGGACAGCTGACCCCCACTGACCAAAGGATATGCAATAGGATACCATATGATGATGTGCTCAGCAATAAAAGCCTGGGGGGGGGGGGGCGGGGGGAAGATGGAGGAAGCGGGTCATTCAGAATTATGGTGTTTCTCTTACCAAGCAGCCGTTATGGGGGGGTGCAGCCTGGCTTTCCTGGGGATGGATGAGCACCTGCCTGCAAGTGAGAAGTAGTGAATGAATTCTTCATTTTTCTTTGCTTACACACACAGATTTTGCTTTCTTTATTAATCTGTCTTTACCTCAACCCATGCTTCATTTTCTCGTTTTTACCATTCCAGTTCCCTTCCCCACCCTACTATGGGGGAGTGAGTGAGCAGCTGTTTGGGGCTTAGCTGCCTGCTGAGGTTCAACCATGACATACACTATACAACTATACATTGTGTAAAGAAACACTGCATTTTGATTGGGTTTAGCCTACTGTCTGATCAATTTTAGCAAAGTTGGTAAATTCATGCCCACTTGTGTGGACCTTTGCCAAAACAAGCTTACACTGTTATAAAATTGGCAAATTCCCCCTTCCTTAAACACACTTGACATTCTTCAAACTGTTATACCACAAACTGGTGGGCACCCTAGTTCTTAAATGGGAAGAAATAGTGAATAATTGATTAAAATATTTGTCTTTTGGGGAGGCTAAGTACTTATATCACAAGTCTTTGTGGGAACCTTTTTAGGCCTTAGATTATCTTTGCTCCCTTGGAAATTTTGCAGATCTATCTACTAAATCCTTTTGACCATGAGGGACTTCCACACAATGTTCCAGGTATCGTTGCCCTGTGAAGTTTGTAGTGGAGTAATATTCTTCTCAACATTATTAATCCTTTCTCCACCTCTCCTCTCCCCAACAAAACTCCTCCAACAGACAAAATAGTGTCTGAAGCCATAATGCAGGCCATGCTGAAAGCGGTGGAACAGAAAACTGGAAGGGATGTCTGCCTGTGTGGTTGAATCTAGGATGTTGTCAGAGTAATCAGTCATGCAGTTTCATAAAATGCTACAGATCATCTGTTTCATGTGATGCCACCCTGCCAAGGCCATGTAACCCTCCCCAGCAATATTTAACAAACACAGGACTGATAATAAAACCAAAAATCCATAATCATGTTGTACCACTGAAAGAAAAACAGAAAACAAAATTGGAACACCCTGTTACTACACATTTTGATAAAGGTTATAGGTGACCCTAGTCAGGCTGAACCAATGCATAAACATAATTACTTAACTGATTAGCTTAATATTTTGTTTCTGGTAATTCAAATTTTGTCATGCAATCCTTTCTATATGCCACCTAAGCATAATTCCAAAGCATTTTAGCTCCTTTTCTCATGCTATCTAGCTTGGAAACTGCCTTAGAAATTAATTTCTCAGTGGCCAGAAGCTTTACTCCAGTTTCCTGTCTTAGATATATTTTCTGCTAATTAATATTATTCCTTAAACTTAATTTAATCTGGGAGACATTTCATTATTTTTCCAATTTACTAGGCTGGACCTGTGGTGAAAATTTACCTATAGATAATTTAGAATGTTAAAAATACTCTATCCATTTTCTCCTTTTCACATTTCTTTTCTGGTTGGGTATTTAAACAATTTGGTTAGCTGTGAAGTTTCTGGTTTAAGCACTTAAATAGGAACATACTAAGGAAAATTTTATAGACACCTTTCTTTGGTACATATGCACAATAGAAAATGTGTTTTATAGAAAAATTCCAAAACACAAATCAATTTGACCAAAAGTAAGACCAAGCATTTGGAAAATGCCACTCCTAAAAGACTTCCATAAAATTAAGTAATAGAAAATTGAGGGTTTAGACCTCTTAAATTAATTATTAGCTGCTTCCAAACCTTATAATATGGATAATGTTACAATGCTTCTATTTCAATCTGTTAGTGCTTTCTTAAAGAAAAAAGATAATTGTTTCTGAATCAACGAGATGCTTTAAAAAAGTATAAAATTCAAACACTGCTTGTGGACCATTCCATGAACGCACTGCAGAAACAAAAAGACTGGTCTGAATATTTTACAAGCTTAGGTTGTGAAATTCTTTGATTAAAGACTCTCAACTATGTCAGCATTAAGTCAAACTTTCTGAAGTGTTATGTGAAACTAAGGAATTTCCATTGTTTTCAAAGGATAATTTTTGAAGGCTGGCTTTGAAGTGAGGAAAGCACGAGGCCCATAAGTAGATAATCTATAGAAAACACAGCAGTTGTTTCACATTAAGACAGTTTTGTTGACTGATATGCATGTGAAAATAGGGTTTTACACTGAAAAAAAGTACTCGTATATTAAAATAAAAAGCACAAGTCTGTAGTTTCATAGCCATAATCAGGTTGTAAATGATTGAAAATTTCAGTGCTCCAAAACAGAAATCCAGTTTTCCTTGTGTCAGCAACTGCTGGTAATGGCTGGTCCAGTGTCAATACAACCTGATACAGCATCAAATTGGACTGACATAAGTTCTATTATTTTAGTAAATAATCACATTTAAAAATCTGTTCAGAGATTTCCAGGTTTGATTTGAATATGTTCCAAAATACTTCTAGCTGACCAATATATGCTGTATTGCAGATGTCACTATTAAGTATGTGTTACTGAAGTCAGTGTGCAAAGAATTGTTTTGATTTCCAGATAGTGCTAGACATGAACTACATTAGTAGATGTACACAAATTAGTAAAGGCTAATACAGATTTATTCTAGGTTAAATATCATGGATTGTTGTGGAATTATTGTGATCACTGTAACTTTTTCTGTCACTTACTGGAAGTTAGCTATTGTTTATACTTCATTTAAATTTCAGTTTATTCTATGACACTGTCTGATTAAGGCACAAAAATGTTTACTTTATGGAAGTAAATTTAACTGTATGTACTCTGAAACACAGAATTTAATGTTTTACCTGTTAATCTGTTAAAATAATCCCATTTCACTGGTTAGCAAGAAAGGAAAAAGAGGGTACTTCTGTTAAGTTAAAATGTTTGGTCTGCCTTTCAGAATAGCTCTTTTTTTTTTTTTTTTTTCTTCTTGGAGTAACAAAAAACCTCCCCAGAACCAGATGTTCCTAACTTACTAAGAAATGTTATAAAAAATAAGGTGTGATAGATCCATTTCAGGAATTAGATTCTAGCTTCTGAAAAGAGGCATTTGGAAACTGTGTCCCATTTGACCAGATAATGTTAATAGCTAACTGATGCTTTGATATAAAATAGTATTGAGTCTTGCAGTAAGAGAATGTTAAGCATGCTCCCTTATTTCTGCTGAAATAAATCCCTCACTGTATAATAGCTTTAACATGAAAGAACAAAATGTTCGTGTTTTCAGCTTTCTTGTATTTTTACCTCTGTGATACCTGGAGCTCTTCTTCCTAAACTCTACCCCTCTCCTGTTCCTAAGGTGTGCCATCCAGCTCTACCTTATTTTTGGTCTGAGAACTGAGAAACAGGAATTAACTGCCCAGCATGATCTAAGTAGCGTATGGACAGTCTTTATCTAAGAGAAGAAGTGAGAGGTGCTCCCTGACCAAAAATGTCCCCTGGAAGCCCTATCCCTACTGGCCATCACGTGATCTCCTTGCACCCATGTGGTTTCTTTACTCTCTCTCTTTCTGCCCTTGTGGGGTCTCCATTTTGTAAAATGGAGGGTGTGTGTGTGTGTGTGTGTGTGGAAAAAAGAGACAGAAGCATTTGAGGAATAAAAGGAAAAAAGCTGGAGAATCCTGACAGGCAATGTTCCCCTCATGCTTGGTTAATAAAATTTCTTTGTGCATGATTTACATTGACGGTCCAACGTTTCCTTTCTTACGTGTGTGTAGTAGCTGCTGATTGGTAAATATGTCTTTGCTGTGACTTCTGTTAAAAGGTAACTATGTTCCTGGGGAGGTGGTAAGCTTTAGGCGTATAAATCCTTTGTTAAAAGCTGCTAAAAGGCAAACAGAAGCAATCTGAACAGAAGCCAAGTGGCAACCTGGCTTACAAAACAGGATGCTTACAGCTTACACAAGGCACCAAGAAAGCACTTTAAAAGAAACAAGGACTAGAGCTGAATAAAACATTGAATTCTTCTTGTAAATATAGATGTTTTTCATATATTTAGAACTACTGAAACTGCTTAAATGATACTATTTTCCATTTTGCTTCTTCACATTTTAATGGTCATGTAAAGATGCCACTGTTTACATGGCTAAATGTTATCAGTGAATATTTTAATCACTTTAAAGATTTATTTGCAGTGATTTTGGTCTGGAAGACTTATGATGAAAATAGTTATTAGAACACATTGTTCTCAGACTCGTACAGATTATTCCTTACTTTCATATTGTTGACTTCAGAAAAAGTATATATCAATCAACTTCTAATCTATTCAACAATTTAAATTTCCTGTGTGAGGTTCTGGTTGCTTTGCAGTTTACCATTAAGTGCATTTTCCTTCCTTAGAATTTTGTATTTTATAGCAAGTAATGAAGTACCATTTTCTTCCTTGGTGAACACAGAAACTATGTCTGGCAGAACAGAAGTGTGTGATCAAAGACATGATGGAAATAAGCAGCTTTAAATTAATTCTGTCGCACAGGTGTGCCTGCCTTGTAACAACGTTTTCCTTTACCTGGGTACCTGATTCACAAGTTTCTATTAAGATACAACAATTCTGCAAAATGGAATTTCCTCCTGTCTAACCAGTAGCTCTGTTCTTAAGCTTTCTTCTAGGCTGTAAAGGTACAGGAGACGTACTAGGGACATGCAGAAGCCTATGGAACACATTTTAACTATATATTTATATTACCTTTGTGGGAACTACAGTATCAGGAACTGGATGACATTTCAGGACTGCTATGGAAGACAACAATCCTAACCAACACAAAGGCATGGAGTGGCTGCTCAATCTCTTTTCAGTGATTTAATTTATCTGTCTTTCAAAGCTTACATTCTTAAACTTATATCAGAAGATTTTTATGATCATACTAATGGTTCTGAAACAACTTTCCAAATTATCTCAATGGTCTGATGATTTTGTATTTGAATAGATACTTTTTTTCCTACTATGAGATATTTTTTCTCCAGCTGAACCATACTAACAATATAAGACAAAGACTGAAGCCTTGTGTACTTTTTGAAGTTATGTTTCAATGTTTACTGTAATATGAAACAGGCTCTGTGGTAGAATCATGTGCAGAAGGTAAGTTTCTTCTTATTAATATTAATTCATTTAAAATATCTGCATGATACTTGCAAAGCTGTTCTCCTTCAACATCCTGACTTTCTCATTAAAGGGATCTGCGAACTAAACTTTGTATTTACTATCTGCAAGTGATCACTGTGCTGCTAATCTGAGGAGAGAGCCAGCTGCCACTCCTAAATAAAAATGCTGCATATAGAACTTGGGTCAAGGTCTTTATTTGATATCAAGTGACATCTTTGTTATAACCAATAAAGTTCTGATTAGCCAATAAGTAGACCTTGGCAAATACGTAGCAGGGCTGTCAGTGAAAGGATATTATGACAACTCACAGAAGGAGCACTCAGACTATTTAAAAAGTAAAGAAATTTTATTTTTTTTTTGTTATTCAACGGACTTCTTTCTGTCTGTTCTATTAATGGCAAACTTGTTTCTAATTTCTCTTGCAGAAAAAGGGATAACGTAATGTGGGTAATGGAAGAGGATAAATTGGGAAGGCCCACCATAAAGCTTACCAGAATAAAAAAAAAATGGAGATAGAATATGAACACTGGATCTCTCACAGTTCTGAGATCAAAAGGTGGAAAGTTTACTACAAAATAATGTTGAAATACTGAGAGGCAGTACCAGACACTTGTCAGACTTTTCAGAGGGAAGCTTATGAATCATAAAATGCAGTTTTGATTTGACTGCTAGCAGGTACTGAAGTGCTTACAATGTATTAGAAAACAGAAACCCAAGAATCTGCTAAGCCTATGGAAAATTATTAAAAACATTTACGTTGTTATGAAGGGAGAGTGAATGGGAACAGATTGGTGAAAACGGCCCTGGACCTGCCCCTCTCTTGACCATGAGACAGACATGGGGACTGAAAGCCAATCATCTGAAAACACAATGGGACATCACAGTTCACAAAAGGGTTGCTCCCAACTATAAATTGGCATCTGAAACAAGACAATGGCCCTGTGTTCGTAGTGGAAGGGACTTCCCATGCTGAGGTACTTCTGGATAAACGGCAAGGGGCAGCTGGTCCTGCTGACCAGTTACAGGGTGCTCTGTAATTATGGGGTATGACATTTTACAAAGTGGTAACTGCCAAAGGCAGAAAGGAGTGGAGTAAATAGACCAGGTAATTTGAAGAGGGGAGGGACTTCTGGAGCAAGGGGGTCACATGATAGTCAGAAGGGGTAGGGCTTCCTCAGGAAGGTGGGCACCTGCTGCTTCTTCTCTTGGAGTACTCTTGTCCTCACACTGCTTCTCTGAAGCTGCCCATCTGCAATTTGGCAAGGCTGTCTTTGGGAAATGATTGCCAGTAGCTGCCTAATAGAAAGAAGAAATAGAGGGTGAGTTTTCCTTCCCTTTGGTTTATGTGAGTTTTGGTTGCTCTCTTTAGCTATGGAGTTTCATAAGCCTTGTAGTAATTTGCTTATCTGGCTACTTATAAACATCATCCTTTGTATTTTACTGAAATTGGCAAATTCACTCATAACCTTTATTGGCAGATGGGCAGAGTAAAGACCAAGTAACTGCCTGTTTTGTCTGGCATTGAGGCTAGTGGAGGTTACGATATGACGAGGCAGAGGTTAGTCGCTTCTGAATGTTGTCTAATTGTCTGAATGTGCCCAGTATAACCTATTGTTGGAAATAAGGCAAAGGCAATGAGAATCGACAAAAGCATGTAGCTGAACTGAATTCAATTTATAATTTCTGTTGACATTGGATAAAAAGAGGATTTGCAGAAGTTAGCTAGGCTAACTAGAAGTTATCCTTCTCTAGCTCTAAATCCAGCAAAAGTTGGCTCCTGGGCGGGGTAGATGTTTAACACCTGTTTGCTATGGACCTCCAGACAGGTTACAAACGGCAGTAACTATTTTTATATAAAGCTGCTTTCTTATGTGATAGATCTAGGGAAGTTAAGCAGGTCACTAGCATGTAGTAGGGAAAAACTGCAGCAGTGAAACTTGTTCATCCTTTGAGTCTTCCTTCAACAAATTATAAAGAATGTCAGAAATGGGAAAGAAGGTGAGGATCTCCTGATTACCAGCCCTGTACATGTTCTCCTGATTGGAGTAGATTTTTTTTATGTTCGGGGACACATTAAATCATGTGTTGAGCTATGTTTTAACACAGCTTTTGGATTCATATTTTTTCATTTCATTTTGGAATTAAATATTGTGACAGTCAGTTATTTCTGCCAGTATTGCACATTTGCAAGTGGAATGAACAGATGTATAGGTCACAGATGATTGAATGGATAACTGTCCTGGAGGATTCTAATAAGAGTTTAGGAATACAATGGTAGAAAAGACATTGGAGGTGGTTGAGATGAAAGATGCAGCCTCTGCTTTTTGCTCTCCACATCCATGTACCTTGTACCAGATACTTTCAATGTATTTAGGGCCTGCCATACATACCTGCTCTCCACCGAGACTGCCTTGGGTTTTTTCTTGCTTTCAGGTATTCACATTTTATCTCTCTAGTAGACTGGAGACAGTGGTAGAATAGTGAAGTTGTGATACTAGAGAATGAAAACGTGGTCCTCAGCTTTGGTCCAGACTTATAAAAAGAGCTGACTGCTTTGAAGTGGCATAACTACTGTTATCTACCAGGGTGCTAAGGCTAAGAAGTAATCACATTTTTAATGTGAAACCTGTGGTTGAGGTGGATTCAAACCATTGAGAGGGAATAAAGTCTTCTCTGTTGTGTTCATCTAATTCAAGAGTGAGGCGTGCATATCAGTATTTTGGAAATAATGGGAGATAGATGAAGTCCTTCTAACCTTTTTGGCTTCATTTGCACAATTGGTGCACTTGCAGTAGAAAAGACTTGGCTTTGTGCTGTTAACTTCACAAGTTGTCCAGAGAGATGAGCACCAGAGTGAAGAGAAGTCCTCGGCCACCAGCAGCAGCAACCTACAGGCAGCCAAGTGCCTGCAGCTGCTCAGCTGCTGCTCCACCTGTCAGCCTTTTTATGGATGGAGTAAAAGTTGTCAGTTCAGCATGAAAAGAAAAAAGAAAAGGCAGAGCTGGCAGTATACTAAAATGATTGCTTTTGAACACTGATGAGCTGTGCTGGGATCACTTTTTTTTTTCTTTCTAATGAGACACAGAGCTTCCCTGTTTGCCTTTTCTTATTGCCCTTGACTGAAAACCAAAGCTTCATTAAGATTGAAGATGTACTGATTCTTTGTAGGTGTGAGGACAGATTTCTGGTTCATATTGCACCAATTCCGTGTGTCTTTAGTTTGCCTGGATACTTAAGTGGTACCAGGTTTGTCATTACAGTCTGAACAAACCCCAGGGAAAAGCAATCAAATAAAGGCTTAAGAATAATAGAAGAGAGAAAGGAAGGTGCTTGTTTCACGCAGAAGTTGGTATACTGACAGTAACAGTTTTGTAATCTTTTGTGAAACAATTGCCATGTATCAGTTTTTATTTTCTTCATAAACCTTGATCATTGTGACATAGATATCTATGCTGTGGACAGCTGTGTAGTGAAGAGATGTGCAACATAAGCATACTATGATACTTGAAGAATTGTGTCTGTGTAAAGCTCTCCAGATGAAATTCTCTCTTGTGGGGTTATGTGCTGCCCAGGGTTAGACTTGTGTCGGTAAGTCATCTCTTTATTGCAATTTGCTAAGCTTTGGATTTCAACTTTTTTTTAAAGCCTTCATTTCTGTGGAAAAAAATTGAAATAGAAATACTACAGAAAAAGAAATAATGAGAAGAACCTTAAAGTTTTAAGCCAGTCTTGTAGGGTTTATGGAGATCAAATTAATAAGTTTCCTAGCTGAAGTTGGTAATTTTTGAGCATAAAACTGGGCAAGCTCAAAGCTCGTCCTATATATATGCAGTATTTGTAAATAAGACACTCAGAAACACAATAATGTGTGTGCTGTAGTTGAGATTACCCAGTATGTAGATTTTGTATGTACATATAGTACTACGTATATTGTGTGGTTGTGTTAAGGCTGTGGTGAACTGAGGCTTTAAGTGCACAGATGTACAATATGCTGTTGCCTTCTGCCAAACAGATGTTAGTGATGTGGTAGTACATATGGTAACAAATGCAGGATTCTTTGTCAATTGATCAAAAACGAGGACTACAGGAAGGAATGATGAAGAGAAGGATTCTAGAGTTAATTAATCCTGTCTTAATTTGACAGGATGGCATAGCTGAAATGAGAAATACTGTCTCTGCTCTGGATAGCTGTGAAATTCTGCATTACTAAGTTGTGGGAGATAGAATACACTGAAATTATTAAACAGGTTCTGGGTTTGAACTCTCTCAGGGTTTCAATCCCATCTTTCCTACCAAGGAAGGGCAGCATCAAGTGAACATCATATTTACATCAAATTGGCCCTTGCGACTCTTACTATACAGAATCAGTTCTGAAAGGGTAGTAGTAATGTTAGTCACCAAGTTCTTTTCTTCAAATAACTTTGCTCAAATAAAAAGCAGAAATGTAGTTATCATCCACTATGGATAATGCTGCATGTTAACAAACAGCATGCTACCTTTAAACAACGCTGTAGTGTTACTATTGGCCTGCTTAGCATGAAAAGGCAATACACTTTTAAAAGATAGGGTCAGTGTAGTGAGAAATAATGGAAATAAATGATACAGTTTGTAACTATTCAGTGTGGAGGGAGTGTTGACAACAATCTCTCTGGATTAGCTCCCAGTAATGAAGCATGTGCTATTGGAGTGCCTGAAACAATTATGGACATTGATATGCATGAAATTATTCAAAATGTCTCAACATCCTATAAATAAGTATGATGTGGTAGGAGATACTGGATGTTGTGCGAGTGTTATGAACAGCTTAATGTCACTGTTCAAAACTGTAAAAGACAAAAAAAAAAAGGAAGTATTTGTCTTTGCTCCAGTGTCTATCATTTAAAGGTGAAACAATATGCAACAGAGCTGAACAGAAATATGCTTACTGTAACCTTTCCAAATAGATCCTATTTTGTTTATGCGTAGTATTGTCTTTATCCTGTGGAAATAAATAGAACACATGGTGACTGAAGTAAAACCAATGGCAGATGTGTATATGAAGAACATGATTTTTCCCCAGGGTATTCATTAGCTACCCACCTGCCTATCAGAAGTATCCCCCTCCCCTTGTGCCCCCCCCCCCCCCCCCCCCCTCCCCAAGTCTCTGTGCCATGTTTCAGTGCTTGTAAGAAATTTCTCTGAAATTGCAGTCAGCTACTCCTGTAAAAACTGTACTGGGAAGAAAGCTCTTGGTACAGTTCAAAATAAAATGCTTTTATTGCTCAATGTTTGTTTCTAAAGAAATTATATTGGCTGGATACATGTTCTTTTGTATCAGATGCTTTGTGTGAGTCAGAGCAAAAGTCCTCTAGTTCTCCAAAATTGTGGTCATTTGAAGCACCAGTGTAAAAATCAATTGCCAGTCCTTCACTGCTTCTCCCTAGACCCCATTAGGATAGCAACTTGTTTGGAGTTCTGGCTTTTGGAGTAGGGTTCCATTTCCCACTGCCTCCTTGAATTTTGCCTAGGTTTTATACATCTCTTCTCAAGCAATTTGCTTTTTCTGCCTTTTATTTTCTGGGGCTGACAGTCTCTTCTGAAACTTTCAACCAAACAACTGAACTACTTATCATTGCCCCCAGAAACACGGTTCACCAGTTTGGGTTCAGCACTGTAGATCGCTGACCTCAGCCAATGTTCCCAGTGCTGATGTAATGTCTATACACAGTCATTCAGTGGCCTTGATGTTTTCCTCCTAGCCTCCACACTTGGCAGTGGTCTTGACACGTTCTTTGAAAATGTTTTGTGTAGATTTAAACGCCAGATTCCTTCAGACAAAACATAGTGTGTGTTCTTCCCAGCTTGTATCTCTGGACTTCTAACAAAACCCAATTCTAGGAAAAGAAGGGATTACTTTACTGTGTTACTTTGTCCTGGAAGCTTCACTTCAGGTTACCTGAGGAAAGAAGTTCACTTTTTAACTCCTGAGATCTCAGACAAAATTTTCCTGAGGTTGGGCTGTTCTCTGTCTGGGGTGTCTGCAAGGTGCATTTTCAAAGCAGATCCTGATGGTCAATATAAAATTACAGCCTTACATCTCTCCCTGGAAAAGTGGCTTTGAAAAAAGGAAAGCTTCAAGACACGAATGATGACACATCTATCTCTCAGACTAGTTGTCTATCAGCTGGCATAAAAGCAGCCCATTAGCACAACTCTTAAAATTTATTTCAGAACAGGGTTGCAAAATCACAGTGGCAATTTAATTAATGTTATGGAAATAGTTGAAAAATGTCTGTGAATCTTTTGATTGCTTCTGAAATAGAAACAGTGTGGCATCATAAATGATCTGTTGCAGCTGATACGCAGACAGTGCAACAGCTGTACAGGTGAAAATAATTTTAGTAACAAGGCAGGGAGGGAAAATGGAGATGAGCTCGCTAGGGGTAGGTGGCACTAAACTTCATTAGTAAAGCTGCAGCTTTTTGCCTTGCTGCAGGAAAAGTCTTAGCATGAGTTATAAATTATGGTATAACCTACAAATTATATTCTCTTTGTGTATATAAACACATACCATAAACTATAGTGTGTAGAACTATTAGAGAACTTTTCTGGAGCTAAACTTGATCCATTCTCCACTTCATTTTGTGGAGTACAATTTTCTTCTGGTAACTGTCATGCTTTAACCGGGCATGCAGCGAAACACCATACAGCTCTTTGCTCACTGCCCACCCTGAGTGGGATGAATGAGAGCATTTGGGAAAAAAAGTAAAATTTGTGGGTCGAGATAAAGACAGTTTAATAGGACAGAAAAGGAAGGGGAAATAATAATAGCAATAATAATAATAATGATAGAATTAGAATGTGCAAAGCAAGTGATGCACAATACAATTGCTCACCACCCACTGACTGATGCCCAGCCAGTTCCCAAGCAGTGGCCTCTGACCAGCTTCCCCTCTAGATTATATACTGACAATGGTATGGGATATATATCATATGGTATGGAATATCCCTTTGGCCAGGCTGGGTCAGTTGTCCTGGCTGTGTCTCCTCCCAACTTCTTGTGCACCTCCAGCCCTGCCAGCGCCCAGCCCTGCCTTCTCGCTGGCAGGGCAGTATGAGAAGCTGAAGAGTCCTTGACTTGGTGTAAGCACTGCTCAGCAACAACTAAAACTTCAGTGTGTTATCAACATTATTCTCATTCTAAATTCAAAACACAGGACTATACCAGCTACTAGGAAGAAAAGTAACTCTATCCCAACCAAAACCAGGTCAATGTTCAAGAACTGGAAAGCTGTTTTGACATCATGGAAGGAATCAACATGAATTAGGTAGTTACCTACAATAATGCCAGAATTTGTCCCTAGTTTACCTTATGTTTGCTTTGTAGTGCAAATAGGGAAAACAAAAAATTATCCAGATGCATTTTTTCCTAAGCATTGCTTTCTAATAATACTTGCTGAAGTTTTAAATCTCTAATCATTATTGCATATGGCTTCTTGTGAAGAAAAGATATTAAGCTTCTGCCTTAAAAAACAGAAAGAAAGATATACCTGTAAAAATGGAGTGGTGTGTAAAAAGGAAACTTTATAGTTAGCTTTAGTTGTATCCTAGATGCTAAGTGATTTTGTCCCATTATTAATTAACTTTACCTATTCAAACTCCAATTTATTGGCTTTGATATAATTCTTTATCTGAGATTTATAATTGGAGAGACAGACAATTCCTTAGACTAAATAAAGATTGATTATTATTGGTGGTTAATTTGATTTAGCATGAATTCAATACTGACGGTCACTGCCCTGATGTATTTCTAGTTTAATTTAATATTTTTAGAGAGTAGGACTGGAAGGGACTTCAAAAGGTCATCTAGTTCGTCACCCTGTACCAAGGCAGGAGTACTATACTCACGTCATTAGTATTAACAGTAACATAGCTTTGATGTAGTATTTCCTTTATTACTCAGTGTTGTGTTAAAACTTGTACAATTTACATTAAATCACAGTACTTGCAAGAAACCACATCAATTCAACCTTTTGTATTTCAAGTAGTCTAAAACCTAAATTTGCCCTCCTGCCCTTCTAATGTTCACATGCAGTCCTGGCTTCTTCTGCTAATCATAGGAGAGTTTTTAGAATAAAAAAAAAAGTTAAATCACTGCTTATAATTCTACCTGTCTGCAGAAAAATAGAATCGGCAAAATAAGTTAGATATCCTCTCACCTACTCTTGTTAACAGTTACAAAAAGGTCTGTGGATAGCCTCCTTCTTAGAATAGGCTGATGGGGTATCTTTACACAGATTATCCCACTTCGTTCTCAAGGCCAGTTTTGCTGCATCCTTTTCTTTCATTTTTTGCCTATTTAAATTTTGTCTGTGTGTGTACATGGGGGGTGTTGTTGAGGCTGATGTTCATGTAGTGCCTTATACAGTGTTCAGCAACTGCAGATCTGGGGCCTGCAGGGTTTTTTACAGGTAGTTCAGAGGCAGTATCTTGCAACTGTACATGTTATAAGCTTATGCCCAGTAAGGTTTCTATGCTACGCTACAAGTATTTTAAAAGAGGAGGAGGTAGAATACAGTCTTGAATAATCTAGGCATTTGAATTCAGAGTCAAATTCCTTTGGAGACGTTTGAGCTGCACTTCATCAGAGTGAAACACAAAGTGTCTGTGAGGTTTTCTCTGTGTGTACCTTAATTTTACATCAAGAATGAAATTTAGTTTAGTGTATGAGATAGAAAAAGGGGTAAGGATTTATGTAGCTCATGAAAATCACTTGAAGGATAATCTTTAGCTACCACAAAGAATTCCAATGGACAGCACTTTGTCACAGCAGTGGCGTGGCTGTAGTTGTACTGTCCATTTTGGTTTGGATGTATTAGTACAATATTCTCTTTGTGTCACTAAGGTTTTTCTAGACTGACTTTTCTGGGAAAATCTTATTTTACAGATGTTAATTGGGCAACAATTAAAGTTCGAGGAAATTTTCTTCTTGCTCGTTGAGGCACTTGGAGAGAGCGAGAGCTGCATTGCTGCTTGGCTTTTTATGAAATGAAACTGAAGTACAAGGTGTTAAAGGATGAAATTTTTCCAACTCTGTCCTGCCTTATGTTAGGCATGTTATCCACAGAAGATTAGGAGCCCAGTGAATCTGTTTTTTACAGAGAAGCAGACTACAAGTGGATAACTACTTCTTTTAAATAAATTTAAAATAAAAATGTACATAACCAGATGTTTTATTAAGTTCACATTTAATAGTTTCTGTGTTACATTAGCAGCTAAGGTACCTTATTGATGAGGCAAAAATCATGTATCAGACTCAAAGAATGTGTACATCAAAAACGTAGCACCAAAAACTAAGAAGAAGGTTAGTTCCCTCAGTTTCTTTTTCAGGAGTCTGTTTAAAAAAACCTTCTATTCTGTTTCTTCATTACAGATGTAGAGGTAATCTAGCAAAAAAGTTCTAGTTCTATTCTGCCTTTATTGCATATGTGGAGATAATTAGATTTTGCTGACAACAGGACTGTGACACTTGTGTGTGGTAGGTTAGTATCTGATCAGTGTACGCTAATAAACAGATGTTACTTATGGAACTCGCTGGATAGATAAGCTTTGGTTACTACAAGGAATTATTGCCTTTCGGCTGGTGATGCAGAGACTCAGCTAGAACAAGCTGTAATGATAAATGTCCAGGTTGTCCATTGTGTTTTGTTGTGTACTCGGTGCACTGGATAAGGTTCCCTACCAGACTTGTGATCTGTGTAGGTGGGTGCATCCCAGCTGCTTAACACATAAGTTCTATTATTGTCATTAATTTCATACTTCTATATGTATATATCTATATACCACACATCTATGGTATGCTAGTAACCTTGTAAATATCACATTACCACCAAAAGTTTCCGACATGTGGATTTTGAGAGTTGAAACTTAGGATGTAGTCTGACAAGGAGGGAAGGTTTTGGTGGCTGTCTCTGAAGATGTAAGAAGAGCTCGGTTATTACCACTGTTTTGGTTATTAATTCAGAAAATAAGGGGTTTTTTTCTGCCATTGCTCTGTAGAAACATTTGGTTTATTAAAATATGCTTTTGAAAAGAGATGAGGAAGTGATCCAGGGTTTCCTCAAGAAAATGAAGACTGGGAAGGCTTCCGTGTGAAGTTTGCTTGATTCCTATTTCTGTAGCTTCTTGCAGTAAAGACTAAGAGAATTAGAGGTTTACACTTTCAAAGTTATTGGAAACTGTGTGTGGATATCTAATTTTCTGAGATCTGTCAAGAAAATACAGATTATTTGTTAACCATGACCATCAAACTTGGTGTTTCTTACTAATTCTAACTCAAAATGAGACAACTTACAGAATTTAAGGCTAAAGGGAAGGGAGCGCCTCTCTTTTTGTAAGCAATCCTAACAACATTACTGCATGCAAAATTAGTCTGAGGTTAAGCATACATAAAGTTAGGAAAGCTGTCTTGATCAACAACCCATCAAGTATTTTTGAGAGATCTGAGGTAAATTTGATCCCTTCTACAGCCCATATTAAGGCTTCATCAGACTGATTGCTGAACTTGAAGCTGTCCCTCATATCTGCATCCCTAAAGTACAGGAAAATCTGAACTTGAAGTCAAAACTAAGGCATGACCAAAGGCAGAACTTCTTTTGACTTGTGGTGTATGAGGAACTTTCCTTAGAAGTGATGAAACATGAGAAGTAATTTTCTTTTGTCGCAGCTGTAGAGAGAAACTCCTCAACTCTGTTTTTGTCAATAACTGTATCACAACACATCATAAGTAAAACAACAAAAAAGTTCCATTTGAAGGAAGAAATGAGGGGACAAATAATACCTGACAGCTAGAGTCATGCTGCTCATTGAACTTCGGAAAGAAATGTTGCTAATGGAGTGGTGAGAACCTGCACAAGATAGAATTGAACTCTTCTGTTGAGCTAAATGAAGAACAGTCAAAACAAATAATGATTAAATTATGTACTTCACTGAGAGAGGCTAAGGAGCATACTGAGGTAATCTAAGTTTTTTAGAGTGTTCTCAAACAGTTATAGTTGAGGAGGGGTAAAGACTTCCCATAATAGACTTGGACATATTTTAAGGAATTTAACTTACTCAAAGAGAACATTTAATCTTAATTTTTTGAAGACTGTTTGACTTCATTGATTCTTTCTGTATAGGAGTAGCTACAGGCCTGCAAGAATATTTTTGACATGCTGTATTTCAAGGACCTCAACAGTAATGAAAAGTGTTTATCTTATGAAAAATGTATGTATTTATTGCAGGATTTACAAATAAGAAAAACAACCCAAACTTTCTTAAATCTGATACGCTCTACGTTGTACATCCAATTACTAAGTTTCATTATTTTTCCGTGTAATCAATTACATGTTGTTAACTGGCTCTGAATATTCTTGCTGCTGATGATGTAAATTCATGAGCTGTAATCAGCTATAGAGTAATTTTGTTCAGATCGTTCTCAATGAATTTTTATAAAGAAAAGTCATAATTACAGTAATGAACATTTCAATGCTCAACCAAATTTATCTGGT